>NC_045704.1:17264387-18464387 GCF_009834535.1 Camelus ferus | reverse complement strand
CTATTTTCCAGAGGGTTGTACTAGTTTGCACTCCCACCAGCTGTGTATGAGACGTCCTGCCAATTCCCATCTTCACCTCGGGTTATCTGTCAATTTGAGGTGTAAAACAGAAATCTCAGTGTGGCTTTTTTTTTTTTTTTTTTAACTTTAGATGTTTCAGGGCTGGCTTTTAGTGAGATGGGTGGGACCAAAAGAGGAGAAAGGGAATTCAGGGCTTGCTGGTAGTGGTGAATCTTTATGATGGGTGGGACAGTGGGAAGGATGGGGATGAAAAAGGAGGGACATGGTATCAGGGCACGGAGAGAGTGTGGGAACCAAGGTGATGATCTTGCCAAAATCAGAGATACGGCAGTGGGGCATCTGGGCAAGCAGGCTGGCATGAGACGAAGCCGGTCTCAGTGGGGTCCTCATTTGTCCTTCCCTGATAATTGATGAGGTTGAGCATCTTTTCATATCAAATGAATTACAAAACTATTGGAGCAACAGAATAATCTCAAAGGAAAAGGCCATTAGGCTATTAATTACTATATCTTAAGAGCAATGTTTCTAATGAACTTGAAGAAAAAAAATTAGGGAAATCTCAGACTGGTAAGTCTTTATCAAAATCTGTGTTGTACGAAAAAGAGTTGATAGAAATTATACAAAAAAAAAATAAGTCCTCATTCAGAAATGGGACACCAGCAGAGGATAAATCCCAGGAGCTCCAGGGTCACTCAGGGACAGATGCAGGACAGTCCTACAGAGGCTGATGAACCCACAACACATCTACTACACCCAGTAAGGTGAAGGCAGTTCAGGATACTGTGCTGGTGTCAGGGCCCATCAAAAACAAGACCTCCAGAGCTGGCTTCATGGTCCGGTTCGAGTCGAAAATGTGCATGGACCCACATCTCACTTGTCATGTCTTAATTTGGTTAACAGATATTTACTGACCCTGTGTCAGGTTCTGCAAATATATAGTGGTGACCAGAACAGACTTTGTTCCCATCCTCATGGATTTATCTGTCTAAAGAGGGAGACAGACATTTAGATGCTGTCATCACAGATGGTCGGGGCTGGGGTTGGGGAAACCCAAAGAGCTGTAGAAGCCTGGAAGAGACACCCGAACCATCCTGGGGGATCAAGGAGTTTCCTGGAGGAGGAGGCATCTTAACTGAGACCTGAAAGATGTATGAAATTAGTTGTGAGGAGGGTGTAGGGGAGAGGTGCTTCAAAAAGGAAGAGGATGTACAAATGCTTAGAGGTGATGGGGGTCTGGAGTGTTCTAGACCAGCACGATCCAACAGAAACAGGGGAACCACAATGTAATTTAAAAATTTCTAGTAAGTGTATAGCTAGTAGTCATTCAAAACAAACAAAAACAGGTAAAATTTAATTTTAATATATTTTATTTAACCCAATATATCCAAAATATTACCATATTAACATATGATCAATATAAAAACTATTAATGAGATACTTTACATTCTCTTTTTTTGTACTAAGTCTTTGAAATCTGGTGGGTATTTCACACTTCAGGTACAGCTCAGGTCACACCAGCCACATTTCAAATCCTCAACAGCCACATATGGTCGGTGGCTGCTGCACTGAACAGCACAGCAAGACCCTGGTAACTCAAAGCATCGGCATCACTTGGGAGCTTGTTAGAAATACGGAATCTCAGGCCCCTCCCCAGACCCACTGACTCAGAATCTGCATTTTTAACAAGCTCCCAAGGGATTTATATACACATCAGTTTGAGAAAGTGGGCCCAGTTCTGCCTAAAACATTTCTGTGGCTTTGTACTGCCCTCAGGATAAAAGCCCAGATACTGACCTTGGCAATCATTCATTCATTAGTTACTGAGCGCCTACTGTGTGCCAGGCTCTGTGCTGGGTGATGCTGGGGACACTGCAGGGACAAAGACAGACCTGACTCCTGCCCTCATGGTGCTCCTAGGCAATTAACAGGCAAGTACCCAAATCCCTGTTTCATCTCGACTATGGTCAACGCGATATGCTTGATGTGCAGTTACAGTGTGCGAGGAGCGTTAAGGAGGCCTGACCTGGAGGGAGTGGAGGGGGCATCCAGAAAATAACCCAAATAAAGCGGCCACTATCATGGCAAAAAGCCACACGCAGATTAAATGTCCCATTGCAGGGGACAGGCCTGCCAAGCAACACCAGCCTGTCCACGGCCACCAAAAGGGATCACTTTCAGGCTTCAGAGCAACATGGAGAAGTGCCTGGGGAAGGGGGCAGGGTTACAGGAAGCGGGCCAGGGACAGAGCCAGTGAGAGTATCGAACCCTGCCCAGATCTGTGGCGTTTGGAAAATGAGGAGGAGCGGGAACAGAGCATCAGGGAGGTGGGCAGTTGACCAGCAGGGGGAGGACATGGGGCCAGGAACTGAAGGTTACCTCTTCTCTGAAGACGAGGTCTTTCAATAAGAGACACCTAGACTTGCTTTAAAATAATTGAGTGGGGTCGGGGGAACAGGGTGTGCAGGACACAGAGGGAACAAGAATGGCCACATGCTGGGAGCTGCTGACGCTGGGTGAGGGGGACATGGGTGTTCATGAGACTTTTCTCTCCACTGTTGTATGTTTTGGAATTTCTCCTAAAAAAAAAAGTGTTTTCCTTCAAATTCAAATAACTAGGGATGTTGGAAAAAGATTTTTGGCAGCCGGAGAAGAAAGTAATTTAAGCCCTTCTTCTGAAAGGAACCTGCACTATTGGAAACGGGAGCATCTCCTTTAAGAATGGCGTCCAGGAGGAAGGGCGCTGAGGCACAGACCATGGACCCAGCCCTATTCCTGGGCTCCAGTCCCAGGGCTGCCACTTACTAGCTATGGAACCTGAAGCAACTGATTTCAACTCTAAACACCTCCCTGAAAAGCTGGGATCCTAACAGTGGCTGCCTCCTGAGGGCTGTGTGAGGTGATTGCTGAATTAATGCAGGCGAAGGGCTTGGACTGGTGCCTGGGATGAAGCTGTGCCACGTAAATGCTGGCAGAGATGATTGAAGCACGTGCCAGCCAGATTTAACACCGCACAGGGGCTCACAGCGAATGCATCGACGGTTCCCTTACACAGAATTCACTGTTTCAACAGTCGCCGATAAGAGTAGATGACAAGAATTCTCCCAGCACCAATGCCCTTCAGGAACCTTCCTTTGCCCTTACAGAACCCCTTTTATGTAAGTCAGCTGCGCCAATGCTTGGGAGACACCGTCTAAATTACGTAAGTGGTGTTTTTAATGGTAGCTGTGAAAATTAATGGTAGAAAATTCCCTAAGTGGATGTGATTTCAGAAGGAAGCTTGAAAGTCCCTTCTAGGGTGACCATCCCAGTGCACAGAGAAATAGACCTCTGTCCTCTTCCTGCTGCTGTAGAATTTTTTAAGGTAATACAAATGATTCCTGAAAGGTTTCTTCCTCCTAAACACAATGTGATTTTTTTCTTAATATTTTCTCCCCCGACAGCTGCTGGTGTTATGTTAGTATTCAGTGCCAACATGCCCGCTGCAAAAAATTGTAAGTAAATCTCCCCTCCCCTACATTCAGCACTCATGACCACTGGTTATGTTTTATTCATCATCCTTACAGATGATGATCTGGGAGTGTCTTAAAATTATATGAGTGGGAAGAAAGTGGGGCAGGACGGGCTGGGCGAGGGTCCACACAGAGGCCCAGGTGAGCGCTGGCCACGTTCAAAGAAACAGTTCAGTGGGTCTGGAGCTCAGGGAGACCGGCTAGGTAGTGGTCAGGAACTAGATCACACCAAGCCTCCAGCATCAGTCCAGGAGTTAGGACTTCGCCCCGCAGACACTGGAGAAACACGGAAGGGCTGACATGATCAGATTTGTGCTTCATGAAACCCCTCCACTGTCAGGTGGAGGTGGGTTAAGGGGTGAGATGGGAGGCCAGGCAGAGAGAAGGCGGGAGAGGACAGGGTTGGACCAAGGCAGGGCCATGAAAGGTGAGCAGGGGGCAGATGGGAGAGATGACCAGGAGTCCTGGTGGTCTGGCTGTGGAAGATGATGGGTGGGGATGGGGAGGGAGGCAGCAGAGGCGAAGCCCAGGATTCTCTCTGGGAGCCTGGGGTGTGGGGCGGGCCCCCTCTGAGACAGGGACCAAGAGGAGGAGCAGGTTTGTAGTCTGGGGCGCGGAGAGTGTTAGGGGCCCAGGGATCATTACTCTTACTGCTCTTATTTTTATAAGGTGTAACATCCCACCACGCCAGGCTGCCCAAGAGGTCAAATCTCCAAGCCAGACTGCTGGATTGAGAAAAGCAAACAAAGGTAATCCAGTGTGTCATAAAGTACTAGTCAAGAGGGTGGACGCATCATAAGATGCATGGAACATTCCAGAAAATCAGATTTAGGTCCAGCTGCATAACACAAAGGATCCCACACATGAAAGCTTGCTTTAAAATCCTGATCAAAGTCTCCCTGTAAAAACTTATCCATTTAGGGGTTTGATGAGATGGTTGTTGAATGTGGGGCAACGGCCAGTCCTGGCTACTCCCAGCACATGTGTCTTACTGGTCGTACTGGCTGATACATACTGTCCTTTGCCAATAGGCAGGATGGGGAGGGGCTTCTTAAGGCCTCAGGACTCTCAGATCTGGGGCCCAGGGAGGAGTCTGAGCTAAGGGCAGGGTGGGCACCATTAGTACAGAGACAGGAAGCAGACCACAAAAGAGAGTAAAATGGCCCAAGGGGTGGAGCAGAGAAGAGCCCTCCACATTTAAGGGGTCAGTGAAAACAGGACCTTCTTGCAAAGCAGCAAGACACAGGAGGAAAATTAGGGGACAGTGTTGTCACAGAAACCAAGGGAAGTGTGTCCTTACAGAAGGTGGGAATGGCCAACACTGTCAATTTTTGCCAAGATGGCCTGTAAGATGCACACCAAAAACTGCCCACTCGGCCAGAGAAGGAACTTACAAAGAACACATAGGGGTGTGGGGAGGCAAGAAGCACCCTCTAGAGATAGATTAGAGTCAGATACCAGTATGGACTCTGGTTTATTTTTATGCACAGGTATCTGTGTCTGTACGCAGACACACAAATACAGGTATGTGTGTATACGTGGGTTGTACGCGTACACATCTCTCCCAGCTCTGTCAGCTGAGAGGGACCAGAAAGTGTCCCTCAGCAGCAGTGACCACACCCAGTGCCCAGACCTTGGTATCTAATACCTTCTTCCATCAAAGGAGAAGCAGCTGGTTCTAGGGCTGGGGCAGGGAAAACGCAACATGAGCGTGGAGCATCTTACAGCAGAAAGTCAGGAAGTGCCTGAGAAGAAGAAAAGAGTAAGGAACACAGAGCTAACCTGAAAGAGCCCCTTTGGCCAAAATGGGAAAAATGTGAGTGAAAAAGTTAATTATGGTAGTATCGGGTTATGGCCAAAGAAAAAAATAAATTTCCGTGAGTCCGTACTGGTATAAATTATTGACTGTACAAATAAGACAAATAGGGTAGAAGGGACCAATCTTCCTACAGAAGAATTCCCAGTGAGAAACGCAGGGGAAATGAGGAAAGCAGAAAAGCATCATTAGAACAGCGCCGTGATGATTTGTGCAGGTCCAGCGACCAGCGCCAAGAGTCCGTGGGGAGAACTCTGAGAAGAAACAGGACATTTGCACAGCCTCAAAAAACATCTTCCCACGTTTATTAGTAACTGTGGTGGTTCTGATAATGAAGAAGACAAATTCTTTGATGTTTTTTCCTCCAGGAAGAGGCGCTTAAGTCTCCCCTTGAGTACGGGCTGGACTGTGTGACTTGCTTCTAACAAGCAGAGTGAGGGAAGGGAAAAACTGTGACATTACAGTTGGGAAACCTGGTGGGCGGCCCGTGGCACAGGGCGGCAGGTCACCATCACCTGAGCGTACTCCTCCCCACACCTGCCAGCCCGGTCTAACCATGAGGAAAGTTAGTCCCCGACAGAGGGGCATTCTATGCAATACCTGACCAGCGCTCCTCAAAACTGTCAAGGTCATGAAAAACAAAAGACTGAGAAACTGTCACAGAGTGGAGGAGACCAAGGAGACATGATGAACGGATGTGACACGGTATCCTGGACTGGATCTTGGAACAGAAGAACATCAGTGGAAAAACGGGCGGATGTAAGAAAGCCGGGAGTTCCCTCAGTAGGATACGCATCAGTGTTAATTTCTCAGTTTTGACAAATGTTACTTTAAGACACGAACATGGGAAGAGGCTGAATATAAAGCATATGGGAAGTCCCTACTGTGTGCCTTTTCTGTAAATCTAAAGTTATTAAATAAAAGTTTTTGTGAAGTACCTCCTGACTTGGCTACAAGTAGTCACCATCAGAGTCCCTAAGTCCCTACATCTGCCTCTTTAGCTCTCACCCCATGTGGCCTCTACTCCAGGAAGTCCTCCCTGATACCTCAAACTAGATCAGGAGGCCCCCGTGCCTCCCACTTCCTGCCCTGACCACTCATTCCCCCAACCGCACTGGACATGTGCTCGGTGAGGGTGGCCCGCAGGGTCATTACCGTGTTGGATCCCCAGCCCTAAACCTTCTGAGCTCAGAGCCTACCGGATCCCACCTTCCTGGTCTCTCCCACTCCATCACCCAATCCACGACAATCCTGCAGCTACAAAACCGTCTGTCCCACCCACCTAGCAAAATAGGGTCAAATCTCACTCCCCAGGCCTGTCCCCAATATACCAACTGTTGGGAATACTGTGTAACTGCGAATGTTGGAGGTGACTGCCCAGTCCCCAGCCCTTCCCAGCAGACAGACATCAACACTGCAGGAATCCTCCAGCGACAGCCGGTAGAACAAGGTTGGACACTGGACCCCAGCAGCCCGATTTGTCTGGGGAATCTGAAATGGGGCCAGAAGGGTTGTAGGGCACTGCACTGGAAGGGTGCGGAGTCAGGGCAAGAGTGCACCCAGGCCCAGCCCAGCCGCCTGCAAACAGAGGAAGCAGCAGATGCAAAGAGCAGCAGAGACCGCAGGGCCCGGAGGAGGAGGAGGAAAACGGTCGCTGCCCCACGTTCGACTCTGTTCTCAGGAAGCCCTCGTCCATTTCCTCCCGGCATCGCCTGCGACACCTGCACTGTGGCTTCTGCCTTCAGAGTGCATCCAGACGACTGCTCTTGCCCACCTGTGCCCCTCTCTCCCCGAGACAATCACAGCAACCTCCTCCCAGGCCTCTCTGCTCTCACTCCCAGACCTCGATCCAGCCACACTCCTTTCCTTGGTGATCTCATCCTGGGCCTCAGTACCATGCAAGTGCTAGTGACTCCCATGTTTCCGTCTCCAGCCCAGACCTCGCCCCTGAAGGCCAGACTCCTGTATCCCAGACTCCTGTATCCCGCTGCTTGCTCACAAGTCCACTGCGATGCTACCGTGTCCACAGCTCCCTGAGTCTCCCCCAGACAGTTACTGACAGGCACTCTCCTCAGGCTAAAACCTTATGGTCATCGATGCCCCTTTCTCACCCCACACCCGAGTCCTGGCCACTCCTTCCTTCAGATTGTACCCAAAGTCCAACTGCATCTCCCCACTTCCAAAGCCACCGCCCCAGCCAGGCTACACATCTCTTGGCTGGACCAGCGCAGCCGAACCAGGCCCCCGTCCTCGGAGCAGCCGGAGGAACCCCATCAGGATGCTCAGGCACGTCACCCTCAGCTCCTACTGCTCGCATCTCACTAAGAAGCAAATTCAAGTCCTTCCCAGGGCCCATTTGGCCCCACATGCACTTGACCTCTTCTTCCCACTTGAATGGTTCAGTCTGGTCCAGTTCACTCCTTTCTGCTCCTCCAACACGCCAATCACACCTCAGGGCCCTTGAACTTGCTGTTTTTCCCATCTGGAGAAACATCCTTCCCAAACTATGTGCGGCTGGCTTCCTCCCTTTCTGTCAGGTCCTGCCTCTGTGACCATTTCCTCCAAGATAACTTATTTAATCCCTCCACCTGAAACAGCAGCCCCTGTCACTACCTGGAACAGAAGACGAGTTCTTACCACCTATGTATACATAGGTGGTAAGATATAAATATATATATATATTTAATCATCTGCTTTCCCCATTAGAATGTAAGCTCCACAAGGACAGGGCTATTGAGGGTCTTGTTTACTATTAAAACACCAGCACCTAAAACAGGGCTTGAAACAGTACTCAATCTCTGATGAGTCAAGAAGTAAGTGAATAAAACCCAGAAATCAGTTAGGATATTGGTTCCAAGTAGTAAGCCGCCTAATTCAACCTGGCTTAAATGATTAAAAAAAAAAAAAGATTTACTGGATTCCCTAGTAAGTCCTTCAGGTGAGGCATGATCCAGCACTTCCAACAGTATCACCAAAGGCCTGGTGCTTTTCTGTCTCCACTAGACCTTCCAATAAAATGGCTTCATTCTTGTGGCCACAACACACTTGGGCACATGCTTCGTACTAATTATCATCCCTGCCGTACATTAGGCATTTGCTGTCTGTCAGACCCTGCATGCCGCACAATTCCCCTCTGAGATGAATAGTATTACAATCTCCATTTTCATAATCTCAGAAAGGTGAAGTCACTTATCTAAAATCATACTGCTCAAGTGGGTTAGTAACGCTTTCATTCATCTTACCTCCACTTCTTTAACAATCATGAAAATTTTGATGCTGATGAACATGATCCTGACAACTCCTAATGCACGTTCAGCCCTTACTATGCGTCATGTATCTTGCTAGTTTCATTAACTTTTCTGTGCCCTCGTTTCCTCATACAATGGCAATAATAATAATATTACCACATAGGCTGATTGTGAGGACTAAACGAGCTAGTATGTAAAAATGGTAAGATCTCAAAAAAATATTTGTTCGTTTCAGTCAGCTACTACTGGGTAACAAGTCATCCCCAAAACACAGTGGCTTAAGATCGCAACCACTTCATCTGCTTCGATTCTGTAATGGACCAGGCTCTGTGGAGGAGCTGACTTGGGATGGCTGGTCTGTACGCCATATGGTGTCAGCGGGCAGCTGGGCTGGACTATCCAAGATGGCATCACTCAGGTCTGATTTAGCACATCAGCTAAAATAGTGGAACAGCTGGGGGCTAACTGGACCTCTCTCTTTCCACATCCCTCCACAGTGGGGTGGCTGGACTTCTTTACACAGCAGCCCAGGGCTCCAAGAGAGTAAAAGTACAAGCCGCCAGGCCTTTATGGCCCAGGCCCCCCAATCAGCACAGTGTCACTTCCATGCAGTCTGTCAGTCAAAACAAGTCACAGGCCAGCCCAGACTAAAGGAGAGGCGACTCCACCTCCACAGGAGGAAATGGAAAAGAGTGTGCAGCCTTCTTTGGCAGCAGCTACTTTACTTTCCTGCTAACAGCCTCCCTGCTCGTCTCTCTACTCCAGCCCTAAATCCCCCCAGTCAGTTCCCCACACAACAGCCTGAGGAATCACACATGACCGACCATGCCTCCTTCCACTGCTTAAAATTCTACAACTTCCCACTGCACGTGGGGAAGGACACACAACCCTAATAGGACTTCGTGGTCGGGCCTCTTGCTCACTCTCAGCCTCTAGGTTCCAACTACCACGCACACACTTACCTCTTAATTGGGTTAGTGCCACCTCCTTCACCACTGCAAATCTCACCTCCTAGGGTCCAGATTAGGTTTCTTCAAGCACCCTTATGACACTCTACCTTTCTCTGTATTTTTATATTTGTGTGATAAGCTGACAATCCGAACCTCCACCCTCAAGACTGTGAGCCCCATGGGGATTGGGAAACAATTTTGTTACCTGCTGTGCTCTCAACTCTGAGTGCAAAGTGGAGGCAAGGTGAAATGCCTGCTGAATGTCTGAGAAAACTTGAAGGCAGCCCCTAAAATTCCATGCATGGGGGATGGACAGAGTCCTGAGGATGCTGGGATCAGGATCTGCACTATAAGATCATCCATGTGCTCATTCAAGAGCTACTGAGTCTGTACGACACATCAAGAGCTCTCCTAGGTGTTAGACATAAAGCACAGAGTAGACCAAAGCCTCTTCCCTCATGAAGCTTATGGCTGCTACGGTAGGAGACAGACAATAAACAAGAAAAATAAGTTATATGGCGTGTTAAGTAGTGATATGATTAATGCTAAGGAAAAAGTTAAAGGGAAGACAGATACGAATGTTAGTGGTATAGGTCTATGAGGTGGTCCGGGAAGATCTCAAGCAGAAGGTAACAGCTGAGATTTGTCACCTTGACTATCTGGGAGAAGACTGTTCCAGGTAAAGAGAAAAGCAAGTGCAGAGGCCCCGAGGCCAGTGTGCCTGGAGCTGAGTGAACAGGAGGGGGAGTAGATGATGTCAAGTTAACAGGGAAAGACCGTGCAGGGGCCACGGAGAGGAATGTGGCATATACTTCCTGTGAGATGGAATCACAGGATACTAAGCAGGGGAGGGATATGACCAGATACAGGGGTTCAGTGTCCCTTTGGCTGCATGTGAGGGGCAGACAGTGGGAAGCAAGGAGACCACTGATGGTCTAGGCAGGAGATGAAGGCGGACAGTACCAGGGTGGCAGGAGTGGAGGTGGGAAGAAATGGTCAGGTTCTGAAAATACCTTTGAAGGTGTTTGCTGATGAACCAGATGTGGGTTTAAGACAAAAGAGAGGGGTTAAGGACAACTCCAAAGCTTTTGGTCTGAACATCTACAAGTATGGAGGTGGCATTTACTGAGAAGAATGTGGGAGGAACACGTTTTGAGGAAATGACCAGGAGTTCAATTTGGCCACAGTTACTCAAGATGTCTCTGGATACCCAAGAGGAGATATCACGTAGGCAATCAGTCAACAGAGGACACGTTCTGGGCTAGAAATGGAAATTGGGGAAATATATTTCTATGCTTATCACAAATTCCTTACAGGACCTACATGATCTGACTACTGATGTCTTGAGGCTCATCTTGCACTTTGCTATATCAATGGTACACACACACACCACAAATCCTGAGCCCTCCATTTCCTAGTCATGTGATCTTAGGCAAGTTAGTCAATTTTCTCTATCAGCACTAACATCATTTGCAAAATGTAGATCACACTGGTAGTAGCTTCCTAGGACTGTTCATTCAAAAAAATTTTTATTAAGCATTTTCGATATACCAGGCACTGTTCTACGTGGTGAGATCCCTTTCCCACCCCTTTTCACCTCCCTCTCCCACACAGCGTGTCACCCTGTCAGCTCAGCCTTCAGGAAGTCTTCCCCACCCACACCCATCCTCCCCTCCCATCCAAGATCCCTGCCCTGGTCCATCCCCGACATCTCTTGCCTAGGATCATGCCACAGCTGCCATCCTGGGCTCCCAGACTCTAGTGTCTTTCCATTCAACATAGTCCCAGACGGCAGCACACTGGGCCATACTCCTTCCGGAAAGCCTCCCGAGGCTCCTCACTGCCCTCGGGACAAAGTCCTAATTCCCTAAATGGCCAACAAAATCTCCCATGATCTAATTCACAGAGCACTTTCAGTAAGATTTCCACCAACACCAGATCACCTGCAGTTCATTAACACACAGGGCTGTTGTTTCTCATTGCTGCCCTTGCGCAAGCCATCCCACCGCACCAGCGCCATCCCCAAACATCCCTCCATCTTCAGGTCTCAGCTCAAACAGCTCCCCGCCCCCGCCCCTCCACGAAGGTTTCTTTACCGCCGGCGGACCTCCACGTTCCACGCTGCCTCCGTTAGCGAACACATGCAGGTCCGTAATGGGGCCTTTGCCCGTCTCTCCTACCGACTGGGGCCTCCTTCGAGCTGGACCGAACACAGCGGCTAGTAACGCCCCGGGTGATGGGGTCTCTTCCGGCCTGCCTACGCGCTTAACTCCTGCTCGGTAACCACGAACGCCTAACCCGCACCCTCTCCCGACGCAGCCCAGAAACTCACGTTCCGCGTGCCTTACAGAACTCAGCACTTGCGCAGTCTGGCCAAAGCCACCCAATTACCTCCTTCTCCTCCTCTACAACCCGCCTTAGGCATCCGGGCCCAGGCTGCCTTTGACTGCCGATTGGCTGCTGGAGAACCCGCCCCTAAGCACGCGAGCGAAAAGAATTCTGGCCTTTGTAGTTCCCCAAGGGAAAATTGGAAAAAAGTGAATGCCCCGTAGAAATCCATTTCCCAGGAAGCGCCGCGCCCCAGTGATAGGGGACGGTACCCTTTGAATCTGACGGGGCTTGACTGGTCGATTGGAATTACCATGGAAACAGGCCCACTTACCTGGAACCCTGGGAATATCATTTTGCCCGAGAATCTCAAAACACTTTGTTCGCAATAGTTCTAAATGGGTGAGACCAAAAGTGTCAGGGATAAATTCTGTACCCACTGCCTGCCTGCCATTCCCCGGATGGCACCAATAAGGCCTGCTGCAAGCACTTGGCACCTACCGGATGCCCGGCAAAAGGAGCCATGCCTGTGCAGACTCTGTGGAAGCCCTAGCTTATTAGGGCAGAACCTGTTGTTTCCCAGAGACAGGCCAGAGCTGGGCCTCTACCCTTTCAAGGCCTCAGTTTACCCTAGAAAAGGCAAACTGGCCTAGGATTGTATCCAGGATCTCCCATCTACAGCCCAACCTCCTACAGCCCCATGTCTGCACCAACAGCCACAACTTCCCCAGGGGCGCATCCCACACGACAAAGCTATTCCAACACCCCTTCCACAAACACCATTCCCCACCATGCCTCTGAGGGTTGAGTGAGGGGAGCCGAGGCCCTGCAAACGCTCAGGCGGGCATGTGAGAAAGCTCTTTACTGGGGGGTACAGCAAGGAGGAGCAAGGCCATCTCCCCCTACCTGCCCCCACCCCCTCCTAGGGTCCTGGGGTGAGGGGGCTCTCCCCCCTGCCCACTGGACCACCACTGTCTTTGGTACAATAAATAGAAAACAAGGGGGGAGAGGGGGCCAAGGGTCCAGTCCTTAGCGGGGAGGGTGAGCCTAAACCCCTCTCCTTGACCTCCTGCCCCAGGCCCCAATCAGTGCAGGCCTCACCCACCCCGGCTGGGTAGCAGCAATTCCAGTCAAGGGGAGAGATGAGGATGGGAGCCCAGGGCCCCCAGATGGGGGGGGTATGGCTTCAGGAGGGGCCCCAGGGAGGGGGCAGGGTCATGAGCTGGCTGCCGTGCTCTGGGGTACACCACGGAGGCCCAAGCGAGGCCCCAGAGTGGCAGGGTCATCAGGGGGTGGGAGGGGTGGACGACCTCCTGTCATCCGAGTCCGGAGGGCTGAGGCAGCCGGGTGCTGGGGGGCAGGCGCAGGGTGAGGCGGGGAGCAGTCCGGAGGGCCGCCCACCAGGCTCACATCCATCAGCTCCGGGGGTGGTGGCGAGGTTGGTGATGGGGGGCGACCAAGGCATCGGGGTTGGGGGGGTAACTGGGCCCCAGCCCCTGGCAGTGACGAGGTGGAGGCAGGGGCCTGATGTGTCCTGTGGGGCACATCACCCCCTGCCCAGGGGCGCAGCGGCTGGGAGGATGGGACCTAAAGGAGCAAAGGAACAGTGGGTGATGGAGACCTAGGTCCTGAAGCCTCAGATCCTCCACCACACACCTCCAGAGTCCCCAAGGCCCCATTACCTGGGGGCTGTTCATCTCACAGTCAGTGATGGGAGGCCCAGGGCCCCCACAATATCGGTTGCTATAGCGGTAGGTCCGGTTGTCACTGGAGGAGCCACTGGAGCCTCCTGGAAGTGCCAGGGGAGGAGAGGAGAGGCCTTAGGCAAGGAGAGGTGGAGCTGGGTTTTCAGGTGGTAGAGTCAGGTTCATGCCCCGTTCTGGGCTTTGGGACCAGCGCCCATTTGAAGGATCAGGTCAAAGTTCAGTTTGGGCAGAGTCAGAACCAGTTTTAGCCATCTGAGTCCAAGCTCGGTTTCAGTGATTAGGTTGGGGCCAGTCTGAGCTTGTCTGCCCCACCCATCCTGGAGTTCAGGATCCTGCAGTTTCAAAGCTCTAGGTGAAGGCCCAGTGGCAAGGCCTTCCCAGGTCAGGCCAAACCAGAGCTTCCCCCACCCGTGTTCTACCCTATCTGGCACTGAGCACCCACCAGAGCTGGAGATGGAGCTGGCGGTGCTGGAGGAGGGGCAGGTGTCGAGGGGAGCGGGCGAGGTGGAGGCACTGCTGCCTGCCGGCCCCGTGTTGGTGGCCTCATCAGCCGTGCGGCGGAAGAAGCCGTGCTGCAGAGCCCCCAGTGGGCTGATGCGGGCGGCGGGCTCATACTCCAGCATGCGCAGCACCAGGTCCTGGAAGCGGAGGTAGTCGGCGGGGCTGTGGCCCGGCTCCCCCGCCCGCCGGCCCCCGGGCCCGCCCGTCTGCACGCCCAGCACCTCCTGCAGCCGCCGCGTCCCGGGGCCCTGGTAATCCTGGCAGGGGGAGGTGGGAGGGGGGGCAAGAGAGTGGCCGTCAGTGGGCAGGAGGGGCAGGGAGACACACACGGGGAAACAGAGGCACAAGAGAGAAAGTGGAAAGAGAGAAGCTAAGAAGAGCTGTGGGGTGGGTAGGAGAGATGGGGTGGGCGGGGGAGGAAGGAAAGGACAGATGAGGGGGAGAGGAAGGAAGGGAAAGACACCAGGGGGAGGAAGCAGGGAGGGGGAGGAGGGAGCCCCAAGTGTGAGAGAGTGAGGGGCCACCAGGGTGGGAGGAGCAGCATGGGGCAGGGGCCGCACCTTCCTGAGTTCCTTTGTCCTTCGCAGGGTCCAGCCACCCCCAGGCAGCCGCTCAAAGTACTTTCGAGCCTTGGGTGCCTGGTCCAGCATGGGGGCTGGTGGGATGCCCAGCACCTCCACAATCCGGTTCATCTGGTCCACCTGAAAGCAGGCAGGCAGTCAGGGTCATCAGGCCGGCCAGGCCTCCACCCCCTCCAGCACACCCCCTCCTCGGGAGCACACCTCATTGGAGCCACTGAAGAGGGGCTCTCCAGTGTGCATCTCCACCAGGATGCAGCCCAAGGACCACATGTCAATGGCCAGGTCATAGGGTGTGCCCAGGAGCACCTCGGGCGAACGGTAGAAGCGGCTCTGGATATACTGGTAGATCTGGGGGAGGGGAGAGGGCCACAGTCAGAGGTCCCAGCCTCCCCTACTGGTACCACTGACGCCCCAAAGCTAGGAGAACCAGCCTCCTGCCCCCAAAACGGGATGAGGGGTCGCCAAACCCTGATATTACCAGCACCAGCTTTCCAGGAGCCACTACCACTATCTTATTCATCAGATCCAGGAGTCTCTGATCCTGACGTCCATCCCCAGGCCTGACCTAGAGCCTTACCACCCTCCCTCCCAATCCAGACCCTCTTGAAACCGCTACCAACGTCATCTCAAATACCTGCTCACAGGAAACTGCAAAGCTGAAGAGCCCCGCCCACCTCCACCCCAGCTTTAAGAGCACAGGGTAAACAAAACTGCGACCCTGGGCTCAAAGCTACCTCCCACCTCCCCCCGCCAACAGGCAGCCTCAAAACTGGCCCTGTCCCCTCAAACTTCACTCTTCCCTTTCCTTCGGGCAGTATACTCTGCAGCCCTCTCCTTTACCCCCTTCACCCACTGGCCCCACTCTCCATACTTGCAGACACCCCATCCCAAGCACTAACCCGAAGGCATCAGCCACACCCAGCAATCCCATCCTCGCCAAGCCTCGCCAAACCAGCTGGCCCCGCCTACAGCCCGGCCACACCCACACCACTGGCCCCGCCCCGGGGCTGGGCCGCACCCGCTGGCCGAGCTGGCAGGAGCTGCCAAAGTCCACGATCTTGATGGCGCTGCGTTTGGGATTGCAGAGCAGGATGTTCTCGGGCTTGAGGTCGCAGTGAATGATGCTGAGCTCGGGCGTGGCCAGGAAGAGCAGCGCCGTGCAGAGCTGCTGCGCCAGCTTCCGCGTCAGGTTCAGCGAGACACCGCGGAAGTGCGTGTTGCGCAGGAGGTCGTACAGGTTGTAGGAAAGCAGTTCGAACACCAGGCACAGGTGGTTCCGGAACATGAAGTGCCGTTTCAGGTGCACTGTCGGGAACGGGACAGGAAAGGGCCAAAAGAAAAGAAACTGAGGCTCAGAGAGGGCGAGTGGCGGCCTGGCGTGCACAGTAACAAGGAGAGAGGCGGAAAGCAGATTCTGGTCTCTGCTTCCTGAGCACTGGCCAGACGGTGGTGTGCCCACGTGTACCAGCTGCTGGTCAGGATGTTTTTATATGTCTGTAACTTGATTCACACTGGAATTCAATTCCCTTTTCGACTCTGTCAAACTTTCCATTTGGTGTTGGTGGGTCTTTAACACCCTCCTACACTTATTCATTTAATTTTGTAATATTGTTCTAGTCTCAGTTCTGTTTATTTTTGTGGCACAGGGTACTTGTCTACTTACTGTAAGGATGTATATTTTCCTTTTAAAAGAACCACATTCCTTAAACCCACTTGTTTTTTCTAAGAGGAATCAGTATAGGAAAGAGGAAAAAGACTGGCATAGATGTTAAGAGTGAAGGCTCTGGAGTCTGCTGCCTGGTCAGATTACAGCTCTACTGAGTGAGTACAAACGCTGTGATCTCATGTAAGTTAGCACCAAAATGCCTGTTTCTTCATCTCCAAGCTGTGGGCAATGATGCCCCTTTCCCCATGGGGCTGTGGTAAGGCTTAATTAAACAAGTTAGTTTATGTAAAGTTCTTACTCCAGAGCCTGACCCTTAGTGAGTACTCTGACCAGCATTATCACGCGAATAGGGCAGAAATCGTGAAAGTGGCAGGAGAAATCACTGCTGTCAGGGAGTTACAGACCAAATGCCACCCTGAAGACAGCAGCCCCTCCTGTACTGAGGGGGACCCCTCCCCAAGCAGCTCTGCCGCAGGCCTCACCTATGTAGTACTTCATCTCTGTGTCGTGCTGGTTCATCAGCTCCAGCAAGCGCAGCTCAATCTGGGCCTGGTTCAGGAAGGCCTTTTTGTTCTTGATGATCTTGATGGCCACCAGCTCCTGGGTCTGATGATCGTAGGCTTTCACCACCTGCCGGGGCAGGGTGTGTGGCAAAGTGAGGGGGTGGGGGCGTAGGGAACAGAGCCAGGCACCAGCCTTCTCCCTCCTGCCAAGGAGACCCACCGACATCACCATCAATAATGCCAATCATTCAAAACTGAGTGCTCAAGAAGAGTCAGGCATCAGTGGAAACACTGGACATGAAACAGCTCAACACCCTTATGTGGAGGGTCTGTTATTTGCACTATTTTATAGAAAAGGAAACCAAGGCACAGGGAAACGAAGTGACTGTGCTGGGGTGAGTGGCCCCACGTGGAACTTGAAGCCACTGAATCTCTGGCTGTGTGGGTCAGTATCAGGGGGACTGCGGATCAGGGTTGAGGCGGGGGGCGTTGCGCACCTGGCCAAAGGAGCCTTTGCCAATGAGTGAGTCAATCTCATAGCGCTCCAGCCAGCGCTCGCCACTGCGCACGATGTAGTCATGGTTGTCATCGTCATAACCGTGGTTTAGGACCTTTTTCTCCTTCTTGGTGCTCGAGTCCTGAGGTGGCGCTTGCTGGGCCCGCCGCTTCTTCTTCGCATAGTATACCTGCCCAGCCCGGCCAGGAGATGAGGACTAGTGAGTGACCCGTGCCAATAGCCAGGACCCCTCAGCATCCAGCCTGGGTCCCCCACCCCGTGCCCACCTCATTGATGTGCTTGTAGGTCTTGATGAGGTCCACGGAGAGCTTGCGCAGTGGGGCCGAGGTCGCGTCTCGGAAGGCCAGGGGCAGCCTCCGTGGCAGTAGCCGCACATCAGGCAATACCTGGCGGGGCGATGGGTGGGCACTGAGGACAGGCCTTCACCTCTGACCTCAACGGGGAGAACTATATGGGCGGCTGGCGCATCATTACCCCACACAGTATTGGTTTGGTGACTGACAACCCCACTAGAAGCTCCTCAAGAGCAGAGATTTTCTCTTATTCTTGCTTTATCTCCAGTGCCTGGAGCAGGGCCTGGCACATAGTGGATGTTCATTAGAAATTTGCTAAGTAAATGAAGCAGCGAACTATTTACCCCTGACCTCTCATCCCACACCTTTACTCTTTTCTAAACCTCACTGGGAAAGCTCAGATGGAAAACCTGGGCTCTGATCCTCCCAATCCTTCACCTGAGACCATCCATTCTGGGTATCCCATCTTGAGGGCCCCCATCTTGCTTCACCCTCATCCCCTGGGGCCTTCCCAACCCTTACCCCTCACTCTGTGCATCTTTGCCCAGTTTTTTCACCCTAAGGGTCTTGGATCTGGATCCAGTGCCCTGGATCTCCCACCCCATCCTGCTTCAGGCTCTACAGTTCACAGCCTTAAGTCTCTATCCTTGAAGCTCTTTCCCCTGCACCCCTAGGCCCTGCTGGCTCCAACACCCTTCAGTCTCAATCTTCTTCCCCTTTCACCTCCTCCAGATCTTCCACCCTGGACATTTTTTACTTAGTAAACATATCTTGAGTGTTTACTATGTGCAAGGCACTGTTCTCAGCATTTCCAATTACATTTCACTACTTTGTTTAAACCCCCAACAACCCTGTGAGGTATGTATCATTACAAGCCCCATATGATAGAACGGGAAACTAAAGCATGGAGAACCTAAGTAATACAACCACCCTGCTGATATGTGACCTAGGCTCTCCAAACCCTGACCCTGCCAGTCACTTCTCTATGTCTTCTACTCCCATGGCTCCCTTCATGTGCCCCGGGAGACTGTCTTGGGAAAACATAACATCTTTTTGGCCCGAAGACCCTCTATCCCAGCCTCCCCTACCTCAGGCAGGTAAGGAGCCATCTGAACGCATACCTGCGTGTGCTCCTGGGGCCCCGGGAAGCCAGAGAAGGGACCATGGCCTGGTGGGACGGCCATGGTGGGCTCAGAGGGCCGCAGGGGAGCGAGGCCTGGAGCGGGAGCCCGGCCGGGGGGCGCCTTCTCGCATCCTGCACCTCGGCTGCCACCGCCGCTGAGACCTGAGAGTGGGCAGGAGGTTGGGAACAATACGGAACAAGGGGATATGTGGGACAGGGCCAGGCGGGAAAGAGAGGGACAACAGAGAGAAGGCAGGGCACAGAGGGAGGAGGAAAAGGGTGCGACAGAGTGACAGGTGGCAATGAAGAAGGGAGAAGAGAAAAGAAAGAAGTGGTATAGCAGAGTCCCTCAACAAATGATTACCAAATAAATGAAGTAGGCAGCACAAAGAGAGGAACGTGGAAAAGAGAATGATTGGGAGCCAGGCAGGGATATGGGTCATGATAGGAAAGGACAGAAAGACACCAATAGTAGGGGGGGTGGGGGTGGAGAAGAAAAGAGAAACCGTAGACAGTATACAGAGTAGGGCTCGCTCTTTTGTTCCCATTTCTACTCATGGCCCTCCCCAGGGGCCCCTCCCACTAGATCCTGCCCTCCTATAGTCTTCCTGACCGTCAGGAACTTATGTTACCACAGCAAGGTCCCGCCACTTCAATAGAGACCCTTCCCTGTAGGTCCCCAATCCAGAGAGCTCTGGGATCCCCCTATACCACATGAAAATCTCCTGGGCCCCCTCCAAACCACGGCAGAGTCCACTGCCGGCCCCTAAAACCACATCAGGGTCCTCAGGGACTTCCTGACTACACCAGGGTTATCTGAGGGCCCCTTTAAGAATCTTACCCCTTGGCAGTCTCACCCACCAAGGCGTACCCTTCCCAGGGGACACTCCCCATAGCGTGCCAAGACTTCTTCCCTATAATTTCCTCCCACATCAGGGATTAGCCCACCCATAATTTTCTACACCATATTCCAGTTCCCCCATGCCACGTCAGGGCTCTTCCTATTACTCCAAGGTCCCCCTCCCAATCAAGGACCACTCCTGATGGAAGCAAGGGGAATGCGTCTCTTCCTAGCTTTAGAGTGGATCGTCCTTCTCTTCCTTACTCTGGGTCCTACCCACCCCCTACCCCCGCTCCTCGCAACCAATATTCCTGTCAGGTAACTTTCTCCAGTCACTTCTCTACACCAGGGTCAATCCACAACTGTGCCCATTTCTAGAAGGCCCCCATAGCCGAATTCTCCAAATATCAGAGTTCTCCCTTCCAGAGTATCTACCACACCAAAATCCTCTCCCATGTCAATTCTTTTCTTCTATGCCAAGCCTTGCCACTCCACGACCCCTCCTCTCGGAGCTCACCTCCTTCCCCAACAACCTCTTCCCCAGGTCCTCCCACACCAGGACCCTCTCTCCCAGACCCCTCCCCCTACCCGGGTCAGGGCTGGCGCGGGGCCCACGGGGGGCCTGGGCGCGGTGGGGCCCCCAGTGTGGTGGGCGAGCGGCCAGCATGGCGACGGTGGCGGCAGTGAGGAGACGGCCGCCTGTCCCGGCCCAGCCGGCCCGGCAAACCAGCGGCGGGGAGGGCAAGCGGGACAGGCGGCCCGGTGGGTGACAACAGCAGCCGCTGCCGCCGGGGGGCGGGGAGAGGAGGGAACAAGGGTCAGCTCAGGGCACGCGGGGGAAGGGGAAAGCAGGTGGACGGGGGAGGGGCAGGTTAACCCTCACCCAGCCAGCCCCGCCCCACAGAGCCACCCGCCCCTGGGGACCCCGGCGTCCCGCCCCCCACCCTGCGGGCCCGCCCCGGCCAGCGAAGCCCAGTCGGGCGGGGTGGGACTGAGCTTGGCAGTCCACACCTACCATGGCAACAACCGTGCCATTGGCCTCTGCTGCCAAGAGCTCGACCAATCACAGTCCAGGACAGCTGTTGCTAGGCGACGACGATGCGGCCGGCGGAGCCAAGCCCAAACAAAGGGCGGGAGAGGGGCCCCACTACCCCCTCTCAGCCTCCCTCCCAAGACTGCTCCCTCGGGCTTGGCCTCTTCCAGGAATCCGACTATGAATAGCCAGGCAAGGCCTGCACCTGCCTGACAACCCCTCCTCTCCTCCCTCGGCCTCGTGCTAAGTCTTGCAGCGACGCGGGCAGGGCGGGTCCCGTACTGTCCCCCTCACAACGACCGCGTGCGGCCCCGACCATCCGACCAACCGTTGCCACGTCGTTACCTGAGGGCGTGGGCAAGGGAACTCAAACTGCTCGGGAAGCCCGAGCTCAGACCTGCTCACTGGCTGAAGGTATCCGGCGGACGCGGCGAGCCAGGGCCCCGATTACCCAGTAATGCAACCAGCAAAATGGCGACCACAACAAACCGGCCCCCCCCACCCCCGGCTCCGCCTCCGCCCCCGCCCCCCCAGCTGCTTCCCCTCACGTGATCCAGGGCAACACTCTGCGCCTGCGCCCAGAGGAGCTTACCGGGATCCAAGCGCAGTGAGCTACCAACCCCGCCCAAGCGCCAAAATCCACGTTACGGCTGCGCAGGAGGGAGCTAAGAAAGGAGCATGCGCTGTGTGACTGGATGCCGATGCCCGCCCCCACCACCGCGCACGTTGATCAAGGGCGCATGCGCCCTGTTAATACAGGTCGCCAAGGAATCAGGGGCAAACCGAGCGACTGATGAGTCTTTTAATAGAAAAACAACACGTGTAACAGTAGCAACACAATCTCTCGGGATCCAGATGGTGCTGGGCTTCAGTTCTTCACCCTGGGGGGTGGCCTGTGGGAGGAAAAGAGATGAGCAGACTCAGCTTGTCACCACTTTGGGGCACTCGTAACAAGTGCTGACTTCGGCGGTTCTAGGTTCAGGGGACAGAGATCTCTGCTCACCTGTACACACCCACGACCACAGCGTGGTCTCTCTCGTATGGCTCTAGGGTCAACTGCTCCTGAGGCTTCATGTTCTCCTGTTGCATCTTTTTCACTTCAGAGGCAAACACGGCCTCGGCAGATGCTGTGGAGTCTATGCAGTTGGCCTGCAGAAGAGACGATTTAAGTCTGCAGCAAGGCCTTGGGCTGCTTTCCCTTTTTTGTGCTCTTTTAAACCAGTAGAATTTGTTTTTATTGGAGACTCAGGCTTTGGAAATGTAGGGAAAGACTTTGTTAGAGAAGTTTTCAATTTGGTTTGGGTTTGGAACAGGAAGCCCTATTTATCTAAAAGCCAGTGTTTAAGTTTTACACTCTAGTTTTTTTTTTCCCCCTACTTCCTCTCCTTTAACAATAGCAGTAATGCAGCTGAGAATACTAAAGTGCAGCAAAAGGCTAAGGAATGGTGAATCAAGTTGAAGCGTACACTGGAGAGGTCTCTGTATTTCAAAATAAAATGTTTTAAAAAATTTACCTACCATTTATCTGGTATTTATACCAGGCTCTGTTCTAAACACTTTATATGTTGAGAAATTTAGTCCTTATATCAATAGTAAAAGACAAAGAGCTAATGCTGCTATTTCACATGTGAAGAAAGAGGCACATAGGTATAGTAACTTGCTCAAAGCCACACAGCAAGCTGGAATTCAAATTCAGATACTCAAGAGTCAGTGATCACGTACTTAACCACTACAGTTTACTGCCTCTTTAAATCGTAAGCTTTTTCATTTTGCAGACATTTTTCATTATGTGCTATTTCATTGGGTGGCTCTATAAGCTGGGTAGGGACAGAGGCTGAGAATAGACTGATGGCATTAGGTGGTGAAGGCCCCCTTATTTTCACAGGCTGCTTGGCAGTTAGAGAAGATACCGCCGCCCCATCTTAGGCTCCTCCAAGCCCCATACCTTAATGGAAATCACAAAGTGCCCTCCATTACGTAGGAAGGTGTGGGCATTCAAGGCTACAATCCGGGTCTGGTCTGGCTGGGCCACATCGGCAAAGATCACGTCTACCATCGCTAGGGAGACAAAAGTGGAGGTTAAAAGCTGGATGGACCAGATCTTCCCAGCTCCTCCCATGGGGCCTGTGCCCCATCACCAGCAGGTTCCTGGCAGAGTCTTCCCTGCCACCAGTCTCACTCCTCCCCCCCAGATACCCCACCCTCCACAGTGCCCCCAAGATGGATCCAAAACCCACAGTCACACCATTCATTCATTCTTCTTGTAAACCATGTTGCCACCTACTCTGTGGCCAGCCCCAGGCTGGGCGTAGGGGACACAGAGACGAGTCAGACCCGGACCCTGCCCTCGAGATGCTCCGGGTCTGGGGGGGAGACAGACACGTCATCAAAAAGGCAAGTAAAGGTGAGCACTTACAGGCAAGAGCGTCTGCAGGACTGGCAAATGAAAACACACTGCAGGACAAAGGGTATGGTTTGAATGCACAGGGGAAAAAACACTCACAGAAAGGAAAACCAGGGGAATAAAAAGTAATAGTTTTAAGACAGTGTGATTAAAAAACAAAACAAAAAAAGAAAACCTTAAAAAAACAAAAAGATGGTGCAATGAAAACTGATTTCTTTTTTTAAAAATTGGGGAAAGCCGACATCAAACTTTTCATCAGTTATCTCTAGGGGTGGTTTATAAGGTGCTCCATTTTTTACATTATGCTTCTGAATTAAAAAAAAATACAATGTTATTAATATTCACAATGGGCCCCCCTGGGCCAGGCCAAACTCAGCTGGCACTCTCTGGGTTCTGCTCTCACCAGACAATGATGATGACCTCTGAAGGGGGCTTTTATACATAAGCCAGGGGCAGTGTAAAAGGTACCATGTTGTAGACAGAGGCAGGAAGTACAGGGGTGCCGAATGGGAGGGACAGGAGATCGGAGGAAAGAAGGCCAGCCCTTCAAGGGTGCCAGATACCCAAGACCCTAAAGCGGGACCGCCACCTCCACGATCTCACCTGGATCCCCCCACCCTTTTCATTCGGACAGACTCAAGAGGCCTGTTCATCCACTCCAGTTCCATCCGTATCAGGGCTCTGGAGGCCTCTTCCAGGAAACCTGGAGTGGCCTGTCCTACCTCACCTGGGCCAACCCCTAGACCCCTCACCGATAAGCATGCGGTATTTGTGTGGGTGCCGGGCATCTTCAATGACAGGAATAATGTTGGTCCTCTTCTTGGCCAAGTTAATGAGGTCACGGCCAGAACGGTGGGAGAACTCAACTGCATAGACCAGACCATCCTAGAATAAATCAAGTAAGATTAACAGTGATACTAGTTCTCATGTATGGAGTGCCTACTTTGGGCCTATATGTTGCAAGAATCTCTTCAAATCCCCAAATCCAAACCTTACCATTTAATCCCCAAATCCAAACCCTACCATTATTTCACAGATGAATAAACTGAGGTCGAGAGATGTGAAATCACTGGCCAAGGGTCATTCAATCCTGCTTTGTCTGATCTGAGAGCCCAAGCCCCTAATTAAAACCAGGAAGCTAGGGCACAGAGATGATGTCGTAACAGTTAAGAATATTTGCAGTGGGCCAGGAACTGTTCTAGGCACTTTAAAGGATGCAACTCATTTATCTTCACAATGACCCTATTTTACACAAGGGTAAACTGAGACTGACAGGTTAAGTTACTTGCTGAAAGGGGAGAGGATACAGCTCATGGTAGAACACATGCTTAGCATGCACAAGGTCCTGGGTTCAACCCCCAGTATGCCCTCTAAACACAAATAAATAAATAAACCCAATAACCTACCCTCAATTAAAAAAAAAGTAACTTGCTGAAAGCCAACTTCACTGTTACAAGCCTGTACCACAGCCCACAGTTTTTAACCACTGAATTACACAGCCTGTAGTTGCATGCTGAGTGAGTCATGAAGTGGGACGCACAGGCGCCCTCTCAACAGGGAGCCTGTCCAGCCAGACAGAAACGCAGGCCCAGAAACTGACTTGGACACCAAAGACCAGATTTGAGGGGTATCAATTTTTAAAGAGGGCAACCAAATCAAATAGTCTGGGTATCTACATTCTCAGCTCTGGGCCCCTCTAACACTGGTCGTCCTGATGCCCAAGCTCCTTCCTTCCAGGCCGAGAACTCAGGAGTGAGGCTGAATGAAGCTTTGGAGACCACGTAGTACATGCACAGGCACTCTGACCGGGAAGGGCCTGGCTCCAGGCTGGCAGAGGAGCTGGCCTTTCCCTCCCTCCCGCCTCTTCCCCATCTCTGTTCACTCACCGGGCCTACGATGTCAGAGACGTGGGAGACGGTGGTGCCCGAGGCAGCCCCGAGGTAGAGCACCTTGGCCCCAGGCTTGATGTGGATCTGGTCCACGCCGCCCAGGATTGCTGCCGCCAGCTTGGAACGGAAGGGGTTCCAGGCACGGTACTCAATTTTGTCATCTCCCTCCTGGGCCGGGAGAGATGGGGATGGAAGTCAATGCAAGGCTTCTCTGCAAGACCCCGCTGCTCTGAACTCTAGGGCCCTTTACAAGGGATTGGGTGCCTGAGCATCGTGCAAGAAATGAACACGGGTGCATATGAGTGACCACGGCAGGCGCAGGGCCTGTCCACTCATGGAGGTTCCTAACTCAGGGAGAAGGGGCAGCGACAGACAATAAACAGAGACAACGATGCCCCAGGTAATGGCAAGACTTATGCATTCATTTAACAAACACTGACTGTGCCAGCAAATACTGTGCACCAGTCCCCAGGCATAGGCACCAGGGAAACCAGCAAGTGAGACTCATGCCCTCAAGGAGGCTAAGCTGAACTGACCGTCGAACACATATGGCACAGTGGCCAGGAACAGGTGCTAAGGAGGAAGACCTGAAGTATGGGGAGCAGGGCCAGGGCAGGTGAAAACGAGAAGGGGTGGCCAGGGAAGCACCAAGGAGACCTCTGAAGCAGACCTGACAGTGAGGGCCATTCAAGTTAGCGTTCCAGGCACAGGAAAGCCAGCAAGGCCCTGAGGCAGGAGTGTGTCTGGCCACACAGAAAATGTCATGGCATAAGAGGGCAGGGGATAGACAGGGTGGTGCAGGGTGGCCTTGTAACAAGACAAGGTGACACTTGACCAGAGATGCTGATGATGACAAGGAACCAGCCACACCCAGAGCTGGGAGGAGTGCGTTCCAGGCAGAGGGAACAGCAAGGCTGTCGGTGTGTCTGGAAGACAGCTGGTTAGGGGGCAGTGGGAGGAGACAGTGGGGAGGGAGGGCAAGAATGTGTAGGGCCTTCCAGGCCACCCTGAGGACTTGGGACTTTAACCTGAAGCCCGTGGGACATCACGGAAGGTGTCTGAGGAGGGGAGCACACAATCTGACCTATGGATTAAGATGAGCCCTGGCTGTCACATGCAGGATGCACGCTGGGAGCAGAAAACCAGACAGCCGGTTATACCATCAGCTGGGGCCCTGGTGGCTAGGCCAGGGGCCCGGGCCTCACCGAAATGGAGACTCTCTTCTCTCCATAAACTGATTCTCCAGGGACCAGATTCTTGGTAACCAGTGCATCTTCCTTTCCTCGACAAATGAAGACACCTGGGTGAGAGGATCAGGGAAAGGGTGAAGACTCCGGGCCACCTCCCACCCCAACCTCAGCGGGTGCCCGCCTCCCTCACTCACCCTCGTGGCGATGAGGCTCCACCATCACATTCTTCCCGGACTGGTTTCCCTTTTTTCCTCCCCGACCACGACCCCGGTTGCCACCAGACTGGAACCCGCCGCCTGCAAGGCAGAGATGCAATGAGAGACGGCGACCCCACAGCTCCTCCCTCCCCGCCTGGCAAGTCCAGGAAAAGCTTCCTCTTCTGTCACCTCTTCCTCCTCCTCCTCCTCCTCGTCCACGGCCCCTGAAGCCTCCGCCTCGACCTCGGCCCCCGCCAAAGCCTCCTCGGCCTCCGCCAAAGCCTCCACGGCCTCCACCGCGACCGCCACGGTCACCAAAGCCACCTCTGCCACCGAAGCCGCCCCCACGGGGGCTGAAACCTGCAGTGGAAACAGAAACAGGAATCAGGGCCACGAAGCTTGAGAAGTTATCCCCACACCGAGGAATCGCACTCAGGAAAGAAAGTGGAGAAACGTGCACATCTGGGCACCGGGAGAGCTGCTCACAACCGTCCTGAGCAGCAGGAAGTTCAGAACTAACCTAAATGTCCATCGGCAGCATGACGGACAAATGAAACAGGGACTATTCACCACCAGCAATGCCAAGGCTCAGCGGTTACACACAACAGACAGATAAATCTTAAATCTTAGCCTCATGTGAAGAGGAAAAGCAAGTCCTAGAAAACCACTATCCAACACAATATCCGTTTTTATAAAGTCCAGCAACAGCTAAAATTAAACAAGGCCATGCTGTGTTGACATGTGGTCACTGACGCTCCCCTCCCCCTAGAAACAGGCAAGGGAATGACAGATGCAAAACACGGTACTGGGCTTCGGGAGGAAGAAACCACGGGGTCAGGATGGGAAGAACACAGGTGGATGTAGATTACTGTCAGTACTTTGCTTTTCTCAGCTGGACAGCAGAGTCATAGAATTCCTTCTATTTTCAATACTAATTAGTCTAGAGAAGAGTGTCCACTGTGTGAGTACATGGACTGTGGCAGTAGGGTTCCCCACACCCTGGAAATATCTTCATGGCCTCCCCCTCCTGACCCTGTGTCTGGGAGGAAAGCGCCAACCCCAAGAGGGGAGGCGACTGGCATCACGTCCTTCCTGCTAACTGATCTCTCTGTTTCTAAGCCTGCGCAAGTCTCTCCCAGCTTGGTGGGGGAAAACAAGCAAAAACCCAAATTGTCCTTGATGAATGGGCAGCAGTTCATAAGCAGTTTAGGACTTGTCAGTAAGATGGAAAGTTTAAAGGAAAAAAAAAGAAAAGAAAAAAACAAATTCAGAGAGACTTTGTTTTCATCACTTCAGGATAGAACATTGTTTACTTCACTGGGTACAAAACAATGTCTGAAGCAGACATAATTGTCCTGTGGCTAGTGGATTCAGTATTTGACTTTTCTGTAACAGCTTCCAAAGCCCTGCAGTACTTCCAGAAAAATCACGAATTATAAAACACTAGTCAATATGAAAATTAGTGATGCTTTAAAATGATCTCACTTGATGTAAACTATTTAGTAATAAACTTGCTGAAGATTTTGCTAAGGTGAGTTATATTAACACTCTGAAAACTTCATGCTTCTTAATGGTGTTAAAGATGAAAACGTAGAACTTTTAATAGCTAGTTTTAATTTAGTTGTTAAAATTAAGTTTCAAAACTCTTACACCAAGAGTTATTTACCTCGAGTCTCCTACTCCCTCTACTGCCCACATTGCAGCTAGTGATTGATTTTTCCAAACAGCCAATCAGTTAAAAAAAAAAAAAAGAGTTCGAGATTTGCAGATACACACTATTATATATAAAATATGAGGGTGTAGCTCAGTGATAGAGTGAGTGCTTAGAATGCACGAGGTCCCGGGTTCAATCCCCCGTACCTCCAATCAATAAACCTAATTACCTTTCCCCCAAAACAAAGAAACAAAGAATTTAAAAAATAGATAAACAAGTTTCTACTGCATAGCACACAGAACTATATTCAACATCTTGTCGTAACCTATAATGAATGAAAAAGAATATTAAAAGGAATATATGCATGTATATGTGTGACTGAAACATAATGCTGTACACCAGAAATTAACATAACATTGTGAACTGACTATACATCAATTAAAAAAAAAACCCATACTGTAGAAATAAAGTTAAAAAAAAAAAAAAAAAAGCCAACCAGACCTCATCACTCCCCTGCCCAAATCCCTTTGATGGTCTTCCACCACATTCTAAATGAAATCAAAACTCCCTTCTCTGGCTTCCAAAGACTAAATCAGTGGTTCTCACCCTTCCCCCATTTGTTACCTAGAGACTCTGATGTAATTGTCTGGGGTGGGGGCATGGGTCTTTGTAAAGGTCCCCAGGTGACTCTAATGAGCAGCCCAAACTGACAACCATTTGGGCTCAGCTTTTGCTGGCTTTTCTGACCTCACTCTATGCTGGGCCCCCGGCACTTTCCCCAAGGTCAAACTCACGCTCCAACTTTTAAACCCTGAACATCTACTGTCCCCCTGCCTGAGTCCTGATGACGTTTCCTTGACTCACTGACTCCACTGCACTCAGGTCTCTGATCAAATGCTCCTTCCCTAAAAGGGCCTTCTCAGGCTACCTGCCCTTTACCCTGTTTTCTTTTTCTTCCTATCAATTATCACACATGGCATTTAAAAAATTATTCCTGCCTGCCTCCCGGACCAGAATCATGCTCCAGGATGCGTGTTCTGGTCATCACTGCATCCCCAGCATCCTGCACAGCACTGGTACAAAGTATGGGCTCAATGAATATTAAATGAGCTGTCTGCGGATGACTCTTAAATCCCTGGGTTGTGCCTCATGAAGGAAGCACCCTCTCTGTTCATTCAGGAAGAAGGTGATTGGATGGTGACCAGAGCCCTGGTCCCTCCCCTCAAGCAGCTCCCATATCAAATACAGGCAGATGGCCACGCCTTTCATGACCCCAGAGAGGAGGGAAGGTTGGTTGGAGTCTTGAAAAGTTCATCTGTGAGATGGAGGTATGGAAATCACAGGGTGTCCACCTCATAGAGTTGTAAAGATTAAATGATTTAATTCACACAAAGCACTTCGCTTAACACACTGCCAGGCACGCAGTTTGAATATACTATTTAAACTCAAAGGAAGGAGTCCCTTCTCCTTCCTACTTAGGGGAGAAACTACTAGGGTCCAAGAGACCGTCGACCCAGGCCTGATGGACCAGAGACCCGGAAAGTGCGGGCACCACCTGGGGCACTGGAGGCTGGAGGGTAAGCGCTCCATCTCAGATACTCAAAACATCTTAACATTTCAGGTCCTGGGGCTCTTAGAAAAATGCACTGAGAGTACCCACTCCTCAGAAAAACACAAATTCACATATATGTTTCTAGAAGCTGTGGGTGGAGGGTCCACAGACCCCCAGATTTAAACTGCTCTCTTCCCACAGCCTTCCTCATCTCAGAAATGGCAACTCCTTGCTCCCAGTTACATGGGCCAAAACCCTTAGTTCTCCTTGGCGCCTCCTCTCACATCCACATACAAGCTGTTGCCCACACCTTCAAAAGATATCCCCCAACTGCAGCAGTGTGTCAGCCAGGCACACTGCCACCACCCTGGTCCAGTCTGCATCGCTTCCCAGCAGATTACAACAAGCTGCCCACTGATGTGTCTGCTTCCACTCCCGTTCCCCTTGAGTCTTCTACACATAGAAACAAGGAGGATCCTTTTTAAACCTATCAGTCCATTGTGACCAAAATCTTTGCTGAAGAGCTGCCTCTGACAACTTCTCCAGCTTCATGTACTAACTCAGTGAGGGAGGGGTTGGGAGGAAGATGCATCCCCCATTCCTGGGCCGATCAGACCACAGGATGCCTGTGGGCCTGCCAGGGTCTCAGTGGGAGACACACTGCTTGGTACTTCCCACTCCACTTCACCGGCTGATCCCCAAACACTGAAGAGAAAGGGAACTTGGGAAGAGGGCACCTATCCACTAATCCCCTCCTCCCCTGCCCCCAGAGAACTCCTTCTCTCCAAAGGCTGAGGGGGGGGGGAAGAGGAAGGAAAAAGAAAATCTGCATTAGGAAACAGAGTCTTTTGGTCATGGTGAAAGATTTCCCCAACTCCAGCGGAGCAAGTTGGCAGGAGGAGCGAGGCCTGATTTAGGAAGAGCTGAGACGCCAGGGAGAAGGACCTTTATTTTGTTCCCCTTGAGAAGAAAGACAGCAATTAGAGCCAATACTGTATGTTAAACACTGTGCCGAATGCGACGTAACTGACATAACAGTGTGTAAGTTTAAGGTGTACAACCTGTTGACATGACACACATCATATATCGCAAAAAGATTACCACCACGTGCTATTTTTTTCCTAACATGATCTCACTAAATTACAACTGGGCGCTATTTTACTGATGAGATAACTGAGGCTTAGAGAGGTAAAGCCGCTTGCCCAAGGTCACATAGTAAGTTAAGCAGAGTTAAGATCCAAACTTTGAACTGTCGGCTGTCAAAGACAGAACTCTCATCATTCTATCACGAGTGAGGTGGGGTGGGTTCATCAGAATCTCGAGTAAAATCTGAATGAATAAAACCACTCCTACCCTGTGACTACCTCCCTCCCCCACCCCACAATAATCCTATACCGGACTTGAGAAATGCATTCTCACCTCTCACTGCGAGTTGACCATCACTAGGCGCAGGATCTCCACTCCATTCTCAGGACCCGCCCCTCTCGGGAGAGTAGAGAGAGGGAAAGTGGGCCAGAGAGGGCCACACACTATCAAGCCAGGAGTACTCATCCATGCCGGCCCTCTCCAAGAGGCTGGGTTTGGGGCCAAGGGTACTGCAGTAGTGGCGGCGACAGGGGAGCATTCAGGGTCCTCCCAGACTCACCTACTGGACCCAAGATCAGCGACTCTCCGCCTCGGAACCAGGACAAATCCCCGAACACCATGCCCAGAGATCTAAGACCCCAGATGTGGATCCTCGACTGCCACCCCAGCCCAATACCCAAGACCTCAATGACGACCTCAGTGTCACCTCGGCCCCAGTTCAGTACCCCTCTACCCCCACCCCCAATCCCACGCCAAACACTCTCGATTCACGACCGTGACCTCCGAAAAGTCAGTCACAAACCTTCAAACCAGGAACCCAAACCCTGGGCTCAGGTTCGATCACAGAGCGGAACCAAGTCCCTCCACCCCAACAAGAGACCGGAACCGAGACCCCCTCCCCACAAGAGACTGGAACGTCTGCCCTCAGACCAAGACTCCGCCCCTCCATTCTAGCCTGGCACCCGGATCCCCGCCAGGACCCAGTCCCCTGACCCCCGACCCCAACCCCGGCCTGCACCTGGCTTCATAGCAAGCGCGGAGCTGCACGGCTCAGGAAATCGGTGGCTTCCTCCGCTCCACGCGTCCCGGGCTTACGCACGTGGAAAAGAGCGCACGCGCGCGGCGACGTACGGTGCAATACGCCACCACGCAGCCCCACCCCTCGGAGCCGCAGCCCCACCCCTCGGAGCCGCAGCCCCGCCCGGAGCCTGGTGCGCGCGCTGTGGGCGGGGATTCCCGAACCTCTCAGGGCACCGCCCCCTGGGCGGCCCATGGTGCTGTCTTTACCTGTGTAGCGAACCCAACCCTAAACGCTCTTCCCACTTCCCCTTCATCGGTGCGAGCACTCCAGCAATCAGGGCTCATCCTCAGACCTTGGCACGGACTGTACCCTCTGATCCTTTTGTCTGTTCCTTGTTAACTCCCTAAAGTTCCCTCTACACCCAAAAGCCTTCCCTAATCCATTTCCACCCTCAAGAACAAGGGCCAACTCCCTAATCCATTTCCACCCTCAAGAACAAGGGCCACCCTCAAGAACAATATGAACTGGACTCCTATTCATACATTCGAAAAGCATTTATTGTGTGCCTGAATGTACTAGGCACTGTTCCAGGCGCAGGGAATACAGCAGGAAACAAGACAGACAAATTCCTACCCTTCTGGAACTCATCTTCTAGTGGGGGAAACAGACACCAAACAAGTTAGTAAAACCATGTCGAATGATAGGCAATAAGTGCTTTGGAGAAAATAACAGCAGGGAAGGGGGATAAGGACTGGTGTGTGTGTGTGGGGGGGCGTTTTCTATGGGGTGGTCATGGAACGCATCCAGTGACTTTTAATTTTTTTTTTCTTTTTGGGGGGAGGTAATTAGGTTTGTTTATTTATTTATTTTAATGGAAGTACTAGGGATTGAACCCCGGACCTTGTGCATGCTAAACACGCAGCCTACCACTGAGCTATAACCTCCCCCACATCCAGTGATTTTGGAGCAAAGAGCTAAAGGAGGTGAGGAGTGAGGCATGCTCCCATCTGAGGGAAGAGAGTTCCAGGCAGCCAGGATTGCAGGTGCAAAGGCCCTGAGGCAGGGAAGGTAAGGAGGGTTGCAGAAGCAGTGAGGTGTGTGGTTGGGGCAGAGGGAGCAGGGGAGAGTAGGAGGAGATGAGGGCAGGGAGGTTAACAAGGCAAATTCTGTGGGGCCTAGGGGTGAGAGCTTTGGCATTTACTCTGAGTGAGATGGAGGGTCCTGAACAGAGAAGAGATATCTGACATGCAGTCACTCTGGCTGCATGTGGGAAACAGAGTGAGGGAGTTGGGGTAGGGGCAGGAAGACCAAGGAGGGGCCTGCAGTGATGGATCAGGATTCAGGCAGAGGAAGTGGTGAGGAGTGAGCAGATTCTGCATAAGTATTGAGAATTTTGTACTTTGTAATTTTATCATTTGAATATTCATCCCCATATTCATTCAAGGAAAAAAGTATTACTATGAGAAGTTACTAACAACCTCCAGGAGAATCCACTGGTCTGTTCCGTTCTGCTCATTGCTGTATCACTACATACCTAGAACAGGGCCTGGCACAGAGTGGGTGCTCAGTAAATGTTTGTTGAATGAATGAATGAACCTACGCTGTCTTCAATTCTCCGTGCAGGGTGTTCCAGCTGCACAGAAACATTCCTGAAAATTTGCTTAAATATCAGGATGGAAAATCTGCTGAGTTTATGCTGGATTTCCAGGAGCTATGTAATAACTCAAATGGCTCCAATTCAGGATAATGTTGCCCACTACATGGATTTTACTATTTGCCTTCCAATTAAAAATAATTTTTATCTAAGGATGAAAATACTTAAGAGTACAGTGCAGACCTGATATTTGCACTACCAGTGGGTAATTAGGGGTGCCTGCGGATCTTGTGTGGGGGCACAATGGTGACTAAAAGAGTCCAGCCCTCCTGGAGCTGCCAGTCCAGTGGGGGAGACAGACTGGTTCCCAGACAGTGGTAGCCCAGAGGGGTCAGGGTGAGAATGGGGGGAGGTATAGGCAGAATGGTCACAGCTGGGATGGGGGAGGCACTGAAGGCTTATATCTCCATGTCCCCTGTCATGATATACCATGGAGATCACTCCAAAACAATGTATAGAAGTCATTTTTATTTTTCACTCATCTACATTGTGGCCCATCATGTAGATGAACCAAGTTTATTCAACAAGTCCCCTACTGACGGACATCTGAATGGTTTCAGTCTTTTTTCCATTATCAAGAGCACTTCAATGAACTGCCTTGGGCTTACATACTTTCATTGCATTGTATCTTTGGGCTAGATTTCTCTTAGTGAAATAGTTGGATTGAAAGAAAAATGCATCTGTAAGTTTGCCATATATTGCCAAATTTCCCTGCATTGGACTTACACATTTTGCATCCCCACTGGTGACATATGAAAGAATTCTCTTCCTCCTAGCCTTGTCAATTAATTATATTGTCAAGTTTTTGTATTTTTGCCTGATAGTTGAGAAGTGATGTCTCGGGGTAGTTTAAGCTGCATTTCTCTTAATATGGGCAGAAGTGAGAATTTCTCATCCTTAAGGGCTGTTTGTATTTCTTTTTCTACCAGCCATTTAGATCTTTTGTTTATTTTCCTATTGGATTTTTTTTCTCTGTCTTAAGGATGTCTCAGTTCTTTTTCTTGTAAGGCAATTGATCCTAGGTGAGACTCAACAGCAAGATTCAGTGGAAATAACTGGTTTGGGTGATACATCTGCATTCAAATCTAGGCTCCATCATTATAAACTGTTTGCCTTTGGGCAAGTTATTTAACCTCACTAAGACTATTTCTTTATATCTATACTCATTTTTCAGGGTTGTTGTGAAGCTCAGAAATACTGAACATGAGAAACCTGACCTATTGAATGCATTCAATATATTTAGATTTCTCTTTCTGTCAACTGCCTGTTTATATCCTCAACGCACTTTTTCTAATTGGGCTGCTGTCTTTTTCTTACTTATTTGAAGGCACTCTTCGTATGTTGTGGATAGTAATCCTTTATTAGGTATGATGCAAATCTTTCCTCCAAGGTTGTGGTTGGCCATTTATTCATTCAACAGACATGTACTGGGCACTTACTATGTGCTAGGTGCTGGGAATAGTGGTGAATGAATCAGATACAGATTTTATTCCAAGAGAAACGTAGAGCCAATGGTCCTGTGTGTATGTTAAGAAGAGCCATCTAGCGGCTGGGAGGATGGATTACAGGAGGGGAAGAGCAGATAGTAGGCTATTGGTTGCTACGAGTGAGGACGAGGGGTGAACCAGGTGGTGACACGGGGCATAATAAGAAAGGCAGGCAGATTTCAGGTAGGTTTGGATACCATCCAAAAGGATTTGTTGATGAATGGAGTGGAGGGCAAAGGGGAGGAAAGAGTCAAGAATAATTCCCCATTTTCTGGCTGCTAGACTGAGGACTGGTAGTGCTATTAACCCAGGTGGGAAGACCATTATAGGCAGGGTAGGAGACAGGTTTGGAAGGGAAGAGAGACTTCCACTTTTGACTTGCAGATTGGGTGAACACATGAAGTCCTCGCTCCAGCTCTGTGAGGTAGGTACTACCCTTAGCTCTACTTTAAATATGATGCTATTGACTGAGTGTTTGTGTCCCCTCAAAATTCATGTGTTGGAACCTGATCTCCAATGTGATGATATCTGGAGGTGGGACCTCTGGGAGGTGATTGGTCATGAGGGTGGGGCCTTCATAAAGAGATTAGTATCTTTATGAAAGAGGCCCAGAGAACTCCCTTGGCCTTGCAGGAAATAGGCTCTCACCAGACATCGAATCTGCCAGTGTCTTGATCTTGGACTTTCTGGCCTCCAGAGCTGTGAGAAAATTGAATTTCTGTTGTTTCTAAAGCACTCATTCTATGGTATTTTGTTACAGCAACCCAGGTGGACTAAAACATATGGGGAAACTGAGTGACAGAGAAATTAACTTGCCAGGGTTATAAATGATAAAGCCAGAATCTATTGATCTCTCTTTTCATTTTCTACTTCTTCCCTCCATCCAATTGTTCATCTTCTCAGCCATCCATTCTTCTAATCATCCATTTCCCCATTTTCCCATTTCCCTACCCATCCCCTCCCAATCCACCCATCTATCTCCATCCATCCATCCATCCATTCTCTCACCCCCTAATAAATATTCATCATGTACCAGATTCCTCAGGCATCTGACACCTGCTGTGCAGGAAGGGAAGTCAGGGATGAGAGGCATAAAATAGATGCGTTGGTATGCAGCTTAGCTTAAGATATTTATTCAATGCTTTCACAGTTGGCCTCAGTGGCTCATCAAAGGGGTAGAGTGGGGTAGGGGCACACAGTGACAAATGACACAGTGCACCCTTCGATTACTGCAATCACCAGGGGGTTCAGGTCTTGACGTCCTCATTCCCAGTAGATGACTGATCAGTTGTGACTGCAAGAGACACACACTTAGCACTTCTTCGTGTAGACTGAGCACCCACCCTGACTGCCCCCTTCCCATGAGGGCCCAGGTGCCCCTGCCCCATGTAGCCTGGCTTCCAAGCTACATTCCCTCACCAGGGGGAGAAGTCCTGTGCTCTCCAGTTCTCCAGTGTTGTCTCCCCATTGGAGTTATGCTCATCATTGGTCCCGGCCACGTCTAAGTTTCCGCAGGCCCCACACAGCATCCCAGCGTGGTCATCGCTGACGGCCACAGCCAGCTGCCCATTGGTGCCAAGCAGCACCTGAACCCCTGCCTTCTGCTGGACTAGCACGGAGCCATCAGGATTCTGACTCACGGACACAGATGTTAACACCTCAGCTGGGAGATCCACGGGGAGACCATTCACCTGGTGGTTGGTGGGGTTAGGGGGTGGGTAGAACAGAGGTGAGGCTGGGACCACAGAAGCGCTGTTATCTGGATGGAGACCCCCAGCAAGACAACAAACTCAAGGAGCAGAAGCAGAAGCTGAAAGACATGAAGACCTGGACTGATGTCCTTTATGGAAAGATGAATACTTAAAAGATAGTTGGCAATTTGGACAGATAGACAGAATAACAGAGAGTCGATGGATGGAGAGATGGATCAATGGATTAACAGGTGTGCACACAACATTCCAAGGGCAGCCAGGGGTGGAGGCAGGGAAGCACTTGTACCAGACAGATAAACAATCAAACCCCAGCATCATCCTGTCTGAGTCTAGTTTTCAAAATAAAAGAACCCTTGAGCGTGTCCTGTAAGTTACTGGTTCCCTAACAGGGCAACTTCATCCCTTATTTTTTCAATGCTGATGTCTGAAGACAAGTCATGACCCAGCAAGTATAATAATCATGTGAGAAAATGACTGTTTCTCTAGTATAGGCTGTGGACTCAGTAACCTTGTGAGTTTTTTTCCTTTAAATAACTGTTGTCTGTTCTCATTGATGAGTTAATCCTTGTAAAGTCAGAAGCCCTAGCGAGCCCTTTTTTCAAAGTAAAATTTTTTTCTAAATGCTCTTGTATATGACTCTTCCTCTGCCACAGATTGGAGAGATCGGTAGACAGGAAAGACAGGTAGATAGATCTGAAGAGATGGATGCATGGATAGATGGAAAGATGGAGGAAAGGAGAGAGGGAGAGAGAGAAAGAAGGAAAAAAAGGAAGAGGTGGAAGAACAGATGGCTAGAAGGAGGGAGAGAAGAAGAATGGATGGATGCAGTGAAGGATAGTTGGAGAGGTGGATGGAAAGTTTCATCAGTCTCTAAAGGATAAGAACTGGCTCTATATTATCTGTGTTACCAGCACATGGCCTGGTGCAGAGGGAACAGGGCTGAATGTATTCACCAAACCAAACTTCTCCTGCGTACCCTCTAGTGCCAGGCACTGATCTGGGTACTGGCTGACAAAGTGATGACCAAGATAAACAGGATCTCTGCCCACCTGAGGATTATATTCTAGTAATGGAGAAAGACGACCAACACAAACAAAGAAATTAATGGGTAACTTCAGAGAGTGATAAGCGCCTTGAAGGAAATAAAAGACAGTAACAGCATTGAGACTGGGATAGAGAGGGAGGGTGTCTGTAGGTAGCTGAGAAAGGCCTCTCTGTAGAAGCAATGCCAGAACTGAGATCTGAAGGATGAAAAGGAACCCATTCTTGGAAAATCTGGGAGAAAAGCATTGCGATAGTGGGAACAGCAAATGCAAAGGCTCTGGGGTTGGAACAAGCTCGGTTGGCTGTATGAACAGTATCAAGGCCAGTTTGGCCTATTATAAGCAGAGCCAATGAGGGAAGGAATTGTAGAAAATGAAGTTGGAGAGGCCAGCAGAAGTCATATCATACAAAGCCTTGCAGGCCCTGGAAGGGAGGTAGCTTGAGTTTAGAATGCTGTTTTGGCAAGCCACTGAAGAATTTTAAGCAGCAGAATGACCTGATCTGACTCACATTTCTAGAACATCTATCTGCTGTGTAGAGAACTGTTTCTTGATAGAGGAGCAAGAGGAGGCAGGAGTAGGGGTCTGTTCACCTGAATTATGAATCAAGCACAGGGCCAGAGAAAAGGAGTGACCGGTCCAGATTACACTGAAGAGAGGACTCAAGCTTCCCAGCTTCCCTGCTTCCAGGGACCACCTGAAGCTGAGTCTTGGACCATCTCCAGGCATTGGTGGAGGGATATAGACCATCCACTGGATGAGGAATGTGTGGAGCACTGGCTGTATCTCTCCACTGGACCCAGAATACACCAGTGGATGTCCCTGCAATCAATGAACAGGCCATGGAACTGAGACATGGGAACTTTAGAGCAGCCTGCCGTCTGTGTTTAGGTCCTAGGCTCTGTTACATAGGCCACGGCTGATTAGACGATGAGCTGGCATCAGCCCTCAGTTAGGCCAAGCAGATTCTCTCTCTCAGAAATTTGGGATTGGAGTGCTGAGAAACATGGGGTTTGGCAAATGCAAGACGTTTGTAAGTGAGTGGAAGTCAAGAGGCAGAAGAGAGGGCCCACTGGGGCTGGAATGGACTTACGAGACAGTGACAGGCCTAAGGGGGCCCTAAGAGCAAGCTGAAGGACAGTTGAGGGAAAGGTTCAGTGGCCTGGAGTGGACAGAGTCCAGAGGACGTCCCCACTGAGCATGGCACTTGGAATCCATCTTGGTCCCTTGTATCCTCACAGTTACCACCACCATCCCATTCCCATCAAAGTGGTTCAGAGCATGGCGCTGGTGGGTTCAAAATCTGGATCTCCCAGGCACTCTCTAAGTGACTTGAATAAATGACTTTTTTGGGGGTGGGCCCTAGTTTCCCCTCTGTGCAAAATAGGGATAATAATAATAATCCCTGTCTTGTTGCGAGGAGTCACAGAGAATGAAGCTGATCTGGTGAACAGCAAGTCTGAAAAACAGAGGTACATATCCAGATAACACTGCCGGGGCACCTGGATCCAGCCACTCCTGAGGCTCTATCCCTGGATTTTCTAGTTATGTGGGCCAATACATTCATTTTTGCTCAAGGAACTCTGAATTTGGTTTCCTGTCACTTGCAACCAATAGACTCTTCATTAACATTAATATCAAAACTAGTAAGTTACTTAAATGTGTTTTTGCTCCTCAAGAATTCAGCCAGAACAGAGGGACTAAGTTTGAAGTGCTGAGACAAATATAAATCCAGAGAAACAAACTGCAGAGATCTGGGTGAGAAAAACAGGTAGTAAGACAGATGGGCAGCCAGGAATGTAAGGACACTGCAACAGGAAGAACAGAGCCCAGAGGAGACACTCACCCTGGGCCCAGGCTTACCCATACGCTGTTGTTTCGGGTCACAGTCACCAGCCCATCCCGGAAGAAGATGTGAACAAGGCCCACAGCTTCAGCTTTGTCATCGCAGGGCCAGACGTTAGCGATCACACGGTACCAAGGGATGGTCTCCTGTAGTCCTGAGCAGCGGAAAGAGAGCTCATAGATGCCCGGGGAGCTGATGGCAGTGCGGGCCCCGTTGAAAGTGGTGAGGTTGCCATCCACAGAGAGGGAACAGAGACTGTCGGGGACCCAGCAGTCCCGGACCCCAGCCTGGACCTTGCACACATGGCCTGTTGGGCAGCTGGCTGCCTGGCACGTCAGGCCGGTGCTTGAGGAACAGGAACAGCGCTCGCTGCAGTCGGAGGTCATCAGGGAGGAGTTGACCTGTGCACAGGAAGGGGCTACGTTATGGCGGTGTGGTGGATTTCCAAAAACGGCCACAACCCTTCAACCTTCTGGATCCATGCAGAGTGACTTTGCAGCAACTCCCATTAAGAAATGGAGTTTATTTCCCCTTCTCCACGAATTTTGGCTGGCCTTAAGACTGTGTCTTAGTCATAACAATGCAGCAGAAGCAACGCTGTGCCGAGTTTAAGCCAGTACCTCAACAGACCTTACAGCTTTACCCTCTCTTTCTCGGAACCCTGCCCAGCCCCTGGCCTGCCTAAAGATGAGAGACCCATGGAAGAGAGACAGCCAGACCTCAGCTAATCCAACTGGGGGACTACAGATGTAAGAGCCAGTCCAGGGGACGGCAGAAGAACTGCCCAGCAGAGCCCAGCAGAGCCCAGCCCAAACTGCAGAGCTGCAGGATTGTGAACTACACAAACAGTTGTTTTAAGCGACTATGTCTTGGGGGAAGTTTGTAGCCCTGCAAAAGCTAACTGATATGGGTAGGAGTGGGCACTGGAGACATCCCAGAGCCCTGGTACCCACAGCCCAGAACACGGGGCTCCTGAAACCCAATTCCAGGAAAGGGACTTCTTCCTGGTTTTCTCCTGCCTGATGGGCTGTTCTTTCTTCACTGCACTTTTAAGTTCCTCTTCATCTCCCAAATTCTGAACACTACCCTGCCCAGGGCTCAGTCCTCAGATCTGTTCCATCTCTAAACTACACTTACTACCTGGTGATGTCACCAAATCCCATAAAACTAAAAGCAGTATCTGATCCTCAACTGAACTCCCGCCTGGGGTGGGGATGGGGCGTGGGTAATTGTCTTACAGACCATTACTGGGACAACTGGTGAAATTTGAATAAAATCTTTAGATTAGATAACAGTATCGAATCAGTGTTAATTTCTTGACTTTGAATTGTACTGTGGTCATATCAAATGTGTTTCCTTACTCTTAAGAAACCCATGCTAAAGTATTTAGGGGTAAAGGGGCACTATGTTTGCATCACACTGTCAAATAGTCCTAAAAAAATAGTGTGTGCATGTAGAGAGAGAAAGGATGATAAAGCACTTGGCAAAAAGTCAAAGAACCTGAGGGAAGGATATGCAGTTCTTTGTACTATTCCTGCAATTTTTTTTAAGTTTGAATTCTTTAAAAGTTTGAGAACTTTAAACGAGATGAATACATTTAATTAAAAATAATGAAAAAATAAAAATAAATGAAAAATAATGACCATCTCTATACTGATGATTCCCACATTTGTGCCTCCAGCCCAGACCTCTCCTCTGAATGCCAAATCCACAAATCTGAGAAATCTAGCACAGGCAGAGTGGTCAAGGCTGGGATGGGGAAGCACAGGGGTCTGTGGGAGTCCAGAGGAGGTGCCTAACTCGGCCTAGGGGATCAGGGAGGGCTTCCTGTAGGTGGCGAGACCTTAAGAGAGGAGTAGAAGCTTGGCATCTCCTTCCCCAGAAGTTCTGTACTTCCAGACCCTCTAGCCTACCTTCCTGCTATTAATGAAACTGGGATGAATGGGGATAGGGTGTGGTAATCTGTCTTTCCTTTATTTGACAAATATGCTTTTGAAGAAGTAGGACAGCCTAGTAGTTCAGATGGTGAGCCCAGGCTGCTGGGGCATGAGTCCCAGACTCCCCACTTGCTAACGGTAACCTTGGGCTGACTTCCCTTTGTCACAATTTCCTCATCCATAAAACAGGAAAAATAACAATAGTGCCTGTCTCATAGAACTATCGTGACTATTAAATGACTTAACATCTGTAACAAACTGAGTGCATAGAAAGAGCTCAAAAAATATCAATCACAAAAATAAATCAACTATTAACTTTCAGTTCCCTTTATTAAAAGATTGTTAGCTGTGCTACCTACTGTGCTGCTGAAAATTACTCTTATTTTTACTGTGATGAGCATGGAGGGTGAGGCCCAGTGCTCAGTGGGTGCCTAGCATGTACAATCACAGCCGATCCTCAGACACCTATGGTGCACGGATGATGATCAACCCCATTTTACAGATGAAACAAATGAGGCTTAGGGAGGGGGGCTGTAGCAGGCCCTATAAGGGCCCCCAAAAGATATCAGACCCTAATGCCTAGAATGAGTCAATGTTATCTTATCTGGAAAAAGGGTGTTTGCAGATTTGATGAAGGATCTTGAGATGGAGAGATTATCCTGAGTGGGCCTTAATACAATCTTGTATATCCTTATAAGAAGGAGGCAGAGGGAGATTTTACAACACACACAGAAGAGGAGGGGGAATGTGACACTGAAACAGAAATTGGAGGGACATGGCCACAAGCCAAGGAGCTCCTGCAGCCACCAAAAGCTGGGAGAGGCAGGGAACAGATCCTCCCCTAGAGCCTCTGGAGGGAGCGCCACCCAGCCAACCCAGCCCAGTCATACTGATTTCTGACTTCTGGCCTCCAGAACTGTGGGAAAATAAATTTCTCTTGTTTTAAGCCACTAAATTGCTGTCATTTGCCACAGCAGCCACAGGAAACTAATATAGGGATGTTACCAGCACTGAGTCACACAGAAGGGAAAGGATGGTGGCTTCTCTGCCCCCAACCTTGAGGGGGTCAGCACAGAAACTTTGAGTCTCCCTCAGGCTCCTTCACCCGCCCTGCCCACCTTAAGTTCCTGCTCACCGGCAAGTATCGGCCGTCATGGGTGCAGCCGCAGTCTTGGACAGGGATGCAGATACCCTGGGACAGCAGGTAGCGATCATCACACTCACAGCCCTCAAAGCAGCGGGTGGTGCAGCCCGTGAGGCCAGAGAGAGATGCACAGGAGCCCTGGCAGGAGCGCGTGCAGGTGGAGTAGTGGCTGTGAGCAGGGCACTGGAGCGCTGCAGAGAGAAGAGGCAGGGTGGGGTCATGCCTGCACCTGAACACCGAATAATGAACAGGGGTACTGGACACCCAGTTCTGGGCTGGTGGTGCTGGGGACACAAGCAATGAAGATAGCTCCAGGACCTACCCTGTGAGCTCATATCAGTGGGACAGATAGTGATAGCCCAGTGTGCCCAGGGCTACACTGGGGAAATACAGACAGAAGCTGAGGGCCAGGACTGGGGAAGCAGAGGCAGAGGGGTCAGGGCCAGGATGGGAGCTGTAAGGCTCAGGGGAAGCATCCAGGGTGAGCTTCCGCTGAGCAACTGGTGGATGGTGTGGCTACCTTGAGATGAAGACCAGGGTAACGGAATAGGAGGATCAGGTTTGAGATGAGATGCTGATGTCAAGTGGGAACACAGGAGGTGTGAGGGACCCTAGGGACGCCCAGGGGAAAGTATCCAGGAGGCCACTGGACCCCTGAGGCTGGCAGGCAGGACAGAGGTCAGAGCTGGAGATAGACAGCATCCACTGTCAGCACTGATGACAAAATCAAGGCTATGGGGGTGGATGATGGGCCTGGACCTAGGTCCTGTCCTGAGGAGAGTGAAGGAGACCTGGCCCTGCCCTGGGGGTATGAAGGGAACAAATAATCTCTGACTGGGAGTATCTAAGAGGTAGAGTCTTGGGGGTCTGAGGGAGCTGCAGCCTTGTCTGGAAGAATCTGAGAGGATATGGTCCCATCCTGGGGGGTCTGGGTGAGGAACAGACTCAGGCTTTACTGTGTGAGCTTCTGGCCCGTCCGACCTGCCCTCCCAGGTCCCCACAGAAAGGGTCCAAGATGGGCCCTGAGAAGAACTCTGAGGTCTCAGGAGAGCAGGCCCCTGAAAGGAGTCTGAGAAGGGTCAGTCGGCGGGCAGGAGGGAAGCCAGCAGGGTGTGCGGTGGGAGGAGCTGGGGGCTGCTCCTGAGATGCAGACAGGAGAGGGAGCAGGATAGGGGGCGCCCCCAAGCTTGGGTGGAAGTCTTCCCTAGGGCCCATGGACACTCACGGCAGAAGCTATCCGACCTCCAGGCCTTCATGGTCACACCAGCTGCCTGGCAGGCTGCCATGTAGTCTGCTAGGCTGCGGCAGAGGACGGCAATGCTGCCCTTCTGGGCACAGAGGTCGTACACGCATTGGCGGAAGTACTCCGAGGGGCTCACCACTGCATGGCAGGCTGAGAAGGGGCCGTTAGGGTCCTGGAGCTCCCCGCAGGCTTCGAGGCTCTCGTATGGGGCCGTCTCCTCTGCCGAGCACACAGGGCAGCCTTGGGACCCACAGCCCTCGTCACAGCCCTCAGAGGAGCCAGGCGCCCGCCACGCGGTTCCAAAGGCATCCACGCTGGAGGCCACGGCACCAGTGGGCAGGACAAAATCGTCACTCCAGTTGCCATTGAAGTTCCCACAGAGGCCACAGAGCCGGCCATGGAAAGGGCTAGGGATGGATATGAGGACGTGGGCATCGCCATCAAAGAGAAGCCGCAGGTCCTTGGTTGTCTGTAGAATCATGTGCCGGCCCTCGGCAGTCACCCGCACATGACCCACAGCCACAGGCAGGGCTACGGCCTCGCCATCCACAGTGACCTGGATGGAAGGGCCAGATAGGTCAGGGACTCAGAACCACAGGTAGGGCAGGCCCCTCAGACCCCTAGGGTGAGCCATGTCCCCCACAGACTTCCTAGGGCAGGGTTGTGTTCCTGCCGCAGCCCCCAGGGCAGGGCAGTGTCTCACTTAGTCCCCTTGGGGTGGGGTCACACCTCTCTAAAAACCCCTAGGGAGGGCCCTGTCCCCCTCAGAGCTCCCAGGGTGGGGTCATGGTGCTTTCAGCCTCCCAGAGCAAGGCCATGTTCACTTACGTTTGGTCCCTGAGCCAGGCCCACAACCTGACCGGCCACAGTGACCACCAGACGTTGGGGCTCTCCTGATGCGTTCTTCTCAAGCACGATGGTAAAGTCCTCATCCTCAGGCTGTGGGTGGCAGACCTGGGCCAAGATATAGGAGCAGGAGCCATGCATGTCATAGACACGTCCATCAAGGGTCACGTAGTGGATGCCCCCGCTGGCCAGGCAGCGGCCACAGCCTGTAGGGTAACAGGCCTGGACGCCGTCCTGTAACCGGCACTCCTCATAGGGCCCGCAGGCCTTGCCCTCCTGGCAGGTGACCTGGCCACTGGGCCCACACTCACAGCGCTGCTCACACTCAGGGCCTGGGTAGAAGGCTTCGCCCAGCGGGTAGTAGCGGCCCTCGTGGAGGCAGCCACACTGGCCCACAGGCACGCAGGTGTCTCCACTGAGCACGAAGCCGGCATCACAGATGCAGCCCTCACGGCAGGTGGGCTCACAGCCCTCGGGCACCGAGAGGCTGGGGCAGCTCACAGGGCAGGAGTCACCGCAGAGCTTGTAGTGGCTGTTGGCGGGGCACTGGAGGGCTGTGGGGACAAGAGAGGAGTGAGCCGGGCAGATGGGAGGGAGGAGGACTGGGGGAGGCACAGAGTGGGAGAACCTGTCCAGGTGAATCTGAGCATATTTCATGAGTGAATCTGTCCAGGGATCTGTGTCTGACCCCGTATGTCTAGGTGGGGGATTCAGTGTGGGGATCTGGGGGTCAAGTCTCTCTGTCCAAGTGGTGTATCAACCTGATCAAGTATTTCTGAAGATCAAGTCAATCTGACTGGGTGAATTTAACCATGTGTATCCGACCGAGATATGCAAGATTAGAACCAACTGTATCTCAGGCTGTGAATCTGGCTGTGCTGTGGGGTCAGATGGACCTTGTATGCCACCAAAGTACACCTGTCTGACCAGAAGCCTCTGAGGGACTCTCTCCAACAGGGTCTGTGTCAGCGTGTGACTCCCACCACGCGAATCTGATTGGGTGAAGCTGACAGGATAAATGTGACCAGGAGATCGGCCTGAGGGGACCTGCCCATGATCTGACCACTAATCTGTATGTATCTGCCTGGGGCTATGTCAGGGTCATGATTCTACTTAGGTATAAGTGTATCTATCTAGTGCCTAAGTGTATCTCAGTGTAAATCTAACCAAGTATCTCTAACCAGAGGAACCCTTGTCTGAGATTATCAGACCAATTCTATCTGACCTTGTGTATTTCCCTGTCTAGGGGCATCTGACCAGGTGCAATTCTTCAGGTCTCTCTGACTAGCAGTAGCTGAGAGAATTGACTTGACCAGGTGTACCTCTCTGTGTGGTTTGGAGAGGGTCAGACACACTCATCTGAGCTCATGAATCCCGGAGAGTGAACTGGACCGAAGGATTCTGACCAGGAGTATCTGAGCCACCCCATTACAATATGTGACCTAGCGTATTTCCATGTGTGAATGCAAAGGTGTTTCTTTGACAGGAGATACCTGGGCTCTGGGGAAGCAGGATGGTGCCTAAGCCCCCCTGAGGAAAAGGCTCTTGTCTTAGAGCCTTGTGAAGGGGAGAGGTGTGGAGACCTCTGCTATGTGGCCCATTTAGGATCAGTACTCACGACAGAAGTCCGGCCGCCTCCACTCGCCGAGCTGGGCCCCAGCAGCCTGGCAGGCTGCCACATAGGCGGCCACGGCAGGGCAGAGGCCTCCCGGATGGCCCTGAGCCTGGCAGGCGTCCAGCAAGCAGGCCTGGAAGTACTGCTCGGGCGGCACGAGGCTGTGGCAGGGCGCCAGTGGGCCGTCGGTGGCTGAGATAACGCCGCAGGCATCGGGGCCGCCGAAGGACTCCTGCTGCTCCGGCGTGCAGGGCTCCGGGCAAGGTCCGGGCACACATTCACCGCAGCCCTCAGCGCCGCCCACCTGCCAGTCGCCGGGGTTCCCGTCCACCGCGTTCAGGTCGTCGTTGGGGTTCTGGTTGTAGTTCCCGCACAGGCCACAGAGGGTGCCCGCGTATGCCGCTGGCACGTGCAGGCGCACATTGCTGTCTCCGTCGAAAGCCAGCGAGATCCCAGCGGCGGTGGTCACCACCACGTCGGCGCCGCTCAGGTGTGCGTGCAGGCGCGAATCCAGCTGGAAGGGCAGCGCCACCAGCTTGCCGTCCACCTGCGGGCGCGGAGTTGGGGTTAGCGTAGTGAACATCACGGGCACAGGTTTGAATCCTGGACCCACTTTCTGGGGTGGGGGGGCAGGTACCCTGAGCACGTGACCTCCCCCCTTGTAATAATAATAGTCGTAGTAATAATGATGAGCATCTATAGACACGGTGTCACTGACTCCTCACACTACCCTCTGAAGCAGGCACTTAGACCCATTTTACAGAGGAATAAAGGCTCAGAGATAGGAAAGACACTGCTCCAAGCCATCTAGCTCCAAAGCTAGAACCCCTCCATCTGGCCCACTAACCTGTGAAAAGTGGTTGGGGTATTTGGCGGATCCCTAGCTTTCCCAGGCAACCCTGGGGATGGCACATGCTCTTGTCTGACCCATAGACCCCTCACCTGCAGCTGCCGGGGCCAGCCGGCACTGAGGGTGAAGCTGTGGCCGTAGATGTGCAGGGTGACAGTGCGGGTGTAACTGACGGCCTGGCTGCCCCGGTGCTCATTGGCTACAGTGACGGTGAAGTTCTCAACCCCCGAGGGTAGTTCATCGCAGGGTGCACTCAGCAAATACTCGCAGGTGCCTTGGAAGTCAAATCGGTGCCCATCCAGGGTGATGTAATGAGGGTCACCCCAGGCCTGACACTCAGCTGTGCTGACAGGGTGGCAGCCGTGCTGGCCTGAGGGCAGCAGGGCACATTCTTCACCTAGCCCGCAGCTGGCAGGCTTGCAGACCAGTGAGCCACCCCCAGGCCCACACTGGCACTGTTGGGAGCAGGTGGCATCAGACCAAAACTCGCTGCCTGGCTCGTGGTAGGTGCCGTTGGCCCAGCAGCCGCAGCCACCATCCAGGGGGACGCAGTGGTCGGCACTCCATACGAAGCCTGAGTCACACTGGCAGCCCTCGGTGCAGGGGCCCTCACAAGGGGCTGAGGTTGTGGGGGGCACAGGAGATGGGCAGCTGGCCGGGCAGGGTGGGCCACAGAGCTCGTAGTGGCTGTTGTCGGGGCAGGGGATCTCTGTGGGTGGATGAAGGGGTGGGAGAGAGAGAAAGAGAGAGAATGGTGTCAGGGGGTGGGGTCTGAGGACAGGGTAGAAGGAGACAGAGACCAAGAGAGACAGAGCAAGAGACAAAGAGAGACTCGGTCAGAGACAGGGAGAGAGAGAATGAGAAACAGACAGAGACAAAGGGAGACACCAATGTGAGCGCCAAGAGACTGAGAGACAACAACAAAAACAGACAGACAGACAGAAAGAAACAAAAAGACCCAAAAGGACTGGAGTGAACCCAAACCAGCCTGGAAGAGGCAGGACCCCTGGCCCTAGCTCCTGCTCTGTTCCCGCAACACTTACCACAGCCAGCCTGTGCCCTCCAGTCCTCAATGACAACCCCAGCCGCCTGGCAGGCAGCAGCATAGGCGGCCAGAGCCTGGCAAAGTATGTCGTGGGCCCCACCGCCCAGGCAGACATCCAGAACGCAGCCCTTGAAGAAGCTATCGGGGGCCACGTGGTCATGGCAGGTGGCAAAGGGGCCACTGGTGCCAGGGGCCAGGGGTCCACAGAAGCCAGAGCCCCCATACTCCTCCATTTGGTCCTCGGTGCAAGTTGGGCAAGATCCTTGACATTCGTCCCAGCACAGTGGGTCCCAGCCTGGGGCCCTCCAGCTGCCACCCCAGATGGGTATGGAGGGAGCCAGTGTGCCGTTCGGGAAGGCTTGGTCGTTGCTGAAGTTGCCATCCATGTTCCCGCACAGCCCGCACACCGCGCTGTAATAGCTACTGGGCAGCGTGACCTCCACGCGCCAGTCCCAGTCATAGCTGACCCGCAGCCCGAAGCTAGTGGTCAGCACTGCTTTTGATGCGCCCTGGGTCACTGAAAGCTGTCCACCGGCTACAGAGACAGGCAATGCTGTCAGCACACCGTTCACCTGCAGGAGGATGGGAAGGGAGGCAAACACAGGTCACTTGAGATGCAGAGGCCCAGCTCTGGTCCCCTGCCTCCCTCCCTCATCCTGCCATGGCTGGGAGCTGCCAAGGCCTTCCTCACCACTGACGGTCATATAGTTGTTTGACAAACATTACGGACTTCTGCTCTAGTCCAGGCCCTGGAGAATGAAACCCCACTCTGCTGCTTTTTCTGGGTTTCTCTCTTGATCTCCATCTACCTCTCTTCTCTGTCTCTCCCTGTTGTCTTCCCCCGCCCTTCTTTTATTTTTACATCTTGACCTCTCTTTCTCACTCTGGTCTCTCTGAGTTTCTCTGACTCCAGCCCCCTAACCCCCAGTGTGTGTGTCACTTTCGCTCTCTGGGTTTATCTCTCTCTCTGGGTCCTTCTCTGGGTCTCACTCACTTACTGCCATCCTCTCTCATTTCCTGTGCTTCTCTGTGTGTCTGGACATCTCTTCCACTCTCTCCCCATTGTTTATTGAGTGCTTACCCTGTTCCATACCTCATTCTCTCTCCCTGTGAGCTGCCATTAACCTGCATCCCCCTTACCTTGGGCAGAAAGGGCAGCCCACCTCTCTCTCTCTCTCCATCTCCCTGAATTTCTCTCCATGTTGGAGGCTCCGGGCCTTTCATTTGTTCCCTTACAAACATTCAAGGGTGTTCACCTGGGTCAGGCCCTCAGCTGAGCACTTTACATACATACATGTATCACGTTACTGTGGGGCAAGGCCTGCTATGATCACCACTTCATGGATAAGGAAATGGAGGCCCACCAAGTCAAGTCATTTGCCCAACATCACCCAGCTCATAAGGAATACTAACCTAGGTCTCTAAAAAGGCAAATTCTGAAGTCCTACATTATAGCCCTTAACAAAGGGCTAGAATCATTTAATTCCCAGTAGAGGGGTGATGTCTTTGCTATAATTATTGTTGCTCTTGCTGACACTTTGTTCCAGGACCAAGGGAAGAGAGAGAGTATGAGCTCCTAACTGTGACTGGCAGGACCCTTCCCACCCTACTGGGGGGCTCAAGGGACCATCCTTACCCGGACTTTGCCGATTTCGCCTTTGTGGATGGAAATGTTGGTGTTGAGGGTAGTCACAGTGACCAGTCTCACAAAGGACACGGCAGGGTTGCCCCGGTTCTCATTCTTGGTGGTGACAGTGAAGGGTATCAGGTCCTGGGCATTGACTCCTGGGCAGCTGGTTGATGCCAGCACATAGTTACAGGTGCCCTGGAAGTCAAAGTGCCAGCCGTCGAAGGAGTGGTAATGTGGGTCGCCCCAAAGCCAGCACATGACCTCGTAGTTGGGCACACACATGCCCTGGCCATCCTTCTCCTTGCACGTCTCCTGTGGCCGACACGTCACATTATGGCACGGGTCTGGGGGCAGAGGAGAGAGGACTTTCAGGGGCTGCCCAGCATAAGGCCAGCTGCTTCCCAGCAGCAGCCCCAGGCTGTGCCAGGGATACTGGCTCTAAGGGTTACGGTGTGTGAGACCAGATTGCAGGGTCCCTATATCTGAGATGCAAGCACTACAGTCTGCTGTTTCTGAGACCAGGTGCTGAGGCCCCTCTATGTCTGAAACTCAGGCCAAGTGGTGGACTGTGTCCAAGACCATGTCAAAAGTCCCCACATCTGAGATGCAGGCCCTGCAGTTTGCTGTCTGAGACCTAGGCCCCAAGGTCCTTGCAGCCAAGACCCAGGGTCTAGGGTCTCTACATCTGAGACCCAGGTTCTGGGGTCCCCTGGCTTGAGATCTCAGCCCCAGAAGACTGAGGTCTGAGGCCAGAGCCCTAGGGGTTCCTGTGTCTGTGACACCAGCCCCGTGGGCATCCATGAGGACACCCACAGCCCAGGGTTCTCTGTGTTCAAGGCCTGGGCCCCGGGTTCCCCCATCTCTGAGCTCCTAGCCTCCTGGGGGCCACCAGCTGAGACCAGGTCCTGGAGGTCTCTGTGCCCAAGACCAAGGTACTGCAGGAACTTTCTGGTGAAAAACTAACCACAGAGGTCCCAGCATTTGAGACCCTGACCCTGGGGTCCCTGTATCTAAGGCTTATGGCCTCAGGATCGCTCTACGCAAGACTCGATCTCCCTGGGGTTGCTGCACCAGAAACCCTGGCCTTGGGGGAAATCTCATTTCTGAGGCCCTACCTCCAAGGGACTCTTTGTCCAATATGCTGTCCCTAGGGCTACTGAATCTGTGACCCCAGTCTTTGCAACCCCTATGCCCAACCCCAGTCTTAAAATTTCCTTTTCTGTCCCCCTGCGCCAATTTTCTGTCGACTGCCCCTTAGCTTCAAATCCACGGAGAGAGTTAGGCTTTGTCAGCAGAGGGCGCTGAAGGGTCATAGCAGGAGGAAGGGGCATCTGGTCATGCTTCCAGCAGGGTTTGTTCTCGTGGCTCCTGGTGGCGAGCGGGTCAGTAGTATGGGGGACACCCACCCAGGGAGGTCCACTGGTTCTAGCTGGTTTCCCAGCGAGTCACTCTGGCAGGCAGCTTCCCAATGAGTTTTACCAGCAAAAATCCCAATGGAGTTTTCCCGACCAGCCGGCATAAGCTCCCTATCACCTTTCAATAAGATCTGTGTCTTGGCCTTGGATTGGGAGCCCTCTTCCCAATTCCTCCCTTCCTTGGGTCCTCTGCTGTAGCCTTTGGGGCCAGGGCTGCTCCCTACATCTGCTCTTCTTGTGTTCGTTAGCGTTCTTTTTATCCCTTGGAAGTCAATCACTATTACAAGCAAAGAATCCTATTAAACTTTCCCTATTTAAGCTACTGTGTGGCTTCTGCCTCCTGATTGGACTCTGACCATGATACCCCGGTCCCTGGGAGCCCCTGTTATCTTGCCCATCAGCCCTGAGGGCTCAATCAGCTCTGGAGGTATATCCCTTATCCTTGGGAATAAGGGACTTACTCCCTGCCCTTCACCCTAAGAAACAGTCCTAGGGGGTGCTCTGTGTCTTAGACTTACACTGGGGAGGGTGTCCCCTGTCTGAAACTGTGTCCCTATAAATCTTGACCCTCCACTTGAGGTGGGTCCTGTATCCAAGATCCTGGCCTTGGTGGGGTCTCTGCCTGAGAACTCAGGACTCTGCTTCCTGCCCTGTCCCTGCAGGCCCCAGTCTCCCCTACCCCTGGGGCATGGTGTCTGAAGCCGTGAGCCTAACCCCACAAACCAGTGGTCAGCAAACTATGTGCTGCCAGCTGCCTGGTTCTGTAAATAAAATCTTACTGGAGTCACACCCCTTCACTCATATAGTCTACAGCTGATTTCGTGCCACAATGCAGAGTTGAGTAGTCGTGACAGAGACCATATGGCTTGCAAGTTTAAATATTGACCATCTGGCCTTATAGGGAAAAAGTCTGCCTGCCCCTGCCTTACACCGAAGGTCTCTGCCAACTACCCTGGGAAACCCAGCCTGAGGGTCCCCACAGCCTGGATTCTACCAGAAGGGTCCCTGACTCCCAGCCTGGAAGTCCTCTGCCCCTGGTCCCAGGAATTACAGCCTAAGGGTCCCCAGGTCTGAGAATTCAATCTTTAGTCCTCTGTGCTTCCCATCATGAAGATCCAGGTCACCCCAGCCTCAGCTCCAGAGTCCCTGTCCTCTTTTCCCCAGCCACACCAGCCCCAGCCCCACCAGCCCCAGCCCCAACCCAGCACCTTTGGTGACGCAGCTCAGGATGCCTCCCGAGGGCTCGCACACCTGCCCTAGACTGCAGCTGTGGTTCTGGCACGCCAGGCCTTTTCCAGGGTGGCACACGCACTGCTGCTGGCAGTTGTCAATGAGTACTGTTTGCTCGGGCTATAAGGGGGACAGAGGACATGGCTATCAGGGTGGGAGGGGCTCTGGCAACTCCAGTGTTCTGGGCACAAAGGGGTCTGGAGGACATAAAAGGGACATCTTCCAGCAGGATGGCCCCTTGTCTGTGGCCTTGGGGGTCAAATTCATTCATTCACTTTCATTCATTTACTCACTCAGTTATTTATTCCAAAATATCCACTGAATGTCTGCTGTGTAGGAGAAATGATACATTATAGGAATTAAGAGCAAAGATTCTGGAGCAGATTGCCTGGGTCTGAAGCCTGTTTCTGTTATTTCTGAGTTATATCACTCTGTGCAAATTGTTTAACCTCATTCTGCCTCAGTTTCCTCACCTGTAAGTTACAGGTAATAAAAGCACCAACTCCTGAAAGTATAACTGAATTACCAATACATATAAAGTACAGATGAAATGAAAAGGGATTTCCTTTAAATATCCAGACTGGAGAGGAAACAGGGGTAGAGATGAAACAAGACTGGGAAAATGTTGGTTATTTTGGAAGCTGAGTGACAGTACATGGAGAAGTATTGTACCTGACTTTTACATGTGTGAAAAATTTTATAATACAAAGCTTATATATTCATGTAATGCATATATTATACATATAGCACTTAAAGCAGTAACCAGCACATAGTAAGCATCATCTACCTATTTGCTGTCAGTATTATCATGCATAGTAGGAGAAAAACAGAGAGGGTCCATGCCCTCACAGAGCCCTCAGATCCTTGAGGGAGACTGACTTTAGATGAACACACACTCAAATCCAAGGAAAAGGAATAACTCTGAGAAAGTAGGAGAGGGAAGCCAAGGGAGTTAGCCACTGGTATAACAGACAAAATCTAGACCTGGGATACAAAGCTGAAACATGACCTGGGGAGCCAGGGGAGGGTTTCAAGTTGCAGGACCTATGGTCATATTCAGAAAGGTCTTTCCAGCTACCATGAGGACAGCGGTCCAGGGGGAGGGAGCAAAAGTGAGGGCTGGGAGGGAGCGACCTGGGAGAGGACAAACTGGACCATGGTAGGGCCATGGGGAGGGGAAGGATGGGTGGGAGGGACATACAGGAGGCCAAGTGGACAGGCTGTGGGGCTGATGGGCAGTGGGAGGGGGGTTCAGCATGTAGCCCCTGGCTCTGCCCGGCATGACTGGGTTCCTACCTCATAGTAAATCCCATTGCTGTAGCAGCCGCATTCCTGGATGGGCACGCAGGCTTGGCCGTCATTGAGGAAGCCGGAGTCACACTGGCAGCCCTCGGCACAGGTATCCGGGCACTGGGGAGACTCACTGAGCGCCGAGCAGCCCAGGGAGCAGGTGTCCGCACACAGCTCATAGTGGCTGTTAGCGGGGCACTGCATCGCTGCAAAGAGGGGGTGTGGGTCAGAGCTCCCGGGAGTGAGGGGCTGCAGGGCCCAGGGTCTGCCTCTTCTGTGCCTCTGCCTCCCTCTCGCTCTGCCCCTCACTCACGACAGAAAGATTCGGTCCTCCAGGATTCCACGTGGCCTCCAGCCGCCTGGCAAGCACTCACATAGGCATGAATGTTGTTGCAGAGAATGCTCTCATTCCCGCCCCCCACGCAGAGATCAAAGACACAATCTTGTAAGGGACCCTGGGGATCCACCAGCTCGTGGCAGGTGGCCAGCGGCCCAGTGGTGCTGGTGAGGAGCCCGCAGAAATTTTCCTGCTCGTACTTCTCCTGCAGCTCAGGTTCACAATTAAAGTCAGAGTCGCAGTCCCCGCCAGGCTGGCAGGTGGGCGGTGGCAGACAAGGAGAGTCCTGCACTGCCTCCTCCCAGGAGTTGCCAAACTCATTGGAGCTGCCGGCCTGTGAGCCATCGGGCTTCTGGAAGTCATCCTTCGGGTCGTCGTTGTAGTTCCCACACAGGCCACACAGCTGTTCATAGTAGTTGCCTGGGACGGTGACCCGCACGTTGTACATGAGGTCGTAAGCCACTCGCAGGCCAAAGTCAGTCTCGATCACAACATCTGAGCCATGCTGGTAGGCACGGACCTGGCCCTCGGCCAGCACCACTGGCAGCCTCATGTCCACACCGTTCACCTGGGAGGTGGGAGATGCTGTGCTTCAGAGGGTACACTTTGAGAGGGCAGACCCAAGATCAAGCCCCTGCCCGACATGGAAGATCCACATGACCACACTCTTTGGGTCTTAGTTTCCATTATTTCTAAAATGGACATAATAATAGGGTCTTGTAGTGGGTTGAATGGTGGCACCCCAAAGATATGTCCATCCAGAACCTCGGAATATGACCTTTTTTGGAATAAGGGTCTTTGCAGATGCAAGTAGCGTAATGATCTTGAGATGGGATCATCCTGGATTAGGGTGGGCCCTATGTCCAATGAAGAATGTCCCTAAAGAAGCCAGAAGAGGAGAAGATACAGAAACACACAGAGGAGGAGGCCATGTGATGATGAAGACAGAGGCAGAAGTGATGTGGCCACAAACCAAGAACACCTGGAACCACCAGAAGCTGGAAGAGGCAAGGGAGGATTCTACCCCGGAGCCTTTGGAGGGGGTGCAGCTCTTGCCAACACTTTGATTTTGGACTTCTGGCTTCCGTAACTGTGAGAAAATTAATTTCTGTTGTTTTAAGCCACCAAGTTGGCGGTAACCTGTTACAGCAGAACAGATGCAGGTCTCAGTGGAGCTCCACCCTTACCCGCTATCGTTTATTCACCTCTTACTGCTGTGATAGACAGTGCAGTGATTGACTCCAGAGTCATCAGCCTGGGCTCAAATGCAGCTCTGCTCCTTACTCTCTGCGAACTTGGGCAGGTGAATCACCTCTGTTTCTGTTTCCTCATCTACTGTGTGGGAATGAGGTACCTACCCCATAGATTAGGTACCTCATTTGGATTAGATATATTGAAATTTGTAAAGTGCTGAGGAATGTGTCTGGCACAGAATGGGTGCTCTGGGAGCATTCGCTGTTATTATTAGTCATGGCTGGAAGTTTTTATTTTGAGAAATAAATGAGTGCTAAGAGTTTTTGCTTTAAGCATCCATGGGAGGAAAGTCAGGCTAAATTTCTGGGGGAAATGAACTTCTAATCCATGAGTCAAGAACCAGTGGTTTTCAGTTGAAGGCTGCTGGGCACCAACAAAGCCTCGTAAACCCACCCCCGATTAAGACAGTTGCTCATCCTTCCTGAAGGCAGATGCGATGAGCATTAGATCCTTTTGGAAGTGTGAGGAATCAGAGGAGAAGGCAGGAGAAAGACATGCTCCTGACTGAATCTCCTAAAAACACAGTCAACCACCATACTTCCCAAGCAGGGATGAGTAGTGGTTAAGGACAAGTGACGCAACTTCTGTGCCTCAGTTTTCTCATCTGCAAAGTGGGCTAACAATAATTTCTACCCAAGAGAGAACCTGGGGGATTCACTGAGATGCAAATAACAAGAACACTCACAATTCATATTAATTTAGAGCCAACCATATGGCAGGCACTTTTCCAGGAGCTTTGGCTACATGAGAGACTATATAAAAGCATCTAACACATGTTCAGTGCATAGTGAGCCCCTGAAAAAGTCAGCTACTGATCAGCACCCTCATTGTCAATACTGCTACTAGTACAATGACTATGTGGAATCTCTGGGGAAATCCGTCTAGTGTAAGAGAAATGCCAGTTTCCATAGGAGACCAAATCCTTCTCCATCAGAAAAGTGTCAGCCCAGACCGCCCAGGGTCCAGTGTGCTGTTTCCTGGCACAGTATCCTGGGTTCAAGTCTTGCCTTTGCTAGAAGGCCTTGGGCTAGTGATGGAGCTTCCCCCTCTAAAAAAATAAAGTAAATCATGGTACTTCCAGGATAAAATGACACTGGGGATGTGAAGTGCTTAGCAGCCAACAGGGTCTGGGGTCAGCCGTGTAAAAACCATCACTGCTGTTATTGCTGTTGCTGTGGATGTTAAGGGGTGATGGGGTCACTCACAGATTGTCCTCTTTCCTTGAACCTTTCCAACCACTGACTGCATCATGTTCTACCACTGGCCAGGAGACCAGGAGGTGGCTGGGGCAGGGACCGGGGTGGGAGGGATGATGGAAGGAAGGAGGGAGTGGGAGAGACATCCAGAAGTGATAATCTAGGGGCAGGGAGAGGGGAGCCTGAGCCACATGGGAGCAGGTCTAGGTCCTCAAGGCCTCTTGCCTCCTTGGTTCTCGCACTGTAGGCTCTGACTGGCACCTCCTCTCCGCAGGGACCTCATGCCTCCCACATCCAGGCCGAGCTCTGCACCCACTGCACCCCCACCCCGCTGAGTGCTACGCATGCCCCACCCACAGATCGCCCTCTACCCCAGGCTCCCTCCCCTTCACATTCTGCCCCAGCTCTCACCGTGACCTTCCACTGCTGCTGCTCCAGCCGCAGGGTGAAGTTGGCCACCTGGACAGTGATCGCCCTGGTCACACTGACTTTCCCATTGCCCCAGGCCACATTCTCCTGCAGGACTGCAAACTGGGCCAGGCCAGGCTGGGTGCCACAGGTCCGAGCCAGTGCGTACACACAGGTGCCCATGAAGTCGAAACGGCGGCCGTCGAAGGTGGTGTAATGGGGGTCTCCCGACGCCTGGCAGGTGGCAGAGCCCACAGCCACGCAGCCCAGGACGCCATCCGACACCTGGCAGGCCTCGTGTGGGCCGCAGGTGGAGGACTCACAGGACACCAGGCCGTCCTCCTCGCAGTGGCAAAGGGAATCGCAGCCCGGTCCCGGGTAGAAGGTCTGGCCGGGCGGGTGGTAGGCGCCCTGGTACACGCAGCCACAGGAGGGCAGTTGCACGCAGGACTCACCGTCGAGCACAAAGCCGTCATCACACACGCAGCCCTCTTTGCAGTTGGAGCCGCAGCCCCCGGGCACTGGGACGTCTCCGCAGGACAGCGGGCAGCCGTAGGAACACACCTCGTAGTGGCTGTGGGGCGGGCAGCTGGGCGCTGCAGGGAGAGCGACCATCAGCATCAAGAATCCCTGCTCCCCAGTGACACAGCGGGCCCCTGACACACACGCTGTGCACACACATGCTCACACACAGTCACACGTGTAAGCGGTCCAGTGGCAAGGAGCCCCTTGCTCAGTGGGACCTGGGTCACAGATTACAACACAGTTAATCTAATCCTGATCACTAAGGTTCTATTCCAACTTAACCATGGCCCGGGCTTATCTGTAGTGTCTTTAATGACCATATTCAAATTGGTAACAAGTTGTGGATCTGTGGTACGTATTTTAAACATGCATATGCATGTAAGGTGTGTGTGTGTGTGTGTGTGTGTGTGTGTGTGTGTAAGCTATGTAGGAAATTGTACGGGAAATGATCTGTTTTTTCCAATAAATGGTGTGAACAAAGAGAGGGGTGGATAGAAGGAGAGACATGTGATAAAGCAAGTATAGTAAAACACAGATTGTAGAATCTAGGTAGTAAGTATTGGGTATTCACTGTCAATTTTCTTTCAAGTTTTCTGTGTATTTGAAATTGTTCACAATAATATGATGGAGAAAAAAGAAATGGGACTATTACAAAATAAAAATGATTAAAGAGAAATCAACCCAAAGCGGTGTGGATTTGGTCTGGCTCCACATTTGAGTAAACTGAAAAAATACATTTTTTAGACAATTTGGAAAATTTGAACCTAGGCTGGGCAGGAATTAGTGTTATTTTTGTTATTTGGTAATAACAGCACTGTGGTAGTGTTTCTTAAAAGTCCTATCTGTTGGAGATGTTTACTAAAGTATTTGTGGGAAAACTCCCATGTCTAGAATTTCCTTTAAAATATTTCTGCAAAATAAAAAAAGAAAGGGCCAGTGGAGGGGATAGAGGAATGAGAATCGCAAAATACCCATAGTAGTTGAAGCTGGTGCTGGGTGTATGGGTTTACATCCCATCCCAGGCCTCCCTCTCCCTGAAGTCTCACAACCCACTCTTCCAGAACTTCCAAGGGGTCCAAGGGCAAAACCAGTTTTAAGGAAATAAGAGACTCTTAATTTCTACAGAGGTCACAGAATGCAGCAATTAACAGTACAGATTTAGGAGCCAACCTGCCTGGGCTCAAATCGTGCTGCCCTCCTGTGTAACCCCAGGCAAGTTACTTAATATTTCTGCGGTTCCATTTCCTCGTTTTGTAAAATAGGAAGAGGAAAAATCCTACCTCACTGGGTGGTGGTGAGGATGAAATGAGAACTGTAAACTGTAACTGAGACAGGACCTGCCCAGCAGGAAGTGTGCCACACAAGCGCTAGCTCTAATCATGCATGTCCTTCCTGAAACCAGGGGCCTGAGAATTCACCTGGGAGGCGCATCTCCTTTCCCACCGTCCCTTCTGCAAACTCGCTTCTCCCACTTTACAGAAGAGAACCGTGCAGTCCCCACCCATCCTTAATCTTCACATGGTGTGCCGCCATGGGGGTGTGAAACCTCTGGGGCCATGAAGGGACAATTTCAAATATTGCTGTAAGTCGGAGACAATGGATGACAAATCAATACTGGTAACCAATCAGTTCCAACTCTGCTCCGGACAAAACAGAAGGAAGGCCCCATAGAATCGGCTGCTCAGAGGTCATAAAAAGTAAGTTTTATGGCGACTCTCAGTGTGACCGACTTCCCTACAACTCAAAAGGAGTTCAGAGGATGGAGTGATGTTGCCCTATCAGAACTCCTGCCACTTCCACCCACTTCCTAGTATCTTACCTACAAAAACGAAAAATAGGATTGATGCTGAACCTTGTCTCCTTCTAACAACAGACGTGAACGACTGGGGAGAAAGCCCCACCCATCTCATTAAGAGCTGCCTTTCCATTACATTCTGCTTTTTATCCTTAATATTTTTATCAGTTGTGTACTAATGATACTTGCAATGATAACTCACACCATCTTTTTTTTTTTTTAACACTTAGAGTCTATGGTTTCAGGTGTTTCTAAAAATTAGTAAATGTTGCTCACTCATGTATATATTTATGGCAGAGAAGTATGATGGGGATTGTGACAGACTGATGATGGCCATCCCTTACTCTGGGTTTGGCTGCGGTACTGGCTTTGGCCAATGGGACGTTAGCAAATGTGACACCAAGCCAAGGCCTGGCGTATGCTTGCTCTGCTCACCCACTGGCGGCTGCCTGCTCTTGCTGCTCTTTGGAACCTCCAGACCACTGTGTGAGGAAGCCTGTGCTAGCCGGATGGAAAATGAGATCCGGCAGAGCAGAGAATGAGGTCCTCCCAACCGACCAGCCTAACAACTGCCAGATGTGACTCAGGCCACTGTAGGCCATCCAGCCCCGACGAAGCCACCAGCAGCCTGCAGACAGTGCACACTAGCCCAGACTAGGAGAACAGCTCAGCGGCCCACAGCATCATGAGAAATAATGAATACTTGTTGGGTTAATCCACCAAATTTGGGGGATGTTTCTATCTCCAAATAAATTTGATGTTACCCAGCAAAAACTAACTGATGCAGTGATCAAAACTGAGACTTTCAATGTAGGTAGATAATTACATCAGGTTAAATTCTGCTGGAACTGGAAACCCTTAGGACGTCAGTTCAGGAGAGCAAGATTTTGTTTGCTTGTTTGTTTTTCTTATTTTCTCTCCCACTGTATCCCCAGCACCTGGAATACAGCAGGTATTCAACAAATATTTGTTGAATGAATGAATGAATATATGTTGAAGGAGAAAGAGGAATGATGTGACATTCATGGATTTATCATGTATTTTTCTATGTGTGCCATTGTGTGGTGTCTACCTGTTCAACACAGTTAAAAGAGTGACATAAGTCAAGGAAGAATTTTATTTTAAAATGTCAATGTTATGTTGATAATTGTGGAAACTAGGTGATGGATATGAGGGTTTATTAGCCTGTTCTCTCTCCTTTTGAGTATGTTAAAATTTTTTCCATAAGAAAAAAATTTTTAAAAGTTAAAAGTTACTATTTGCTAGAAATTACAGCTTTTGCAATTATTTAGGATAAAAAACTAGAGATGTATGGTTCCACTTACACGAAGTTCAAAAACTTTAGTGTGCTGGGAAGGGGCATGAAGGGGCTTCCGAGGGGGTGGGGGACCTAGGCCAGATGGGGTCCAAGGAGAACTGGAAAGGGGACCAGTCTCCTTCTAAGGGCAGCACCGTTGCTCATCTCTGAATGACAGCTGCCAAATGGGAATCAGACTTGGGGCCACCAGATGTATTCAGTCATCTTACAAATATTTACTGCATCTGCGACTTCCTAGATGTCAGGATCCCAGGCAGGTAATAGCCTTTCTGAGCCTCTGTTTCCTCATCTGTTAAATGGATATAACCACAGCCCCTACTTCATGGGGCTGTTACGAGAATTAAATGAGTTAATGATATATATACGTTAATGAATATACACAAGGCTAGGCTCCCCAGTTGTCACTCCCGGTACTCACGGCAAAATTCCTCACTCCTCCAGGAGTGCACAGTGGCGCCAGCGGCCTGGCATGCAGCGGCATAGGAGGCCAGTGCATCACACAGTGGTCCAGACTGGCCTGGCAGCAGGCAGAGGTCGTAGACACAGTCACGCAGAACACCCTGTGGGTCCAGCGTGTCGTGGCACTCCCGGAAGGGCCCATCGGGGTCAGCAAGGATCCCACACTCCTTCTTGCTCTGAAGCTGCTGGGCCACCAGGGAGTCCAGTTGGGAACAGTCACCTGGCTGGGCCGCTCCACAGCCCGGCCTCGTCTCCTCCTGCCAGCTATTCCCAAAGGCCAGTGCGTTGGCAGCTTGGCCTCCATCCCGCAGAGCCAGGTCATCAGCTGGGTCCTCATTGAAGTTCCCACAGAGCCCACACAGGGCCCCAGAGTAGCTGCCGGGCACCTTGACCGTCACATGGGCATCCCAGTTGTAGGTGACAGTCAGGCCAAAGTCCGTACGCACGACAGCATCTTGGCCCTGGCGGAACACCTGCACCTGCCCATCTGCTGCCTGGAAGGGCAGGTACTGAAGGACGCCGTCCACCTGGGTAGAGATGAGAGAGGGCCATGGGGTCAGGGTATTCATGGCTTTGTGGCCCACCCCTCCCTCACTGAGCTCCAGCTATTCTGGGCTCCTTGCTATTCTCTTGAACACATTATGTTTGATCCCACCTCAGGGCCTTTGCACTGGCTGTTCCCTCTGCCTGGCACACCATCCACCTCTGTTTATCCTTCGAGTATCAGCTTAAATCCAAATCCCTAACCCATGGCCTTCAAAGCATATAGGATCTGTCCCCTCATTACCTCCCTGACCTCACCTCCCACTGTTCCCCTCATTCTGCTCCAGCCACATTGGCTTTCCTGATAGTGCTCTAACTCTCCCAGTTTAGTCTAACTATAGGGCCTTTCACTTTGCCAAGAACACTGCCTACAACTTTCCTCCTGGATGCTTCCCCTTCATCCTCCAGGACTTGGCTTAAATCCAAGCCCCTTTCCTAGAAGGTCCTGCTTAACCTTGGCTCTGTCCCCATTTGTGCCTGCGCCACCTCCCACGTCACTCACATGCCTGCGCTATCTCCCAGGACATATCAAGTGCACTCTCACCTCTGGGCCTTTGCACTTGCCGTGACCTCTTCCTGGAATACAACCCATTACTCTTTCCTTGGCCACCTCTACTTCATCTTTTAGGTGTCAGCTTTGATCCAAACCCCTTACAATGGCCTAAAAGGCCATACACGATCCGAGCCTCACTGCTATCCAGTTGAATTCTCCCGGACTGCCTCATTCCCTACCCTTGCATCTCCAGCCATGCAGGTATTTTGATATTCTCTTGAACTCACCAAGCTCAGCCCTGCCTCAGGGCCTTTGCACTTTTTGTACCCTCTGCTTGCAACTTTCTTACCCCCTTCCACATCTTTATTCTTTATCTGGCTGCCTCCCCATCACCCTTCAAGTTTCAGTTTAAAATCAATTCCCTCTACCCATCAGGCCCCGTCCTCACTTTTCTGACCTCATCTCCTACCAACCTCTTTGCCCCATCTCCCCAGCCTCACTGTCTCAGGTGCAGCCTCCTTGGCCCCATGCTTTTCTTCTATACTCTTCAAGCTCAGTCCAGCATCAGTCTTTGCACCTGTTGCTCCCTCTGCCTAGGTGGACCACTAAGCAGGATCACCCTTCACTGGTGGTCTCTTCCTCATCTTTCAGGTTTCAGCTTAAATCAAAAGCCTCTAACATAGCCATCCCCTACATCATCCTCTACCTCGCTCTCCCCTCCTTCCTTCCATTCCAGCCCCACTGGCCTCCATGTTGTTCCTCTACCCCTTATACTTATTCCTGCCTTAAAGCCTTTGCATTTACTGTTCCTTCTGTCTGGAATACTCTTCCATCCACTTCTCTCCCTACTTGTTCCATCTCTTTCTTCAAGAGAGGCAGCCGAACGTAGAGGTTAAGAGTAAGGATTCTGGAGCTAGATAGCCTGGCTTCAAATCCTGGTTCTGCCACTCATTAGCTGTGTGACCTTGAATAGGTGACTTACCTTCTCTTTGCCTCAGTTTTCTCCTCTAATAAGATTAGTTATTTCACAGGGTTGTTACAGAGATTGAATGATGTGGGCCCATCTATGAGCCACCCATCCCCATCACACACTCTATATCCCACAGACATACCTCTAGTTTCCAACTTTTCACATGTCATCCTACTCTCTGAAATGCAATCACTCTCCAGAAAATGCATAAATCTATAACTTTGGAGGGTTTATAACGATAAAATGTTAAAAACACTTGCTGGGTGCCAAGATTTCTTTTAAACATCCTACTAATACTAACTCACAATCATCTGATGAAGCTGCTCCCATGGGGAGGCACTCTCTTATTATCCTATTTGACAGAGGACAGAACGAGGCACCGAGATACAGAGCCAGGTGTCCAGAGAGAGAGCACCATCTGGCTTGGGGGCCTCGGCCTATCCACTGGCCATAAGGTCCTCTAACAGATCCCCACCTGCCCCAGGGGCCAGATCCCTAGTCTTTAAGGGGGATTCCCCACCCCTCCACCCGCTCCGGTTGCCCCCTGCTCACCAGCACTCGCCCACGGTACTCCCGGCGCACCGCCACCTTCACACCGCGGGCCTCCACGCGCACGGCGCGGGTGTAGCTCACGGTCTGGCTGCCCCGATGCTCGTTTTCCACCAGCACCCGGAAGGTGGGCAGTTCGGCGACCTGGCCGCACGAGCCGGCCAGCAGGTATGTGCAGGTGCCCATGAAATCGAAGCGCCGGCCGTCGAAGCTCAGGTAGTGTGGGTCCCCAGATGCCTGGCAGCTCCCAAAGCGGTCGGGGTAGCAGCCCTGGAGGCCATTCTGGACACGGCAGCGCTCGCCCGTCGGGCAGCCCTGCGTGTTGCTGCAGATCATCTGCTGGGTGGCGGCGTCGCAGGTGCAGCGCTGTCGGCAATATGTGTCGCCCCACACTGTCTGGCTGGGCGCGAGCAGGCGGTCCTGGAAGATGCAGCCGCAGGACGAGGCCGCCACGCAGGCGCCACCGCTGGCCACGAAGCCCGGGAGGCACACGCAGCCCTCGACACATGGGCGCTCGGAGCAGTTGGACGGCGCCGCCGAGGGGTTGCAGGAGGTCGGGCAGGCTGGGGCGCAGAGCTCGTAGCGGCTGTTGGCCGGGCAGGACAGGGCTGTGGGGACACGGGAGGGCGGGGCAGGTCAGCACAGCCATTCCTCCAGGGGACACTCAGTTGGGAACGTGCCTGGACTTCCCTCCCCAAAGCCCCCTCCTCCCTCAGAGCTCCCATCTCAGTTAAAGGCACTTCCAGCCTTCCAGACAGTGCATAGGCCCCAAACTTCAGTTTGTTGACTGAGTAAGTTGACTCCCTTACCCTCACTGACTGGACAACCAGCCTGTCTGTAAATCCTGTGAGCTCCACATTCAAGATCTCTCCAGAATCTGCCCCCTTCTCCTTTCACCACAGTCCCCACCCTAGTCCTATTCACCTTGGCAGCCTCCTGTCTGGTCTCCCTCCTGCTCTCACCCTCCCTCCCATCCTATTCCTCACCTGCAGCCAGAGGGATCCTGTGAGTCAGGGGACACCCTTCTCCTGCTGAGAGCTCTTTTCTGGCTCTGGCTTGCTCCGGGTAAAACCCGAAGTCCTCCTGTTGGTCCATGAGGCTTCCCATGAGCCAGATCTGCCCTCATCACCCCCTCTGTCCTCATCTTCTCTCCTAATGGCTTACTCTGTCCCTCTTCTCTGGTCCTCACACTCCTGCCTCAGGGCATTTGCAGTCGCTGTTCCCTCTGCCCATACTGGCCTTTCCTCAGAAGGCAATGTAATACATGGTCAAGAGAAGGTTACTGGAACCCAAATGGGCTGGGTTCAAATCCCAGCTCTCCTCTTCTTAGCTGTGTGATTGTGAGCAAGTGACTCCAATCTCCTTGTGCCTTGGTTTCCCCATCAGTAAAATGGCATAATAATAGTCCTGATATGATCAGGGGTTCATCTATGTAGAGACACTCCATGAGCAGCATTATGACTTAGCTGATTCCACTGCCTCATCCTGGTCTCTGCTCCAATAGCACCTCTTCAGAAGGGCCTTCCCTGAGCCATCGCTTCATGAGCCTCCCATTTACTCTTATCACACGAACTCTGTTTCTTTTGCTCTCTGAAGCTATCTCATATTTTACTGCTTACTGTCTGTCTTCCCCACTAGGATTATAAATTCTGTGAGAGCAGGAACCTGATCTGTCTCAAACACAGCTGAATCTCCAGAACCAAGGACAGGGCTTGGCTCACAGGAGATGCCCAATAAACACCACAGAAATTACTCGGTTGATAGACAAAAGTACTGGTTCCTCTTTTGCACCAGGCACTGGGGAACTTGGTGGTGAGGAGATGCGCGGGGAGAGTTTTACTGAGCAGTGAGGACACATCAATGACATAGGCACTGGTCAGTGTCTCACCTAGACATACCCCTCTCTGGAGTCCCTGTCTCAAGCCCTGGGCCTGGGCCTGGAAGCTTCCTCCTCTTTCCTGCCCTAGCTTTTCTGCCTCTTGAACATTTCTCTGGGAGCCTCAAAAAGGCAGGGACAGGTGCATGTTGACCCCCATTGTGCCCATCACCAGCACAGGGATGGGGCCAGATAGGGGCTCAAGGAATGCATGTTGAATGAATACATGAGTGAATGAATGATTCAGTGGATGGATACCTGGCTATGGAGCTTGGACTTTATCCAGAAGACACTGGGGAGTCATGGAAGGGTTATAAATGAAGAGATGTTCACATGTCTGCTTTGGGACTCTGAAGACTACATCTCATGACAAGCCTTTGCACATGCCCTTCTCTCAGCTTGGAACCCACTTCCTGCCTACACCCCCTTTTTTTCTGTCTAGTTCCAGTCCTCCTACGGGCTTCAGATGGGGCATCCCTTTCTCTAGGAGATCCTCCTTGACCCCCCAAGGCTGAGTCAGGAAGCTTCTCTGGTCTCCCATACCCCCCTTGAACATCCCCCATCCCAGCCCTGACCACTCGGGACTGTCACTGTCTAGTGATACATCTGCCCCAACTTTAGGCTCACTAAGGTCAGAGCCTGGCCATCTTGGCCATAGCTGTGTGCCTGGCATGGTCCAGCTCCAGGAGGGACCAGAGTCAATGCTCAGATATTGAGCAGATGCAAGTGGTCTCCTGCCTCCCATCATGTGCCCCCAGCCCCCAAACCAGGACATCACTCACGGCAGTTGGCTGACAACCTCCAGTTCCCAACAGAGATGCCAAGCTCCAGACAGGCCTGGGCATAAGCACCGAGGCCACGGCACAGGCTGGCCCGGTCCCCGTTGACCACACATAGGTCATACACACAATCCTTCAGGAAGGGCTCAGGGTCCAGGGCATCATGGCAGACGGCAAAGGGGCCGTCGAGCTGGGTCAGCATGCCACAGACACGGCTGCCCTCGTAGATCTGGGCCTGGCCGGGGGTGCAGGAGGGACAGTTGTCCTGGCAGCCGTCCTCACAAAGGTAGTCCTCGTCGTCCAGCTTCCAGCTACTGGCAAACTCCACAACGTCAGCAACCTGCTCACAGTCAGGTGTAAGGAAGTCATCAGTGGGGTCGCCATTATAGTTGCCACACAGTCCGCACACCTGGTCTTGGAAGCGGATGGGTAGGGTCAGTGCCAGCTGGGCATCCCAGTCATAGGTGACCACCAGCCCGAAGTCCAGCTCCACCATGGCCTGGGTCCCGCTCTGGTACACACGCAGGCGGCCCTCGGCCAGGGAGGCAGGCAGGCGTGAGCGCTGGTTGTCAATCTGCAGAGGGAATGAGGAGGGAATGGTCAGATTCCCATGTGGTCTGGCCCTCAGCCCCTCATCTCCCCCTCACTTCCCTTGCTCTAGCTGCATGGGGATTCCTTTCTCCTGTTATTGCCACCGACCGAGCCTCAGGATATTTGCTCTTGCCTTCCCTGTGGCCTGAAACATTCTTCCCCTAGATGGACACACAGCTCACTTCCTCACCTCTTACAAGAGCTTTGCTCAGATGTCACTATCTCAGTGAGGTCATCCTTGACCACCCTATCTTATGCAGCAACCCCTCCGTATTCCCTAGTCCCCTTCCCTGCTCTATTTTTTTTTCTATATATTCTAACCTTCTAAAACGTAATTGGCAAATTTCTGATATTTATCATGTGCTAACTCAACTAGTCAGCTCCATGAATCCAGGGATTTTTGTCTGCTTTGATCACTGCTTTGTCTCCAGTGCCTAGAACAGTGCCCAGTAGAATAGCAGGCACTCAGTAAGGGAATGAAGCCACTGCTGTATTAAATAATGTTCACTGGGCACTGACTCTGGGCCTGGCCCTGGCCTGGGAGATCCTGGAGATACACTAATGGCCAAGACAACCCCAGACCTTATTCTCATGGGACTCCCAGTCCAATGAGGGAGACAGACCCATCACTAGATAGTGGCAGATAAGAGTGGCCAGGGCTGGGATAGTGGAGGCACAGAAGTCTAGGGGAGCCTAGAAAAAGGGCCAGACCCAATCTTTCAGGTCAGGGGAGGCTTCCTGGAGGAAGGGACAGCTGAACTGAGCTGTAAAAGATCAGTGAGAGAGAGAGAGTCACGAAAACCAGGAGGGGGAGTGGAGAGAGAGTCTGGCCAGGAGATAAGGAGTGTGTTCTCTCTGGGCCTATTTTCCTCTTCCTGAGCATCTCTTTCTTATTCTTTCTTCACACATTCTCATCTTTGTCAAGAGGATGAGGTGTGAAAAAAGGAGTAACAAGCAGAGAGGACAGCATGAGCGATGTCGAAAGGTAAGACAGATCATTCATTCGTTCAGTTAGTCAGTCAGTCAGCAACGCCTCCAAGTGCCTTCCTGTGTGTCCAGGTCTGTGCTGGGCAATGACCAAGACAGCCTCGGCCCCACATCTATAGGCTCTCAGTCCAGGGTCCACTGTTCAAATCCGTCTCACCACCAAGACCAGCGATCTTCATCTTAAGTGATACAAGTAGTATTTGTTCATTACAGGAAACTTCCAAAACACACATGAGCAAAAAATGAGAAAAGAGAAAATCACCCATATTGCTGTAGTCGCACACATACTCATATTTACAAATCCTGCCAGGTTCTTTTCCTATCTTTAAATACATTTCTATTTAAAAAAAATAATTAGACTACGCTGAAGTCACCATGTCATGAAATCCTCTTCTCTCCTAACAACATCTTGTCAACATTCTACCACAATCCTACAAGGAACTCTAAACCTTTGCAAAGTCATTGATTTCTGTAAGGATCTGGTAAAAGCAATGGACCCCCTTCCTATAAAACTGCACAGCCTATGCGAAATTCTGCATACAAGTTCAAGGGATCTGAGGTCCTTCTGAGCTCGCGCTCAACCCATCTATATCCCAAGAACATCTGCTTAGATCACTTGGTTTTTAACCTCACAGAGCCACCTGCATTCTCACAGAATGAAGGAGGTACAAGAATATTCACTACACTACTGCTTGCCATCATGGACAAAACATCCATCCACAGGGGACTGAGCTAGGTGGATCCTGATGCATCCATCTGACGGCAAGCCGTGCAGCCACAAAAAGGAAAGAGCAGGCTCCATCCCAGCTGTTATGGAAACAGCTCCAGAACACACTGTTCAGTGCAAGAACTCAAGTGAAGAACAGAGCACAAGTACAGTACTGTTTGATAAGAAAGGGGAGAGGTAAGAAAGTATGTTGATATTTGCTTGTATTGGCATAAAGAAATCCTAGAGGAATACTCAGGAAATCAGTACAAGTAATTACCTGTGGGAAGCAGGGAGAAAGCAGGGGAAGACAGGTGTAAAAGCAGGATCTTCCACAATATGCCTTTTTGTTTTGCACTGTGAATGCTTTACTTATTTAAAAAAACTAACTGCAGCAACATGGAAGAAACTCGAAAGTATTATGCTGAGCAAAAGAAGCCTTACACAAAAGGCTTCCTGCACTAGACCATTCTATTACTATGAAATTCTTAAACCGGCAAAACTAATCTACGGTGGGAAAAAAATCAGAACTGTGATTGCCGTTAGGGGTGGGTTGGCCATTGTTCGGGAAAGGGCATGAGGGAATTTTCCAGAGAGATGAAAATATTCTATCTTAACAGAGGTTTCATTTGCACATTTGTCAAAACTCAGTGAACTGTCCACTTAAGATCTGTGGATTTTATTATGTATAAATTTTACATCAAATGCAAGCAAAAAGAAGTATAAAAATATTATATTCTAGTTAACAGTGTGCATATTGAAGTTTTTAGGGGTAAAGTGTGCTGATGTCCAGGACTTACTTTGAAATGCATAAAAAATAAGAGGGATAGTTGAATGGACAGAAGGATGGACAGATGACAGATGTGTGATAAACTAAAGAGAGTAAAATGTTTAGAATCTAGGTGATCAGCAGAGGAGTGTTCACTGTACAATGATTTCAGCTTTTTTGGATGTCTGAACATGTTTGTAACAACATGGTAGAAAAAAGGGGAAATGATTGCTTTTACTTATTTTGCTGTTATTATACTGCTCTTACTCATATTGGCTAAGTAGTAATGCATTTACCAGAGGCTGAAAAGCCTAGAGGTTAACACAGAGACTCAGGAGCCAGCCTGCCAGTGTTCCCAGTTCCATCTCTTACTAGCCCTAAGCCTTTGGGAAGTCATTCATCTCTCTGGACCTTAGTTTCCTCATCTAAAAGTGTTAATAGCCTACCCCCATAGATTGCTGTCAGCATTAAATGTATTAAATATGGAAAGTGCTAAGAAACAAACTCAGCACATAGTAGGTGCTCACTAAATTTTTAGTGTTTGGTCACTTAAGAAACCCCTCATTGTTGGACATTTTGTTTTCTCTCTGTCTCTCCATTATAAACACATTGGCATAAACCTGTTTTTCTAACAATATCTTTGAGCATTCTTAAAATTTTTAGAAATAGAATCACTGGATAAAAGGGTTAATTAAGGCTCTACTATTGATTTTCAAATCCCCCCTCCCCAGGTCCCACTACCTTGGCCCGTTTCTCTGCACCCTTCACCCCATGGCAAAGGGCCTGGGTTTGGCGACTGACATCCAGGCTTTCCCTCCTCTTTCTGACTGGCGGGCGGCTCATGGGTATTAAACCCTGAAGCCTCCTCTGGATCCTTACCCGGGCGAAGCCAGCTTCCCCGCGGACCAGCGACACCGCGTGGCTGTAGGCGCGAACGGTCACGAGGCCCACGTAAGAGACGCGGCGGCTGCCCCGGTGTTCATTCTTGGCCTCGACGCTGAAGGCGGGCAGGGTCTGGTCGTCGCTGCACAGCTCGGCCATGGAGTACAAGCACGTGCCCATCATGTCATAGCGGCGGCCGTCGAAGGTGGTGTAATGGGGGTCACCCAGGGCACGGCAGGTGGCCACGGAGGCCTCCACGCACCTGGCCTGCCCGTCCACCACCTGGCAGAGCTGCCTGGAGGCGCACTGCTTGCCTTCGCAGGAGGTCCTCTCCCGGGTCATCCGGGCTGGGGAGTGAAGGGGGGTGGGCACAGAGAAAGAGTCAGGAGCGTCCACCCGGGTGGGAATCCTGGAGCTCTTCTGCCTGGAGAGTCTGGGCAGTTGCCTCACAACTACCCATTTTAGAAGTGGGGAAACAGGTCTGGAATCTCACAGGGAGAGAGTGGCACAGGCCTGATCTGATCTTAGGTTTTCTGGTTCCCCAGTTTAGCGCAGCTTAGCCCAGAAGGACTGGCAGGTGGTGAAGAACCACTGGCAGGAACAATCATGGAAAGGTTAATTTGTGGGTTTTTTCCTCCCATTTCCTCCTTCCTCCCCTACCTTCCTACTCAGGTCAAAAGGGTAACGGATTTTTTTTTTTTAAACCTATCTATCTTTCTAGAGCTACGTTTATTTTTTAAAAATTAACAACTAACTTTCCTTATATGCTTTGTCAACAGACATGTGGTCTCCCTCTTCTAAGGGATCTTTTTTTAAAAAATATTTTTAAATTTATTTTTTGTTTGTTTTTGTTTTGGGGGGAGGTAATTAGGTTTATTTATTTACTTACTTATTTTAATGGAGGTACTGGGGATTGAACCCAGGACCTCATGCATGCTAAGCATGCACTGTACTACCGAGCTATACCCTCCCCCACTGAGGAATCTTTTTTTAAGGATAGAAAATGGAAAACAAAGACTGTTCAACAGAATAGAAATAACCGTCGAGTCAGGCTGCCTAGGTTAGCATCCTGACTCAACCAACTAGCTATGTGACACTGGATGAGTAACTGTAAACTCTGTGCCTCAGTTTCCTCATTTGTAACATGGGGGTGATAATAATACCTTCTTCACAGGGATAGTTGGGGAAGCAGATGTGGCCATGTTTAAATAAGCTAAAACACAAGTAGGGTTTGGAACTGATCCCAGGTGGGTGTTGAGTGTTACCTGTTATAACCAATCACCTGCCCCTTCCTCACTCTACTATTCCAGCCCAACATGGCCCTTTGAAGTTGGGTGACTTCCATGCCCTGGAAAGTGGGTGGGAGGGGCATTTTTGGCAGTGCTGGGACTCCTAGTCTAGGGTCCTGGCTCTGAGGGGGAGGGATGGGGATCCACATGGAAGAAACAGCTCTTCTTCCCCTGCCTCCCAGAATCTTACCTTCTGTCTGCTCATAATAATAGCTTACCCTTAGGTAGCCCTACTCACTCGCCGGATACCCACTAAATGCTCTACAAATGTTAACTCATTAGACTGTCACTTAACAATCCTGGGAGTGGTTGCAGTTATTATCCTCATTTTACACAGAGCCACAGAGGTGAAGTCACATGTCCAAGGTCACACAGAGGTGGGAAGTCTGGCTTTAGCATCTGTGCCCTCAAATACTGCACTGCCTGGTGGCAGTTCCTCAACAGGCTGGACCTGAGAGTACCCACAGGGCCAGGTCCTACATATGTCCTACACATACAAGGCACCTAGAGTGGGTACACTGAGAGATAAATCCCCGCACATGGTAGCCATCATTATTAGACCTCCTGAGTTCAGGTATTCCTTATATGAGGTGTAGGGGAAGTGATAGTTAGCAACAGCTATAGTTGCATATCAGTTGCTAAAAATAACAAAATATTTCCAAATGGATTGGTAAGAAGCTGCTGACCTGACCCTGCCTGCCACCCACAAAGATTCCTCCCTCACTGCACCTTGGCCTCCCCAGGACCCCTTTCCCAATGCCCCTGCCCCACAAAAGCAAAAGACAAAGGGCTGATGCCGGACACTGGGGGGTTTCTAGGACCCTGCTGCCATGCTCCAGCTGGCATCTCTTCAGACTAGCTGGGACCCTGGATCACACCAGTTACTAAACATTTAGAGTATTGTTCCTGCTGGGCGAGGTTGAGGGGGAGGTACAGTGGTTCTTGGGGAGAGGGCCTAGGAAGCTCTAAGGAAAGGAAGGATGGCGGGGAGGGTAGAGATGAGGAGGGGGACAGCCCAGCTGAGCCAAGCCACAGAACAGCATAGAGAGGGAGGGAAAGGGGAGCAGGCAGGAGAGGTGGCAAAGGGGTCACCAGGTGGACAGGGCCAGAGGTCATTTGTTATTACTCACTCTGGCTGCAGGCAGCTGCTGTCCCAAAGCTCACAGGCTGGTCCAGCCCGAAGATGAGCAGCTCAAAGCTGTCAGTGGCTGTGGCCACGTGGATACTGTCAGTAACACCAAGATCCACTTCAGCATATGAGAACTCACTGCCTGGCACAGGGGCCCAGGTGAGCTTGGCCCCCAGCCTCTGCCCATCCATGGTCAACTCATCAGTAGCATCGGTTGGCGCCACCACCAGGGCCACACCCTTAGAGCCTGGCACTTTCTTCACCACATAGGCAGGGCAGTAGGCCGCCACGTCTGGGAGCAGAACCAGGTGGGGGTCATAGGTGTTTCCATCCTTGGTGGCACCCGTGCCAAACAGCAGGACTTGGATGCCCACATCTGCAGACAGGTAGAGTGGCCGGGACTGCTGGATCTCAAACTCTGCCACGTCACCTGCCTGGAGTTCACGGGAGCCAGCAGTGCCCCCAAGGTTGTAGGTCAGCTTTGTGGCCTGGCTGGCCATGACATAGGCCAGATCATAGTGGGTCTGGAAAGACAGAGGGGGCACCACATAGCGGGTGCCCCAGGCAGACGTGGGTAGCAGCTGCTCCACCACATGGTTGCAGTTCGTGTTTTTCTGAGCACAGCTGTGGCCAGAGAGGACAGCCACGGGGCTACTGGCGGTGACCTTTGACCCTGAGAGGTTAGCCATGCTCTGTACCTGGGCCACTTGGTAGGCCTCCAGAGTCACATTCAGGACATTGCCTGCTTGGTAGGACTTGCCCTGGAATGTCACCAACCCCTTCAGCTGTATACTGACAGAAGCACCGGCTGCACCAGCCACGACAGCAAACTCCTTGACTTTCTGGTTCAAGGTGCTAGATGGTGTGAGCACAAAGTACTCAGTGCCCAGGGCACGGACAGGCCACAGCAGGGTCACATCTGCTGTGTAGGGCTTAGCGTTTATTGCCTGCACAGAGATGGTGTGGTCAGAGTGGACCACCACTGCATGCTGGAAGGTATTGCTGCCGGCCATCTCAGCCTTGGCGCTGATGTTGACCATGACTGACTGTCCGGGCCCCACTGTGACCTTCTGTGAGGTGCCATCCACCCGGCTGAGGACGGAGACTGAGGTGGGGCTGTCCGACAGGCTGGTGAGGAGGAGGTAGAGATAGGCCTTGCTGTAACTGGGCTCATAGTTCTGCAGGAAGGCCGTGAGGAATTCCTCCCCACCACTGTTCTTAGGGTCCACTGAGGCCTCCTGGGTCAATCCTAGGGTGAGAAAATGTAGTTGTGGGTCCACTTATTCAATCCTCCCCCTCAGAGAAGTAACCGCGTGCCCTGTGCCTGGATCACATGTTGACTAACTGGGGCGTCTACTTTCTCCCTTCTCTTTCCTTTCTCCTTATTCATGCAGTGTTCACTTACCAGCCTTTCTAGCCTTTGTCTTCCAAAAGCCTGAACACGTTAAGACAGGGATCTCAAACTCAAATGCTGACAGGACCAGGCAAGTGACGTAAATGTGTGAAACAGAACGGGCAGACGGTGCCTCTAGAGCCTTCAGACGCCATGGCAAGTGGGGTGTTGCCACTAGCTTTAACCCGTTGTCATCATGATGGTTTATGGATTCTATCTTTTTTTTAATGCCAGATCTTAGCATTTTTCAAGAGAAACTAGCTACCTGAACTTCCATGTGAAATCTCCAATTTGAAATTGTTTTAAACCTTGTAATAGCTTATAATGAAAAATAGTATGGAAAGGAATATATGTATATCTGAACCACTACATTGTACACCAAAAACTAATGCAACATTGTAAATCGATTATACTTCAATTAAAAAAGAATCAAAATTATTTTAAGTAAGCATCATGGGCCCAAACTGGCCTGGATTCAGGTGCCAGTTTGTGATTTCTGTCTTCACAGGATTAGGGGGCTCTGTGAAGGGAAAAGGGGGATTAAGAGATCATGGACAAAATGTCTCCTAGAAATAGAGAGGAGTGGGCACTTTTCAACACCCTCAACTAGGAAGAGATTATCCCGGGCTGAGAAGAGAGAGGGGGAGGGGCAGGGAGAGAGAGATTGCTCTACAGGGTCTTAGAGAGAGTGTAGGGGTTACAGGGGTTACAGAAGGACTATCTGCCAAATAAAGGGAGCCTTGAAGGCCATCCCAGTGTCCCACAGGGCCAGGAGATCAGGGGCAATGAACGTTTCAAAAGTAACCTAAGTAGATGTTGACTGGTAAGTAGAGGGCCCTGATATCCCATCCTTCCCCCCAAACTTTGGCTTTACTTAAGACTCCAGTCCCAGACATAACCCTAGAGAATTAGATACCAAGCCCCCCCACCAAGAAAGGCTTTAGTGACATTTTCCATCACCTTCTCAGAATAAGGCTCAGAGTCAAAACTTTAGTTGAGTTGCAGAACATCAAGAAAGTGGTAGTTCTTACCTACTTGAATTTGGGGACTAAGATTTTTACCTGCTTCCCCCTAAAACAGAGAATGGGTGAATTCCACCACATTTCTCTGCAAAACCTAAGGGGCCTCTCTGCCATCTCTGCTGGCCTTGGGTGACTCTGGGAGGTGGGTTTGTGGAGGGGGCTCACGTGGAGAGTACAGGCTGAGTTCCCTAGTCTGGAACAAGGACATAGTTGGACTTTCTGATTGACTTACCCCACAGAAGGGTTGCTCCAGCCCAGAGTGTCCACCAGCTCCAAAAGGAACCCATGTCTGCAATGGTGAAAGAGAGGGAGTCATAGGAGGCTGGTCTGCCCCTCCTGCTGGAGACTGTCCCCGAGAGGACAAAAGGGCCCAGTCTCAGGACAAGGGCTATCTAGGTACCAGGGCTGAGGTGGGTTGGACCCAAGAGCCAGTGTGTGTATGTAAGGGGAAGTGGACATCCAGTGGGCCTGGGGGTTGGGTGGGGAGGGAGAAGACAGGGGCAGGATGGGGAATTGGACATCCAGTGGGTATGGGGGGTGGGGAGTCCTGGAGCTAGTGGCAAGGGTAGGGGACCTGATGTCCCACTTCCAAAGGGGACCCAGCATCTCTCACCTGCAGGTTCTTGGAGCTGTGGGGCTAGCCCTTGGGCTGGGCTATATAGTGGAGTCTCTTGATTCCTTAGGCCACACCCTGGGTCACCTGCTAGGCAGATGGTGCCAACTTCCTGGAGGAGGCTACTGATCCCAGGGCCAGCTGGAATGGGGACCCTGAAGGCCTGGGAAGGGTGGAGGGCAAGCCTGAATACCTGAGTCCTGAGAGGGGTGTGAGAACAGCTGGTGGCTGTGCCCAGGCAGCCTGCTGGAAATTTCAGTCCTGGAAGGGTGGTGTCCCTGAGAGAAACAGCTGGGGAGCAGGGTGCTGAGGGCCTGTACCTGGGTCCCCAGGGGGCAGGAAGCAGGAAGGGAAGGTGGCATTTGGTCTTGTTTGCTGGTTCAATGGCTAGATTTTTTTCCCTTTGGTACCTGCCAGGAACAATATTAAAGGACCCACATCCAGGTCCCCAGTCCCCACAAGCTGATCCCTGGCTCCCAGCCACCCATATCCTATTTCCAAACACTCAGGGTGGGGGCAGGTGTCTGAGGTAGGCGCGAATCTGAGCACCTGCCCCAGGACTGTGGAGTGGGACACAATTCCGCCACGCCTAGACCAGCAGGGCTGCCTGGGTACATTCTGGAGAATTTGCTTTCCGGGAAGTGGTTTTGTTTTGTTTAGTTTAGTTTTTCCTGAGAAAGGACTAGCTGAACAATTTTTGGGTGATTCTGTGCCCCCATCATCCCAAAATCTGCCCAAGATAGGAGACGGCGGTCTAGGTCACACACCGGGAGCAGAAACAGAGACAGCTGAGCAGCGGTGGGCTTTCTGAGATGGAGTCTGTTCCTCCTGAGGGGCTGGCCTGACCCATGACCTGCTCCTCCCTGAAACCTCAAGGACTCATTGTTTGCTGAGGAGTCTCCCTTGAAAACAGCAGCTGCAAAGCCTGTGTGTCTTCTGGGACAACACCCCAGCAGCTGCTGCCCCCAGGACTTCTCTCTTATCACCAAGGCCTGAGCCGCTGGGTGGCCAGGGTGGGTGGGGGCTGTCAGTGCCCCCACCCAGGGCAGGTTCCCAGAGGGAGAGATAAAGGCTAAGAGTTTACTAGAACCCAAAGTCAACCAGGAAAATGAGGTGAGTAAACAGGAGACTGGATAAGAGCCAGGGGTATGAAGAAACAGGCAGGAGTGAGGGAACCCGTGCAGATTGGGGACTTTGCAGGGAGGGGTGCCTGGGTCCTTAAGGAAAAGGACTGGGAGGAGGGGTTGCTGGGATTCCTGAGGAGGAAACTAGCTACTGCAAACCAAGATGCCAAAATCTTCTATGTCAGATACCCTTCGTTTAGCCTGAGAGGCTTAGTGAAATGAATGATGAGGGGGCAGAAGATTAGATTAAGACTCAGGGGTGATTCTGCCCTCCATTTCTAAGCTTTGATGTCTCCCCTGGTTGACCCCAGAGAGAAGCCTCCCCCTTCAAAACTCGTTGTTGCTCTCTGCAGCCAGAGCCCCCAGAAGTGGGGTGGTGGTGGGAAGGCTCACAATTTAATATTTTGGATTTGACACCCCTGGGACTGTCTCACTCCTTTCAGAGCTCACGGGGTGTTAAGTGTGGTGGGTGTGTGTGCCTGTGTGAGTGGGGATGGTATGACACACATATTAGGTGCACGAATCATCAGTGTATGTAGCCCATTGGATTATCTAAAAATGAATACATCCTTATAACCTACATCCAGGTCAAGAAAGAGAATGTTTCCAGCATCCCAAAAGCACTCTTAATCCTCCTTCCTAATCACTATCCACTTTCTATCTCCCATAGGGAGCCACTGTTTTGTCTTCAATCACCACTGATTATTTAGTTTGTTTTGAATTTTAGACAAATGGAATCATATGTCTGTATTTTTTTAGTGTTTGGTTTTTAAAAAATATTTATTTGTTATTTTTAAATTATTTATTTATGTATTTTGGGGGAGGAGCTAATTAGATTTTTGTTTATTTATTTTTAATGGAGGTACTGCTGATTGAACCCAGGATCTCGTGCTTGCTAGGCACACACTCTACCACTGAGCTATACCTCTCCCCTGCCCCTCTCCCACCTGTATTGTTTTGTGATTGGCTTCTCTCAGTGTTATCCTTCTGCACATAACTATAGTTCATTTTCATTGTCACATGGTACTCACTTGGTTAAAAATCACTATGTATTATCCCACTACTGTTTCCGGTTTGGGCTAATGAATACTATCTTTTGATGCATATGTGCACAGTTTCTGTTGGGATGTGCTGTGGCATTCCTAATGGTCATTGCTGGATCATTGGGCTCAGCTTTCGTAGCTGCTACAAAACATGTTTCAACTCCCGTGATCAGTGTATGACCAATCTGGTTGCTCCACAACTTCACCAATACTTGGTTTTGTTAGGCTTTGTAATTTTAGCCATTCTAGAGGTGTAGTGGTATTGGGTTGTGGTTTTAATGTTCATTTCCTTGATTTTCAATGAGGCTGAGAACTTTTCACATAGTTATTGGCTATTTAGATAGCTTTCTGAGGATTTGTAATTTTAGTAATGTACTTGTTCAGATTGCTTGCCCATTTCTTACTGGGTTGTCTGTTTTTTTCAATCAGTCCACTATTGATGGATATTTGGGTTTCAAGTATTTTTCTGTTACAAAAAGTGCTACCACTGTTGCCGAAACATGGCCTCTGTACCCCACTTACCAAGTTGAGACTCAGGGACAGAGTTTTGGATGAAGTAGAAAAGGCAGCTTTGTTTCTTTACCAGGCAAAGGAGGTCACAGTGGGCTAGTGCCTCTAAGACTGTGAGCCTGCTGGGGAGAGAAGGCAGGGGGTTTACAGTAAAAGTTCAAGAGCTCAAGGGGCAGAGCTGGTTTCCACAGAGATTGTACACACAGTAACAAATTGTTGCAAAGTTGTTCTTGTTTTTGTGGATGCAATAGTCCCCTTCCCTCTGCTGGGTATGAAGTTCATCTCCAGCTTTGGGACTTTCTTAATATTCTTACACCTAGAAGGAAGGGGCTCCATGGAAAAGAGCTCTAGAGAAAAACTTGTGCAGTTTAAAGTCAGGTTGGTAAATGCTTTTAGCCTTTTAAGCAGACTGAGGCCCAGGACTTCCTGCTGCAGGCTGAGGCCTACAGCCGGAACAATACCCTACTGTCATTTCTGAGGTGTTGGGGTCAACAGCAAGGCACTGGGGGCAAAAGCAGGGCACTAAGCATGATCCCCTCACCCAGCACCACGAGGGGGTTGGGTGGAGCACCCAAGCCTCCTTCCTCTCCAGCCCAACCCTAGTCAGAAAAAGCATGAGAAAAACCCTTTAAGCCATTATACAGTTAAGCAGTTACAAACACCATTAGAGATATCAGATGGTCCTGATGACAATAGAGTCCTGCTCAGTTACAGTTCCCCCCTTTTCTTTGATACTCCTCAGTCTTGAGGAGGAACAGGTGTGGAGCAAGAGAAGTTAATCATAAACTTGGCAGAGGAACTTGGTCTTACTTTCCATCTCTGTTTCAATCTTTCCCCAACTCTTTGAAGGAATGGTGTGACAACTGAGCTCTGGTTGCTTCCGGCTGGGGCGTAGTCCTGCCTAATTTGGGGAATGGATACAGAGTTGGAAATAGTCTCAAATTCCAAGCTTAGTATTAATATTTGTATTATGGTAATAGCACCTAGACAAACATTTGAAAATAATAGACATATACAATGAAGGTAATAGTCAAAGTGCATCTTTGTAGTATTTCCCAAAAGGGAAATTTTAGATGACAACCAGGAAAATAGGTTTTGGAGTGTTTTTTCATGTATATTTAGTAACAAAGTAGCCTTTCAAATTATTCTACATTTGGATTTTAACATTTCTAGAGGTATTATTTATACATAACAGGGGCTACTGGCCACTACACATTAATTCTCTCTTGTTAATATCTGATATAATGCAATTTCATTATTATGAAGCAAACTAACAAACTGACTTCCCTGATGCCAGAAATGTTTGCTGATTCATTCTTTACTGAGAATAACTTTAACCCAGAGGTTATGCTCCAGGAAGGAGATAACAGGCTGATAACCTCAGAATGGACAACTCCTCTGGAGCTCCCCCCAAAGATTCACTGAAGTTAAGGGGAATGTAGCACCCTGTAAGATGCCCCTATTGTTATCACCTTTTCTGTTCCATCCAGTTTTTCTATAAAATCTCAAGACCTCGAACCCAAGATGGGCTCACAGTCTTCAAGACATTAGCCTGCTATGACTCCCTTTGCCTGGCAAAGCAATAAAGCTTTTCTTTTCTATCCTCCCAAAACTCTGCCTCTGACTCAATTTAGTTATTGGAGTACAGAGGCTGATTTTTCTGCAACAATTTCTGGTAATCACAAAGGGATCCCCTTTCCTCTTTCCTACCCCTAGACACCTCAGCTTGATTGGATGCTCTAAGGGCAACCCCTGCACCACCCTCCCTTGGGAAGGCAGATAGTTGAAGGAGCCCTGCGAGGCCAAATCACCCTGGTAATCTGGAACAGGAGAGGAGAGAGTCTGTGTCCAAGTCAGTCACTCAGGTTGCTGTAACCAATGGCCAGGACTCTGAGGCAGGAGGACGGGAGCAGAGGAGAATGAGCCCCAGCAACTGCTGAAGACTTTGCTTCAAGGACTCTTCCTTCTTCCAAACTCAGTCCAGATCTCTGGCTACTTGAAAACTTGAGAGAGAAAAGAATGCTAGGGACATCGAGACTCCTCAGCCAGGACTAGGGTAAATTTCCCAGTGATGACAGAGGCCGCCTCGACCCTATCTGGGGACTCCCTAAGGCAGGCAAGGGATTCCCACTTGACGGGGCTCTCTCCTTGAGAGAATTCCCATTTGATAGGTGCTGATTGGATGGATAGCATTCACATAGTGAAACTAGGAAGCTGCTGTTTTGATTTGTGTCAGCATTGAATTTGTGCCTGCTTTGAGGTTTGAGGCTTCCATTTGCTGGCTGAGGTTCAGATCTCATGGTGTGTGTAGGAGCATATGCCCACAAAAGACCAAAATGTGAGGTACTGTTTCAATTCCATTGGACAGTCCTTTGGATCTGCTGTTTGTGTTTTTGAGTGTATTGTTTTGGGGTGAGTCACTTTGGGCTGCATCTCATTTGGAACAAGCTGATGAGCTCTAGGAACAGGTTACATCTACCAGAGTGCGCTTGGGCAGCTTTTCCTTTTTGGCCAATAGATTCTGATGTGCATTTGCCATGGAGGATCGTTTGTGGGCACCAAGTACACTTTGGGCCAGGGTGCCACTTGGGCCAGTTGGCTCTGATGTGCATCTGCTATTGAGAGTCTTTTGTTTAAAAGGAAAAGTCTGTTTAAGACCCGGAACTGGTCATTTGGATTTGTGATGGCCATGTGAGTTTTGTATCTTGTGTCTTGTGTTTTGCGATTACCCTTCTGTCTTGTAAAATGGGAAATTCTGCTTGTGTTCCTCCACAGAGCCCTTTGGATGAATTCTGCCTGGTTGGAAAGATTTTAGTTGCTAAGATCACTTAGAATCAGATGATAACTGCCTTTGAATGGTTCATTGAATTATATATGCTTGCAAGTACTTAATTGGGAACTAAAGGAAATCAGGCCATAAAATGGCCACGTTGGGGTTCTTTTGACACTCCAAAACTGAATTTTGAGTGTGCAGTTAAAGCTGGCAGTCTTCTGTGCCTGTCGAGTCTACTGGAAATAACAGTGGTGTTTTTCTATTTTTAAAAATAAGATTAGCAAGGAAAAATATTTGTACAGCTAACTCCATGGACCCTTTGAAATGGAGAAACACCTAAATTGTGAATATTTTAGAGAGCTTGAAGGAGGATTAATAAAATGGCCACATTTAGACTAACAGGTTGCTTATTCTTATGCTTGCCCTTAAAAAGGTTAACTGACTTGACTGACTGGTTGCTACTCACAGGTCCGGGCCCATTATTAAAACTAAATGTTAATTTTATGGTTTCTGCTTTATGCCAGTAATCAAATGTAATAATCACACTTGGCTTCTGAGTTGTTCCCCAGGGATAAGGTCACAGAACTGTAACCTTACAAAGTAGGCTCAATACCAAGAGGACCATACCTTGGGTGCTTCTGAGATAAGGAGATTGAAAAAGTGACAACCTCTAGCTTCTATAGAATTGGTGGCCTGGAGGCATCATGATACCGCTCTAAGTCTTATGAAGTGAAAATGATTCTCTTGATTGTTTATTGTTTGAGCTGTGGCTGTATAACCAACCCTGCCCCGTCCCCAAGGGGGGTGTACAGCTTTGAAGGCACCAGCCTGCTGTGAGTCTTCTTTGCTCAGCTAAGTAATAGAGCTGTCTGTTTTCTTCTAAGCTCCAAGACCCTATCTCTGAGTTATTTAGGCTGATCTTTGGGCCACAAGCTCTTGTCTTAAACTATTGCACCTATCTTAATTAGTCTGTGGAAGCCCCCCATAGCCTCAATTCTAAAACAGCTTAACTGAAAGATTTGTTGTAGAAGGCCAATGAAAGCAATGATATAAAAGTTACCTAAAATTTTAACTACTGCTCCCCTCTACCTTTTATTTGAGTACTAATTTTAGTAATCTCTGAATTGCTTTTCTACTCAGAAGGCACTATTAAATAGGACCCTGTGAGGTTGTAGACAAGCCTCTTCAGATCAAAGGCTTGAACTGAGGGCCATAGTTAAGAGAAATTTTAAGACCTGGGGAGGATCCTGAAAAGTGTTTGTAAATGGATTACCAGAATGAGAGGCCACTGGTCTGACTACATCGACCATAGCTGATATTCAGAGTCTGACAGAAATTTTGGGGGAGGCCTTCTCCCCTAAGCTAAATGAGGAAAAGTAAAACAATCCAACATATTTGAATAGGTGTGTCAGTCCTTTGATATCATGAAGGCCACCCAATTCTTTGAGGAAAACAGAAAAACCTCCTTATTTTATAAATCTAGTCTTTGCAGGACAGGAGGTGAGGCTCCAGAAATAATCCAAGGCCCACTGATCCTTTTACCACTCCCAAATCTCCCCTACTTAAGAGACTTGTAAGTATTGAGGGAAAAAAACCCAAACAAACCTTAAGGGAAGGAAGTCATCTAGGGGGAACTCACCTTTCTATGCCTTTGAAATGCAAGTGTTCTACTTGGTCTTCTCCAGGAATTTTTATTTCTGCCATCTTTTTAAAATGTAAATTTTGATAAAGGGGGTAGGTAATTTGGAACTTGGCTTATTAAAGACAAATAGAAATCTTAAATGTCTTCCATAGAAGTTAGTAAAAATATTTAGCCATCTAGACAGGCAATTTTGATTTGTTCCATCTGCCAGAAACCCAATTTGAATCAAACCTCTTGTAACTGATGGGTTTTACATTGTGTACTGATGTAAATTAAGTGCTTATATAAATATGCAGAATATAAAAAGAAACTAGCCAGAATGAAAATCAAGTTTACATGATCTAGAAAATATTCAGTATTGAATTGTAGTAGAGAATAACCTTTGTTTTGTTGGAGGTTTACAGGGATACCATGACAGGGATGGCTGCAAGAATAAAGAATGCCTGCAGCAAGAAGACTACAACAATCAACCACACCCCCTCCCTTATTTTTTGTATAAAAGGAGCCTGTATTCTGACTAGAACAGGATGGTTCTCCAAGACATTAGTCTGCCATCTTGTCGATCTGCCGGCTTTCCGAATAAAGTCGCTATTCCTTGCCCCAACACCTCGTCTCTTGATTTATTGGCCTGTCATGCGGCGAGCAGAATGAGTTTGGACTCGGCAACAGAATCAATACCTAGTATTGAAGCTAGCTTAAATCTATTGGTTTGATTAATATAGACATGTCTTTAGAGTCATTAATGTTAAGCATAAAACTTCTATTGTACCTAGGTTTAATGGAAGTCCAATTTTATATCTGTTACCAATTTTTTCAGCAAGGAAAATAACTTGATATGATGAAATTCTTGTAAGTAACTTAAATGCAAATGAGAAAGAGCTTTTGGGTAAACTGTTTAGGGATAATTATTTCAGGACTGTCTACTCAAAAATGATTTCTCCAGATATTTAGTAACATTAAATTTTAGAATTGTGCTAAATTAAATTAAATGATGAAGGCTTATTAGCTAGATAATTTTCAAAGAAAATAAGATACCGTAACATGAATTGGTTTCACTTTGCAGAGAAACTAAAGGTATTTGGGACTGTTGATGAATATGTTTCGTGCCAAAGTGAAATATCTTCTATTAAAAAAGAAGCTCATGGTTTTTAGAAATTATTATTGGTATTTATGTTTGCCAGTCTACAGAATGCTAATGTAAAAGACAGTTCATAATTGCTTACTTCTTAAAGTTTTCATTAGAAATTAAGGTTTTTAGTGGTTAAAATTATAACATATGTAATTAAAGCTACTGAAATAATAAGAGAAACATCATCTCAGTATGCCAGGAAAGTAAGATGAGTATTTTCAGTAAAAGAAGGCATGAGGAATGAATTGTATTTTGTTAAAGGGAAAAGGAATATTTTTGTCCTAAGAGTTGGTTGCTTCTGGATGGAAAAAATAAAGGACAAACTAATATGAATGCAGAAAGTGATGAAAGTTTGTGAAAGAGGTATCCTGAAAAAAAAGTGCTTTGTTAATGATCATGATTGATTAAATTTAGATTGATTTAAATGAGTAAGTGGATTTGGTTATTAAAAGTAAGCTAATGTAAAACTAGAATTTGATTCTCTCTGTAAAAAGGACAAAGTTTTCTTAAAATGTTAATCTGCTTTTGGTAACAGATTGTAAAATTTCTTTTACCACTTAAGTGATCTGCTCTGTATTTGCCTTTGAAATATTTTATTGTAATCTGGGGAGTAAGTGTTGGTTCACAGTGACCTATGATCTTATCTGATCAAGTGTTTTAAAACTTTTAAACAAGTTTCCCAATACCAGACTCTGATTAAAGTTATTTTGACCTAGGGAGAGGGCATAGCTCAGTGGTAGAGCACGTGCTTAGCACGCATGAGGTCCTGGATTCAATCCCTTGCACCTCCATTAAAAAACAAACAAACAAAATACCCCAAAAAGACAAATAAAAAATAAAGCCTATTTAAATAAATAGTTATTTTGACCTCCAGCTAACTTTGGGATGCTTCAGAGAGTCCCTGAAATATCCCATAGAGAGATATTAAACTAAGTAGGTTCATTTGGTATGTTAAATTGCATGAGAAGTATTATAAATAAAAAATAAATCTGCTTAGGTTATATTGTATCAGAAATACTATTAATATGGATATTCTAAAAATTATATGGAATTCCTAAAAATCTGGTATGTCTAAAATGTTATCAGTCATAATTCTGGTTATTGTAACTAAGTTTCTTTATCAATTACAGTGTAACCAGGTGTTCAACCATGCTTCTTAAGTCTTTAGTCATTCATAGGCAGTTATGGCTTTACTCTGATGCCTTTGAAAACTGTTTCATCTTCAAGAAGATTTATAGAAAGGACTTTATGACAAGTACAGATTTCTGATGACTTTTAAATCATATGGCTGAACTAGGTAAGAAATTTAAAAGGTCTAATAGAAATTCTAATTTCATAAAACTGTTAACAAAAAGGAATAGCTACATGGGACTAAGTAAACTGATGAATATGTCATAATGTTTGGTTTTGTCTAAAATATAACTGGCTTTTAATCTGTGTTTTCCAGATATAAAGAAACCTTTCTCAAGCGAATTATGACTTACAGCAACTTGGTAAACTATACCTTCGAAAGCAGATTTCAAACATTGATCTTTTCTCTCTATCTGACCCCTCCAAAGCCTGGACACTCTTAGGTTCCCAGCAGCTATACCAGGTAAATTAGGAAGGCCACCTCCTAACAGGTGCAAAAATCTCAAGGTATTTTGGGGACCTCAAAAAGGGAGGAATTCACTTAAGTCTGTAAGACAAAATCTGTAACAGTTCCTTGATGTGGCTTTCCTGGCCTTGAAAGTCCTTTTGGGAATTCAGTCTGAGACTCCTGAGGAATTCCAATACAGCCAATTTAAAAGAGCCTATGATCAATTAATCTTTATTTGGCTATATTTGATTTAAAATGAGGGTAATTATAGAGAGAGAAAGATTATATTTCAGTGGATATTAAATTCTAGTTTCGTTAATTGAGGTCTGTATTTACTAAGACTCACTTCCCAGACCATTCCTTGCTGTTACGGTATATCGTTGCAAAGTTTAATTGAATTATTAGAAGGACAATCTAGTTTTGTTTTTGAAGCTTAGTAATCTATCTTTGGATGAAGATCAGATGCCCCATGACCTGAAACCAGGAAATTATACATACTGGGAATGACATAATTTAAAGTCTATCTCCAACCTAGATGGAAGGACCTTTATCAGATACTCTTAACTAGCTCATATACAGTAAAACTGAAGGAAATTGACTCTTAGATTAATTTCCACTCAGAAAGGGCCCCTACACTGAACTGGCATATAGAGAGGACTGCTACATGTTAGTACAATGCTCAAATGGAGAAGAAGCTACCAGACCAGGATGAGAAGGAGATGACATCCGAGGTAGACAACTAGCCCAAGACACCAGACCAGGTTTGTATACTGGTTACTCTGATAACTGTAAACTTTTGCTTAGAAACTAAATGTATCTCACAATCTTAAGTAGAGCTAAAATTAATCCAATTGGTAGGTTTATGGTCAATTATATCCAGTACTTCTGGGTAACCTTGGTGGATTTATCCACTCCAAGGCTCTAACTGGATAGCCTTTAGGAACTTTATTTTAGAAGAAAGAAGTTATAGTCCTATTCAGGCCACTAATGATATTACTAGGTAGCATCCCCTCACCTGGCCAATTAATAACACCTGCTCTGATCCTGGCCATAAATATGAATTTTCTTATAAGATCACTCAAGCTCAATCAAGGCAACAAGAAAATTTCAGCCAAAGAATATAACCTCCCTCATCAATTGCGGGATGGACTTACATGGTTGACACCAGACTATGGTCATTTAAGTTCTCTTATGTTGGGAAAATTAAATCTTAAGGATAACCAGCCTAATAATACTAGGAAATTGGGCTGGGTGCCTTATGGAAAATGCCAATGCATAATTTCCCTTAAAAGATAAGGACTGGTGTAGAACAGACTAAGTCAGACAACCTGGGGATAAACTAGGCTGCACCTAATGGAAGTTCTTAACTTAAATTCTTACTTATGACCTTACTATACTGCTAATATTTGCATATTGCCTGTTTTATGAAATTGTTTCTTACATTACCAAATATGTGACTGAACCTCTGATAAAATAATGACTTGAAGCAGTTGACCAGATATATAGTTCTATACAAGATTTGTAATTATAATAGTGTAACTCTAGATTTGTGAAGAAGCAACAAGAGGGAATATTTTCCTGGAATATAACAGACTAGTAAGGCAGGTGGTCCAGAGACTTTTGGCTGTTAACAAGGCCTAGTCCAGTAGTAGCATACTGAGTGGCCTATCAACGAAATCCTCGCCTGACCTAGGAATGAGCATTCCTAACACTGTGGGATGAAATGGGCATGAAATGCCTCCCAAGCTATGGTCGAATTTATGATCATAAGTAGCCCTGCCAACTACAATTGGCACTTGCCATCTGCCTCTACAAGGAATAAGTCACAAGCCACTGCAGTCGCTGACCTTGCTGACCTTCAGCGCACCCTGAAAGGAACTCAGGGTAGAGATCAGGAGGACAGGCCTTCAGACAGTTAGATATTTTCAGGAGAAGATTTTCTGAGCCCAAATTCTTGCATCTTCTCATATCTAGAAAAACACTACAATCATTAACAGTGACATCTGCTCTGGCCATTAAGGAGAGGAATCCATTTGAAAGTCAGAATGAAATAACTGTAGTTCAGACATCCAAGGTAAAACTAGGTAGCCATTGTGGACGTGATTTCAGACAAGTTTCTGTATTGCTGAGAACTTGAGTTTTCTGAGCTATGTCAGACTAGGGACACCACCAGGCATTCTCAAAGCAGTGTCTGGTGGCAACTTACAGCTGCAACCTTATGATTTCAAGGTCCTCTCTTGTAATTACTAAGTTTCAGACAGTGAAATTATTTTAGATCAGATATTAACAGAAAAGACTTCTGTGTAGTGGTCAATAGCTCCTATTATGTACATGTAAACACCACATCAAAAGTTAGCATTAGACAACCGACTACCTGGCTATAAGTCTCCCAAAGTGACAAGCCTTCCCGAGGGGTCATGGTGACCTGGAGAGATAAAATGAATGATGACAGTTAATAAAGGAAACCCAGGGTTCCTGGCAGTCTTAAAGAACCCAGTAACTATAGCTTCTCAGGAACCCTGGATAAAACTGTGAATGGAAAATATTGCAAGCTATATCAGTAAACAAAGAATGCTTAGGCCATCAAGTCATCAGCTGCTACCACTAACCCTGACAGTGAGCTCAGGACACAGACAAGCAGGCAGCCCAGCTTCGGGAGCCACCCCCTTGGTGCATCCTGAGGGAATTCCGGATGAGAAAGAACAGGATCCTGGCCCTAGATAGCTAGGTGCACATCAAAGGAATGATTTCAATGAGCCCATACCTTTTGCACCTTCCCATACATAGAAAAGAGCTAAATTCCTTAACTTGAGCTATCTAGTTTTCTTTAATTAACAGCATTTTTTGTTGATGTTCTGACCACCTGGTATTTGTTGTAAAACTCCTATATATCCTGACTCCTCCCCTACCTCTTCACAGCAGTCTCTCAGAGTGATCTGAAAGGCTGTCATTGAGTCCTCAGAAATGTCCGCCCAATAAAACATCATTCCCAACTTCTAGGTTATGCATTTATTTCAGTCGATTCAACTAACAGTGGGGTCTCAATTAGTTGGTTTCTTAGTGGACACTGGTGCCACCTACTCTGTTCTAAATTGTAAGTTAACCTCTTTAGGCAAGACCGCCATTCCAATCTCGTGGGGGTAACTGGGTAAGCACAACACCGAAGCCTGTTTAATGCAAAAGGGTTTGCAGGACAGCCAGTGGAGCCCGTCTCTGCTGAACACCAGGGTCTCTTTAAGGAGGAAAGTGGCATCACAAAACCGGATGCCCTTAGATGTTTCACTTGCCTCACAAGGAGGAGCTTGTGCTGTGATTCACACTTGCTGTTGTACTTCTATATCTGATGAATCAAATTTAGGACAAAGGAGATGCAGAGGCCTGTGCATCAGAAGTGAGTATCATAGTCCCTGACCGACCGGCCCCGGGCAATGCCCCAGTTCAGCAGGAAGCAGAGGGAGGAGGGATGACTCCTGTTCCCCTATTTCCATAGAAATGGAAGAAATGAACTAACAGCAGGGGTTTGAAGGAGTAGGAAGCAAACTAACAAACTGACTTCCCTGATGCCAGAACTACTTGCTGATTCATCCTTTACTAAGAATAACTTTAACCCAGAGGCTAAGCTAGAGGAAGGAGATAACAGGTTGATAATCTCAGAAGAATGGACAGATTCCTCCTGAAAATTCACCGAAGTTAAGAGGAATGTAGCTCCCTGTAGAATGCCCTGATTGTTATCACCTTCCTGTTCCATCCAGTGTTTCTATAAAACCTTGAGACCTCAATCCCAAAACGGCTCGTGGTCTCTGAGGCATCAGTGTGCTGTGACTCCCTTTGCCCGGCAAAGCAGTAAAGCTGCTCTTTCCTGTCCTCCCAAAACTCTGCCTCCGACTCTCAGTTTGGCTATCAGGGTACCGAGGCTGATTTTTCAGCAACAATAACTCACTCGATAATTTTCTTTTTCTCCTGAACATCGGGGTAAAAGTGTGGCTAACACAATAACTTTTATAAATACAGACTTTAGTTAACAGAACTAGAATTTAGTATCTATTTTTTCCTCTAAAGTTACCTTCATCACCAAACACAGCCAAATTGAGGCTAACTTGTTTCCAAAATAAGCCTGGTCAATTGACCACAAAGGCGCTTCCAAACTGGCTGGGGTGGAAGGAGTCTCAGACTGAATTCCCCAAAGGCCTCTCAAGACCAGGAAAGCCAGGCCAAAGGCCTGCTATCAGATTCTGCCTCAGTGGATTCTGCCTCTTCTAGTGGTCCTCAAAACATCAAGATTCCCGCACATGCCAGGAGACAGTCTTTGCCATTCACCTGATAAGGCTGGTCAGAAACCAAGGGTTTCCAATTTCTGGAGGAACCAGGCAGAGAGAAAAGTAAAATATTTCAATTTTACCCACAGAGGTATAATTTACCAAATTGCTATAAGTTGTGAGTAACTTGAGGGGAAATGCTTCCCTATGTCTGGAAAATGCAGATCAAAACCAGTAATATTCCAGACAAAAACCATAAACATTTAAACCATATTTACCAGTTCACTCAGTAACCAATCCTTTCCTTAACTTTTTATGAAATCGGAGTTTCCATTAGACTTTTAAAATTTCTTACCCAGTTTACCAGTATAATTAAAAAGTTATCAGAAACATGTACTTGTCAAAAAGTCTTTTCTATGAATCTTACTGAAGATGAAGCAATTTTGCAAAGCATTAGTTTAACTGTCTACGAATGACAAAAGACTTAAAAAGGCACAAACATCAAATGACAAAGTAATTAACAAACTTGGTTATAATAATTAGAATTATGACTGATAACATTTTATCAGGATATACCAGATTTTTAAGAATTCCATATAATTACTAGAATATGCATATTAATAATATTTACTCATACAGTATAAGCTAAGAAGTTTTCTTATCACTCATTTGACAATACTTGCCATGTAACTTAACATACCAAAGGAACCCAATCATTTTAAAATCTCTTTTTGGGATGCTCCAGGGGCCCTTTGAAGCATTCCAAGGTTAGCTAGAAGTAAAAGAACTTTATTTCAAATTTGATATTTGGGAAGTTTGTCAAAGAATTTTAAAACCCTTGGTCAGATAAGACCATAGGTCACTGTGAAACAATACTTGTTCATTAGTGACAATAAAAGATTTCAAGGGCAAACAGGGAACAGATTGCTTAAAGGCAAAGAAATCTGAGAGATTTCTGGTCAAGATGGTGTAGTAGTAGGACCACAAGCCCACCTCCCCTCGCAACTACAACAAAGCCACAACTGACTGCTAAATAACCATTGGAAAAAAGACTGGAACCTAGCAAAAAAGATCTTCAACTGGAAGCACAGAGGGAACCCCAGCAGGATGGTAGGAGGGGTGTGCTCATGATATAATCAGGTCCCATAACCCCCAGGTGGGCGACCCACAAGCTGAAGAATAATTAAGTCACAGAAGCCCTCCCATAGGAGTGAGAGTTGAGCACCACGTCAGTCTCCCCAGGCCAGGGTTCCAGAAGTGGGAGGAGGAGGAGGAGACCCCAGGATATCTGGTTTTGAAGGCCAATGGGGCTTAACCCCAGGAGCCCCATGGGACTGGGGGAAACAGAGACTTCACTCTCTTGGGAAGTAAACACAGACTTTTGTGTGCACCAGGTCCAAGGGCAGAGGTAGTGGTTTCATAGGAACCTGGACCAGACCTGCCTGCTGATTTTAAAAGGTCCCCTGGGGAGACAAGGGGTGGCTGTGGCTCACCCTGGTGACATAAAAGCTGGTGATGGACATTCGGGGAGTGTTCATTTACGTGAGCTTTCCTGGAGACTGACGTCTTAGGTCATTAGCACCAAGACCTAGCTCCACCCAATAGCCTGTAGGGTTAAGTGCTAGGAAGCCTCAGGCAAAACAATATTCTGGGTGAGAATGCTGCCCCACCCATCGGCAGACTTCCTGACCCCACAGCTGCCCCTAGACACAGCTCTGCCCACCAGAGGGCCAGGACTAAGCTCCATCCAGCAGTGGGCCTGCATCGACCCCTCTTAACAGGAAACCTGTGCAAGCCTCTAATCTGGCCTCACTACCAGGGGACAGATACCAGAAATAAGAAAATAACAATCCCAAAGCCTGTGGGAGGAATTCACAAACACAGGCCAGATACTAACCTGGGATCTGCTGACCCTGGCCCTTGGGTGACAAGAGAGGAGTGCACTGCTGGGATGCATAGGACAAATGTCTCCCACAGAGGGCCACTTCTCCAAGGTCGAGAAATGTAACTACCAATCTAAAAATACAGATAGAAATTTAGACAATATGAGGCAGAGAGGAATATGTTCCAGGCCAAGGCACAAGATAAAATCCCAAGAAGAAATAAGTGATGAGGAGATAGGCAATCTATCCGAGAAAGAGTTTAGAGTAATGAAGGTGAAGATGTTCAGAGAATCTGGGAGGAGACTAGATGCACAGAGCGAAGTTTTTAGCAAAGAGCTAGATAATATAAAGAATACCCAAACAGAGTTGAAGAATACAATTACTGAAATGAATAATATACTAGAAGGAACCAAGAATAGACTAAATGAGGCAGAAGAATGGATCAGTGAGCTAGAAGACAGATTAGTGGAAATCACTAGCACACAACAGAAAAAAAAGAAAAAAGAATGAAAAGAAATGAGGATAGTTTAAGACACCTCTGGGACAACATGAAGTGCACTAATATTCACATTATAAGGGTCCCAGAAAGAGAAGAGAAAGGACCTGAGAAAATATTTGGCAAGATAATAGCTGAAAACCTTCCTAGCTTGGGAAAGGAAACAGTCACTCCAGTCCAGGAAGTGCAGAGAGCTCCAGACAGGATCAACCCAAAGAGGAACACACCAAGGCACATAGTAATCAAATTGACAAAAATTAATGATATGGAGAAATTATTGAAATCAGCAAGAGAAAAACAACAAACAACATACAAGGGAATTCCCAAAAGGTTATCAGCTGATTTTTCAGGAGAAAGTTTACAGGCCAGAAGGGAGTGGCACAATGTATTTAAAGTGATGAAAGGTTCTTGTTCAGATTTGATGGAGAAATAAAAGCCTCACAGACAAACAAAAGCTAAAAGAATTCAGCACCACCAAACCAGCTTTATAACAATAAAGGAACTCCTCTAGGTAAAAAAAGAAAAAGCCACAACTAGAAACATAAAAAGTAATCATGAGGGGGGAAGGTATGAATTCAGGGTATCCAAAATGCATCTGAAATTAAGAGTTCAGCAACTTAAAACAATCATGTGTATGTGTATGTGTGTGTGTGTGTGTGTGTGTGTGTGTGTGTATATATATATATATATATATATATATATATATATATACACACATATATAGACTTCTATACCAAAACCTCATGGTAACTGCAAACCAATGTAACTCTACAGTCATCAAATCACAAGAGAAGAGAACAGAAAGAAGAAAGAAAAAAAGGCTTACAAAAACAAATTGAAAACAATTAACAAAATGGCAATAAGAACATATGTATTGATAATTGCCTTAAAAGTAAATGGTTTAAACATTCCAACCAAAAGACATAGACTGGCTGAATGGATACAAAATAAAAGACCCATATATAAGCTGTCTACGAGAGACCCACTTCAAAGCTAAAGACACATATAGGAAAGTGAGGGGATGGGAAAAGACATTCCATGCCAATGGAAACCAAAGAAAGCTGGAGTAGTAATACTTATATCAGACAAAATAGATTTTAAAATAAAGACTGATACAAGAGACAACGAAACACACTACATAATGCTAAAGGGGTCAATCCAAGAAGATATAACAATCATAAATATGTATGCACTCAATATAGGAGCACCTCAATATATAAGGCAACTGTTAACAGACATAAAAGGAGACATCGGCAATAACACAGTAATAGTTGGGGAACTTAACACCCCACTTACATCAATGGACAGATCATACAGACAGAAAATCGATAAGGAAATACAGCCCTTACATGATGCATTAGACCAGATGGACTTAACTGATATTTATAGAGCACTCCATCTAAAAGCAGCAGAATACACATTCTTCTCAAGTGCACACAGAACATTCTCCAGAATCAATCACATGCTGGCCCACAAAGCAAGCCCTGGTAAATTTAAGAAAATTGAAATTATATTGAGTATCTTCTCCAACCATAATACTATGAGATTAGAAATCAATTACAAGAAAAAAAACTGCAAAAACCACAAACACGTGAAGGCTAAACAACATGCTACTAAACAACCAATGGATCACTGAAGAAATCAACTTTGAGACAAATGAAAATGAAAACACAATGATCCAAAACCTCTGGGATGCAGCAAAAGCAGTTCTAAGAAGGAAGTTTATAGCGATACAATCTTACCTCCGGAAACAAGAAAAATCTCAAACAAACCACCTAACCTGACACTTAAAGCAATTAGAGAAAGAAGAACAAACAAAACACAAAGTTAGTAGAAGGAAAGAAATTATAAAGACTACAGCAGAAATAAATGAAATAGATACTAACAAAAAATAGAAAAGATCAATGAAACTAAAAGCTGGTCTTTGAAAAGATAAACAAAATTGATAAATCTTTAGTCAGGGACTTATCAAGAAAAAAAGGGAGAGGGCCCAAATTAATAGAATCAGAAATGAAAAAGGAGAAGTTACAATCGACACCACAGAGATACAAGTGATCATAAGAGGCTACTATGATCAACTATATGCCAACACAAAGGACAACCTGGAAGAAATCAACAATTTCTTACAAAGGTACAATGTGCCAAGACTGAACCAGGAAGAAATAGAAAATATGAATAGAGCAATTACCAGTACTGAAATTGAATCTGTAATTTTAAAACTCCCAACAAACGGAAATCCAGGATTAGATGGCTTGACAGGCGAATTCTACCAATATTTAGAGAAGAGTTAACACCTATTCTTCTGAAACTGTTTCAAAAAATTGCAGAGGAAGAAACACTTCTAAACTCATTCTATAAGGTCACCATCACCCTGATATCAAAACCACACAGAGATATCACAAAAAAAGAAAATTACAGGCCAATATCACTTATGAATAATACATGCAAAAATCAACAAAATATTAGCAAATCTTCTTTATAAGATATGGTATATTTATACAATGGAATACTACTCAGCCATAAAAACTGACAACATAATGCCATTTGCAGCAACATGGATGCTCCTGGAGAATGTCATTCTAAGTGAAGTAAGCCAGAAAGAGAAAGAAAAATACCATATGAGATCACTCATATGTGGAATCTAAAAAACAAAAACAAAAACAAACAAACAAACAAAAACAAAGCGTAAATAAAGGACAGAAATAGACTCAGAGACAGAGAATACAGACTTGTGGTTACCGGGGGGTGGAGGGTGGGAAGGGATAGGCTGGGATTTCAAAATTGTAGAATAGACTACACTGTATAGCACAGGGAAATATACACAAAATGTTATGATAACTCACAGAGAAAAAAATGTGACAATGAGTGTGTATATGTCCATGAATAACTGAAAGATTGTGCTGAACACTGGAATTTGACACAACATTGTAAAATGATTATAAATCAATAAAAAATGTTAAAAAAATATTAGCAAATCTATTCCAACAATACTTTAAAAGGATTATACATACATCATGATCAAATGGGATTTATCCCAGTGATGCAAGGATTTTTCAATATCCACAGATCAGTCAATGTCATACATCACATTAACAAACTGAAGAATAAAAACTTTCTCTAACACTTAAACAAAAATAAACTCAAAATGGATTAAAGACCTAAATGTAAGACCAGATACTATAAAAACTCCTTGAGGAAAACATAGGCAAAACACTCTTTGATATAAATCATAGCAATATTTTTTTTTGAACCAGCTCCTAGAGTAATGGGAATAAAAGCAAAAATAAACAAATGGGACCTAATTAAACTTAAAAGGTTTCGCACAGCTAAGGATACCATCAACAAAATGAAAAGAAAAACCTACAGAACGGGAGAAAATATTTGCAAATAATGTGACTGATAAGGGACTAATTTCCAAAATATAAAAACAGCTCATACAGCTTAATATAAAAACAAACAAACAAACAAAAAACCACACACACACAAAACAAGCAACCCAATCAAAAAATAGGCAGAAAATCTAAACAGACATCTCTCCAGAGAAGACATCCAGATGGCAAACAGGCACATGAAAAGATCACTAACTGTGATCAACATCACTAATTGTTAGAGAAATGCAAATCATGACTACAATGAGGTATTGCCTCTCCAGCATTTGTCATTTGTGGACTTCAAATGAAGGCCATTCTGACTGGTGTGAGGTGATACCTCATTGTAGTTTTGATCTGCATTTCTCTGATAATTAGTGATATTGAGCATTTTTTCACGTGCCTATTGATCATTTGTATTTCTTCCGTGGAGAATTGCTTGTTAAGGTCTTCTGCCCATTTTTGGATTGGGTTATTTGTTTTTTTTCTTATTAAGTTGTATGAGCTGCTTATATATTCTGGAGATCAAACCTATGTCAGTTTCATCATTTGCAAAAATTTTCTCCCATTCTGTAGGTTGTTGTTTTGTTTTACTTATGGTTTCCTTTGCTATGCAGAAGCTTGTAAGTTTAATTAGGTCCTATTTGTTTATTCTTGCTTTTATTTCTATTGCTTGGGTAGACTGCCCTAGGAGAACATTTTTGAGATGTATGTGAGATAATGTTTTGCCTATATTTTCTACTAGGAGGTTTATTGTATCTTGTCTTATGTTTAAGTCTTTGATCCATTTTGAGTTTATTTTTGTGTATGGTGTAAGGGAGTGTTCTAGCTTCACTGATTTACATGCTGCTGTCCAGTATTCCCAACACCATGTGGGGAAAAGGGAACCCTCCTACACTGCTGGTGGGAATACAGTTTGGTGCAGCCACTGTGGAAAAGTACACAATATGGAGATTCCTCAAAAGACTAGGAATAGACTTACCATATGACCCAGGAATCCCGCTCCTGGGCATATATCCAGAAGGAACCCTACTTCAAAAAGACACCTGCACCCCAATGTTCATAGCAGCAGTATTTACAATAGCCAAGACATGGAAACAGCCTAAATGTCCATCAGCAGATGACTGGATAAAGAAGAAGTGGTATATTTATACAATGGAATACTATTCAGCCATAAAATGATAACATAATGCCATTTGCAGCAACATGGATGTTCCTGGAGAATGTCAATTCTAAGTGAAGTAAGCCAGAAACAGAAAGAAAAATACCATATGAGATCACTCATATGTGGAATCTTAAAAAAAAAGAACATAAATACAAAACAGAAACAGACTCATAGACATAGAATACAAACTTGTGGTTGCCAAGGGGGAGGGGGTGGGAAGGGACAGACTAGGAGTTCAAAATTTGTAGATACTGACAGGCATATGCAGAATAGATAAACAGGATATACTGTATAGCACAGGGAAATATATACAAGATCTTGTAGTAGCTCACAGTGAAAAAGAATGTGACAATGAATATATGTATGTTCATGTATAACTGAAAAATTGTGCTCTACACTGGAATTTAACACAACATTGTAAAATGACTATAACTCAATAAAAAAATGTTTCAAAAAATGAGGTATTGTCTCACATCAGTCAGCAGGGCCATCATTCAAAAGTCCACAAATGATAAATGCTGGAGAGGGTGTGGAGAAAAGGAGACACTCCCACACTGTTGGTGGGAACATAAATTGGTGCAGCCACTATGGAGGATAATATGGAGGTTCCTTAAAAAAGCTAAAAATAAACTTACCATATGGCCCAGCAATCTCACTCCTGGATGTATATCCAGAGAAAAATATAATTTGAAAAGCCACATGCACCCCAATGTTCACAGCAGTATTATTTACAATAGTCAAGACATGGAAACAACCTAAATGTCCATCAATAGATGACTGGATGGTAAAGAAGTTTTGGGATACAGACACACACACACACACACACACACACACACACACACACACACACACACAGTGGAATACTACTCAGCCATAAAAAAGAATAAAATAATGAAACATGGATGGACCTGGAGATCATCACTCTAAGTGAAGTAAGCCAGAAAGAGAAAGAAAAATACTATATATTATCACTTATATGTGGAATCTTAAAAAAGGACACAAATGAACTTATTTATAAAACAGAAACAGACTCACAGACACAGAGAACAAACTTATAGTTACCGGGGAGAAGTGGGTGGGAAGGGATAAATTGGGCATTCAAAATTTGCACCTCTTGAGGAGGAATGGAATTGTTAAGTGTCTCAATTGTGGTGGTAGTGTAATTGGTGTATACATCTATCAAAACTCATCAAATTGTTACATCTGAAATATGTGTCATTTACTGTACAGAAATTATTCCACAATAAAGTTATTTTTAAAAAAAGAGGTAAAAAAAACCCCAGTTTTACCAAAATTAATCTTTCCAGAGACATGAAAAGCCAGAATAAACCAATTCCCCTTTATATTACAGAACATTAGTTTTAATAAAATTACTTCATAAAGCAATATGACTGTAATAAAAAACTAATAGAAAGCTAATGCTAATGATATATATTACAATTGAAATCATTAAAATGAAATAACAATGAGTCTTAATTAAACCATTCGGTGACCTTAAAAAAAGATAGACTTGAGTATCTGACAGAGTTTTTCCTCAAAAAGAACAAAGTTAGCCTTCACTTTAAGGAAAATAACTGACAAATTAGTGACAAATGATAAAATCCAAGCCTTCAAGGGAAAAAAATGCATCTGTCACCATATGCTTAACAACTTCCTAAGGTTTTCTGATGAGATCAATGTAGAGACTTATGACTATGATTTTTTTGATATTATATAAGGAAATGTTTCAAAATTTTGGGAAAGTCGAATAACTCAGTGAACCAATATTTTCCAAATGTCTCATGCATGGTGTTAAAAAAGAAACAATGAATAGGTAAAAGATCTATTCAAAGTGCAAGATAGATCAACAGATTTTTAGAAGTTTGTTGATATGGTTTCAGACTCCACCTTGCAACTAACCTTTAAGAAACTACCATGTGTAGAGTTTTGCTGTAGTATTAAAAAAGAAGATTTGCATTTATCTAAAAAGACTGTTACTTATACCCCTATATTATAATTGCTTGTATATGTGAGGCCAGATTTTCTTCATATACTTCAACCAAAACACACTGAGTGCAGAAGCAGAAACAAGAATCCAATTGTTTTCTACTAAGCAGGACATTAAACATGTTTGAACAACTCAAAACAATGTCAATCTTCTTAGCAGATTTTTTGGTGTGTGTGTGTTTGCTTATGGTTCTCATTAGGATTGATTAAGCCTACTATATGTAATCTCTCACTGATTACAACTAAAAGCTCTGGCCAGAATACATAAAGCAACTATATGAGGCCACTGAAAAGTAATTGAGGGCAGGCAGATTGGGGAAGGAAGTCAACATCTAAAAATTACTATTAATACAACATTGTAAATTAATAATACTGCAATAAAAAAAGATTGCTGACATGGCAGTAAAGTTTCTGTGGTTTTTTTCCCCTCTTATATCTCCCTATTTTAAACAGATGGTGATCCAAATCCCAGACAATAAATAAATTAAAGCAGCAAATAAAGACAGAAAAATTCTGAGAAACTTTCCAGTCAGAGGACAGGGAAGGATCATCTATAAGCAGAGGACAGGGAAGGATCATCTATAAGACCGTGTGTGTGTGTGTGTGTGTGTGTGTGTGTGTGTGTGTGTGTGTGTGTGTGGCAGGTTGTGGGGAGGTTGTTGGGGAAGCCAATAGAGAAATTAAATGGAAAAAAAATCAAACCCAAAAGAAGGCAAAAGAGGGAAAGATAAGAACAAAATCCAGAGGGAACAAAGAGAAAAATTATAAAATGGTAGACTTAAGTCCAACTTATGAATAATTACATTACAAGTAAATGGTTTAAGCATACCAATTAAAAGGCAGAGATTGTCAAGTTAGATTAAAACTATATGCTATCTGACTTTAGGAGTGACTACAGCATCATGTCTGCCCTCTTCAGTCCACAACCAGTAAAACATCCATAACTCAACAAAGGTGCCTCTATCCAACACATTAGGATGCTGGAGAATTCCTCACATCTGTACATCTAAGGGTGAGTGGATTGGAACACATAGAGGAGGCAGAATGGGGGTGGGAATGGCAGAGGTGTTTCATGACCTGATCCCTGGAACTCGGTCATGGTGGTTGATCCTGCAGCCCCAGAGACCCCAGTAGTATCAGGAGAGGCAGTGGGCATGACCTCAGCCTCCTAGCTTCAGTAATGCCCACAGCCACATGGCACTATGCCACAGCAGCAGTAGCAGAAGGGCCTGTGACCCTGCCCATCTAGCTACAGAGGCACCCATAACTCCAGCTCCTGCCTTGCTCACAGCAGCAACCCTGGTCATAACAGACTCCTGCCACCCTGGCTCCCATGACACCCTGAGACAGAACCTGCCACCCAAGAGATCCCAGATATGGTGGAGGCACCCACCACCCCAGTGCCTCAAGTGGTGATGCCACCATCACTGGCAGCAGCAAGGCACCAACGACCCCAGAGGCACAAGTAGTGACAACTAGGGCACTGAGGGACTGACAGAGGCAGTAGAGGGTGGGAAGTACCCAATCCGGAATGTGTATAACCAGAGGTAGCACAGGTAAGAGAACCCAAAAGCTTGTGCCAGGGCGCCACCTACTGGAAAGCAAAAGAAAGGCCTCTAGTTGCTAACCTATTGAACCCAGAATCAAGGGGTTTTTTGCTTGTTTTTGTTTTTTTAAAGCTTTACCTAAAGAAGAAAATTGTTCACTACTCGAAATGCACCAGCTGAGTAACAACTTATAAAGCACCATGAAGAACCATGGTAACATGGTATCACAAAAAGAAAATGACAATTCTCCAGAAACCAAACTTAAAATCACAGAATATTGCAATCTGAGAGAATTCAATAGCTGTCATGAAGAAACTCAGTGAGCTCAGGAATAAAATTAATGAACAGAAGGAATACTTTATAAAAAGAGATTGAAACTTTAAAAACTAACCAAACAGAAAGTCTAGAACCAGAAGAACTCAATAAATGAGATGAAGAACCATTAGAAAGCATTGGAAATAGAATAGACCGTATGAAAGAGAGAATTAGTGAGCTTGAAGATAAAAATCTAGAAATGACATAGGTAGAAGAGAAATAATTAAGATATTTAAGGAGCTATTCGGGGTTTTGGGGTCTCTCCCATGTGTACATGTTCCTAAACTTTGTTTGATTTTCTCCTGTTAATCTGTCTCATGTTAATTTAATTCTTAGACCAGCCAGAAGAACCTAGAAAGGTAGAGGAATATTTCTTCCTTCCTGCTTGTCCCAGTTGGCAACAAGGATGGAATGCAACTTCACTGGCTGAACACTACTCATCCTAAGGCTACTGCAGTTAAGAAATCCTGGGATACCTAACAAAAGCCAACAAAAGGTAAGAATTCTTATTTTGTTAGTCAGTCTCCCAGATCTCTGCCTGAGAGAGGTTCTTTAGGAAACAAGAATGGTAAGAGTTTTTCTCTCTTTTAAAAATTAGATTCACAGGGGAAAATATTTGTAGAGCTAGCTCCTTGGACTCAGTGACTCTTGGTTTGAAATTTGGTAGGGTACTCTTGGTTTGCGGATCCTTTTCCTCCCTTTTTCTCCCATTGTTTCTCTTTGTCTCTGTCTTTTGTGTCCTTTGTCATAAGGAGGAAAACCATTGGTCTGACTAGGTGTTCCTTTTGTCTTGCTGTATGTCCCAAGAATCTCACTTGTTGACCAGTGAGAATATTCTCTCTGGTCTCTGCCATCCAGAAATTCCAGGTACCAACACACATTTGGTGGTCAGTTAAATAGACTGCATTTCCAAGCTGGGAGTGTTCTTTATCTAACTGTGTCAGCTCCCAAAGCAGTTTTTCATCAGGATCTCAGTCCATAAGGGGCCTCTCTGCATGTCAAATTTTGTTGTTTCTGCTTGTACAATGAAGGTCTTTGTTTACACTGTTTTGGGGAGTGCACTTTCTGGATCTTGTGAGGATTGCATCCTTTGAACTCTCTTGTGGGGACACCTCTTGTATCTTATTGGTTTGAGTTGCTATTAAGATGATGGATCCTATGAACTTGAAAATTTTCCAAATTGGTAAATTTTTAGAGAGTTCTTATCCTAAACAAGCGTATCTATTTAAATTGGTATGCAGAAGCCCCAAAAGGCTTCAAAATTCCAAAATAGATCCATTGAAGGATTTGTCATAGAGAGCTAATGAATGATTAAAGGTATAAAAAATACATAAAAGACCAACATAGCTTCTACTGCTCCCCTCTAGCAGAAATAAATGAAATAGGGACAAAAAAGACAATAGAAAAGGTCAATGAAATTAAGTGCTGATTCTTTGAAAAGATTTACAAAATTGACAAACCTTTAGTTAGACTCACTAAGAAAAAAAGAGAGAAGACTCTGATAAATAAAATCAGAAATAAAAGAGGAGAAATAACAATGGATACCACAGAAATACAAAGGCTTATAAGAAAATATTATGAACAGCTATACTCCAACAAATGGGACAACCTAGAAGAAATGGGTAAATTCTTAGAACAATACAATGTCCAAGACTGAATCATGAAGAAACAGAAAATATGACTAAACTGATTACTAGTAAGGAGGTAAAACAATAATCAAAAATCTCCCCAAAAAACAAAAGTCCAGGACCAAATGGCTTCACTGGTGAATCCAACCAAATATCTGAAGATTTAATATTTATCCTTCTCAAACTCTTCCAAAAAATTAAAGATAAAGGAATGCCTCCTAACTAATTTTATGAGGTCTGTATCACCTTGATATCAAAACCAGACAAGGACAATACAAAAAAAAAAAAAAAAAAAGAAAGAAAACCAAAGGCCAATATCTCTGATTTACATAGATGCAAAACTCCTCAAAAAATATTAGCAAACTGAATACAATAATACACGAAAAGGATCATACACCATGATCAAGTGAGATTTATCTTAGCAATGCAAGGATGGTTCAACATCAGCAAAATAAATCAATGTGATACAGCACATTAACAAAATGAAAGATAAAAATGGTATGATCATCTCAATAGATGCAGAAAAAGCATTTGACAAAGTTCAACACCTATTTATGACAAAAAGAAATATCAATAAAATGAAAGGAATGTACCTCAAGAGAATAAAGGCCATATATGACAAACCCACAACTATCATTCTCAGCGGTGAAAAACTGAAAACTATTCCTTTGAGATCAGAACAAGACAAGGATGTCCACTCTCATCACTCTTATTCAACATAGTATTGGAAGTCCTAACCAGAGAAATTAGGCGAAGAAAAAGAAAGAAGTCTAAATTGGTAAGAAAGAAGTAAAACTGTCACTATTCATGGATGACATAATAGAAGACTATAAAGACTCCACCAGAAAACTATTAGAAATAATAAATAAATATAGTAAACCTGCAGGGTACAAAATCAATATACAAAAAACAACTGTTTAATTTCTATACACTAACAATGGGCTAGCAGACAGAGAAATTAAGAAAACAATCCCATTTACAATTGCGGCTAAAAGAATAAAACACCTAGGAATAAATTTAACCAAGGAGGTGAAAGACTTGTATACTGAAAAATATAAGACATTGTTGAAAGAAATTGAGAAAGACACAAATAAATGGAAAGATACTCTGTGCTCATGAATTGGAAGAATGAACATTGTAAAAATTGTTCACATTAACTAAAGCAATCTATAGAGCTAATGTAATCCCTATCAAAATCCCAAGGACATTTTTCACAGAAGTGGAACAAAAAAAAAAAATCCTAAATTTTATATGGAACCGCAAGACCTTGAATAACCAAAGCAATCCTGAGAAAAAAAGAACAAAGATGGACACATCATACTCCCTGGTTTCAAATTATATTGCAAAGTTGTAGTAATCAGCACAGCACTGTATTGGCAGAAAAACAGACATATAGATCAATGGAAAAGAATTGAAAGCCTGGAAGTAAATTCACCCATATATGGACAATTAATTTACAACAAAGGAGCAAAGGACATATCGTGGAGAAAGTATAGTCTCTTCAATAAATGTTATTGGGAAAACTGGACATCCACATGCAAAAGAACAAAACTAGACCACTATCTCACACCATACAAAAATCAACTCAAAAGTGGACTAAAGACTTAAATGTAAGACTAGAAACCATAAAACTCCTGGAAGAAAACATAGGCAGTACGCTTTTTGACATTAGTTTTAGCAATATCTTTCTGGTTATGTCTCTTCAGGTAAGGGAAATTAGTAAGTGATTTTCACAAGGTCACAGGATAATATGCAAAAGTAAATCGTAATTCTATATACTAGGAACCAAAAATTGAAATAAAAAATTTAAATACCATTTAAGGATTATTAAAAATAGGAAATACATAGGGATAAATCTGACCAGACATGTACAACATCTGTACACTAAAAACTAAAAAACAGTACTGGGAGAAATTAAGAAATACCTAAATATAGTGGAAAAATATACCAAGTTCACAGGTTGGAAAATTTAATGCTAAGGTGTCAGTTTTCTCCAAATTAAATGTATAGAGCCAATGTGTTCCCAAATCCAATCCTGTAAGGATTTTTTTTTTTACAAAAATTGAAAAGCTGATTCCAAAATTCTTATAGAAATGCTAAGTACTTAAAATAGTCAAATAATTTTGAAAAAGAAGGATAAAATTGGAAGACTTCCACAACTAAACTTTCAAGATTTATAAAGCTAAGACAATGTGATTTTGGTGTCAAGATAGAAAAATAGATCAGGAGAACAAATAGTCCACAAATGGATCTAAATATGCATAGTCCACTGAATTTTGACCAAGTTTCAAAGCAATTCAGTGAGAAAAGAGTTTTTTCCAACAAATGGTGCTGGAACAACTGGGTATCTATATGCAAAAAGATGAACTTCGATCAATACTTTGTACCATATACTAAAAAAAAAACCCCTCAAAATGAATCATAGATCTAAATGTAAAATATGAAACTATAAAATTTTTAGAAGAAAACATAGAGGAAAAATCTTTGTGAATTTCCATTAGGCAAAGAGTTTTTAGATACAACACTGACAGAATGATCCATTTAAAAAATGGATAAAGTGGATTTAAAATCCAGAACATCTTCTCTTCAAAGATCCTATTCAGAGAATGAAAAGGGAAGCCACGTAATGGGAATATATTTGTAAATAAGATATCTGAAAAAGGGCTTTTTTTTTTTTTTGCACAAGATTCTGGGTCAGATATCACCTTTAAAAGTCAGTAAATATCTAATACTCCAATTAAAACACATTTTTACTTGTTACGTTGAAACGTGGGCCTACAACCTGATGCCTATAATTGTGAGATGCTAAGAAAATTAAATTTCAATTGCCCACTTTACTTTTCTTTCTTTTACTTAAGCATCACTTGTTATTGGGCATAAAAATAACTGCATTCCTTTGACAAAACTCATAGAATGTACAACATCAAGAATGAACCTTAATGTAAGCTATGGACTTTGGTTGATAATAATGTGTCCATGTTGGTTCATCGATTGTACCAAATATGCCACACTGATGAGGGATGTTGAGGATAGGGGAGTATAGATGTGGTGGGGGGAGGGCTGTGTGTGAACCCTCTGTATTTTCTGCTCAGTTCTACTATGAACCCGAAACTGCTCTAAAAAAATAAAGTCTATTAATAAAAAAACTGTTTTAAAAAGAATGTCAGGTATGGATGAGATCAAGTTACAGTTTTAGATTTTATGTTTAGCTTATTAATCTGGGAGCTAAGCAAACTAGAAGCAGAACAGGCTTTAAAATATCTGACTCACTATTATAAGTAATAACTGTTACCCAGCCCATTCCATTTACCTTTTCCTCAATGAAATTCTCTATAATAAAGAAGCACTCATATACTAAAACAAAAAACAAAAACCAAAACCTGCATTCCAATTGTTTCTGGAAAGCAAGACTGTTAATGGACAATTTAGGCTGACATGAAAAAAATTGTTTCTCTGTTGCTTTGTTGTATCATACTTATTCAGGAGAGTTAAAGTTTTGTCAGCCTCAAGATTAAGTGTTTTTAAGAATGTAAACATATATTTTTGTATTTTTATGGTAATTTTGCATACTACTTCTAAGAATTGTTGAGTGTCATGGACTGAATGTGTCTGTCCCAAAAGTCATATGTTGAAGCCCTAACCCCCAGCGTTACTCTATTTGGAGACAGGGTCTGTGAGGAGGTGTTAAGGTTAACGAGGGTGAGGTCTTAAGCCTGGGGCCTAGTGCTATGAGGATTGTGCCCTTATTAGAAGAGAGAGGGACACCAGAGCTCTCTTTTTCCATCCTGTGAGGACACAGTGAGAAGCAGCCATGTATAAGCCAGGAAGAGCATCCTCACCAAGATTCAAATTGGCCAGCACCTTCATCCTGAGCCTCCAGAGCCTCCAGAACAGTGAGGAATAAATTTCTGCTGTTTAAGCTACTCAGTCTGTGATATGTTACAATTACAGCCCAAGCAGGGTCCATAACCAGGATAAATAAGGAACTCTTGAAACTCAATAATAAGGAAATAAATAACACAATTAAAAATGGGCAAAAGATTTTAAGAGACACTCCACCAAAGAAGATATATGGGTTGTAAAAAAAAAAAAGGTTCAATACTATTAGTCATTAGATAAATTAAGATTAAAACCACTCCTATTAGGATGCCTAAAACTGAAAAGATAGATGAGAGGATCAGGGAGTATTTTGTGAGGATGTGGAGCAACCAGAACTCTCACACTGCTAATGGCAATGTAAATGGTACAGCCAGTTTGGAGACCAGTTGGGCAGTTCCTTAAGAAGTTAAACAGCCACCTACCACATGACCCATTTCACTCTTAGATATTTATCCAAGAGAAATAAAAGCACATGTCTGACTTGTACATGAAAGTTATTAGCAACTTTACTTGTAATAGCCAAAGACTGTCAATCAATACAGGGGAATACTCAGCAATAAAAAAGAATGCACTACTGATACATACAGTAACACGGATAAATCTAAGAATAATGCTGAGTGAAAGAATACATACTGTACGATTCCATTTACATAAAATTCTAAAAAGTGCAAATGAATGAGAGTTTTCTGGAATGGAGGCAAGGAGAGGGCAGGAGGCAGTACAAACAGACATGAAGAAACTTTTGAGGGTAATAGATATGTTCATTGTCTTGACTCTTGTGATGGTACTGTACATGTATGCCCAAACTTATCAAATTGTATACTTTGAATATGTGCAGTTTTTGGTATATCAATGGTACCTGTTTTTATAAAAGTCCTATTTTAAATAGCTTGAAAAAATGTAATAGGTATAAATCTACCAAAATATGTGCAGTATCTGTATACTGAAAGGGACAAACGCTAAAGAAGGAAATCAAAGAACTAAATAAATGGAGAGATATACTACTTTTATGGATGGAAAGACTCAATATTATTAAGATGCCAGTTCCCTCAGTATTTATCTATAGATTTAATGCAATCAAAATAAAAATCCCAGGAGTGGTTTAAAAAAATTGTGGCAGTGTGCATGTCTGTGTGTGTATATATATACACACACACATGGCTAGATATACGTATATAATGTATGTGTATACATACACGCACATATAAGAATGCATGTATAGAGAAAAGAGAATGGTAAAGCAAATGTGTTAAAATGTTAACATTTGGGGAGTCTGGGCAAAGAGTATGTATCATTCTTATAAGTTTTCTGTAACTGAAATTTCAAAATAAAAAGGGTTTTTGAAGGGTTTATAGTTTATTGCTTTGTCATCTTTCTCTTTTAGGTATTACTTATTTTGTGAACACATGGCATATCATTAAATATTCCACACCATTTTTTGAAACTGTGCAATAGCCTATAATGGATGGTTTTATTTAACCAATCAGTTATTGTCAGACATTTATATTTGCTTTCCCCTGCATTTAATACTTACATATCCTTTACTCCATATTCTTGCTGCCTTCTAAATGGTTCGGACCCCTCCCTCCACTTCTACCCTAGGAGTAAGTAAAGGTCTTCATTTCTGGGCCTTTGATAGTAATACTGGGGATAGGTGTCATCTATCTTCTGTATGAGGCCCACACGTGAGTTTTATTTGGCCTGCCTGGTGTTTTTAAGTGTTTGAATTTATTTTCAATACTTAGAAATTAGAAGACTTGACTTGAAAATCTGGATTCTTGACTTCTGTTGAAACATCAGATCTGGCAACAATGGGCCAGCACCCTTGGCATGGCTCTTGTGGCTGGAGTTGCGTTTCAGCCATTCTCTGTAGATGAGGAATAGGTTCTCTGCCACTCTAGCTCTCTTTCTTGACTTGTCTGCAGGCCCCTGAATGCACTTAGCCTCACGCAGGGCTATAAAGACACAGATTCAGGAACAGCCTCACTCAGAAAAGGAGCTGCTGGGGACTTTTGTTAGAAGGCAGCATAGCTGAGAGGAAGCCCTGGGCTTGAACCAGAGAGTTAAATTTTAGTCAGCTGGGCTGATCCTGGCTCTCATTTGCCCACTGTTAGATGACCAGATGTGTGGTTCTTAACTGGGAGGTGGAAGGGACGGGCATAATGATAGGGTGCAGGGAAAGGCGGGTCTAGCTTGCAAAAACTCCCTAATTGATCTGATGTCCTCCTTCTTGAGAACAACTAGCCCACCTGTCGAAGATCATCTGCAAATCCAAATGATAACTATCAGGTGAGGTTAAGAGCACAGGCTCTGGATTTGAATGCCAGTTTGACTATTTACTTGCTGTGTGATCTTTGGCAAGTGACCTCACCTTTCTAAGCCTGGTTTCTCATGTAGGTCCCGAGAAAGAAGGATGTAAGCCAACAGCTCCCACTTCAAATCCCACTTGAATCTGAGGTTAAATTATGATATGTGTAAAACACTTAAGCATACCTGGAACAAGGTAAGGACTCTGTATAAATGGGTACATTTACTACTCACTTCCTAAGGTTTTTGTGAAGATTAAATGAGATAGTGAGGTAAAATGTTTAGCAAATAACCAAGTACATAGTCAGTATTCAGAAAATGGCTGTTTATGACTATTCTCCATTAAGATTCCAAAGGGAAACATTGATTTACCATTGACAAAGGCTGCAGAGAGAATCTGGAGACAATTTGGGCTTGGGGGAATAAAGGCAAAGCTCTCACTTAGGTTAGAATCTGAAGTCTGGAAACTGGGAGAATAGGGAACAAGAGGCAGGGGGGCCGATAATGGATTCCACTTTAAGGTATAGGCTCTAAGGCTCAAGTAGAAATCCGGGATGCCTTTTGGGTGTTAGGTAGAGACCTGAAAGACAGAACTGAGAGTTGTCAACGCAGAGAAAAAAGGAAGGCGTTGTTGCCATTGTTTTCCCTTTTTTTGTGGAAATAAAGACACTGGGAACTTAAACAAGGAAGACAGGGACCAGATTTGATCCTGGGTTCCCCCTGCATAGGGCTGGGACTGAGCAGGAACCAATAATTCTCTTTGAGTTAGTGAAAGTGGCTTTCCCCTGTCTGAGAGTCAGTTTCCTCATCCGTAAAGTGAGGAAAAGCAAACCTACCCCTGAAGGTGTTGTAAGGATTCAGAGTTCATGGTTTGGAAATTGCCTGGCTAAAAGTAAGCGCACAAAAGGGTGCGACAACCCATCACACCCCCGAGAATGGAAAAAAAAATGTAAAGACAAAGAATATCAAATGTATGCTCAACTGGTGGGAGTGTAAGTTAGTAAGGTTTAACAGTGTCTGGTAAAGTTAAACACATAGCTGTCCTCTGACCAGCAATTCTGCTTTTGAGTGTATTTTTACGTTTACCAAAGAAATGTGCTAGAATATTCATAGCACCAGTATAGCCCCAAACTGGAAAATACTCAATTTTAGGCATATTCACACCACGCAAACCATATAGAAATGAAAGTGAAAGAACTATCCCTTACACACAGTATGAATCTCACAAACGTAATGTTAAGTAAAGGAAGCTAAATACTCAGTACACACTGTATGGGTCCATAGAGAGCTTAAAACAGACAAAAGTAATTCATGCTGTTAGAAATCAGGTAAGCGATAATTTCAGAGGGGATGAGGGTGGCAGAAAGAGTACGCGCGTAGGTTTTGAGGCCTGCTAATATTTGCTTTCTTATCTGACTATTGGTTATATGGGTGTGTTCACTTTGTGTAAATTCGTTGAACTGTACACTAATGATATGATATGAGTAAGTATGTATCTGTACTTGAATGAAAAGTTTACTTAACAAAACTGTAGCTGGTGCGATGAGCAGCAGTGTATCCCTGGGGGTCAGGCACAGGCTTTGGGGACAGACAGATGTGGGGCCCCGTGTTCTGGTTTCTTTCCCTTTAAGAGGGAACATAGTGTCTGTCAAGATTCAATGAGTTGAGCACGTAAGACAGGGCCTGGTATAGATCTGCAAGGTCTCCTGCATGACCCAGCTCCCAGCACCACTGCCTCACTTTCTCCATCCCTAGTGCGTGGCTTCTACTTGATTCCCGGTAATGGTGGGCTTGGGGCTCAGCACCCCCGGGATGGAGACAAGTAAGAAGTACTTCAGGGCAGCCCGGGTCTTCTCGCCCCCGCATGGGGGCAATTCTCTGCCGCAGCCCACGTGGAGACCCCCTAAAAGACCTGTTCTACGGAACCCAGCCCAAGGTATCTTCAGTCCCGCCAGTAAACAGGAAAGAGCACTTGGCCATCAGACTGAGATCTCTGAGAAATTCCTCAGTTGAAAGAACAATGAGGGCAGCACCGCCTGCTGGCGAGAACACGCGCGCTTGAGGATGCCCCGCGAGACGGCGCCACTGCGCGCTACTGCGCACGCGCGTCTCCCTCGGCCCTCCAACGCTCCCGCGAGGTACGGAGTGCGCAGGGGTGTATCTTAAGGGCGGGGCCCAGGACGCGGTCGCCCCTCCCTCCACCTTTCCGGCCCATCCGGCCCATCCAGCCCGCTCTCAGCGTTGTCTTAAACTACGTTTCCCAGAATCCACTCAGGCCCTGGCTTTCCGGTGGCGTCAGCGGAAGCGGTGACTGGATTAGGCCGGGCCACACAGAGGCCGGCTTGGTCACTATGGAGGAGATAGGCATCCTGGTGGAGAAAGCTCAGGTCTGGTGGGCCTGGCTCGTGGGGAGAGGGCGAAGCCTTCCTGAATGGGGTGCCGAGTGACCTCGGAGATCCAGGCCTGGATCTGGGTGATTTCGGAGGCCTCAGGGAAGAGCTTCGTGCCGTCCCGAGGCCTGGGCTGGGTGTCTGAGTGATGTTAGGAGGGCAGTAAGGCTTGGAAAGCGGGGCTTGGGAATGGATGACGTTAGAGGTGGTTTGGGACTGAATGATTTCAAGGTCTAACTGGGAGTGCTCAATGACATCGGTCGCCCCTCGGGATTGGGGATGGGTCGGGTAGTGAGTGATATATGGGACCCTGCCATGGGGCCCAGTGGTATCTGAGGCTGGGCTGGGGAGTTGACTGATAATCGGGGCTCAGCTGGTGTTGGAGGGCCAGGTAATATCTGTGGTCTGGCCGAGTGATGTTTGGGGCCTACCTGGGGAGATGCATGACATGAGGGCCTAATGTGAGTTGGAGTTCTGTGACATGAGGGGTCTTTTGGGGGTAATGGAGTAATGCCAGGGCTGTTTGAAGATATGGCAACTTCAGCAGTCAATTGAGAGAGCTGTATGACATTAGGAACCTGTTGAGGAGGGGTGGAGGGTATTGGGGTCTGGTAATGAGTTGATGACACATTTAGGCCCTAGTTGGGATTTGGGTGACATTGGGAACATGTTACAAGTAGCATATGATAACAAAAGATCTGTTTGGAAGGCTGGTTGACAGGGGCCTGTTAGGAGCTAGGAGACTTCAGGAACCTGTTTAGGGGGCTGAGAGGTTTACAGGATCTATTTAGGAAGCTGAATGATAGCAGGAGCCTGTTAGGGGCCAAGTGACTTCATGGTGAAGTGGGGAGAGGGATCTCAGATTCTTTCACGAGGGGACCCTCTTTTCCCAACCTGAGTTTCCCTCCTTACTCTAGGATGAGATCCCAGCCCTGTCTGTGTCACGGCCCCAGACTGGCCTGTCCTTCCTGGGGCCTGAGCCTGAGGACCTGGAGGACCTGTACAGCCGCTACAAGGTACATGCAGCCCCAGTACGGACCCTGCACAGGGCCTAGTATCCCATACTTCCTCTGCCTTCTACCACTCCCTGGCTCAGCAAGGCCTGGAGTCCATCCCCTACCTGTCCTCTCTCTGCTCACAGAAGCTGCAGCAAGAGCTAGAATTCCTGGAGGTGCAGGAGGAGTACATCAAGGATGAGCAAAAGAACCTAAAGAAGGAATTCCTCCATGCCCAGGAGGAGGTGAAGCGAATCCAGAGCATCCCACTGGTTATCGGGCAGTTTCTGGAGGCTGTGGATCAGAATACAGCCATCGTGGGCTCTACCACAGGTGTGTGGGAAAGAGGAGATGGGGGCGGGCTCATTCAGCCATCTGTTCACTCATCAGCTGTTAACTGTTTCCTGCCATGTGCCCGGAACTTACAGTGGCAAAGGATATAAGACAGTGTAATGGTGTTTTTCAGAACATTATGAGCCTGATGCAAAAGTGGAAATATATTTTATGTTCTCTCTCTTTCTCAGTGTGTATGTGTATATAACTTATATAATAAACCAGACGATAGTTGGCCTTACTATGTGTGACATGCCCTAATTAGTTTTCCATTCTGTTCTAGTCTGCTTTGTTTTAAACAATGTTCTGGTCATAATCTTCTAAATTGATTTCACAACTACTACTAGGTTGGGATCTACAAATTTGAAACTGTGGGTGAGGTGTTAAGAGACTGAGTTCTGGTGAGGACTCGATATACTGTAGCTACTTTTATTAATGTGGGTCTGGGCTCTACCTTCATGATGGCTGTTGTCCCTGTGTCTTGTCTGTCTTTTCCTGCTTCTGGCCTCTGCTCCTTTGGACCAAGCCATATTCTTGTAAAGCCTCTGGGGAAAGATGTGTGACTGGGCCTGGACTTGGACTGATGGTCTGGTGGTGAGGTAGTGAAGGGGGGCAGATATCTAAAATGAGGCCTGTGTCTTTGATCTGTAGGACTCAGGGGGACAGTGAGGCTATCCCTGAGATGGTGACATGGGCAGAAAAGTAAGTTTGCAGGGAGACAGTGAGGGCAGTGTGAGACACCACAAGGAGGTGTCTGAGAGGCTGCTGGACAGCCAGGTCTGAAGGTCAAGGGAGAAACTGAGGCTAGAAAGAGATGGGTGTCTCTTTTCAACATAAATGTTGAAAGTGGACTGGAGAGGTGAGACTGGAGGCTGGGTGAGCAAGGAGTCTGGTGCAGAGACCTAGCTGGGAGAGGATGGGGCTGAATCAGGGCAGGTCCCTGGGGAGGAGAGAGGGGATTGGTTGGAAAGATATTCAGGAGGCTGGTGGAAGGTCATAGTGACTGATGGGCTGTGGAGGGAAGTGGAGAAAGATCTAGGGGGAGGCTTAGGGCTCTGGCTGGTGACTGGGGACCTTGGTCCTCCCTGAGACAGAGACCCAGGGGAGCAGCACAAATAGGGGAAGGGTACTGAGAACAGAGTGAGACACAGTGAGTGAGACATACCCTAGGGACATCCTGGGAGATGAATTTCAGGAGGCTGCTGGTCACTCAGGGCCAGATCTCAGGGCTACAGACAGACGGGGAAGTTGTTAGCATGAATGTGGGGGATGGACTGGAGGAGGCAAGACTAGGGGCCAGAAGGGCCATTTGGGGTCTTAGTGAGCAATCTGGGTGGCCTGGAGGTGCAACTGTGAGGTCGGGGGAAGGGGACAGTTTTGAGGTTCTGGCACTTCTCACTTTCCCCCTCCCTTGTCCTCTTCGCAAAGGCTCCAACTACTACGTGCGCATCCTGAGCACCATTGATCGGGAGCTGCTCAAGCCCAACGCCTCGGTGGCCCTCCACAAGCACAGCAATGCCCTAGTGGATGTGCTGCCTCCTGAGGCTGACAGCAGCATCATGATGCTCACCTCAGGTGAGGGGGAGCCCAGGGCCAGGGAGGCCTGAAGGGACCCTGTGGGCCAGGCTGGGAGCCCCAGCTCTGCTCTCCCACCAGACCAGAAGCCAGACGTGATGTACGCGGACATCGGGGGCATGGACATCCAGAAGCAGGAGGTGCGGGAGGCCGTGGAGCTCCCGCTTACGCACTTCGAGCTCTACAAGCAGGTGCGGAGCTGGGGCTGGCAGGGAAGAGGGAGAGGCTGGCTCCACTGGGGCTCAGGTTGACAGACCCCTGGCTCATCCTTCTTTCCCCACCTCTGTGCTTCAGATCGGCATTGACCCTCCCCGAGGCGTCCTCATGTATGGCCCGCCTGGCTGCGGGAAGACCATGTTGGCAAAGGCTGTGGCTCATCATACGACAGGTGAGCCGCTTGGCTTCTCCCCCAAGCTCTGACCTTTGGGGCTTTTCTGACCTTGCTTTCAGCTCTCATCATCCTCCCCAGGAAGTGGCGTGGCCCAGTGGCAAGGGCTCTGGGGTCAAAGCCCCAATGTGCGTCTTACTAACTGGCTGTGCCTTACTGGGGAGGTGACTGCACTGTTGTGCCTCATCTAATAGGAGACTCCTTCACAGCATGATTGTGAGGAATTAATGAAATAATGCCATGTTTTTCCTACAGTAGCTCATGACCCATTAGTAATTATGAATTCAAATTCCTGGGTTGTGGGGAGGGTATAGCTCAGTGGTAGAGTGCATGCCTAGCATGTACAAGGTCCTAGGTTGAATCCCCAATACCTCCATTAAAAACAAACAAACAAACCTAATTACCTACCTCCAAAAAATTAAAAAAAAAAATCCTGGGTTGCAACCAGCATTTAAAAAAATGAGATAGAATAGAAAACCTCAGAGTCCACCCCACATAGTAAGAGCTCGTATTGTTTGTGAAACATAACACACACACATGCACACATGTATGCTGTGGTGGTTTATAAGTGTGCTTCTACTTGTAGGTTTCCAACAATGTGTCTGAAAATGTCTGAAAGTCACTGTGTGACTGCAAAGCCTAAGGACAGGGCTCTGCGCATCTTAAAATCTTAGCACACATAACCCAGGGAGCAGTAGAGAGCAGTGGGTTGAGCAGTGTGTTTTCTGGGCCAGGCTGCCTGGGTTTGAAATCTGGCCCCCATAAAACTGCTTATGTAAGTTAGTTTACGTAACTACTTGGCAAGTTAGCCTCTCTGTGACTCTCATTTCTTAATTTTCTGGATTATTCAGAGGATTTAATCAATATAGAGCTTCTAGAACCATACCTGGCAGGTAGTAAGTGGACCGTAAGTGTTAGCCATTGTCACGCTTATTCCTTTGCTTGAACTTCACTGAACTTCTGCTCTCCCAGGTGCTGGGATACAGTGATGAGTCAGACATGTCCCCTGCGTTGGAGACTCTCCCTGTGTGGCTGGGGAAAAAGGAAATAAACATGTAGAACTCAGTCATTCAGTTAATATTTATTGCACCTAATATGTACCAAGTTGTGTTCTGGGTGCAGAAGACATGGCAGTGAACAGAACAAAGTCTCCATTCCTCGTGGAGCTGATGTCTTAGTTGAGGAAGCACTTAAACAGATAAATAATTAGATTATATGTTGTGTGGTGCTAAATGCCCGAAGAGAACAACTAAGCAGGGCCGGGGGATAAGGAATTAACAGGGGTTGCAACTTGAAGTGCTGGTACTGGGGCTGGTCAGAGAAGACTTTTCTGAGGTGACATTTACATAAAGACCCAGAAGAACCCTTGAGGGAATAAGTCCCATGGACGTCTGGGGGTGGGAGTGTGTCAGGCTGAGGGACTCTGTGGTGTAAGGGCCTTGAGGCAGGAGTGTGCTTAGTTTTCCAAGAACAGTGAGGAGGCCCCTGCAGCTGAAGCCAAGTGAGCAAGGGGGTCATGGTTGGAGGTGAGCCCAAACGGGGACAGTCTGCAAAGTAGCAAATGCTCCAGGGAAGCAGGGAGGGTAGTGGGATTGCCCTAAGGAAGGCTGTCAGTCCATCCTGGGCCTCTCAGGTCGGGGTTCCCAGAGGAGGCGAGGCAAGAGGACTCTGTCAGGCACACAGTTGGGAGAGGGCATCCAAGACAGGGAATAGCCTGTGCAGAGGCCAGGGGGTGGGAAAGAACTCATTTGGGGAGCCCTGAGTTGACTGTGACTAAACTCCACAAGGGCAGGGATCTTGTGCATTTGTCATTTTTTCCCCAGTGCCCACCCAATAACCGCACTGTGGTTGGTGCTCAGAAAATAACTGTTGAATGGGCTGTGCAGGTCCAGGAGGCGAGGCTGAGGAGATCAGAAAGGGCGTGAACAGACATGGTCTTAGTGCTAATCCAAGAGACTTCATTTGATGTCCTGAGAGCAAGGTGGTTTTAGACAGGTAGGGTTCAATAGAAATATAGTTGACTCTTGAATAACAGGGGCTTGAACTGCAGGGGTCCACTCACATCGGGTTTTTTCACATGATCCCAAGTTGGATGGATCCACAGATGCAGAAGTGTAGCTATGAGGCCAGCTCTAACGTTATACCCGTTTCCTACTGCACAGAGGGTCGGCACCCCAAACCCGTGTTGTTCAAGGGCCAACTGTACACTGCAAGCTACACATATAATTTAAATTTTTAAAGTACTCATGTTTTAAAAAAACAGGTTAAAAGAAATAGGTGAACTTAGTCTAAAATAATTTTTTTATTTAACCAGCATACTCAAATATTATTTTGACACACAGCAGATACAAAATTTGAGTTTTCCTATAATTTTTTTAACATTTATCGAGTTATAGTCATTTTACAATGTTGTGTCAAATTCCAGTGTACAGCACAATTTTTCAGTTATACATGAACATATATATATTCATTGTCACATTTTTTTCGCTGTGAGTTACCATAAGATCTTGTATGTATTTCCCTGTGCTATACAGTATAATCTTGTTTATCTACTCTACATCCTGTAATTTTTTATTGCAGTAAAATATATATAACATGAAATTTACCATTTTAACCAACTTATAAACATTTATAAACAATGTTGTGCAACCACCACCTGCATCCATTTCCAGAACTTGTTCATCATCCCAAACTGAAATCCCATACCCATTAAACTAACTCCGTTTCTCCCTCCCTGCAGTCCTTGACGACATCTCTTCTACTTTCCGTCCATGAATTTGCCTGTTCTGGGTACCATATATGTGGATGAATCATACAGTATTTGTCTTTTTGTGACTGGCTTGTTTCACTTAGCATAGTGTCTTCAGGGCTCATCCATGTCATAGCATGTGTCAGAATTTATTTCCTTTTGAAGGCCAAATAATATTCCACTGTGTGTATACAGCACATTTTATCTACTCCATTCATTTGCTGATGGACAATTATTGAGATATATTACTTTTTTGGTCCTAAGACTTTTGAAATCTGGTGTATATTTCACATAGCACATCTCACTTTGGATCAGCCACATTTTGGTTGCTTAGTAGCTACATGTGGCCAGTGATCACCATATTAGAGACGGGCAGGGCTGTGACTTGCACAACTCCTAGTTTATGACATAAAACCACCAGGTCTACATAGTGGACTTTGTGTGTCCCTTCTCTATGGTAGCTGGAAGGAGGGTCCTGGAGGTTGCTCCCTGCAACATCCAGTCACTAACAAACAAGCTAAAATCTAAGAAGAATTAGAATGGAGAGGGAGGCTCAGAACAAACTTGTCTTCAACCCCATTGCCACTTGTTGATTATGTCCGAATAAGTACTTGTGTACTTGACTCTTGCATGATATTCAAAAGTGGGTCCTTATAGCAAATGGAACTGAGCTCTTGGTGAGGCAAGATGCTTTAGTGTATGGAAAATCTGCTTCTTATTGATTTTTCAAGCACTCTGGAAATCTACTTTTTTTTGTATGTTGGATTCCATGAATGTCTCTAGCTCTAGTTTTTTAGGCATATTGGAGCACAGACACATTTAAAAAAAAATCCTGATTTTTAAGTTCTGGGCAAAAAAATGACATAATTGTGGGCAGAATTTATTATTTGGGCTGCTGGGTCGCTGTGGGGTACAAGAGGGAGCTGGTCCTCCTGCCTGGATCTAAGACTCAGCCCAGGGCTTGAGAGAATGACCTGGCTCTTTGGAGTGGGTGTCCAAAGAAAGGGACATCCTCGGGGAGTTCTCAGTTTTGTTAAAGCAGCACCAGGCCCTGCAGGAGACCTGTCCTCATGTAACCCCTGTCATCCTGCCATCAGCTGCATTTATCCGGGTCGTGGGCTCGGAGTTTGTACAGAAGTACCTGGGCGAGGGCCCCCGCATGGTCCGGGACGTGTTCCGCCTGGCCAAGGAGAACGCGCCTGCCATCATCTTCATAGATGAGATTGATGCCATCGCCACCAAGAGATTCGATGCCCAGACTGGGGGTGAGTGATGCCCAAACAGGGCCTGGGGTCTTGGGCAAGCTTGCTGAGCTGCTGGCTGACCGTGTTACTCATTCACCAGCTGACAGGGAAGTTCAGAGAATCCTGCTGGAGCTACTGAATCAAATGGATGGATTTGACCAGAATGTCAATGTCAAGGTTTGGAGTTCAGGATGGGCAAGGGGAAGTGTGGTGTGAAAATCAGGGAAAGGTGGAGGCTGGCAGATGAGGAGGCAGGTACCACGATGGGATGGAGGGTATAGTGGGGACAGAGGTCTGAGCCGGCCTGTCCCCCAATGCCAGGTGATCATGGCCACAAACAGAGCAGACACCCTGGATCCTGCCCTGCTACGGCCAGGACGCCTTGACCGTAAAATTGAATTTCCACTCCCTGACCGCCGCCAGAAGAGACTGATTTTCTCCACTATCACCAGCAAGATGAATCTTTCTGAGGAGGTTGACTTGGAAGACTGTATCCTGCTCTAGAAGTGAGGGGAGGATCACAGCTGGGAATGGGGATTGGATCTTCATCTCCTCTGTCATCACCACCACCCAGATTGTGCAGGTGGGAGGCCAAGGTCCAGGGAGGAGTGGTGGTGACAAAAACACCCCAAGGATGACTTCTGGCTCCAGGCATTCACCGCATCCGATGCAGGGAGTGATTTCCTTAATTCACTTGCCACAGATGTGGCCCGACCAGATAAGATTTCAGGAGCTGATATTAACTCCATTTGTCAAGAGGTGAGTAATGTTTTCTCTCTGGATGGGGCAGAGGGTGTGAGAAGACCCTTCCTCCTTGAGACCACTCTGCTGCAATCCTTCTGTCCCTCCTTCCCTCCCTGGCTCTTGGGCTGAGTCTGTCTCTTCCTCCATCATCACTAGGGGCGGGGAGTGAAGGGAGTAGATTTTAACTCTCATTCCTCAACAGAGTGGAATGCTGGCTGTCCGTGAGAACCGCTACATTGTTCTGGCCAAGGACTTCGAGAAAGCATACAAGACGGTCATCAAGAAGGACGAACAGGAGCATGAGTTTTACAAGTGACCCCTCCCCTCACACCACAGGGGCCGAGGACTTCGCTCACCCCCAGCCTCTGTCCTCAAACCTAGTTTTCTTTTCTCTTTACCCAGGATTGATTTATTCAATAAACAGACAAGACTGAATCTGCGTAATTTCTTCTTAAAAGTTTAACTCCTTTGGAGAACCTGGGATCCTCTGCCCATCCTGTTCTCCTGGCAGATAAGCAGTTGACGTACAAGGCCTGGGTTACAGCTTGAGAGAGAAGCAAAGAATTCGAGCTAACTGACTTCACAAATTTGGGGAAAGGGGTGGAAAATGAACAGACTCCGACCCCTGACCATAAAATAAAGCCCCTGTACATCTATCTCCCCACCCCATTCCCTACAGGTAGAAGACCGTTAAGAGTCCTGGGCAGTTCCTGCCTTCTTCACACTCAGAGGGAGTATCAAGGACAGACAGCCCTGCAGAGTCTCCCAGAGCAGGGATGAGGGGGGAGGTTGATGCCTGGGGGTTCTGTGAATGTCTCTGCTCTTATCCATAGTCTTGTTGGGGCACAGATGCATTTGGTTGGACCAATTCTCACTTTCTCTTGAAATCTCCATTTAGACACTTCTCCCTCTGGGGAGCCTTTGCTGGTGCCGAGTCAGGAAGTAACCTTTCTGTGCTGCCCTGGCATCGTGCACACGTTCTGCTTGGCACTTCTTACGTCCCCGAGTGATTGCCTTCTCCAGACTAGAACCTCATGTGGAGTCGTCAGGGATTGTAGCTTGATCACAATTCAAGGCCCAGCACCTACATGTGGTAGGCATTCAGTTCATGTCCTTTGAACAAATATATAAATGTCACTATATATTTGGGTGTGAGATGGGAAGAAGGTATGAGGAAAAATAGTTGGGGAATCGTAGGTCCTTGAAGGGACGGGGTGATTCCTCAGTAGGTAAGCAGGTTGAGCAGAGAAGTTAATTCTTCCTTCCTCCTGGAACCTCACTAAAACCAGAGTAAGGTATAAATTCACAAGGACACTGGAGGAGAGAGGAGATGGCAGCAACACAATTTTGGAAGCAGGCTCACTGATGTAGCAGACCTGAGGAAGCGTGAACCTGAGCTACAGGGAAGCCCAGAAACAAACAGAGTCCCTTTCAGAAACCAGAGGAGCCAGGTTCTGAAGGTGAGGACTACCTGAAAGGCTATATAAAAACCAGGATTCATAATACATCAGTTGTGCAGGAAACAAATGAGCGGTTGTTACTCCAGGCCCTGTGACCTTTCTCCAACCTGGCTGAAGACCTCAGATTTACTCTGGAAAGGCTGGGCCAGCAATGTCTGGGCTGGAGGGCCTGGAGTATGGATGAGAGGAGTTGCCATGCTGAAGACGGAATGAAGTGAGAGCCCTGGGCAGGCAATTGAAGGATTCCTTCTGAGGAAACCAAGCAGCATGAGAGAAAAGAGAGGAAAGCAGGCTGTTAGGAGACATCTTTCGCATTCAGTAGCAGCTAATATCTAAAACTGGTGAGTGTACAAAAGCATATAATTTAGAAAGATGGAAGTAAATTTCAAAAGAAATGAGAGGATGGGAAGTCATTGCCTCTTGGAAGTAGACAGGGAACTACGGAGTGAGGGTGCCATGGGAATGCTTTTTGTTACACACCTTATACATAGTTGACCTTTCAAATTAGGTACTTAAAACAACAACAACAAAACTATAGGAGGAAAAAAAAGGATTTTGCAAGTCAGTTGGTATTTGGAAGGAGGAGGGTAAAGGAAGGAAATTGCTAAAGTGACAAAACATATCCTAAATATCAGCGATAAAGGGCAAAAAGTCTGGGAAGAGAACAGAACCATGTACCCCAGAAATGACAGCAGACCAGAGTGAGCCTAAAACTCTAACTGGCAAGAAGTAGCAGCCACTCACATTAGCTGGGAGAGGGGGTATTTGGTATATTTTGTGGGTTGCCTAGCAAACTTGTTTTTGCCTGTTCTTAGACAAAATTATTAAGTGGCCTCCCATCATTATGGTCTCAGAGTGACTTTGATGTTGGTGTTCTGTGAGACTGTTTATGTCCAACTGGAGAATAACATGGCCTAGCTGTGAGCACCAGGCCAGCTTTCAATACCAGTGAGGCCTACCTGTAAGTGTGAGGTGAGTTCCTGGATGTCAGGGGCTGCTTTTTTCTGTTCTCAATTACATGCTACTGTGTGAAGAGGGAAAAAGTAAAGCCAGTTTGCTGAACAGCCCAGGCACCAGTACATTTTGGAAGTGGAGTCTTTAAAGCAAGTGTTTCCCTGCCAAGGGAGACATGTATCCCTTTTCTCTGTTCCACTCTGCAAAGACAAGAGGAAGAAAAAACTTAAATATATGTAAATGTTTTTATTTGTTTTTAATTGTAAAAATAATACACATAAAAGTGCCCAAAATATAAATGTATGATGTAACAACTTATTATAAATAGAACACTTGTGTAAGCATCATCCAAAGAGCAGGCAGTAGGATTCCACTGAGAAGGAGATTCCTGCACAACTGTTTGCCCACAGGCAGTGATGATCCTTTGTGTGAATACATCTTCTGCAGTTACTGCCATGGTGAGTGAACCCCAGCTTGATACAGCAAAAGCTGGACACATGTCGATTGTTTCCCCAGGTTTCATGTATTCTTCAGTAACATTTCCTTTGAGGACAACCAGAATCTGTTAGCATATCTCAGATGAGACTACAATCTGTGTACTGCTACGTTGTTAAAAAGGACTCTGTTGATCAAAAATGACTCTGTACCAGTACAACAACATGACAAATGTCACCACTGTCTGCACAAACCAGAAGCCATGTCTGATGGCACAGACCACACCACAGCCATCCCAGGAGACTCAAACACCGTCTTCCATGTCAGCCTCAGAGGGAAAGGAAGATGATGAAGCAGAAGCAGCAGCCAGAAGAAGATGGTGCTCAACGCCATGATGACTGCATCACTTTTTTTTTACTTCTCCTTACAAATTATCCCTAAACATTACTTGGACATTTTGCCGTTTCTTCAGGATCTTAAGATATATATGTTGTCTTATGTGATAGGATTGGGGGCTCCAGTGGAACGCTCAGCACGCTGACTCCTGCTGAAGCAGGGACACAACAGGCCAGGCAGATGCTGGAACCCAGAGCCCTGAAAGGGAGAGCAGGGTTCTCCGCATAAGTGAGCTCGGTGACCTCCGCAAACCAGAACCTTCTTATTTTTATTTTTATATCAATCCATATAGACAATAGTGAATTCATACATTACAGCTAGTTTCAACCTACCATCACAAGGGTCACTCTAGTTCGCTCCTTTTCCATGTCTCTACTTCCCCGCTGACAGGGAGAAGCGGGCCTGCTCCCGCTGCCCTTCATATATTTACTAACTTGATAAGCACCTTCACCCCCATCGTGTATAACAGACTCCAATAACTCTGCCACCCCGCCCCCATGCTTTTTTCACCCTACTTGGGTTCTGACACTCATCGCCTCCTGTTCAACCAACATGAATGTTTCCAACACCCCCATTTAGGTTCCAACACCCAATACTGGACAGTACCCATTCCCAGAAGCCATCTTCACCCTGCTTGGGCTCTGAAATACCATTCAGAGCCTTCCTCCTGTGTGGACACCCTCCTTATCCTGGTTAGGCTGACACCATGATAGTCTTTTCCACCACTTGGAATGCCCCCTTAGTAAGCCTGGTCACCCTGCACCAAGCCATCCCTGCATGGACACCTTCCTCATCCTGCTCAAGCTCCAAGACTCTGCTCTGAGCCCACCTTATGGCTTTAGGACTGAATTCTTCAAAAAAGGAGAGGAAAAGCAAAATGTGTTATCATCTGACTTAAATTGTGGCCTATCCTACAGCACACTGCCTTCCCAAGCATAAAGCTATTTCCTCATTCAAGGTTCTCAAATTTATCTGCCAGGGACCCCTAACAGCACAGAAGAATGGAGAGGATTCCTTCATATTTTAAAAAAGTTACTATAATTTACATTTTTCTCCATGAAAAAATTCATCTTATTTCCTATAAAAAGGCAAAATTATTCGACAGATTGGAAATCTTTGGTCCAAATCTTGAAATAAAGCTGAAGCTGCAGGAAGATGCAACGTATTCTCATATGATAAGCCTATGGCTGCACACGATCACACATAGCACACACACCCAGTCATGAGGCCACTGGCACCCGTGATGTCCCACACGCATTCAGGATCACACAGATCCACCTTCACACGGCCTCGCTTGCACCTGGCAGCTCAACCACTCCAGTCACACAGCGCCCCGCACACGCCGCCCATCACACCCGAATCACCCGGGTCTCAGTCCCGCACAGCCACAATCTCCCACCGTGCCTCTCACCTCACTGCTCAGTCACGAATCACATTCCCAGGCTACTTTCTCTGGCCTCCCTCCAGTCAGGCGCCGCTGCAGGCACACACCGTCTCGCACCCAAAGAATTACACACACGCAGAAGCACGACTCACTCTCGGACAAAGAGGCGCGGTCGGTCCCGCAGCGCTCACACATACACACACGCTCACGAGGCCGGGGACCGAGGGCCACGCACCGTTCTCAACGGTACACCTGCAAAGCTCCCGCCGCAATCTAGGCGCAGGGACTCCCTCGGGGAAGAAACTGACAGAAGACACTTCGCACGCGCCCGGCCTCACGGTGGCACCCATGGGTGCACTGTGCGGGCCAGCCCTCTGGGGTCCGGCGAGGCGGCACAGCCCACACAGCCCCCGGCGGCCAGTTCTCTCAGCTTACCTTACTGCGCGTGTCCGCGGATCTGGCGGTGGGAGACGGCAGCAGCCGGGTCCGCGCGCGCCTGCGCCTGCGCACTCTGAGCACAAGCCCACCAGCCGTGGACTACATTTCCCAGAAGCCCCGGCGGTGTTAGTCTCGAACCCTGAGGGCCCCCAACCGTGCGTTCTGGGTGGCTCAGCCCCCGCCCGGGAGTTGGTGGAAGCCTGGGAAGAAGTCTGTGCTAGGTGAGCTGGAGCAGTACTCGTCTCGGGTAGGGATGGGATGGAGCTGCCATCCAAAGCGAGAAGCCCAGGGGGCATCGTGCCCGGAGCCTCAGGCCTGTGCGGGCAGGAGGAGCAGAGGAGGGGGATTGCGTGATAGGGAGTGTGTCAGGGTGTGTGTGTGTGTGTGTGTGTGTGTGTGTGTGTGTGTGTGTGTGCGCGCGCGCGCGCGCGCGCCCACGCTTGCCAGGACCGAGGCAGGCCTCCTGATGGTGGGCGCGGTTGTGTGGCTGAGGCTGGTGTTTGGCTCAGTGGTGGTGTCCCTAACCCACGTTCCTACTACCTTCCCTTCCCTCCCATCTCAGGTCCCAGTGTCTGCACAGAGCTATGTCCCCAAGAGGAAAGTCAAATGTTGAACCCTAGAATGAAGGTTCTCAGCAAGAAGGCAGAGTCCTGGTTTTGGGGTGGGACTTTTAGAGCTAGAAGTGTCTCCAACACAGACTCCTGGGACGAAATGATGGCAGGGCTCCCTACTTAGCGGCGCTGTGGGTGCTGCTACATTTTTCAGAACCTCAGTAGTCCCATACCTCTGATCCTCGGAATCTGCTGTGAATTCAAAGGCGGGTTCCAGCCTCCCTCTTCCATCTGGTTATATGTGCGAGGTCAGGACTGATGGGGCTCTGGAAGGGACATTCTCCGTCTGAGTCCCAAGAAAAGCCTGATGTCTCATGATTTTCTTCTACCCCAGTCCTGCCATTCTCCAAAAGAAGGATCCTGAGGAGGACAGAAAAATTGTTGTTGCACATCTAAAAGTACAGATCAGGTGAGTTTCTATTTCCTCTTTGTTCATAAGTGCATTTTTGTTTTTGAAACATGGAAACATTTGCTTTTATTTTCCTGAAATGTCCAGTGGCCTATTCTAGGCCTTCCTTTCCAGTGAGTGAGGGGTCAGGCAGGTGAATCCCTCTCTCATTCACTTTTTTGTAGTAATAAGAAATACTCATCCTGGAGTCTAAAGTTAAGCTTTGTTTTATTGAGATTAATATTTAGGTGGAATCACCTCATTCGTCTTCTCCAGAACCTCAGTTTAAAGCAATGCAGTATCAGAGGTGGTTTGACTGGTGTCAGTAAGTGAGTGACATGGGCATCTACTTTTTAAGGATTTAGAAACAGAAATGTGAATTCAGGTTTGAGCCCTGCCATCATGGGCAGGGATTTTTTCCAAGGAATCAATGGGTTTGGATTTACGTTTATAAAGAGTTTGTCAAAAGAAAAAAACACATGTATGAGTAAAGTAATATTCGTTGTGATGAACAATAATACTTAAATTTTATATGAATGTCATTTACTAATATTGGGGTTCAGAGACATTTTACAAGGGTTATATCCAAAGTGATACTTCAGTTGATTATTTAGTGGAGGAGAAAGAGAACGAAACACTGTTCTGTCTGCTTTGCCCAAATTTTATTTAGTTTGCAGATGCCCCTCACCTGACATGTCCGTTCAGAACAGAATCTTGTCAGTAAAAAGGTCTTATTGTTTTAAGAAGAATGTTCAAAAATTGGTAGGCTTTACTTATAATGGTCACATTGATTGCCTTACTATTCCCACACATGTCAAACTGAATGATTCAAGACTTTAAAATATTTTAAAATTGAGTATCAATTTATTGTATACTTAATTGGAATTAATGGTCATTTTTGGAAAAAAACAGTTACTCAGTTATATTACTTGAGGGACTTATTAAAAAGAAACTAAAACTAGCACCAGCATCATTATTAATATTTGGGGGAGGTTTATTTTAGCAAAATTTTTCTGTGCACCTGTGTATGTGCTTGTGTGTGGGTGTGTGTGTTTGTGTGCAGAATAGAAATTGTTCTAATTGAACATTTAAAGGACACAGACTATCCAATTCCTATTTAGAAAAATTATTTCTAACATAGTTTCTTTCTTTTCCTTTCTGGTGGGGGTCAGTTATCAGGTTTACTTATTTATCTTTTTAATTTATTTTTTTTTAAATGGCAGTACTGAGGATTGAACCCAGGACCTCGTGCATACTAGGCACTCTACCACTGAGCTATACCCTCCCCCGACCATAGGTACCTCCATGAATATAGGAAGAAGAGGAAAATGCGAATGAACCCCTCTAGTTTGATAAACCTTCCAAGTATTTACACCTCCAGATTTACACCATTTAGGGTTATGTAAATCAGTTAAGAGTAATTATTATGGCACAGTTGTCAAATAAGGTAGCCCTTCAGGATGACACTTTTCTAGATTTTTAAGGTTGCTTTCACAGGACATCACAATACCCTCCCCAGTCCACATATCTTTTAATGCAAGTAAAATTTGTAAGACAGATTTATAATAGTACAAAACAGAATAAGATGGTAATAACTATAAATATTCATGTACATCTTTACATAGGATGGGAGAATGAGATTGAATCTCTTATTAAAGTTCTCCATTTAAGGCATTATTAGGTTCTTTCTGTTAGTTTTATGTTGAAGAATGGTGTCTCGTCTTTGGTAGCTGCAGGGACAATGAGTGATTTCTTGGTTAGCTTTCTAAGAATTGTTTGGCTAATATTGTTAAAAATATTTGCATTTCCAAAATTGGCTCTAAAATATTTAAGATGTCCTTATAAAGAAGAGTGGGTTTGAGACTCAAATTTTACCATAAAAAAGAAAATAGAAAATAATTTTATCTAATAATATGTAATTCTTATTAAAATATAGGACATTACATGTCCTTTAATACTATCTAATTTAGTAATTATATGTCATTAAGTGGTATATATGTACTATCCCAATCTTCATGACAGCTGTAGGAGATAGGTGCTATTTTTACCCTTTGTTTATCAATCAATAAACTAACTGAAAAGTTAGTAGCTGTCAAAGATTCACATTCTACAAGTCTGACAGCAGAGTCTGTGTTATTAATGACATTATAATCCCTCCCATAGTTTTAGAGACTTCTTTAATTTGCCTGTATCAATAAGTAATTCATCATGATTGTCTTTCTCCAACAATAAATATGGACCAGTATAATCTGTATTAATAAGGCCTTAGAGTGCCATCACAACTGACTAGATTTATTTAACCTGTTGCCTCCTGTAGCTGTAGTTCTGTTAGAAATATAACCTCAGTTAGTTATTCTAACATCTTGTGCATGTATCTTAATGTGAGTTTATAGCCATTTCCTAAGAAAAAACTGCCTAAAAATGGAATTTTAGTCAAAGATCAGACATAAAGGCTCATAGTATGCTGAATCTTGTGATAGTAACTAGAGGAATACAAGCACTGAAAGCATCGTTACTGCCGTTAAGTTTCTTGTAATACAGCACATAATATAAAATCAGAATAGACTGAATAAGCATGAGATAGGAGGTAATAAAGCCATCTGGGGAAATTCAGGTCACATGCCTTGGGAGTTCATAGGAAGGAGATGTTATTTCTCTAGCTATCTCTGTCAGTTTTTGACCAAATTATTCTGAACTCAGGGGACCTCCGTGGCGATAAATGGATTTTATGCTGTATGCTTCATACCAGCTCTGTCCAGTAGAACTTTCTGTGATGATGGGTATGTTCTGTATCTACATTCTCCAAAATGGTAACTACTAGCCACATCAGCAACTAAAATGTGGCTGGTGCAACAGAGGAACTGAACTGAACTTTTAATTTTATTTCATTTAAAATTTGATTTGATTTAAATAGCCAAGTGTGGCTGTTGGCTATCATACTGGACTGCACAACTTCTTATCTTACAGTTTTTATTCTAATTATGTTAGACTCAAAGTGAGACTAATGGGACAGTTGCAGATCAACATCATCAGAAATTTGGGTGAACTAGAGACCCTTCTGCTAGAGTGCCTGGCCTGGCTGCATGCAGGAGGCCTCTGCACAAAAAGGCCTGTGTCTACACTGGTGCAGGTGGTTCCCTGTGGTATAGTGAGGACTTGGCTTCATCCAAACTCCCTCTTGTCTCTCCTGATTTGTATGTGGGGCACTGTGGGGATGGAAGTAGAAAGAAGGCAAAACAGGATGATATTAACTTGGATTATATTAACGTAAGTCATTTGGGGATTTCTGAGACACACCTGGTCACAAAGTCTCTTGTTCCTCCCTCAGCCCTGGCTTCTCTGTACTCTGTGCTTTTCCAGTGGAGAGAGCCCAAAGAGGACTAACAAGGTCTTGCAGGGCTATAACCATGGCCTATGTAAGTTCACATTTCTCCTCCTTGAAATGCTGTGGTTTTGAATTCATGTGATCATTTTCTTTTTTGGGGAGGGAGCGGGGGAAAGGTAATTAGGTTTGTTTGTTTGTTTGTTTGTTTATTTAATGGAGGTACTGGGGATTGAACCCAAGACCTTGTGCTTACCAAGCATGCGCTCTACCACTGAGCTATATCCTCCCCACCCCTTTGTGATCATTTTTATTATCCTGAGACTTCTTCCTAAGACAACCCTATTGCTGCAGCTGCTTGCTCGCTAGTTACCCCAATCACAGTGAAGGATGGTGTCACACAATCTAGTCTTCTCCTCGTTTGCCTCTCTTGTCTCTTCCTGTGTTCACTAATTCATCACCTCTCCAAGTACTCAGTCTCTCTCAGGAGCATTGATGGAGCTGTGATGGGTGAAGTTGCTTGAGTGAAATACTTGAATTTCCCTCGTTAGAGTCATGATTCCATGAAAGAGATGACAGTCCCATTAGACTTGAGACTTGCAGGTTGATAAGATGGAATTTCGTGTTGAGAGTTCTGCATGTGTGAAATCTCATTCCTTGAGAGGCTTATAGGACTAGATTGGAGTGTGATGGAGGGCCTGCTTGTGGGGATTTCAGGGATCTATCCAGGGGTACCCAGAGGAATGAACAACAGGACAAAGGTCACTTTTGTGAAGAGGTTGTGCTGGTCTCTGGTGACATCTTCATCAGCATCCTCCAGCTCCGGGTCAAGACAAGCATCCTGGGGGATGGTGGTGACAGCAGATAGGAGAACCCTCTAGATCCTGAGTGGGAAATGAAGAGAGGCTAACGTGTTTAGGGGAGCCCTCACACACTTTGTACAACCTAAATGCCTAAATGTGACAGAAAGATTCGTCTGACATAATCACAAGATAGATGATTAGCCAGATAGTAAATAAATTAACTAAAGGTTTTGTCACTTGTTTTTGTTTTTAACATTTTCTTATTGAGTAATAGTCATTTTACAATGCTGTGTGTCATTTGTTAAACAGGGAAAATGCTTATGACATTACATAATGATAAACCTGAATTTTGTTGAAATCAAATGTCAGTCAAGTCCTACTTTCTAGGCCACAGATTTTAGAGTGCTTTTGGGGAAAAACAATGCATTACTTCTTTTTAAAATAAAGTTTCTTGAAGGGAAAAGAGAATGGAACTCACGTTTATTCAGTGCTTAAAATGCAGGCATGTGATAGGCAATGTGCCTATTTATCTGAGTTAATTTCACTGGGAAACTTTGAAAACTACTTTATTCATTCCCAGAACCATGTTATCCCATGGTATACAGGACCTTTTGTTCATACCAAGAGTATCCTTTAAAAGCAGATAGCACTCCACTTTAGAAATAACTGATTTTCTTACTCTTCCCTGCATGTCACGAGCTTGAACCCCAGTTTACTGCTTGCTGTATTATTGCCTCTTTCCTGCAAAGTGGCTTTCCATCTTAAAAATACATTTAAAACAATGTTTACAATACATGGGTCTGTCATTTCAGATGTCCTTGGCATTCAAGGATGTGGCCATAGACCTCTCCCAGGAGGAGTGGGAGTGCCTGGACCATGATCAGAGGACTTTGTACAGGGATGTGATGTTGGAGAACTATAGCAACTTGGTCTCATTAGGTAAGGGTATCTGTGCAGATAAGTTACATCTGTTTTTTGGAATATCAGTTTTCTCCATTGTTGAATTTCAGAGCTCTAGCTGAACGTCTTTTAAAGTACAAGCTGAATGTCTGCCCCCTATTTCGAAAGAAATGGTTCCAACATTATTGGGTTGGAAATGGGCCCATGTGTTAAGCACCATCTTCCCCATCCTTCAGTGACCTTCACTCCTCTCTCTGGCCCTTCCTACAGTTGTCTCTTTTTCTTTTCTTCTTCTTCTTCTTCTTTTTTTTTTTTTTTTTGCTTAGGTTTGTCTCTTTTTCTAAATGATTCCCAGTCTACAACATTTTCAGAGAAGCCAGGTTTCATACAATGTGTATGCTCAGAATTCCTATAGCTGCTCTGTGTTCATGTCTGGCCCTTCTGCAGACAGATTAGCTAGTCTCAGGGTTCTGCATTTTTCGATCATCAAATGAGCCTCTACAGTTTATATAGTGGTGGACTGGGTTAACAACATCCATTTAAAACTCAAGCAAACACATCCCATCCTTAAAAGAGACATAGTCTCTTTAACCTACTTTGTGGTTGAAAATTCTAGTCTGAATTTTGCATTTTCTTTTGAAAGAATTCTAAGGAAGAAGTTGGAAGTATTTTAGGAAACAGTATTTTTCTTTTAATAAACTAATGAGAACAACAACCAAAATAATACTGCATGTTAGGCATCCTTGTAAGCCCTTACATATATTAATTCATGTAATTCTCACAAATGCCCTATGAAGTAGGTAGTATTTACATTTGATAAAAGCATAACACATGGAAGGAGTAACACCTAGTGGGTGACAGAAGACTTGAACCCAGGTCATGGGGCTCCAAGGTCTGTGTTCTCAACCTCTTTCTATACTGTCTTTAGACGCAGAGCAGACCTTTTCCCTCCCCTATCTGGCCTCTTTAGTCCTCTGATCATGAGTCCATCTAAATGTCAATATTCTTCAATGACCTTTTTCATTTTAAAATATACAATTCAGATCTACAGTTTAATATAAATGTAACCAATTCTAGATTAAGACATTTTTGAACTTACGTTTTCTTTGTTTGTTCTAAATCCTGTGACATTTCTTTCCTGTGAGTAGGATGTTCCACTCCTAAGCCAGACTTGATTACTTTATTGGAGCAAGAGAAAGAGCCCTGGATGGTAATGAGAGAAGGAACGAGAAGTTGGTACACAGGTGAGTGATGGCAAATCAGGCGAGGGGGATGTCGTCACACATTATAGCCCCCTGGGTCAGGGAGAGGCACGCCCCTGAGATGTTTGGAAAGCTCCTTTCAAAAGTCCAAGGCCTGTGGAGAGAAGGCCTGAAATGTGGGAAAACATTAATATCCTCCAACATGACCTCCCAAAGGCACTTCATCTTTACCCCCATCTGCCATGCTCCTTGTTTCTCTTCTGTTTCCCTCCCATTTCAAAGAGGGAATTGCCTTCTTTCTTCCCCATTAAAACCATTTTACCTTTGTTTCCAAGTCCTCTTTTATAGTTATACCTCTGTTCACTTCTCCATTGCCTATGATTATGTTATTCAACACTTATTTCCTATTTACTTGAAACCAGCACTGTGCTCAAGTCCAGGCACTATTGACACAGGTTTCTATTGTCACGGAGGTGTTGATATTGTAGGAAGGGAGCTAGGTAGTACAGATAAGTAAAGTAATATGTGATACTTTGTTTATCTGTGCTGATATGTTTGAATTTTATTCTAAGAGTAAAGAGAAACCTTAGGAAAAAGAATTAGGTACAGATTCTCAAAATGGTCTGCATCAAAATCATCTTATGAGAAAGATTAAAAATGCAGACATTCAGGACTTGATCCTATAGATTTTGATTCTGTTGGTCTGGGTCAGTGCCTGAAGAGCAGTATATGTAAGGAACTCGCCTACATCCACCCTAAGTAGGAGGACCACTGATTTAACTTGTTCCGCTAATCACTTATTTTACCTTCTTTTAGAGTCATATTATTTTCTGAAGTCTTATGCCTTCTTTCAAATTGCTCTACAATAATCTAGCGTTTTCTCAGTCAGATTCAGGCAAACTAAGGCCCATGGGCCAAACAGCTCACCATCTGCTTTTGTATGGCTCAGGGGCTAAAACCAGTTTTTACATTTTTACTGGATGAAAAAAAAAATCAAACAAATATTTTGTGACACATAAAAATTTTGTGAAATTCAAATTTGTGTCCATAAATAAAGTGGTATTACAACATAGCTACACTTATTCAATTACATTTTGTCTGTGACTGCCTTTGAGCTGTAACAGCATAGCTGAGTAATTGTAACAAACACCATGTGCCCTACGAAGGCTACAATTTTTACTCTCTGGCCCTTTACCGAAAAAAGTTTGCCGAACCCTGCTCTGAACCTTTACTTCTAATGTGTGTTGTTTTAGTTTGCCTTTCATTTCAACTATGAGATGCAATCCCTTATTCCACCTTCAATATAGAAAAATCCCATCACAGCATTTGTTCCTTTTTGCTTTTTTTTCAGACTTGGAGTCTAAGTATGTCACCAAGGAGTTATTTCCAGAAAAGGATATTTGTGAACTATATTTATCTCAGTTGCAGACAATGGACAAAAGTAAAACTTACACCCATGAGGACACCATTTTCAGAAGTGATTTGCAGTGTAAACATGAGTTGGAGAGACAAAAGGGACATCAAATGAAATGTGTTAGTCAAATGATAATCCAAAAACATACATCTCTTCCACTACATCAGAAGATTCATGCTAGAGAGAAATCATACGAATGTAAGGAATGTTGCAAGGCTTTTAGACAGCAGTCATACCTTATTCAACATCTGAGAATTCATACCGGTGAGAGACCCTATAAATGTCAGGAATGTGGGAAGGCCTTTTGTCGTGTGGGGGACCTTCGAGTACATCAGACAATTCATGGTGGAGAGAGACCCTATGAATGTAACAATTGTGGGAAGACCTTTAGACTTCATTACCACCTTACTGAACATCAGAGAATACATTCTGGTGTGAAACCCTATGAGTGTAAAGAATGTGGGAAGGCCTTTAGTCGTGTTCGAGACCTTAGAGTACATCAGACAATTCATGCTGGGGAGAGGCCTTATGAATGTAAAGAATGTGGGAAGGCCTTTAGACTTCATTATCAACTTACTGAACATCAGAGAATTCATACAGGTGAGAGGCCTTATGAATGTAAGATTTGTGGAAAGACCTTTAGGGTACAACGACATATTAGTCAACATCAGAAGATTCATACTGGTGTAAAACCCTATAAATGTAATGAGTGTGGGAAGGCCTTCAGTCATGGCTCATACCTTGTTCATCATCAGAAAATTCATACTGGTGACAAACCCTATGAATGTAAAGAATGTGGTAAGTCCTTTAGTTTTCATGCGGAACTTACTCGACATCATAGGATTCATACTGGTGAGAAACCCTATGAATGTAAGGAATGTGGAAAAGCCTTTCGTCTCCAAACAGAATTGACTCGGCATTGTAGAATTCATACTGGGGAGAAACCCTATGATTGTAAGGAATGTGGGAAGGCCTTTATTTGTGGCTATCAACTTACTTTACATCTTAGAGCTCATACCGGTGAGATTCCCTATGAATGCAAGGAATGTGGGAAAACCTTCAGTAGTCGGTATCATCTTACCCAACATTACAGAATTCATACTGGTGAGAAACCCTATGGATGTAAAGAATGCGGGAAGGCCTTTCGTCTTCAAGCAGAACTGACTCGACATCACAGGATTCATACTTGTGAGAAACCCTATGAATGTAAGGAATGTGGGAAGGCCTTTATTCGTAGCAATCAACTTATTTCACACCAGCGAATTCACAACAGTGAGAATACCTATGAATGCAAGGAGTGTGGGAAGACTTTTAGTCGTCGCTACAATCTCACTCAACATTATAAAGTTCATACTGGTGAAAAACCCTATGTATGTAAAGAATGTGGAAAGGCCTTTCGCTTTCAAACAGAAGTTACTCAGCATCACAGAATTCATACTGGTGAAAAACCCTACAAATGTCAGGAATGTGGGAAAGCCTTTATTCGTAGCAATCATCTTTCTCAACACCACAGAATTCATACTGGTGAGAAACCCTATGAATGTAAAGAATGTGGGAAGGCCTTTAGTCGTCACTATCACCTTACTCAACATCACAGAATCCATACCGGAGAGAAACCCTACACATGTAATGAATGTGGGGATGCTTTTATTTGTAGTTATCAACTTACCTTACATCAAAGAATTCACACTGGTGAGATTCCCTATGAATGTAAGGAATGTGGAAAGACTTTTAGTCGCCGGTATCACCTCACTCAACATTTTAGACTTCACACTGGTGAGAAACCTTATGGGTGTAAAGAATGCGGGAATGCCTTTCGTCTTCAAGCAGAACTTACTCGACATCACACAGTTCATACTGGTGAGAAACCCTATAAGTGTAAAGAATGTGGGAAAGCCTTTAGTGTTAATTCAGAACTCACACGACATCACAGAATTCACACTGGTGAGAAACCCTATAAATGTAAAGAATGTGGGAAAGCCTTTATTCGTAGTGATCAACTCACTTTACATCAGAGAAATCATATTAGTGAGGAAACCCTATGCATAATGTAAAAAGGATACAGTGGCCTTTAGAAAATGCCTTTTATAACAACAGTAAATACATATTTGATTTAAGAAAAATTTTGCTTGTTAGGGAACATGTGGGAATCCCTTTTGCTTCATGCTCAAAACTGAACTGAGAAATAGTTTTACACTATCTATCTATCTATCTATCTATCTATCTATCTATCTATCTATCTATATATCTATCTATCTAGATTTAAAGGGCTTGAAAAATTGTAGCATTACCCAGTCTTGGTTAACTTTTGCAGACTGATACTGGTACAGTGCACGCAAACCAAGATGAAGGATGTCCTCCCCCCAAAAAAACTGTTGTTGACCAATACTTTGATAAGAACAATGAAATTGGGTAACCATGAAAAATGAAATTGAAAGACAAACAGACGTACAAAATGAAAGTCCCAATTTTTTATGACTGGATTTAACAGACATAAATTAGTTCTGTTGTGTTTATGTAAATGTCTCTAAATGTTTGCTCTCAGTGTTTGTACCTTAACTCATGGCAGACCAGAAGCAAACAATCTGTGGACCAGCATCAGTACGTGGACCACACTTTATATAGCATTATAACAGAAAATAATTCTGTTAATGTAACAGATGTGGGGAAAGATGTTAGCCATAGCGTATCTTTACTGTAATTCTCATAATTCCACCTCTGCCTGTGTGGTATTGGCAAAACACTCCTCCCTTCTGTGCCTCAATTTTAAAGAGGTAACTAGAATATCTACCTAATAGTACTTTTGTTAAGGATGAAGTGTTAATAAAAAACAAAACCTATAGAAGAGAATGTGTTTATATGCATTATTTTTATCAATAGTGATATTAGGTAAATTCACGTGAGAGGATGACCCTATGAATGTAAAGAATTTGTAAAAACTGCCCGTTACCTTTTACTTCTTAAATGAATAATTATGGATAAAATCTAGTAACACAAACTTTCATTCCTAAAAACAGCACTCATTTCTGAAAACTAAGGTGAGAAAGAAATCTCCAGAACTGATGAATGTGGACATTAAGAGAGTAAAGCGTTTGAAGAATCAGGGAGAGCTGTAATGTTTTTTCTTTTATAAAAGAAACATGTAACATGTCCTTAAGCAGACATATTACAGTCTGCTTTTTCTGCCCCAAATTCATGATAAATTTGAAAGTAACAATGAAAAAGGCCACTGTCCACTTGGAAAAAAATAAAAGAATAGTACAATAAATGCTGGTATGCCTTCTCTAGATTCAGTTATTATTAATATGTTGTCATATTTGGTTTGCTTCTGTATATTTTTGATATATATTTGCTGTAGTATTTGATGGTAAATTATAGACATCATGACATTACACCTTTCTATATATATCATGCAACGCCTAAGAATAAAAGTTGTGTTCTACTTAATCACTATATAACTGCACACCTAAGGATATTAACAGCAATTCCACAATCCATAATATTACAGACAGATAACCAGTGCCTTAACCCAACATATCGGAAAGAGTGTCTCTGGGAACAGTAGTATTTAATGGTACTTAAAAAATGTTCTGTGCTCACGGACTTAGGAAGTTCTGAATACTAAAAGCCCTTCTAGGGGAAAAAAAATGCTTGTTTTCAGGCTATCAAAGGACTTGATCCCTACAATAAAGAAAATTTGTTGTTCTTTGTTTATCTTCTACTGTAACTCATACCTTACCAAGGAAGTCCCATTCACAATACCTAATACTGAAAATGCTGCCATAACCCCCCAAAAAGTGACCCCAACGGATGGACTGTCCAGATATCCTGGCAGATGCTTAGCTATGTTGAGAAAGGAAGTGCATGACATACTTCTCTGCTGCTCACATCTTCCTCTGCAGTCAGCTGCTTGCTAACCGAATGTAGGGCTGATACTTTTCTACAAAATTAAAACCCACTTGGTCCAGTTTTTTATATGAACAAAGCATAATGTATTTAAAACATCTTTTTTTTTTTTTAGTGTTTAGGTTTAGCAATTTTTCACTATTTCAGATATACTTCAGTGAATATCCTTGTCTGTGACCATTGGTTGGTGTGAGCTGGAATGTCTCTCATTCTATACATGTGGGAGTAGACTTGAGCATACATTTTATACTCTTTCCGTTATGTTAGATATTGCTGAATTGCTCATGGGTTACGTACACTTCCAGTTGTACTAGATATTGCCAGATAGTTCTCTTAGACTCCTATCAAATTGAGTATTCCAACATCCTCACCTTAGATATATGTTTTAATATATTTTTTCATAAATTTCAATTTTAATTGAGCGTATTTTTCAAACATGTTTCTTGGCCAATCATTATTTCTTTTCTTTGACTTTCCTATTCTTGACTTTCTCCATTATTTTTGTTCTTTTGTTTGTTTGTTTGCTTGTTTTCTAATTGACTTGAATGTCATTCTGGATACTTCATTTGCTATTTTGATGCAAATATTTTCTACATTTAATATAGCATTAGTTATGTAACCACTGAACACTCATTCTATTTTTATTGGACAGAATTTTAGGTTATAAGTTGTATAATCTACATATTAACAAATTTAAGTTATTTTTCAGTATTTATATTTGTTATACTGTTTACTCTTCTTGCAATAGCTTGAGAAAAGGTCAGATATTATGGTGATAGCAGTCATCAGTTTCTTCAAATTTAATGGAAATTTCCCAACATTTAATGATTTTCTACAGTGTTCACTCTGTGGATAAATTCTCTTTGTTGCCTCTACTAATCTCCTTCAATATATGTAGGGGACCAGAGGATACCTACTTTGGTTGGTAGTGACTGCTGAATTTTGCCCAAGACCATCTTGTTATCTGTTGGTATAATCTTATGATTTTCACTTTAAATTTACTGAAATATTGATTTGTTTATTAAATTTTAAACAATTCTTGTATATATTGTGATTTTTGTCATACTGCTGGAACCATTTGGTAATATATAGAATTTTTCTACCTATAATCATTTGTGAGACATTATTACAGTTTCCTTTTTCTTTTATTGGTAAGATTTTGGAATTATGATTAACTTCTTTAAAAAACAGAAGGAGCTTGTTTTTAAAATATAATGTGTTTTTGTATATTGGCTTTGTATTTTATGACCTTGCTATAAATTCACTTAGTTCTAGAAGGGTTCATTTTTTAAAAGATTACTTAGAGTTTTCTATAAACACAATCAAGACATATTTGAAGATAGTTCCTTTTTCATTTTCATTTTCTTTTACGTCCTCCACTTGCCTTATCACACTGGCTAGGACAGTGTTGCATAGAAGCACCCAGAGAGGACCTTGTTTCTGACTTTAGGAAAAAAGTATTCAATACCTTGGGAAATGTATGGTTATGCAGAGAGAAACTGGAAAGTTTTTTACAGTTTAGTATACCCACAGTTCCCTGGGGAGAATATAGCAGGTCATGCAGGATCATACTCTAGGGAAGCATCAGGGTCATACACAAGGCAGAGGGAGAGAGAACTGTGCATAAGCACCTTTATTGTGGTTTCTGTGGAAAAGAATGGACACAAGGTAAGGTAGTCATGCTTATGAATGCTACTTTGAATAATTTCAGTAAGCTCTGGGGACTACAGTCTGTCCTTAGTTGTCTAGTACCTGGCTTTAGGGCAATAAGGGCAAAAGGATAGTGGCCTAGAGTGTGAGAACCCAATAAGGGAAGTGGTTAGGGTGTGAGAATTCTACCAAACATTTAGAGAAGAGTTAACAATAACCCTTTTCAAACTATTTCAAGATATTGAGGAGGTAGAAATGCATCCAAACTCATTCTACAAGGCCAACATCACCCTAATACCAAAACCAGACAAAGATACCACCAAAAAACAAAAAGAAAATGACATCACTGATGAACAATATTACTGACGAACAGTTACAACAGATCCTCACCAAAATTAGCAAACCGAATTCAATAACATATTAAAAGAATCATACACCAGGATCAAGTGTGATTTATCCAAGGAATGTAAGGAAGGTTCAATATCTGCAAATCAGTAAATCTGTTACAATACATTAACAAGTTGAAAAATAAAGATCATAGGATCCTCTGAACAGATGCAGAAAAAGCTGTTCACAAAATTCAACATCCATCTATGATTAAAAAAAAAAAAAACTCTCAACAAAGTGGGTGTGAGGGGAACATACTTCAACATAATAAAAAGGCCAAAAAGACAAACCAACAGTCAGCATCATACTCTAATGGTGAAAAGCCAAAAGCATTTTCTCTAAGATCAGGAATAAAACAAGGATGCCCACTCTCACCACTTTTATTCAACATATATTAGAAGTTCTAGACATAGCAAGTGGACAAGAAAAATAAATAAAAGGAATTCAAATTGGAAACGAAGAAGAAAAACTGTCACTGTTTGCAGATGATGTGATACAATACATAGAAAATCCTCAAGATGCCACCAAAAATCTATTAGAACTAATAAATGAATTCAGTAAAATTTCAGGATACAGAAATCTGTTGCATTTCTATCTACTAATGTACTATCAGAAAGAGAAATTTGAAAACAATCCCAGTTACAACTACATCAAAAAGAAAAAATTCCTAGGAATAAATCTAACCAAGAAGATAAAAGACCTATACTCAGAAAACTATAAGACATTGCTGAAAGAAACTGAAGTTGACACAAACAAGTAGAAAGAAAATTGTTCTTCTCACGAATTGGAAAAATTACTGTTCTTAAAATCACCATACTCACCAGGCAATCTACAAATTCAATGAAATCCCTATCAAAATACCAATGGCATTTTTCACAGAATTGGAACAAATAATTCTGAAATTTGTATGTAAACACAAAAGACCCTGAATAGCTATAACAATCTCAAGGAAGAAGAATAAAGCCGGAGGTATAGCACTTCCTAATTTCAAACTATACTACAAAGCTACAGTATTGTACTGGCACAAAAACAGACACATAAATCAGTTGGACTGCATAGAGAACCCAGAAATGAACCCACACTTACATGGAAAATTAATCTACGACAAAGGAGGCAAGAATATATAATAGGAGAAAGACAGCCTCTTCAACAAATAATGCTGGGAAAACTGGACAGCTACATGTAAAAGACTGAAATTGGAACATTTTCTTATGTTCTAATTTCAACGAATACAAATACAAAAATAAACTCAAAATGTATTAAAGGCTTAAATGTAAGCCCTGAAACCATAAAACTCCTCAAATAGAACATAAGCGGAAGACTCTTTGACATAAATCATAGCAATATTTTTTGGACCTTTCTCCTAAGACAAAACAAACAAAAGAAAAAATAAACAAATGGGACCCAATTAGCTGAAAAGCTTTTGCACAGAAAAAGAAACCACTGATATAAAGACTATCTACTGGGGATTTTCTGGTCAAGATGGTGGAGTAGCAGGACCATGAGCTCGCCTCTCCTTGCAACTACAACAAAACTACAATTGACTGCTAAACAACCAATGAGGGGAAAAAGACTGGAACCTAGCAAAAAAAGATCTTCTTCAACTGAAAACATAAAGAGGGAACCACAGTGGGATAGTAGGAGGGGCGTGCTTGCAATATAATCAGGCCATTATCCCCCAAATGTGGGACCAACAAAGCTGAAAAATAATTAAGTCACAGAGGCCCTCCCACAGGAGTGAGAGCCCCACATCAGGCTCCCCAGCCTGGGGTTCTGGCAGTGGGAGGAGGAGACCCCAGGACATCTGGTTTTGAAGGCCAGTGGTGCTTAACTTCAGGAACCTCACGGGACAGAGACTTCATTCTTTTGGGAAATTTACACAGAATCTCACGTGCTCCAGGTCCAAGGGCAGAGGCAGTGATTTCATAGGAACCTGGGCCAGATCTGTCTGCTGGTTTTGCAAGGTTTCCTGAGGAGATAGGAGATGGCTGTGGCTCACCCAGGGTACATGAAAGCTGGTGGCAGATATTCCAAGTAAGTGTTCACCTACATGAGCTTTTCTGGAGGCTGACATCTTGATTGGATCATTACCACCAAGACCCAGTCCCACCCAACATCCTGTAGGCTTAAGTGCTGGGAAGCCTCAGGCCAAACAACATACTGGGTGGGAACACAGCCTCACTTGCCAGCAGATTTCTTGAGCCACAAACACCTCTAGACATGGCCTTACCCACCAGAGGTCTAGGACCAAGCTTTACCCAGCAGTGTGCAGGCACTGACTACTCCTGCCAGAAAACTGGCATAAGCCTCTAGTCCAGCTTCATCCACTAGGAGGAAGATACCAGAAATGAGGAAACAACAATCCCAAAGCCTTTGGAAGGAATCCACAAACACAGGTCAGACTCTACCCTGGGACTAGGCTAGACCCTGGCCCTTGGATGACAAGAGAGGAGTGTACTGCTGGGATGCATAGGATGTCTCCCACTGAGGTCCACTTCTCCAAGGTTGAGAAACATAACTAACCTACTTAAAAATACAAATAGAAAGATAGACAATATGAGGCAGCAAAGGAATATCTTCCAGGCAAAGGCATAAGATAAAATCCCAGAAAAAGAAATAAGTGATGAGGAGATAGGCAGTTTATCTGAGAAAGAGTTTAAAGTAATGATGGTGAAGATGTTCAGAGAACTCAAGAGGAGTACAGATGCACAGAGTGAAGTTTTAGCAAAGAGTTGGAAAATATAAAGAATATCCAAATAGAGTTGAAGAATAAAATCACTGAAATGAATAACACACTAGAAGGAACCAAGAATAGACTAAGTGAGGCAGAAGAATGGATCAGTGAGCTAGAAGGCAGATTAGTGGAAATCACTACTGCAGAACAGAAAAAAAGAAAAAAGAATGAAAAGAAATGAAGATAGTTGAAGAGAACTCTGGGACAACATGAAGTGCACTAATATTCGCATTACAGGGGTCTCAGAAAGAGAAAAGAGACAGAAAGGACCTGAGAAAATTTTCGAAGAGATAATTACTGAAAACTTCCCTAACTTGGGAAAGGAAAGGTCATCCAAGTCCAGGAAGTACAGAGAGTTCCATACAGGATCAACCCAAAGAGGAACACACCAAGGCACACAGTAATCAAATAGACAAAAATTAAGGATAAGGAATAAACATTAAAATCAGCAAGAGAAAAGCAACAAATAACATACAAGGGAACTTCCATAAGGTTATCAGCTGATTTTTCAGCAGAAACTCTACAGGCCAGAAGGGAGTGGCATAATACATTTAAAGTAATAAAAGGGAAAAACCTACAACCAAGAATACTCTACCTAGCAAGGCTCTCATTCAGATTTAATAGAGAAATCAAAAGCATCAAGAAATCAAAAACAGATAAGCAAAAGCCAAAAGAATACAGCACCACCAAACCAGCTTTAAAACAAATGTTAAAGGAGCTTCTCTAGTCATCAAACTGTGAGAAAAGAGAACAAAAAGAAGAGAGAAAGACCTACAAAAGGTTGCTTTGGCAATTTGGGGTCTTTTATGGTTACATATAAATTTTGGAATTATTTGTTCTAGTTCAGTGAAAAATGTGGTGGGTATTCTGACAGGGGTTGCATTGGATCTGTAGGTTGTTTTGGGTAGTACGGCCATTTTGATAATGTTGATTATTCCAGTCAGCACAAGATATCTTTCCATTTCTTTGTATCATTTTCAATTTCCTTCATCAGTGTTTTACAGTTTTCAGAGTATAGGTAACCCCCTTGGGTTAAGTTTATTTCTAGGTATTTTGTTGGTTTTGATGCAATGGAAATGTTTATGCCAGTTATAAAATTCTGGTTTTTGAATTAAAAAAAAGTGAATGTAGGGCTGCAAATGGCAAAATATCCTTCCTTCTTATGGACATGAGTTGTATTCCATTACATATATGTGCTATATCTTCTTTATCCATTCATCTATTGATGTGCACTTAAGATGCTTCCATATTTCGGCAATTATAAATAATGTTGCTTTTTTTTTTTTTTTAAAGAATCCTCTATCTTGCAAAACCGTCCTTCAAAAGTGAGGAAGAAATTAATACATTCTCAGGTAAACAAAAGCTGAAGGAGTTCATGACCAGTAGATCTACCCTGCAAGAATAGCTCATGGGAGTTCTGCCAGGTAAAATGAAGACACTGAACAATTAACTCAAATCCACAGAGAGAAACAAAGATCTCAATAAAGGTAAATATACAGACAATTATGAAAGCTAGTATATAATGGTTTATAGTTCTTTTTTTGCTTTCTGCATGATTTAAGACACATACACTTAAAGGAAAAAATTATTGGTATAAAAGCTAGTGAGGTGTGTCTGAGATTAAGCTTTCTGATTGCAGAGTAAGTGCCTGGCATAAGGCTTTTGATTGCTGAGGCATCTATTTCAAAGGACATTCATCTTGAATAAATATACTGTCAGCAGTTTGACACAACTACTAGCAAAACAACAAGATAAGGAATTAGGCTGCCCCACCCATGAAGTTCCCTCTTTCAAAAATTCCTGGGTAATCTAGATAACTGTCCACTTGAGTGAGCCTAATTCTCCCTTTCGGTGCCCTAATTTCTGCTCTTAGGCTTTATGTTAACCAACAAAGAGTGAACCTATGAAACCCTACACACTCCATCCTCAATCCCTAATAAAGGCAGAGCACTGGGTCTGCACTCTCTATATGCGATCTCACCATGTGGCCCTTGGACATGCCGTGCATCCTCTAGGACCTGTGAGTAATAAAACTGTTCTTCAAGGTTCCCTGATAGTTGTTGCTGAGGTGTGTACATAATAAGAACTACAAGCACCAGTCTAGTCACAACAGTAGCTCTAGTGGGGGAAATGTCTGTGAGGATTCACTACAAGTCATATGGGCTTCGACAAGTATCTCAGGTATTCTTAGCCAACAGTATCACTATCAATAGGCTGGGAATGACACAACATCTAGAATTATTGTAACTTTGGATTGTAACTTCGGATTGTAACTTCAAATCTTATTTTCTACATAATTTAAGAGACTAACGCATTTAAAAGAATACTAGCTTATGTTTTGGGGCACACAAGTATAAAGACATAATTATGTGACATTAGCAACTCAAAGGGGTGGAGCAGGGCTACAAAGGAGCAGATTTTTTTGTAGGTTAATGAAATTAAGCTGGTATAAATTCAAATTAGGATGTTAAATGTAATCCCTATGGTAGCTACAAAGAAAACACCTATAAACTATACATAAAAGGAAATGAGAAAGGAATTTAAACATTTCACTACAGAAAAAATCAACTAAACACAAAAGAAGACAGTAATACAGGAAGTGAGGGACAAAAAAGTTATAAGGCATATAGAAAGCAAATAGTACAATGACATAAGCAAGTCTCTACTTATCAACAATTACTTTAAATGTAAATGGATTAAACTCTTCAAATCAAAAGACAGGTATTGGCAGAATGGATTAAAAAACATGATCCAACTATATGCTTTTTATTAGAGACTCACTTGAGACCCAATGACACAAAGAGGCTGAAATTAAAAGGATAGAAAAAGATTTTCCATGTAAATAGTAAACAACAGAGAGCAGATGTGGCTATAGTAATATCAGAAAAAATAGACTTCAAATTTTAAAAAGTCACAAGAAACAAAGGACATTAATATATATTAATAAAAGGTTCAGTACAGAAAGAAGATATAACAATTACAAGCATTTATGCACCTAACAACAGAGCATCAAAATATATGAAACAAAAACTGACAGAACTGAAGGAAGAAACAGACAGCTCTATAATAATAGCTGAAGACTGCAATACCTTACTCACAATAATGGATAGAACAAGACAGAAGATAAGTAAGGAAACAGATGATTTAACACAATAAACCAACTAGATCTACCAGACATACAGAACAATCTGCCCAACAACAAAATACACATTCCTCTCAAGTGCACATGGGACATTTTCCAGGATACACTATATGTTAGGCCACAAATTAAGTCTCAATACATTTAACAAAACAGGTATTATACAAAGTATCTTTACTGACCACAACATGATAAAGCTAGATATTAGTAACAAAAAACTGGAAAATCCACAAAATTGTAGAAATTAACTCATTTTTAAACATCCAGTGGATCAAAGAAGATATTACAAGGAAATCATAAAATACTTAGGCATGAACAAAAACAAAAATACAACAGACCAAAACTTATGAAATGCAGCAAAAGTGATGCTAAGAGGAAAATTTATAACTAAAAACAATTACATTAAAAAAAAAAAACAAGAAAAATTTAAAATCAACAACCTAACTTTAAAACTAAAGGAATGAAAAAAAAGATGAACAAATTAAATCCAAAGCCAGAAGAAAGGAAATAATAAAGATTAATATAGATAAGAGAGAGATTTATTCCTAGGTGTTTTATTACTTTGGGTGCTATTTTAAAGGGGATTGTTTCTTTATTTTCTTTTTCTGTTGATTCATTGTTAGTGTAAAGAAATGCTACTGATTTTTGAGTGTTAATCTTGTAACCTGCTACCTTGCTGAATTGTTCAATCAGCTCTAGTAGTTTTTGTGTGGACCTTTTAGGGTTTTCTATATATAGTAACATGTCGCCAGCATATAGTGATACTTTTACCTCTTCTTTTCCAATTTGGATCCCTTTTATTTCTCTCTCTTGCCTGATTGCTGTGGCTGGGACTTCCAAGACTATGTTGAATAGGAGTGGTGATAGTGGGCATCTTATACACAGAAAACTATAAAACATTGATTAAGGAAATTAAAGAAGACTTTAAAAAATGGAAAGATATCCCATGCTCTTGGATTGGAAGAATCAATATTGTTAAAATGGTCACACTGCCCAAGGAAATCTACAGATCTAATGCCTATCAAATTACCCAGGACATATTTCACAGAACTAGAACAAATCATAATAAAATTTATATGGAACCACAAAAGACCTAGAATTGCCAAAGCATTACTGAAGAAAAAGAAAGAGGATGGAGGAATAACTCTCCCAGACTTCAGACAATACTGTAGAGCTACAGTCATCAAGACAGCATGGTATTGGTACAAAACCAGACATATGCACCAATGGAACAGAATAGAGAGCCCAGAAATGAACCCACAAACTTTTGGTCAACTCATCTTTGACAAAGGAGGCAAGAATATACAATGGAATAAAGACAGTCTCTTCAGCAAATGGTGTTGGGAAAACTGGACAGCAGCATGTAAAGCAATGAAGCTAGAACACTCCCTTACACCATACACAAAAATAAACTCAAAATGGATCAAAGACTTAAACATAAGACAAGATACAATAAGCCTCCTAGAAGAAAATATAGGCAAAACATTATCTGACATACATCTCAAAAATGTTCTCCTAGGGCAGTCTACCCAAGCAATAGAAATAAAAGCAAGAATAAGCAAATGGGACCTAATTAAACTTACAAACTTCTGCACAGCAAAGGAAACCATAAGTGAAACAAAACGACAACCTATGGAATGGGAGAAAATTTTTGCAAATGAAACCAACAAAGGCTTGATCTCGAGAATATATAAGCAGCTCATATAACTTAATAAGAAAAAAACAAACAACCCAATCCAAAAATGGGCAGAAGACCTAAACAAGCAATTCTCCAAGGAAGAAATACAAATGATCAACAGGCACATGAAAAAATGCTCAATATCACTAATCATCAGAGAAGTGCAAATCAAAACTACGATGAAGTATCGCCTCACACCAGTCAGAATGGCCATCATTCAAAAGTCTACAAATGACAAATGCTGGAGAGGCTGTGGAGAAAAGGGAACCCTCCTACACTGCTGGTGGGAATGCAGTTTGGTGCAGCCACTGTGGAAAACAGTATGGAGATTCCTCAAAAGACTAGGAATAGACTTACCATATGACCCAGGAATCCCGCTCCTGGGCATCAATCCAGAAGGAACCCTGCTTCAAAATGACCCCTGCACCCCAATGTTCATAGCAGCACTACTTACAATAGCTAAGACATGGAAACAGCCTAAATGTCCATCAACAGACTGGATAAAAAAGAAGTGGTATATTTATACAATGGAATACTATTCAGCCATAAAAATGACAACATAATGTCATTTGCAGCAACATGGATGTTCGTGGAGAATGTCATTCTAAGTGAAGTAAGCCAGAAAGAGAAAGAAAAATACCATATGACATCGCTCATATGCGGAATCTAAAAAAAAACCAAACAAACATAAAACCAAAACAGAAACAGACTCATAGACATAGAATACAAACTTGTGGTTGCCAAGGGGGCAAGGAGTGGGAAGGGATAGACTGGGATTTCAAAATGTAGAATAGATAAACAAGATTATACTGTATAGCACAGAGAAATATATACAAGATCTTATGGTAGCTCATAACGAAAAAAAATGTGACAATGAATATGCGTATGTTCATGTATAACTGAAAAATTGTGTTTTACACTGGAATTTGACACAACATTGTAAAATTATTGTAAATCAATAAAAATGTTAAATATATATATATATAGATAAGAGATAAACAAAACAGAATAGAAAAACAAAAGAGAAAATCAATAAAATCAAAGTTGGTTCTTTGAAAAGACCAACAAAATTTACAAATCTTTAGATATACTAAGAAAAAAAGAGAGACACTTCTAATTACTAAAATCAGAAGTGACTATGGGAACATTACAAGTGATTAATCAGATATAAAAAGGATTATAAGAGAGTATTATGAACAACTGTATGCCAACAAACTGGATAACCTAGGTGAAACAGACATATCCTAGAAACATACATTCTACCAAGATTGACTGTGGTCATAATTCATATGAAGAAATAGAAAATCTGAACAGACTAATAACAAGGAGATTGAATCAATAATAAAAATCTCCCTATAAAGAAAAGCCCTGGACCCGATGGTTTCACTGGTGAATTTAACCAAACACTTAAAGAAGAATTAATACCCATCCTGCTTGAACTCTCTCCCCCAAATTGAAAAGGAACATTCCCAAACTCATTTTACTAGGCCATCATTATACTGATACCAAAGTCAGATCAGTACACTACAAGAAAACTACAGGCCAATATTCCTGGTGAATACACATGTAAAAATTCTCAAAATACTAGCAAACCAAATTTATCAGCAAATTAAAAGTACCATATACCATGACCAAGTAAGATCTAGCCCTGGGATGCAATGATGTTTCAACATACACTGGGGATCAAGTACTGAATAATGACAAAACAAGGTTCTGGTCAAAAGAATCTTGGATTCCTGTATATACTTGAAGGATACAGATTTTTTACAGAATGCAGCTTCAGCCACATTCCATAAGTTCAATTATGTTGACATCTTAATGTCATTCATTCCTGAATAGTCTATTTCAATTTTTATTTCTGTTTGATCCAGGATTTAAATACACATGATTATAAATTTCCAGAGAGATGACAAAGTCTCTCCACACAAATTGCTTACCAACTGCAAACCACATCTTTACAATGGAGATCCAGAGCCATCATCTCAGTTTCACTAAGAATGGGATGGCCTGTCCTTAAATGTTTTCTGATGTGTTGCAGTATGACAAACATAACCTACAAAGTACTCTTCCCTCAAACATTTAATGTGAAACTAATGAAACCTCTAGACATAACTTCCTTTGTACAGAAAATAACAAAGGTCAGAGTAAGGCTAAATGACATTATAAAGAAACAAAAAAACCTAAGCACACAGTAGATAATTTTCCTGGATTTCTCAAAAAGTCAACATTATTTTTTAAAATGAAGAGAAATGTTCTAGACCAATGGCTCTCTAACAGTGGTGCCCATCAAAATCACCTGGAGAGCTAGTGAAATATTCAGAGGCTCAGAGTCACTGAGGTAGGATAAGGCCTGGACCTTTGTAGTTTACCAAGTTCCACAGGTGATTCTGATACCCAAGAAAATTTGAGAGTCACTGTTGCAGACGAAAAGAGGCTAATGAGAGCTAACAACCAAAAACAATGCAGAATCTGGAATTCATTCTCTCTAGAAAATAAACAGCTATAAAAAAGCATTTTAGACACCAATGAAGAAATCTGCATACAGAATAGTTATTATTGAATTATGGGTAATTTCCTTATGGGTAATTATGGTGCTATGGCTATATCTAAGACTGTCTTTATGTTTGGGAAATACATACTGATGTAATAAGGGGTACAGTATCATGATGTCTAAAACATATTCTCAATGGTACAACAAAAAATACACAGAAAAATAAAGATGTTAAATTGCTAACAACTTTGAATCTAGACAGGAGTATTTGGGTGTTTATTCTTTATGCGTAACAATTTTCATGATAAAGAGCTGGATAATACATGTGGATAGTTTTTATTTTTGCTGTTATTAAATTGTCTTTACTTCTGGACAGAGAACATAAATTACACATTTTCTGCCTGTTGAAACTTTTATAGGCAAATCATTTTAAAAACTCTCCCAGATTCTTCAACAGCTGTTATTTTCAACATTTTCCCATTCACAAAATCCACAGGGTTTCTTTCCAGCATTAACTTTTTGATGTAACTTAAGGAATGAGGCCTTACTGAGAATCCTCTCACGTTCTTTACCTTCCACTAGATTTTATCCAGTATAAGTTATTTAAAATTTAATTACAGATGAATGAATGTGGCTCTTCTAAACTACTCACAATAATACAATTTTCTCTCACATCAATAACAGTAATGCAAGTGAAACAACAAAGTAAAGCCATTCTTTATGAGTACAGGCATGTGCCAAATACTATTTCAAGGATCTCGTAAGTACTACAACACATTTATTCCCATAACTGTGCTACTAAGTACTCTTTATTGTTGCCATTTACCAATAGTGCAAAATGAGGATAAAACATCTAGCCTCATATCACACAGGCAGTGAAATGGCAATGATAATAAAGTATGTGCTTCAGGTAGACCTTTTCCTACATTTCTTCCAGTGAGTTTTTCTCTAGTGAATTTGAAGGCTTTTCCAAATTTATGAAATTAACATATCTAGTAAAATATATTTATGGTTAGTAAATTATGACTATGAAGGCTACCCTATATTCTCACTAGAGAATGTCTTTTCTGAACTCTAAGGTGTTTACTGTGACTGTAAGTCTTTTAACGTTACTTAATCTGACTTCTTACCAGTATGAATACTGCACTGTTGGGCAAACATCAGATCAGGATGAAAGGTGTTTCCACATCTTTTATAGTCATAGGATTTCTCACCAGTATGAATTCTCTGATGCTGAGTAAGTTGTTCATACCCAGTGAAGACTTGTCCATATTCCTTATATTCATAAGACTTCTGATGATTATGAATTTTCTGATGTTGAGTAAGCTGATCATTCATAGTAAAGGCTTTCTGGCATTCTTTACATTCATAGGGTTTCAGACCTGTACGAATTCTTTGATGGGCAATAAAAACTGAACTAAGTCTAAAAGCCTTACCACATTCCTTACATTTATAAGGTTTTTCACCACTATGAATTCTCGCATGTTGAACAAGGTTTGAAATAAAACTAAAGGTCTTTCCACATTCTTTACATTCATAGGATTTCATAGCAGTATGAACTCTCTGATGCACAGTAAAGACTTAACTAAGTCTAAAAGCTTTCCCACATTCCTTACATTCAGAGTTTCACACCAGTATGACTTCTCTGATGTACAGTAAGTTTGTAATTATTGCTAAAAGCCTTTTCACATTCCTTACCTTCACAGGGTTTCTCACCAGTATGAATTTTAACACGTTGAAGGTTTAAGCTATGACTAAAAGCCTTCCCACATTCCTTACACTGATATGGTCTCATTGGTATGAATTCTCTGATGTACTCTTATAAGGTCTCTACCATCAGTAAAGTATTTCCCACATTCCTTACATTCATAGGGGTTCTCACCAGTGTGATTTCTGTAATGTCTGAGAAACTGGTAATGGTGTTGAAAGGCCTTCCCACATTCCTTACAATCAAAGGGTTTCTCACCATTGTGAATTCTCTGATGCTGAACAAGGTTCAAGCCACAACTGAAGGCTTTCCCACATTCTTTGCATTCAAATGGTTTCTCATCAGTATGAATGTACTGATGTTGAGCCAGCTGTATCAGAAGACTAAAGGCCTTCCCACATTCCTTACATAAAAAGTGTTTCTCACTAGAATGCATTTTCTGATGCTGTATAAGGTTTGGACCATGATTAAAGCCTTTTCCACATTCATTACATTCATATGGTTTTACACCTGCATGAATACTCTGATGTTGAACAAGGTATGAATCATGATTAAAGGTCTTATCACATTCCTTATGCTTAAATGGCTTCTCGCCTATGTGAATGTTTTTATGATGATTAAGCTGGGTGGGAAGACTAAAAGCTTTCCCACATTCCTTACATTTAAAGGGTTTCTCACCAGTATGAAATTTCTGATGTTGCGTAAGTTATACATGAAGTCTAAAGTTCTTCCCACATTCCTCACATTCATATGGTTTCTCTCCCATATAAATACTCTGATGCTGCATAAGATTTGAACCATGACTAAAGTACTTCCCACATTCCTTACATTCATATGATTTATCTGTATTGTGAGTAAGAGAAGCATAATAAGTAGGCATTTTTTCATAGCTGCTTATCTTTTGACTGATGGATCCCTCTTGATGTCCCTGTTGTCTCTCAAATCTCCTTTTATATTTTGAGTTATTTCTAAAACTGAAGGCTTTGAGGCCAAGGGTTTTACTTACTTGCTTTATACCTTGTTCAAGCAAATTTATTTCATAAATCTCATTTTCTGGTGATAACTTCTCAGCTCCATAGTTTGACTCAAGATCTGAAAGAAAACACATATTTTCCTGTAACACACATACAAAATCCATTAAAGAATGGCTTAAACCTAAAATACTTTCAGAGAATTTGAAAAAAGGATTAAGAAGAGCTCTAATAACAAAGATAATTTATGTAAGATGGTGATGTTCACAATAGGGGAGCAGATTAATTTTGTGGAATTTAGCTGTTAATCAAAATCATTTCATAAACTTGTTACAGGTATTGATATTCAAGTAACTCAGATAAACAGAATAAGAACTTTTAGGAATAAATCTTGAGAAGCTGTATTTTTAACATCTCTATCAGATGATTCTGATGCAGATTAGTTTAAGAATCTGTATTTAAAATTGGTTTGAATGCTTCGTTTTTACTATAAAAATCCAAAACCTTTACCATGGATAATAAGAATTCATATCAAGCCACTGTGCCTTATGTCTTTCACGCTGCCTCTTTTTTGTACCTAGAACATGACACAACCTTTTTTCCATATCTTCATGCTTTGCTCAGACCGTTTCATCTCCCAAGAATCCTCTGGCCTGTGCTCTTTGTAAGAAACATCCTTCTTATCTTATAAGTCTCAGGGTAAATGTCTTCCTCAGAATAGCTGTACCTGCTGGGCCCTACCTAAATAAATCCCTGTCCTTTACTCTCTATTCTAGAGCTTCATTCCTTGCCTTCATAACTGTGTTTCAATTACATTTTCGTTCATTCATTCATTAACTCATTTCTTATTCTGCATATTGTCTTATCCCCAAATCCACAACGGCAGACACAATCCTAATGGCATTCATCACTGAATAATAAGTCCATAGCACATAATGTGCTAAATAGATTGGAGAATTACTGATAAATAAAGGAAATTAGGCTGACAGTAAAGGTTTATAATACAAAAAATAAGCTACTGGGAGAGGCTTATCATAATGAAAGAAAAAAAGACTGAAAAACAAATGAACACAGCAACAAGGACCAGGACGACAATAAAAAAAGTTCTGACATTAACATCATTAGCATCCCAGAAGAAGAGGCAAAATGTGCACAGCAGAAAAAAGTGTTGAAGAAAAGGGGCTAAAACCTTCCCGAGTTTGGCAAAACTCATAAACCTACAGACAAAAACCTCACTGCACCCCAAAGAGAATAAACCTAAAGAAATCCATACCCCTACTCATCATAATCAAACTGGTAAAAACTAAAGCAAAGGAAAAAAATACTTGAAAGCACCTTAAAAAACCCCAAACTCATTACCTATACAATATCCAAATAATGATTCAAATGACTCTAGGCTTCTCATCAGAAACCATGGGGGCCAAAGGGAAGTGGCACAACATTTTAAAGTGCTGAAAGAAAAATTCAACTCCAAATTCTATACCCTGAAAAAATACTGATCAGAAATGAAGATGAGATAAAGACATTTTTAGATGGTAGAAAACTTTGTCACCAACAGGCCTACTCTAAAAGACTTGCTAAAGGAAGTTCTTCAGACCAAAAGGAAATGATATCAGAAGAAAACGTGGAACACTAGGAATGAAGGAGAAGCAAAAGAAATGGTAAATATCTGAGTAAATTTAATAGACCATTTTTTTCTCTTGAGTTCTTTAGAGCATGTGCAATGGTTGAAAGAAAAACTGTATCATTGTGTGATGGGGCTTTCAATATATGTAGCTGTAATGCTACTATAGCATTCATATAAAACAAGAACAACATAAAGGGAACTATATATTGATATGTGATAACCACTGACTGAAAAAAGCAGGTTATAAAGCAACAATTTCAGTATGATCTCATTTTGCTCGACAGAAATAACTATATGTGTGTGTAAAGGTGTAGGAGGAGGGTGCTGAAGTAGTAATTACTAAAAAGTGTGATTGTTGGGGTTAAATTTTTAATTTGGACTAGTCTCTACCAGTTTTCTATAATGTACCTGTATTATGGCCATTATTATAAAGAGATATTAAATATTCTTATGCTCCTAACAAAATACAAAGGAAAATAGAGAGATCCATAAACTGAATGGGAGATTCTAACATACCTCTTTCAGTAATTTGCAAAAGTATGTATTTTTAAAAATTAAATAAACAAATTTACATAAAACACAAAACAAACCTGACACTACAAATACATGTTCCTTTTTCAATCACACACCACTTTATATAATTTGAACATACACTGCACTATAATATAAAGAAAGTCTCAACATACTTCAAAGGAGTAAAATCATATATTCTCTGATTGACCATAATATATTCATGCTATTATTAATTTATTTGGAAGTGGTTGATCAAAATTATAGTAATCTATACAGAGACAGGATATTATGTGATTCTTCACAGAATGCTATTGGAATTATGCATCCACCATGGAGTTTTCTGAACCAACTTAAGAGAAAATGTTTAAATCACACCAATTCAGAATGCCATGCTTTAAGAAAACTGGCCTGGATTTGACTGAAAAAAAAAAAGCCAAAGTAAAAGAAATAATAAAATAAAACAATTTTAAGGTACAAAAGTTCTTTAGATTAAAAAAGGACTAAAGAAACCTAACAATAAATCAATTCATGAACTTTGTTTTGACCCTGAATTGAAACATGCTCACATAAAACCAAAAATAATAGTAATAATAATAATAATAAAGAAAAAGGAAACAGGAGAAATTTAACTATCAACTATACTTTAGAACATAACCCTGAAAGAATAACTTTCCTAGATGTGATAATGACAGCTTGTTTAGTTTAATTAGGATAATGAAATTAATTAGGAATAATGAAAGGTTATTTAGGATAATGTCCTATTCTTAGGAGATGCAAGCTGAAGTATTTAAGTATCTGGTGTCATGACTTACTATCATATGGTTCAGCAAAAAAGGTTTAAATCATTTAGATACATAAGTACATACAGCAAATGTGGGAAAATGTCAGCAATTGGTGAATCTACATAATGGTTTTAAATGGAATTCAATTATTATTCTTTTAACTTTTCTCTAGGTTTGAACATTATCAATATAAAAACCTGGGAAATGAAAGAGTACTCTTGATTCAAAGAAATAATCATGAAAATTAGAAAATATATTGAGGGAAAATGAGGAGTTACTGGGTATGGGATTTCTTTTTGGGGTAAATGAAAATGTTTAAAAATTGATTACAGTGATAGATGCACAACTTTGTGAAAAACTATTTAATTGTACGCTTTAAATGGGTGAATTTTACAGTACGTGAATTGTATCTCAATTGTTATATTTAGAAAAAATAAGACTGCAAACTGTTATCAAGATACAAATACTCTGGGAATACTGTTCCTGTGACCACTTACTTCAGAGTCTAGAAGAGAAAAAAGTTCAAGCAACCAGACTGACTAGAGATACAATCACGCACACATACATTCGTACAGAATTAACACAAAATGAAGATTATTAACATGAGATTACAGTATATAATGGCTATTTATTTTGAAATGTAGATAGAGTAAAACTAGAAAAAATGGGAACTTGCAGGAAAAACTCAGGACTCTAATGAGTTCTTGTTTCTACTTACGGTTTTGTTTCTTTTATTTCCCAATCCTTGAACTAACACTAAGATGTCTATTTTTATCTGTTAGAATAATTTCTAGGAAAAATGTCTATAAGTCCATAAGCAATATCTTGTATGTGTCAATGACAGTCTCATTTGCTGCTTCTTTCATGTCTTCTTCACAAAGGTTTATTATGTTTCTGAACCTAACATTTTAGCTGCGATGTCCTCTTCACAACTGCTGAATCATCTTCTGTTAGGTCACTTTGCATCTAACATATTTAGAATTTCAAAGTAAGGTACAAATCCTACCACATTATTTTATTTAACTCTACAGAAATCCTATGGGCTTACTATAATTTGGTCAAAGTCTGGTGAATATAGACTAAAAAAAATGTCAATTTCCTGTAAACTCTCAAAGTATGATAGATGACTTTCTCTAATGGACTTTATAATAAATACTCTGCCATTCTTATTCAGATTTGATCTTCTTTGCTGGATAATAAGAAATTTAAATATGGTGGCAGTTTCTTTTTACTCATTACATCTTCCAAATATCACACTGCAAGTATCCACCATATTGCAGGTACCTGACCATCTTATGATTAACCCAAATTCCAATTCTAGGAATTTTCCATAGAAAACAGCTATGAAAGCACACATAATAAATGCACAAGAATGACCATCAGAGAATACTACATGATAACCAAAAATCAGAAACTTTAATATCTAATCAGCTGGCAGATAGTTAAATAAACTATGGTCTGCTATATGATGGCATATCAGGCCATTTTTCATTTATGATGTCCAAACAACTGATGAAGAAAAAAGTTAATGATGAATTACAAAGTGAGGCAAGCAGGATTTTAAAAGTATACCTAATTTCAGATATGGTACACTATCATTAGTAAAACAAACAAACAAATTTTGTTTTCGTATTCAGGATGTGAATCTGAACAAGGACAATTAGTAACTGCTCAGTGCCTGTTTCCTTATTAGGAAAATAAAAATAAGAGTAGCACAAAGGGTTGTCGGAAAGAAAAGTAAGAAAATGCAATTAAAATACATAACTACGTATTAGTAACTGCTTGTATGTATTATTATTATTGAGGATAAAGAAAGTCACATTTGTTAAAGAAACTTAATTCTACTATTTTCCTTTTTCTTATATGTCATATAGTAAAATATAGTATAAGGCCTGCTTTCCTCGAATGCTACACAAGAATATTCAGAGCCTTGCCTGGAGAATGCAATTCCTAAATAATAATATTAGCAAAAAGGGTTCTCACAGAGACTAGAGAAAAGGTGCCTTCTGGCACAGACGCTTCAGAGGGAGAGGCACTGACACTTTGCTCTTCTCTCCACAGACCCAGAAATGAATGAAAACTGTGACTGAATTGGATTCGTTTTTCAAACTGATTCTCACATATCCACACAGAAAATACAACTGGAAAAATATAAACCAAAACATCAATAATGACCATCTCTAGAGTGGGACTATAATACTAACTTTCTTCTTTTTAAGTTACTTAGTAAGAACAGCTCCACACTATTACATCATCAAAAATACACAATAAAGCTACTTCCAAGTTAAAAATAAGAACAGTTATCATGAAGTCAATACTTCCAACTATTAAAAAACTGAGCTTGTCACAAGGGTCATCAGAGAAATCAAAGTGACTTAAAGAAATAATATTAACCCATTCTAATATCCTTTAGTTGTATCTTACCAATATCATTAGACACTTTTATTATCAAGATTCTTCTGTGAAAGAATACAATGCAGTAAGTGGCATCTGCAGACTGAGTTAAGAAAATGCGTGAAATATATAGTATTTCAGTTCTCTTCTGCACTTAATAACCAATTAAAATATCATTTTGGATATCATCCTTACAGAATGCTTTATAAAACCCTCATTTAGTAAATAAGATTCAACTACAATGTAACATTTTCTTGAATACTATTGTTCATAACATGAATACTGCTTAACATTATATCAAATATTTTTTTCATGATTCCTTATAAACTTAATTTTATTAAGCATATAATATTCTACCACATGAGTCTAATGTGATTTGTTTAACTACTCAGTTTGTACAAGATCATTTTAAATGTCACCCCAGGTATCATAGTCTTTTGACTCTAGACTAAGATTTCTAAATCTTGGCATTACTGACATACTGAGCCCAACAGTTCTTTTTGGGGAGTTGGGGTGAGAGGGCTATTCTGTGCATTGCAGAATGTTTAGTAGCATCCCTGACTTCTACCCGCAGGATCCAAGTACCATTGCCCCCCAGTACAGCAACAAAAATTGTTTCTAAGTATTACCAAATGTCCCCTGGAGGGCAATCACCCCCGGTTGAGAACTACTAGATCACTGTCATGCACACTTTTGATATTCTCATGAAATTACTATATACTTTCTCTCCCCTCAAAACCCACATTTAAAATGTTCTAACCATGTCAATATACTATTTCAAGGGGTTTGTGGTCCCCTGAAACCATAAATAGAATCACAGGAACTCAGGTTAAGAATTTCTATTCTAAATCACTTGAGTATCTCACTCATTTTCTTAAAATGCAGGCAGCAATCACAATGTATCACATATTATTAATGTTCCTGTTGTGCAGAAAGTTGAGGGGAATATGCTAAAATCCCACTCCTGGGCATATATCAAGAGGAAACTCCAATTCAAAATGATACATGCAAAAAAAAATGATACATGCACCCCAATGTTCATAGCAGCACTATTTACAATAGCCAAGAAATGGAAGCAACCTAAATGGCCATCAACATATGACTGGATAAAGAAGTTGTGGTATACTTATACAATGGAATACTACTCAGTCATAAAAAAGAATAATGCTATTTGCAGCAACATGGATGGACCTGGAGATTGTCATACTAAGTGAAGCCAGAAAGAGAAAGAAAAATATTATTCATCACTTATATGTGGAATCTAAAAGAAAAAATGACACAAATTAGCATATTTACAAAACAGAAACAGACCCACAGACACAGAAAACAAACCTATGGTTACCAAGGGGAAGGTGGGGTGGAGGGATAAATAGAGGCCAGAATTTGCAGATACTAACTAATACATATAAAATTGGTATGTATTTTCTACTTTTTTCTAGATATATATTTTCTATACAATAAGGTCTTACCTTGTATAGAACAGGGACTGTATTTAATACCTTGTAATAGCATACAATGAAAAAAATATATACTGCTTTTCATATTATATATTATATATATTCCTTTTCACTATATATATAACTGAATCACTATGCTGTACACTAGAAATTAACACATTGTAAATCGATTATACCTCAATAAAAAAAATTTTTAATGGCCATACATAAAGAACAGCTAAAACTTACTATATGCCTGGCAATGCTCTAGGGGGCTTTACACATTTAACTTACCTAATGTTCATTACAAGCCTGAGATAGCTAGAAAGAGACAGAGCCATGATGCCAATCCAGATACTCTGGATCCACAGTCCCTATTCTTAACCACAGCACTGTACTCCTTCTCAAAAAGGCACATAAAAAAGAAGTCCAAAACATAAGTTGAGTTGCCAAACCTCAAAGGAGACCTGCACTACAAATTTAAACTGATGAGACTCCCTGGAAAAATCCTGCCTCCTACTAATACCAACTTCTGTGCTATTCCTTTCCCACTCCTGAGAGACTAACAGGCTGATTGAAATCATCTATCTCCATTCTTCATTTGCTTTGAAAAGTATGCCCTCAAAAAACAAGATATCTGATGTGGAATTCTGCCTAAACACTAATTTCCTCCTTACCAAATCAGGGTCTGAAACATAGCTTTAACATTCATCTCTGGCGGTTTATTTCCATATCATCTTAGAAAAAAATCAAGTGCACTGGAAGAGGTGAACGATTTGCCAAATGACTAAATTAACAGTTAAATGGAGAGATGAGGAATAATGGGGTACCACAATGGTGGGCTGCAAAACTTCTCATAACATCTATATTGAAAAAGTAAAAGCGCATTTCCCAAACAAAAACCAAGTATGAACTCACCCTTGACTTTCAGACGTGTAGCAATAAAACTCATCCTCTTTGGGGTTCTTTTGGATAATGGTACGACTGGAGCGGGAGAAGTCAAGCATGACTCCCTAGGCTTTTCTTGCAACCCAGACTAAATATGAAAGCACCTTCAGAGCCACACCTTCCCTCACATTGCACAAAATGGGACGGAAGTAAATAGAGGCATCGGTCCCTGAGTTCGCATCTGATTCCTGGGGACAGAGCTCTGAGAATGCTGTGGTTCTCAACGCATTGCTGTCCTCCTGGGGGACCCTCAGAGGCATTTCCAGCTCTTAAATTCCCGTCCCAGTTCCAGGTCTGTGCCTTCTTAAAAAAAACGTTTCATTCTAGGCTCAATATCTGACCTTCCTACTGGGGCCATTGCTCTCCTGCAGCCCCTGTGCCTGTGAGGGAAAAACAAAAGAGGGCCACGGGTCCCACTGACATTCACACAGCCACAGCAAAGCACGCCCAGTCTCCCCGCCACAGCAGCACGCGGGAACCCTGCACACCGCGTGTGGTGCACGATGTGCACTCTCACGCCCACACTCTGGTCGGCCACTTGGGAAGGCACGCTCCCCACCCCCGCCCCTCCTCTCCTCAGGGCTGCACGGCAGCACGGCAGCACTCTCCGTCATGCGTCAGTCATCGCCCCCGGCTCCTCCTCCTAAGCGCCCCTCTCTCCCAGCCACACTGACCGGTCTGTAGGACTGCAGAGGCCTCACACAGACACTAAGTTCTTCCTAGGACCTGAAGGCCTCACCTCACTAAGTCAACGACCATGGGGAGCAGAAGTGGGCCGCTAATTCAGCGCGGTGGCCACTGGGAAATACAGCCCGAGAGGACCGCCTCCCAAGCCTAGAACTGGGCTGGTCCGATTGATCCCAGCATGCAACTCGGGCCTGCCACGAATAGTGCGCAGGCGCAAGCTGCTACCACAGTGAGGCTCGCTTGTCTGAGAAGAGTTGCTCTTTCTTGAAGCATCGCCTAGCGTTGTTTTCTCTTAATGGAGAAAAAATGCACTTGAGCATAACCACTAAAGAAGAAAGAGCCTTATATATAGAAAGCCCTAAAAACTTCACCAAAAAACTGTTAAAATAAGCAGATTCAGTAAAGTTGCAGGGTACAAACATACAAAAATAAATTGTTTTTATCCATTTACAACAAACCATCTGAAAAAGAAATTAAGAAAACAATCCATTCTCAATAGCATCAAAAACAATAAAATACTTAGGAATAAATTTAGTCAAGTGTACACTAAAAACTAAAACACTGATGAAATAAATTGAAGAAGACACAAATAAATGGATAGATATTCCATGTTTATAAATTAGAATAATTAATATTGTTAAAATGTCCATACTACCCAAAGCAATTTACAAATTTGATGCAATCCCTGTCAAAATTCCAATGGCATTTTTCGTAAAAATAGAAAAAACAATCCTAAAATTGGTATGGAAAAACAAAAAATCCTGAATAGCCAAAGCAATTTTGGGCAAGAACAAAGCTGGAGGCATCACATTGCTGAGTTCAAATTATATGATAAAGCTACAGAAATCAAACTATAATACTGGCACAAAAACAGACATAATGGATTAGTAGAACAGAGAGCCCAGAAATGAATCCACACTTATATGGGCAATTAATCCATAACAAAGGAGGTGAGAATATACAGTGGGGAAAAGCTAGCCCTTTCAATAAATGGTGTTGGGAAAACTGGACAGCTACATGCAAAAGAATCGAACTGGACTGCTTTCTCACACCATATATGAAAATAAACTCAAAATGAATTAAAGACTTAAATATAAGACTGGAAACTGAAACTCCTAGAAGAAAATTCAATTAATAACAGTTTTCATCCTTCCTTTCCAACTTGTATGTCTTTTAGTTCTTTCTATCCTCTTATTTCAATGGCAAGGACCTTGAGTACAACGCTGAGTGGAGATTGTAATAGCAGACATGCTTGTTTTATCCTTAATGTTAGGGGATGCTTTTAACATTTCAATATTGAGTATGATGTCTTTTGTAGTTTTTTGTTTGTTTGTTTTGGGGGATATTCCTTAACAGACTCAGGAAATTACCCTCTAGTTCTACTTTGCTAAGAATTTTCATCATGAATGGGTCTTATATTTTGTCAAATGCTATTTATTTATTTAACATATCAAGATGATTGTATAATTTTTGTCTTTTTCTTTGTTAGTGGTAAAATGTACTAAATGTTAAAAAAAATTATTTCCTGGAATAAAACTCACTTGTTCATGATGTAGTATCTTTTTGTATGTCACTGGTTTTGATTTGCTAATAGTTTGTTAAAGATTTTTGCATTTGTGATTATGAAAGTTTGGTCTGTATTGTTTTCCTTAAATAGCCTCATTAGATTTTGGAAACAATTTTATTCTAGACTTACAAAAAAGTTAGGAAGTGTTCCCTTTTTATATTTTCTGTAGGAGTTTTTGCAAGATTGACACAATTTCTTCCATAATGTTTAGGCATAGGGTTTTCTTTATGATAAACTGTTTTTTTTTTCTTTTTTATATGATGAATTGTTAAACAGACCACTCACATTTTCAATTTCTTCTTCTGCTAAATTTGTCAGTTTTTTTACAATGAATTTGTCCATTCACCAGATTGTCCAATTTACCACCTTCACATTTTTCTTTTCTTTTTTTTTTAAACATTTTTTATTGAGTTGTAGTCATTTTACAATGTTGTGTCAAATTCCAGTGTAAAACACAATTTTTCAGTTATACATGAACATACGCATATTCATTGTCACATTTTTTTTCGTTATGAGCTACCATAAGATCTTGTATATATTTCTCTGTGCTATACAGTATAATCTTGTTTATCTATTCTACATTTTGAAATCCCAGTCTATCCCTTCCCACTCCTTGCCCCCTTGGCAACCACAAGTTTGTATTCTATGTCTATGAGTCTGTTTCTGTTTTGGTTTTATGTTTGTTTGGTTTTTTTTTTAGATTCCGCATATGAGCGATGTCATATGGTATTTTTCTTTCTCTTTCTGGCTTACTTCACTTAGAATGACATTCTCCACGAACATCCATGTTGCTGCAAATGACATTATGTTGTCATTTTTATGGCTGAATAGTATTCCATTGTATAAATATACCACTTCTTTTTTATCCAGTCTGTTGATGGACATTTAGGCTGTTTCCATGTCTTAGCTATTGTAAGTAGTGCTGCTATGAACATTGGGGTGCAGGGGTCATTTTGAAGCAGGGTTCCTTCTGGATTGATGCCCAGGAGCGGGATTCCTGGGTCATATGGTAAGTCTATTCCTAGTCTTTTGAGGAATCTCCATACTGTTTTCCACAGTGGCTGCACCAAACTGCATTCCCACCAGCAGTGTAGGAGGGTTCCCTTTTCTCCACAGCCTCTCCAGCATTTGTCATTTGTAGACTTTTGAATGATGGCCATTCTGACTGGTGTGAGGCGATACTTCATCGTAGTTTTGATTTGCACTTCTCTGATGATTAGTGATATTGAGCATTTTTTCATGTGCCTGTTGATCATTTGTATTTCTTCCTTGGAGAATTGCTTGTTTAGGTCTTCTGCCCATTTTTGGATTGGGTTGTTTGTTTTTTCTTATTAAGTCATATGAGCTGCTTATATATTCTCGAGATCAAGCCTTTGTTGGTTTCATTTGCAAAAATTTTCTCCCATTCCATAGGTTGTCGTTTTGTTTCACTTATGGTTTCCTTTGCTGTGCAGAAGTTTGTAAGTTTAATTAGGTCCCATTTGCTTATTCTTGCTTTTATTTCTATTGCTTGGGTAGACTGCCCTAGGAGAACATTTTTGAGATGTATGTCAGATAATGTTTTGCCTATATTTTCTTCTAGGAGGCTTATTGTATCTTGTCTTATGTTTAAGTCTTTGATCCATTTTGAGTTTATTTTTGTGTATGGTGTAAGGGAGTGTTCTAGCTTCATTGCTTTACATGCTGCTGTCCAGTTTTCCCAACACCATTTGCTGAAGAGACTGTCTTTATTCCATTGTATATTCTTGCCTCCTTTGTCAAAGATGAGTTGACCAAAAGTTTGTGGGTTCATTTCTGGGCTCTCTATTCTGTTCCATTGGTGCATATGTCTGGTTTTGTACCAATACCATGCTGTCTTGATGACTGTAGCTCTACAGTATTGTCTGAAGTCTGGGAGAGTTATTCCTCCATCCTCTTTCTTTTTCTTCAGTAATGCTTTGGCAATTCTAGGTCTTTTGTGGTTCCATATAAATTTTATTATGATTTGTCCTAGTTCTGTGAAATACGTCCTGGGTAATTTGATAGGGATTTCATTAAATCTGTAGATTTCCTTGGGCAGTGTGACCATTTTAACAATATTGATTCTTTCAATCCAGGAGTATGGAATATCTTTCCATTTTTTAAAGTCTTCTTTAATTTTCTTAATCAATGTTTTATAGTTTTCTTTGTGTAAGTCTTTCACCTCCTTGGTTAGATTTACTCCTAGGTATTTTATTACTTTGGGTGCTATTTTAAAGGGGATTATTTCTTTACTTTCTTTTTCTGTTGATTCATCGTTAGTGTAAAGAAATGCAACTGATTTTTGAACGTTAGTCTTGTAACCTGTAACCTTGCTGAATTCTTCAATTATTTCTAGTAGTTTTTGTGTGGACCTTTTAGGGTTTTCTATATATAGTATCATGTCATCTGCAACAGTGACACTTTTACCTCTTCTTTTCCAATTTGGATCCCTTTTATTTCTCTCTCTTGCCTGATTTCTGTGGCTAGGACTTCCAAGACTATGTTGAATAGGAGTGGTGACAGTGGGCAGCCTTGTCTTGTCCCAGACTTTAGTGGGAAGCTTTTGAGTTTTTCACCATTGAGTACTATGCTGGCTGTAGGTTTGTCATATATAGCTTTTATTATGTTGAGCTATGTTCCCTCTATACCCACTTTGGCGAGAGTTTGTATCATAAATGGGTGTTGAACTTTATCAAAAGATTTTTCTGCATCTATTGAGATGATCATGTGGTTTTTGTCCTTTCTCTTGCTGATGTGATGTATTACATTGATTGATTTGCATATGTTGAACCACCCTTGTGTCCCTGGGATGAACCCCACTTGATCATGATGTATAATCTTTTTTATGTGCTGTTGGATTCTATTTGCTAGTATTTTGGTAAGGATTTTTGCATCTATGTTCATCTGTGATATTGGCTTGTAATTCTCTTTTTTGGTGGTATCTTTGCCTGGTTTTGGTATCAGGGTGATGGTGGCTTCATAGAATGAGTTTGGGAGTATTCCCTCCTTTTCAGTCTTCTGGAAGAGTTTGAGAAGGACTGGTATGAGTTCTTCTTTGTATGTTTGGTAGAATTCCCTAGAGAAGCTGTCCAGTCCTAGACTTTTATTTGTAGGGAGGTTTTTTATTGCTAATTCTATTTCATTTCTAGTGATGTGGTTTGTTCAAGTGGTCAGTTTCTTCCTGATTCAGTCTTAGTGGACTGTATGTTTCCAGAAACTTGTCCATCTCCTCTAGGTTATCCATTTTGGTTCCATATAGTTTTTCATAATATTCTCGTATGATATTCTGTATTTCTATGTTATTTGTTGTAACTTCTCCATTTTCCTTTCTTATTTTGCTTATTTGTGCTCTCTCTTTTTTCTTCTTTGTGATTTTGGCCAGAGGTTTGTCAATTTTATTTACCCTTTCAAAAAACCAGCTTTTGGTTTGATTGATTTTTTCTATTTTTTTAAAATCTCTATTTTATTTATTTCCTCCCTGATCTTTACAATTTCCATTCTTCTGCTGACTTTTAGGTATTTTTGCTCTTCTTTTTCTAATTCTTTTAGCTGGTGGGTTAGATTGTTTACTTGAGATTGTTCTTCTTTTCTGATGAAGGCCTGTATCGCTATAAACTTCCCTCTTAGCACTGCCTTTGCTGCATCCCATAAATTTTGTGTGGTTGTTTTCACCTTCACATTTTTCATAGTAGCTAATTTATGTTTTATAAATTATGTTTGTAATATCTGTGTAATATGTGTTAATGCTTCATTTTTCATTCTTGATATTGCTAATTTGTGTTTTCATTCTTTTTGTTGGACTAATCAATTTCATAAATAACAGGATTTTTAACTTGGTTTTTCTCTTGCACATTTTTTCTATTTCACTGATTTCTGCTCTTTATTATTTCTTTCCTTCTAGTTTGTTTAGGCTTGATGGGATGATCATTTTCCAGTCTCATGAGATTTGGAAACTGAATTCTAAGTAGGAACATTTTTCATAGCCTGTAACTTATAATATGAAACTTAGGTTCTTTGATGTGAAAGAATTGAAAGCTGGCCTGAATTAGAAAATGAAAATTCGTTAGGAAGATATCACAGTAATTCAGGGCAAAAATAATGGGTTAGACGAATGTGGAAGTAACAGATATAGAGAAACTGATATAAGAAAGGTCATATTTTATAAATAAAGCCAAAGGCACTAGTGAATAAACTGGATTGTAAAAGAAAGAAAAGATCACTGAAATGTGTATTTTCCATGTGTCCCTCCAGATCTACTCTCCACCCATCTCTGCCTTGTTCTGTGCCTTCAAGGCTAATCATTATGGGCTCCATCAATAGGCTGGACCAGTTTAAGACTGGAGAGCAGGAAGAGTGAAACTGGATTGTATATATTCCCTGGCTCCCTCCCTACCTTATCAAAGTTGGCTTTGACCCCCCACCAAAGGTCACACATCTTATTTGAGGATCCCTATTTCCTCTGGGTCCAATAACTGCTCCTTGCTTTGCCTTTTCAAGCTTGGACACTATAATGGTTCCCTCATGATTGGAAGCCTCAGAAAACCATACTATGCTTTATTGTTTCACCTTAACCTGTCCACACATTTGTATATTGTCATTCTGTCAAATTCTCAGCAATCCTTTAAGACCTTCACTCACATAAGAAGTAATCAAGACTGATTTCTAAGGGATTTATTGGAAAAATGTATGGCTTCCTAGTGTCATTTGCTGAGATACAGGAGAAAGAGAAAATGGGTGAGGCTAGTAGAAAAAAATAATTCATTTTTAGATACATTACTATTAGACATCTGGGGGAGGGTATAGCTCAGTGGTAGAGTGCATGCCTAGCATGCTCAAGGTCCTGGGTTCAATCCCCAGTACTTCCATTAAAGATAAACAAATACATAAAAACATAGTCACCTCCCTCCCAAAATAAAAAAAAAAAATTTGTTAAAAATTAGAAATTCCATCAGATATCCAGTGAATAGCAAGTATTAAGCTGAAGAGAAAGATTACTGCAAGTGTTGTAAAATTCATTTACATATGGGAATGATTTGGATATTTTTTAAAGCCAAATAACCAGATGTGCACACACAAAGAGAATATGAAGCTACAGGCGAGGAGAACAGTCCCTGGTATAGTACAGAGTTAACAGATCTAGCTCAAAAGGAGTGGGTAGCAAAGTACAGTGGGAAATAGCCACCACTGGGGTAGGAAAGAACCCAGAGAAGGTGGCAATTTAGAAACTATGAAAACAAAGTGTATCAAGAATCAAAGAGTTGCCAGTTGTGTCATTTTGCTTCAACAGTAAATAATGTGAGGCCTGAGATCTGCAGATACTATCCGCAAACACAGCAGTCACTGATGATTTCTTAAGAGCAATTTTAGGGGGGAGGTATAGCTCAGTGGTGGGGTGTGTGCCTAGCACATACAAAGTCCTAAATTCAATCCCCAGTACCTTCATCAAATATAAAACAATCAATAAATCTCATTACCTGCCCCTCCAAAAATAAAAACCACAATGAAAAAAAAAATTTTTTAAGTGTTATTTTAGTGGAATGAGGAGGAAGAATGCTCAACTATAAGAGCATGAAGAGAGTCTAGTAAGTGACATGTGGAAACAATGACTACAAATTGCTATTTGAGAAATTTTAATATCCCAGAGTCTGACTTTTAGTTTCAACGAAACAAGTAGTTGTTCTTGGAATTATGAAAGTTATGCACTTACGGTCACATGGATTTACCCCACAACCACAGGGAAATACCCTATGATTCTTCTATTGTGGCTTACATAGTTTCCATACATCTAATTGATCTACCTCAGATATCTACCACGTGGGGGACCTGCAGAAGCTGGCACTCTGCCGTGGACTGCACACACACCTGGCCCAGCGCTAGGAGCCGAAGGAGGACACCGGGCAGGAGCCAGCGGGGCGAGTCAGCAGAGGAGCAGCCGCCTGGAGCCCGGGGCCCACACTGCCCTTCAGAGCATATGGCTACTGCTTCTCTGCTAAATTCTAAATATGGCGCCAATGTCACCTCTGCCAGCCCTAACCCAAAACCATTCAGGAGGGAAGTTCTTGGAAACATGGTTCCAGCTTAGCTAAATTGATACAGTATGACACTATCACCATCATTTGTTCCAAAAAAATAAATCTGATCATGTCATTCATCTGCTCAAAAACCTCTAGTGGTTCCCTTTCTCTTTTGGGATGAAAGTCAAAATAGTGACACTGCCTACAACACTTCACATAAGCTGGCACTTTTAACTCCTACTACTTGCTCCTCCCTGTGTCTCCCTGCAGCCACACTGGTCACCTAACATACAAGTAATGCTCCTTTCTCTGTCTTTCCTCTACTTGTCCCCTCTACCCTCTACATTCTTGCCACCAGCTCTGTGCCTTCATTCCTCCCTCAAGTCATTCTAGACTCTTCAAATATCACAGTTTCAGGGAGGGATCTCCTGACCAGATTATTTAAAACCAAACCAGCTGAGGCATTCCTGCTCCCCCGCCTTCCTATCCCTTACTTTTTACTTTCCAGCAGAGCACTTAACCATGAACTGAAATACTACAGTGTTACCTGTTCAACATTTTCTGCCACTCCCAGTAGAATGTAAGCTCCATAAGGACCATTATTTTTTTTCTAATATTATTTATTACTATATCCAAATTGCCTATAACAGTGACTGGCCTATAGTAGGGGATCATTGAATATTCTGGATAAAATGAAAAAATGAATTAATGAACTGAATGTATAGCTGTATGTTCTCCATCTGATCTTTAAATGAAGCTCACCACTCTCGAGTTCCCCTTTCTCTTATTTCAACCCTACCTAAGTTCCTATTACCAATATATGTTGTTGACAGCCAAGTGTGTATTTCCAAAGCAAACCTTCCATCTTTGTTCCACTCACATATACGTGTGCGTGAACTCTGATTAGACATGTGCATAATGCAGATGCCTTAGATGCCTTTTCAGCACTCCACGTGCTAAAAAGAATGTGCAATATCGTTAAACCCAAGCTACAATTCCCCTGGTTTCTTGATATCAAGAAATACCACCACAACCAATTCAGTTGCTCAAGTTTTAAGAGAATTGTAAGTTATTGTCCACACCAGCTTTAAACCACCCCTTATGACAGTCACTAAATTTAGTGCATGCTTCTAAGGAGGTGTGTCTCAAGTCCATGTGCTCCTCTTTTGTGTTTATTTTCATCATATTTATTAGAATCATCATCTTCTCTCATCTGGTTTGCTTCAAAAGTCTCCTAATTCTTTTTTTCAAGTTGACTCTTGCTCAATTCAATAAGCTATGTTCATAATTTTTAGGCAAACTGGATAATTTTTTAAATGCTCTCTTTCTCCTTGATAAAAAACCTTAAATCATTTTACCTCCTTGATAAAAGCCTGAAATGACTGTTGGGATTCATGGTACACATTCTTAACCTAACCTGTAAAACCCAGCAAACTGTCATCTGACCCTAACTCAGTAACCTCAGCTCATGCCGAATTCTCTTGTTCTTGGCACCTGAGGCACACGGGCTTTCTTTCAGTTCTTTGTATGTCCTATGTTCCTTCCTGCAAATGGCGTTCGAATGTGATTTCCATTTGCCAAGAACACCCGCAAAGCTGATGAACTCCTCCAAAATATTCAGGGAGTAGCCAAAGCTGCAGACACAAAGGGAAGCTTTCCAAGATCCTGAGATATACTATTCCGAATGCCTCATTGCAGCACCTGTACAACTACAATTACATAATTATTTGTGTAATTGTTTGTCCAATGTCTGGATTCCCCACAGATACCCTTGCTGTCCACCACTGTGTCTAAAACACGAGTGGTACAGAGAGGGTACTTCACAGAATGAGATGAATGGATGAATGAATATTGTGCAGTGCTGTCAGTAACTGGGTAAATTCTATAACTTCCTCAGCAGGAAAAGCAGAGGCTGGAGACATGGGTGTTACTTTTTAAGAGCAAAAAGGGACTGAAGGTTGGAAAACAAGATGCTAGGAGCACATTGGTGTTCACAAGCCACAACTGTAGATTGTCAAAAAGGTAAGTGTATATTTCAAAGGCAGAAGAGAGAGAATAAAATATGACAAAAGTGCTCACAAGTATCATGATGGATTTTGTGGCTCTAGCCTCTGGGGACATTTCTGGGGGTTGCCTAGTGCTATGAATGTATTGGACTTGCTGTTTGTGCCTGTGAAGAAAAAATATCATAGATCCACTGGCCCATATCATGAGTCCCAAACAAATAACATCAACACAGGAGTAAATAACTGAGCATATTGATTCTGTAATTGTGTTCATAAACAAACAGGAGCAATATCCAAAATTTAACTTCACACTGATGTTTCTGCTGTTCTTCTGTCCAATCATTCTCATGGGAACCATGACATTTATCAGCAAATGAAACAGCCAGCTCAGGATACATGGAGAATTGATATACTTCGGGGATTTGAATTTGAGTTCTGCCCACTTGGAGTTCATGGGGTTAATACTTAAGGCCTGGAAGCCACCCAAAAGACAGGTGGTGCTGAGGGAACTTCCCCAGGCCACTCTGTGAAAATAAAAGACAAGTTTACATCCTATATCATTTAGGAAATATTTCAATCCAAAGACTGCCATTGTTGGAGGGATTCCTCCACAAAGAAGGGTCAAAGTATTGACTAAAGCAAGATGGTTGATTATTTGCTCTAATGGTCTCAATCCATGCCTCCTTAAAAGACAGCAGATGTAATGACAAAGGAGTGAAACATTCCCCACAGTCCCTATTCCAGTCTGAGCGAGGATGACCATACCCATTGCCATGTCAACAGAAATCATTCTCTCGGGGGCTGAGGTATGATGATTTTGCTCAAATCCACAGAACCTGGGGAGAAACAGAACACATGTGTGAATTTCTTCAAGTCAAGTGAAATATGGTTCTCACCATAATTTCTTTAAAATCTCCTTTCTGGGACCCTAGTCTACTGTCATGCATAAAAATCCACCCCTAAAGTTTGTTTCTCTTAATCACCTAGTATATCTGTCATAATACTTATAACAACTGAAATTATCTCATTGGATTATCTTATTTTATTGAAGGATGACAATTTCCTCTGATAGAAACATGAGGGCCATGAAAGTAGGGATCTTGTCTACCTTGTTTTCAGTCCATGTCTAGGGTTGAGAACATTCCGTCACTAGTAAGCAGTCAACAAATATCTATTAGATGAATAAATGAATGGAGTCATTATTTTCATCTCAAAAGTTATTTTAATATGTCTTTTATGTTAATAGATTTCTTAACATGGAATGCAGATTCTCTACTTAATAATTTAAAAGAGTGCATTAAGCTCACTAATTGTGTTATTCAAAACTGCATATCCTTGCTTGGTTGGGAGGTTTTGTTTGTTTTTGTTTATGTAAAAGCGTGGTCTTCCTGAAAAACAGATGATCAAGGGTCTTATGCTGCACCGGATCCTATCAAATACTCTTTGTCCAAAGTTATCTTTCTATAAACCAGTTCAATCTTTGAATAGAACTTTTGAGTCAACCTAGACTGAATTGAGCAGTAAATCTTAATAAAAATACAACATAACAAAGATATTTTCCAAGACTATACATGGTTAATGTGACAGTGAACATTCAAGCAATCTCATTCCCTTAGGAAGAAAAGACTAACATGACCCCAGGCACACAGTTATTCAGTATTTTTCTAACTTGTCCAAAAACTTGGCAAGAAAAATTACTCCTCTTTGAAAACTAGATTACTTTCTGTGTTACATTCAAAGAACCAGCTGAAATACTTTAGAAGTAATAAGCTAGTAATTTGCCCAGATATTACACAAATATGCAAAATTTTAAAATAGACTGTGCATAAACACTTCAAAAATCTTAGGAATAAACTAGGTCAGTGATACGTTGGAAATATGAAAGTAAAAAAAAAATTAAATAGCGTAAAAGAAATCCTTAATGAGTGGAACTAAATTCCATGTTCTTGAATGGGAAGATATAACATGTTGTCAAGATTTGAAGTTTCCTCAAATGTGTAGATTCAAGTCAATATCAATCAAAATAGTAGATAACTTGGGGGGAACTAGGCAATTTGCCTTAAAATTTAACTATAATTGCAGAAGAAAATTCAATTCATTTTCCCCAATACTTTATTATCAAAATGTTCAAACATACAGAAACCAAGTCTTTTTTAAAAAATAATAATGATTAAGTGGACTGACCTACCCAATTTCTTAAAATTTAACACAGCAGTTAAAGTATATAGTACAAATGATAAACAGCCAATAGGCACATGAAAAAATGCTCAATATTGTTAATTATCAGAGAAATGTAAATCAAAACTACAATGAGGTATCACCTCACACCAGTCAGAATGGCCATCATTCAAAAATCCACAAATGACAAATGCTGGAGAGGCTGTGGAGAAAGGGGAACCCTCCTACACTGCTGGTGGGAATGCAGTTTGGTGCAGCCACTATGGAAAACAGTGTGGAGATTCCTCAAAAGACTAGGAATAGACTTACCATATGACCCAGGAATCCCACTCCTGGGCTTGTATCCAGAAGGAAATCTACTTCAGGATGACACCTGCACCCCAATGTTCATAGCAGCACTATTTACAATAGCCAAAACATGGAAACAGCTTAAATGTCCATCAACAGGTGACTGGATAAAGAAGATGTGGTATATTTATACAATGGAATACTACTCAGCCATAAAAACCGACAACATAATGCCATTTGCAGCAACATGGATGCTCCTGGGGAATGTCATTCTAAGCGAAGTAAGCCAGAAAGAGAAAGAAAAATACCATATGAGGTCGCTCATATGTGGAATCTAAAAAACAAAAACAAACAAACAAAAACAAAGCATAAATACAGGACAGAAATAGACTCATAGACAGAGAATACAGACTTGTGGTTGCCAGGGGGGTGGAGGGTGGGAAGGGATAGACTGGGATTTCAAAATTGTAGAATAGATAAACAAGATTACACTATATAGCACAGGGAAATATACACAAAATGTTATGATAACTCACAGAGAAAAAAAATGTGACAATGAGTGTGTATATGTCCATGAATAACTGAAAAATTGTGCTGAACACTGGAATTTGACACAACATTGTAAAATGATTATAAATCAATAAAAAATGTTAAAAAAAAAAGAAGTTGTGGTATATTTATACAATGGAATATTACTCAGCCATTAAAAAGAATACAATAATGCCATTTGCAGCAACATGGATAGATCTAGAGATTGTCATTCTAAGTAAGCCAGAAAGAGAAAGAAAAACACCATATGGTATCAATCATATGTGAGATCTAAAAGAAAAAAGAAGACACTAATGAACTTATCTACAAAACAGAAACAGACTCACAGACACAATAAGTAAACTATGGTTACCAGGGGGAAAAGGGCTGGGAAGGGATAAATTGAGAGTTCAAGATTTGCAAATATTAACTATTATATATAAAATAGATAAAAAACAAATTTCTTCTGTATAGTATAAGGAATTTATTCAATATCTTGTAGTAACCTATAATGAAAAAGAGTATGAAAATAATATATGTATGTATATGTATTTACATAGGAAACATTATGCTGTACACCAGAAATTGACACATTGTATGTAACTGACTATACTTCAGTAGAAATAAAGTATATGGTACATGTAAGAACAATCAAACACAATGGCTTAGAACGAAGTGTACAGAAAAATATTATAAATAGGAAATTCAACAAATGAGAAAATAACTGTTCAGTGTAAGAGATTGAAACTGGTGAGTGATTTGGAAAGTATAAAGTTGGACTGCCAAATCAAATCTTACAGACAAATAAATTTCAGGGCTGAAAAAAAAATCATCAAAAGAAGCAGGAGCCAGACACCTACACACAGAAAGAAACAGTAGCAGAGGTGCAACTGACCAAGAGAGTACCGTGGCCGATAATGAATCCTGTACAGTCTCTGTGCTTGAGCAAAAAGTGTGGCAAGGCCTCCCTCAAGTCTATTTACCTTGAGGTTTATCAAGATTTCATTAAATTATTAAATCCTTGTGAGCACTGACCCTGTACTGACCACTGTCCTGATCTGTCATATTTGCTTTCAAGATTTTTATGTTCCTCTGAAACAGAACAGAAGACAGGATCCACATCAGATGCCTGATTGTGAGACCAATATAATATCTCAGAACCAAGTCTTGGACCAAAGTATGCTATTTGGAATGAGAGACTATTCAGCTCTGAGAATATTCACTGGTAAACATACATCTTCTGTAATTGGGTTTGGCATTTATTTCAAGGTGTATTATTTTGATCTGAAGATCAAAATTTACAATAATATAATTCCCTAATGCACCAATTCTGATGAAAATTCAGACAATGTATTTACATCTTCATACAGTGGACACATAGAATTTTTCAGAGTAAACTAATTCCCCAAATTTAGTCTCACCCAGACGAGGTCCAGTGGAAACAAAAGACATAAACATTCATTTAAGATAGTCTGTGCACCAGGCCTATAATTTGCTCTATTACACATTTAATTCATCTTGACCCCATGCTTAGGGAATCTCAGACCAAGAAGGTTTAATCAAAGGACGCAGGTGAAAATTAGGACAGAACTAATGCAGAGGAAGACTGGAGATGACACTATAGGCACATGGATGAGAGGGAGAGAACCTCTGCAGGATCAGAGAACAGCCCTTCACCGGGGCTCTCTCAGGGACTCTTGTATATTCTCACGAAAAGGTGTTACTATCCAGACCTTGTGTAGATTCCCATTTTCAACTAGTCACTTCTTTTTTTCCCAGACAATTTCTAAGTCCAAAATAAAACTCCACTCACCTGAGTAACCTTTGTTCCAGGATGCTGGACCCAATGTTTACTTGATTTGTTGTGGGAGAGAAAAGCTGAACCCTGTTATAGTTTTGGTTTTCCTGACCTCATCTCTCTAGAGCTGTGATTATTATGTGTGTATTATTATGTTACTTTTAGCATCAATGACAGTGCCTCCAAGAAAAATCTCTAAACATTTTTTCTCAGCACTAATTATCTAAATTATAATTATAAGCGTTTAAAGCAACTATCCCAAGATGCTGTCAGAAGTAACTGGAAGAAAACATTTCTTCTGTACTCCCTATAGGGATGAGGTCAAATAATTGTGAAGCATAAAAAGTGAGACCTTAGAGAATAAACATATGACCTTGACTATGCTCTGAAAATCTCTGAGGGGTATATTTCCTGGAAGAGAATTCTTAGATTCCTAAATACCTTGATTAAATACCTATTAAAGATCTGGTAAGAAAAAAAGAGGCCTTCCCAAAGAAAGAGCGTGGGGGACATCTAAGTAAGGTAGCAGGTATTGACAGAGAATCCATTATAAAAGGTAAAATAGATAGGGCTGTGTGATGGAAAGTCAGCTTACTATGGACTCACAGTGCATGGGAGTGAGGAAATGGAGGGAGTACGATCATGCTCTCAATAAATGTAAGTGTAAAAGGGTAACTAGCACTTTATGAGGTAAAAGGAGACTTTAAATACTGATGGGTAAGAACTAGTAGATCAGGATTTGTTGAATTACGGTAAATATAAATTCAATACTCATGAGATCAAAGTCCATTATTAGCAAAATAAAAAAAGAGTGGGATCCATGCTCAAGAAATTAACCTTAGTTTTAAAAAGGGATCTATTACCAATTTAATATAAATTAGGGAAAAAGAATAGATGGAAAGGGAGGATTATTCTGAATTGTGGAAGGAAATGGAGGGATTTCTCAACAGATGGCTTCAGCTTCTTTATGATGCAGGAGACAAGCATATCTAGAAAGAGAGGGAGAAGATTAGAGATGAAGATAACTAAAAATATTTGAAAGCATAGCAATAGATAATGGCATAAAGAGTTGAGATATGAAACAGAAAAGATCTGTTGGGCAGAATCATAAGAGGAGTTCAGGTTATTAGCAATGAAATATTTACACTGACATCAATCTACCTAGTTGTGTATTCAGCTGCACAAAACTACCATAGTGTATCCATAGGGATAGAAATGGACACTACATTCAATTCATGCCGAGGTTTCTCCAGGTCAGGGTGATGGGATGAAATAAGAAAAGAATTAAGGCTATTGAAGGAGACTGAAAGGATTGACCAGAAAATTTCACAAAAGAGAGAAAGCAAGAAATATTGGTATAAATTGACATGACAGAAAAGTAAGAATATATATATTGGGCTCAAAAGGCAATGAGAGAGAATAGGGAGCTATGTAGAAAAAGAACTCCAGAAGTCTGCCTGGGGCTCCCTTGAGTCTTTGCTGAACACTAAGTTGTGCATGCATAGGGTGAAACTCCATAAAACTGCACATATACATACCAGGTAACTTTGAACTAAACAGTTTCCAGAGTTCATTCAAAGCTGGAAGGTATTCAAGATATGACCACCCAGAGAGCAGAATCTTCACTGATTACTTAGGGCATTCAACAGAGACACTAGAAGGGTTACACCTTAGTAGTTGGACTAAGTATCTCTATAAAAAGATTATTCAAACTCACTTAACAAAGCTTAAATGTAAGCTTTGAAAGAATCAAACTGAACCACAAGTAAATTAACTGCATATCAGAAAACAATCTAATACTTCTTTTTAAAAAGAAAATAAAAAATAAAACCCAGGCACTCAATGAAGTAAAATTGACAATGTCCTTCACCCAATTAAAAATTATTAGACAAGCCAAGAGACCAGAAAAATACGGCTATAAATAGGAGCAAAAATAGTCAATAAAACTGATCCATACGTTCTTTCTGTGTGTTGACTTAAGCATTAGTTGGGATTAATAATAGATTACTTGCTGGAGAAGAAAAAAATCAGTTAACTAGAAGAAATATCAATAGAAACTATCCAAAATGAAGCAAAATAGAGAAACAAAAAACTGAATCTTAAAAAAGTAACAGAGTTTCATTTATCTGTAAAATAATATTAAGTGGGCTAATATATACATAATTAAAATCCTAGAAGGAAAGGGGGAAATATATATACACATACACACACACACATATGTATATAATTTTCTAAGTTTGATGAAAACTATAAACTCACAGATCCAAGAACCACACTGAAGCTCATAAAAATTGAATCCCTGAAAACTAGAGTTAAACTTAAAATCTTAAAAGTGGCCAAAGAAAAACACATTTAGTAAAAGAGGAACAAAGATAAGAAATACTGATGATTTCTCATCAGAAATCATGCATGCATAGTATATCTTTACAGAGCTGAAAGAGAAAAAACTGTCAACCTAAAATTTTATACTCAAATAAAATATCCTTCTCAAGTGAATTTAAAATAATTTATCCAATGAACAAAAACAGAGAATGTATCACAGAGAACGCATCATCAACAGAACTTCACTATATGAAAAGTTAAAGGAATTTCTTCAAATGAAAGAAAAATAATACCAGATGGAAACCCAGACATACACAAATAAACAATAAGCACCAGAAGTGGGAAATATGTAGGTAAATGTAAACGTTTTAATCTTTGATTTCTTTAAAATATTATTTTTAAAATAAAAATTATAACAATTTATTTTGAGGTTTATAACATAGGTAGAAGTAAAATATATGACAATTGCATATGAATGAATGGAGGAATCGAAATAGCTTGTAGGGTTATCATATTATATGTGAAGTGGTCCAATATTATTTGATGGTAGACTATGATAAGTCATCTACTGTAAATCTTACAGCAGCAACAATAACAAAACAACAACAACTAATAAGCCAATAGAGGGGATAATAAGAAATCCTTTTAAAATACTCAATCCAAAAGGCAAAAAGGAGGGAAAATAATCAACAGAAGGGGAAAATAGAAAAAAAATTTTAAGGTAGATTTAAACAACAGTATCAATAATCAGATTATAAATGTTCCAAACACTCCATTAAAAAGTAAAGGTTGCTAGACTAGATAAAAAAAGGACCCAACCATTAGCTATACAAAGGAATTCATTTTTTAACTTCATAAAAAGATATAGAGAGCAATTCCACACCCATATGCAAAAAACAAACAAACAAACAAACAAACAAACAGTACTTGTACCCATACCTCACACATTATACAAATATTAACTCAAATTTGATCCTTGGACTAAATATATAAGTTAAAACTCTAAATGCACTAAGAGAAAATACTACTTCCCTGAGGTAGGTGTGGAGTTCTTAAATAGCACAAAAGAAGTACAAACCACAAAAGAAAAATTTGGACTTCATCAAAATGAAAGGCTTCTGTTCTTCAAAATTCACAATTAAGACAATAAAAAGGCAAATCACAGATGGGAATGAAATATTCACAATACTATATCTAACTGGTATACAGAATATATAAACAACTCTTGCAAATCTGTGAGAGTCCAAACAACTCAATTGAAAAATGAGCAAAACATCAGTCACTTTCCAGAGCAGATATATAAATGGCCAGTGAGCACTTGGAAAAGTATTCTACATCATCAGTCATCAGGAAAATACAAAGCCACAGTGAGATCCCACTATACAACCACTCAAATTGTTAAATTTAAAAGACAGATGAGAAGGAGTAACCGGACCTCTCAAATATTGCTGGCAGGAATGCAGAAGTTACAAGCACTTTGGAGGACAGCTCGGCAATATTTTATAATGTTAAACCTATACTTACCACACAACCCAACAGTTTCACTTCTAAGTATTTATCCAAGAAAAAAAAATGTATGTCTACACAAAGACTTATACATGACGTTCATAGCAGCTTTATTCATAATAGACAACAACCCAGGGAATAGACAAGCAAATTATGGTATAGTCACAGACTGGAACACTGTTCAGCAATGAACAATGATGTAATTGAATGGAATTCTGCTCAAGAATGGACAACTGATTCAATTACCACAGATAAATCTCAAAAACATTTTGCTGAATAAATAATCCAGGCACAAGAAGGTACATACTGTATGATCCCTTTTCTGTGAAATTCTAGAAAAGTCAAAGCTAATCTGCAGTGACCGAAAGCAGATCAGTGGTTGCCTAGTTGCTTGTAACTGGAGAAGGAGGTGGAACTGACTACAAAGGACCATGACAGAACATTTTGGGGTGATGGAATTATTTTATATCTTGATTGTAGTGATGACTGCATGGGTATATACATTGGTCAAAACTCAGTGACCTGTATACTGAGAGTGGTACATCTTACTATATATGAATTATACCACAATAAGGTTGATTTAAACAGAAAAAAATCAGAAGACATTCACGTTTGGGTAGGATGGAGTAGTTTGAAGCAAGTCAATGCTTCTGCTAAAAGCAACTGGAAAAGCCTTATCAAGTACTATAATCATATTTGAAAGGTATTAAAGAGCTGTGACAGCAGCAAGAGTTAAGGAAATAAAATTCCAGAGAGGGAAGAATCTTCAGACAAATGCTGAGGATACTCATGTCTCTCTAGGGTCCTTTGCCAATGTTGGGTATGGTCCAAAGGTGGTGAATCTGGGCCTCGTGCAGGGCCACTTCTGAAACATAGAGAAACCAGTAGAACTTCTGGAAGCTGTGTGAGGGTAGAGGGATCAACTGGAGATTTGAGAGGCTTCAAGAAACTGATTTCCTATTTAAGACATTTGCTGAATTGCAAAACTTGACCAGGCAGGAGACTAAATAACTAAACCAAAATCTCAGAAAACTGGAGTTGAATTTCTCATGGTATCAGGTACATAGAAGACAGTCCCATTACTCGGAGGGGCCTTGAGAAGAACAGGTGAGATGGGGAAGTTCTCTAGGGTGTGGTAAATTGCAACTGATGATAGACAGTGACTTTCTCTCTTGGATTACCTGCCAATCTAGACTCAGAAACAGGCTGAGAAACTGTGGTTTTTACTCCAGGCAAAAGTTTGCCTCCAGAATTCAAAAAGAAATCCAAGTGGCTTCTTCCTCAAGTTTCTGTATGAAATTTTTGCCTGGCCCAAGGCATCAACTCAGGCACAGCACACTCTGGCTGGGAAGCTGAAGCTGACCCCAAAGCCTTCCAGGGCTGAGGCAGTGTCAGGGCACAGCACACATGAAAAGAACCACCCCAGAGGGCACACATAGTACCCCTGGAAGCAGAGTTTACAATTGTTAGGGTGCCCTGAGCAGGACACGCATTGGTCAGGCAGAGGGGTTAACAGAGTCCCCTGTGTGGCCTCCTGCCCTGGGCCCTCCTGCTCCAGGGTTGCCAGTCCAGTCCTCACTTTCAGAGGGAATGCCCAGGCAGTCAGTTACCACAGTTTGCTTTTCCATTACGCCAGCTCATCTGCCTCATGAGTGTGGACGTCTAAAGATGTTTTGCATGGAACATGCAATAGTCAGGGCCACCTCCCATTGTCTCCTAATCAGCTGTCAGGTGTGTTCATAGGGTCCAATGTGAGAATTCAAAGCACATGAAGCACTTTGGAAAAAGAGCAGGGGTATTTTTCTTTAGGAAGGGAAAGTTTCCAGGAACAGTTTTGAAAAACAAAAGACCATTAATGCCCTCCCTTGCTCTCATGCTTTCCCCGGATGCTGGGATTTTGGAGGGTTTTTTCTCCTTCATTGATACAGAGTTAATGTGTCTCACTCCACAGTCAAAACATTACTTTTTTTTTTTTTTACTCCTTCCCTACTCTCACTCAGATCCTTCCTCTGGAAAAGTTGTGTGAAACAGAAACAAAAGTATTTTCATAGAAAAAAATTTTTATATAACTTAAACAGAATGACACATTTATGCAGCAATTGGTCAGGATAGAATCCTGAATTTTCAAAAATTTCAAAATTGGGTTACATATCCTCCTATCCCTTTACTCCTGACTATTTATTCAGTAAGTAATCTACAAAAGATCAATCCCTTTCTGAGATAAGTGCATTTAATAATCAAGCTGCCTTCCTTAGGGTCTTTGTACCAGAAGAAAGCTGAAAATGGTAGAGTTAGGCTATCAGTCTGTTGTTGCAAACTGCAACTAATCCAGAAAGCTGAACACAAGTGAACAGAAATGAGACATCCCCCAAGAGAGGGGTCAAAAGTTAGATCTGTCAGCAGTGGGTGGAGGGGTCACAGTTCTTGTGATGTCCTCCTCCAACATGCAGCTTTGGGGCAGGAATCACAAGTTCGGAAGTGATTACTCTGCATCAGAAATACAGAGCTGATCAGGAACCATTTCATTTAATTTCATTTTTCTATGGAAATACTAGGGATTAAACCCAGGACCCTCCTGCACGCTAAGCACACGATCTACCACCAAGCTATACCCACCGATCCACCACTGCTTGATCTTAATTTTAGATAGTCCTCTCAGAGAATAAGCCCTTTCCTGTGAGCACTTGTAAGTGACCCAGATGGTCCAGCCAGCATGCACAATGTTCTCACAGTTCTGGCTCCCACAGAGGGATGCCCTAAATCTGTAACACTCCTAGAGGCTGAATTCTATTTATTCAGCCATATCTGCCTTCAATTCAGCACAGCTTGTAGCAGGTTTTCACTTAGACACAGGACCAGGTTAAAAGGCTCTGTTGATTCAGATTTTTTAAAAGCCAGCAGGTTTTCTTCAGCAGCAGCAAAGACACTACAGGGCCAGACAGTCATGTTCCAGGCATGACTGACAAGGAAGATTTCCCTAAACCCTTTTTATATTGTCAAACTTTGAGTTCAAATTGATCCACTCAAAATGTGCACCTCAGGCCAGAAAACCATCAGCCTCCAAAAGTTGTCAGATATATGATCTCACAAGAGCTCATTAGCAAACTGAAAACTGCTGCTTAAAGCTCCAAAAGTGTACCTCCATATGGAGATTGCCTCTTTTTCCCTTAAATTCCAACAGGCAAAAATCATAGTAAAAATCATCACCTATGGAAATTTGTTTGGTTTCCAATACTCAGCAAATTTAAACCTAGTCCACCCATCAGTGGCAAAAAGGAATTTGTGTCCCTCAACACTTCTTTGCAGCTTTTTCTATAAGGATGATCCCTCTAGCATTTATGAAATTAAAATCATTTAACATTTTATATCAAAATTTTTCATACATCCATATACAAGAGTAACAAGACACAAAGCACTTAAAATATACCCCTTTTCTTTCTCATTGAAAGTTTACTCAAACCTCTAGAAGTACATGTAACATTTACAGGTTAATATTACAGCTTTCAGGAAAAAAATCATGGCTGGAATGCAAGTGGAGAAGGGGAAGAGAGGATTTAGGAGCCCTTTCTCCTCTTCCTGGAGGAGACAAAAACTAAAGGCATCACTCAGGCTGCATTTCCCCCCTCACTTCAGCCAGCATGGCCAAAAGCAGCCAGGGCATCCAGCAAGCCAACTGTCCTGGAGATGATCTATTTTTTCATATTACATAAGTAACTTTTACCTCTCATAACAGACTGCAGCTCAGTGCTGTTTCATACCATGGATGACTCCACAGTCACCCAGGAACCAAAGTTTCATCATGCTCCACCCTTTCATCTTCATTTCCTTTTCCCAAATAATGCTTTTGCTGAATTTCAGTGAGTCATGGGGGAATCTAACGAATCCCACTTCTGACACCAACTGTATCAGAGGTCCCCAAGACCACCACCCCTGGGTTCAACAATTCACTAAGAGGACACAGAGGATTAAGCATCTAGTCATACTCTTGGCTGTAATTTATTTTCCTCATTAAGGGATACAAAGGATACAAAGCAAAATTAGCAAAGGGAAAAGGTCTGCAGGAAACTACCTACAAGCTTATGAGTCTTCTACCAATAGAGCCACACAGAATGTGCATAATTCCTTCAGCAATGAGTTGTGTGATATACTGCACAGTAATAAAATGGATGAACTGCTGTTATATACAGCAAACTGAATGAGTATTCCACATACAATGTTAAGCAAATCCAAAAGAGTACATACTGAATGATATCACTTACATAAAGGTTAAACCCCAGCGAAACTCATCTAGGTTATTAGAAAATAAGATAAAGTTTACCTCTTAGAAGGAGGAAAGAGGTAGTACTGGAAGAGACACGAGGGGAGCTTTCTGAGATCCTGTTACTGTCCTATTCCTTGTTTGGGTGGTGGCTACATGGGTATACTCAGTTTAGAAAATGCATCAAGCTGTGCATTTATCAATCATGCATTCTTCTCTGTGTTACTTTTCTATTAAAAAGTTTCTTAAAAACAAAAAACTGTTAAAATTTCCATTATTTTTATTTTGTTATATTTTTCATCATGCAAAATTTTTGATATGCTGGTCATACATTTTTATTTTTATGAGAACGCTAATGAATTTACTGTACTTATAAGTAACTAAATATGAAAACTATACTATAGTTTCTAGTATCAGATCTAACTCCTCCAACTCAAAGACCTGTGATAACCTTCACAAGTGTAAATAAGAGGAAGTTCTGGCATAATTCTAAGTCTCCTTTTCTATGTCTTATACTGGGATTTTTCTACCAATTTGTGACAGGATGTCTCTATACACACCCACAAAACACACACACACACACACACACACACACACGGATTTTCTTTGTTTTACAAATGTAGTATTATATTATATACCCATCTTTTGATGTTGATATTCCCACAACACAACATAATGGTAATATCTCTACTTTGACTTGTATTTAACTCATTCTTTTATCTGTCTGCAAAGTATTTCATAAACTTGATGTACAATGATTAATTCAACCACTCATTAATGGTGATTATGATTGCTTTAGTGTTCTGCTTCTATAAACTCTGATATAATGAAAATCTTACACATATATCATTAAGTACTGACACTTCTGTCATACAGTAGACTCAGAATATTTCTGGATTGAAGGATATGTGTATTTTTTATTTCAATGTAAAATGCCAGATTGAAAATCTCAAATTTCTCTAACAAATCACACTGCCACCAGCAATATGTGAGAGGATCCTTTTCCCAGCATTCCAACCAGCACTCGCTCTATAAGTCACTTTCTGTTTTGCCAATGAATGGCTATACAACGATGATGTCTCATTTCTGCTTTAACTTCCATTTCCCTGGATACTAAAGACAGACCATTTATCGTATGTTCATTCACCTCTTGTGTTTTTTATTCTATAATTTATCTATTTATATCTTTTGCCCAATCTTCTACTTGGTTAGTATGCTTTTATTTGTACAACTATCTGCATTGTTTATGGTCATCACCTGCCATGTGATTTTTATTTTGTCAAATATATTAATATTGTAATATATGGACTTGAGCTTCCTTATCTTAGCTAAAGGGACCTGCCCATCACAAAATTGTATGTAAAATTTCTTCAGTTTTCTTCTGAGATCTTTACTGATTTTTTCTATCTGTAAATATTTTGACCATTTGGAGTTTTTCTGTACTGCATGATACAGGGATCATACTTTATTTTCTTCCAGTTATACCAGCAACATTTTAAAAATAAGTCATTCTCCTCCCAAATTCGAATACCATCTTTACGTGTGATAAAATCATATCTTTTTTAGGATCTATTTCTAATGTCCCTGATATGTCTGCCTAGTCACATGGCAGTGCTACACTATTTGCATTTCAATGGCTTTAAGGTGAGTTTAAATATCTAATAAGATTAACCTTCTCTCAGCTTTCTGTATTGTCATAATTTTCTTGCTTTTTATGAGACATCATTCTTCCATATAAGCTGTAAGATTATTTTACTCAATTAAAAAGTTCTTTGGGGATTTTAATTGGCACCATGTTGAATTTACAAATTATATGATTAAGTCATTAAGCTTCTTATTCAAAAGCATGACATGGCTTTACTTTTGTGCAGATTTTGTTTCATGTTCTCAGAAATTATTTCATAGAGTTCATTTCATGTGGGTCCTATAATGTCTCTTGTTTTGTTGCGGAAAAATGTGTTACAGCTTGGCATTACAACTCAGTTGTGATAGCAACATAGATCTGGGTGAGAGACCAAGAAGCACTTGGAGAGTTGGAGAACTCGGGTTTATTACGCCAGCACGGCCAGATAAGTTAACACTTCAAGCTCTGGACCCCGTCTGTAGGTTTACACAGGCCTTTTATAGGCTGCCCATTTTACACTTTGCAACATCATATGCAAATTAAGTATAACAGAAGTTGACCAAACAGGAACAAGCTTTGTAGAAATACACCAATCAGGAGTGAGAGAAATAACCAATCAGGAGTAAGAGAAATAACCAATCAGGAGTGAGCTCCATGCAAATGAAGTACTACAAATGGACCAATCAGAAGTTAGGGAAGTGGACCAATCAGAAGTGAGAGTAATAACCAATCAGGAGTGAAGGAAATAACCAATCAGAAATGAGCTCAGGGAACCAACAGAATTTTAAGGTAAGTTAGCCGCTTTAGAGGCAAAAAGTGAGATAGAGCCTCTGGGCCAGGGAACCAGACGGTGCTGGGAGGAAAGCAGTGGCCCTGGCTAGGGGTCCTGCTGGTCTTTTTATGGGGCTTCCTGCCTCAGTTTAACGTATTGAATTTTAAGTATTCTGCTGACCATTATTTCTTACTGCAGTTTATTTCATATTACTTTGCATTCTTTCAACACAAACCCACCAGGCACAAAGAACATGAAGAAATACTCTTCATGTCCACAAACAAGTATGCTTTTATCCACTTATGCCACTCAGGATAGGCTCAGTTATGCTGCAATAACAAATAGCTCCCAAAGTCATGGTGCTTTAACATAATACTAGTATATTTATTTGCTCATGCTACATGTCCACTATGGATCCACAGGAGGCTATATTCATTTTCATCACTAAAAGACCCAGTCTGATGGAGAGTCATCTCAAAACGTGTTTCCATGATCACTACAGCGATGGGGAAGGGAAGAAACAAATTACACATTGTCACTTCTCATATTTTATCGACCAAAGCATGTCAGTCGCTATGCCTAACAGGGTGTGAAGAAGGAGAAACTGAATAGTTAAAAAGCAGTCCAGATAACTACAATATTTTTCTGGAAGCATGTGACATTCTCATCTCTACTCTCATCACATTACACAGGGACAAGGATGCATATTAATATTTCTACATCATAAGAAAAATAATAGGAGTGGCATCAATATGAATGAGGAGTAAGGACTACCAAAACTTTTCTCCTCCATAAAATTAATGTGAAAATTTGCAAAAAGAAAAAATAGTTCAGAATCAGCCCTCTCAGAATTCTAGAAATTAATCAAAGACCTGCAGCAATATGGAGAGCATTTATTTATTCAAGAAAAATGGCCAGATCTCAGTAAGAACAGTGAGATTTGTAGCATTTCAACCTACCCTTGTCCCATCTCCTACTCGCCACCTACACAGTAGCCTTGAAAAACAACAGCCTTCATTCAGGGGGAAAACCAGCAGCCTTGCAATCACCAGAGGGAGCACAGCAGGGCTGGAGCGCTTATAAAGCCGCATTCACAAAGAGTTGTCATTATTCGACCTGCCTAGTGGGTCCCTGGAAGACCCTACTTGCAAGGCTGGCTGTATTTTACCTCACTTAGAGTTTTCTCAGTGAAAAAAGGGTTCTCACAGGAGGTGACATTTGTTTTAAAAAATATTACAGGCATATAGGCAATTGTTTAACTCCACGGTTGCCTGAAATTGTGGATAACAGTACAGGCAAACAATATACTAACCAAAAAGATTAAAAGGGAGTGCTGGAGAATGAGATGTCCATAGGAGCTCTGAAAATCTCTAACACATTCTGAGAAGCTTTCAATGCCATGAACATGCACTGAGTATGGGCATGCCCAAGGCTGTGTGCATGCTCAGGAAAGACCTGAGAAAGTCCTAAGCTTTCACCTTGTACTGACTTTAAGGCTCTGTGTAAGCAGAAAGTGAAGGCTAAGGCAGAGTTTTAAACTGCCTAACAGAGTTGAAAGCATGCCCCAAATACACACAGAGTCCCTCGGTAAAAACTGGAAGGCATATTGGTACCAGGCATTTCAGGAAATCTCTGTCCAATCATTAGCTGATCCATAAGCTAACTGAGCAGATATTTCAGGATCTACACACACCAAAGAGAACAGACTTTACAGAATTAGTTAAGAATAGTTGGAAAAAAATCACTAAACAAATAACTAATATAAAAAATGGCAACAAAAACAAACTTGAGGAAGAGGGCAGCATATGATTTCCAAAGTTACCCATTATAATAGTCAAAATGTTCAGTTTGCAACAAAAAATATTATAAGACATGCAAAGGAGTAAGAAAGTGTGGACTAGGGGAAATGTTAAGAAACTATTCAAAATATATATATACTAAAAAACACACAAGGAAATTAAAGTAGTACACTAGAAAAAATATATATTAACACAAAAGAAGGCAGTAATGGAAGGATAGACAAATGAAAAAAGACAAAAGGTATATAGAAAACAAATCAGAAAATGGCAGACATGAAGCCTACCTTTAGTAATTATAACAAATGCAAATGGATTAAACACTTCAATTAAAAGACACAGATTTGCAGAATGGATTTTTAAAAAATATGATGCAACTGTAAGTTGTCACAAAGAGACATACTTTAGATTCACAATACATATAGGCTGAAAGTAAAATAATGGAAATACATACAATGTAAACAGTAGCTAAAACATGCCTGGAGTGGCTATAATATCAGACAAAATAGGCTTTAGGACAAAAATCTTTTACTAGAGACCAAGAAGAATATTTTATAATAAAAGAATCAATCCATCCAGAAGACATAATATGAAAGATGCTCAACATCACTAATTATTAGAAAAATGCAAATCAAAACTACAATGAGATATCACCTCATACTGGTCAGAATGTTATCATCAAAAAGCCTACAAATAATAAACGCTGAAGAGGTTGTGGAGAAAAGGGAATCCTCCTACACAATTGGTAGGAATATGAGTTGGTGCAGCCACTATGGAAAACAGTATGAAGGTTCCTTTAAAAACTAAAAATAGAGCTACCATATGATCTAGCAATCCCACTCCTGGGTATATATCCAGAAAAAATGAAAACTCTATTTTGAAAAGATGCATGCACTCCAATGTGCATAGTGGCACTATTTATAATAGCCAAGACGTGAAAACAATCCAAGTGCCCATAAAGATGTGGAATATATGTACACAATGGAACATTACTCAGCCACAAAAAGAATGAAATATTGCCCTTTGCAGCAACATGGATGGACCTAGAGAATATTATCCTTAATGAAGTAAGTCAGAGAAAGACAAATACTATATGGTATCACTTACATGTGGAATCTAAAAATTATACAAATGAATCTATATAAAAAACAGAAAAAGACTCATTGATATAGGAAACAAACTTATGGTTACCAAAGGGGAGAGAGAGGGAGGGAGGGAGGGACACATTAGGAGTATGATATTAACACATACAAACTACTATACATCAAATAGATAGATAAGCAATGAGGATTTACTGTATAGCACAGGGAATTATATTCAATATCTTATAATAACCTATAATGGAATGTAATCTGAATAAAATAACTGAAACACTTTGCTGTACACCTGAAACTAACACAATATTATAAATCAATTATACTTCAATAAAAAGAAGACGTAACAATTATAAACATATATGACCTAACAAAAGAGCCCCAAAATACGTAAAGCAAAAACTAACAGAATTAAAAGAAGAAATAAACAATTCAACAATATTTGGACACTACAGCATCCTACTTTCAATAGTGAACAGAACAGCTAGACAGAAGATCAACAAGAAAACAGAAGATATGAATAACACAGTAAAACAACTAGACATAATAGACAACTATAAAACATGCCACCCACCAACAGCAGAGTACATGTTCTTCTCAAACATGCATGGGACAATCTCCAAGACAGAACCACTAGCTAGATCACAGAACAAACTTCAGTAAATATATAAGGATTCTAATCACACAAAACATGTTCTTCAACAACAGAATTAAATTAAAAATCAATGGCAGAAGGAAGTTTGGAAAATTCACAAAAATATGGAAATTAAACAACACACTCTTTATTAACCAATGAATTAAAGAGGGGAATTTAGTAAATACTTTGAGATGAATGAAAATGAAAACACAACATACAAAAATTTATGGGATACAGTGAAAGCAGTGCCCAGAAGAAAATTTTAAATGACTACATTTTTAAAATCTCAAATCAATAACCTAACCTTCCACCAAAGTCCATTCCTTCTCTATGATGGTTTCCTCTCCTGTTAAGTGGGATGGAAGCGGCCTCTAGGCACACATCATTGGGAAAGGTCCAGACCCAGACTGGGCATCCCTTCACTGCTTCCCAGTTCCAGCAAAGAGCCTGGGTTGAGTTGGATGCCATACACCAGCTGTAATGTGGCGGCAGAAGAACACACACTCCAAGCACTGCAAAGACTCAGGCCTGGTTAGAGGAGGGGAATTCTCTCCTGGACCACCCGGCCTAGAGCCTCAGGCTGGAAATCAGGTTGGCAGCCCTAAGTGTTAGCCCTCCTTACTAGTGACCTCGCTCTTGGGCTTTACCCCCTCTCAAACCCAGAGCCTAAGTGAAGGAAGGTGTTTATCTTGGAAGCTCTGCCATGCTTTTGTTTCTGATCCTTTTCCAGCTGCAGATGATTTGGGGCAAGAAAAAATCCTGTGTGTCTGCTAGCTGGTGTCCCTAGACAGTGACTTTTCCATCACTCAACAGCAGTCTCCTTTTGTAGAAAGTGATAATAGGGAGACACGCTGGGACTTGGGACCCTGGGCTGCAATGCTTGCAGGGCAATGAGCACCAGAATACAAAGAAACTATAAAGAGCTAAAAAAGAACTGTGTACATGCGCAGCTGGGGCCAGTTGTGAGAATAAGATACAAAAAGACCTAAAACCCAGCTGCTACTTTTGAGGTGTCAGGAGCAAAAGCAGGGTACCAGGAACAGAAGCAAGATACTGTGCATGGTCCCTGCACACAGCACCACCAAGGGGGTGGGCGGACCACCCAAACCACCCCTCCAGCCCCACACTTGTACCCGCCCCTACACTCACCCCATTTAAGGGACCAGCTGGGAGCAACAGGGAAGCTGTTACTTGTTTTCACCCCCTCCTGCTGCAGCACGAGCCGCAATAAAGCCTTGTCTGAATTTCTCGTCTGGCCTCTTATCAACTTCTATTGATTAAGAAGGCCAAGAACCCTGGTCGGTAACAATAGCGCCTGCCTGTTATGGTTATTACAAAGAATATCAGCTATTCTTGTTGGTGCAAACAACAAGAATAACCCGAATCAAATGGTTTAAAACAATAAGGGATTTATTTGGTTATCTCATTTATAAGCAGGCCATATGTAGGGCAGGCTCCACTATTTATAGTCAAAGCGGTCCCAGATGTATTTCTGTATGTCTTCCTTTTTATACAGAGTCGGGGGAAGGAATACACAAAAATAAGTTACCCACACTTTCATCTCTTTGTTAATTATGCAGAGCAAGAAGTGAATGTTTTCTGATCTCAATCCCTGGAGGGAATTCCTGCTTAGAATTTGTGGCTTATTTTTTCAGACATTTTTTTCCTACTCATCTACAGACATCTATGCGTGTTACAGAGAGAGAGACATGCAAGTATACTTTAACCAAAATAAAATCATGCTAATACATGTTGCTTTCCAAACTAGTTAGGATTTATCTAGGGCAGTGATTAAAAATTCATAATAATTTAGAATCCATTGGGTCAGAAAGCAGATTGGTGGTTGCCAGGGGCTGCGGGGAAGGAAAATTGGGAGAAAATGCTTAATGGATACCAGGTTCCCATTCAGAGTGATGAAAAAGTTCTTTTTTTTTTTTTTTATGGAGGTACTGGGGACTCAAGAATAAGTTCTAGAACCATCAGTGGTGATGGTTTATAACACTATAAATGTACTTGATGCCACTTTACAATGGTTAAATTGGTCACGGGTAAAATTTTATGTAATATGTATTTTACCACAATTTAAAAAAATGGTAGGCCCAAAAAGAACAGAGAGAAAAGGTAAATGGGCGAAGACAGACAGGCATAGGGTTAGGGGGAGGGTATAGCTCAGTGGTAGAGCACATGCTTAGCATGCACGAGGTCATGGGTTCAATCCCCAGTACCTCCATAGGAAAAAGAGAAAGTTAAAAAAAAAAAAAAAAAGACAGTTGTAGGGCAATAAAGAGGGAGGGGGACTGGGGAAAACTGAAAAAGTCAGGTTGGTGATCTCTACCCAGCTCTTTGAATTGGCACCATGGGGGAACGTGGGCCCAGTATTAACCAGATTTTAGAATTCTTCACAATTAGACAGAAGTGGGGCTTTCATGTGAAAAGGACCAATTTGGGTATGTGGCAAATAAATGAAGTATTTAGAAACAGTGTGGGCCTGCAGGTCCCCAACTTACAGCTTTGCTTTTTTTTTTTCCTTTTGTTTTATGAGGGGGAAGGTAGTTGGGTTTATTTCTTTATTTGGAGAAGAGGTACTAAGGACTGAACCCAGGACCTCACGCGTGCTAAGAATGCCCTCTACCACTTGAGCTATACCCTCTTCCCCTTCAACTTACAACTCTGGCAACAGATTACCCTGAAGGTTCGGCCAGCCTGCTCTAGGAGTGTGGTATACAGGGACAGGGACCAAGCGCAGGGAGGTGTCCTGCATGGGTGACACGCTCCTCCAGGGATATAGGTCAGCTCGCTGACTGTGGAAAAGGAAACCAGCCGCACATACACTGGAGGGCAGAATCCCTATGTCTGAGCCTCAGAATAGCACACCATTTCACATCCAGCTGGTTGTCAAAAATTTAAAAGACTTTCAATATCAGGTTTTAACCCATAGAATAAAACAAATGCCCATGGGCTCATGCTGATCTAAGTCAATAATCAAATAAGTAATGGGGAGAAAGGATGGCTCCTTTTTTCAACAGAATTTCAACTAATAAATGTAAAAGGAGAAAGGGACATGAAAAAATCACTGTTAGGCAAATGCCCCAGTAACAACTGTTCCAGACCAGATCCATCAATGGATGCTAAAGTTAGTAGGTACAATGTTGAGGAGAATCTAGATTTGTGTAGTCTGAAAAGTAGCTTCCCTAAGATACTTATTAATTGCAAAGAGAAAGACAGTACCTTTACAGTGGGGAAGTGCAGCACACAGTGCCTTAACCAACTGACCGAGGTCAACATTGCCTGTAATAAGATATACTGACATGTCTGATAGAATATGCACTGGGAAGGACACAACATGATTTGTGTGGTATTCCCGGCAAAAATGCCTAACTTTCTTTCAACCAGGAGAAACATCAGACAAACCCAAACTGAGGGACATTCTATAAAACCTCTGATCACTTCTCCTCAAAAGGGTCAAAGTCTTGAAAGACAAGGAAATGCAGAGGAACTGTCACAGACCACAGGAGGCTAAGGGCACCTGACAGCTAAATGCAGTGGGGGATCCTGGATTTGATCCTGGAACAGAAAAAGGACATCGACAGAAAAATTGTTAAAATTCAAATCAGGCTGGTAGTTAAGTTAATAATGTGGTACCAATGTTAATTTCCAGTTTTTGATCATTGTACTATAGTGTTAATATCAAGGGCATCAGGGTAAAGATACATGGGAATTCTGTACTACATGAACATTTTCTCTTAAGTCTAAAATTACCTAGTATTGCAGTTTCCACCTCGCTCTCTCTGGGTCCACTTGCTCTAGGAGGGGAAGCCAGAAGCATGTCATGAGGACACCATGGAGAGGGCCACATGGTGAGGAACTGAGACCTCCTGCCAACAGCCAGTATGGCCTTCCAGATGTGTGAATGAGCCACTTTGGAAGGGATCCCCCACCCCCAGTCAAGCCTTGGGATGAGTGAAGCCCTGGCAGTGAGGATGAGCCAGGGCTCTGAGCCAGAACCATCCAGATAAGCCACCCTGCAATACCTGACTCACAGAGTATGTGTGAGATGATAAATGTTTATTGCTTTGAGCAGCTTTTTTAGAGAAAATATTGCTGTTGTGAACAACGGCCACCAGATGGCGCCTGGATTCCAAAGATGCAAACAAAACGGCGGCCAACAGTATAAAGAGGTCAGTCTCTGAGATCACTTATAAATGTATCACAAGCCTAATAAAAATGTCATCGGGTATTTTTTTCCTAGAGCTAGACAACTTGACTATAAGGGTCATTTGGAAGTACAACAGGCAAAGATGGGGAAAAAACTGAAAAAGAAGGAGAAGGAGGAAAAAACAAGGGAATAGCTCTACCAGATATTAAAAAATAATATAAGGGGCAGGGTAGAGCTCAGTGGTAGAGCACATGCACGAGGTCCTGGGTTCAATTCCCAGTACCTCCACTAAAAAACTAATTAAATAAATATTCCTAATTACCACCTCCCAAATACATATATAACAATGTGTTATTGGTGCATCAATGAGTATACAGATCAAGGGAAGGATTAGAAAATCCATAAGTAGAAGCAATTACTTATGGAAATTTATGTGCTCATATAATAGTTTTTAATTTGGGAAGGGACTTTAGGGAAATTTTTAATTTAGTCGTGTTGAAGCAACTAGATAAATAAAAAGAAAAGCTTGAATCCATTCCTCGCATCGGTTACCAGACTAAATTCAAAGTGTATCAAAGACCTAAGTGGAAAATTACAACCTCACAAATAATAAAACATCCACGAGTCTCCTAATGACCCAGGAGTGGGGTAAACTTGCCAAACTGTTCATCAAAATCCAGAAGCAATGAAAGAGAATTTTGTTAAATGACCAAGCAAAAATGAAAACCTCTTGCAGGTTCGAAATGTTAGCCTACCATACGCAAACTAGAAACTACAGATGATAAAATGAAAAACAAATTTACAGTTATATCATAGACAAAGGGCTAGTATTCCTAAAATATAAAGAGCATCTAAAAACTGTGGCCAAAAAGACCAAGAAAACTATTGAAAGTGGGCAAGATCTATGAAGAGGAAGTTTACATAAAAAGGAATGCAAATGTCCCCTTCATATACAAAAATATGCTCAACCCTACTCATAATTTTTTAAAACCACAAATTCAAACCACACCAAGATCCTTTTTCTCACCTATCCAATTAGCAAAACTCCCAGCATTTGACAACACTCTGTCGGCAATGCTTTAGGAAAACAGGGGATCTCACACCTTGCAGGTAGAATGCAAAAGAGTAAACTCCATGGAGGAAGTGGGGGAGGGTATTGCTCAAGTGACAGAGCACATGCCTAGCATGCTCGAGGTCCTGGATTCTATCCCTGGTACCTCCACTGAAAAATCAAATAAATAAACCCAATTACCTCCCCCTTGCAAAAGAAAAGAAGAAAAAATTCCATGGAATGCTCCCTTTGACCCAGCAATCCCATGTCTGAGATACTATTGCAAAGACACACAGATGGAAAGATGAAATGCCCTAAGAACATGCCTCTTCATTGCAGCACTATTTGTAACAGCAAAAGCTGGAAACTATTGAAGCGGCCATGAATAGAGTGCTGGTTAAATCAACTGTGCTTCATCCACAAAAATAGAACACTCTACAGCTGTAAAAAGAAGTAAGATCTATTAGGAGTATACACATAAAGGGTGTGTGTGTGTGTGTGTGTGTGTGTGTGTGTGTGTGTGTGTAGTGACCTCCAAGATATAGTTAAGTGAAAAAAGCAAGGTGCAACTGGAATGCACAGTATGCTACCTTTTGTGGAATAAGGAGGCAAAAGGTCTCCCCTGGTTGTCTGGGACCTGGCCCTGGGGTGATTCGGGCAGATAGAGAGCGGCTGGAGTGTGCGAACCTGATAGAGGAGGTGAGGGGTTGGGGGGTGGGCTCTAGATTGGTTGGTTTGTATTTGGAAAGCATGTTCCTGGGTAAATTATTTGCTATCTGTAAGAACTGGCTAGTCCTGACAGGGGCAGTCCTGACAGGGTCAGCAAAGCCCCAGATGTCAAAGAGTCAGAATACAGGAGGGAAAAAGAGACCTGGTTAATACACCCCCTTGGCCTCACCACTGCGTCTAACCACTTTGAACCTCCCTCGGCCCTCACTTTCTGTAACTTCCCACCCAGCCAGCTCTCCTCCCACTAGCCTGCTTTTCCCTTCTTGGTGCGTCCTGGTCTCTAATCCTATGACACCTGGCTCGGGGTCCTCCTTCTCATGCTGCCTGCATCCTCAGGTAGGCTTATCCAGGCCCATGGCATTAGCTGACATCTAGATGCTGATCATTTCCAAATCTCACATTCAGACATCTCTCCTGAGCTCAGGAACCTATAGCCAACTGCTGATGGGATGTCCGCACCTGGGTATCTCTGTTGGAATCTGATCAAATCCAAAACCAAATCGGTCATCTCCACCATCATTCCCCCAACCCACCCCTCTTCCAATAGTGCCTGTATTTCGTGAATGGGCACCACAGTCCATCTGCAACCTAGGCTGGGAAACTGGGAGCTGTCCTAGACTCCTCCCTCCTCTCAAATAGTAACCAAGACCTTTTAAATATCTCCTATGTGTCACCTCTTCTCCACCTCACTCCCACCACTCTAGTTTGGACAGTTTCATCTTTAACTTGTATTATTGAAGTGGGCCCTGGATCAGACAGGGTCCAGTAAGGAAAGAGAAACCACACCAGTTACTTTAACAGAGAGAATTTAACATATAAACTATAATATAAAGAATTGCCAGCTTGGTATAAAGTAGTTATCAAGATAATTGAAAGAGAACTTTAAGGTAGGGATTCTTAAAGTTTAGCCAAATCGCCTGGAGGACCTGTTAAAAGGCAGACTCCAGAGTCTCTGACTGGTCTGGGATGGGGCCTGGAATTTTGCATTTCTAACAAGTTCCCGGCTGATGCTGACACTGCTGGTCTGGGGACCACACTCAGAACCACAGCTCTAAGACAGCACAGAAGTAGCAACTGTAGGAAGCAGGTGCCACACCTAGAGCTGGGGGACCAAAGAGGCAGAAGAAGGGGCACCAGCCAGCTGGTGCTGATGTTCCTGATGAAACTGGTTTTGCAAGTGTCAGAAAACTACAAACTGGATTCAGCAGCTGCTACAGGAAGGCAGTGCCGCTGCCGCCACCACCACCACCGCGAGAGCGAAGAAGTGTTGCTGGGGTAACACTTACAAGAACAGCAGGCAAGTCCCTTCTGCATAAGGTTCCAACCATCCTGAACAGAGGTTCCCAAGGAAGCAGAACTTTCAGTGCTAAAACTGGGGAAGTCCTGAGCCAACCAGGACAAGTTCATCACCCTCCTGCAGACTCCAACAAACCCCATTGCCGAGGTCTAACACAGAACCATCTGACAAAGCAGGAATTTCCCAGCCCAGCATCACAAAGCAAAGCCCAGAAGGGTGGGTTGGGAGCTCAGAAACAGCAGCTTCATCATCTGTGCTGACTCTCAATGATCTTCCTGGTCCTCTGCAACCCATCCTCAGGGCTGCCATCAGGAGAAATTTTATAAATAGGTATAATTGATCATTTCAAAGAAACAAATTTTTTTTGCCCAAAATTTCTCAACAGCTACCTGTGATATTGTGATTTAAAGTAAGAAGTATATATTTGGTCTTTGTCCCCTCTCCTGACACAGCATCTCTAAAACCCTGGAAAAACAATAAGAGTGACAAAAGTGAAATGAGTGTCTCTTATTATTCCTAATGAACCCCTTTCAAACATACCTCAGTTTAGAAAGCGAAGGGTTGGGAGCACGTTGCCAGGGAACCAATCACGTGATTAGAAGGTTGGAATTTGCAGCCTTACCCCTAGACCTCTGGGGAGGGGAGAGAGACAGAAGGTTGAGTTAATCACCAAATGCCAATGATTTGATAAATCGTTCCTAAGTAATGAAGCCTCCATAAAAATTTTTTAAATTTTTGAAAAACTAACTGAAAGGTTCCAAGAGCTTCCAGGCTGGTGAACACCTGTTGTTGGAGGTGCTGGGAGGGTGGCGTGCCGGGAGAAGGCACGGAAGCTCTACATCCCTCACCCCACACCTTGCCCTGTCTGTGCCTCTCTTCCATCCAGCTGTTCTAGAGTTGCATCTTTTTCTAATAAACCAGTCATCTAGTAAATAAACTGTTTTCCTGAGTTCTGTGAGCTGTTCTAGCAAATTATCGAACCTGAGGAGGGGCTTGGGAGACTCCCCAACTCGTAGTCAAGTCGGACAGAGGTTGCAGGTAACCTGGAGACCCCTTACTGGTGGGACTGAACCTGTAACCTGTGGGATCTCATGCTGACTCCAGGTAGGTAGTGTCAGAACTGAACTGAATTGTAAGACATCCACTTGGTGTCCCCAAAGACCTGGAGAATTTCTTGGTGTGGGAAAGACCACACTTTTGGTGACCAGCATTGAGAACAGAGTGGCAAGTAAAGGGAGAAATAGAGTTTTTCCTTTTCACTGCCTACCAGCCAATTAGGGTAAAATTCCTGCTTTTTAACACAGCATAAAAGGCTCTTCCAAAAAAATTTTTTTTGAAAAAGGCTCTTCAATGTTATCTTCAGTTATAGCCCAGTCTCATCTCCTTTCCCGAACTTTATGCTTCAGAAATATATAAATCTTTGAGTTTCTGAAAGCAAAACATATTCTCAAGTTGCTATCCTTTGAATACGCTATTCCCTCATCTGGATAAAAAGCACATAAACCCCTTTTTTAGAGGAAAACATAAGATCAGAATATATGCTTTCCCTTTAAGAATGGAAATTAGTTTTCAATCAATAAAGTGTTAGCTATATTTGAAGGCCAAAGACAATCTCAAAGCAAATGTATTTTTGAATTCTGCAGTATTTACTGTTCTCAAGCTTCTAACACCCAAGGAGAAAAAAGATAAGAACATCCCCAGTGCTAATGAAACTTGTTAGTTTTTCTTTCCTGTTAAAGATATTTATACTTGAATTCTTTTTAAGGCTTGAAACATTTTTAGACGAAATCCATAAATGAAAAGCAATGACTGCTGTAAAACTTAGGGATGGTTTATCATATCATATCAGATGATAAAAAAGATTTAGTAATCATTTACTAAGCTTGTTCTTAAATTCAAAGAATATTATGACCCTTATGTGGTTATATGGTTAAGACAGCACTTTTGCTTTTTTTTCTCTCTACTGTAATTCTTTTTTTTTTTTTTAAATCAGGCAACATGTGACCAGTCTTGTTTGGTTTTTCTCTAGCATAAATTCCCTTGTGAAGAAAGGCTATCGAGGCAAACTCTGGGCTATTTATAGGATCCCACTGGATTCAATACCTTCCTCCAGTGAATTGAGTTATAACTGTTTGCATGACTGTCTTTCCACTATGCTGACCCTCCTGTTAGGCAGTAACTGTGGGCTCTGGTCTTCAGACTCCAGATTTTTAGTCCTAGGGTGGACACTCATCAAACATTTGTTGCATGAATGTAACAGCACTTCTGACAAAACTGAATTCCAGTGCAGCCCCAGACGATAATTATTAACGCTGGACAAGTCTGTGGTTGCCCAAGTCTCTGATGACTTGCGGACGGAAAGCAGAGTGTAGCAGGCAGGAGTGAGCGCTCTGGAGTCAGAATGCTCTGTTTGGCAGCTGCCCACTCTGTGGACTTTGGCAAGTGACTGAACTGCCCAGGGCCTGCCTGCCTTTCATACAGAATAGGGATGGTAATGACGGTTCCTACCTCCTCTATCACAGTGAGGATTAAATGAGGTGATGCTTGTTAGGTCCAGAGCACAGTGCTTGAGACTTTAGAGCATAAATATTCACTGTTGGAATTATTTTCCTTGAAACGTGGTGAGTGGTGCTCACTTCACAGTGTTTTGTTTAAGGAGTAGTGTGTTCAGTGACTGGCAGTGATCTGGCACACAGCCAACACTCCTCCTTGTCTCCTTTACCTGTTATGGGCAGCTCTGTCTCCCTAAAAGGCACCTGGCTGAGCAGCTAGCTCTGCTACTTCTTGTGTATTGCCCAGAAAAAAGAAGTTCAAAGTCCTAAAGCAAGACCTGGCTTATGCCAGGAGAGCTAATGGAGTGGAGTTTAAGGGCAGCACCAAGGACTGGTGAGAGACAAGGTAGGTGTTAGTTTGCTGGGGCTGCCATAACAGAATGCCACAGACTGGGTAGCTTAGACAACAGCAATTTATTTCCTCACAGTTCTGGAGGTCAGAAGTCCAATGTCATGGTGCCGATAGGGTTGTTTTTATTGAGGCCTCTCTCCTGGGCTTGCAGACGGCCACCTTCTTGCTGCGTCCTCACGTAGCCTTTGCTCTGTGCACACGTGCCCTTGGCATCTCTTCCTTTTCTGATAAGGACACCAGTCCTACTGGATTAGAGTCCCAGGCCTGTGACTTCATTTAAACTGAACTACCTCCCTAAAGGCCCTATCTCCAAATTCAGTCACACTGGGTGGGGGGGTGGGTCAGGGCTTCAGTGTATGGATTTGAAGTGGGGCATGATTCAGTCTATAACAAGGTGATAAGGCAAGAGGTGACTAGGGACCAGAACTAGATCACAAAAGGCCTTGGGAGACGTGTTTGGGGGCTTTCTTCACCCACCCACCCATGGAGGTCTCCCAAAAATTGGCTCCATGAAGAGTCATCTTTCTGTCCTTTACCTTCCTGACAGGACTAAGCACTGAGTGCAGCTCAATGGTGCACTTTTCAACGTTGTCCAGACAAGAGTGGACCCAGTGGGAATCACCTGAGAGAAGCTGCCTGGAAAGCAAGCCAGCCTGGGAGGGGTTATGCAAATTAGATGCAAATAACCCATCTAGAGAGGCTTCCTTCTTTGGGTTAGTGGCCCAGGCAGGGCTTTTGAAAAACAGCCTAAATCTGAACAGAACAGTCCATTAATTCCTGTGTTTGACAAATCTGAGCACCCACTGTGGCAGGGGCTGTTCCAGGCTCTGGGGCCTTTGCAGAGTTTATGTTCCAGGCCTGCACTAGTCCAATATAATACTGTCAATATTAAGCACTTGACATACAGCTAGTCTGAATTGAGACGTGCTGAAGTATAAAATGCACACCCGATTTCAAAGACTTAATATAAAAGTTTCATAACATATAAATATCTATCAGTTTTATAGTAAATGCATGCTGAAATGACAATATGTTCAATGCACTGTATTAAATACAATATGTTATTAAAGTTAATTCCATCTATTTCTTTTTCCCCTTTTTCCCCCACAGAACTCCTAGAAATTTTGAAATTACATCTGTGACTCGCATCTGTGGCTCACATTCTATTTCTCTTGGACTGTGCTGGTCTATAGGCTCCACCTGGAGACTCTGTCTGATCAAGCTCATTCTAGTGGACATAGTTAGAGGAGACCTTAACTTGGACCACCTTTCTTAAGGATTAGGCAATTTGGGGCAAATGCCTCTATCTGATGATACCTGTTTTTATTTTGGGGGGGTGTTTTGGGGAGGAGGGGTAACTGGGTTTGTTTGTTTGTTTGTTTATTTTTAATTAACTTTTTTAAAGAGGAGGTATTGGGGATTGAACCCAGGACCTCGTGCATGCTAAGAATGTGCTCTGCCAACTGAGCTATACCCTCCCCCCAACGCCTGTTTTTAAATGAGCTGTAAGGACTGAGAAAAGGAGGCAAAGAAAGAGATGAGATCAGCACACAGCTGGGGAGACCAGAGAGGGACACAAAGAGTGTTCTTATGCCTGGGAGCACACTTCCAACTTGCCCTCTGTGGCAGGCAGAAAACTGACCCTCAATATATGTCCACGTCCTAATGCCCAGAACCTGTCGGTATATTAACTTACATGGAAAAACGGAGACTTTTATGATCAAGCTAAGGATGTTGAGGTGGGGAGAGTATCCTAAATTATCCAGGTGGACCAAATGCAATCACAACGGTCCCTGTAAGTGAAAGAGGGAGGCAGGAGAGCCAGAGGAGATGTGATGATGGAAAAAGTGGTTGGAGTGATGCCGTGCTGGCTCTGAAAGTGGAGGAAGGGGCCATGAGCCAAGGAATGCAGGTGGTCTCTAGGAGCTGGAAAAGGCAAGGAAATGGGTTCTCCCCTCAAGGCTTCAGAAGGAATGCAGCCCTGTGACATTTTGATTTTAGCCTAGTGAGAGTAATTTTAGACCTTTAACCTCTAGAACTGTGCAGTAGTAAATGTGTGTTGTTGTAAGCCACTAAGTTAGTGTAATTTGTCACAGCAGCTGGAGGAAACTAACACACTCCCTTGCCTGCTGGATATTTCTTTGAGTCACATTCCTCAGCAGCCAAGAGAGCCACTTCCTTCTAAGGTATAGTGGGGAAAGCCCTTGTTGGGTCTTCAATATACCCTGTGGATCTTTGGAGAAGCCACTTTTCCTCTAGACTAAGGTTGAGGAGCAAGGAGATTGAAAAACTGTGTGCAGTTCTAGTGGAGAGGAGTGGCATATTTGTCTGCACTGGGCATCAGCATAGATGTCATTTCTAAAATTAAGATGAAACAAGTATCAACGAATTGGATAGTTGTTCAATATGTTGAGTCCTTCACATGAGATAAATCATCTCATTTAATTCTGAGAACAGCCCTATGACTTAGATAACCATTACGATCCCATTTTAAAGCTAAGAAAACCAAGGCCAGAGATGCTGGGTAAGTTGCCCACAATGACAAAGACAGAAAAATATGAGTCAGGAGTCAAACCTAGGCTTACAGACTGTTGAGAATCACCCTTCACTGGTGGGAGAGACCATGATGAACAGGGTGGATCCATAAGTTTCATTCATTCATTCATTTATTCATCCATCTTCCAGGAATTTGGGCCCCTGTGCTTGGCATTCAGGGTAGAGTGATGAAACAACTCAGGCCAGACTCTTGCAGCATGGAAGTCATATTCTATCAGAAGGACACCAACAACTGAGAAGTAAGCCCATTATGATGAGGATGATGATGAACATTAAGAGAGTGAGGTGCACCTAAATATCCAACAACAGATGACCAGATAAAGAAGCCATGGTATATTTATACAATGGAATACTACTCATCTATAAAAAAGAATAAAACAATGCCATTTGCAGCAACATGGATAGACTTGGAGATCATCATTCTAAGTGAAGTAAGCCAGAAAGAGAAAGAAAAATACCACATGGTATCACTCATATGTGGAATCTAAAAAAAGAAAAAAGAAAACACTAAAGAACTCATCTATAAAACAGAAACAGATTCACGGACATAGTAAACAATCTTATGGTTATCAGTCGAAAAGGAGAGGTGGGAATGGATAAATTGGGAGTTAGAGATATGCAAATATTAACTATTATATATAAAATAAATAAACAAGTTTCTTCTGTATAGCACAGGGAACTATATTCAATATCTTGTAATAACCTATAATGAAAAAGAATATGAAAAGGAATATATGTATGTATATGTACCACTGAAACATGATGCTGTACACCAGAAATGGACACCTTGTAAACTGACTATACTTCAATTTAAAAAAGAAAAAAGAAAATAAAAAAAACTTTTTTAAAAAAGAGAGAAAGAGAGAGTGAGGTGACAGGGAGTGGATGGGCCTGGGAGGCTACTTTTTTTTTAAGTTCTTTTTTTTCCTTTTTTCCCCCTGGGGATTGAACCCAGGACCTTGTACATGCTAAGCTCGTGCTTTGCCACTGAGCTGTACCTTCCCCAAGGGAGGCTACTTTCTGAAGCACTATGTGGTTCTGAACTTGAGAGCCCTCTGTCCTCTAAGGGGTGTCATGACCAAACTCATCATGTTTCCTATCTTCTTTTTTCCTTGGTAACCCCCCCCAGAGATAAGCTCCTCTCATCATCCTAGGTTCTCTCCTCTCCATCATTCTGTGTTGTCTTTTGCTCTACCTACTCCTGACTCCCTCCATCCTTCCCAAACTCTTCCACTGTCACCCCTGTAAACCTTTCACTGAATGTTCCCTCCAACTCTTACCTTAACTAAAACCAGATCTTTCCCCAAAGATAACCCCCACAATCCTAACTGAAGGTTCTTCATCCCTCTACTCACCAAACACCTCAAGGTCTGGAGGAGGTGGGGAGCAGTCAGGATATGCTGTGGAAACAAATAATCCCAAATCCCTGTGACTCACATAAATGTAGAGTCACTCACACCCAGAGCAGGAGTGATCTGGGCTCTGCTCCACATATTCATTTGTGGACCTGGGCTGATGGGGCAGCCTCTGAAACACTGCCAATCTCCTGGCAGAGGAAAAAGAGATACGGATAGCCATGAGGTGGCTCTTTAAGCTTCAGCGCAGAAGAGATAGACATCACTGTGTTCACATTTCATTGGCTAAAGTGAGTCATATGGCTGAGCTTGGTATCAAGTGGGTATCTTTCAGGAGAGACGGCAAATACTGTATACAATAATACAATCTACCATCACTTGGCATCCCAATGCTGCTTCCAGATATTATTATGCCTTTTCTACACTCTTTAAAAATTTTTTTAAATCCTGCTTCCCCTTTAGAGACCTCCTAGAGTAACAGCTAGACCCTCTACTATCTTCTCTACTAGCTCTTCAGTCTCCCTAGAAATCTGAGAGTCACAACTTCTTGCTGCTCCCTCATTCCAGAGCAGATCCTTTAGAATGTTCCAGAGGTTCAAAATCTGTCACTTCTCTCAATCCCCACAGAAGCCCCCCTCCTCCAAGCCACATCATCTCTCACCTGTACTATTACAACAGCAACCTTCCCAGTCTTGCCCTACAATTCATTCATGATCTACCCAACAACGGGGATGGATCAAACCGTCACTCCCCTGCTTACTCATTCTGTAGCTTCCCATTGTCCTTGAGGGAGAGTCTAAAAGCCTCACCCTTTCCTAGAAAGCTCTTCCCAGCAGGCTGCCCCGTCCACCATCCCGTCACTCCGAAGTCCAGCCACATGGGGCTTCCTCGGTGTCAAGAACTGACACTGTAATTACTTTAGGGCTATCACAACCCTGTTCTCTTCGCCTGAAACTCTCTCCCTCCCCTGCCTCTTCATCTTTCAGGTTTCAGCTTCCTCACTGAGGCCTTCAGGTCTAGCTGGTTCTTTCTGCGCATGCGCTCCCGCAGCGCCCCCTACTGCCCCTTCCGACACACTCACTCCTGTCAGCGTTTGCTCAGTGCCCCTGCCGCCCATCCAGACTTGGAGCCACATGAAGGCAGGCACTGTCTCCTCAACACTTTTTCAATGACAATGAATTTGTGATACATGAAGGTTGGGGGAAGGGGATGATAAAGGTGAACAGAGGCAATTATTTTTGATTGAATTAGCCTCCCGAATTAATCAGGAGAGGTAGAAGAGGGCTGCGACACGGGCGCCCCCTCTGAATCATTTAGTCCTAAACTCCTTGAACATCACTCCCTTCCTGCATTTCCCACTGTGCTTCTAGACCTCACGAAATGCCTTCCTCACCCACATTTATTGAAAGAAATCTGGTTTCGTGCCTGAGAGGAGTGCTTCTGTCCCCCTTCCTCCTCCCTAACTCCTGCTGTTCTCACCTCTCCCCCAGTCCTCCTTCCCAGCACATCCCACAGGCCCTCCAAACCAAGTAGTCTGGAAAGTCTGAAGCGTCACCGACAAGTTGCCTGTCCTCAGATTCATTTTTGAACAGAAAGACTTGAATGACACCCTGAAAAAAAGAAACACGATGCATGAGTGAGACGCATCCTAGGCTGGGGTTTGTGAAGTCCGTCTGACAAACCAGGCTGTGCTACCGGCCTGATGGGACTGGCTTTGGAAAGGCCCTGGAGTCAAACCAGCATTCCTCCCTCTAGGCTAAGACGGTGTCTGAATTACAGCACTGGAGACAGCTTTAGGCTGCAGTAACAAAGTACCGCAGGCTGGGTGGCTTAAAGCAACAACAGAAATGTATTTCTCACAGTTCTGGAGGCTAGATGCCCAGGATCAAGGTATGGGCAGATTTAGCTTCTCCTGAGGCCTCTCTCCTTGGCCTACATATGACTGCCTTCTTGCCTCTGTGCACATGCATCCCTGGTATCTCTGTGTTTACATTTCCTCTTCTTATAAGGACACGGGTCATGAGTGAATTAGGACCCACCCTAAGGCCTCGTTTTAATTTAATCACCCCTTTAAAAGCCCTATCTCCAAATACTGTCATTTAGAGGTACTGAGGGTTAGGGCTTCAACATATGAATTTGGGGGTAGGGGTCGGGGAGACACAATTCAGCCCATAAAAGACATTCCTTGGTTTTAGGATATCAACAGTCCTTCAGTGTTCTCTGAATAAGAGAAGTAACTATTAGATTAATGAGTAATTGAATTTGTTGTCCATGAAAACTAGGGACAGGATATCATTAATTTAAAAATGAATAGGTACAATTAATTGTATGTAAACTAGCTCTATAATTTAATGAGAGCAGGGGAGGCCTGGGAACCAGACACTTCCTCTTGGTTGTGCCACTCTTGAAGGAAAGACAGTGGGCCTTAAGTATATCCTTGCAGACCAAAAACAAGAAAGCATGAATCCAGAAAAGTAGAGAGCTCTAGACTCAGAACTTTTCCTGCAGTTATCCGCATAAAACTTGGGTGTTAATGGGCCATCTTCAAAGAAGAAAAATCCTGGGACTTAAGCAGAGTAAGAGGAAAAACCAGAGACCTATACATAAAATTCTAGAACCTGAGGGCAAACCCTCAGTTGGTGCTTTTTAAAAAAAAAAAAAAAAAGCTCTCCCCCTGAAAAAGATATTAGGAATATATGTTTGTCTCTGCCTTTATGATGAGTAAAGCAAGTGAAAAATTCCCCCTGAGAATTCCTAACAATAAGCACATATTCCTGTGAATTTAGAGCCTAAATTTGTACTATCTGTATAGCCTGAAAGACCTCCAGACAAAATTTTATAGTGGTCCCACACTGGCAATTCCCACAAGGACATGGCATAAGCAAAAACTAACTCTATTCAGGGAAATTCATTTTAAAGCCCCAGACTTAAAAGAATTTCCACAGACAAAATCACAAGGAACATGAGTTCTACAAACCATGCAAGCAGAAGCAATAAACCTCAGAATCGGACTTACGATTGGTAAAAATGTTGGAATGATAAGGCACAGAATATAAAATAAATATATTAAATGTTTAAAGAAATCGAAGATGGTATTTTAAAAATACTGAAGGGAAAACAGACTCTCAAGATTGGAAAAGGAGATTTGCTTGAATAAGAAAAGCTAGAAATCGCAGACATGAAAATTTTAAAACCCAGTGGACAAATTAAGTAGATTATATTACAGCTGAAAGGAGAGGAAACTAGAACACACACATATATATGAAGAAATTACACAGGGTGCAGCACAGAAAGAAAAAAAATGGGTAAATGAATAATGGGCTAAGAAATATGGAATAGAGTGGGAAGGTCCAACAAACATCCAATTCGTGGTTTAAAAAAAAGATACTAGGAGGGAGAGAAGCACATTTGAAGAGATAATATCCAGGAATTTTCCAGAATTGATGAAAGATTATTCCTCAAATTCAGGAAATCCAATGAATCCCAAGCAGAATACTTTTTAAAAGACTCACACTAGATACATAGTAAGCCTTAGCACACCAAAGAGAAAAGCCAAAACATTACTTTATTTTTTTTTAGTGGAGGTACTGGGGATTGAACCCAGGACCTTCTGCATGCTAAGCCTGTGCTCTACCACTGAGCTATACCCACACCCCCAAAGCATTACTTTTTATTTCTCAACAGCAATGACAGAAACCAGAAGATAGTGGAACGAGATCTTCAAAGTGCTAAAATAAAGTAACTGTTACAGTAGAACCATATGCCCGGCAAAATATCTTTCAAGAACAAAAATAAAATTATTGTTTAGACAAACCAAAAACTAGGAATTGATTACCAGGATACTCTCCTCAAAAGAACTTCTAAAGCATATACTTCAGGAAGAAGGAAACTCATCCTAGAATGAAGATCTGAAACACAAAAAGGAATGATAAGGAAAAAAAAGTAAACAAAAATGAAAGGTAAACATATCAAAAATATCAAAATTCTATCAAAAGTACAGTAACAATGTCAAATTTTGGTGTTAAAAGAAGAACTAAAATTTTGAACAACTTACAAATGGAGGAGATTTTGTTGAAAATATATGATAATATTTTTAGAGTAACCACTTAAAAAAAAAAAGAAAGTTACTGTTAAACTTTCAATATAGCACAGAGGGGAAAATGGAAATGTTGGGAGGAGACAATCCAAAAAATGCCAGAAGCAGAAGAAGAATAATAGAAAAAGCAAAACAGGAATAGATAATATAACTGGAAGAATTCTGCATCTCCCTTCTTTAGAGAACAGATGAGAGCATCTTTGTTCAAGATTAGGTGAAATGTGATGTCTTATGGTTGTTAAATAGAAGTTCAAATATGCGTAGACAGACACTTACGGGTGCTGAGTAGTCAAAAGGGTAGATGGACTGTGTTGGTGACTAATCCATTGGTTCTTAGCCCAACCGACCCTTTTACACTCTGCTTTGTGGCGCTGAGGCCACCAGCTCCCTATTTGGTTCTGCTGAGACGGAGCACAAGAAAGAGAGACAAAAGGCTAGAAGGAGAAATTGTGTGCTTCTTCCTGTTTTACATCCTGTTCCTGACAGCATCACCCCAGCAACAGTCCTTCCCCTTGATGGCAGCAGTTGACTCCTGTTTCTTCCACATTCTGTCTCATTTTTCTCTCACTGACACACTAGGACCAGCTGTCCCCTTGTCAGAGGCCTGGGTCCTGGTTTTACAGGAGTATTCCTTCAACCTTCTAGATTCTAATAACCCCAACCTCTTCCCTTTGTTGCCCTGGTCCTAGGGGATGAAAGCTGATTTCTGCATCTATTATTTCTGTCTATATTAAGACAATATTCCCATTTTGTCATCTCAACATGTATTTCATCAATTCAACCAATTTCTTCTATTAAATTCTCTCTGTTAACATAACTCGTTCAGTTTCTGTTTTTCTGGCCAAATCCCAGTTGACACACTTTGTCTCCTGTAGCCATATGACTAATTTTTGGCCAGTGGGATATGAGCAGAAGTGGGCAACTTCATATCCTTAAAATGAAGCTAATTGATCTGTACTTCTGCATTCTGTCTTCTCACTGAGGGGAACACAGATTTGGTGACACTAAGAAGGCTTCAACCATGCGAGTCAGCATAGTGCTCAAAGCAGAGCAATAAGAAAGATTGCTTTGTACCTGAAGCTAATACAATATTGTAAATCAACTATACTTCAATTTAAAAAGAAAAGAAAAGAAAGGACCTGATGACTTCTTTGGGTGGGGCCACCTACATACTCAGGGATGTTTTGTGAAATAAATAAATGTCTTCTGAGGCATTATGTTCTGAACTCTTTATTATATCATAATTATCTACCCTAGTGTAGACAGCTCTAAAAAAACAAAAATACAGAAGCTCAAAACTTAAATAATATAATACAAATAACTCTTGAGTTAAAAAATAAAACATAAAAGAAATAAATCCTTATAACTGAATGGTAATAAAAGCACTACCAAAACAATGTTTCAAGAGTAATGTATTCTTTTGAAAATTTGTATCAACAGGTTGACAACAAATGGAGGAAGCCTCAGTTTAGGAACTTAAATGTGAAACAATAGAGAAAAATCCAAAAAATAAGAAGAAAAAGATTTAAGGCAGAAACTGATAAAGCAGAAAAATAGAGAAGATCAACAGCAATCAAAACTTGGCAATTTGAAACTCTAATAAGATAAACACTCTTCAAGCAAGACCAACAGAAGGAGGAGGGCATAGCTCAGTGATAGAGTGCATGCCTAGCATGCACAGGGTCCTGGGTTCAATCCCCAGTATCTGCTTCCATTAAATAAATAAATAAACAAACCTAATTACCTTCCTCCCTATAAAAAAAAAATGAGAAGTTTTTAAAAAGACTGACAGAAAAAAGAAAGAGGCAATTAAAAAATAAATATCTAAAAAGGGGAGAAACTATAGCTATAGATATTTTTAAATGATAAAATAAATTTTTGAAATATATAAACCAATACACTTGAAAACCTTGACAAAATGGACAAATTTCCACAAGAATAGAAAATACCAATACTGAAACAAGAAACAGTAAACTGAAGAGACCAACAACAATTAAAGAACCAGAAATGTAAGTTAAAAGAAGCCTCAGGAGGTTTAACAGGGGAATTCTACTAAACTTTCAAGGAACAAGGAACACTTGTGGTATACAGATTAATTATTACAGGGAAAAAAGAAGAAAAATTCACTTTACAAAACTGGTATATCCTTGATTCCTAAACTGAATAGTGACAATTTGGGAAATGAATATTAGAGACCCATTTTACTTTCTAAGTGTAAATACAATTTCTAAATAAAATATTAGGTAAGAAAATATAAAAATGTATGAAAAATAAAAATAAATCACCATTGAGGAGGTTTTAGTAAACATTAGAAACTGAACAATGTCATGCACTATATTATGGAATAAAGGAGGAAAGTCACATGGTCACCTTCATAGACTTAAAAAAAAACTGATAAAGGTCAACTTCTGTTTATGATAAAAGCTCTCAGAAAACTAGGGGTAGAAAGGAACTTCCATAATTTGATAAGGGCTATCTACCAAAAATCTATCATACACTTAACACAAAACCTTAAGCTCATTCCGTTCAAGATCAGGAAGAAGACACAGCTGAACACAATCCCTACTACTATTCATTCCTTGGGGTCCTGGCCATTGCAATGAATCATTATAAATATGTATATAAGTAATGGGATGAAGGATGACAAAATTGTCATTATTCGGATGTGATCTGGTATTCCATACAGAAACTCCAAACCATTAAAACTAATGAGAGTCAGCAAATTGGCCACATGAAATATCAAATTGGAAAAATGAACAGCATTTCTCTACATAATAGTAAACAACTAGAAACCCTAACAAAAAATAAGGTTCCATTCATAATGGTAACAAAAGTTTAAAAGTAATCTAGGATGGATAAATAAATAAATAAATAAATAAATAAATAAATAAATAAATAATCAATCGATTGATCAATTGATCGATCCATCAATCTAGGAATTCACCTGTCAATCCACAAAGCTGTTTTTGAAGAAAAAAAATTTAATGTTACTATAGGACATAAAAGTAATCTAACAAATGGGGAGATGAACCATGTTCATGAATGCAACAATTTAATATTATTAAGATGCTTCTGCTACCTAAATCAAGGTGTAAATTCAATGCAAGCCCAAATTCCAGAAAGTTTTTTTTTTAGAAACACAATAAATGTATTCAAAAGTACATGTGGGAGAATCAAGACTCACAAATAGACAAGAATGGCAAAAAAAAAAAAAAAAAGAAAGAAAGAAAGAAAGAAAAGAAAGAGAGAGAGAGAGAGGGAAAAAAGAATTTTCTGTATCAGATAAAATATACCAAAAAGCCAGAGTAAAGAAAACAAAGGTGGACTGGCACGTGAGCAGACAAACTAATCAAAGGAACAGAACAGAGAGGAAAGAAAGAGACACGTATACATAAAAGACCTTAAGATATTTCAGAATTAGCATCCCAATCAGAAGGGAAGAGATGGATTGTTAAAGAAAAGTATTGGGAAGCTGGCTCCTTATCAGGAGAAAAGAAAGGTTGGTTCCCTACCTCTCACCATAATACAGAAGTCAAATAAATGGATTAGAGACCTAAATATGACAGATACATCTTACAAAGACAGTATACTCATTTCATAGGGCTGCCAGAACAAAGTACCATAAACCGAGTGGCTTAAAACAACAGAAACATATTGTCTCACAGTTCCGGAGGCTAGAAGTCCAAAATCAAGGTGTCAGTGGGGCCATGCTCCCTCTGAAACCTTCAGGGGAATCCTTCCTTGCCTCTTCTTAGCTTTTGGTGATTTCTTGTCAATCTTTGGAGTTTCTCCATTTGCAGCTGCATAACTCCAACCTCAGCCATTCTCATCACATGGCGTTCTCCCTCTGTGTGTCTGTCTTCAAATCGCTGTCTTCTTATAAGGACATCAGTCATATTGGATTAGGGTTCACCCTCCTCCAGTATGACCTCATCTTTGTGGGGGGACTAGATTTGTTTATTTATTTTAGCGGAGCTACTGGGGATTGAACCCAGGGACTAGTGCTAAGCATGCACTCTACCACTTGAGCTATACCCTCCCCCCGCCAGTATGACTTCATCTTAATTTAATTAATTACATCTGCAACTACTCTATTTCCAAATAAGAGTGCATTCTGGAGTACGAGAGGTTAGGATTTCAACATATCTTTTGGGGAGAATACAATTCAATCCAGAATAGCTAGTAGAAAAATGCAGAATATCTTTATGATGTTGGAGTGAATAAAGATGCTTAAACCAAGAAAATGCAAACCATATAGTGAAAATGAGATGAATTTGACTATAATAAGATTAAAGATTTCTTCCAAATGAAGACATGATTGAAAAAATTAACCAATGAGTGACAAACTGAGAGAAGATATTTTCAGCTTCCAAAAATTGTGATTAATATATAGAATATACAACAAAATACTGCAAATATTTGAGAATAGGAATCCCAGTATAAAAAAGTGGGCAAAAGATATGAATAGGCGATTAACATAAAAGGAAATCTAAGTGGCTAAGAAGTCTGAAGAGACACTCAACCTCCTTCATAATCAGTTAGAAAATTACAACATATTTTTAATCCACCAGAGAGTCAAAATTAGAGGGAAACTAGTATTAGTGAGATATGTGGAATTTGGAACTATCATGAACCTTTGGCTGGCATAATTCCATATGTATATCCTATGATCCAGTAACCCCAATCTTGATATGTAATCCAGAGAAACTCTCACACAAGTTCCAAAGGATCCAAGTACAAGATTGTTGATTGAAATATTGTGTGAGTAGCAAAGAATTCAAGGCAATGTAGGTCTTCTTCATTAATAGGTGAGTAATTAAGGATGGCGAATAAACTGGAGTGCTATGAAGCAAACAGAAGCAATGAACTGCATGTACAAATACCAACATGGCATGCTCTTGAAACAATACTGAACAAAAAATGTAAAAGCAGAAATTTACTCACTACAATTTTTGTAAATTAAAAAAATATATATATAAAGCACTATACATCTTTTACAAATATAGACATATCCAAGAATCATAAATTAAACACAAATTAGAAAGTGTGTCTTTGAGGTGGAGGAAGAAATGCAGGTGGGAATGGGGATATGGAGAAAAAATAACAGAATAGAATAGCTTTACACAAACTATTGATAACTGTGTCAGAAATGAAACAGTATGGTAACAATTAGCTCTCAGAAAAACAACAACAAAAAAAAGAAGAATGAATGAATGAATGGGAAAAGAAGTGCCAAGGAAATGTTAAGAAAAAAGACACATTAAAAGCAAAAATCATTAGGAAGGACAACAAAGGATATTTCATACTGACAAAAGGAATAATTCACTGATGTCATACTAATATCACAAACCCTTGTGCACCTAACAGCATAACTTCAAAGTATACAAAGCAAAAACTGATACAGCTGAAAGGAGAAATGAACATAACCTCACTCATAATGGGAGATTTTATTACACCTCACAGAAGCCAATAGATCAAACAGGAAAAAAAGAGTAAGAATATAATAGTTAAAAACTAGATCATTAATAAACTTGTATAGTCAAATCTCTGATCCCAATAACTAGAATGTACATTCTTTAAAAGTACATACAGAACACTTCCAAAACAAAACAAAAAATACAGCATACTAACTCAAAAAGGAAATCTCAACAAATTTCTAAGAAGTTACATCATTCAGAATACATTCGCCAAATAAAATTAGAAATCAATCACTAAAAGATGACCCAGGAAAAATCCACATACCTAGATATTGAAAACTGAATTTCTAAATAATTTGGGAGTAAAGGGGGAGTGAAATTATGAGGTTTTTTTTTTTTTACTTTTATATTTTTGAGGGGGGAGAAAATTAGGTTTATTTTAAAATTATTTTTAGTGGAGGTAACAGGGATTGAACACAGGACCTTGTGCAAGCTAAGCATGCACTCTACCACTGAGCTATACCCTCCTCCCCCAAAATTATGGTTTTTTGGAACTGAATGACAATGAAAGCACTGCATATCAAAACCAGGGGTATACATAATAAAATAAACACTAACATGGAAAAAAAATGAAGTCAACAATTAAGGCAGAAACTAATTAAATAAAATAAATCCCCTCCCCAAAAAAGTAGGAGAGATTATCAGTAAAACAAAAAGCTGAGAGCTTTTAAAAGACTAATAAAACTATAAAATTTTTGGCAAGTTTGATCCAGAAAAATAAGGGAATGAACAAATAAATATCAGAAAAGCCAAAAGAAATATAACTCTGGACCCAAAAGATTCATAAGAAGTAATGTGCAGAAACTTATGCTAATGAATCTGAAATCCTAGATGAAATAGATATGCTTTAGGTAAACATAAATTACAAAAATTTATTCCAGGAGAAAGTAATAAATCTGAATAAACCAATATCCACAGAAGAGGATGAAATTGTAGTCAAAGACCTACCAAAAAGGCACCAAGCATGGATGATCTTACAGCCAAATTTTACCAGATGTTCAAAGAACAGATAACTCCAATATATCACAAACCATTCCAGATTACAGGAAAAGGTAGGTGGTTCCCCCAAATCATAGAACAGGGCGAGCATTCCCCTTATGTCAAAACCAGGCAAGGAAAGCACAAGAAATAAAACCACAAGCCAATTCCATTCATAAAAACAAACGCACAGCAACCCTAAATAAAATATTATTAAATCAAATCCAGCAATAGTGAAAGAGAGAAGGATGGTTCAGCATTAACAGATTAAGGCAGAAAAGTCATCTGATTACATCAATAAATGCATAAAAAAGCATCTGATAAAAGTCAACCTCTAATTTAAAAAAATCTTAGCAAATTAGGACTAAAGTTTGATAAAGGACTTCCACAAGAACTACTGAAAACATCACACTTAATGATGAAAACCTTAGGGGAATTCCTTTAAAAAGTCTAGAACAAGACAACGATTGTCCATTATCACCACTATCATTCAACATTGTACTGGAACTCTTAGCCAAAGGGGAAGGGGTGAGAAATGAGTTATAAAGATTGGAAAAACTAAACTAAAAAAAACTAAAGGCTTTTTTTTTTTTTCCAACAACGATGTCATCTAGCTAGAACAGTGTGGAGAATTATCTGTCAAGCTATTCTAGAACAAGTAAGAGTAAGTTCAACAAGTTAGCCAGATCCAAGATCAGCATTATAACCCCAACAGCAGTAACTGATTAGGAAAAAAAATAATAAAATCCCAGCCATAAGTAAATAAGTAAAAACAGTAAAGTTCCAGTGAACGGACCAAAGAAAGCAGGTACAAGATACCCCAGGACAAAATTATACCAAAGTCCAAGAATAAAAGACTCAATATTACAAAGTCATAGTCTCTCCAAATTAATTATTCATTACAATTCCAATCAAAATCCAAAGGATTTTTTATGGATTTGACAAATGCCATCCCACTCCCCATTTCCACTGCAGAGCCCACCAGGTTTAGAACCAAGTCAGATCCCTTTCCTCACCCAAGTCTAGGCACCAGCTTGGAGACCACCTGTTCTACCGCTCTCCTGTGTCTTTGACTTGCATCACCCCATAAGCAATTGGTAAACAGTAATGATATCAGCAAAGCACAATCATACTGGTTAATATGCAATTTTCTCTAGGAAGGGAATGTTTTGAAGCAATCTGGGGCAAGATTTCTCACAGTTAAAGAGGAAGCCTTAGTAATAAAAGATCTTAAGAGGAAAAGCTGCAACCCTACAGAAATGCATTCCTTTAGATCCACAGCGGATAGTTTAGTGATTTCAAAGACCGTAACGCTTGCTACAATGGTATGGTATGTAGCAAAGATGTGAACTCTGATGAAGAAACTGCAACGATATTTTCTCAAAATAACAGATTAGTGAAGAAGACTACACCTTGGATCCGAATTTTAATTTTGAAACAAATGGTCTCCATCAGAAGTTAATATTTCCAGACCATCATCTCCAAGGAAGAAGCACAAGCCCCAGCCTTTACGATTGCAAAGAAGGCACTGAAGTTACCGCCAAGCTCAAATGCCGGTGGAAATCTAAATGTCTAGTATTTCTATTAGAATCGTTATTGGCTTTGTAGCACTCTGATTATACAGTTGCATACTTCTTGAACAATCCGTCCTAATTCTATTTTTCCCATAAAATAAAGCCTTTTATTTTGAGTGCACTGTCTTGCACAACTCCAGGTTTTTCAGGAAAGCATGTATCGGGTTACAGCAGAAGCGCCTGTACTTAGAATAAAATGGGGCTTCTCGTTCAACAAGCATTCTTGACAGACCCTTAGTTTCCCTCACAAGTAGCCAGGAGAGCAGGTACCCACTTCCCTCCGAGTGTGGAACAACTTCTCAGGAGATCGTGCGGCAAGTGTCTGGAGTTTGGGCACCGGAGCCCATGGTGGTTCCCCTCTTCTCTCCTCGAACCAGACCCCCAGGCCACTCAGGAGAGGCTAGGTGAAAAGACCCAGAATTTTGCGGCTTACAAGCTTAAAGATCACGAGCAAGGCCGAACCTCTGCAGGGTTCAGTTTCCTTTCTTTAAATGGGAAGGCAGTGTTGTAAAAATCATGGTTGTCGTGGTGGCGGTTTGTAACTTTAAAATCTACCTTTGATTCTTGTTGTGCCATTTATAATTGTGACCTTGGACAAGTAACTACTTCTCTATGCGTCATCTGTAAAATGGGGACTTAGCGAGGATTTAATGATACCATGTGTGCAAAGCACTTAGCATAAGATGCACGTTAAGCCCCTGTTAATAAATTTGAAGTTTCCACTACGGAAGGCGGGGGATTCTAGAGTTCTGACTGAGGAGGCAGAGGAACCCAGAGCTGGTGGGGAAAGCAGACGTGGCTGTGATTTCCCTAGGGACACCACACACATCCTCCCAGCCCCGTTTTCCCCTTAGAGGCCTTACCGTCAGCCCGACCCCCCAGCCTGCTGGAGCCCGTGCCCGCGGTTTGGGGGCTGCCTCCCACAAGCGCGAGTCGGAGAACGGACTACACTTCCCGGCGTGCACCCCGGTCGGGGCCCCGAGGGGCAGTCCAGCCGCGGGGACCTCTTCCCGGCCGCGTTAGAGGTTCGGGGCAGTAACCACCATTCACGAAGCTCCTGTTTTTCGCTTTTCGAAGCGCGTCAGTCGCCATCAACCCCACCTTGGGCAGCGGCCCCCGCAGGGTCTGAGGAGCGCTGGGCCCTCTCCTTTCCTCTTCCAGGCGTCCAGCCCACCGCGTCCCAGGGAGGGCCCGAGGCCAGGCGTATCTCGCCGGGAGGATTCCTTCGGCCCCGTGCAGCCCTCACTTTGGCCCGAGGCCAGGTTCTGGAAGCTGAGGGAGTGGGCAAGGACCTCGAGGCCGCGCTGCCAGAGACTACAACTCCCAGGTGGCACAGCGGCGCGGCGGCAGCGAGCACGTCACTCAGGCACCGCCAGCGGCCCCGGGAAGCGGCGCGGGCGGGGGCAGGGGCTGGGGCTGAAGGGGAGACCGGTGCTGAGGATGGGGGCCACCCGGCCGCCCCGCGCTTGAGGAGGCCGAGGGGCGCGTCACCCCGTCCTGGGGCGGGCGCCCCCCGGGACCCGCCAGCCCCGCCCCGCCCGGCAGTCGTGGCCCGGGATGCGGAGCCGGGGGCCGCCGGTGGAGCTGCGCGGGGTGAGAGGCGCGGGGAAGGGGGCTGCCTGCTTCCCTCGCCCTCGTCCCCCACCGGCGGGCCCTGGCAGGAATTCGGCAGCCGCACCGCCAGGCCTTCTAAGCGCGCTGACGTATAGGGGGGACAGGTGAAACCCCCGCCCTACCCCCACCCCGCCCTGCTGGGACAGCTGAATCAGAGGGGACGACCCTGCCCTTTTAAAGAGGCTTTTTCTTGCTCCTGCGGAGGGCCTCCCAACCATGGCCTCCAGGAGCTCCCTAGCACCCGCAGGGACTGCGCCCCATCCTGGCCGCCGAGACCCGGCCTCTGCATCCCGCGGGCAGCCTGTGTGAAGCGGCCTCCCGCAGCCCCCGGCCCCTCCCCCATGGAGGAGGAGGAGGGGGCGGTGGCCAAGGAGTGGGGCACGACCCCCGGGGGGCCCGTCTGGACCGCGGTCTTCGACTACGAGGCAGCGGGCGACGAGGAGCTGACCCTGCGGAGGGGCGACCGCGTCCAGGTGCTTTCCCAGGACTGTGCCGTGTCGGGCGACGAGGGCTGGTGGACCGGGCAGCTACCCAGCGGCCGTGTGGGCGTCTTCCCCAGCAACTACGTGGCCCCCGGCACCCCCGCCGCCCCCGCTGGCCTCCAGCTGCCCCAGGAGATCCCCTTCCACGAGCTGCAGCTAGAGGAGATCATCGGTGTAGGGGGCTTTGGCAAGGTCTATCGGGCCCTGTGGCGCGGCGAGGAGGTGGCAGTCAAGGCCGCCCGGCTGGACCCTGAAAGGGACCCGGCAGTGACAGCAGAGCAGGTGCGCCAGGAGGCCCGGCTCTTCGGAGCCCTGCAGCACCCCAACATCATTGCCCTCAGGGGCGCCTGCCTCAGCCCCCCACACCTCTGCCTGGTGATGGAATATGCCAGGGGGGGCGCACTGAGCAGGGTGCTGGCAGGGCGCCGGGTGCCCCCTCACGTCCTGGTCAACTGGGCTGTGCAGGTGGCCCGGGGCATGAACTACCTACACAATGATGCCCCTGTGCCCATCATCCACCGGGACCTCAAGTCCATCAACAGTAAGTGGTGTCCTCCCCCAAATACTTGCTACCATAGAACCTTGTGAGGCTAAGCCTAGGTGGCGGGAAATGGGGACACCAGAAGACACTTCCTGGGGCAAGAAGGGGCAGCAGTATACCTTTAGGGCCAGGTGAGGCAGTCCTTGCCTGATTAAGGGAGGAAAAGGAGGCCCAGAAAGGTTGAAGGAATACCTGCCTCCTAGGCTACAGTCACAGTAGCTCAGTAAATATGTATCCATGGACTCTGTGACAAGCCTTGTGTTCCCTGCTGTGAGCAGGACAGATGCGGTGCCTGGCTTCATGGTGCTTACTGTCCAACCGCGCTTCCAGAGTCCACCAGGCAGATACAGAACCTGGCCTGTAGCCAGGGTCTCTCAACCTCAGCACTGTTGCCATTTGGGGCCAGATGACTGCAGGGGGCTGCCCCGTGTGATGTAAGTTATTTAGTAGCATCCTTGGCCTCTACCCACTAGAAGCCATTAACATTCCCCACCTTCCCATCCCCAACTATCGCAACCAAAAATGTCTCCATACTTTGCCAGATATCCTCTGGACGGCAAAATAGCCCCCAGTTGAGAACCACTTCTGGAGTACTTCTAGCCTCTACCCCAGCTCACCAAGACAAACTGGGACAGATGAGGGAGGAGGGGAAGGGGTGTGGCTTATGTAAAAGATTCCAGGCTGCCTGACCTATCATAGACTCTCCAAAGTTGATTGGTTGGTTGAATGTGGACTGGGGCCAGATGGAAGGCAAGGTTCCTCATGATGTCAACAAATATTAATTGAGCACCTATCAAGTAGAAGCCCAGCAGAGACCAAAACAGCCATGGTTTCTGCCCTTATGGCGCTCACAATCTAGGAATTTCATTCATTTTTCCAGATATTTCCCGAGCACCTGTTGTGTTCCAGACCCTGTCCTGACCCTTAGGATACAGCAGGGAAAAAATCCTATCTTCCTGGCTCTCCCGTCCTTCCTCTGCCCTGTCTCACGTCCTTTCACTTCTTCATTTATTTGTTCATTCTTTCATTTGGCATTTACTGGGCCAGATCATATCCTAAGCAAGAAAAGCCAGCATGTTCCCTGCCTTCACATGAAATGTGAGGGTTTCCTTTTTGCCCTCAACCCTCACATCTCCTCTATTTCTGATTTCTGTCAATTCCATGTCTTGAAATTTGTTTGACTCCATCCCACTGTGTCCACGTTAGTTGCTTTTCCCCACCACCAACAACCAGAAGCCCCTAGAACAGAGGGGCTGTTTCTTCCTTACCTCTCAGGCCTGGCATTCGTACACTCAACAGAGAGCTGCCAGGTGTCCTGGGTGGGCCAAGCCCTGTGCCAAGGATGGGGAATTGAACAAGACAGACACAGATGGTCCCCACTTTCATTGATGTTCATCATATTCTAACTCCCCTGAAATGCTGGGAAAATGGAGGCAGGACTGCCGACATACTCCTCTTGAAGGTTGGGATCCCTTCTTGGCCCTTCCTCACCCCTGCTGATTCACAGCCTGCAGGTGGGATATCAGGACATGCTCCCACACCCCCAAATTTTTCTGTAGCCAGTGTCACTTAGACAAAAGGTCAGTGGGGCTCTTAGCCGGGGCTTCCTGCTCAGGCAGGGAAACTGCTCCATGCCTGAGACAGAGGAATCAAGGTCTCCCCTAAGGAGCACCTCACTGATGTCATTCATTCATTGATTCATTCAACCAATAACTCTGAAGTGGAATTAGGCGTTCTAGGCACTGTCCTGGGTTCTGGGATTACAGATGTGAACAAGGCAAGATTCCCCCGCCTTATGGAAATTATATTCCAGTGAACAGAAATAGATGGTTAATATTTAAATAGATAAAATTTCAAAGAGCTTCAGGGGCTCTGAAGGAAATAAAGCAGATTAAGGATGGGGCAGAGGGAGCTCTTTAGATCAGATGGTCAGGGAAAGCAATATTTGAGCAGAGACCTCAACCCAGAAGACCCGCCTTACAGAGATCTGGGCAGGGCACAGGCCCTGAGGTGAGGATGAATTGTTAGAGGAGCAGCAAGGAGACCAGAGGTGTTGGAAGAGCTGGAGTGAGGCAGAGGTGGAAGAGACAGGGCAGAAAAGTAGACGGGCCAGATCATGTTAACCTCGGGGGCCATGGTGAAGACTCTGGGTATTTTATTCAATGTAGTGGAAGCCATTAGAAGATCTTGGGGTGACATAATCAGATATACATATTTTTAAGTCAATTGATTTAGGACCAGCCTAGGAGATACAGAAATAAAGTATAAGACCATGGGGTGTTCCCTCTGTCACAGGGTCACTCCACAAACAGGAGAGGTAAGGACCCAGAGAGGGAGGACTTCTAGGAGGTGGAGTCACATGCTAGAGGCTCAGGAGGCTTCCAGGAGGAGGGAGCATTTGAGTTGGGATTTTAAAAAGAGACAGGATTACCAACTGTGTTACCTTGGGCCATGGTCTGAGCTCTCTAACACTCAGTTTCTTCATCTGCCAAATGGGCATGACGAATAACTGCCTCATTGTTATTCTGACTGGAGAGATAGCCAGGCATGGTCAAACGCAAAGGTGGAGAAATAAGGAACAATTCTGATGATATCACACACTGATAATAATAGCTAATGCTTTTAGAGGGCCTACTATTGCTTCAGCCAAGAAATCTTATCTCCAACCCTATAAGGTAGATGCCATTATCGTCTCCATTAAACAGAAGAGAAATCTTAGTGTTAAAGTAAATTGTGTAAAGTTATGCAGCTTATAAGTGGCAGAGCTGGGATTCAAACCCAGGCAGGACACTGTACACTTTGGGGCCTCTGTTTGACAGAAGGTAGTAGAATATCATAGCAGTTAAGAGATTGGGCTCTGATGACAGATCTAGTTTGGGTCTTTGCCCCACCACTTTCTTAGCTGTGTGATCTTGGCCAAGTGACTCTGAGCCTTAGTTTGCTAGTCAATTAAATGGGTTGCTTGAGAGGCCTCTTAAGGCCTAGACTTGGAACTGGCACTCTTGTCACTTCTGCCTCATTTTATCAGCAAAGCCAGTCACATGGCCAACCCAGAGTAAAGGAAAGGGAGATACACTCTGCATCTTTCATGGAAAGAATTTTGAAGTCACGTGGCAAAGAATATGACACAGAAAGGAGGAGAATTGGGGGCTGTGAATCCAGCTATCCCCACAGCAGGTGACAAAAAGGAAGACCATCCCCTTCTGCTCATGGTTGGTAGTTGCCACTTCTGGGGTGGTTGGGAATTCAAGGCCAGGACCAAGGAGAACCAAGGCCTTGGCCTTTCACTTGACCTTTCACTGAGCTCCCTAGAGCCCAGGTTAGAGTCAGGAGGACAAGGAATCCAGGAGAAGTTCACTGAAGCCTGGGGCAGGGATGAGACCAGCGTGGAAGGGTTCATGGTATTTGAGGCCTGGAAAGGAGCTGGTAGAGGGGGGCCACCCAAGGCAGCAGGGGAAGAACAAGGAGGAGCTTCCCACTTAGGCGGGGGCAGGACACGCGAGTCTGCAGCCCCGCAGGCCAGGGTGACCCACCTTTCTTCCTCCCCTACAGTCCTCATCCTGGAGGCCATCGAGAACCACAACCTCGCAGACACGGTGCTCAAGATCACGGACTTCGGCCTCGCCCGCGAGTGGCACAAGACCACCAAAATGAGCGCCGCAGGGACTTACGCCTGGATGGCTCCGGAGGTTATCCGTCTCTCCCTCTTCTCCAAAAGCAGTGACGTCTGGAGGTGCTGACAGTGGGACCGGGGAGGCCTCCTGGAAATGGAGGCGGGAGGAAGGGGGAGAGGGCAGAGTGGGAGGGACAGTCACTGGCTGAAGCTGGAATCTGGCCTGGCAAAGAGGCCTGCCCAGTAGGTCAGACCGTCAGCCCGGCACCAAAGCAGGTGTCCCCTCTGCTAGCAGAAGTGAGCTGAGGAGGACTTGGATTACAGTTTAAAATTCCAAAGATTATAAAGATAGGCTGGCAGCACCCAAGGCCCCTCAAACACCATCAAGTATGCTGCCCCCCTCATCAAACAAGAGATTGAGATCTTTGGAGGCAACCATTCATTCATTCATTCATTCATTCATCCAACTGTGCTGGGAGGTAGGGATACAGCAGTATATAAAAACAGACTCATTTCCTGCCCACAAGGATGATACATATAAACATACATCATGCACAAGAAGCTGAAAGGGCTGTTTTTAAATTAAGAAAATTGTAAAATAATTTTTAACAGATAATAAGTTAATTCATCAGAAAAAGTATTAGATGGTCTTACAAACTAAGGGGTTGATCGAAAAGCACTCTTGAGGGCTGGTGGTGACCTCGGAGAAGGCTTTTCTGAGAAGTGATACTTGAGCTGAGTTCTGGATGACAAGAAGGAGCCAGCCATGCAAAGTTTGGTGGGGGAAAGTTTCCCAGGCAGAGGGTACAGCTTCCACAAAGGAGAGACTGAGGTGAGAACGAGCTTGGTGTGTTCCAGAAACAGCCACGAGACCTGCGTGGCTGGAGTGGAGCAGGCAGGGAAGGACATAGTAGGAAATGACATGGGAGAGAGAGCCAGAGGACCCTGCAGACGAGGGACCAGACTCCAGGTTTATTCTAAGTGTGTTGGAAAACCATTAGGGGTGTTTGTGAATGACATGTTCTGATTTAGCATCGCAAAGTCTCCCTCCACTGATAGGTTGTAGGGGGCAGGAGTTGGGGCAGGAGGCCAATGAGGAGGCTTTTCATCACCTGCGAGATCTGGTGGCAGCAGAAACTCAGCCTTCTACTGGGGGGAAGCCAAACCCAGATCAATCCCCAGCTGAGGCTCCAGATGGACCAGGCTGCACAGTCATGGTATTGGGGCAGATAGATCAGGCAGGAGGTCCCAACTAGAGCAGCGCAGCCCTTTTGGGGAGAGTTTAGGCTGGTTTCACATCAGCTGTTCATTTATGGTCCTAACATTTATGGAAACCATATTTTAGTGGCAAAGAACAAGAAACCCCCCCCCCAAAGGCTGATATTTTTGTGCTCATGTAAAGCCCAGGACTGAAATGGTGCCCCCAGTGTTAGGGATTCAGGGTCCTATGTTAGGATTTTTAACAGGGGTGTCATTGACATTGGGCAGGATAATTCTTCCTTGTGTGTACCTAGTGAGGTACTGTCCTGTACTTTTCAGAATGCTCTGTATCCATGGTTCCAAGCCACCAAGTGTAGATAGCACTCTTCAGTCATTGTGACAATCAAAACATCCCCACAGGTTTCCAGAGACGTGGGAGAGGTGGGGAGGGGGGTGTCTGGCCACCTCCAGTTACAAGCCACTGTTATTTTCCTCCACCTTGTATGGCCTTCATTCCCAGTTCACTTCATGGTCCAAAATGGCTGCTTGAGCTCCAGCTTTTATGTCTACATTCCTACCAGTAGGAAAGAGAAATGCCCCTTTAAGGATACTTCCTAGAAGTCAATTGCACACTACACACTCTCCTATATCCCACTGGCCAGAACCATTGTCATATAGGCATACTTAGCTGCAAAGGAGGATGGAAAATTATTTCAGGTAGCATTTGCCCAGCTCAGATATACCAGTGCTGTCACTGAGAAAGAAGTGGAGGCTGTCAGCATGAGGGCAGGGGTTGTGTCTATATGTTCCAGTATCTGGAACAGTGCTTGGCACACAGCAGACGCTTAATAAGTATATGTTGACTGAATGTGTGTGGGGATGAGTGGGGGGAGACACGGAGATCTTTTACGTGTTAGGCACTGCATAAAACAGTGATCAGGATCCAGAAGGAGCACAGTTTACTGGAGAAGATGGACATGCAGGTGACTGTGGTACAGTGATGCATGCTCTGGTATCGTGCAGCTATTAAGGATGCTGTTGTGGGCATCTGGCAGACCTGAGTCCAAGCGTGGCTTCATCACTTATGGGCTGTGAGACCTTAAACAAACAACTTAACCTCTCTGAGCCTGCACCTGCTCATTGGATAAAATGAGGGTCATATCAGTGCGATCTGCTTTACAGGACTATTGGGAGGCCTAACGCAGTGCTGGCCTGGCATAAGTGCTTTGTAAATGTTACTGTTAACTTGTTTTTAGAGGTAAGCGTGGAGGGTTCTATGGGAACATAGTAGAGAGGCCTCCAACCCAGCTTTGGAGGCTGTGGAATTAAGGAAGCCTTCCTGCCAGAGGGGGCACCTGAGTTGTGACTTAAAGGGCAGTTACACAAAGGAAAGGGTGTTCTCGACAAAGGGAACAGCATATGCAGAGGCCAGAGGTTAGGAAGAACAGGCTTTGTTCAACTGTTCAGTGTGGCTGCAAGATGACGCTTGGGTTGGTATGAGGGCTGAGAGTGTTTAGAGGCAAAGCTTCAGGGGTCAAGATCAGGGATAAGAAGGGTGGATTTGGCCAGTAGGCACAGGGAACCCACTGAAGGTTTTCAGGCAGGGGAGAGGGAAGAGAGGCAGAGCAACGGAGAGACATCAGAGAGCCAACTCCACCACATCTATTTGAGACCAGGCCGCTGGAGATCAAATCAGTTTTTTGTGGCCTCACTGGCCAGGGCTGGATGTTGGGAGGAGGGAGGCCCACCATGGGACTCGAGGCAGGGCTAGGGTGTAGGTGAGGATTGGGGTGGGCTGTGGCATCACCCCTACCTCTCCCCCACCTGCAGCTTCGGGGTACTGCTCTGGGAGCTGCTGACGGGTGAGGTCCCCTACCGTGAAATCGACGCCTTGGCCGTGGCATATGGCGTGGCTATGAACAAGCTGACGCTGCCCATCCCCTCCACGTGCCCCGAGCCCTTTGCCCGCCTACTGGAGGGTGAGCCAGGGCCCCGTGGAGAGGGTAGGCTCAGCTTGGGGTGGCAGGCGCCCTCAGGTCCAGACCTCACCCCTTCATACCCATCGATATCAGTGGGCCTGGGAGTGTGGGAGAAGCGGCTGGAACCCTTGGACCATGAACAGTCTCCCCAGTGCTTGGCTTCATGGCCTCCAGACCCTTGTTCTGGCCACACCCACAGCTCTTGAGGGCCACCTGTCAGGATTCACTGGCCCTGGGAGTCTTCCCTGATCCTTGATTCTGCCACCTCTTGGGGAGCAGGTCCCTGAGTTTCTCTCCTCAGAGTTTCACCAAGTGAAACACTGCCATGAATTTGGCTTTAATTCCTTCCCCTCAGCTCCATGGGAGCTATTTGTCCACAGTCCCTTGAAGTCCTTCCTCCACTGAGCAGGCTGAGGCCCCAGAGTGTGACCACTGACATTTCCACTCCCACCCCAGAATGCTGGGACCCAGACCCCCATGGGAGGCCAGATTTTGGCAGCATCTTGAAGCAACTTGAAGTCATCGAACAGTCAGCCCTGTTCCAGATGCCACTGGAGTCTTTCCACTCGCTGCAGGAAGACTGGAAGCTGGAGATTCAGCACATGTTCGATGACCTCCGGACTAAGGAGAAGGTAACCCCTGGACCGAGGGGGCAATGTGGGAGGGATGGAGCAAGATCCCTGAGTCCTGATACTTTAGACCGGGCAGAGTCCCTTCCCCTGAGCCCAGGATCTTTGGGTCCATGCAGGGCCAAGGGACCCTTTTTTGCATATTAAGAAAAGCTTCCTGTTTGCAGATTGATAAGAAAAAGGTACCCTGCACTGAAGTACTTACAAGTGACATTGCATGAGGTCTGGGATTGGCTTTAAAATACTACAGCAAAAATGACAGGGAGAGGGGAGAGAAAGAAGGTGATAACATGAAAAAAGACTTGCAAAGTATAGATAATTGTTGAAGTCAGATGATAGGTGGGTGGGGTGCACTTTCTCTCTCTGCTTTTGTGGATGTTTGAAGTTTTCCAAATTAGACTTAAAAAATTAAAAATTGAAAAGGGAAAATAAAAAGAAAAGCCACCTCTTTCTTTGGTCTAACACAGTCCCCTGACCTGTGAAGTGAGTTAGATTGTGCCCGGAACTTGCCCCACAGCAGGATGCCCCTGCGCAGAGCATCAGCCAGCCCCAGCAGCCCTGGATCCATCCCTGGGGAAGAGTAGCTCAGCCCCTCTCCCCAAGCCACCCCTTTCTTCTCCAGGAGCTCCGCAGCCGCGAGGAGGAGCTGCTGCGGGCAGCACAGGAGCAGCGCTTCCAGGAGGAGCAGCTGCGACGGCGGGAGCAGGAGCTGGCCGAGCGCGAGATGGACATCGTGGAGCGTGAGCTGCACCTACTCATGTGTCAGCTGAGCCAGGAGAAGCCCAGGGTCCGCAAACGCAAGGGCAACTTCAAGCGCAGCCGCCTGCTCAAGCTGCGGGAAGGAGGCAGCCACATCAGCCTCCCCTCCGGTACCCGCCCGCGTCCCCTGAGCATCCCCCAAGAGGCTGCTGGGAGCATCCCTAACCCAGGGGTTATCTCTTCTATTTATTTATTCATTCATCCATTCATTCATGCTTTTTTATTGCTAAATTTAAAGATGACAGAAAAACTATACAGCTTAATGAGTGAGTAGAGTCACTCCCACAAAAGCAGAGGGCCTATAGCCACCTCAGATGCCTCCACATGCCCCCTCAAACACATCCCCCTGCCACCCCAAGAGTAACCCCTGTCTTGACTTTTAGGGCAATCACTTCCTTACTTCTCCGTGTAGTTTTGTCTCCCAGCTATTTGTTTAATATCTTTTAATCTGCCTCTATTCCCTCCTTGCCAATAATTTTTTGAGGAACTGCTGCATTTATCCTGTAGCATTTCTCACAGTCTGGATTTTGCTGCTTGCATCTCCCCAGTATCTCTTAACATATCTCGCTGTGCCCTGAATTTCCTATAAATTGGTGTTAGGTCAAACCATGTGAAATTGCTGATGTTCGGCCATTTTTGACCTACAAAAACAGAAGTTTCACATGGACCAACCTAACAGTTGGATCTCAGGACTTAATAGGTTTCAAGTTCAGGTTTGATTTTTTTTTTGAAGACTGCTTTCTAGGTAATGTCACAAGGCATATTGTGCTGGTCGTTTCTCCCTTTGTGATGTTACAAGCCCCAGAGCAGTGCCCCAAACAGCACTGGCCAACAGAAATATAATTCGAGCCACATGTGTAATTATAAATTTTCTAGTAGTCACATTAAAAGAAGGGGGACAGGAAATAAGTGAAATTAACTTTAATAATATATTTCATTTAGCCCAATATACCCAAATGTTATGGTTTCACGTATAATCAGTACAAGAACAAAATTGTTAATGAGATTTTTTACCTTCTTTTTTTCACACTAAATCTTTGAAATCTAGTGTATGTTTTATATTTCTAGTGCATCTCAATCCAGGTGCTAAGTTTTCATCAAAAATACTTGACCTGAATTGAGATTTCATAAAATGTACAGTTGAAAAAGCAGATTCACTTACCCAAGTAGTTCCAAAGACACTTAAACGTTTCCAGTAACCAAACCGAGTATCCGTTTTTAAAGGTAAATTTAATTAGCTGCAATTAAACAAATAAAGGTAAAACCCTCCAGTTCCTCTGTGCACAAGCCACATGTGAAGCACTCAACTGCCGCATGTGGCAAATGGCCACTGTATTGGATACTCAAGCCTAGATCCTCAGAGCGGTAGTTCTCAAACCTGAGTGTACAGCCCCGGGAACTGGGGGACTGTTACACCAGGTTAGATTGCTGCACCTCACCCCCACAGTTCCTGATTCAGGGAGGGCCCAAGAATCTGCATTTCCAAGCAGTTTCCACTAGACATTGATGCTGCTGGTCTGGGACCACACTTGGAGAACCACCGCATTAAGGAATGCAAAATGGTGATATTCCTTCTGTCCTTCTACAAAGGGAACCGCTCTTTTGCTACCCATGGAACCGTGTACTTAGGAAAGCCTCTTTCCCTTTGCAGGCTTCGAACATAAGATCACAGTCCAGGCCTCTCCAACCCTGGACAAGCGGAAAGGATCCGATGGCGCCAGCCCCCCTGCAAGCCCCAGCATTATCCCCCGGCTGAGGGCCATTCGCTGTGAGTATCTCCCAAAGCCCTGACCAGTCAGTCGGTGAACAAACTTATCTGAGCACATACCTTGTACCAACCCAGAGCAACATCAGGGGATGAGACAGGCAGGGTCCCCTCCCTCATTCTCATCAGGAGAAACATAACAAACGAGTAAACAAGTTGGTAGGCAGGATAATTTCCTGTAGAGAGAAGCACTGTAAAGGAAATCAGGGAAGGGAATAAAACAGAATTGCTATTTTAACATCACAAGGAAGGCCTGTCAGAGAAGCTGAGGTTTGAGTGGGGACCCGCATGGTAAGAAGTGACATATGTGGAGATCTGAAGGAACAGTGTCCCTGGCAAAGGGAACAGCAAAAGCGAAGGCTCAGAGGTGGGAACAAGCATGGTGTTCGTCAGCCAGGAAAGCCGGCTTGGCTGGAGCAGAACACAGGGAGGGAGAGCAGTAGGTCTGTGGTCAAGGATTTGACAGGGCCCAGATCACACTGGGCCATAAGAGCCAGGATAAGGAGTCTGGATCTTATTTTAAATGTGATGGGGGAGTCTCTGGAGGGCTGTGAGCAAGGCAATGATAAGATAAAATCTACCTTTTCCCTCAGGCTGCTGTGAGGAGTAGGGATGGTAGGAGGTCAGGAGTAAAGGCGGGAGACAAGTGAGACGAGGGGTCTGAACCAGGGCAGGGGCCTGGGAGAGGGGAGGTGGCCAGTCAGCTGCGTGGCAGAGATGCGGGTGTCAGGGTTTGCTGATGAGTTGAAGGGCACTTGGCTGACTCCTTAGTTTCTTGTGCCACATTGTTCAGCCCTGTCCTCACCCCACACACCACTCCCCTATAGCACCTGCTTTGTACCAGGCCATTCTCCTGAGGGGACGCAAAGACAATGACCAACGGTGGCAGGTGGTACTAGTAGCAGGGTACATTCAGAGTGTGGCAGGAACAGAGGCAAGAGAGCAACTGACTCTAGCGAATAAATGGCTCCAGAGCTGGAGGCCTGAAGGGCAAGCAGGCAGGAGAAGGGACTGAAAGGGAACAGAATTCCATTGAAGGGAACCGCCTGTGCAAAGGATGGAGGTGTGAAAGCTGGGAACTGGAAGACACGGGGTCCCACCACAGCACTATTGCCCTCTACCCAAGTGTCCCATGCCATCTCTCACCTTCCTCTCCAGCACCAGCCACGTTGGCCTCCTGGCTGTTCTGTGAACACTCCAGGCATGTCCAGCTGCAGGGCCTTGGCATCTGCTGTTACCTCTGCCTGAAATGCTCCTCTCCTTTGTATCTATTTGACTCACTCCCTCACCTGCTTCAAATTCTTGCTCAAATTTCTCCTCACACATGAGGCCTTCCCTCACTCCCCAAACCCCCATCTTGCTTCATATTTCCCTCAGCACTTACCACCTTCTAGCTCCCTACCCACAGGACTTACCTAGTGTGATTCTTGTTGGCCGGCTGTCTTTACCCACTAAAATGTAAATCCCCTCAGGGCAGGGAGTTTTGTCTGCTTTGACCACTTCTGTCTTCACAGTACCTGCCCTGGGGCTTGGCACAAAGTAGGTGCTGTAAACATTTGAGAATGAATGGACAGCTGAAGGGTCAGGCTGTGAGGAGTGCAGGGCTGGGCCCTTGCCCTGGCAGCAGTGGGGAGCTCTGGGAGGAGGTAGAGCTGGGAAGAGTCAGGACTCAATTTAGAATCCAAGCTCCACTGGGCTTCCCGCTGGAGGGTGGAACCATTGTGGGAAGAGGAAGGCTGGGAGCTCAACGGGGACAGACTCTCCAAGACCCAGTAACCAAGTGGCTTCTCTTGGCCCAGTAACTCCTGTGGATGGTGGTGGCGGTAGCAGCAGTGGCAGCAGCAGTGGTGGCAGTGGGACATGGGGCCGCAGCAGTGGACCCCCAAAGAAGGAAGAACTGGTTGGGGTCAAGAAGAAGGGCCGGACCTGGGGGCCCAGCTCCACCTTGCAGAAGGAGCGGGCTGGAGGAGAGGAGAGGTACTGGCCACATGGAGCCCAGCCTTGTCCTGTCCCCTCCCCCAGGCCCTTGGCGGCCAGAAGGCTTATGACCCGACCCCACCCCCGCCTCATCTGTGGTGCCCTCTGCAGGCTGAAGGCCCTGGGGGAAGGAAGCAAACAGTGGTCATCGAGTGCCCCCAACCTGGGCAAATCCCCCAAACACACACCCATCGCCCCAGGCTTTGCCAGCCTCAATGAGATGGGTAAGAGGGTGAGGGCCCCTTTCAAAGGGAGAGGGAGGGGTGATCATTCCCCCAAGGTTGTGGGGAGAAAGCGGGATTTCACTGGGCCAGCCCGCAGGACGCATTCCTGGGCTCCAGACAGCCAGTCTCTGGGGGTCATTCCCAGGGCAGGAGGATTTGGGGGGAGAAAGATTTGAGAACCATGCTTAGTGGGACTTGGTGGTTTCGCTGTTGGAGGGGTCACTATGGGCAGCCCCGTACCTCCAAGTCCCCGGGGGCTGAGGGGCCAGGGGCGAGCCCCGGAGCCCAGTGAGTCGAGTCCAGTGACGGCCCTCTCCCGGTTGCAGAGGAGTTCTCGGAGGCGGACGGAGGCGGCAGCGTGTCCCCCTCTCCCTACAGCACCCCGTCCTACCTCACAGTGCCGCTGCCCGCCCAGCCCTCCCCGGGGGAGCGGGCGCCGTGGGAGCCCCCGCCGCCAGCCCGGCCCGGGCACGGCTCCCGGCGGCGCTGCGAGCTCGCGCTGCTGGGCTGCGCCACGCTGCTGGGCGCTGTGGGCCTGGGCGCCGACGTGGCCGAGGCGCGCGCGGCCGACTGCGAGGAGCAGCGGCGCTGGCTCGACGGCCTTTTCTTCCCCCGCGGGGGCCGCTTTCCGCGGGGCCTCAGCCCGCCAGGGCGCTCCCCGGGCCGCCGCGACGACGCGGCCCCCGGCCCGGGCCTGGCGCCCTCGGCCACCCTCGTGTCGCTGTCGTCCGTGTCCGACTGCAACTCCACGCGTTCGCTGCTGCGCTCCGACAGCGACGAGGCCGCGCCGGCCGCGCCCTCCCCGCCGCCCTCCCCACCTGCGCCCCCGCCCAGCACCAACCCCCTGGTGGACCTGGAGCTGGAGAGCTTCAAGAAGGACCCCCGTCAGTCGCTCACGCCCACTCACGTCACAGCCGCGCGCGCTGTGAGCCGCGGTCACCGCCGGACGCCCTCGGACGGCGCGCTGGGGCAGCGGGGGGCACCCGAGCCCACGGGCCCTGGCCCTGGTGAGTGAGGCTCCACGCGCCCAGGGCACAGAAAAATGCCCATCTCCCCTGTCCCCGCCGAGGACTAGTGTCCTAGCCCAGCAATGACCCCTTGGATGCCAAGGCAGCCTCCTCCGGCTTAGCATGGGGAAGAAGGGTCTGGGTCCCCGTGGCCCCCACTGTTTTGCGAGGCCTTGTGGGTCACCGGGTAACTGAGACACAGAATGCAGCAGAGGTGACAAATTCTAATGCCTACAAGGGCCAGGCAGGTGACATTAATGGCAACAGTAATTACTAGCGTTAACCCCCATGTGCCAGGCACTTTTCTCTGTACGTTTACTAACATGACAAAGATGATTAGAACAGAGAGGAGCTAAGTACCTCCCATCAGGCACTGTGCTACTTGTTTTACTGTTACTGTTATTATTTTATTTTATCGTCACCTATGTAGCGAGGTGCTGTCATCCCCAGTCACAGGTGGTGGCATGCCTAACGTGTCTCTGTGGGTCTTTGTGAACCTGGCCTAGTGGAGAAGAGGTGTGAGGGATGAGGGCTTTGTCTGGAGTGGCAACAAGGAAATGGGCTCTGAAAGATTAAGGATTGTGCCCAGAGTTGCACCCAGATGGGTGAGCAATTAGGAGAATCGGGGGGTGGCTAGGTAAAGGTCTAAACCCTGCTGGAAAGTGGGCCCAACAAAATCACCAGATCTTTTTCAAGAGAAGTCAGATTCCAGTTTTCATGTACATGCTCCTGGCTTTTAAATACCACCCTCTGGCCGACCCTACTCACCTCATTTCATCCTCTCTTACCAGGCCCTCGGGATCCCCTGGACTTTCCCCGTCTGCCTGACCCCCAGGCCTTGTTCCCCACCCGCCGACGGCCCCCCGAGTTCCCTGGCCGCCCCACCACCCTGACCTTCGCCCCAAGACCCCGGCCAGCTGCCAACCGTCCCCGCCTGGACCCCTGGAAACTGGTCTCCTTTGGCCAGACACTCAGCATTTCGCCTCCCAGCAGGCCAGACACTCCGGAGAGCCCTGGGCCCCCCAGCATGCAGCCCACGCTGCTTGACATGGACATGGAGGGGCAGAGCCAGGACTGCACAGTGCCCCTGTGTGGGGCCCACGGCTCCCGTTGAGGCCTGCCCACCACCGCCCGCCTGGGCAGCCATGAATGTAGCGCCCCAGGCCCCGCCCCAGCCCACCATGCCACAAGGCAGGGGAGGCCCTGGGCAGGATACTCACTCTATTTATTGGGGAAGGGGGGTGGGAGGGCACTTAATTTATTCCCTTGTACCCCGGGGGGGGGCCCTGTGCCCACCCTGTGGTTGGGGGGGAGGGTGGGCAGGGATACTCAGGGACAGGGCATCATGGGGAGATTCGGCACAAAATGCAGCATTAAAGGTAACCCCTACCCCCTACCAGGCATGGCTGTGTGTCTTTCCGTGGCCCAGGCCCTGATCCTAGGTCATCCCCGATGGGACACCCCCACCACCCCATGCTCCCTTACAGGCCTCTGGATTTCTGAGGTCCAAGGGGTGGAGCCCAGGCCCATGTCCCCTCCAGGGCCCCCATAAGAATACCACACAAAGAGGTTATGGTCACCAGTGACAAGTGCTTTACCAGTGAACACGAGTTGGGGGAAGTTACATGGTGAGTGGGGAGTGGGGTGGGGACTGTCCCCCCTGGTTAGCCTCAGCCAATGACATCCCGAGTCCTGGTCCCGGCCCCACTGTCTTCCCGCTGGAGGCTGCAACGGTTCATCTTCAGCTGAGTCAGCTGGATGTAGCGCAGGACATTGGTGTCTGCAGGGGAGTTGGGCAGGTCATTATCTGGGAGTCCTGGGGCAGCAGGTGATAACTGCATCACCTCGGTTCACACCTCATTGTCCCCAGCCTTCAGTGGCTCCCCTGCACAGCTGGTATTGCCAGAGCCCTTTTCCAGAAGCCCCAGCCAAACAAGCAGAGCACGGCGTGTCACACCTCTGCCAAGCTTGCATCTGCTCAGAGACTCCTGTCACACTTCTCACCCTCTAGTGACATCTGCACGAAGCCTGTTACTCATCAAACCACTTAGCAAAACTAATCTTGCCTCTGCTCGCACACCCTGTATCGTGCACCTGTTGTGTTCCCTCTTCATTGGCTTTTAATAGAGAACCAAGTTGGGTGTCTGCCCGCCCCCAACCTCCCACCACACACACACCCGTGATCTCCCGCAGGGCAAGGACAAGCCTCCAGCTCTGCCAAACCCCCACCACCACCAATTTCCTGGCATTCCCAGGAAACAAGTGAGTGAATAGGTGTGTGAATGGATTAGTGAGTGAGTAGATGAAAGAATCTGAGGGGAGGGTAAATGGAGTTAGGGGTGAGTGGCTAGGGAAGTGGCTGAGTAGGTGAACAGGAGGCATCAAGATGGGTTAATGGCAGAACAGATGAGAGGTGGTTGGATGAATGTTAGAGGAATGATAGGTGAATGGACATGAGTGAAAGGCAGGGGATTGGATGAGAGGGTGTGTAAGTTGTAGATGGGTGGAGAGTGGACGTGAGGTGAGTGGTACAGCACTCCCTGAAGCAGCTCTGCGCTGAACCTCCTGCCTTGTTTCCTCCGCCCTAGCCCTTTTCCCTGCTCCCAGCCCGCCCCTCACCTGTGGGCTCCCGGCTGCGGGCCTCCTGCAGGTAGCGCAAGGCGCGTGCATAGTCGCCCAGGTGGTAGAAGGCAATGCCGGCGCGGTAGGTAGCCTTGAAGTTGCCCTGCTGCTTCTCCAGCACCTTGAGACAGTACTCGCGCACCCGCTCATAGTTCACCAGCTCCGACTGCAGCAGACAGGCTGCGGAGGCACCAGGATCGGTGCTCTCAGAATCTGTCGACACCCTCAGACCTCACTTGACCGCGAGGAGCCTGGCCTTCAGACTACAGGGAACCCCCTACCCTTTTCCGTGGCTGAGCCCTGCCTAAGGGATTGCTCAGGCCACCCGGGGCCGCCAAGCTTCCGACCAATCAGGATAGAATAAATCTGCGCCACCGCTAGAGGGCGCGAAAAACACAGACAGGGGGCTCTCCAGTGCTTACTGGGAGGTGTCTATAGGGGAGAGTACTAAGGGCGATCTCAGAGGTGAGGGTTGGGTTCTTAAATGGCTTATCCAGGGTAAGTTTATCTCACCTGAGGTTCGCAGGTGACAGCCCAAAGTCCATTTCCTGCATCCCAGCTCCTTCCATCCCTAGACTCCCAAACCCTCTCCCTGATCAAGCTCTGAGTTCTCCCCACCACAGACGCCAGCCCTGGCCCCTTTAAGCCTCCAGCTACCCCCCGCAAGACTTGACGAGTGCCCCTCACTTCCTACCCCTGTCACATATGCACCCTCTTCTCCCCCCGACGGCCTCGTACCCGTGAGAGAGTCGTAACATTCCACCTCCGTGTTCTCCACCAGGCGCCGCTGCTCCTCGCTGAGGCGGGCTGGCCCCGGGCTGGTGGCGGGCCCGGAGGCGGGGGCGGGAAGGCCTCCAGGGCGGGCCCCTTGCGCTGCCTTCAGCTGCAGCAGTGCCCGATGATACTTGCCGATGGCTTCCCGGAACTTCTTCTCTCGGTAGCAGCGCTGGCCCTCTGCCTTAAACGCCACGGCGGCCCGCAGGCTGCTGTCGAGCGCTGCACCCAGACCCCCCGACGGCTCTGGGGCAGGACTGGACCGAGCCGACCCATGGCGGGGCCCAGGACCCGGCGGGGAAAGGGCGGGAGGCGGGCGCGGCGGAGGCTCAGGGGCAGCGCTGAGCATCAGCACCGGGGACAGCGCGCCGCGCTGCATTGTGGGAAACTCCTGCGGCCGCTGCTGCAGCTACCGCATCGCCCCCCGCGGGGCCGGTCCCCACCCTTTCTCCGCCCCCGCACCTCCAGCAGCCGACTCCGGCTGCCCTCTATGGGTCTAGAGAAACCCCTCAATACTTCCCCACTCTCTCCTCCAAATCTCTTCTTCCCACTCCCCTTACCCTCCACGCTCTCCTGCCTTCCCTTCTCTCCCATGCCCAAAGCCAACAAACCTTTCTAGAAAGAAAGAACAAGTCTGGGGAAAAGAGCAGGAAGATAATCTCGTGGAAAGCTGGTTTCAGCCAGCTAAGCATTTGGCATAGTGGATAAGAACACAGGCCATGGACTCAAGGTGCCCCAGATTCAAATCCCTGACTATTTTCTCACTAGTTACATGGGTTGGACAAATCACCGAAATTATCTGGAACTCTGTATCCTCATCAGTAACACAGGACTATGATAGCTACTTTGGAACCCATTCGTTTATCTCTGCAACAAACAAATACTGATGTTTCTGTGTTCATCTGGGCTGCACGATGCTGGGACATAGGAGAGACTGAGAGCCTCAGGCCCTACCGTCACTGGGTCCCTGGACAAGTGGGGAGACAGATCAATGATGCAACAGTGGGCCCCCAGAGTTGGCCAGCCTGAGAAGTCCAGGCAGAGGGGTCGGGGCTGGGATGGGGGAAGCGCAACAGGCTCTGAGGGCTTAGAGGAGGCCCCTGGCCTAGGAGAGGTGGTGAGTGAAGACTTCCTGGAGGCGGCGAGAACTGTACGAACTAGAGAGATCTGCTTCTGCCTTCACTGAGCTCAGTCTCTGGATAGGAAAAGCACCGGGAAAGCAGTCAAATGATAGCCCAGAGTAAGGAGCACAATAAGAAAAGTGTACAGAAAACACCTGAAAGGCTTCTGAAAGAAAAACTAATGGTGAATGATTATCCTTCAACCCTCCTTAGTCGCCTTCTCAGCTGTGGGACCTTGTCCAAGCGCCTTGATCTTGCTCCACCTTCCTTCTGTGTAACACGGAGATAACAAGCGAGCTAACTTCTGAGTAGCTGTAGGGACTGAATTATATTATGCGAGTAAAGCACGTAGCACAGTGCCTGGTACAGTAATAGGCAAACGACAACCGGTGCTTATCACCCCAAGACTGTGAGATATGTGATAATAAGTGCCTGACTCTGAGCCAGCATTCGCAAATAGTTGTTGAATGAATGAGTGAATGGGTAACTTAATGTGTTAGCAGCATTACCCGCAAGGCCATAGCTTGGGTCTCATTCACAAGCACCAAGACTATATTTCCCCCATCCCCGCCTCCTCCCACCACACATTCTTCCCCTGGAAGCCCCATGGCAGGTCCCACCCAACAGGCCCAAACCTGAACTTGACACCTTCCATCTCAACTGCAGCATCTGTTTCTATATTTTATTGTTCGTTGCTGAGTTTCTCCCTGACCCCTGATCCTCCAAACTTGAACACCTCAGTGGTGGAAATTTCTTCCTCTCTGCACCTCCAAACCCAGGCTTGGTTAAGAGTCTAATATTCCTGAGATTAGGTTCCAGAACAGCATCTGTCACCTTTCTGCACCTCGGGCGTGTTTTTGTTTTAATTAAAAACATGGAGACACACTGATTCATAACAATTACTTGCTGAGCACCTACTAAATGTCTAGGTGCTTAGGAGACAGTAGTACCTAACTCACAGTCCTGCTGGGATGCAATGCTAGCACTTTCACAACACCTACTAGGTATCAGACACGGTCCTAAAGATTTACGTTTATGTTAACTCACATCCTCATCACACCACCGCAAGGTCGGTGCTATAGTTATACCCATTGCCACTGTGGCACTCCAGAGGTTAAGTAAATTAGATTCCATTTAACAAAAGTGCGTGCTATCACAAATGGATGACCCTCACAGGGCAGCATTTGTGATGTGCTGGGCTTGTGCAACCATTAAACAGATTGAATTCGTTGCTAACATATAAAAGCAGAGAGATTTATAGAATCACAGATTGTCAGCTTCACGAAGTCTGAAAATCTGGCAACATCAAGGTAGCTTTCCTCATGAGTAGGCCGGGGATTCTCAAGTTTCTCACAGTCCCCCATTCCTCCTACCTTCCCTCCAACCCAAAGATCGAGGATCATTCAGCTTGTGTTGCAATCTTCCTTTCAGCATCTCGAACTCCCTCAAGCATTTGCGTTCGGGATCCCCGGTTTACCCCGCTGAGCGGCGCTTTTGGAAGCCCGCCAGTGCCCCCTGGCGGCGGAATACAGAATTCTCATCGCGTCTCCCAGTCGCCTTTAAGAGATTTGGTGAGGACATCCAATCAGGTGGACGAGACGCCAGAGAAGTGACCAATCAAAAGCGAGAGATGGGCCAGAATTCGACCAATGAGGACAGAGAGCGCACGGAATAAAAGAAACTCTTTTATTAAAGTGGGAGACGGACGCACACAGTATTTTTTGATGATGTCTCCAGGCTCAGGGAGGCCCGGGCAGCGGGTGGCGGAGCAGGCGGGCGGCGGCGAGGCTGGTGCCGTGGCGCTGGGGCCGCGCATACTTGAGGAAGATAGCGGCGCGGCCAGGAGCCGGGCCTCGGAGAGCGGCGCGGACCATACAAGGCTCGAGGGGGCTCAGCTCTGCCCCGCTGCGATAGGGAGACAGAGAAACTGAGGCAGCGGCAGGAGTAGCGGGGAACAGGAGAAAGCCTGTCCTCGGAGCTGGGAGCTCGAGGCTGAGAAGACAGGTTGACTCGGGTCCCCAAGGACTGCTCAGGAGCTCTCTGGAGGTGGGACACGCGGCCCATTATCTAGAGTGAATGATGGGCGCCGAGGAGGGGCAGACCCTCGATTCTCCCCGCAGGGTGCGGCTATGGGAGAGCCAGGACCCACGGAGAGAGAAGGAGTGAGACTCAGGATGGGCAAACAGCTTTATTCCAGAGGCACCAGCTGGAAGAAAAGACGATTCACCCTGCCCACCCCACCCTCCATCCCCGGTGGCATGGCTAACAAGAAGAAGGGCTCTAGGAGATAAAGGGCCACCACATTCGCAGCCAGATGGGGAGCTGGGGAATTAGAGGCTGGCAGACCTCTCATTGTCAAATCTGGAACGCACTTAGGATCTTCTCAGGCCCAGAAGATGCTCTATTTTTCACCCTAGGCCAAGGTTAAGGGTCCCCAAATCTGGACAAATACTCTATTCTCAGACAGCCCCAGAGAAAAGCAAGTGGGACCCTCCAGTCTAGAGAAACACCTCATTCTCTCCCACCCAGAAAACAACTCTCGCTCCTCCTCCCCTCCAGTTGTCTCATATACTCGGAGATGGTAAAGACGGCGACCAAGAAGTCAGGTCCCTGAAACCAGAGACCTTCCGCCGCGGCCATACCTGTAAATTGCCGGCTCGGGTCCGGAGCCTACCTCCTCGAGCACCCTGTGCGCCAGGCTCAGCGCCGCAGCTGCGCGGCGACCGGGCTCCCATACTGAGGCCTCAGCCTCCAGTAGAGACAGCTCCAGGAAGTAAGTGGCAAGTAGCAGCACCTGCCATTGCGGCGGGGAGCACATCAAGCCACGCCCCTAACCACGCGGGCCACGCCCCTAACCACGCGGGCCACGCCCCTGCCCCTCGCACCTGTGGGCTGCTCCGCGCCAGGGCAGCGAGTAGCCCGAGGCAAAGTAGCGGTCCTGGGTGGTGCAGCCGGAAATCCAAGCGGCTCAGGATGCGGCGCTCAGCGCGCAGAAGCTCAGCCCGCGAGAAGGAGCCAGCGCCCAGGAGGCAGAGGGAGGCAGACTGGGGATTGGGGGAAAAGAGGTGGGGTTGGACCCCAGCTCGTTACTCCCTGCCCTTGAATGCCTGGGATCGGTTCAGTTCCCTTGCTGGACCTCAGTTTCCTGGACTACAGAATGGGGTCATTGATTTGTTGTCTGAAAGTTGTGGAAAGCTTCAGAGACAGTCTTTGGAATCAGATAGACCTGGCCCTGGGTTTGAGTTCAAACCCTACCATCCACTCACTGTGTGTCATGGACATCCACTGAAGCTCTCTGAGACTCAGTTTCTTCATAAAATGGAGGTATTACTCCCTACTTCAGGCAGTTCCAGTAAGGCACTAAGTTTATGCATGTTAACTATAACTACTCAGGAAAGACTATACTATAACTATTCAAGAGTCCAAGTCCCAACTGCTTGACTTTTGACAAATGTCTTCCTCTCTCTGAGCCTCAGTCTCTTCCTCTGTTAAGGGGACACATTAGTAGCCTCTACCACGAACAGACAAGCTGGGATTCCAAGAGTAGATATAGCGCTTGCTTGGCACGCAATAGGCGTTTAATCCGTGAAGCAAAGAGGAAGGGCTCCACCCTCCCAAGCCCCACCCCGTAAGTACCTCGGGAAGCACGCACTCTTCCATTTTGCACGCCAAGAACAGGCAGGCCACGCCCAGCAGCTGCAAGCGGTGTAGGCGCACTCTGCCCGCGCACAGGTAGGAATCAAGCAGGTGCACGGCCAAGTAGAGTGTGTCCCCCTCCAGGCCCAGGTACTCCTGGGGAGGGGCACGGGTGACCAGTAAGGTTCTTGTTCGCGATACAGACCCAGCCCTGCCCCCTCCTCGGTACATACGTGCACCTGGACCAGCCAGTCCACCACTAGCGCCCGCATCTCCGGGGTCACGGTGCGAGGCAGGGCCCTCCGGGGCAGGGCGCGGCATACCTGGTGTGGGGTGAGGACGGCCTCATTCTCCACACCTGGGCCTCGGCTTCTCTCCCGAGCTCCAGCCCTGGGTGCAGCCATCTCCTCACACCAGTTGGATGTCGCACAAGTGTCACACCCAAGCAGGCCTCCAATGTCTCCTCCAAATGTGCTCCTCTTCTAAGTCCCCGTTTAGAACCCTAGACTTTGTTGTGAACGACTCCCTATCCATCTCTCCAGTCTGGCCACAGGACTTCCTGAGTATCTCCCCCTAGGTTCCTGGACTCCACTCTAGGTCACCAACCCTCAACCCATCCTCAGAGCACCCAGAAGGGTCTTTCTAAAGTAGAAATCTGACCAAGGAACTCCTCATCTTAAAACCCTTCCATGGCTTTCAGTACCCTTAGGAGAAAATCTTAATTCCTCTCAGAATACCTCAGGCCCTGGTGCAGCATCACCTGTTCCCTCTCTCCCCTCACAGTCCACACTCCAGCTACTGCAGGCTTCTTTCGGCCCTAGATTACATCAAGCTCGCTCCTACCTCAGGACCTTTGCATGTATGTATTTTTCCCTCCACCTGAAATGCTTATTCCCACTCCTTGCATTGCTGACTTAGTCATTGAAGTCTCAGCTAAAATTTCCCTTTTTCTTTACTTTCCCTTGCACCCCATCATCACTTTCTATGTTATCACTTTATTTTCCTCATAGATTTTTCAGTCTGGAGATACCCGGTGTCTCCTTGAATGTTTTGTCTGTTTGCCCCACTAGGCTGCTGGCACCACAAGGGCAGAGATTTCTGTCCAGATCACAGCTGTGTCTCGGTTCCTAACAGAGACACTGACCTGGGAGAGATGCTCACAAGATGTTTGTTAAATAAATGCACTCCTTCAGTATTTTTTCTGGCAGGCCTATCTCAGACAGGTATCTGTGGATTACCATGGCCTGTGTATTGGTTTTTGTGGCCCTTCTGAAACTATCACCTACATTTGTTGGTTTGTTTCCCCACAATGAGGACAGACTGTCTCATGTTGTTCAGCAGAGCATCTCCAGTGCCCAAAACATGCTCAGAAACATTTGTTAATAAATCGCTAAATATTTACTAAATGAGTAAATGTGAGGGACAAGTATGAGGGGCTATGCAATACCAAAAGAGGGGCTGCAAACAGCCTGGGGAGTCTGGCAAAGGGCCTTCCCAGCACGAGTAACCACGCAAGAAAAAAACAAGTCAAGAAGTTGTGGGGAGCGGTGGTGTAAGGACTGGGAAGTCAGTGGAGAGAGATGAGAACTGAGACTGGCGAGGTAGGAGTTCAGAAATGCTTGTTGAGTGAGCATCGGGTGAGCAGGACAGTTTTAGACTCTAACCCGAACCCCTGGGCTGCCTTCTTGGTGGCGCCAGAGTTGCCTACAGTCTCTGGTCCAGGAGCATCCCGCCCCGTATCCGCTCACCATGACTTCGGCGAAGATGTCCCCAGCGTACTCGCGTTCTCCCTCCAGCCCCAGCGCGGTCAGAGCCTCCTCCAGCCCTGGTGGCGCGCATGCGCCCCGGGGCCTCCCCGGGCGCCCTGGGGAGACTCTCGTGCCCTCAGGGGCGCTGTCAGGGACCGGGGTGCTTCGAGGTTCTGGGTCGAGGAAGGCAGCTGGACTCTGCAAGGAAGAGGAACTGGGGTCAGCACCTGGAAAGAGGCCTGAGCCGGAAAGTGGAACTCTGGCTCCTGAAACTCACCAGCATCCTCCAGGCTGGCTTCAAGGGCCAAGCCAAGCGCCCAACTCTCCGCTGGAGCAGAGGATCCGTGACAGGCGCTTTAAATGCGCCTGGGCGCATGCGCACTGAGCACGCCGCACCTGGCCAGGTGCATAGGCAGTGACGAATGTTCTACAGGCTAGCCCGGCCCCCTCCAAACCCTCTAGGTCAGACAGCTGGATCAAATCTTCGTCCTGCTACTTACTACATAATGAGAAGCAGCCCCTCTAAGCCTCACTTTCCTTAGCTATAAAGTAGGGATTTCAAAACTCATCTGACAAGAGTTGTCCCGAGGATTTCATAAGATTATATTTGTTAAATGTTCAGCATGGAGCTTAACACAGTAAAACCTCAAGGCATAGAAGTTATAAGTCACTTAACAAATACCGATGGAAGGCTTCTGTTCCTTGCAGTGGGTACTTAAGAATGAGCAAATCACCTGTAGTTGCTGCCTTTCCCCAAACCCACAGCCTACCATGGAGGTGGTGATTGGGACCAGTCACCAGCGACCTGCCTGGACTAGTGCAGCAGCCTCTTCATTGCTCTCCCAGTACCTATCTGCAGCCAGAAAGGATCTTGTGACACCTGAAAGTCATAGCACACTCTGCCTCTGTTCAGAATATCATGGCTCCCATGTCCCTCAGGTTGAAAGTCCAAGAGGCCCTATAGTACCTCCCTACCTAAACACGACTCCCATCCCCCTCCCTCATCCCTCTTTCATCACACTGGCCTGCTGGCTCATCCTCACCCACACAAGGCACACGACTACCTCAGGGCCTTTGTACTGGCTAGTCCCACTGCCCAAAACCTCAGAGAGCCCTCACTTCCCATAAAGTGTTTACTCAGATGTTACTTTCTCCATGAATAGTGCCGCCCTGAGCATTCCCTGTCCCCATTCTCTGCACTTATTCTCTCCTGAGCACTTACTGCCTTATTTACTCTTTCCTGACTAGAATGTGAACCCCATGAGGGCAAAGCTTACCTAGGTTTGGGTTTTGTTTTTTGTTTCTTTTTTCATTGCTGTATTCTCAGTGCCTAGAACAGGGCTTGTCATATAGTAAGTATTCAAATATTTGTTGAATGAATGAGTAAACAGGCTGGATGTAATCTAAAAATGATGACCTGGAAGGGCCTCTCTGATGATGTTGGTGATGAGGTGATGTTGAAACTGAAACCTGTAAGAGGAGGAGCCAGAAATGCAAAGAGAAGGGAGAATATTCCAGGTGGAGGGAACAGCATGAACAAAGGCCCTGAGGGAGGAAAGAACTTGCTATTTTCAGGCATGGAGATGTCAGTGAGGCTGGAAAAGAGGAGTGTGATGCTAGGCCAGTGGCTTCCTGTCATACTTGCTCCTTACCTTGGTCACAAGGTCCCTTTGGCCCATGGTTACCTCTCTAACCTTACTTCCTCCCACTCTCCCCCTCCCTCACCCCTGCTGGAGACACCCTGTCTTCTTTATGTACTCCAAAAACATCAGGCACCTGCCTGCCTCAGGACTTTTGCATTCGCTGTTCCCTTTGCCCGAACACCTGATGAGAACCTGAATATTTACATTCTCAGAGTATCTCTGCACAATACAGGCAGACCTCAGAGATGTTGCAGGTTTGGTTCCAGACCACCGCAGTAAAGCAGATATCGTAATAAAGTGAGTCACACAAATGTTTTGGTTTCCCAGTGCATATAAAAGTTGTTTACACTATACTGTAATCTGCTAAGTGTGCAACAACATTATGGCTAAAGAAACAATGTACACACCTTAATTTTAAAATATTTATTGCTGGGGGGAGCATATGGCTCAGTGGTAGAGCACATGCTTAGCATGCACAAAGTTCTGGGTTCAATCCCCAGACCTCCATTTAAAAATTTTTTTTAAATAAATAAACTTAATTACCTCCTCACTCCCCCCTGCAACAACAACAACAAAAAATACAAAAAAAAAAGCACGTTATTGCTAAAAATGTTAATCATCATCTGACAACCCAGGGTTGCCACAAAGCTTCAATTTGTAAAACATGCAGGATCTGTGGTGAACAATAAAGTGAAACACAAGACGAGATGTGCCTGTATCACACGACTACAAAGGGAAAGCAGTGACTTCACAGAGGGGAGACCTGACAGACGCCACCTTAACCAAGGATCAAAGTCACCACCAGGAACAGGACACTGTCTCAGGATGCACTGACAAGGGCACACTATTTCTGGGAACTCCTGTCAAAAATAGCTTCCACGTAACCAGAAGGAAGCATCAGGCAACAAACCCTGACTGAGGGACATTGTGCAAAATAACTGCCCTGGAAGCTTCAAACCTGACAACGTAAGGCAGTGTGTGAGCCTGGACTGAGTCTCTAGCCAGGACTTTTTTTTTTCTTTACTTCTTTTGTATACAGGGACATGAGTGTGACCATTAGGAAAATCTGATTAAGGTCCAAGAGAAAATCATTCCTTCAATGTCAACTTCCTGACTTTGATCACTGGACTGTGGTTATGGGAGAGAACGTTCTTGTTTTAGGACACACATATAAATATCAGGGTGGGGGGATAAAGTCAATGGAGAATATCATGGGGAAGCTGCATGAAGGGTAGATGAAAATTCTTTGTACTTTTTAGAAATAAGTGCTGGAGATTTATGGGAAGTCACATAGAGGACAGAGTTCTCATATACCTCACACCCAGGTCCCCTATTAACACCTTACATCAGTGTGGTACACTTGTCACGATTTAAGGAACCAGTAGGGATACAGTATTATCAAAGTCTGTGCTTTATTCAGATTCCCTGAGTTTTTACCTAATGTCCTTTCTCTAGCCCAGGATCCCACTCAGGACACATTACATTGAGTCCTCACGTCTCCTAAGGCTTCTCTTGGCTCTGACAGCTTCCCAGGCTCTCCTTATTTTGAACAACCTTGGCAGTTCCAAGAACTAGTGCTCAGATCTTTTGAATGTCCCTCAGTTGGAATTTGTCTGATGTCTGTTTTCCCTTTATCGGACCGAGAGTATGCATTTTAGGGAGATCACAGAGGTAAAGCATCATTCTAATCACCTCCTATCAAAGGCACATACTGCCGCCGTGACTCATCACTGTGATGTTGACCTTGATCACCTGGCTGAGGGAGCTCCACTTTCTCCGCTCTAGAGTTGCCTTCCCCCACTTCCCACACTGTCCTCTTTGGAAGCAAGTCACCCTGCAGCCCACACCAAAGGAGTGGGGGTTATGCTTCCCCTCCTTGAAGGCAGAGTATCTACAGAAATTACCTGAAATTCTGTACAAGTATGTCTGTTCTCACCATTTGTCATTTATTTCAGCACAAATCAGACTCATTTATTTTATACTTTGGACATAACCCAATACTATGCTATTTATCGTGTTGCTTTCAGCTGGCTCCTGTGTCCCTTCACATGCCCCCACCAGTGAGGATTTGATTTGGTTTGAGCAGGTCCTTCATTTTGAGCACAAGGTGCTCCAGCCTCATCTTACACGTTTCCTGCTCCAGGCCTAGAATTCGCTGTAGTCCTATTTTTGAAAGTTTCAAAGTTTTCTACAAGTCTGTAATTATTTCAAAATGAAACTTAAGTGTGTGAATCGCTACACACTTTTGGAAGGCTACCTGACATGTACTGAAATACAGCAACCCCAGAACATAAGCCACAAAATTGTAAAAGCACAAACACAGTAAAGATGGATTTTTCCCCTGTTGAGGTTTATCACAGGACTGCTGGGAGCAGCGAACTGGAAACCAAATGAATTCTTATCCAAAGAAGCAGCTGAATCAGCGGAGGCATATCTACCCCAAGAAAGCTTATGTAGCAGCTGGAAGCATGACAGCACGGTGTCCCCGATGAGCCCCCCAGATGTACCAATGACCCAACACAACCTATTAACATATGGATACTGGCAGGAGGGCGGTTAAGATGTGCGAGAGCAGAGCCTGGCGGCTTGGCATTGACTGGGAAGAAAGAGCTACAAAGAGGGGCAGCTTTTCACGAGGCCGTGTTTGCACAGAGGTGACATGAGGACTAGAATGACTGCTCAAGGCCTGGGTGGTTTTGATTTTCCTCCTTTACTTTGTTTGCATTACTCTTTACACACACTCAGAAAGCTTGTGAAACCATCTACATGCACATGGCAAGAGACAGACTAATCTACTCGAAATTTAACTTTCCTAATTGGTGAAATTGTATTATTAGAACTCTTCCCTCTAAAACTCCCTCTTGGGGGAACATTTCCGAAGTAAGAAGCACTACTACATGTACGTACCCATCCAGCAGAGGGCAGGAGCCTGCAGGAGCCCATCCCCAGACCCAGACAACCCCCGACAGACTGAGGGAGACTGAGCATGGGCTGCCTGCAGCACTGGTCACCTCCAGGGGCTGCAACTACAGGGAGGACTAAAGGCTTTTCTTTACAAGCCTCTCTGCTGTTCATGTGATCTCCAGGACATACTTTTGTAATTCAATAATCATAAAGACCATACGAAGTCAGGAAACAAACCAAAAAATTCCTTGAGTCTTGGCTGTAGGATCTGACTTTTCTGCTACCCTTACTTAAGATCTCAAAGACTCCACGCATGGGAGGCCCTACACCTTCTGGCAAAATCTGACAGTAAATTCACCTGTGCCTGGGAACTCCAGGATTAAAGGATCAGCTGCCAGAGGGTTCCCAGCGCTGAGGGCTGTAACCCAACCTGAGGGGCTCCCAGCTGACGGCCACCACAAACCCACTGATCCCTCAAGGGTCCTGTATTGGAACTGTAGGCCAGAAATGGGGAGAAGGAATATACAGGTAGTGCCCCCTCCTGGGCTCAGGGGCCACAGGAAATGGGTCCACTCCCTCCCACACTTTCTCCCAGGGCTCACTGACACCTCGACCCCCTTCCAGCCCTTTCCCTCCACCCTATCTTTTTGCCTAAGCAGCTTCTGAGAGGCTGGAATGGTCTGTGTTCACAGTACTCCCAGCCCAGGCCTGGGAACCTACCCCAAACTCTTCAGTAGCCTTCCCCCCCAGTACCCCCACCCCTCCAACCTGAGCTTGAGCACACCCCCACCTCCAGACGCCTCCTCCTCCAGCTTCCCCACCTCCTGGCTCAACATGCCCTGCAAAGGGAGTGATGGGAGCCGAAGGCAGCTAAGGCCGGGGCCAGACTCCAGAAGCAAGAAAATGCCCAGGGTGGTGGCCCTCAGTCTGAAATGAGTGTCTTTATTGCTTGTACCGTACAAATACAAGGAATGGGGAAAGGCGAGTGGGAAGGAGGAAGAATTGTCAGATTAACGACATACACACACAGAAAGGAAAAAGGACCCCACCCACTCAAGCCAACCCCCACCCCACCCCAGGATGTCTCTCTGTGAATTACCTAGCACAGGAGATGGGGTGGGGAGATCAAAACCAGAAAAACTAATTTCAAACGCCCAGAGATGTTGGGGGGCAGGGGACGACAGGGCAGCAAGTGGACCTCTGGTGTGGCTTCCCTGCTGGGCCAGAACCCCTCCCCTGGGGATGAAATGCTCAGGCCAGGGGTGGGGCTTGAGCCCACACATACCACACACACTTGAGGCCAGGACACACTTGCCCCCGCACACACATACCCAACACGCACGCACACACACACACACCATGTGCATCTGCTTCTCAGATGCACAGGAACGCCCACGGACACACAGTCCGAGGCACGTACACAAGTGCCCATGGCACTGACAAACGTTCACCTTAAGGCTGCAGAATGCGGGGCCCGGAGACGGGGAGGGGATGAGGTGGCCTGGAGCCTCCCTTCTCAGAGGCCCCCACCCTAGTACGTACCAGAGACACCCACCCCCACCCCCTCCTCGACCCAAGTCCACGGGGCCCAATACTGTCTCGGTGCGAGATGTGTAACAGCCGAGGCTGGCGCCCCTCCACCCCAGGCAGAGAGAAGGGGGAGATCCCGGCCCCCATCCTCAGACGGGGCCGGGGCCAGGCCCGGGGTCCAGCAGGAGGTAAGGCCGGCTGGAAGGAAGCCCTGGTAAGGCACGGGGCCAGTGGGCGGGGAGGTTAGCCGCCAAATGTTCCTCCTGCCTCATCCACAGGGTCAGGAGAGCAGCTTGGGGGGTAGGGGGGGCAGGGCCAGGAGGCAGTGCTCGTCCTCTGGGCCCCTCCTGGTTTCCCACATGGTAATTGGGCCCCATCCACGTGAGGGAGCCCTAAACCACCAATCCTGCACGCAGCTTCCAAAAGCCCACCCCATCCCCTCCCCCAGTCCCTGGACATTATTGCTTTTCTGCCCCCATGGGAGGAGGGGGCTGGACTGCCCCACGCCAGGCCTCTTGGAGCCTAACGATAGGGCAAAGAAGGCAGCACCAGGGCGCTGTCCACGGGGCAGCCCACAAGGGGGCAGCCTCTGACAGCAGCAACGCAGAGGCAGGCTGCCTCAGGGGCGCGGGCCAGAAAACTCAGGTAGGCCCCACAGCTCCACCCTTCACCCGTCAATGGGGCTTGTGTTGATTAAAAATCGGAATCTCTCCAACTGCCCAAAGGCCTGGTCCTAGGGCAGGCGGTGGAGAGTCTCCCCAATCCTGGTCTGGGCACAAAGGTGAGGGCAGGACAGGATCCTGGAGGCAGGGCTGCTGGGACCGCTGAGGTGAGTTTGGCAGAGGGCTGAAGAAAAAACTGGAAATGGGGGTAAGGAGGTGAGGGATGGGGACACAAACAAAAAAGCAAAATAAAAACTTAAAAAAAAAAAAAAAGAAAAAGCCCCCCGGCGGTGATGGCAGCCGTGCGTGCGTCCCGTGCGGCGTCGGCGGCGGGCGGCGCTGCTCACTCTCGGATGCTGGCCGAATAGGAGAACTGGGGGAAGTGGGTCCGCTGGTCCAGTTCGAGCGAGCCCAGGCTGTCATCTGCAGGGGTCGGTGGAGGCAGATTGGGGAGAACCGCCTGCAGAGGGCCCGGGCACCCCGCCCAGCCCCAGGAAGGACTGAGGGCAGACCACAGTGCACCCCGACTGGCAGGCCACCCAGGAGGGACAGAGGCTCAGCGACTTCCTCCCTGCCACAGCCCCTTGGCCACAGCCCCACCCCCAGGCCAGAGCCCTGGTCCACGGGCCCCACGGGGTGCTCACTCAGTCTCCTGGGTGTCCTCTGCCCCAGGCCACACCGCTGTCTAGCCCAGGCCCCTACAGCCCAGTCCCTTGGCCTGGCCTTCCACCCCAAAAAATCCTCCCTCCACACACAGCCGAGGGGGAGGACTCCCTAAAGCCCTGATATAGCCCTTCTCTCCCCTGCACAAAACCTTCCGTGGCTCCCCATGCAATGAATCTTCACTCCTCCCAGTAGCCCCCCAAATCCTCCTGCTATGGCCCCATGCCCTCAACCCTCCCTCACCTACTCTGACCTCAGCAATGCTCCCATGGTTCCTGACCCTACAATGCTTCTGTTCCTGCATGTCCCATTGCTATTCCTTCCACCAGGAATGTGTCTCAGCTGCATTTCTCCTCCAGGAAGCCCTCCCTGACCCACAGGCCAAGTCAGGCATTTCCTCTGGGCTTCTCCAGATCCCGAGCTCCAGGTCCACAGGCCTGACCACTCTGGGCAGTCACCCCACTGGACTTCAAGCTCCCCGAGGGCAGGGCCCAGGACTGTCTTGTCACTGCCGTGTCTCAGCACAGCCCAGCACTGGACGGGTGGGAACTAGAACGCAAACAGCTACAGAGTCAATAAACCCACCCAGCCCCAGAGACCTGGGCGATTTGGGAAGGTAACTATGCATCCGCAATCTCCATACTGGCAACTCCCCAAGTGTCTCCTGCCCAGACCCCACCTGAGTGCTGTGGCCAATGGCTCCTGGTGACCTTCACCAGGCCCGAAGGTGGGCCAACAGCAAAAGCCCTGGCAAGCACACTGCGAGGTAAACTGCCTAGACGTGGAGTGGGACCTGCAAACTTCCTTCTGGAGAACTGAGTGAGGAGTGGACCCCACCCCTCCAACGCCCAGCCAGGCCCACCAAGTGAGGGGGCCTCAGACACTCACAGCGGTCCGGGGGGGTGATCGTGATGGACTGGGCGGTGAACTCATCGTCAAAGTACCTTGTGTCAACCTCAGATGTGACCTGAGGTTTGAAGGGTGGCAGGAGCTGTGGAGGAGAGGAGCCCAGGCTCAGGACCCTGAGGAGGAGGCCTTGGCCAAGGTCACCCGTGAGTGGCTGGGCTCCTGCGTGGGGGCAGGCAGGCAGTGGCGCTCACCTTCTTCTGCACCACGTCCTGCCAGTTGACACTGAGGAAGAACCTGTGCTCCATGACCTCCTTGGCATCACTGGGCCCCCCGCCGAGCCTGGGCAGAGACGGCCATGAGAACCTGCCTCCCCAAGCAGTCGGATTCTGGGAGACGGGCTTTTGGTGCAGGCCTGGGCCTGCAATGTGTAGGCCCTGAACCACCTCTGATGATTCTGTCCCGGCCACAGACCAGCACTTCACAGAGGAGGAAACCAAGGCTCAGGGAAGGAGCCCACGTGCCCAGTATCAGAGCCAGGAGATTGCAACCTGGCTCCCTGGTCACTTCACATCCTAGGCGAGGCAAAGGGCCATCCTGTTCCTCAGTGTCCCCATACAACAAGGCAGTGTGGGCAGGGGGCTAAGGACAGGCCCGGCCGAGGGGAGCACTCCCCAGCTATGGGGACAACACACACCAAGCACTCCACGGGGTGAGGGCAGCTGGGGATGCCGCCCCTCAGGGCCAAGGGAACGGTGGCAGCAGGTGGCACTGGGTGGGGCGGGGCCGATGCCAGCCCTCACCTCTGCTTGGGGTCCTTCTTGAGCAGCCCCGCAAGCAGGGACTTGGCCTCGGGGCCGAGGGTGCGTGGGAAGCGGATCTCCTCCATGAGGATGAGCTCGAAGAGGCGCTCGTGGTCCTGGTTGTAGAAGGGCAGGCGGCCGCACATCATCTCGTACATGACCACGCCCAGCCCCCACCAGTCCACCGCCCGGCCATAGTCGTTGTCCTCCAGCACCTGAGTAGGGAGGGCAATGAGGGGCCGGGCCCACGGTCCCAGGGCCAAGGTGCTGAGGGGCCCCAGGGGGCATGGCCCTGCCTGGGGCTGGGAGGGCCACCTAAGGAATCTGAGCCCTGCGCGCAGAGGGAGTGGGTGGAGGAAACACACGGGTCTGAGGGGCCCCTCCTCCCTCGGCCCTACGTGGCCCTGCACCCTCCAGCCCCAGACACCTCAGGTGCCAGGTACTCAGGGGTCCCACAGAAGGTTTTCATGGTGGCCCCGTCACTGATGCCCTCTTTGCACAGGCCGAAGTCAGTGATCTTGATGTGGCCATCTTTGTCCAGCATGAGGTTTTCCAGCTGTAGGAAAAGTCAATGTGTCAGGAATACATCTTCCCAAGGCTTCCTGGTACCCCACTGAAGCCCCACACGTCCCTGCCCTTCCCTGGAGGGTGCTGTAGCCTGGAGTGGTAGCTATTATATCAGGGGCCAGAGGGCACACCCAGCACAGGGCTAGGCCTTCACCCTCTGAGATTCAGGAAGAGGCTGCCCTTCCCCGGGACCTGGAAGAAAGCAAGGCAGGGCAAGATGGGAGCCGGGTCCTGACCCACCTGCTTCCCTCACTGAGGGCTCCGGGTATAAGGAGTACTATCTTTCTTTCTTCTCTATTTTCTTAAACTTACACAAATGAGCAATTCAGTGGACCTTGTGTAACCTCCACCAGGTCAGGAAAGACCACCAGCACCCCTAAGAATCTGCCATGTGCCCCTTCCCTGTTCAGCCACTGCCCCCTCTCCAATAGAGCAAATTTCACTTCCCTGCTTTTCTTTACAGTCTCCCCCACCTCCACGTAGACACTGTGAACAACACGGATCTGTCCTGTCTGTTCTGGCTCTCCCCAGTGTTAGCCTGTGAGAGGCCTCTGGGCTACCATGTACGGCTGCAGTCTGTCCTCTTGAACTGCTGGGCAGAGTCCCACCGCGTGAATACACCACCCTTTTAGCTGTTTTCTGACAGTGGACACTCGGGCCGCTTCCAGTTGAGGGTTAGTGTCAACAGTGCTGCTAGGGGCACGTGTGTCCACATTTTGAGATGGACACAGGCACCTGTTCCCACGCACGCCCTCAGGCAGAACAGCTGGCTCACAGGGGGCGCCCGCACTTAGTGACGGTGGACTCCGCCAGGCTAAGCGCTGACAGCACTTCACACCCTCCAGCTGCACAGCCGCACCGCTCACAGGAGGCCTGGAAGGGCCCCATGCAGGGCTGCCTGAAGCAGAACCACACTGTGGGCCAGCGTGAGAGGATTAGCTCCCAGAAGGACAAGACAGACAGACTCTCCCTGCAGGGTGAAGCTCGGCAGACGGGCAGGGCGGGCGAGTCTAGCACGTGTCAGGAGGCGACGGCACGCTCACCTTGATGTCGCGGTACACCACGTCCCGTGAGTGCAGGTACTCCAGGGCCGAGACGATCTCCGCGCCGTAGAAGCGGGCCCGCTCCTCCGTGAAGACGCGCTCCCGGGACAGGTGGAAGAACAGCTGCCGGCAGAGGGGGGCGGGGAGGTGAGACACCCCAACCCGAGGACAGAAGGATGGGACCCTGCGGGCTGGCCCCGGCACCCAGCCCAATGACATGGTGACCTGCTCCATGAACCGGCAAGTGACAGCAAACAAGACCAAGCGAGGGCCAGTGAGTAGAGAAGAACTCACGAGTCCAAAAAATAAGGAAAACGAGCAAGGGATGGAGAGCGAAGGACAGGCATGAGGTGCCAAAGGGAGACAGCGTGAGGAGACAGCAAACGAGGGAGAGTCAGCAAGGAAGCAGAGGAGCAGGGTCACGAGCAAGTGACAATGAGCTGTGACACCAAATGAGACAGAAGCCAGTGAGTTGCACCTGTGTGGAGAGAGAAGGGTGTAAGGGATGAGGGGTGCGCGACAGCAAGTGGCTGATTTCTCCCCAGGAGACCTCGCCGAAAGGAGAGGACTGGGGTCTTGACCCACAGACGCCTTCTTTGGAGCCTTTAAGAACCCCCTTTGTAGTGCTGTCGGCCAACCACCCACACAGCCCCCTCTACAGCTCTGTACCCTGCCCACCAACTCACTAGCTGTGTGAATGCAGGCAAGCCACTTAACCTCTCTGAATCTGTTTCCTCACCTGCAATGTGGAGCTGATGATGCCTGCCTCAAGCGGAGGCGGGTGGACAGAATGAGATGACATCCAGGAAGTCTCCCTCTGCCCCCAAACCCCCTCTCACCCACAGTTCCTCTCAGCCTCCCCCACACCCAGGATGGAGACATCCAGGAGGGCAGGTGAGGTGGCGGCCGCTCACCTCACCGCCGTTGGCATACTCCATCACGAAGCACAGGCGGTCGTGGGTCTGGAAGGCATACTTCAGCGCCTGTGGGGAAGGTGGGCAGCCAGGGTAGGAGGTGGGAAGAAGGCGGACTCTTGACCCAGCCCCAGCCTCTCTGTCCTGGCCTGGGCCCTGGGAATCAGGCAGCCAGGATTCAAATGTCAGCTTCACCTCTTGTGACATGAGTGAGCGTGTGGCTCTGAGAACAAGGGAACAGGTTCCAGTGCCGAATGATCCCGCCCTCTGAGGCACAGCCAAGGGAGAGACCATGTTCTAAGCAACCAGAGCTGTTTCACATCTCTCTTCCTATTTTACACTCAAATGTATTAAACACACACACACACGCACACGCACATGCACTCACACGGTTTGCTGGCTGGGAGCTGGCAGTGGCTCGGGAGAAAACCCCAAAAACAGGATGGACAAGTGATCCACCAACAAACAAGCAGTTCTGAAACTGTGCTCTAAGGAGCCCTACAGAGAGTTCCTCAGAGGACCCTTAGGTGACCCTCTGCCTACAGCAACTTACTGCTCTGTCTTCTACACTGAAGAGTCTCTTAAGATTTCATTTGAACAAGTGTGGTGGCGCAGTAAGACACTTGGACAGTAAGTGAGCTAGAGAAACAACCCTTTAGCCATCCTCAACCTGGTCCATTCAGCTGTTGGCTGCTGGCCCTAATGGAGACTGTAGCTCAAAAAGATGTCCGCTCAGCCTGAGTTGCCAGGCAGCACAATTGTAATAGCTCTGCTTCTAGGATTACCTCTGAAAACATAAACAAAAAAATAATGCTCCCACTTGGACTAGCTGGGCTAAGCACCTCTAACTCGTAAAGATGGCAGTCGTGCTCTCCTGGGGCCATCAGATTACAATCTGACATCATCAATCGGCTGAGGCGTTGACATGAAGCCACCATCTATAAAGAAGCTGCTGCCCCTTGTGTCTTGGTTCAGGCCACCTGGGGAGCCCAGCAACACTGTGCCCCAGCCACCTGGCCAACATCAAGTCTGTGTTTCACAGTGGCAGGAGTCAGGCTCTCTCCCCGAGCTCTGTCCAAAGGGGCCAGGCCCTGCCTGAGATAAGAGGGCTACTCACAGTGAGGAACGGGTGCCTGGTGTTCTGGAGGACCCGGCTCTCGGTGACTGTGTGGGCGACTTCATCCTGCAGACAGAAGCTAAGTGAGGGGCTGGTGGGCAACACCATGTTGGCCAAACGCCCCCTGCCCTATACTGAGGGATGGGGGAGCAATGTCTTGGTGAAATCCAATTCTATTTCTGGTCAACACGCAGAGAGAATGGAAGGGGCAGAATGTTATCACTCGCAAGCGCTAATGAAATAATGGACCCAGACAAGGACAATCAGTGGGACGCTGATGAGGACTTTACAACGGAGGGTCAGGTTGTCACCAAAGGAGGCCAATTCTGACCTCCTAAGTGGGGGCAAGCAGACATTCTGAGACCTCTGAGGTGATGTTACAGGCTGTGGGAATCCCCATCTATAAACTTTCTTGCAGTAAGAAGGCCCTGGATCTAATTAGGACTCTAGGCTGCGAGCAGTGGTTCTCAGTGTGTGGTCCCCATACTGGCAGGGTTGCCTGGGAACTTGGAAAAATGTAAATTATTGAGCCCTTACTTGAATCAGAAACTTGGGGGGCAGCAGGGGCCAGCACCAGAGTCATGGGCCCTCCCAGGACTCTAACGTGGGCTAGTTTGGTATCTGAGTGCACAGCAGTCACTCAGGGAGCTGCTTAAAATCCTGAACCACCTGCAGTGCCCAGACACTGGCTCTCAGTGGGGCGAGTCTGTCTCCAAGGGATAATATAATAACGATAATAATGTCTAAGGACGTTTGTCACAACTCAGGGGAGGAGGGGTGCCCTGGGAGAAGCTACTAAAGTGCACGGGACAACCCCCACAGCAGAGAAATGGTCTGGCCCCAAGTGTCAGTGTTGAGGCTGAGAAACCCTGCCTTGGCCCGATGACATCAGGGGTTGTTAATTTTGTTGGATATGATCACGGTACCACGATTATAGTCTTTAAAATCATCATCTGTTAAAGACACATCTAAGAATGTATGGCTGAAATTATATGATGTCTAGAACAGGCTTTAAAATACTCCAGAACAAAAAAAAGGGAGTGCAGAGCTAATGAAACAAGATGGCCAAATGTTAGTACTTGTTGAAGCTGGATGATTGCTATGTGGGAGTCCATTATATTTCTTTTTCTTTAAAAATGTTTATGTACATCAGGCATTTTCCATTTTAAAAACTTTAAATAAGGAAAAAAGGGAATAGAATCCCACTCCTGGTCCAGGCACTGAGCCAAGCCCTGAGCCCTCACGGCCTCCCCACAGACCCTTTATCACCACAGGGACTTCCTTCAGGCCTGACAGCACCTGCTGGGTGCGACCTCAGTCAGACTCTCTACCCTCATCCCTGGTGCCCAGAGAGTGCAGGACTCAGCAGACAGGGCTGCCCTCTCTGGACCTCAGGCTCCCCTTCTCTGGAGAGTCACAGGACTGAGCCATGGGCTTGGCTAGGGGGAGACAGCAGTAGACACAGGTTAGTGTCTCAGCCTGGCGTGTGCCCCCAGCAGCGGCCAGCCGACAGCAGCCTGGGGAGGGCCTACCTTGGCGATGATAACCTCCTTCCGCAGGATCTTCATGGCATAGTAGCGGCCGGTGGCCTTTTCCCGCACCAGGATGACCTTGCCAAAGGTGCCCTTGCCCAGGAGTTTGAGATAGTCGAAGTCGTTCATGGTCTGCCCGGAATGGGGAGAGAGTGGGGTAGTCAGTGCCTGGCATATGGCCCATGGGAAGAAATTTTAACAAAGAAATATGAAAATCAAAAGACACTGTTGCCAAAGTGCTCAGGCATAAGCAGGAAGGGAGGCTCTGGGCAGCAATCGTTTGTTCTGAAGCGGCCTTCAGATCGAGGCCCTCCCACACTCGGCTCTCCCTCTCCCAGGCACAGGGCTCTGAGGTGGGGGTAGACGTGGCTTCATGTTCCTCCGAGATGAGGCTGCCTTTCACTTCATGGGCCCATAGCAGTGCTGGGGCATCTACAGCCTGGAATCACCCATCCTACAGGGCAGTCATGAAGTGCCCTGACTGGGCCCCTCTGAATGGAAATCAAGGGCAGCAGGGTCAGGGCTGGGGGGGGGGGTGCGCTAACAGACCGGCCGCCCCACCCCCTGGCCGCCTGCCCTCCCGCACTTACCACCTTGGCCCGAGCCTTGCTAACTGCCACCTCCATCTCCTCAGCCGCAGAAGAGTCGCTGGGGGAGCCACACTTGTAGTCCATGGGGTCCTCACCTGGGCCCCGCTGCTTGAGACTGTTGGCAACCATCTGGATGGCCCGCATCCACTCCTCCCTGTGGGGCATGTCCGGGGAGCTGTGAGTCCGGGGGAACCTGGGTCCTGGGAGGAAGGGCTGAGCCCCATGTCCCACAATGGCCAAGCAAACGACAAACAGCATCAGGCATTCTGCCATGATCAGTCTGATGTGGGGAGAGCTGGTGGGACCAGACTGAAATTTTACAGACCCTCTGGCTGTGGTGGGTGGCACAGGGCAAGACTGGAATAAGGAGAGACCATCTATGTCCCAGCAGGGGCCTGGCCTGAGGGCCACTTGAAGTCAGGCAGCAATTTCATGATTAGAGGGGAGACTGCCTTTCCTCACAGCCCCTTGAAAATGAGCCGCTGCCCTAAGCCTTGAACAAGGGAGAGACAGTGGTCCCTCCAAGTTTCTTGGAATGAATGACAAGCCTTTGTGCACGAGTGACCAGTATTTTGTACAACAAAACCAAGAGCAGAAGGAAGTACTCATTAGTCAAAGAAGCTGAAGATCGTACAAGGCAAGAGCTGACCGACAACGCTGCCCCGGAGGCCTGCCTGCTGGGAGGGTGGGCAGGGGTGTGAAAGAGATGGCGGGGGACAGGGAATTGGGTCCCAGCAGAGGGGAGCCAGCTTTCAGAACAATAAACTAGTTCTGTCACTCATGACTGAGAAATTGCTGGGAAAGATTTTCTTTTGATACTTGCCAATAGTTCTATCTGTAGAGAGGGAAAATGTATCTAGGAGAAATAAGTAAAAAAAAAGACCAGACACCAAAAAGAAAAAAAAAGGCTGAATGATACTAAACTGTCCACACATCCCCCATTAGGGAACCACCACACAATGTTAGGTGGCTCAACCCAGTATCTGTTGACCCACTTATGGATTTTGCTTATGTCTATAAAAGCCAGGTGACCGGTTCTTACTGAGCTCCAGGGCTTGCTGAACAAAGTGGCAACCAAGCCCATAGGCCCCAGTTCACACCCAGACGCTCTGCTTCTCAAAATGCCCTCACTCGTGTGAGATCACGCTTCCTAAGAAGGCGCGGGAGTACTGTCAGCACAAGTACCAAGGGCGGGCACAGAATCTGGGAGCCCATAAGCCATGTACGTCTGCCCATGAGGGCAAGGATTTCATCTACTCATACATAGTTCAACTCAGCACCTAGGCAGGTACGTGGTAGGTATCTGAGGATGACTTAGCAAGGCAGCCAAAGTCCTGAGTGGCCCTGGGTCCGGTGCACACCCAGACAGAGCACACCGAGGCCCGGTGCACGCCCAGGGCACACGGACACCCAGTGCAGACGGACACCCGGTGTACACCCAGACAGAGCAGCGCTGGCCTCTTCCCTTCCCTGACTCAGTGTCTCAGGCTGGCATTTCCCAACTTGTTTCACCCATACCCTCTTTGGAACAAATAATAACATAAATCCCTATCCCTACATTAATATTCCTGTTTCTCAAAAAATGGGGGCTGGGGGAGCATAGCCCATGATATGCTTTATCAGAGCATCACTGTCCTCTTAGAAAGTTTAAAATGCTGACTTTGGGTGTATGACCATGAATTTAAAAAAAAAAGTCAACCCCCTAAGACATGCTGAATATACAAAACAAATAAATAAGTATGTATATACCTCACACACAGAGATCCTGAGGGACTGTCATGAAAAAAGCAACCTGCAGACCAAGACGTGGAGCATGCTATCATCTCTGTTTACAAGGGGGGATAACACAGTCCATCAACAGTGGCCTGAATGAACGGGAGATGAGCTTCCACACCGCGGGAGGGAGCACCAGAAGCAGGCCTTGGGGCCTCTCTCGGCCACAGAGCTGGTGATGAGAGCTGGGGCTCAAACAGCAACTCCGCCACCTGAATGAGCTCAGGACTCCCAGCTCAACCCCCTCCTCGGTACGCTGGGGGCGCTGAGACGCTGGTGAGCTGCTGTGTGCAAAGCCTGCACCTGGACAAAGTGCTCGACTCAAAGAAGGGGTTCAAGACACTGGCGGGGCCGGTGGGGCCTGGACCCATCCCATCTGGAGCCAGAACCCACAGGGTTGCGGAAGCTGGTCCGGGTAACACTCCTGCTGCCTGACAAGCCCCTGATCCTGTTCCAACTGGACCGAGGTGGCAAGGTTGCAGCACTCAGAATTCCAGAGGAAAAGCAAGGGCCCCCATCCAGGACACTCCTCAAGGGTTTGCAACATGATGTCTGGGACAGAGGGGAGCTCCCACCCAGAGCTGGGGCTGACATGCCTTCCACCCCTCAAAGGAGAGTCCCAGGGGAAAGAGCCTACTGCCCCCCCCGCCAGGACAGGCTGAGAAAAATAACAGTTCCACAAACACCATCTCATTCCACGCTCCTCAAGAGGGTTAGTGGGGAGCGTGTTTCTGGCGTGGAAACTGAGGTGCACGGAGGTGGAGCCACGTGGGAGGTCACACAGCCATGAGTTGGCGGAGTGGAGACCCAGGCCCAGGCTCCACTCCTTTGGGCACCAAACCGCCACACCCTGATGAAAGCTGCAGCTTCCGCCTGGACCAGGCCCTGGAGGATCAAGCAGGGCGCTGCGGCAGGAAGGCTCAGGGAGCAACAGACACCATCCCATGGAGCCTAGGAGCCAGGCAAAGGAAAGCTGTCTCTTGGGAATCATGACCTGGACCACCTCTCCAAGAGGGCCTCCCCGATGAAACAGCAGCACAAATGCCCTCCTCCGGCACGCAGAGCACACTGTGGCCAGACTCGGATGGAAGTGTTTTACATGATGCAACTCCTAAGTCCTCCCCGCAACCCTGTGAAGTAGGTACTATAATTCACCTCATCCTACAGACAAGGAGACATGAGGCAGAGAGGGGCTGGCATCTGCCCAGTGATGGGCGGCAATCAGAGGCCTAGGGGCGCAAACCCAGCCACGCTCCCCTGGGCAGCACTGGGCAGGCTGCAATGCAGGCCCGGGAGCAGGGAGTTGGCCTGCAAACTGGCCGTGGGGCCCCAAGCGGCCTCACTCCTGGGGCCTCCGTCTGCCTCCCATGTCCCCTGGGCATGGCACAGTGGCTGAGAACAGACTCTGGAACTGGATGGCCTGGAGTGAATCCAAGCTCTGCCCCTTCCTAGAGACAACACTGGGCAGGCCATCTGACTTTCTGTGCCCTCAGTGGGCTGCCACGTGGAGCAGGGACCAAAGAACCGTAGAAGTCTGTAGTGAGACACCACACAGAAAATGCTGAGGGTAGTGCCTGGCACAGAGTAAACACCTCAAAGGGCTGTGCGAATGTCACCCAGCCAGCCAGCCAACTCATCCTGAGTGCCCTCCGTGCACCAGGACTTGTTCTGGGTACTGAGGGTGCAGCAGGGGACAAGCTCTGTTGGAGTTCCGGGCCTAACAGAGAAGACAAGTGTGCAAAAGCTCCAAGGCAGGGAATGGAAAGGAAGCCCCTTCTCAGAGGGTGGTCAGGGAAGGCCTCTCTAAGGAGGTGGCATGTAAGGCAGGACCTGGAAGATGTCCGTGGAACATGGTGCCAAGAACAGGCACTTGGCACATGGCTGTGAAATCAATGAAATGGAGGGAAGGAGGCAGCCCTCTGAAGTGCCAAAAGGGAAAAGAATCCGGACTGAGAGACCAGCACCTCGAAGGCCCTGAGGAGGGAGCCCAGGGTGTCTGTGGAAGGCACAGCAGGTGCCAGCATGGCTGGAGCTGACAGAGATGAGGGTAGGACAGAGGACTGGCCACAATGGGCTCCATGGGGCACTGTGTGAGGAATTTACGTCTTAATCCTTAACATCACAGGAAGTCGTGGAAGGGTGTACGCAGGGGGAGTCAGGATCCGATTTCTGCTTTAAGTCAGCAGCTGCCGTGTGGGGTACAGACTGGGAGTCAAGAGAGGAAGCACAAGGGGACTGTGGCAGTGAACGTGGCAGAGGTGCCGGTGGCAGAGGAGATGGAGGAGAGAAAAGGCACCAACAAGCACAATTCCATGGGGCGCCTGGGCCAGGTGCCTCCACATCTATTTCCTCTTTCGCTCCTCACGACAGTCCAGGGAACTGAGCTGCACTGAAAAGGGGCACAGTGGCTGGTCTGACTCCAGACCCTGGGCCCCAGCTCTGGGCTACCCTGCTGAGTAGGACCAACTGCACCTACAGGGGAGCTCAGTGACCTGGAGGTGGTGGGCCTGTCCTCATCGCAGCCTCAGGAATAACCGCTGACTGCTAGCCTGATGGTGGACGGGGACCTCTCTACCTAACCAGGGCCCTCCTCTGATCCAGAGGGGTGTTCACAGCTGGAGGGCAGCTGGGGTCCCTCTGTGTTCAGACACCCTCAGGTGGGCTGACTTGGCGATCCAGGCCCAGCCCTGGCTGGCAGGGAAACCTAGGCTCTTAAGATCTTCTTTTATTCTATAACTCTCTGTGCCTCAGTTTCACCACTGTGCCTGTTTAACAGGTGAGGAACTCCCTCCTAGAAATGCTGTGAAGATAAAATGAGCGAATATATGTAAAGACCTTAGGACAGGGTCTGGTTGAACAGAATACATTCTAATTATTCTTTTATTCATTCAACAAACATTTACTGAACACCTTATTATGTTCCTGGCACAAATAAATAAATTTAAAATGCGGGGGGAGGGTATAGCTCAAGTGGTAGAGTACATGCTTAGCATGCACAAGATCCTGGGTTCAGTCCCCAGTACCTCCTCTAAAAATAAATAAATAGACCTAATTACCTAATTACCACCCCCAATAAAAGTAAATAAAATGTCACACCTGGTAGGAAGGACAGGTGCTCTGAAGAGTAAAGCAGGGTAAGGCTAATAGTCACAGAAGGCAGGGCAGGACACTGAGAAGGTAGTATCTGAGCAGAGACCTCGCAAAGATAAGGAGAGAGTCATAATGATATCTAGGGGAAGAGGATTCTAAGTAAAGGGAACAGCAAGTGCAAAGGTCCGGAGGTAGGAAGTGTGCTTGGTATGTTTAAGGAACAGCATGGAGACCAGGGTAGCTAAAGTGAGGGAACTAGTGGTAGGAAATGATCCTGGAGAGGAGATCAGATCATGTAGGACTTTGTAGAAGAGGACATAGACTTTGGACTTTACTGCAAATGGGACTAAAAGTCACTCAGAATTCTAAGCAGAGAAATTACATGATAGGATTTACATTAAAAATATCACACTAAGTGATGCACTGTGAAGTATACCTGCCAAGACCATGGGTTTACAAATTTCTTCTGGAAAGGGCCAAACTGTAACTATTTCAGGCCTTGCAAGTCACATGGTCTCTATCACAACTACGCAGTTCTGCCACAAGACAGCAAAAGCAGCCGTAGATAATGTGTAATGAGCATGGTTGTGTTCCAATAAAACTTTATGTATAAAAATAGGGAACACAGGCCATAGTTCGCCAACGTTGCACCAGACCTAATTTCTGGTTTACAGGAAATGTAGGCACAGAGGAACAAATAAAACAGTGCCAAAAGACAACAATATGACTCATCCAGAGCGTGGAACATTCTACAAGACAATTAGCCTGACTTGTCAAAAAAAAAAAAAAAAAAATGTGGGGGTTGGGAGAGAGACAAAAGCTGAACTAAATTAAAATATGCCAGAAACAATGTGTATACCTTGGTTTTTCAACTCTTGGTCTGAAAAACAACATTTTGAAGACAACTGGAGAAATTCAAGTGTGGCATGGATCTGGAGGGGATGTTAATAAATATATATTATAAATATTCATCTCATGTGTGACAATGGCACTATGACTCTGTAGGAGAAAGTCCTTATTCTTAGGTGATGCTGGCTGATGTACTTACGAAGGAGGAAAGTGCCCCAAAGTGTGAATAGAAGTTCAAGAAGCATAAAATATAGCCAGAGGAGGCAAACGTGGCAGACGCCAAACTGCTGAGCCTAGGTGCAGGGCGTCTAGCTGTTCACTTGTTATCCTATTCTTTCCACTATTCTGTCTGTCTGAAACACCAAGTTGGCAGGGGGCAGGGAATGGCGGAATCGCAGTAGCTGCCCTGGGGAGAGCCAACTGGGGAGGGAAGGGGAGGCTACTGGGAGCCCAGCGAGCAGGCCGCTATAGCACCCAGCCAACGACCAGTCACCAGTGTGGCCCCTGTCGGCCCTCTGCCCACTCCTCCCCAGGTTCAGGCCTGAGCAGGGCAGTGAGGACAGCCAGGCGCAGAGCAGTCTCCCTCTTCCAGGTTTCTCTGCAGTTACGGTCAGGAATCTGGGGTTTGGTCTCAGAACAATCCCAGCAGATTTCTCTCCAGTGGCAACGGCAGGTGCTAAGAAAAGGAGGAAGGCAGGGGCTCTGCAGCCCCACTCCAGTCTTAGTAAAGGGATCCTCCCCACACCGCAGAGCACGGCATCCCACTAGAATGGAAACCAGAGCAGGTCTCTTGCGCTTTGCCAGCTCCCCACAGCTCCTGCTACAGGCTTGCAAAGTGTGTGCCAGGTATTGCTGAATCCAGTGCTTCCTGTTTATCATCCCCTGGAATCTTTCAGCAACCCTGTGACAAACCCCAATTGATTCACTGCTTGCCAAGCCCTGTGGGGACCTCCATTTGGAGTCAAGCACCTGCTGAGCTCGCCAGCTTCAAGGCCTCCAGTTCCCCTCTTCCAAGACCCCTGGCTATTGATTCTCTGTGATCTCTGAGATGACAAGCTGTCTCGCCTCCTGGCCTCTGCATACGCTGGTCCCTTTTCCTGAAGCTACCTCTTCTTCCTATCTCCGTGGCCAACTCCTATGCACTCCTCAAAACTGAGCTCAGCACCTAGACTCTATGCACCTTTTGATCTCAATTTGCTTTTACTGGCAGTCCATGTTTCCTGTGCCCAGTTTTCATCTGAGTAACACCTCAGCTGGCCTGACATGGTTATTGTGCTCCCCTATGGGACAAGAATATTTTTAACCTTGCAAAGGTATGTAATGATAATTACAGTATAGATTACAGCAATATGTCTTATGATACGGTTTTGCGTGTGTTCTAGATATGCACTGTCCACGAGGGTAGCAACTAGCTATGACTATTTAAATTTAAACTAATTAAATAAAATCCAAAGTTCCATTTCTCAGTCACATTAGCCACATTTCAAATGCTCAAAGGGCACATGTGACTAGTGGCTACCCTCTTGGACACCACAGGCATTGAACATTTCTGTTATGGCAGAAAACTTCTCTTGAACCACACTGTTTTAGGGTTCTCCAGAGGATCACCTGAATTCTCACCCCACAGAAAAACTAACAGAGTGTTCCTTAAAGTGAGGGCCTTCAAAGGGACAAAGTAGGGAAAAAATATCTGCTACTCATTACAAAGGGCTAAGCTCCCTAATATACAAAGAGCTTTGAGAAATAAATAAGAAAAAAAGCAATTACCCCAAAGAAAAATAGACAAAGGATATGAACAGACAGGTCAGAAAGGGAAACTCACATGGCACTTGAACACAGTGAAAGAACACCCAAACTCACCAAAGAAAAAAGACAGTTAAAAACACCTAAAGGTGCCATCTCCCACTGATCAGACTGGTAAAGACTTAAACATCTGAAAACACATGGCTGTGAAGACACTCTCAGACATGGCCTAATAGAAGCATTACTCAGAATTACAAATGCATATTCCCTGTGACCCAGCAATCCCACATCTAAGAATTCACTTTACAGATTTACCTGAACATATGTCAAACAAGATAAGCACAAGGTATCTCCCTGTGGCACTGCTTCTAATGAGCCCCAAAGGCTGGAAACAATCCCAGTCATCATTAATAAAGAACTGCTCAACAAACTCGGGGACACAGATGTGCAGCTGTTAAAAAGAAAGAAAAAAAAAAGCGCAGCAGCAGCAGCAGCTCCATGTATACTGAAGCAGAGAGAGTCCCCAAGATACAGTTAGTGAAAAACAAATTCAGAACAGTCTGTGTACAATGCCACCTTTTGTGTAAAGGGAAGAACAAAGGCAGGAGGGCACAGAAGTCTCTATGGGAACGAGCCTGTCTGTGCCCACTGGGAAGAAGCTGCTGTAGGACACACAAGAACAGCAGTGAACCTGGGGTGGGGTGGGGGCGTGTGGAGCAGAAGTGAGAGTGAAGCTTTCATTAGACACCTCCTCATGCTGTTTGATTTTTGAACTAGGTGGATCTATATCTCTTCTGACTATTAAATTGATCTAAATCTGACTCTCTGGACCGCCCAGCTCAAAATCAGTAGAGATGCTCATAAAAATGCAGCTCCCTGACCCTTTGCAGACCTCCTCCAATCAGGGGCCCTAAAGTGGCCCAAACACCTCATTGTGAACAAGCCCCACTGTGATTCCAACACATCCTCCAGTGTGAGGAAACAGAGGGGGTCTGCAGACTGAGACCCCTGCTCTTCCTAGCTCACAGAAGGGCTGAATGGGAAACTCCTAAGCAGGGCCAGGAGAATCTGTCCATCTGTGCCCCTTCTCACACAGGGCCTGGCCCCTCTCAAAGGGCAGCCACACAGAGGCCCAGACTTGCCTCTCATCCGGAGAGTCTACATGGAAGGTCCTCTCAATGACTGTGGTCCACTGCAGGCAGCGTATGACAAAGGTGTTGGGCCGTGGTCTCTCGGTCTTCATCAGCTGGCATTCTGCAGAAGACGGGTGAGAGCAGGGAGGGTGAGGGGCAGCCCTGCCAGCCTGCAGCCCACATTCCCCCAGCCTCCTCCTGTGTGCCAGCCCCATGACACTTTAGTGACCCAGGCATCCCTGGCCTTGCCCCTACAGGGCTCAAGGTCCTGTGTGTGTGTAAGGGGGACAGCCTACCAGTGATGGCTCAGTGGTCAGGGCTGTGATGGGGTGCAGGGTGAGCTCAAGAGGCAGCCAACCCAGTTCAGGGGCTCAGGAGGGTTTCCCAGAGGAAGGGGCATCTCTGCACTGAGCCATGAAGGCAGAAGGGTACATTGTGCACAGAAGCCGAGAGGTGAGGGAGGTCCAGCATACTTAGGGAACAGCAAATCTGGTGTGAGGAAGGGAGAAGAGAGAGATAGGCGGCAGAGGTGAGCAGGGGCAGCTTGCAGGGCTCAGGGGCATGGTGAGGAATCTGCACTTTGTCCTGAGAACAGCAGGGGGCCACAGAAGGCTTTAAATAGGGGAGGGATATAAACAGATTTAGACAGATTCCTCTGGCTGCTGAGTGGAGGGTGAGAGAGAATGGAGGCTGGAGCCCAGGGAGGAGGCTGAGGTTACACCAGAGTGGGGCAGGGGAAGGGAGGGAAAGGCAGGCAGGCAGGCCACAGGAGAGGTGGGGAGAGGCATCTAGGATGAGGGGGCAACCGGGCCCTCCCTGAGAAGAAGACAGGGAGAAGACTGGGGAGGAAAAGGGGACTCTGGGACATCGTGGGTATCCCACATGGGACACAGAGGATACAGGATACCCAGGGAGAAACATGCAGGAAGCCACTCAGGACAGGTGGGGAGTTCAGGCGGGAAGCCATGTCTGGGAACAGCCAAGCTGGGGTCACCACACACGGGAAAGCAACCAGGACAAGGCTTTAGGCAGGACAGAGAGGGCAGCGGGGCTGGATTCCAGAGCAAGCAGATGGGGGTGTCCTTGAAAGGTGAGGCTGGAGAAGAGCCTAGAGCAGGGAGCCAGTGGGGAGAAGACAGTGGCCTGGGCTACAGAGTGGCAGGGGAGATGACTGTCAAAGGACAAGGATATGGTGACCAATCAGGTCAGCAGGGAAGGAAGGTGGCAGGGGTCGAGGGCAGGATTGTAGTACTGTGAGGCCCAGGCCAGGGCTTTGTGCCTGACAAACTTTCACTGGTCAGAGTCCAGCCAGAAGGCACCACTTCGGGTAGCACAGAGTTGGGGACGGAAGGCTGGGTGATGCGCTAGCCTCTCTCTTTCCAGTACAGCCCCCTGGGCCCAGGTGACACAGAGGTGGAGCAAGGGAGGGGTGGGAAACAGATCTGAGGGCAAACAGGCCCAGACAGGCCCACAGCCCAAGAACGATCAAGCCCCATGTGCCCCCAAGACCTGCCAGTTGCTCTCTGAGCCCACCTAGAGACCCACCTGCAACAGAGAAGTTGTTTAAGGGGGGCAGAGTCTGGTCGGGGGCTTCGGGCCGCTCCTTGTATCCAATGAAGGAGCCATCGCTCTTCAGCAGGAAGTACCGGGGCCTCCAGGTCTTGATGTATTCACCTGAACCGAGCCAGGGCAGGAGGGAGAGGTCAGGGCAGTCATCCAGCGTGACAGTGCCTCACAAGGGGCGCCACGCTGGGAGGAGGACGGACAAGAGGGTGGGCAGGAGAGTGCATCTCCCAGAGAAGCCCTTGAAGTGGCCCCTGCTGACGCAGGCTGGGCCCAGTGATCCAGAGGTCAGATCTGGCAGGAAGGCGCCTGCCGCATTGTCCCAGGGCACCAGCTGCCTCAGAGTGTGGCCAGGGAGCCATCCTTGCCAGCGCATGGCCCTGTCCCAGGGGAGGCCCAGGCTTCCAAACACACACGCCCTGTGGCCCTCTAAGGCCAAGTCCCATGGGTTGGTATTCACCGGTACAGCTGGGCAGGTGGATCAAATGTCAAAACACTGTGCCAGGCGGGGTGTCACTGCTGCGGTGCCCTCCGAGTGCTCCCTGAGCCCTTCCATTTGTTCTGACCATGAACATCCAAGAGCCCTGAACACACACACACACACACACACACACACACAAGATGGTGAAATATATCCACACAAAAATGTATGCATAAAAGTCCGCAGCAATAGTATTCATAACAGTAAGGCGGGGAAACTCAAAAGCCCATCAACCAATGAATGGATACACAAGACGGGGCATATCTATACAATGGAATATTATTCAGTCACATAAAGAAATGAAGTACGAATTCACACCACAAGGTGGATGAACCATAACTTAAACTAAGTGGAAGAAGCCTGTCACAATGTCCACAAATTATATGATTCCATTTATATAACATGTCCAGACTAGGCAAACCTATAGAGATGAAAAGTAGATCAGTGGTTGCCTAGGGCTGAGGGGTGGGGGGAGTCTGGGAGGAGACTGGGGGGGTACAATAGCCAAGGTGGAGGCCAGGCTCCTTTCAGGGTAGTGAGAATGTTCTGAAAGGGGTTGGGTGATGGATACATAACTCTGAAGATACTAAAAGCCACTGAGCTACAAATGGCTAAATTGCATGGTATGTGAATTATATCTCAAGCTGCTAAAAAAAAAATAAATAAAATGGTAAATATAAAGCAAACATAAAGCACCCAGGCTCGCGAGGGCCCAGCACACCAATAAATAAATAATGCTCTTTATCATCAGCCCACTGGGCAAGCAAGGAGTGTGCCAGACCCTCACTCGTGGCTCACGGGGAGGCAGGATGGCAGGGTGGGCGCCAGTAAGTCACCTCACTTCTCTAAGTCTTTGTTTCCTCTTATGAGGATACCCATTAATTGATGATTAACTCCACCTCTAGTGGAGCTCTGTGCCAGGCACTGTCCTAAGTATTTTACAGGTTTTAACTTATTAAGTTCTCTCAAATGTAAGATACTAAATGATCCGATATATATAAAGTTCAAAAACTAGCAAATCCTCCAATGCAACAGCACAATAAAAGGATTACACACCATAACCAAGTGGCTTTTATCCCAGGACTGCAAGGGTGGTTCAAATCTATGAAAATCAATCAATGCAATACACATCCATAGAATGAAAGAAAAAATAACAAGATCATCTCAACTGATGTAGAAAAAGCATTCGACAAAACCCAACACCCTTTCATGATAAAAAGTACTCAGCAAGCTAGGAATAGAAGGGAATTTCCTCCACAGGGTAAACAGCATCTACGAAAAACCCACAGTTAACGTTATACTCAATGAAAAAGACTCAAAGCCTTCCCTTAAGATCAGGAACAAGACAAAGATGTCCACTGTCACCACTGCTGTTAAACACGGTAAAGGAAGTTCTAGCCAGAGAAAAAGAAAAAGAGACAAACAGCATCCAAGTGAAAAGGAATAAACAAAACCATCTTTATTTGCAGATAACATGATCCTGTATATAGAAAATCACAAAAAATCCACAGAACAATTCTAGAGCTAACAAATCCAGCAAGATCAACACACAAAAATATGTTGTTTCTATAATCAGCAATGAATAATCAAAAAAGGAAATTAAGAATACAATTCCATTTACAATAGCACAAGGAGGAAAAGGTTTACATCCTAAAAACTACATAATGCTGCTGAAACAAATTAAGGACCTAAACAAATGCAAAGACATCCTGTGTTCATGGACTGGAAGACTTGATATTAAGATTGCAATACCACTGAAAGCAGTCTACAGATTCAACACATCCCCTATCAAATTCCAACAGCTTTTTTTGCAGTTGAGGAAAAGATCAATCCAAATAATTTACACAGAATTCAAATTTCACATGGCAACTGGTTCCAACAGCCAAGCAATTTTGAAAAAGAAGAACAAAGTAAAAGGACTTATACTTCCTGATTTTGAAGCTTACTACACAGTAATCAAATTAGTGTGGTGTAAGGACAGACATGTAAGACCAATGGAACAGAACTGAGAATGAAAAAATAAACCTACACACCTATGCTCAACTGATTTTTCAACAGTACCAAAACCATTCCATGGGGGGAGACCAGTCTCTTCAACAAACGGTGCTGCAACAACTGGATATTCACCCGCAAAAGCAGAGACATGGACCCCTACCTCACATGATATAAAAAATTAACTCAAAATGGATCTACCTAAATATAAGAGCTAAAACAATAAAACTCTTAGAAGAACACACTGGGGTAAATCTTCATGACCCTGGATTTGGCAGCAGATTCTTAGTACAAGCAACAAAATAAAAAAAAAATAAAAAAAAAAATAAAGTGGACTCATTGAAATAAAAAAGTTTTGTGCAAACGATGTTATTAAGAAAATTAAAAGACAACAAACAGAATGGACAAAAATATTTGTAAATCATATATCTGATAAGAGTTTAGTATTCAGAGTATGTAAAAAACTCTTACAACTCAGCAACACAAAGACAGTCTGATTAAAAAAGGGTGAAGGACTTAAATAGACATTTCTCCAAAAATACGCAAATGGCCAGCAAGCATATGAAAAGATGCTCAACATCATTAGTCATAAAGGAAATGCAAGTCAAAACCATAACACTTAACATCCACTAGGGTGGCTTTTATTCCAAAAAGAAAAAAAAAAAAAACTGAAAGAAAAAGAACGGGTGTTGGTGAAGGTGTGGAGAAACTGAAATCCTTGTGCACTGCTGGTGAGAATGTAAAATAGTGCAACCCTGTGGAAGTTTGGTGCTGCCTCAAAAAGTTAAATATAGAATATGCTGTAGATTATGCATATAGAATTATGACCCAGATTATATATTCATATAAATATTGTATTTATTATCTAATTACATAGAATATATTAGATTCCACACAGAGAATATACTACCTAGCAATTTTACTTTTAGGTGTGTATCCAAAAAAACCTGAAAACAAGTATTCAAATACTTGTCCACAAATGTTCATAGCAGCACTATTTATAACAGCCAAAAGGTAAAAATAACTCAAATGTCCATCAACAGATACATGGATAAACAAAACATAGTATACTCATACGATGGAATATTTTTTGGCCATAGAAAGGAATGAATGAATTATATGCTACAACATAGATCAACCTTAAAAACATTATGCTAAGTGAAAGAAACCAGACACAAAGGGCCACACACTGCTTATTTCACTTATATGAAACGCCCAAAATAAGTAAATCCATAAAGACAGAAAACAAATTGGTGGTTGCCAGGGGCTGGGAGGAGGGTGAATGGGAACTGACCACTTAACGAGTACAGGGTTTCCTTTTAGGCTGATAATAATGTTTTGTAATTAGACTAAGGCAGTGGTTACACAACACTGTGAATGTACTAAAGGCAGCTGAATTGTGCACTTTAAAACAGTTAATTTTGTGTTATGTAAATTTTACCTCAATTTTTAAAAGCAAAGCAAAACTTGAAAACTTCACCTATGCTATTGGAGGTTAGGAGAACGGTTACCACTTGGGGGAGGCAAAGGGGCTTCTGGGGACTGACTTATTCTATTTCTTGATCTTAACACAGGCTTTAAAGTGAGCTTATGATTCAGACAATTACCTGTGGTGTTTTATATGTTGGTAACAATCTAAGAAAAAAAAAAAGAAACCTAAAGGAAAAATGTCCTCACAACAATCTCATTTCTAGAGATGAGGAAACAGAGGCACAGAGAGGTTCCATTAGTGGCCTGAGGCTCACAGCTGTTAACTGGGAGAGCCAGGGCTGGAACCCAGGTTTGCGCTGTCCAGAGTCCATGCTCGGGACCACTATGCTGTACACCTCTAAACTGGCAGATGGGGCCTGGCCTGGTGGGGCCTGGCAGAGGGTATACTGAGGCTGTGTCAGAAAGGGGAGCACACCTGACATGACAGACCCGCCCCTGGAGCAGATCTCACTGAGAGACAAGCAGCCTGTGAGCCGGGCGCTGGTCCAGGAAGGAGGTGGAGGGCTCAAGCTCGAACCTCGGCGCTGCCACCTCCTGGCTGAAACCTTGGGCAAGTCGGTCTTCCTGCCGAGCTTCAGCTTCTGGCCTGCAAGACGGTGCCCATATCACAGGGCAGTAATGGAAACGCAACAAAACCAGGCCTGCCTAGAACAGAGCCCCGTGCCTGGCACAGAGTGGGCACACGGTAAACCAGAGCTGCTGTTATTTTAGGAGTGGGGTGCGGTAGCACAGATGTCCAAAGAGCCACCCTGCCTGCCCACCTCTGCCAGCTGCTGCTCAGAATGACAGGCACTGGGTTCTGCAGAGTGACGCACACGCACGTGTGTCGGGATGGTGCAAACCCAAGGCAAGTGGCTATCTCAGTAGTTTGTCTGGTCCACATAGATGAACAGAGACACTGAAGGACTGGCGGGGGCTGGTCCACTTAATGCCATCAGCAACCCTAGACCAGAGACAAAGCCCTGCCCCAGCCACAGTTCTCCGGCCACCTCCAGAGCTCTCACCCCAGCCTAGGGAGCCCGAGACCTGGCACACCCTGACACACATGCACCACCACCCTCACAAACCCGATCATTCACCCAACAATCAGTTATTGAGCACCTGCTGCATGCCAAGCACTTTTTTAGGGCACTGGGGATATCTCAGTGAACGAGCCAGACAAAAACCCTGCCCTCATGAAGCTGACAATTTCCAGCAGCCTGGGTTGTTAACCCATTTTACAAATGTAAAACCAAGGCTCAGAAAGGTGACAGAGTTTGCCCACAGTCACACTGAGAGGAAGTGGCAGAGCCAAGTTAGAACCTCGGCACCTGCCAAGGTTCAGAAAGCTCCATCAATAACCCCAAACTCAAGGCTCAAGTTGGGCGAGTAGGCCAAGGTGCCATGAATGTCATCCTGCCTGGAAAGGACAGCAGGAAACAGGTCTCCCCGGCTCAGTCTGATGGGGGAAGCCTGGCCTGGGAAGCCGCCTCTGTCTCTCATCCCTGCTCCGTGTCTGCGGGCTGGGACAGGGCAGGAATGGGCAGGCACATCTCCCAGTTCCCACAGGGCCAGCCCATCAGCCTCCTCGCCTCCTTCAAACATGCCTGACCCACTCCCCTCTACGGACTCACGGGCTGTCCCCTTCGTCCTTGCCCCAGTTAACTGTGGAACTCACTCCTTTGCCTCCTTCAGATCTTTATTGAAACACCTCCTTCTCAGCAAGGCCCTCCCTGACCATCCTGTTTACAACAGCTCCCCCAGCCCGCCTCACACCCCTCACTCCTCACATTGCTGGATTTTTCCCCATGGGCACTCACCACCACTGGACACGCTTGTCTACTCAGCTGCCACCTGCCCTCCCCATAAAGGTAAGACATCAACACAACGATGGGGACTTCTGCCTGTTTGGTTCCCTGCTGTCTCCCCAGTGTCTAGAACAGTGCCTGGAACACAGTAGCTGCTCAGTAAATGTCTGCCGAGTGACTGAAAGGACAGAGAGTGGCTACCCCCAGGCCTGGGACCCCATCCCCAGGCGAAGGTCCGCGGAAGCCAGGGCAGTCGGCCCCCTTCACTCCCTGACGCCTGGACAAGCTGACTCTCAGTACGTGCTTCTTTCCAGCCGTCCCTGCACATGGCAGTGAGGCCGTCAAGTGTGGCGGTGTGGGACAGGGGCCTTGGGCCTCAGGTCTAGTCTCTTAGTCTCTTCCCTGTAAATGACTTTACTTCTCAGCCGCACACCAGCACAACCAGATCTGGACACACACTGGCTCACGACAGCCTGGAGAGTTAAAGCTCTCTCTGTGCCGCCAGGGCCCAATGGTTCGATGCTGCATTGCCGCTCTGCCCACCTCCTCCAGCCCGCCCTCACTCACTCTGCTGCAGCCTCACTGGCCAACTCTCCATGCAGGTACATTCCTACCTCTGACCTTGCTGTCCCATTTGCTGGGACGCCCCTGCCAGCTCTCTGTGTGGCTCACTTCCTCACCTCCTCCAGGCCTCTGTTCACTGCACCCTCCTCAGGGCCGCTTCCCCTGACCACCCCATTTCACTCCCGCCCCTTCCCTCTCACAGCTCTCACCACCTCACATATGTCTGTTCATCTATTTATTGTCTGTCCCCACCCCACAATGGATCACAAACTCCATGAGGGCACCAGAGTGTCCCCAGAGCCTGGGGCGGCCTGGCACACCACACATGTTCCAGGAGTATTTGCTGAATCAATAAATGCTGTGTTACTTCAGTTAAGGGACTTCTCTGAGCCTCCATTTCTTCATCTATAAAATGGGGCCAGGAATGAGATCACTAATGCAGAGGCAGAACTGGAGGCCTGGCCTGGGAGCTCCTGCAGGGGGTCCAGCTGGGCCTGGGCCTGGAGACTCAGGCCCAGACACAGCCCCAGCTCCTCTGCCCAGACCACTCTCAAACACTTCATGAAACCGGTGAGTGAGGAGCTACTGGCCTAGGGCAGGCAGGCAGGGCTCGGAATACTGGCTCCTCAGATGGGAAAGACCCTGTAGCTCTGCCTCAGGAGGAGAGCCAGGCCAGGAGGGGGAAACATGCGATCCCGTGGGCAAAAGCAGCCCCTTACCGCGCTTGTGGAGCCAGCCTTCTTTGATGACAGACACCTCGTTCATGGTGGCAGCGTGACACGCTGTCACCTAGTTTGGGACAGCTCAGGGCAGCAGGACATGCAGGAGGCACGGTGGACAGAGCACGGTCTGCAAGACAAGAGAGGAGCCATCAGAGTGGGAGGGGTATTCGATCCCAGACAGCCTGCCTCTGGCCCCTATGATGGGGTAGAGCCAGCAAGGGTGGGGAGAGATCTGCCCTCGGGGCCAGTCTGAGGGGGGGAGACGTGGCCGTGTCCCCGGGGACCCCAATCCTGGGGGAAAAGGACACGACCCTGCCTTCAGAGCCCTAATCTGGCAGGAGCAGAGCTTCCTGGCCTGTGTCCAGGCCAGGCCCTGCACGTCGAGCACCCATGAACAGAGGCAGCCCCCTCCACCCACCTTCATTTCTGACAGGGGGAAGGCAAGGGAGCAGTGCTCCACCCCCCGCGTCACTCCCGTGCCCCAATGCTGAGGTAACCTGGGATGAATCACCTCAGGGAGTGCTCGAAGCCACCAGAAACTGCCTGCCACCCCCGATCACACACACACAGACATACTCCTTCTCTCACTCATCTCCTTTCCAAACCAAGGAGCCACCAACCTGCCACCTTTAACAAACCAAGTCCCCCTACCCCCTGCACCAGGCTACCCCATGTCACTCCCTCGGCCTCAGTCCACTCGTCCCGACAGATGACAGAGGAAACAAAGTTCGGAACTCCCGATCTTGAACAAGAAAGCCACCTACTGTGTATGTGCTTATCTGGGGTCTAGGAGCCGGTCCTGGGGGCTCGACCAAGGCCCTCGTCCCTTCCCCGAGACCTCTGCTTCTGTCCTCAGGGACCAGCAGCCGACAGACTGACAGACGCCGAGGCCGCTGCTTCGTCTCAGGTTCCCGGGGCGGAGGGGAGAAGGGGGGAGGCAGCCACCAGCTGGGCCTCTACCTGGAGCCACAGGCCTGGACAGGGGCCATAGAGCCCAAGGCGCCTTTTGCCTTTCCTGGCTTGGGGTTATTTGCGGACAGCAGGTCAGCAGCTATGGTGGCCCCCAGAGAAGTGGCAGCTGGCTCTGGGGACACCGTGGGCATCAGCTTTCTCTCGTGCCCCAGGGGAGCTGGTGGGCCGGACGCACTACTGCCTGGCATGTGACTGTGGCAAGCTGCCCAGGCCCTGGGCAGAGGGGAGGGAGATAAATGGGAGGAAGAGAAGCGGAGGAAGAGAAGATGGACAGTGACAGGGAAGTAAACAGCAGGGTGAGAAATCACATTCTGGACTCTGAGCAGCAAAGGCAGGGCCCAACAGGGCTCCCTCCCCCAGCAGGCATGGCCAGCACCCCAGGGGCTCATATACACAGATGGAACACACCCAGGACCACCACCAGTTTCTTGGATCCTACATGACCCCCAGTCTGTGCTTCAGTCTCTAATGTGACCAGGGTCTCCATTCCGGCCTCCCGATGATATGGCTCAGGTCCAGCACTGCCCTCTCCCATGAGGACTCGCTCCACATCCTCCCTGGCCTCCCACCCTCCAATCTGTCTCCCATTCAGCAGCTAGAGGGACTCTCACACCTGACCTGTGGCTTCCCACTGCCATGGGATTCCTCAGCTTGGGATTCCAGGCCCCTTAGGACCTGGCCTCTGCCGACCCGCACTCCAGCTGCCTCCCATCACTGCTCAACCACCAGCTTCCTGACTGCCTGGCCTCCTGACCACCTCTTCCACCCTCCCCCCACCCTTTTCCCTTTCCCTCCCCTCCCCTCCCACCCTGGCTTTCTCCCTGGGCTCCCAGCCTCTGCTCTCAACCCCCATACTCCATCTCAATCTGACCCAGTCCCTCCCTGTTCAAAACCCTTCCATGGCTCCCCAGTGTGCTCAGAACACAGAACAAAGTCCTTTCCACCACAAGAAGGCCCTGAATAAGCTGAGGCACCTAGAAAGCCCTCTAGAAAGGCTAATGACCACGATGATGATCATTACACCAGCCACTACCCACCTCTCCAACCCCTCCTCCCTCTACTCTCTGCCAGGCTTCTGTCACTCAGGCCCTTCCCTCTGGCCTCATCCCCAGTACCCTCTGTGAGTTCTCCCTCCTCCTCAAGGTCTTAGCTGAATCAATGCCTCCTCCAGGAGGCCCTCCTGACCTCAGAGGTTGCGTTGAGTGTTCTCTGTACCTCTCCTTGGCCAACTCTCCCCACACCTATAAATGCTAATTCCTATTAGCACCTGTAAGTACACCAGCCCTGTGTCCGGCTCTGTGTTGAATGCACAATGAACCAACCCAAGTCATCCCAACAGATCCCCAGTCCAGGACTAGACACAGCTGCAGAAACATTTCTAGAATCTATTAACACCACCAATATTTTTTTTGACTATGTTCTAAACTCCAGACTCTGTCCCGGGTGCCAGAGACAGAGCATCCTAAGACACAGCCCCTGCCTTCATGAAGCTCACACTCCAGTGGGGGAGGTGGACGATGCACAAATACAAGTGCAACAGCATCAGGTGGTGGTGAAGAAGCAGCAAGCGGGGAAGAAGACAGCAGGCAAGGAGCGCTGTTAGCTGTGTGGTACAGGGGACATGTGAGCTGACACCTGAATTAACTCACGGAGTGAAACTTGCTGACATTAGGAAACAAATTTTAGGCCGGGCGGACAGCAAGTGCAAACCTCCCAAGGCAGGAAGGAGCTTGGGGAGTGTGGAGAACTGCCCAGGCCCGGTGTGGCTACAGGGTAAGGAGCCGGGCTGGGGTGGATGGGGAGAGCACGCAGGGCCTGGTGGCAGGTGTGGTGGGCAGTTACGGAATTAGGGAACTCCTCTCCAACACAGGGGCCCATGCTGCACTTTCCCCTGGTACGAGCTCAGTTCAGAATGGGCCTGGGTTCCCAAACAGGGCTGGGGTAGGGAACCCAGAGTCCAAAGGACAGGTGGATATGGAAGGCAAGGACAGCAGCCTGGTGTCCAATCTCAGCTCTCTCCTCCCCTGACCCCTCTCTCCCAGGCAACTTCATCTCTCAGAGCCTCCAAGATTAGCAGCACCAGGGCTGTCAGTAGCACTAAAGCACCCACTGTGTGGCTACTGCCTGGCCCCCAGTGGACACCCAAACATGTGGCTGCCACGATCGGAGAGAGGAGTGAAGGTAGCCAGGTGTGGTCAAGAGTGGTCAGGGCTGCAGAGTCCAAGAGCCAATGCCAGCTGGGTGGCCTTGAGTGGGCCGGTGCTCCCACAGAGTCTCTCCTGTCCGCTCTCAGCCACCCCACCAGAGGGCTGGGGCCCTGACCATGACCGTGACCGTGCCCAGGGGAGGGCAGAGGCTCTGAGAGGGGAGGCATTTACCTTGGGTTTCCCAGCTGAGGGGTAGTGGAGGCCCTGGCTGCTACTCAACACACCAGAGCCACTTTTTACATTCTAACTCTGGGGACTAAAAAGCCAGCAGCAGTTTGGGTGAGGACAGGGGGAGGGACTGGGAGATCCCCTGCATCCTGCCGGGATCCTGATCCCGGGATCCTGCATGTCCTCCCACTGAGGGTGGCGCCTCCGCTGAGGTGTCTGTGACGCAGGCCTGCAGTGATGAAACACCATCACTGCAGCCAAGAAGATGGCCTGCTCCCGTGGGAGCTGCCGCTGGAGGACACCCAGGCAGGAGGACACAGACCTGCTTCTGGAAGTGGGTGTCAGCCCACAGGGGCCTGCCTGGCCGCCTACCTGCAGGCACCACATCCCACAGTCGGGAATGCCTGCATGGCCCCACCCCACTCACTGCTTCCTAGGGTGCCTGGGCCTCAATCGGCAGAGGGTCTGAGCAGGAGCTGTAGCTGTTGGCTAGGGGTTAGCCAGCTGGGAGGCAAGGTGAAAAGCGCAAGGGCACCTCACAGGAGAGGACACCCTCACAACCAAGAACGCACATAGCCTCATTCATTACGGAAATGCAAACTGAAACCATCCACCAGAATGGCTAAAATTTTTTAAACTGACGATGCCAAGTGTTGTCAAAAAAGTAAAGGAATTGCTACTGGTGGGGGTATAAAATGGTTCAAACCACTATGGGAACTCGCTGGGCAACAGGAATTAAAAACTCAATATATCCCTCCCCAACGGCCCAACGGTTCCACAGCCCCCCAACAGAAATGAGCATATCTGTTCACCAAAAGACACATGCTAGCATGTTCACAGCAGCAATACTCACAGCAACCTCAGAACTGGAAACAGACCAGGTGTCTACCCAGAGGAGAACAGATAAACAACCTAAGGTAAATTCACACAGCGCAACACCACTCAGCAATAAAAAGGAAAGAACTACTGATACCTGCCCCAGGGATGAAGTGTAAAAACCTGAAGTGGAGCGAAAGAAGCCAGACGTAAAACAACACATCAAGTATGAGTCCACAGACAGCAAGTTCAGAATAGGCAGCACGACACTGTTTCTCACTCATAAAACTGCGCAGAAAATCACGGAAGCAAATGTCCAAAATTCAGGAGAGTTGTTACATTCGGGAGCAACAGAGGAGTGGGGTTTCTAGGAGCAGACAATATTCTATTGTGACCACACAGAATTACAGCTTTACAGTTGTTACACTATACTGTGTAAAATATGTTGAACATATTTTTCAGTATTTTTTGACAAAAGAAGTATCATTAAAAAAGAACCTGGGTGTAGCAGTCTAGAAGATACAGAGAGCTGAAATCAGGCTTCCTGGCTTCCAGGGCACCCCCAAACCCCCAAGACTGGCTTGCCTGGATTTTCACCTCAAGGCCAGTCACCAGTGAATAAAGAGGAGGAATCTGAGGTCCGAAGGATCCAAATTTCAACCCCAGGCGCTGCTGCTTCTTGGCTGTGTGACTGCAGGCAAGTGACACTCTGTGCGCCTGAGTGCTCCCATCTGTACACGATCCGGCTGGAGGAGGGACCCGCAGCCCTAGAGGGAGCAGGGCCCCAGGCTTCCAGCCCTGTAGCCCATGGTGGGCAGGGCTGGAGTTTTGGTGAGAACATGTAATAGAGAGGAAAGCTGACGGGGAATGAAGATCACCACCCGCAGTGGTCAGCTCAGGGCAGGGAGGGCGAGGGGACTGGAGAGGGGTCCCTAAGGGGGCTCTGACCGCACTGGCAAGGTTTTATTTTTTAAATAGTTGCTGAGTACATGGGTATCACTTACTCACTCTTTCATTCTGCCTCAAACATCCTAATAAGTTACTATTTTTCTAAATTTTAGCCCTTTCTATTCCCATCTGTCTGCCTCGGGGATCCCGTTTCTTGATGATTTCCAAACTGTAGCTCCCTCCGAAGCTTCACCTCACACTGCTGGGGTCACTCACGTCCATCAGAAGTGACTGACAGGACAATGCAGGGCCAAGAGGAGAGAGGCCCTCGCATGACTGCCTCGTCCTAGCCAGCAGCCCTGAGTAGGGACTGGGTGGGAAAGGGTCCTTTCAAACCTCTTTCTTCATCTGTAAAATCAGTGTTGTCGTGGTTCCTGCTGCTAAGAAGGGTGGTGTGGCCTAGCGCTTCTGTCCTCGCCCCTCCTACAATCCAGGACCTTGTGGCCACCTGAGTCCGAGCCCCTTCCTCCTCTGCTCAAACCCTCCCTTGGCCCTATCTCACCCAGAGTAAAAGTAGCCAAAGTCCTTACAGGAGCCCCAGGACCCTATGAGGTCTGCTCTATCCCCCCTCATCACTTCTCCAAACACACACTATGGCACTGGTGCCTCTGACACACAGGGACACCCCTACCTCAGGGCCCTTACACATGCTGCCCCCTCACTTGGAACTCGCTTCTCTGAGTATCCATAGGGACCCGCCCCACTTTCTTCAGCCTCTGCTCACATGTCTCTTTCTCTGCAAAGCCTCCCTACCCTCCCTGGTCAACAGTGCAGCTAGCTGATGTCCTCTTATCCTTTACTTTTATTCCTAAGTGCTTATCATCACAGACACAAGTGTATCTATTTACTTGTTCATCAGTTTACTGTCGACTTGTGCTGGGTTCACAGTGGGCACTTAATATTTGTGGAATAAATATAAGAGTGAAGCCCTGGGCCCAGAACAGGCTCAAAATAAGTTAAATTCCTTTCCTTGCCACTTGTCAAGTCCTTTCTCTCTCACCTCCTCTCCCTGACCTGCTTTCTATGCCAGACAGCACAGATGGGATAAGGGAAGCAAGAGGGGGAGGTGGAAGCTCTGTGTCTCCTGGAGCTGCAGACAGTGAGGGGGCTCCTTCCTGACACCTTGACCCCCTGGGAGTCTCTGTCATCTACTCTCTAATCTGCACCTCACCTACAGCTCCCAGAGGAGGACTTGCTCAGGAGAGAAATTCAGACACAACAGGAACCTGGCATTTGCCAGGCAGCGCCTGCCCGTGGGACCTTGGAAGGAAAGGCACACAGGGCAAGTGGAGAGAAACGTCTCCCTCGTTTGTCCGCAGCCCTGCGAACCGATCCTGCGTTCTGTGAGGGCGCTTCAGCGAACGCGATAAAGCGGAAAAAGCACACGTCCTTGGAGGAGTTTCTCTTGTAGAACAAGCTTATGCCTGTGCATAAGGTTCTCAGGCGGGGTTTCTCAACCTCAGCACTAGTGACATTTGGGGCTGGATAACTCTTGTTGTGGGGGCTGTTCTGTGCACTGTAGGAGGTTTTAGCAGCATCCTTGGTACGTCTCTACTGGCTAAAACCAACAGCACACCCTCCCCCAGAGTTGTGACCATCAAAAATGTCTTCAGATATGACCAAATGTCCCCTGGGTGTCAAGCCATCCCCTGGGTGAGAACCACTACTCTGAGAGTATTGTTGCTGGACTAATGAAACCCTGGAAGCAATCCAAATGCCCACAACAGGGGCCTAGTACGGTCACAACGGTCAACGGGATACCAGTGCTAAAAAGAGTCAGTGCCCATACAGCACTTGGTACATGCCTGGCACACCTAAGTGCTTTACCGGGGAATTCAACCCTCACAGCAACCTTTGTGGCAGGTGCTCTGATCATCTCCACTTTAATGAAGAAACTAAGTCACGAGCGTGAAAAGACCTGTCGCATCACCAGCTCAGGAAGTTTGGAGCTGGACTGGGACCACATGCACCATGCAGCCCGTGGAGTCGGGCAGACCTGGATTCAGGTCCCCGTGCCTCGGATGCACAGCCTCCCGGGTCTCAGCTTCCTTCTCTGTGCAAGCGGGGTGACAGAAGTGCCCTCACCACCACAGGCGCACGCACGGGAGGAGCCCAGCACAGCGCCCGGCCCTTGGAGGAGGGCCACCCACCAGACAGAACATAACGCAGTCGTCCCAAGTGTGAGAACCAACCTGGACGGGCCATCAGCATTCAGCGTGCTCACGGCACTCCTCATCGCCTCACTTCTGAGGTGCTGCTTTCTTCACAGATTGACGTTCCTGAGACTGACATGCATCTCACAACCCACAGATAAACTTCACCTGCAGCATCCTTTTCAGAAAAGTGGTTATAGGATCAACGAATGGAGATTACAGGGAACAGTTTTCGGCTGGAGGACACAAGGCATGTTAAATGCCATGTGCAGAGAAGGAACTGTGCCAAAGAGACAACAGAGGCAGAAACTTAATGGGAGCAGGAGTCAAGGTGGCCTCAAGAACCAAATGCATTTCAACCTCAGCTCTGCCACTTGCTGTGTGACCAGGCAAATCGCTTCCCCTTTCTCTACCACGGTTTCCTCATAACAACGGGACAGAGCTCCCAAGCTGCTGTGAGGATTAAATGAGTTCATCCACATAAAGTCCTCTGAACAGAGCCCAATCCGGCAACTACTCAACACCGACCTGGAGTTATCATCTCCTCTGAAGGGGGAGACATGGGGACCGTCACTTCCTACGTTACACTTTTCTCTAACATGAATTTTTACCTATTCTACCTCGTTGCTAAGAAAGAGGCATTAAAGACCCTTTTTTTTTTTCTTCTCTTGAACACCACACGCTCCCCGCAACTGCCCCATCTGCCTACTTGGAGCAGGTAGGACAGGAGACAGGCTGAAGACGTGGATGGGCTGTGAATGATGCTGGGACAAGAATAAGCACCAGAGTAGGTTTTCTCTCTTGCCACCACCCACACCGCCCGTCTCCTCGCCATCCAGGGCCTTACAGCACCCCCAGAAATCATGTCGAACGTCTCAGTCTGCTGGGCCGCAGACGCCAAATACTCTGAGAACCCCATGCCATAGCCAGAGGGACCGTCCAAACACAGCACTGGCCCTGTCCATCCCCTGCTTGGGGGTCACGTCACAGGCCCCTGTGGAGACTGCAAAGGCACACCTGAGGTGGCCCCTGCCTGTCCTCCAGCCTCACTGGTCAGCACACTCTCCCCCTCACTTTCCCCTTTTCTCCTTGCTCTCTCTCACCCCAGAGCCTTCGCACATGCTTGTCCCTCATCTGGGGGACCATCTTCACCTGCTAAACCCTCGTTTCCTTAGGAAAGCCTGCCCTGACTACACCCTGCCCCATGAGTCACAGGCCTTCAGAGCTCGGCTTTTCTCCCCCCACAGCACTTACCGCAACTGTCACTTGTACAAATATCTGGGTAATGGTGCCTCCCCCATGGGACTAGGCGCTCCACAAGGCAGGGACAGGGTCTCTCCTAGTCCCCAGTCTGTCCCTGGCCCTACCCAGCACAGGGCCAGGCCCAGAGCTTTCATTAATTCAGAATGGGGGTGGCAAACAGAACCACAGCTTTTGAGCTCAGAGTTCTGCCAACTGAAGGGAAACAAAAAACTCTGCATTCATTCATTCCACAAACACGGAACCCGTGCTGTGTCAGCACTGCTCTGGTCACAGGGAGACAGCAATGACCAAACCAGAACTCCCTGCCCTGGGGGAGTTTACAGAGGGGTGGGGCAGGAGGAGGGTGGACAGGCATTAACACAAGTAAATTAAATAAATAGGTAAATTACACAGCACGTCAGAATCTGACAAATGTTATGGAAGAAAGAAGCAGAGAGAGGACTGAGTGTGTAGGAAAGGGTGAAAATCTCTGGTTTTATATACGGTGGTCAGAGAGGGGCTCACTAAGATGGTGGCACCTGAGCAGGACCTGAAAGAGACAAGGCAGCCCCATGGAGACCTGAGGGAGGGCAGCCTAGGCCGAGGAAGAACAGTGCCAAAGCATGGCCTGCGAGAGACACTGTCAGGTGGTACAGAGGGGAGTGAGGCACAGGCAGCTACCCAGGAAGCTGGGGGCCTGGCTGGGCAGGGCCTGGATGTCCACTGGAAGGGCTGAGGCTATTTCTTGGAGAGAAATGGGAACTGTCGGCTTGAGAGGGGTGCAGTGTGCAGAATCCTCTGGCCCCAGTGAGGCAGCGGCTGGGATCAGTCTTCTCTTCCAGGAACTGTCTCCCAGAAGAAGCCCTGTGCGCTGGCCTGACACTCCACCACCTGGCTCACTTGGGGACCACGAGGACTCATACTTCACAGACGGGGAAAACCAGGGACAGGAAGGCGGGGCAGCTAGGACACAGCCAAGGAGGCTGGATAATGCTGTCCCAGCCTGAACCTTCTCCACCTCCCTCTGGCCTCGCTCCCAAGAAACCTAGCCCCATCCCACATCCCTGCCAGCCCTCCCTTATCACCCTTGATGCCTTGCAGACCTGGGCTGCTCACACACACACACACACACACATGCACACGGGGCCCCTGCAGTCTGGTGTAGGGGGTCCTCCCTCACATCACAGATAATGGTATGGTGGCTCCATACCATTATCACCATCATCCACCTGGAAATGAGGAGAGGCCTGGTGGCGTGAGTCCCCACCTTATCCCTAGGACACCCTGGAGCCAACAAGCAGGGTCCTAACCAGGGCCAATATTTACTGGGTGCTCACAATGTGCCAGGCCTGGATTCATATCAGTAATCCTCAAAGCAACCCTGTGAGGTAGATGCAATTATTATCCCCATTCTTCAGAGCAGGAAACTGAGACCCAGAGAGAACAAATCTCATGCCCAAGATTATACTGCAGGTGACTACAGGAGATGGCTGATATAGACAAGAGAACTTTCTGAAATGACAAAAACGTGGCTACTGGCGCTAGTCCAACTAAAGAACTGAATTTTCACTTCAATTTCAATTAATTAAAATCTAAATAGCCACACATAGCTAGTGCCTAGCATATTGGAGGTGCAGCTCTATAAAACTTCTGGTAATGAAGCACTGGGAGCCTCAAGGTAGGGGTTGGGTGGGGTCGGGTTGAGGCGAGCACCATGGATGTTCACAGGCCCAAGAAGCTGGATCATACTGGCCTGATGAGGAGACGCTCCCATGATACACCATCTCTCCTGAGCCCTGGCTCTCACCCCAGAGCCAAAACAGGGCTCTGAGGCCCATACTCACACCTGGAGTCCAGGATGATTCAAATCCCAACTAACACCCGGCTGCAAGGGTCTCTTCTCTGAATCCTTGTCTATAAAACAGGATCCTAATAATGATCTGACCAGGCACTTACTTACACTTCAAAAGATGCTTTTTTTTGGACAACCCAAGGTCATTGTGGAGATCCAATGAGATGTGCTTCAAGCACAGCTAGGGATGAGGCCGGCGCTTTAGAAGACAGGCAGCAACTACACAGAGGGGAACTCCAAAGTCAAGGGCCACCCTGAGCCTAAGTCAGAGCTATGGAAATAGCAGCTACCCTAATACTGTCACTAGCTGGTTAAAAGGAATCATCCACACAGGGAACTATATTCAATATCTTGTAATAACCTTTAATTAAAAAAAAGAATCATAAAAATGATTCATAACATGTCCATAGTAACTTCTTGAAAATATTATCTAAATGAAAACACACAGCTAAAAAAGCAGACAACGCTCAGATGCTACCCTAAAACACATGCTTAACACCCCGCTGCCACCCCTCCCCCCAGGTTCTTGAACACAAGTTTGAGAAGCGCAGGGACCCCAGACCTGGGCCCTGCCACCCTCTTCTCTCTTCCATCCCTCTCCCCAGCTCCACCAAAGTGGCCTACTCTCAATGTCATAGTGAGACCACCAGCTCCACCAAAGTGACCTACTCTCATCATGGTATCTCCCGCCCAGGGCCTTTACCCGAGCTGTACCCCTGCCTGGCCCATTCCTTCTGGCATTTCATATCACGGCTTGAATGCCTCACCTCAGGAGACTTCCCCAAGACCCAGTTAGATCTCTGTTCCCCTATCCAGAGCACTGGTGAGGTAAATGCAAGTCCTCTGTTTCCTCCACTAGACTAGGTGCTGCTCCCTGGCGTCCAGAACTATGCACAGCACATAGCAGATACTCAATACGTTATTTGGTGAAAGAATGGAATATATACAAATGACGAGAAACAGCCAAGGGCTGGCTCCGGGAGCCATTCAGAAATCAGACCCCAAGGCGGGGGGTGGGGGTGGGGGGGCAGGCGGGCGGGCAGGGGAGTGCCTTCCACCCTCATCCCTTCCCCTAGCCTCTGGGGAAGGATGGGGCTGGCCAACGCCAGGGTTCCACAGGCATTAGGGGGTGGAGAGGGGCAGCCACACCCCATCTCCCAAGCAGGCATCGAACGGATCTAATCTAGTCATTTCTGGGACAACTAAGGCCTACTTTGTGCCAGCTCTATCTAGAAGAGAAAGCAAAAAAGATTAGAACAACGGTAACCATCTCAGAAACAGTGGCCATGGCACTGCTCAGAGGCAAAAGAGCCAGTCTTTTTTTGTGTTGTTTTTTTGGTGGGGGGAGGCAGTGGGGAGAGGTAATTAGGTTGGTTGGTTTATTTTAATGTAGGCACTGGGGACTGAACCCAGGACCTCAAGCACGCTAGGCAAGCCCTCTACCACTGAGCTATACTCTCCACTCAGAAGGGCCAGTCTTAAAAAGGCAGGCTTGACCCCAGATAGAGTTCAAATTTCATGTCTGTCACCTACCAATACTTTAACTTCGGTTAAATCCAATAACCTGCCCTGGGCCTTCATTTCCTCGCCTGTGAAATGGGGAGAAGAGCTGCACCGCACTCCCAGCTTGTGGCGGGACTGGCGGGAGCAGGCACTAAGCCCCGCGGTGGCACCTGGCACAGACAGTCCGCTCTGCCAGCTCTCAACCACAACACAGGCTTTCCGCACAGCGCTCTGAACCTCGGTTTTCTATCCACAAAATGGGGTGATGCTGCCTACCTCACAGGCTGCTGTGTGTCCGAGGGAGTGTGCGCAGAAGGCTCAGTGTCTGGCCAAGCAGGAGCTCTGCGATGGGCATGATGGATATTCCCGTCCTGTGTCCTCCCCAGCAGGAACCTCCGCTAATCAGCCTGCCACTGCCTCCCTGCCAACCAACAAGCCCAGGCCGGCTGCATTCAGAGCCCCTTCTCTGCTCTCAGGTGCCCAGCTGACAATCTTCAGCAGCAGCAGCAGCAGAAGCAGCAGCAGCAGCAGCTCAGATCCGTCGAACACCTTCCCTAGAGGCCCCGTGCCAAGCACTTTCTGACACGTTAGCTCCCTGAATCCTCCCTACAGCCCCTCTCAGCAGGTATGTTCCCATACCAGCTGAGCAAAAAGCATCTCAGAGAGATGAAATGAGGCCCCCAGGGTTGCATGGCAACCACGGGAGGAACCAGGAGCAGGGTTCACACCCAGGTTGGCTGCCCCCAGCCCAGATCACTATACGATAACCCACCAGACAATGAACACCTTGAAGCCAGGCTGGAAAGGCCTAGAGAAGTGGGCAAGGGAGTGGCAGCCACCGCAGTCTGTTCAAAAAGGGCCCACGAGGTGGCAAACCAAGGCAGCCTTGGATTTCTGGCCTCACCCTTAGAAACAACATCTGCGGACAAGCTTCCTGGGCAGGACAGCTGGGCTTGAGGAACTTTCTGCAGGAACCTTTGACATGTAGTCTCCCCTCAGCCAGCCCCAGCTTGCTGTCCCCTGTTTCTGCACCCAGAGCAGCAGAGTCCTGACGTGGGTGCAGAATTGGTGGTGGGTCCTGCCCCCAAGGGGCCAGGTTGAGCTTCCCCTCCACCGCCCCTCCCACCCCTGCTCCCTCATTTCTTCCCTCCCTCCTGGTCCTGCTCCCAGGGCTGTCTCCCCAAGCTGGGCCTCTTGCTGCTTGGCTGGTTGTCCAGAAGAGCCTGCCACGGAACCACCCTACCGTGCAGCCCAGGCCTGGTGGTTGAGAGCCTTCCACCGAGAGCTCTTGGGAAGTTGAAGAGAGGCCCAAGGAGGGGAGTCCCTGGGTCCCCAGAGGCTTGGAGATCAACTGCAAAAGACATTCCTCTCCATCCCCCCATCCCAAGGGATTTCCGGAGGCCAGAGGAGGTTTATTCTGAGCGGTTCCGTTCCTTCCAGGCAGACACCTCAGAATGAGCACTAAGTCTTAAGTTCCAGGCTCAGGTATGGGATTAAAAGTCACCCTCACCCATGGTTACCAAGTACCTTCCTGGGCTGGGGGGACTCCATTCTGCCCAAATTCAGAGCCTGTCAGTGTTGGAAAACCCAGCACAGATTACTGAGACTCCAGGTCTCAGTTCTCACCCCTGGTAAGTGGGAATCAGAACTAATTCCTCTTCAGCCTGAGGGGTCTACACTCAAGTCCTCCCATGGCTCTTCTTTGCACACCAGTCCCTACCTACGTGTCACCTCCTCCAGGAGGCCCTCCCTGATGATCCCAGCTAAAACACAGCATCCCTACTCTCCTTCCCATGATTCTCATTCATTTTGCCTTTGTAACATCAATCACAACCTGACGTCCTATCATAGGTTTGTTTGCTGAGTACCTGCCTCCACTAGAAGGTAGGCCCACAAGGCCCAGACTTCCAAGTTCTAGAGCAATGCCAAGAATGTTGCAGGCCTTCAGGCACATAAGCTGAGTGGAAGGCAGAATCAGCAAGTGGTTTTTATCAGGTATTATTGCTATTCTGTGCTGTTATCTGATGTTAGCCCAGCTGTTTGGTTGGGAGGGGTGGACAGAAAATCAGCCCATTGAGCCTCCCCCATCTGTCCCTAAAGGGAACAGCCATGGGCCCTGGGGAACACGGTGTGAAAACCACAGAGTAGGGAGGCAACTATCAGGCCTTCGCTGTTTCTACAGCAAAGATTCTACTCAAGGGGGAAGTGGGAGGCATGTGAAACTCCCTGACTGGCTCTAAAATCTACCCCCACCCCAGGAAGACGCCTGAGAACCTCTCTTATGGCAAAAGGCATCTTCTAAAACCCAAATCTGATCAAGCCGCTCCTCTAGATGGTCTACAAGGCTGAGTAACTCAGCCCCTGCCGGCCCTCAGCCCCTGGCCTCCCCCCCACCCCTTCCATCGTTCGCCCTGCCAGGCCACACAGGCCTCCCTGCAGCCAGTCCCTGCACCTCACCAAGCTCAGTCCTCACTGTGATTTTTGCATTGTGGTTCCCTGCCATGCCCCAAGGCCGTTCCTTCTCCTTTAGGTCACCTTGTCAATCTGGGATCAGTTCAGAGGCCTTCCCAACGGCCCATCACCTCCCTTCAACCTGCCCCTGTTTATTCACTGGACTTAGGGTTTGTCTCCCTCAGCTCCACGGGGGTAGGGCCTTTGTCAAGTGCACCGCTGTATCCCCAGCACCTGCAGCAATGCCAGGCATGCAACAGGTGTTCAATAAACAGTGGTAGATGAATGAAAAGCTTTCCTCAGCTCTGCAGTGTCTACGGAATCAAAGCCACACTTCCTGCCCAGGCTCACGAGGCTCTGGGCAGCCTGGCCCCTGACTCTCACGAGCATTTCTGCTACCCTCCCTACTCGAGACCACTCTTCTGCTTCAAAGCCTTCAAAAGGGCTGTTCTCACCTGGGTCCAGGCCGTTACTATCACTCCTGGAGCTATGGTGGAGAGTCAATAAAGTACATACAGGAAAATGGTCTAGTAGTGCCTGACATCTGGAAAAGGGCTAGAATTTTGACCTTGGGAGGGGCTCCAGGCAGCAACTGCGCAGAAGAGGGAGAGGGCCTGGGGGCCGCATTTGCAGTCTCTCATTATGTATGTCCCCCACCCCTCAAGACTCCAGAGCACTGCCCCCCCCCACACCCCCATTTCCTCATCTGGAAAATGGAGATGTTAATTTCAGCCCTGCCCTCAACTTGGTGTTACCTGATAAGGCTCTGTAACCTGGCAAGGGCCTTTTAAATCCTAGCAGAAATAATAAGAATTACCATTACTAAGACATCCTGAAGTCTCATCATGTGTCAAGCACTCTGCTTAAATGAGAACAGGAAATGTTTACTGCAGGCCTGCACAGTTACAAATGTGGTTAATTTCCACAAAGTAACTCATTTAGCCTTCACAATAACTTATCAAGAGGGAATTGTCATCTTCCCATGACACAAATGATGAAACAGCTCAGAAGAGTTGAGGAACTTGCTCAAGGTCACACAGGCAGTGAGCTGTAGGGGTGGATTTGAACCCTGTGCTCTGAATCACTTCAGCACAGCTCTTTACCAAGGTTAGAAGCCAGGACACCAGATTCCTGGAGGCTGGCTGGGGGGCTGGATTCCAGGATGCTGGACAGGGCTGAGGGTGGGGGATGAGGAAGGATAGATGCCCTCGGACTGCCAATTGAGCAGTACCAAGCACCATTCTAGCAGCTTCTCTTGGACTAACTCATTTAATCCTCACAACAGCCCAAGATGTGTGCCATTCTGAGCCTACTGCACAAAGGTGAACACTGTGGCCCAAGCCAGGACATGGAAGTACCAGAACTTGCACAAGTGTCCACTACACCATCATTGTGCAGGGACTTCAAACACAGTCCCCTGGTAGCTATGTCACCCCCTGCATGTCTCATGTCTCGCCTGCTGTCTCCTCCCAGCTCCCAGCAGACACTCTGCCCTGGGTTAAAAGGTGCCCTGGCTCAACTCTGAGGAGGGACCAAGTTTTATCAGCAAGCCCAGAACTGCTGGACTGGCTGTCGGCAGAGGTGCTCGATGCAGCCCTAGGCTCCAAGGGTGAGGGGAAGAAAACACCCCAGGGTTCAGCTGGCAAGGTCCAGGGCAGGAGCTTTGAGGTGACAGAGACCGACACCAGCTTGGGACCTGGTGAACAAAGAGTTCAAACTGCAGCCTGGCCCCCTAGGGTCTGACAGACCTAGGACAAAGCAATTCCTCCTCTGAGTCCCAATTTCTGACTCTGAGAAATGAACAGAAACATCATACCCACCCCTGGGTGCCACTCAACCACCATTCTAGTTACATGTTGACAAGAGGTTCACTCTGAGGCCAAACCAGGCCAGGGGTTCACATTCCAACTCTACCACTTCTGGCTTTAAGATGTGGGCAAATCATTTCATTTCATAGCAAGCATCTCCGTTTCCTCATCTGAAAAATGGGCAGCACACTTCTACCTAGCTCATAGGAGTCTCAAAAATGGGCATAACCACACCTACCCCATGGGCGTGTTTTGAGATTTAAATGAGGTCACGTGTGTAAAAGGCCTGTCACGTGCCTGCCATACGGTGAATGTTCAATAAATGCTGGCTATTCACTAGCTCTGAAATGATTTGCTGCTCTGGGACTCGGTTTCCCCTTCTTAATGGAGATCATGACGACAGTACCCACAGCTCTAGGATGTGCGTATTCAACAAGTTAATCCATAGGAAGTCTTCTGAACAGCATGTGGCACATAGAATGCACTCAATAAACATTAGCCATCGATCTCATGATTATTGTTTTTACTGATGGTGTTAACCTCATCAGGCAAACTCGCTAAAAGCTGGCAGACCAGAGGCACAAACCCCTAGTGCAGAAAAATTCTGCAGAGCCACCATGGCCTCATAGAACTCAGGGACCATTCTCTCCAGCAACCACAACCCATGAAAGCCAGTCAGCTTGGAAGCTGATGGTGTGGACCAGAAACGACTGTCTGCCCCCTTTGACCACATCACCAGCCCACATTAGCTGGGTCAATCAGGGACTGTGGCCAGCCCTCCAGCAACTCCAGACCCAGGGCAAAGGTTATGGAGCAAGCCAAGGTCACAAACTGGCCTGGGGAGCAGGGGTAGTGGCCTCATGTCTGGGGCTAGATGCTCCAAGAACCCACCCAGTAACCACAATGAGAAACAAGACCCAGGAGGGCTTGGCTGCCCCAAGTCCTTCAGAGCAGCCTTCCTGGGTCAGTGTGGCCCAGGGGCACCCCCAAGTCCCCTTGGCCTATGCAGAGAGGAACAGCTGGGAAAACAGCACTCAGCCTCACTGCCGCTTAATGGTGAAGCCAACTGTTATCGCCTGGTGGGGAGCGTAAACATGACAGGCGCTGGACTGCCAACCAAGGAGACACAAACATGTATCTGGCCTCATGGCCAGGATGGAGGGGCCTGGGTTGGTGCCTGGCCCTTTTGCACCCTCCACCAACCATGATCAGGCCAGGGTTCCTGATGCTTCTGTGAGAGGAGAGTAAACAAGGTTGAAAGGCAGACCATGGAGGACCTAATTATATGCAGGCCTCTCTGAACACAAGCGGCCCCCAAATGAGAGGAAAGGGGTCCTCAAAATCCCAAGGATAAAGACGTTCCCAGCCACCCTGTTCTCAGGGAGAGGTGTCCTTCCAAACACTCCTTCCTCCCAAGTCTTAAGCAGGTCCAAGTGCACAGCTCCTCAAAACCAAGTTCGGTATCCCCTTCCCTCCCTAATATGGAGCCGAAAGCTCAGAAAACTTCAGTGGCTTCTAAGACGTCTCCCCACCCCAAAACCACGGCAAGAATTTACCGCAGAGATGTCCCACACACCTTAAAATAAGGCCTAATAATATGAAAAGGGTAGACAGCAGTCCGACTGACCACCCAGTTACCCCCAAAGTCAGTAAGTTCAATAAAGGCTGATTCCACTCCAGCTCAGCGTAGACCCCCAAGCTCCACCCACCAAACACAGGAGACAGAACCCCTCTCCTCATCACAGCGCTCCCAAAGTATTCCCCTGGACCCCCACTTGGGCCTGTCCCCCCGCCCCGCGCCATGCCTCAGGATTACAAACTTCACAACCCTTCCCCTTTGATACAGCGAGGCTCTACGTTCTAAGGATGGCTCCCCCCCAGGACCTCAGTGGTACAACCCAGAGGGCGCTACCCCGGCCACACTTGGTTCAGCTCCCTCCCCAGAAGCCCCCACCTCCCTAAACAAGCTCTAGGAGCTGTTTCCACAGCCCCGTATAGGTACAGCCCCCTACACTTAGTAAGGCGCTCCCCTTCAAAGGCTTAGCTCTCGCACACCAGGCGCGCTCTCCCCTCCCACCCCACTGGCTCAACCCCTAGCCCGCACACGCTGGGGTCGCATCCCCGCACTTTGATATGCGCCCCCTGCCGCTTCAGTGGTACAGCCCGCCGCCCCCGCCCCCTCAGGGCCAGTCCTACCGCCCCCGAGCAGCCACCCCCACTCAGTCCCGGAAGGGGGGGCTCGAGGACCACGGTCCCTACCCGGCAGGCACCGGTGGTACGGCCCAGCGCGGCACTGCGGGGGGTCCGGACGCGACCATCGCGGGGGGGGGCGCTCGGGGACACGCGCTGGCGCACTCACCTGTCACCGGCGGCCGCTCAGCCTCTCTGGCGGGGTTCTACTCCTGCCCATCGCCACGCTGCGCTTGATCCCGCTCCCTGTGCTTCCTGGCGGCGGCGGCGGCAGAGGCAGCAGCGGCAACGCCTTCGCCAAGCCAGGCCCAACGGCTCGCGCGGCGCGGCCCCCCCCGCCCCCTCCCCCCAGCCCCCGCTTACCACCCCCTCCCACCCTCTAGACGGAAATACCGCCTTCTCCCGCCACAAACAGGAACTGACGTAAAAAAGCGAGATGGGCTTTGGAGAGCGCTTAGAGCGCAAGCGCAAGGAAGGGGAGGCGGTGGACTCAGCCGGGCGCCTGCGTACCTTAGGCAAGTTCAAGCCGGTGCGGGCAAGGGATGTACCCCGCGCAGGCGCCAGACGGAAAGAAGAGATAGGATCGCGCAGGCGCGGTAGGATTCTGACGCCCGCTTTCCCTGGAGGCTAGCCGCTGTGATCTTTCCCGGCAGCCCCTGGTCCTTATTTACATACGCTTTGATCTCTTTTTACTCTGCTCTCGGCTTTCGTCCCGGTTCAGAGGCTCTTAAAGAGCCCTGGAGCTGCCATTAGGAAGGGTTTCTTTCTCATTGTATCCCCTCATAGCTAAGCATAGACTCTGAAGCCACACCAACCCAGCTTTACATTTCCTTGCTGGTGACTGTGGGCAGAAAGCTTGGTTTTCTGTGCCTCAGTAGCCATACCTGCAAAATGGAAGCAAACGTGGCTGCGTAGCTGGGCTGTTGGACTATTTTGTATAAACAGAACGATTTATATCAATTAGACGTGCTATGGCTCCAAAATATTAATACCATCTGCTCCTCATATGTCTGCAATTAAATATGGGATATAACTTTTACAGGGCAACTTGGGCCTTCAAAGGCCTTAAAATCGCCCTGTAAAAAAAGAGCTTTGCATAGATCCTGGCCCGTTTACTAACTAGTGTGTTAGACCTCTGTGAGACATCTTGCTCCCAGTCCCTTCTCTCTCATAGGTTGGGTGGGGCTCCCCACCTTCTGATATTCCAGTAATGCCACACGGCTTGGCAAGTATGTATTGGTTAGTGCATACTTCTAGAAGGTCTGGCTGGGACTTGAAGAACACTGGGTCCACTTTAGTCTCAGGCAAGTCCTGCTCAGGGGCGGTAGTTTCCCAAGAGGTAAGCCTAACGCTGGAACTAGCCCTTGCTAATGGGTCTCCAGCTTGGAACGCCCAGCTTTGTGTTCCTAATTCCTGGTCCTCCCACATCACAGTGTTGATAACTCTAAGCTATTCCTTCTCCCCGCCCTACAGCCCTGACCATTTTGGTCTCTCATTGCCTGGTGACAGGTCTATCTCCTCCACTGCACAGAGAGCCCCAGAAGGGAAAAACCCAAAACTGTCTCAGTCATCACCGGGTACCTAACACTGCCCAGCAAAAGTCCTGGCACAGAGTGGGCTTTTGAGGAATATCTGCTTCAAGAACTAGCCTTTCTGGAACCCTCCTATACTGCTGGTGGGAATGTAAGCTGGTGCAGCCACTATGAAGGACAGTATAGAGGTTCCTTAAAAAACTAAAAATAGACTTACCATATGATCCAACAATCCTACTCCTGGGCATATAATCTGAAAAAATTATAATTCGAAAAGACACATGCACCCCAATATTCACAGCAGCACTATTTACAATAGCCAAGACGTGGAAGCAAGCTAAATGTCCATAAATGGATAAAGAGTACATGGTATATATTACTCATCCATAAAAAAGAATATAATAATGCCATTTGCAGCAACACAGATGGACATAGAGATTAGCATACTAAGTAAGTCAGACAAAAACAAATATCATATGATGTCCCTTTTATGTGGAATCTTAAAAAAAATAAAATAAAATTTTATTTACAAACCAGAAATAGACTCACAGACATAGAAAACAAACTGTGGTAACCAGGGGAGAAAGGGGAGGGGGATAAATTAGGACTTTGGGATTAACAGATACACACTACTATATATAAAACAGATAAACAACAAGGACCTACTGTATAGCCCAGGGAACTATATTCAATTTCTTGTAATGAGGTGTAATGGAAAAGAAACTGAAAAAATATATATGTGTGTATGTATATGTATAACTGAATCACGTTGCTGTACACCTGAAACGTAAATCGACTACACTTCAATAAAAAGTAAGACTACACACACACACACACACACACACACACACACCACACACACAGAATTAGCCCTTCTGCTCTAATCCAGACTCAAAGTGACTTACTCATAGCCCTACCTCTCAGTCTTCCTGGGCTAACTTGAGTCCCTGCCCCTCTGGGGCACACGACGGATTATAACACACAGAGATCTCACCGAAAGGTCCCATGTGCTTGTGCATGAACTTACTGGGGCACTAGTACTCAAGGGTAATGCCTTCAAACTATTTTAAGACCCAGTACATACAGATGTACACATAGAGCCTAATGAAACAAAATATCACCAATTACTATTTACCCTTAAGTGTCATATTTAACTTTTTTTTTTCAGTGCTGTTTGAGACCCTGCTGAACTGATTTTTTGACCCTTGCAGTTTGAAAAACACTAGTCTGGGATTGAACAACACTCACTGGCCTTGGAATTAGGCCCTAGGTCTCATCATGCCTTTCTTGTGTCCTTGTGAAAATCTCTTCACTTCTCTAAGCCTGCCTTTCCTCATTGCAAAAAAGTATCAACAGAAATATTTAGTAATTGTTACAGGCCAGGTTCTGTTCTCAACATTGTCCCACCAATGTTATCCTGTTGCTGTCAATGCAGCTTTGAAGGTCAGGTGCAACAGTGTCTTCAGGGACTTGCTCAAGGTCCCAGGACAAGTTAGGTGTCGAGGCGGGATTTGAACTCAGGAAATCTGATACAAGAGCCTGTGCTTGGAATTAAGATCATGCTGGAAAATGGAAAGTAATGGCTCTACTTCTGTCCCTTGTGCTGCTTTGGCCAACCACTTAATTATCGTCTGGGGGCCTCAGTCTCTTAATTTCCACTTCAAGGGTGATTGAAGAGAAAATTCCCTAAAACCCCAAATTGTTCTCTACCCTCTAATCTATTCTGTGAACTTCCTGCCTGTAACTATAAATATGAGCTGCACAGGCACTTTGCTGGGGAAAAGGGCCTGTAGCTTCTCATCTGAAGTCTGCTCCAAGGCCTCTTGATTCAGAAACAATGATGAAGAATCCTACCCTGAGGGATGGAGAGAGCATCTCCTCAAAGTCCCCCTTTGTCCCCAAGGAGCGGAAACCATCCCCTAGAGTCCATTTCAACCCTTCTCAGAGACTGGGCTCTCGATGGTAATTAGGCAAAATGCCTAGACCAGCCTTGAAGAACCTCTTGGTAGCCCAAATGGGGAGGCTTCCACTCTGCCCTGTAAGGTCTGGGGGTGAGGGGGTCTCTCCCTGGCGGTGATGGCCATGGGGGAGGGGACCCTCCCTGCTACCTGGGTAATCAGGAAGTCCAAGCAGGAAGACTCAGTTTGCCCCCTTTCTTCATCCTAAGCAGAGCATTCTCAGGGGAGAAAGTCCATAGTGTTGATCAGATTCTCAAAAAAGTCGGGAACTCTTAAAAAAAAAAAGTTTTAATTTGAAAGAGTTTCCCACATTATACAGAAATGTTGAAATAATATCTTTGAGTCCCCAGACAGAAGTTACTAAGCCCCACCCTAGATGCTACTGTGTTGGAAAGATCCTTTTAGAGTCATTTTAAGTGTTTAGCAGAAGGACAGATAAGCCTCAGGGATTCTGTAAATGTTGGCTCCAATTTCCTTTTTATAAAATGTTTTATCTTTCACAAATTCTAATAGAAGATACCATGCATCATGCACATTCAACTTCTTAACACATTGACCATTTCCAAAATGTTTAAGTGGTCGCGCTAGGCTAAACGCGCTTTCGTGCAGACCTTGGGATAAAGCTTTTTATTCTCTGAGACTGAACACCTTATTGATCTGCTCTGATCACATAGGTGGCTTTCCATCACGTGAAATAAAAGCCAAAGGCCTCACCATGGCCTTCAGGGACCTGTGTAACCTGCCCCTGCCTGTCTTTCTACCTTTATCTCAAGCTATTCTTGCCCTTGACCACCATGTCCTAGACACACTAACCTCTTCTCTGCCCCACCAAAAAGACAAGCTCATTCCCAACTCGGGGCCTTTGGACTTGCTGTTCCTTTTGCCTGGACCCCTCTGGTCCTGATCTTTGCATGACTGACTCCTTCTTGTCTTTCAGAACTCAGTTCAGATCTCACCTCTTTAGAGAGACTTCCCCTGTCCACCCAAAATGCAAAAATCCCATGCTGTCACTTCTTAGCATATTTGAGTTTCCTACTTAAGCACTTAACACTAAAGAACATTTTTGTTGTTTATTTGCTATCTTCCCCCAAAATCACAACATGAATCTGCCCATAAAGGCAAGCCTCATCTTGGGCACCACTATATTCCTGGCCTTTATAACAAAGCCTAACACATAGTTGGGAGTTGGGGATCACTAGATAATTTGTTGACTGAATGTGGTTTTGATTAGGAAGTTTAAAGCTCTGTACTGGGGTGAATTTTACTTCAGGTCTGAACTTGTCTACTCACAAAAAAGTTGAACAAATAATAATAATAATCTCTTAACCTTTATTGAAGAATTCCCACATATCAGGCACAGTGCTGGGAACTATATCCATGACCTGAATATGTTCCTGCAAGCAGAAGTCTCTGTAAGGCTTATTTTGTAGAAGTAAACACAGATTCAGAGAGGTGAAGTCTCTTGCAAGATATCACATAGCCAGAATATTGTGGTACCCAAATCCATTTCCAAAGCTGTCTGAGGCCAAGCAAGTGTGCTTTACCCACAGCACTGGACTTCACCTGCAGCAGTCCAGATTTGAGATGCAGCAAAATATCATTTTATGCTGAAGTATGTGGAATTGAATATGAGAAATACTTAAAACATAGCTTCCCACATTATTAAGAAAAACTGAGATAATACGAATATCACCATTTTTAGGTCAAGAAGGGAATCATTTCACAGCTGCTGGAAGGAAAGATTTATAAACTCTATTCATGCTATTGCCACAAGATGGCGCCACGGAGCTGGCCATCCCTGCTGGAACTCAGCTGACTTGCCTGCATTTGGCCATTTTGGAGCAAGTTGGATCTTTGGGCTGTTACTGAAACATTCACAGTTTGAAAGGAAACTCTGACAGGACACCTAAATGCAACACATGATCGGAACTGGATTCTGAGCCAGGGGAAAAAATGGCAATAACAAACGTTATTGGGACAACTGATGAAGTTGGAATGTGAACTGGGATTTAGATAAGAGGAGTGTATCCATGTCAAATTTCATGGTTTAAATAGTCGTACCATGCTCAGGAAACAAAATGTTTTTATTCTTAGGAAATACACACTGAAGTACCACGAGGTAAAGGGGCATGATGTTCAACTTAACTCTCAAATAGTTCAAAAACACATGTGTATGTATGTGTATATGTATGTGGGTGTGCTTATGGAGAGGGGGAGGAGAGAAGAGGGACCCATAAGACAAATGAAACAAACGGTTGGCAAATCTGGATAAAGAGTATACAGGAACCCCTTGTACTATTCTTGCTACTTTGCTGTAAGTTTATAATTATATTAAAATAGTTACCGCTCCCCCCAGTGCTCTTTCTTTGTAGCCAATGAGAATGTCATTAAAAGGTTCTTTAAGTGGTGGTACTAATGCTGATGCTGAAAATCTTCCCTGAAAATCATTAATTTCAGAGATAAATTAGAACACCACACTGTACTAGGCATTGTTTTAAGCCCTTCATGTGAATTGACTCATTTCATCCTCACAATCATCCTGTGAGGTAGATGCTACTATTACTCCCAATTTAGTGAAGAGGAAACTGAGGCACAGAGAGGTTAAGTAACTTACCTAAGATCACACAGCTACAGAGCTCAAGCTCTTAATCTCAACAGACCATCAGGAAGGTCAAAAGATGGCCAGGATATGCTATGTTGGTCATTTAGGGAGCAAGCACTGTATTACATGTGAGGGAGCAGCAGGGAGAGTATAGCTCAGTGGTAGAGTATGTGCTTAGCATGCACAAGGTCCTGGGTTCAATCCCCAGGACCTCTGTTTAAAGTAATAATAATAATAATAATAATAATAATAATAATAATAATAATAATAATAATAATAATAATAATAATAATAATAATAATAATTACCTGTCCCCCAGAAAACAAAAACAAACCAAAAAATACCAAAAAATTTTTTTAATGTGAGGGAGCAGAAAAGGCAGCTTTAGGGGAAAACTTTGGAACAATGAATGTGGGTTTTTATGTGCTCTGAACCCCTGCCTCAACCCGACTTTCAAGTCCATATAAGTCAGTCATGAATTATGCAAGATTTAGCCAAAGTAAAATAGGCAAATAAAATGGCTGCTGATGCTGATGTCACTGGACCTGCTAGCTGATAACACTGGAGGAAAAATTAGAGTGTTCCTCAAACAAATCTGATTATTCTCAATATTTACTGTAAAAATACACAAATGGCATAAATTTGAACTTATAAAAGCTAGGTAAATTCCCTTTGCCCCTGCAGTTTAACTCCTAGATGTTCACCCTACAAATATGTTCACACACGAGCACAGAGCAGGGGATGCAAGAGGCGCCGTTTGTGATTTAAAAAAAAAAAGATTTGGAAACCACCTAAGTGTCCACAATAAGGGACCAGTTCAAAGGTACATCCACACAAGGAATGTTATGCAGTTACTTTAAAAGGAAGCTCTTTCCAAATAAGGACAGGAAAAGATGTTTATAGATCATTAGCTATCAGGGAAGTGCGAATCAAAACCACAATAATAAGACGCCATTTCACACCCACTAGGATGGCAATAATCAAGAAGACAGATAATAAAGTGTCGCGAAGGACAAAGAGAAACCAGAACCCTCATACACTGCTGGTAGGGAAGTAAAATGGTACAGCCACTTTGGAAAACATTCCAGCATTTCTTCAAATGGTTAAAAATAGAATTAACTTACGACCCAACAATTCTACTCCTAGGTAGATACCCAAAAGAATTGAAAACATGTATCTATACAAAAACTTGTACACAAATATTCACAGCAGCATTATCCGTAACAGCCCCAAAATGGAAAGAACCCAAATGTCCAGCAACTGGCTAAACAAAATGTGATATATCCATAGAATGCAATATTAGTCATCAATAAAAAGAAATGAAGTACAGCTAGTTGCTACATCAGGAACCTTGAAAACATGCTAAGTGAAAGGAACCAGACCCAAAAGCCCAAATTGTGTGATTCCATTTATCTGAAATGTCAGGGAGCAGGGTATAGCTCAGTGGTAGAGTGCATGCCTAGTGTGCACAAGGTCCTAGGTTCAATCCCCAGTACCGTACATCCATTAAAAATAAATAAATAAACCTAATTACCTCCCCTTCAGCAAAAAACAAAAACAAAAAAGACCACAGTGAACATTTATTTGAAATGTCCAGAAAAGGGAAATCTATAGAGAAAGAAAGCAAATTATTGGTTGCCAAGGGCCTGGAGCTGGGGGCAGAGTATGGGAGGACTTGGGGATTGATGCTTAAGGAGTGTGGGCATTTTTCTGCAGGGTAATGAAAATTTTCTAAAACTGTGGTGATGGATGCACATGTCTTTAACTAAAAGCCATTGAATTGTGCACTTTAAATGGGTGATCTGGTAAATTGGTATGTGAATTATATCTCAATAAAGTGGGATTTTTTAAAAAGCTCTTTATGTATTGATATGAAATAATCTCCAGGATATAGTAAATTTAAAAAAGCAAAGTGCAAAACTAACATACATGCTTCCATCTGAGTGGGAAAATATTTTTATAAATGAAATATTTCTGGAAGGACACATCAAACCACGGTAACACTGATCGCTCCTGGAGAGGGGCCTGGATGGCTGAGGGATCCTGAGTAGGAGAGAGAATTATTTTTTAATGGTTAATAGGTGCCCCCCAAAAGCATTAAGATTAACACAATGAAAACCTGTGTGCCCACCATTCAGCTTTAAAAACCACGACCATCCTGTTGAAGGTGCACCTCCCCCATCAGACCCCATCCCACCCCTGAAGGGCTCCACTGTCCTCCGTTTGGAGTTTCTCATTCCCATGCACTTTATACATCTACACTTATCTGCACCTATAGTATCTATAACCAACATGCACTATTTTGCATATTTTATAACTACACATATTCTTCTGTAATCTGCTTTTATCACTCAATATTTTGCTTTATTCATATTGAAACATGCACCTTTAGTTCATTTCCACTGAAGTATAATACTCCACATCCAATACATAAGATAATACATCCAATACTGATGTGTAATTTTCCAAGATGGCCATAAAACCATCTCTCATCCCATTCACTCTTCATACGGTGAGACACTGACATTCCCGTCATTGAGAGGTAGGGCCTATGTTCCCTCCCTTTGCATCTGGGTGGGCTAGTGACTGTGGAAGAAGTGAAGCAAGGTGACTTCCAATGCTAGGTTAGAAAAGGCAATGCAGTTTTCCCTGGCTCCCTTGAGAAGCTTGCTCTTGGAATCCAGCCGCCATGTTGTAAGGAAGCCCAGGCCACATGGAGAAGCCATGTGCAGGCATTCTGGCTGACAGCCCAAACTGAGGTCTTAGCCAAGTGTCAGTATTGGTTAACCACCAGACAACTGAGGCTGCTTTCAAGAGGACACCAGTCCTAGCCAAGATCTTACAGCAAGCACCTGAGCACCCCCAAGTTATAACAGTCTAATCGAGCACAGTCAACCCCCAGAACCATAAGAGATAATGGTTACTGATTTAAGCCACTACGTTTTGAGGTGGTTCATTATGCATTAGATGATGAGAACACCTATGGCACAATCTGTCCTTTCTCCAGCTGATGGTATTGGGTTGCTCCTAAGTTTATGCTGTTACAACAGTGATTCTATGAACATTCTTATACATGTCCTATGTGCACATGTAAGTTTCTCCAGAAGGGTTATTGCTGGGTTGGAGAGTATGTCATCTTCAGTTACACCACAGCCTATGAAGCTATATTCCAAAATGGTGATACCAACAAACATTCCAACAGCAGTATATATACTCCTATTACTGCAAATCTTCCCCAACTTTAATTTTCTTTGCCAATCTACTGGGAACAACGCAGTCTTAGTATATATGTATCCTTTTGTACCTTACAATTTTGTATTGTTTGCATGAATTAATTCAAAATAAACATTAAATGTATTCTAAGAAATTACTGCTTTTCTGTTTTAAGCATGTTTTATATATTGGAGTTCCATATTAAGGTGACATTTTTTAAAAGGAGGTATTGCTCCAGTAGCAACAAATACATCTTGTGCCTAGACCTTGGTTTCTAACACCATTTTACAGTGAAAGGAACTGGAGCTTCTTGTACAGGACAAGCCTGAAGTCTTTGTAGTGCCAGAAAGTAAGGAAATGTTAAGAAAACAAATTTTTAAAACCCTAAATCAACCCCACAATAATGAAAGTCTGTCAAAGGGACACAGGAGCCAACTGAAAGAGCGCCCAATGGCCAAAGCTGGAATAATGTAACCAACAAAATAAATACAGTATTGGATTCCAACCCGAAGTACAAAATAAATATCCATGAATTGGGGGAGGAGGGCATAGTTTAGTGGTAGAGTGCGTGCTTAGCATGCATGATGCCCTGGGTTCAATTCCTGGGACCTCCACTAAAAATAATAAATAAATAAACCTAACTACCTCCCCCTGACAAAATTTTAAAAAATCCATGAGTCCATACTGATAAAAATAAATGATTAAATAAGGTAATGAATAGAAAGAAGAGACAAATCTCCCTTGCAGAATAATTCTCAGTAATTTACATCAGTACCTTGCCCTCAAGAAGGTGGAGTATAAGGACCCCACGCCTCAGGGGACTGACTTCTTTTCAAAGCGTCCCATATGGAAAGGGAAGAAGAAGTTTAACCTGACAGTAGAGAAACCTGACAGAGGATGACCAAGCCAGGTGATCAAGGGTAACATAAAAGCGATAAATCACGTCAACAGCATGCACCCTAGATACGATGTAATAAAATGGTACTTTCCCTATGAGCTCTTCCTCTGAAAAACATATAACCCCAGTCTAATAGTGAGACAAACATCAGACATCACAATTTGAGGTACATCCTATAATATACTTCAGCATATTTCAAAACTTTCGAGGTCATCTAAGACAAGTCTGGGAAACTGCCATAGCCAAGAGGAGTCCACGGAGACACGACAACCCCTTATTTGTGGACATAAACGTTTGGCAACATAATGCTGTCAAATTTGACAACATAAATCTAATACAGTATCCTGGAATAGAAAAAGGTATTAAAACTAAGGAAGTCTGAATCAGTTATGGGCTCAAGTTAATACAAATGTACCAGCAATGGTTTGTTAATTGTAACAGATGGGTCATATTAATGTAACATGTTAGTAACTGTGAATAACAGGGGAAACTGGATATGAGATATAGGAGAACTCTGTACCAAGCATATTTCTTGATTTTTCTATAAATCTAAAAAATAGCCTGTTATCAACCGAAAGAGGAACATGCCAAAGTACACAGTAGTCAAACTGACAAAAATTAAGGATAAGGAGAATATATTAAAATCAGCAAGAAAAAAGCAACAAATAATATACAGGGGAACTCCCATACCGCTATCAGTTGATTTTTCAGCAGAAATTATACAGGCCAGAGGGAAATGCATAATATATTTAAAATGATAAAAGGCAAAACCTTACAACCGAGAATACTCTATCCAGCAAGGCTCTCGTTCAGATTTGATAGAGAAATCAAAAGCTTCACAGATAAACAAAAGCTAAGAGAATTCAGCACCACCAAATCAGCTTTATAACAAATGTTAAAGAAACTTCTCTAGGTATCCAACCACAAGAGACCAAAAAGAAGAAAGGGGAAAAAAAGACCTACAAAAGATTGCTTTGGCAATTCAGGGTCTTTTATGGTTCCATATAAATTTTGGAATTGTTTGTTCTAGTTCCATGGAACATGTGAGTATTTTGACAGGGGTTGCATTGGATCTGTAGATTGCTTTGGGTAGTGTGGCCATTTTGATAAAGTTGAGTCTTCCAATCCAAGAGCACAAGATATCTTTCCATTTATTTGTATTATCTTCAATTTCCTTCATCTGTATTTTACAGTTTTCAGAGTAGAGGTAAGTTTATTTCTAGGTATTGTATTACTTTTGATGCAATGGAAATGTTTATGCCAGTGATAAAACTCTGGTTTTTGAAATGCCCTGCCCCCTAAAAAGTGAATGAAAGACTGCAAATGGCAAAATATCCTTTTTTGTGGGTGAGCTGTATTCCATTGCATATATGTGCTACATCTTCTTTATCCATTCATCTATTGATGTGCACTTAGGATGCTTCCATGTCTTGGCAATTATAAATGGTGCCACTGTTAATAGCCAGGTGTATGTATCTTTTTGAATTAATGTTTTTGTTTTTCTTAGGTTTATGCCAAGGAGTGGAATTGCTGGGCTGTATGGTGGTTCTGTTTTTGGGTTTTTGAGAAACTTCCATATTGCTTTCCATAGTGGCTGCACCAACTTACACTCCCACCAACACTGTACAAGGGTTCCCTTTTCTCCACATCCCTGCCAACATCTGTTATTTGTGTTCTTTTTGATGATGGCCATTCTGACAGGTGTGAGATGATATCTCACTGTGATTCTGATTTGCATTTCCCTGATATTAGTGATGTTGAGCAACTTTTCATGTTCCTGTTGGCCATCTGCATTTCCTCTTTTGGAAAAATATCTTTCAGTTCTTCAGACCGTATTTTAAATGGGCTGTTTTTTTTGGTTTGCTTTTTAATTGAAGTACAGTTGATTTAAAATGTTGTAATAGTTTCTGGTGTACAGCATGGGTGGACTTGGAAGGCATTAAGCTAAGTGAAATAAGTCACAGAGAAAGACAAATACTATATCACTTACATGGGGAATCTAAAAAAATACAACAAACTAGTGAATATAACAGAAAAGAAACAGACTCACAGATGTAGAGAAGGAACTAGTAGTTACCGGTGGGGAAGGGAAGGGGGAGGGGCAAGATGGAGGTGGAGGATTAAGAGGTACAAACTATCAGGTATAAAATAAGCTTCAAGGATGTGCTGTACAACATGGGGAATAGAGCCAATATTTTACAATAACTACAAATGGAGTATAACCTTTAAAAATTGTGACTCACTATATTGTGTACCTGTAACACAGAATATTGTACATCAACTATACTTCAATTTAAAAAAATATGATATTGTAAAATAAATAAAGTTAAAAAAGAAAATAGCCTGTTACTAAAAAAAAAAAAAAGGAGGCATTGCCTAATTGGAGAAATTTGCGAGGGTCCAGTTTGCAGTTCACAAAGCAGGTAAAATTCCATATAGGTTAAGAGTAAGGCCTTCAAAAGCAGGTCTGTAAGAGCAGCACTCACAAAACTAAGGTTTGATTCCCAAAGGAGGGGTCAAGGTGGCTGCCACCCAACTCCTGGCCCGTCTGAGCGGCACCAGGCTCGGGTACTGGAGGAAGGGGCAGTGAGGTTGGCCTGGCCCCAGGCTGCCTGTCACAGCCACTGCAAGTTCCCATCTTGCTTTAACATCCACTGGTATGAGCTACCAGAGGGGGTGATGTGTCCATCCAAAGAGAATCACCCGCCTGGGCTGGCCCAGATCGGGCTCTGCGATTTAGCAGGAGCCCTGGGCTCACTGCACTTCCACTTCCACGTGTTTCTGGGATGAGAATAGGAAGTTCCTGCCTTTCGTGGTATTGCCCTCAACCTGAGGACTCGACAAGTCCATCAACTTAGCACAGCACATATTTTATACTTCTTGGCACTCAGGTGGTGGTCAGTATTAACCCTTAGCACCCCCTGACACCTCCTCCAGCAGTCTCCAATTAGAAGAGCCCAGCTGCTCTTAATTCCTTTCTGGGATGGGGTGATGTATGCATAAGTAAGTCATCTAAAGAATGCCAATCATCTTGGGGGAGAGCCTAGTTCAGATCTGCTATTGACCCAGTATCAGCATTTGCACTGAGGTGATATAATCAGGGTTCTTCAAGTTCACCTGAGTGGACCCCACATGTGAACAAGGTTATCCACTGCAGCATGACTTGTAATAGCAAGGAACTGGAAACAACCTCAATTCCCTTCCAAAAAGGACTGGTTAAGTAAGCCAGGCCGTTAATATGCGTGTGTGCTCGTGTATGTGTACCACGTGCTCCTCCAGTTGTATGTATGCATGCGTGTCTGTGTGTACGCACACACACAAACACGCCTCTGAAGGGTTACTCAAGACACTGGTAACATTGGTGGCCTCTGAGGAAAGGACGGGGGAACTAGGAGACTTAGGAAGAGACTTCTCACCATGAAGCCCTTTGTATCTTTGCATTTTGAACCATGTGTGTGTACTATTTATGCTCAAAAATGTTTCATAGAACCAGAGAAAAAACAATGCACCCCTGTGGTTCACAGCTGTTGGGGCTGGTTTGGGGGAACCACCAAATCAAATGGGTGGGACACTGGGGCTCTGGAGAGGCTGAGAGGCCGAGGAGGTGTCCGGCTCCGGTCTGTCTGGCAGACGGTGGCTGGATGCACATGACTCTTAAGGCCTGATGCCTTCCGGAGCTGCAAATGCTCCCCAGGGTAAGTGGGTGGGGCAGAGTAACACATACACATAGATGACTCTAGAAAATCCAAAACCACTATCCTAGGACCCCACCCTCCCCTCTCCTAAAGGGCCCTGTTTCAAATCAGCAACTGAGGCAGTGCAGGACAGGGGTTAAGGGACGAGGATCTCGGTCACCTCCCTGATGTCAAACCCAGTGCGGCCACTCACCAACTGGTGAGGCCTTCAGTTTACTCCCCTCTGAGCCTCTGGAGAGAGCAAGCAACAAGACTTACCTCGTAACAGGTAAGCTGCTCATGATAAGTGAGCCATACATGTTTTTGTAACATTTTAGGCCCAATTACACATCAAGAAATTACCCTGTGCTCATAAACTTAGTAACTGGAACTCTTCTAGTTAATTCTGGCAGTTGCTAAAATTATCCATGACGTGGAACTTGAAATTACTAGGGGGAGAGAAAGAGTTGATCAGCAAGGAAAGCGTGTATGGGTATGAGCGCCTCTTTGTGGCCCTGATGTAAACGGGCAGCCTCTGGAACCAACTTCGCCATCACTTGCTGTCCTGAGATTTCAACCTCAAGGAGTCCCACGAGGGTATGGCCTGGGCCGTCACCGGGAGCAGGGTCTGCAGCTGCTCTCTCTACCACTGTCCCTTATACTGAAGTCCGGCCCCTCACAGCGCAGGCCCAGAGCTTGGGACACTGGCTGACACACAGTAGCCTCCCAACACAATGTTACTGAAAAACTAAGTGGATGGTCACTTTGAGGGGACAAAAACAAGTCTGGAGATGGATGATATGGTGAAGGTTATACAACAATATGAATGTACTAAAGGCCACTGAACAGGACACTTAAAAATAGTTCAAATGGTAAATTTTATGTTACATCTATTTCACCACAATGAAAAAAAAAATGGATGAAGTCTAACCTCATCTTTACCTGCCATTAGCAACCCCCCTGCAAGCCCCTGACCACTCCTTCGCAATCTCCTTATCAGATCCTGTTCTCTATATGGGAAAAGGGCCCAACTCCCTTCCAGGCCCCCTCCTCTCTCTACGCCCTTTCCCAGTTGGTTATCACCAGGCCCTTGATGCTCTTCCCTGAGCACTCCCTGAAGCCGGCCTAGGTGGCCCCTGAGCACCAGTGGCCTGCTCAGCTCAGTCAACACGCTGAACACTGAGCGCCCTCCTGCCCCTACCCTGTCTCCCAGCCTCCCCAGCCTCCTGTTTCCACAAACAGAACCCTCCTCTAGATGCTCAAGTCCCCCATCCAGGTGTGATCCACACCCCCATCTTCCCCACGCCCCAGTGTCCAGTCCATCCTCATGGAGAACCCTGCTCCCCCTCCTCCGAAGCGCACCTGAGGTCCACCCACTCTCCTCCCCGCTCCACCACCTCACCCCACGCTGCCTCCCTGCTCCCGCCCCTGCCCTCCCAACAATTTGTCCTCCTCACAGTGGCCCAAGCGATCTTCATAAAAGGCAACTCACATCATCACTTTCCCGCTTCACACCCTCCCAAACTCCTCAATGCTCGTGGGAGGAAGTCCAGATCCCACAGGCCATGCTGGTCTTCTCTCTGGTCTTTGTCCCACCTCAGGGCCTTTGCCCCTGCTGTTTCCTCGGCCTGAACACTCATCTCTTGAACTTCACGTAGCTCAGCCTACAAGTAACCTCCTCTGAAAAGCCTTCTTACCCACAACATCCAGAGGCCCTGGTCACTTTCCCTCATACCTCTGATTCTTTGGGCAGCGTGATAACTTTACTGCCCATCTCCCTGGCTAGAGAGGTCAGCCCCGCGGGCACGGGTTTGTCTGCCTTGCTCACGGATGGATTCCCAGCTCCTGGAAAAGGTCTGGAAAAGCCCTCATGTGTGTGGTGAGCCTGACCCTCAGAGACAGAGCTCACTGCTGTGTGGGCGCCCCCGCCCACACTGTGCTTTGTGTGAGACACAAGCCTGTGACTCACCCTGAAGGAGGGGAGGGAAACAGTTTGAAAGTCACAAAAATATATTAAAACAGCTGTTTTCTTCTTTTTTGGCGCTGACCTCCCTTCTCAGTGCCCCTGACCCACCACCCGCCACAGCCTTTCAGGGAAAAAGATGCCTGAGCAGGTGCCCCAGCCACAGCCCGGGGTCTGGGGAGGTCCCTCCAGCCTGGGAGTGAGGGCGGCTAACAGTCTCTACAGGCTCGACGCCACCGCCGACGGGGCCGCTGGGAGGCCGGAGGTGCAGGAGGGTCAGGCAGGACGCAGCGGACAGTCGGGCCTTGCCACGGGGACAGAAAACAGAAAAGAAATGAACAGAGTGAAGAGAGGAAGAGACAGAAGTTAAAGCAGTGGGGGGGGGAGGGAGGGGAGGGAAGGGAGGAGTCAGCGGGGCGGGGAACGAGGGAGCCCCTCCAGGTGACACTCACTCTGGGTGACAGGGAGGCCTGGGGTTTGAGGCAGCAGATGCTGCTGAGGGAGGAAGGGGGATGGAGGAGAGGAAAAGGGCACTTGGCACTTGGAGAGGTAGACAGGTGAGTACTGCCAAGGCCATGGTCAGAGAGGAGGGAACAGAGGACAGGAGAGAAGGGAAAGTCCCAGAGTGGCAAGGCCAGGCCACGATGACCACCTCAGACTCAGAAAAACTGGGTGAATCCCCAGAAAGCTCGGGCCAGCACAATGTCTGAGGGAGACAAGCAGTGTCATCCAGAAGCCGGCAGAGAGGGGTGGTGCACCCTCGCTGAAGACTCTGACAGAGCCAGGAGTCTGGGCGGGGCCTGTGCCCTGCCCTTGGGCTAGAAGGTCCTGTGGCCCAGTCTTTTGAACACGCTCACAGAGCCCGTGTGGTCCATCTGGGCACCAAGGCCCTCGCTGGAGCTGCTCCCCCGGGGCCCCACCAGAGTCCTCTTAATGGTGACCTTGACCTCAGCCGACTTACTCTTGGTGCTCGTGACCTGGCTGTCCTGGGCCTCGGGCACAAGGGCAGTCTTGCCCAGTCTCTGGATGACGCTGACTTTGGATAGGGCCTCCGGCTTCCTCTCAAGCCCAGGTCGTGAGGAAAGGGCCAGGCGCCGCAGTGTTGGGGCAGCGACCGTTGTCGCCGAGCTTGTGGCCTTGGCTTTGACAGTTAGTGCGGGCTGGGGACTGGCTTTGGCTGGGGTCCGGCCTAGCTTCTTCAGGACCCCAGCATACTGTAGGACAGAGCTGCTGCTGTCATTGTCACTGTCCCAAGCCAGATCCTCGTCCGTCTCTGGGGTCGCCCCCAGGCGGCTAAAGACTCCTGTGGGCTGTGGAGGTCAGAGATAGGACAAGTGAGTCACTTAGTCACTCAACAAGCATTCATGGAGAACTCCCTCATGGATGCCTGGCCTCACAGAGCTCACAGTTGGGAAAAACACCTGTTGGTGGCATGCTAGACAGTGGTGAGAGCCATGAGAGGGCAAGTCCAGGGAGCTAGGGGAGCCAAGAGGAGGCCCCTGCCTTGCCTAAAGTTCGGGGAAGGCTCCCTGGAGAAGGAACACCTGAGGTGAGATCTGAAAGTTGACTGGAAGTGAGTGGGATAAAGAGGGGAGGAGGCAGGGAGGAGATAGGGAAGAGTGTTTGGGAGGGTCTACAAGTAAACATGAGAGCAAAGATAAATTTGGTCATTCACTCGACAGACAGACATTTTCTGAGCCCCCACTCAACACCTGGCCCTATGTTGGGCAGTGCTGGGGACCCAGTGGTGCAAGAAAGGCCCAGCCCTGCTCTTGGGCACCCACAATCCAGTGAGGAAGACAGACATGATGTCGGAAATGACATGAGTAATTCTCTAATAACAATAGTGCTGTGTTCTCTGGAGCACAGCAGGGGACAGGGAAGCTTTCTCTGAGGCCTCAGCATTTAAGTCAGGCCCTCGAGGCTGAATTAGTAAAGAGTGCCCTCCAAGTCTCAAGTCAGGAATAGGAATTGTATTTACAGCACCCTCACCGTGTGCCAAGCTCTTTCCATGGCTGCATCTTCAAGCCACGTGACCCGAATGTTATTCTCACGCTCATGGTGAGATTGAGGAAATGAGAAAAGGCCAGAGTGGATGAGCCCTGGTGAGCAAGGAAGGAAATGCAGCTGGGGGCTCTGCCAAAATTAATCAGAGGTGCCATTTGAATATGCTGACCGTGCACGTGATCTCACTCAGTCCTCACGACCACCCTGTGAGGTGGGTCCAATACAGAGCAGGAAACTGAGGGACAAAGGGCTTAAGTGACATGGTAAAGGCCACGCAGGCAGGCAGTAGCAGAGCCAGATTAACACCAGGCAGCGGGCTCAGGCCATGTCTCCCAACCACACGTCGTGCCTGGGGCCTGAGGGTCTGCAAGCAGAGACAGGAAGAGAGGGTCTCATCCTGAGCACAGTGAAAAGCCTCTGAAGGGTTTCTGGTGGGCAAGGCCGGGGAGGGGCCTGTCCTGCGGGCGCACATGTTGCTGCTGTGGGAGAGGGACTGGAGGGGTTCACAGGAGCTGTGAAGGGACCAGCGAAGAGGCCCCGCCCCATCAGTACAGAGAGAGGGGGCAGAGCAGGAAGAGACACATGGCGGCATCAGAATCACGACTGCCTGGGATGGGGTCAGTGGGGCACCCAAGACAGGGCCCAGGGAAGGGTTTGTTTTGGAGGAAGACGCTGAGGCCAGTTTGGGACGAGGTGGTGGGAGGGGTCCAAGGGTGGTGTCCAGGAATCTGCCAGACCCCGGGGGGCTGGAAGTTGGGAGAGAGGTCAGGGTAGCAGACAGACAGGGAAGTCGCCAGTACAAAGAAGGGCACTGGGCCTGGAAAGTGGGGTAAGACATGGTGAGATGTGTATGGGAAGCGTCAGGAACAACTCCCAGGGGAGACAAGAATGTGAGAGTCCCGAGTGGCTCCCCCATTTCCAACTTACCTTATTCCCCGTTGTGGTGTCTGCCTTGGTCTCGGCGCCAAGGCGGTCAAACACGGATGTCCTGTGGAGACCTGGGAGGGAAGAGAGGCCATCAGCCAGCACCTTCTGGGCGGCCCATGTGTACCCAGGCCCAGCGGAGCACCAGGCAGACAGGGAGGGGACAACATGGCAAGCTCAGACCCCAGGCAGCTCTGGTCCAAGCAGGCACAGACTGGGCCGAGTTAGGTTCTGTGCCTGTGATGTTGGCTAACGGCAACCTTAACCCACACACTTTTGGCTGGTGTCAAATGTGAGAAGTCAACTCAAATTGACACTTCTAGTCCTCACACCTTAGTACAAATTCATGAAGTGTGTGCAGGAAGACTTCTTAGTCCCTACTGGTTCCTTTCACTCTTTCTTGGGTCATAGCCTCTAAGAGAACCTGATGGAATCCTCCCTAAATTACAGCCTAAATAGCCATCAACAGGAGAATGTTTACTAAATTATGATACAGAAGTACTATGCAAATATTAAATGACCATTAAAAATAATGAAGCAGATTAACATGCACTAATGTGAAAATATCTCAGTTAAAAAGTTGTAGAAAAATACATGTAGGATGATGCTATTGGAGCTTAAAAAGGAAAGAAATGCCCAGCTATATGTGTAAACATACAAATCGGTGCATTTAAGTTCGTAAGTGCTGGTCTGTAAAGGTTAACGATATGTGTGGGATATGGGAGTGAGGGGGGAGTTTATTTTTCCTTCTTAAGCATCTGCTGATGTTTTTCCATGAGAACATGTGCAATGTTCTAAGAGGAACATTGTAAGGAAGACCACCTCTGCATTACCAAACATGAAGCCCAGCTATGGACTGAGTCTACCGGACCCCTCTGGCTCAAAAAGACAGTTCCCACTGTTTTGGGCACCTGCCCTCTACCAGGCTCAGTCACTCACTTAACAGGCAGGCCAGCACTGAATCCACGCCACTTCCCCTCCGGGAGGAGGCACCGGAGGAGCCCTGCTAAGCTAACTACAGGGTGAGAGGGTAGAGGTGGTGATGCATCCCCCTCCTCTGCAGTCACCTTTGCTGTCCCCTGGGTCCAAGGTCCCCTGGATCCCATCAGAGCCTGCATCTCAGCCAGTGCCTGTAGGACGTGACCAACCCTGCAAGATGCAGCAAAAGGGAAGCACAGTCTGCCCCCAAGCAAGCCTCTGCCAGGCCCGTACCTTTCGCTGCCTGCTGCTGCTCCAGGATCTTGCGGGTCCGGGGGGTGGTGCCTTTGGGCATGTTGATAATGTACTTCCCCTCCATCTCAGCAGTGACCCGGCGCCGCTTGGTAGGAACAGTCAGGCTCTCCTCCTCTCTGCGGGCCAGGGCTGCTGGGGGAGGAGGGGATGGTGAGCATCTTCTGGGATGGAACATTCTCCTGGGGTAGGGGCTGGATGCCCTGCAGAGGGCACACATCTGCCTTTATCTCCATGTGTTTGTATGACTGGAATCCCTTATCTTCCCAACCACCCCATGGCCACTGACTGACCACTGAGAAACTCAGGGGTGTGGGCACAGCGGAGTCGCAGAAGGCTGTGGCGGGCCTCCCAGGCTCTCTGTGGGTCTGTCCCTGCTCGCCTCCCAGCCCAGCCAGAATCCCCTCAGATGGGGAAACTGCTGGGCAGTGGAAAGGCCATTTAGAGAGTGGTTTCACAGGTGTAATCACTTAAAAAAAATTAATCGAGCTATATACTTACAATTTGTGCATAAGGAAATTACACCTCAATTAAAAATAAATCTCAAATGCGCTGAGGGGTAAGAGAGCCAGTCCCTCCCAGGCTCCCCATCTTTTCCATACTTTAGAAATGAATCTTAACTTTCTTGCTCATGGCACACAAATGGACAGGTCAGAAGGAGAATGACGCACTTTCAGACACATGTGGCAGAAAAGGAGCACGTGTGATGGAGGTGGACAGGGCTAGGCGGGGCTGGGCGTCAGGATAGCCCAGTCCCCTCCCCAGGCCTCAGTTTCCATCTGTGCCAAGATCATTGCTGTGGGGACGCATCCAACAAAAACAGGAGTGTGTGACGGACAGAAGGAGGGCTTGGAAGCCCAAAGGCCAGAGTCCCATTCCCAGCTTACAAGCTGAGACCTGGAGGAGGAACAGCGGCCAAGCTTGGAAAAATCTGCAGAGAAAGAAGGCTTCCGGAGAAGGGACCATCTGGGCAAAGGCCTCACGATGGGAAGGAGCCTGGAGGGGACCTGAGGCAGCGAGCAAGCCTGAATCCCCACGATGCAAGGCCCAGTAGGGCCATGTGGGAAGATGATTTTATTAATGGAACAATAGGAGGCCCTGGAGAGTTCCAGACAAAGGTGTGAAAGGATTAGATTAGAGGTTGTAAAAGATCCCTCTGGCTGCTAAGAGGAAAGGTAGCTTCTTTACCTTTGACCCCAGGCATCAAGCACAGGGCCGGGCACCAGTGCGGGGCTCAATGAACATCTGTTAAAAAAGACTGAACCACCCATAGTCAACAATACTTTACTGTACACTTACCATTTTGTAAAGAGGGTGGATCTCATGTTAAGTGTTCTTACCACAAAAAAATAAAATTTAAAAATACAAAAAGACTGACCCAGCCACTGAGTGAGAACCGCAGTGCACCCTCACTGCTTGAAGACACCACCTCACGTGCTTCTGATTGTCCTCTGGGGAGGGCAGCACCAGCCCCATTCTACAGATGTGGAGAGGGAGGCCCACAGAGGTGCAGTGACCTGACCAAAGCTGAACGCTGTGGATACCTCGTGGCCTTCAAAGCACCTTGCAAGGTTGGGAATATGTCCCCCAGATACCGTCTGCCAACCCACATTCACCTCCAGCTCCCCACCAACCTGCCCGAGTCCTCTCACCGGCGGCCTTGGCACTCTTTGCTGCCATCTTGTTGGACACAGTGACAGAGATCTTGGAGGCACTGGTGTCCGGCCGCCTGGGGGGAGTGCCGGGTGGGGAGTCGCGGTTCAGACTGTTGGTGATCATTCGGGAGGCGGCTGTAGGGAGGAAAGAGGAGTCCAGCGGGGAAGGAATAGCCCACCACTCCCTGCCCTGGGGGCCTCTCCAGAGGCCCAGACCAGGTTGGTTCCCATCACACTTCACCCATCAGTTACCCATCCCTGCACAGAGCTCTTCCCTCCCCTCCCCATAGGCTGCCGGTCTCCAGGATCCTCTTGGCCCAGCAAGTACAGATCTCCTCAGGGTACTTGCTGTTCATCTGTCTGGCGTGTGGTCCCCCAGTACCAACGGGCTTGCTCTGTCTCTTCACTCAGATCTCCTCTCCAACGGCATCTCCTCAGGGAAAACTTCCCTGACCCCCACCTTGATCTTAACCACTTCTACCCTCCGCTGGTGCTTTCTTTTTCTTCAGGCCGTTATTACTGCTTGACATTAAATTACATTTGTTTGTTTACTGGCAGCCTCTCCCACAAGAATGCAAGCCCCATGAGGAGACACTGTCTGTTTATTGCTGTGTTCCCAGTCCCCGCCACGGCCTCTGGCACTTTGTAGCTGTGTCCCCTTCACCGCTAGCATGTTCCAATGAAGGAAAGGAGGCCTGAACAGATGGCACTCACCGCTAGCCGTGCCTCGGCGAATCTCGCCTGGGAGGGGGCTGGGGCTGCAGGGCACTGACTCAGTGGCAGCTTTGCACATGTCCTGCCAAAAAAAAAAAAGGGGGGGGGGTGCCCGGGTTACCATGGGGGCAGGGGCATGAGCTGAGGGAAGAGAGGACCCAGAAATCTGAGCAAAACTTGGGAGGCAGGGGGGAAATCAGAGCTGAGCTGTTTGAGAAGAGATTTCAAAACCTTTCACTCCTCACCATAAAAAGCATCAGACAAACCCAAACGGAAAGACATGCTACAGAACAGCTGACCGGTACTCTCAAAACTGTAAAGGTCACCCCAAACCTGGGAAAACTAGGAAACCACCCCAAATCAAAAGAGACTAAGGAGACATGAGAAGTAAATGCAACGTGATGTCCTGGAACGGAAAAAGGACATTAGTAGAAAAACTGATGCAATCCAAATAGTCTATAGTTTAGTTCATAATATAGTGTTTATAGCATTTACAGTTTTGACAAATGTACCCTGGCTATGTAAGGCGTCAACATTAGGGGAAGCTGGGTGAAGGAAATACAGAAACTTTCTGTACTACTGTTTGGACTTTTCGAGAAATCCAAAATGGTTCTCCAATTTAAAAGCTTAAAGAGAAGAAAGAATTTTACTCAGGAACCTCCAAGATAACTCAGAAAATGTCCCTGGCTTGAGAAAGCCCTCACTGCGGGGTCTTGTCCTGGATGATGGATGATGAAGGCCTGTCCCTGCGATGGAAGAAGCTACAAAAATTGATGAGAACAACCCCAGCAGCCACCATCTGGTAAAGCAGAATGCTTGAGAGTGCAGCTCTGGGGCAAGTTTCCTCCTCAGTCAAGTGGAAGGAGGAGTAAATGAGCTAATATGGCAAAGGATGGAGACAGGCCCTGGCAGGCCGTGGCAAAGGCCTGTAAGTGCTAGCAGTCATAACTAAAAAAGCTCTTCACTCCAGGCCTGGCACTTGGTGCCACATACACTACCAGGCAGACGGCCACAGCTACCCTACACGGCAGGGTGTGTGAAAAGCCTGTTTCAGAGACTCGGGGAAGTGGAATTGCTAGTCTAAGGTCACTGTAAGTGGAGGGGCCACGAATGGAACAACCACGTTGTTGATCAAGTTACCAACTGGGTCCCGCACAGGAAGCTCCTGTTCTGGGGACAGACAAGAGTCCTGGTCAGTGTAATTATTATGAAAAAGATGAGAACTAGTAATAATAATAATGCTTACAGACAGCCTTTCCTGAGGCCCTGCTGTTTGCACTGTCCTAGATCTTTGTTTTAACTTAATACTTAACACCACCCTGCAAAATAGGTTTGTCTATGTGCATTCTACAGGTGGAGCAAGTAAGGCTCTGAGAGGTTAGGCAATGTACCCAGTGTCACACAGCAATAGTGAAGCCAGCCTTGGAACTCAGGTCTCCCTGCCTTTGCTTCCAAGCCTCCCATTGGCTCTGCCACTGCCGCTCCATCCCACCCCAGACCCAGGGACAGGGGTGTCGAGCAGAGCACCCACCTGGCGGTGCACCACTTTGGCATGCTTGAGGATGGCGATGATGTCACCCACCACAGTCACCCCGAGCTCGTTCATGATTTCTTTGTTGAGATCTAGCAGCATGCTCTTCTGGATCCTGCAGGGGAGGGTCTGTGGTGAGGCCACAAGTGGGCCAGGTGAGTGAGCCAGCCAGCTCCCCGTCTCCCCTCCTTTCCCCAGGTTCAGCCCCGTCCCCTCAGTGGCCTTACCTGTTATCCACAAACATCACGGCGTAATTGACAGCAGGTCCTGGAGGAATGCCGGCTTCCTTAAAGAACTGGATCCACTCAGAAGTGGCTGGCGGGGGGGGGGGGGTGGACAGGGCTCATTACTCACATTATTCTCATTAGAGAACAGCAGCAGCAAAACCACAAGAGCAGCAGCTCCCACAAATTAAATGCTTGTCCAATGCCAGGCTCTGGGCTGAGTGCTTCCCATGCACAGTGGAACTAAGCCAGCCTGACGATCCAGTGGGTTAAGCAGTGTGGATGCCCCCCACTTAGCCAGTGAGGAAACTGAGGTGAGGAAAGGTTGAACAACTCGACCCAGGCCACACTGCTAACAAGAAGCAGACTCCCCCAGCCCTGGTGCCTCCGGACTGCCCTTCTCCTGACAGCTCTGCCCTGCCCTTGGGCGTGACCTGCAGTGATCATCCCCAACGTGGGAACAATGACTGGTTTGGGGTAGCCAGGACTCTGGGTTCTCCGCCCCAGTCCCCATCAGCAGGCGCAGGCACCACAGGGTAAGGATCCACAGGTGGAGGGAAAGGAGGGTCGCACAGCCGGCCCTTGGCATCAGCAAGCCCCCTCCCCAACCCCACAGGAGCAGGCTGGCCTCTGAGTTGGGGGCATGGAGTTACGAGTACAGCCTTTCGAGCTTGGGTTCAAATCCTGGCTCTGCCAACTCCCGACTGAGGGCCTTTGGGCAAGGTATCACTCAGAGCTTCAATTTCCTCAGCTGTAAATTTGGGATAATACGTTCAACATGTGGGAACTGAGCACTTGGCACATGCCAGGTCCTGTTTGGGGCACTAGGGATACCACAGGGCACAAGACAGAGTCCCCTCCCTCATGGAGCTGGCATCCTAGTGATAACTGCAGCGCCGTCCTCGGTCATTGCGTGGACTAAAGAGAGAGTCCACATAAAGGGCTTAAAAGGCACCTGGCCCGGAGGTTGTCCTCAACCCACTGCAGCTATTATTATCATTGTTATTGTTATTATTATTCTTGGCCTCTCAGGTGTGACCTTCAAACTGACCCTAACCTATCAGGGCAAGTGTTAGATAAGATTATTGGTTCCAAGTAAAATTTTTTTTCACATTTTAATACCTCTGAAACTAGGATTACCGCACAATTGATGGTGTGCTGCAGTTTAACTGCCAACATTTTTTTTTCTTTCTCTTGATACGTAACAGTACATTCAACAGTCCATGTTACTTTAGATAATTAGAAATTTGGTATTCCTATGCCCATTTTGCTGATAAGACAACTAAGGCTCAGAGCAGGGAGAGACACGCTCTGGGTGAGGCGCTGCATGGGTGGCGGTGCAGGGCTCAGGCACGTCCTCTTCCGAGGAGGACCCTGCCCCGCCGGCCACTGGTCTGACTCCATGGGCCTGAGACAAGTGAGGAGCTAATGCCCTCAGGACTTCCTCTACCAGCCCAGAGGAAAGGGGGGCCTTTTCTACTTTGCCCAGGTACTATCCACCTGTCAAGACGAGGAGCCCTGGGTTTCATTAGCCAAAAGCAGGATCCTCTGTCTAAGTATCGAAAACTATCACATAATTGTTCCATTTATGTGACATGTCCAGAAAAGGTAAACCTGTAGCAATCTGTAGGGACAGAAAGTAGATTAGCGGTTGCCAGGAACTGGGTGGGAGGGCAGTGAGGAGAGAGTGGGTATGCAGGTTTTGCGGGGAGTGATGAAAATGTTTCAAAACTGATTGTGGTGATGGTTGCATAACTCTGTGAACACAGAGTATAAAAACCACTGAATTGTACACTTTAGTGAATTGTATGAAATGTGAATTGTACCTGAATTAAACTCTTATTAAGGGGAATAAAAGCACCACATAGGTTGGGGGTAGCTAGCTGCCTGCAGCAAAGTCATGGAACTGCAGAAGTCCCCATGTCCTGCCCTCACCATCATGTCATGTCCTACTAAGGAGGAAAATATGCTGCCCAGTAAATGATCATAAGCACCAGCTGTAAGATGCAACCCCCACCCTTTCAGACATATTAATATGAGCCACAGTGTGTGTCTTGGCCTCAGTGAGGTGTGTTTTGCTGCAGACACCAGGAGAAATGCACCAAAATATTCACAGCAGCTTGTCTGCAACAGCCACAAACTAGAAACAATGCAACAGCCCCTGACAGTAGCATCGATAAATAAATCTGTATCAGTATCACAGAGCAGTGCAAAGGAAGGAACCACAGCTACACACAGCACTATAGACGACTCTCAGACATCGCTCAGAGTAATGGAAGCCAGAGACACAAAAGAACACACGGCGTGATTTCATTCATGTAAGTTCAAAACCAAATCTATAGAATAGGAACGTTTTCATTAGTGGTACAACAATAAAGAAAGGTAAGGAGAGATTATCACAAAGATAAAATAGTGGTTTATTCCATCTGGAGAAGGGAGGGGGTCGGGATTGGGGTGGAGCCCTCAGTGGAGGCAGGCAATATTCTGTTTCTTGACCTGGATGGTTAGAGGAGGACTGCACTTTTAAAAACTTTTTATTGAACTATAATGTACACACACAAAAGTACACACAAGTTGATAGATTTTCATAAACCAACACACCCATGTAACCAGTACCCAGATCAAGAAACAAAATATTTCCAACATCCCAGAAGCAGCCCCCTCCCCCCACACCACCTCACATTCCCTAAGTCGTCACTTCTCCCTGCCTCGCAAGGGCCAGCAACACCTTCTAGCAGTATAGATTGGTTTTGCCTGTTTCTGTTCTTTATATAAGTGGAATTGTAAAGGAAGTACTCAGATGTTTGCTTTTCAATTGCTCTTATGACCACACAAATATGTTTTCTGTGCTTTTCTATATGTACAAATCTCCAAACATTTAAAAGCTACCAGCTAACCTCTGTGGTTTGGCAATCCCAAAATACAGAGTTTAAAGACAATGTGATGGTTAAGGCTCATGAGATTAATAACAGCTAACACTTGCTGAGAACTATGCCGAAGATTTTACATACCATAACCTCCTTTCTCCTTACAACATCCCAGGATGTAGGGAGTGTTAGTATCTCCATTTCACAGGTAAGAAAACTGAGGCTCTGAGAGGCCATGTTGGAGATCTACTGGACTTTAGAACTCAAGTTCTTTATAGCCAAAATACGCTGTCAGGAGGCCAAGATACCGAGAGGAGACGGGTAGGCCCTGAGCAGGCCCTGGCCCTGCCTCCACGTTCCTTAGAGCACAGCTGTTCCTGCCAGTGACCCAGCCTTCCCTCCCCTCCCCTGTGCCCCCCACCAGGTCATGCCTCATAAAGGGCAGTGGGGAGAGGGGACCCGGAGAGAAGACTCACCCATTGTCACTGAGACCATTGTCTCCCTGGCCGTGACGCTGTTCCCTGGAGCCTGGAAGAGAGAACAAGGGGAGAGTGCCTATGAGTTGCCGCCGGCGAAGTGTCTGTCCCTCTCTCGCTGCCTGTCTGTCTGCCTGCCAGAGGAGAGTTCCTGGGCTGGGGGCTCACCGCCCAGGAATAGCCTGGAACAGCTGCCAGGAAGTCAGCCTGGGGCAGAGCTGCCACCACAACTATCACTTCTGCCTGGGACAAGGCCCAGGGACAGCGAACGTCCACAGCGCCAGTCCCACACACCTCCAACGTCTCTGGCTGGGATAAGGGAGGGACAGAAAAAGGACATCCCCTGCCCGAGACTTTAACCATAAAAAGCCATTCATTCATCTGTTCAAAAACCACTTCCTGAGAACCTACTGTGTGTGAGGCACTGCTCCAGGAGCCAGGAATTTTGAGGTGAACAAAAACCCAGAGCTTGGCACCTAGTGGGGACCCAGGAAAGGGGGAGACAGACAGTCAACAAGCAAAACACTGGACAGTATCAATATCATGTGACAGAAAGCCCTGAGCATCAGGGAGGAAACACGGAGGGCCCGGGAGGGAGGGCTGGCCATTCCCAATGGACGGTCAGGGAAGAGCTCTCTAAAGTGACGTTTAGGGACCCAAAGGCGGTGGAGGGGTGAGCAGTGCAATTTTATAGAGAAAGAGTGTTCCGGGAGAAGGTACAGCAAGTCCAGTGCCCTGAGCCAGGAGAGCATCTGGCACGTCTGCGGGGCGGCAGGCAGCCTGCGGGGCGGCGGTGGAGAGACTGGGGAGGTGGATGAGAGCAGCCGAGGGCAGAGAGGTGGGGCACCAGTCAGGAGGGTCCCCAGAGAAGAAATGGAAAACCAGTTTTCACCGAGATGAGATCAGCGGGTACCAGAAAGCTGATAAAGACATATTAGCATCAACGGCGATGTTCTCCTAGGCGTGAACAGCAGTGTTGAATGAGAACTCAAAGAAATCATTTCCTCACCTGATGATTCGACGCTATCTGACTCCAGGACTACCTGGCCCACACTTCCCACCCTAGCCCTCCTCCTTCTCTCCTCCTCTGGTCCTCATCCTTCACTCAGCTCCCTTCTGTCTGCTCCAGCCCCCAATTCTGATCCTTCTCGTCCAGCCTGCCTCCACCTCCTCTCCAGGGCAAAGAAGGCCCCTGGCCAGCCCCTATCTACTTACCATCACCCACAATCTGCCCCTTCCCACCCCACACCCCCATTTGATGGTATAACAGAGATGGTAAAAGAGTAAGGACTCTGGAACCAGACTTGCAGAGTTCAAATCTGGCTCCACCACCTACTAGCTGTGTGATCTTGGCAAGTTACTTCACCAGTTAGGCCTCAGTGTCCCCATCTGTAAACTGGGATGATACACACAACTTACCTTAGAGGACTGCTGTGAGGGCTGCATGAGCTTCTATGTACAAAGCACTGGAGAGAGCCTGGTGTGTACTAAGTACTCTACAAGTGCTGGCTCTTCTTCCCTGCCAGGCCTCCCTCCGCAGCCTTCCCACTAGCACCCAAGGGCTTCACCTGCCTCCCACTTTTCACACAGAAAGCCACCTGTGCCTGGAATGCTTCCTCCTCCTGTCCTCCTGGCAAGCTCTCCTTCATTCTGCTTGACTGCCACCTGCTTTGTGAAGCTTTCCCAAAGTCCCCAGATGTGAGACTCTCTCCTCCACTCTCAACGAGGGTGATGAACATGACCACAGACATCACCCCACCCTGTACATGGCTCCAGAGATCCCCTTTCCCTTCTGGATTTTACCAGTGGACAAAGACAACACAACCAGCACCTCTCAAAGAGCAAGGGAGGGAGGGGCTTCAGTAAATCAGACAGAACAATGACACCTCACATACCAAGCACTCGCTGTGTGCCAGGACCAGCATCAGGCATCATGCTGGTGCCTCACAACCTCCCTGTGTGTGAGGACTATAATTAGCCCCATTTTAATCAATGAAAAAAACCGACTCATTGTGGTTCAGTCATTTGCCAAATGCCACATCTAGCAAGCAGCTTTACTAGGATTCAAAAACAAGTTCTCCCTGATTCCAATGCCCATGCAGTAGCTCCTGCCGAATGTTTATGTGCCAGGCACTGAGTACGTACATATCTCAGTGACTCCTCACAACCACCCGCCATAAAAAGTAAAAATGCTATCCACGTTACAGAGGAGAGTAGCAGGCCCAAGGTCACACAGCAAGTAACTGCAGAGCCAGGATTTGAACCTAAGTCAGTCCAATGGCTACAATTAACACTGGTCAAGAGATTACTATGAGCCGGGCACTATGGTCTGTCTTCACAAAGTCTCAGTTAATACTTATGGGGTGGGTGGGTATAGCTCAGTGGTAGAGCACATGCTTAGCATGCACGAGGTCCTAGGTTCAATCCTCAGTAAACATTAAAAAAATTAATAAATAAAACTTATTTAAAAAATACTTACTAGAAGCCTTTAAGTCCTGGAATCTTCCCACTATAGCTGCAGAATTCCCTGCTGGATTCAATTTCCTCTCTCCATCATTAAAAGCCCATCTCCAGTGCTGAATTTCTGAATAGTGGAAATTGTATAACATTAATAATAGAAAAATGACAGCTCCCAAAATCCAAGTAATTATCATGGACCCTTAGAAGGCTTGACCCCAAATGGTGATTTTACCACTTCCTAACCCTGACTCTGCAGCAAGTGGCTTAACCTTTCTGGATCTCATTCTCTTTAACTATAAAATAAGAATGATAGGAGTTACTGTACATCAACTATACTCCAATTAAAAAAAATGCTAGGTGTATCTATTCTTAAAGTGCTTAGTGGGATTAAATGAGTTCATAAATGCCAAGCCCTCAGAACAATGCTCAACCCATTATGTATATGTGCATTAAATAAAATAAATGTATCTTCAGTGAGTTAGGGAAAGGGTAGACTGGCAACTGAGTTGATGTTAGTCATGGGCAAAATGTGAACTGAGAACAGAGGGTAACTTAACAGGATCCATGGTATCTGACAACATGGCATCACATAATACAAGTTATTCCCTTTTCAATTCTTTCAGTTTCTGTCTACAATATAATAGACCGTTCTGCTTCCGTTCTTGGAGTTCAGTTTAAGTTTCCCTTCTTCTCATAGCCAGCAATGTAGTTTTCCATTAGGGTACCAATACAAATATTCTTTCTCAAATGAATTAACTGAAGGAAAATGCATCAGTGGTTTGAAAGAAAAAGGAGAACCTAATACTATGGGATTTGGTAAAACTGGTCAAATAGTGGCAGGATGTCGATTTGCCTAACTCCAGATTCCAAGTTTTTCCTGTTCCTGTCCCTGAGCTTCCTCCTCCTCTCTACCTCTCTGTCTACACCAATGACTCTCAGAATCATTATTATAGGCCCAATCTATTAAGCTCCTACTCAATACTGTGCCAGGCCCTGTGTTAAAGACTTTACACGTACACTTCATCAGCATCCTCACAATGACTCTGCTATTGGGACTATTAGCCCTCATTGTATAGGAAAACGAGGTTCTAATAGGCGAAGGCATAGGTCCACTGCCACAAAGTGGAGCTAGGAGTTGAACTTAAATCTGTTGGCCCCCAATTTCATGCTCCCACACCCAGATCTTCCACATCAAGCGCAAACATCATCATCAATACTAACAATAACAGTATAGTAACTAAGTGAGCAGTGTGCCAGGTGCTGTGCTAGGGGCTCCAACATGCACGAGCTGACTTCTCACTCCAACCCATAAAGATGATGTTATAGTCAGAAGATGATGCTATAGTCAGATTCTGACCCCCATTCTACAGAGGAGGAAACTGAGGTTCAAAGAAAGAAGTCACTCGTCCAGAGCCGCACAGAAGCGCCAGGACTGACTTTGGAACCCCGGATGCCATTCATCCCCACCTCATCCAGCCCAGTCCCACCAACGTCCCGGACCCGCGCCTCACCTGGCCCTCCGGGCCCGCGCCCACTCGCGCCGCCCGCCCAGTTTCCCGGCGGCGCCAACTGTCAGACCCTCCTCCCTCGGCCCGGCAGCCCGCCCCGGAAGCACCGCCCTCGCCGCCGGAAGCCGGGCTGACATGTCGCCCGCGGCCGCTCTAGCCCGCAGGAGAGCCACCAGCGAGAGCGCAGCCGTAACCCTCATGTGACCGCCTGCAGTCTCCCAGGCGCTTCCCTCCGCCCCGCGCTGGCGAGGAGCGCGGCCAATAAAGAAGGCAGTTGCCTGGCCCCCGCCAGCCGCAGTCCGTCCTGAGTGCGCCTGCGCGCGGCGGGGGCGGTCGGGCGGGGCTCCAGCCTAGAAGGTGCACGCAGGGCTGGGTCCCGGAGTGGGAGCCGTGGAGCGCAGGTAATGTGCGGTCTGGGGGTGCGGCGCCTCGGCTGCCCTCCTCGTGTTGTCCTTCGTCTATAATGTATCTCTCCTCTTACATCGTCCTCTGGCCTTTTATGTCGCCATTCCTCCCCTTATGTTGCATCTCGCTTAAATGGTTACCACTCCCCTTATGTCGCCATCACCCTCCTTAAGTCGCTATCAACCCTCTTAACAAGATTTCGTTCCCTTTAAGCCCTCATTGCCACCAAATGTCGCAACCGCCGCACTTTAAGTCGTCGCCTTCTCATGTCGCCTGCACCCCTCTTGTATTACTGTTACTCCTTTATGAAGTCTTCACTTCTCATGAATTGTCATCATACCCTCGTGTCACCTTCGCACTCCTCCTGTCACCATCTCCTTAAATCGAACTCATGCTTCCCGTATGTCATCCTCACCCCATATGTCTCCTTCCCTCCCTGTCACCTTTGCTCCTCTGGTGGTTACTGTCGGTGCCTAATGCATCTAGTTTTCCTCATAAGGAGCCACCCTGCTTTACATTTGTTTTTCTTCCCTTCATGTCTTCATCATTTCCCAGTGTCACCTCACATACTGGCCACCATACCGGGTACTACAGCTGTTACCCAGGGTGTGCCTTGACCACCTAATCAAACCTTTGCAATCTCAGCTTCCTTATTTGTAAAGTGCACCCAAGGACACCTATGTCAGGGATGAGTGTGAGGATTCAGTGAGCTTATTCTTGTGATATGCCCGGCTTGATGTGGCGATTTGGGCTAATATTATCAACCATCTCACCCTCATCCAGTCACCTTCATCACCTCCTCATTGTCACTCTCCCCCTTCCCCCTAGCTGCCCTCATCATTCCCGTGGTGTCATCACACTCCCCGTATCCTGACATGCTCTGTCATGGCAGCCTACCCACGCTGCCCCACGTCACGATCTCCATGTTGTCCCCACCTCTGCCACGTCACCACACCTGAGGGGGTGGCCCATCAGCCATCACGAACCTTGCTCACGTAAATACTTAATGCCTATCTCTTTATCTTGTTGGATTCAGTGAATCCCCACCCCCCAAACTGAGAGCATTTAGCCATGGCAGGAGTCAAGGAGGGCATGGTGAGGGGAAGACTATAGGTAGCTTAGGCCCAGCCTTCCCTTGAGTTGTAGAATTGGGGGTACAGAGAGATGAGGCAGGTCTCACCACACCTTAGTCAAACCTCAGCAACGCTGAATCCCCATGTGGAAAGGTAAGTATCTTAGTCACTCACCTTGCCTTAACATGGCAGTGGAGGATAGTCATTAGCCACGTGTGCTTGGGGCCTGGAACAGTCTGATTCCAATCTTGGTTCTAGCATTTAGTACTTAAACAGTTGCATGACCTTGGGCAGAGGTGGCTTAAGGTTCCTGTGCCTCAGTTGCTACATGTGCAACCTGGGAATGAAAACGCAAGTTCTTTATTCAGCAAATATTTATTAAGCATGATCTACATGTTCAACCCTGTGCTGGGCATTGGAGACATATCAGTGAACAAAACAGAGGTCCATAGGGGGACAGTATAGCTCAGTGGTGGAGCAGATGCTTAGCATGCATGAGGTCCTGGGTTCAATCCCTAGTACCTACTTTAAAAAATAAATAACCTAATTACCTCCCCCCCAAAACAAACAAAATTGTTTTAAAAAATTAAATATATATTAAAAAAAAGATCCCTTGCCTCATGGAGTTTACATTCTAGCCTGGGTAGGAGACAATAAGCAAACAGGTAAGTAGATCATATGATGTGTTAGAAGGGACGTGGGGAATGCAGAGGTTGTAGTTTTAAGTAGGGTGGTCAGGGAAGGTTTTCTGAGATGGTGACATTTGAACAAAGACTTGAAGGAGGGGAGAGTGACATGGCTATCTGGGGGAAGAGCATTCTAGCAGAGAGAACAGCGGATGAAAAGGCCCTGTAGTAGGAGAATGCATGGAATATTTAAGGAATAGCAAGGAGGCCGGTGAGGGTGGAGAGGGGTGGGCGATGAGGTTAGAGGAGGGATGGGGCAGATCCTCTGGGGTCTCATGGGCTGTAGAGAAGACTTTGGCTTTATTCTGAGTATGGTGGGAGGATTTGGAGGAGAAAAGGGACATGATCTGATGTGACGTGATATGACCTGAAGCAGCAGCAGCAGCAGCAGCAGCTGGAGAACTTCTACCAAGAATGGATTGGCAAGAGCAGCCTGGTTGGAAGGAGAGCCAGAGTCCTCTTCTTAAAGCTGCCCTCATATATCCTTTATATTTGGAGAAAGCCTTAAACGTCCCTCTCAAAGATTCGGAAGGGGAGGGGATGTTCATAGAGGTTTTGAGAGACCAGAGCCACCACTGGGTTCAGCCACTATAGGGGAGGGAGGGAGGGTGCCACAAATCTACAGATGTTCAACAACAGAAGAGGCATCTTGTCTACACCCGGGACCCTAAGGCAGCTTGGGCTTAAATCCTGGCTCCGCCATTTCCTGGCTATGTCCCTTTGTGCCAGTGACTTAACCTCTCTGAGTCTTTAGTTCCTTTATCTGTTCAATGGGGCTAAAAAAATACTGTTGTGAGAATTGAATATATCAAATGTTTTGAGCAGTGCCTCCTTCAATAAACATAAAGAGCCCTACCCTTTCTACCACATCCTGTCTTTTCACAGGCTCAGGCCTCCCTCAGGGTGGCAAGGAGAAGACATTCTGCCTTACTTTGTGTTCATGAAATGGTTCCACAGTGTAGCATCCTGAAACAGAACTGAGCTCTGGGTTCAAATTCCCTGCCAACAAATGACCTGAGCAGTGATTGTCCCTGAAAAACAGGGATAATGATGCTTGTTTGCCCCAGATGTGTTGTTATTTTTGAAGTAACATCAACCATTTTCAATTCTGATGCAACTCTTCCCTTCCCCTGTTTTATTTTTCTCCAAGGCATATACTGTATGTTTCACTCATTTATCTGTTGTCTCACTTCCTCAAAGGAATTTCTTCCTTCCCGGGGATTTTTTTTGTTTTTTTCTGTTTTGTGCTGTACCTCCATTTGCCAGACAGGGCTTGTCAGCAATAGTCACTGAATAAATACTAGTTGAAATGAATACATAAATGAATGGGCCACTGAGCATCTGCCATGTACTGTCCCTGCACTGCGTGTTACTGGGGACTCGGCAGTGACTGAGCCGGCCCTGCCCTCATGGGTTTCACAGTTCAGTGGGAGAAATGGACCCATTACCAGGCAGTGACAGCCCAGTGTGGTCAGAGCCAGGCTGGGGGCAGCATAGGCAGAGGGATCTGGGCTGGGATGCAGAAGCCCAGGAGACTGCCAGAGGCCAAAGAGAGTGCCTGTGTCAGCCAGGGGGTCAGGGAGGGCTTCCTAAAGGAGGTGGTACACAAGAGGATAGGAATGAGCAACATGAAGAGGAGAAAAAGCTATGCTAGGCAGGAGGGGCAGCTGTGAGTGGGTTTGGTGGTAAAAGTGTGGTTTCAGTTCAAGGAACCGAAAGATATTAAATATGGCCGGGCCATCAAGGATGGTAAGAGAATAAGCCCAACAGGTTATTAAGGGAAGATCATTTGGGGCCCTGGGAGCCGCAGTGAGGAGCTGAGACTTTATCCTGTGGATACTGGGGGGCCACAGGGAGGTTTTGAGCAGAGTCAGACTTGGATAGAGAGGAATTGGAAGGGTTGAGTGAAGCCTGGGGGCCAAGGGTGTTGACTGGAGTGAGGACTCAGGTGGGAGAGGCCAGACTGAAGCTGTGGATGGGAGAGAAAGAGGGTGGGTGGGAGAAACTTGGGGAAGCCAAATGGATAAGTTAGTTATGAGGCATCCAGGACAAGGCCCAGGACTCCAGGGGAGTCAGGGCTTTCTGGAGGAGGTAACACACAGGCTAAGACCTGAAGAATGGGTAGGACAGCTGTCCTTTAAATGGGGAGCTGTGGGGAGGAGCAGGTTTGGGAGAGATGCTAAGGGCAGTTGAAGACATGGGTATAAGGGGCTTAGGGATAGCCGGGGGGAGGTATCTAGGAGGCCATAGACTTCCAGAGCTGGAGTTTGGGGGAGAGTTGAGAGTCGGAGACAACTTTGGAGTCAGAAAGGAGAACTGAAGCTGTAATGATGGGGCAGGTCTGCAGGGGCCTGTCCATATAGGGCCTAAGACGGACATGGTAAGATGGTTGCACTTTGTCCCAAAGGCAATGGGGAGCCACAGAGGGGTTTTAAGTAAGGGTGGGACAGCTTAGATTTTAGAGTTCCAATTTAGAAATTGTCACCATTCATGATGGAGTGTTTTTGTTATTTTTGTTTTTTACTTAATTAACTTTTTCAGACCAAGCATCTTCTCTTCCTCGAAAGGACATTTAGAAATAAAGGGGTCCTTTGAAATAAAGGTTCTACTGCTAAAAAGAAAACAAAGTTTACAAAACCAGTGCTCTGTTCTGTTTCCTGTAGACTTGACCACAGGCAATTGATTGTTCAGTCCAAAGGGGTCTGTGCAATCAAGTGAAAATCAGCTCCTTTAAACACAAGAACATTTCTGTTTTGGGCCATACGGAAGGTCCAAGGGTTTGTAAATGTTTCCTGAGGTGCGGCCTGTCCAGTGCTTCCTGTGTGCTGCAGCAGTTAATTGGCCCCACACCCTCCTTTGCACTCCAGATGGCTTGAATGAACCTTGAATTGACTTTGAATTTTACTGTCAGGCTGAGATGCCATTACCTGCACCTATCCTATTGCTCTGGGGTCAGAACACAAGCCACTTATCATTGTGTATGAATCAAGTGTCACTGGATCTGGAGAGACATCTAAGGAGGGCTTTCTGCTGCTTCATTTCTTCTGTTTTCAATAAACATTTATTGAGTGGTTACAATGTACTGGGGTGGGGTGGAGGAATAAATTAGACATAGACTTAGGTTTTCAAGGGACACATACAAGTCTATCTGTGATAGAAGTGTGTACAGGGTACTAGGGGACACACCTCACCTGCCAGCTTGTACCAGGCGTTTACTGTGCTACCTGCCTGCCGTGGATGGTTTCATTGACGCTTCCTTGCAAATGTGAGGTTGGTATTTTAGTTTCCCCATTGTTCTGAGAATGGAAGTGAGGCTCAGAGAAGGGAGCCTCTTCTCCCAGGAACACACAGAGCTGAGAGCTGAACCCAGGGCTTTGGGACTGCCAGACCCTCCCCCTTAAACCATTCAGAGATCCCCCAGCCACTGCTCCCCAGATGCTCCCCAGACGGGTGTAAGATGATCCTCCTTTTATAGATGAGGCCAGCAGGGCTCAAATAAGTAAAGCCCCATATGTGAGGTTACTCAGTAAGAAATTGACAGAGGTGGGATTTGAACCCAGGACTCTCCACTCCAAAGTGCTGCTGTGGAACAGGGGTCAAATATCCTACCCCCACCCCCACCAGAGGCAGAGTGTTCAGGGAGCTGTGACCTAACACGTGTCTCAAAAGCCCAGTGGGTTTTGCTTCCTCCTTTTTCTGTGGACTGTGGTGTCACACCCCAAGTCAGCAGGGCACAAGCCAAGGGGACAGGGCATAAGGACCAGCCTGGACATTGCACTGGAGCCCTGGAGTGGGTTCCCAGGAACTGAGATGAGCAGAGAATGCCAGCCAGGCTCTGTGCGCGGCTGCCCGTGCCCACCTTCCATTTCATCCTGTCCACTCCCCCTAGGGAGCTGGGGTTGAGGGTGCTGGATACTTCTCCAGCTGAGGCCACAGTCCTTTTTGGAGACTGGGATGTTGGGGAGGGGGCCCCCAACTTTTAAAGATAGTAAGTGAAGGCCTATAATAAAAAGCAACCATCTTGCCTGGGCAAGGGTGGGGAGGATGGAGGCAGAGGGAACCATGCCTTTTTTTCTTTTGGGCTTATAGTATCCTTCACACAATCATCTATTGAGGACCTCCTGCATGCTCATTCTATGCACTTGATAGGTATTAATTCCTTTAGTTTGAAGGAGCCATTTGGATAGATTTTAGACATTTCAGATTTTACATATTCAAACACATAAAAATGTATTTACTATTTAAAAATATATATATTTCTGACCTTTTCCCCAAACTTAACTCCTCACTCTTCCCCAAATCAGCTGTTGGTGTCTCCATCCTTGCAGATGCTTAGATCAGAACCCTTGGAGGCCTCCTGGCCTCCTTTCTTCACTTGGAATCTGTGTCCAGTCTGATTAGAAATCCCATCAGCTCCACCTTCAGAATGCAACCCAGACTCTACTCTTCTCCCCTTGGTTGCCCACCCCCTAGTCCTGTCCACCCTTTCTCCTCTGTCCTCTCGTGCCCCTGCACACATGCACACAGCCCCCAGTCTGTTCCTGACACAGCCAGGGGGAGCCTGCAAACGCTTGTGTTAGTTTCCGGGGGCTGCTGTAACAAAGTACCACAAACTGGGTGGCTCAGAAAGACAGATTTATTCTCTCACAGTTCTGGAGGCCAGAAATCCAAAATCAAGGTGTTAGCAGGGCCATGCTCCCTCCAGAGGCTTTAGAGGAGATTCTATTCCCTGCCTCTCCCAGATTCTGGTGGCTCCAGGCATACATGGGTTTGCAGCCGTGTCATTCCAATCTCTGCTTCCCTAGTCACATGGTCTTCACTTCTGCCTCTTTTATAGAAACTTGCCTTTGGATTTAGGGCCCACTCAGATAATCCAGAATAATCTCATCTCCATATCCTTGATTTAATTACGTCTTCAAAGACCCTTTTTCTAAATAAGGTCACATTTATAAGTGCCAGGAGTGATAATCACATCTGACATAACCTTTTTTGAGGCCACCACATTCCCTCCTCTGCTCAGAGCCTGCACGATGGCCCCTATCCTTCTTGCCACAGTCCAGGTAGCCCTACATGATCCGGTTCTGTCACCTCTCTGACTACCTCCTCTCTTTCCCTGCCCCCCACCTCACCATTCCACTACCAACACACTGGCTTCCTTGCTCTTTCCAGTCTTTATTAGGCATACTCCCGCCTGAGGGCCTTTGCATTGGCTGTTCCGCTGCTTAGATCATTCTTTCCTGAGAGTTTCATGTAGCTCCCTTCCTCCCCTCGAATTTTTTTCCTCAGGTATCCCCTTCTCAGTGAGGCCTTCCTTGACCTCCTTATTTAGAATTGCAAGCAATCCCAACCCTACCCTGACCCTTGTCCCTCTTCCCTGAGTCTCGGTAGCGTTCATTACCTTCTAACATTTAGTTGATTTCCTAACTTCTTTCTTTCTGTCTTACTTCATGTCTGTTTTGTTCACAGTGATAACCCGAGTACTTAAACAATACCTGCTGCACAGGTACTCAATAAATGTATGCAAAATGAATGAACAGCCTTGTGAAGAGTAGGCACTACTGTTACCATACCCATTTTACAGATGGGAAAGCCAAGGCACAGATGCATTGTCACTTCTCTGAGGTCAGTCACATACAGACTGAGGCTCATTAAAATCAGGCATCTGGCTCTGGAAGCCGCAGTTTTAACTGCCTCACCAGCGTAATCCAATCCACACCACCTCTCCAGTCCTAGCTTTCTTTTTAAATACCTTAAGTAGATTGCTTTGATAAAAATATAACAAGTCAAAATTAAACCCATCTTTACAGACCTGTCATCACTGCACAATTTGAGAGGCAAAAGGTCGCTAACAAATTGAATGAAATCCGTCTATTTTCTTCCTATTTTTGGTTTATTAGTGGCCATCCCAGTTCCCAGGAATCCTTGTGTCCAGTCCCAACCCTCACAGTTTTGTTTTTATCTTAGCTTCCCTAATGTTCCATCATCTGCTGTTCCAACCCTATATTCTTAAAACATTTTTCACCAAGGCTTTCACAAATAGATAAATAAAAGGCAGACTTGTTTTCCCACCCCACGCCCCCACCCCAACATTGCGGTCAGCCACATCTAAGACATCTTCTGCTTCCCTTGGTGACCTCTGGAGTTCCAGATAACCTCAGTCTGTTGCTATTTCTTGCTGGATCCATTTGACCCATCCTCATTTGGCGGGCTCCCTGCAATGAGAGAAGTGGACCTAGGGGGTATCTTCTGCCCTTGACAATCTGGGATCAGACGTTGCGGGGGGAGGGGTTTCCAAATTATCCTTTCAGATCTAGGCTGGATATTGCGGTAAGGGGAGAACCTAGCTCCCTTTTGGAATTTTCTTTTTTCCTTCTTTCTTTAAATCACGTTAATGCATGCGCGTGATTGATCCTTAAATGTGACAAAACCTGGGACGTGCAACACCTGTGTTCACTTTATAATTATTTTTTATCGTGCGCAGAGATGTTTTCTCTACTTTTCTGTAAGTCGTTTATATTTCACAAGTTTAAAAAAAGGAAAGCGGCGTACAATAAAAAGCAATCTTGACCCACTCCCAAATCCCGCTGCCAAGGCAACCACTTCTGACGCTGTTGCTTCTCTCAATAATAATCCTTTTCTGCATTTGTCTGTTGACTTACTGCCTGGATGTGCGGAAGGGATCTTGCCCCTCTTTCACTGAGAGAGGTGGTTTGGGAGGAGTCCTCCAGTTTATTTCTCCAGCTGTGGCCTTAAACCCGGCTTCGGAGATGGGAGGTGGGAAACCCTCCTTATCCCTCCAGCGAGAGCCTGGATTTAAGAAACAAAAGTTCAAAAATCCCTATCAAAATGTCAGTTGGCTTTTTTTTTTTTTTTAAATCAAATACTGACTGCAATTCAAACAGACTCCAATGGAACACCCACCATCTCCTTCCCTGACCCGGCTCTTCCCCTCCCTTAGTGTGGGCTGTGTCCTCTAAACTGATTTTATCGCTACATCTCTACATCACGTTATTACGCCTTGATCATTCCATTGTATTTTATCATTTTTAAAATCATTAATCTTATTTATGTATTTATTTCTGACTAGTTAATACATGCCTATGGTACAAAAGTCCACAAGATTTGTGGACGAGAAAAGATGTGGGGTTTTCTCTCTTTACCTGTGGCCTCCCTAACCCACATGCGGGTCTCTAGAGTGGAGTGTAGCAAAGCCGATCGCTCAGCCATATACTCTCCCCCTTCCCCGGCCGGATTGGCTGGACCATATGTGGAGGGCCAGGCCCCCCTTCTGCCTGCAGTGAGCCCGGACTGGCAGGCTTACTGCGCAGACTCCCCGCTGCAGTGGGCGGAGCCCCCTCGGGCCCCGTCCCCTCCTCCCTCCCGCCCCTGCTCAGCCTGTTGGGGCAGAAGCTGGGGCCCCGTGGAGGTAGCAGCTGCCGCCTACCGAGTAAGGCCGATGCCCCTTTGGGGTAGGGTAAGGGAGGATGACTGGGCGATGGGCTGAGGGCTGGCGCGGAGGCCCCGATGATCCTGGGCTCCTGGCCTGAGCTGTCTGGTGGGCACCTGAGAGTAGAGGCAGAGGAGCCACCTGGAAAATGACTTCTGGGTAATCCCAGGGCTGGAAAAAGCCAGGCACAAAGATTTGGGACTCTGCTGACCCAATCCGGAGCTGTCACTTTGGAAATGTATAGGTTAGAGCTCAGAGAAGGGAAGGTGCTAATGGGGAGCAGTGTGGACGCTAATGAGGGGCAGGGTGGGCGCACTAAAGTAGGGCTGGGGGGCACTGCAGAGGGAAGGGAGGAAAGCAGAGGGGTTGGACCTTGAGGAATTTCGAAATCTCTGCTGACCAGCAGTCAGCTTCCTCCTTTAGGGGTGACAGGCACAGTGCCAGTGGCCCCCGTGATCACAGACAAGGCGACCCAATGAGTGTTGTGAGCCCAAGACTGATCTGCTTTCTATGATGTCCCCCAAAAGCCTAGAACACCCCCACACATTGCCAGCTTTTGTTCCCCTGCAGTTTGGAGACCCTGACACACCCACTTTCCCACCTGGGCTCTGCGAATCCTCTAGCTGCCTGGCAAGATGAAGCCTAAACTGATGTACCAGGAGGTAGGTGGATGGGGGACCTCGGGGGAGGGGCTGGGCCCAGTGGAGGGAGGGGGTCCTGCTGAACTGCCCTGTCACCCCCCTACCATCCTGATCCCCCAGCTGAAGGTGCCTGCTGAGGAGCCCGCCAACGAACTTCCCATGAATGAGATCGAGGCTTGGAAGGCTGCAGAGAAGGTAGGAGCCCACTGCCACCCTCACTCTGTCTCAGACATGGGCTGGGCTGCCCGCCTTGGGCTGACTGATCACCTCCTCCTCCCCACAGAAAGCCCGTTGGGTCCTGCTGGTCCTCATCCTGGCAGTTGTGGGCTTCGGTGCCCTGATGACTCAGCTGTTTCTATGGGAATACGGCGACTTGCATCTCTTCGGGCCCAATCAGCGCCCAGCCCCTTGCTATGACCCTTGCGAGTAAGTGGCAGCAGAGGGTGGGAGCAGGGAGCCTCGAATGGTGGGCGGAGGAGCACTGCCAAACTGAGGACCTGTCAACACGCAATAAGCAGGGCCTGCACCCAGTAGTCAAGACAGAGTGAGGAGATCACAGACTTCCAAGTAGACCATCGTCACAGGTTCTTCCCTCCATGCTCACCCGCTTCCCCCACACTGTTGCCATGGCAGCGACAGCATCATCTTTTGTCAGTGAACAGAAAGGCACACACAGACACACATGGCATCTTCCATCCACATCTGTGGACACATGCACACACATGGACATCCACATACGCACCTCTGAAAAGACAAAGACACAGACATGCAGAGAATCTTGAGTATAGGCACACACAAATATACACAGTCTTCCATACTCCTTGGGGAGACAAGTGAGCACTCACATTCCAGCCCCCTATGGCTGATTCTGCCTCCCCCCACCCCCCAGAGCAGTGCTGGTGGAGAGCATTCCCGAGGGCCTAGACTTCCCCAATGCCTCCACGGGCAACCCATCCACCAGCCAGGCCTGGCTGGGCCTGCTCGCCGGTGCCCACAGCAGCCTGGACATCGCCTCCTTCTACTGGACCCTCACCAACAATGACACCCACACTCAGGAGCCCTCTGCCCAGCAGGTACCTGGCAACCTGGGCCCTGGCTGGCAGCAGGGGGTGGTGGGAGGCAATGGAGTGGGGGCAAAGGGGGTTCCCCTGAAGCTCAGGGGACAGGTGGGCATGTCTCACACAACAAGCTGGACACAGGTGTTTGGGAGCAACTGTCTTCACATGGCCCTCTGGATGGGGGTGTTTTGTCATGGTCATCTGGAGGCCTCTGAATGTCAGGGTGTGGGTTTGGTTACAAGGGATTAGGCTGACAGATATCACTTGCCCATAAGTCACCCCAGTCCTGTCACTCAAAGAAATGGAAATATGGAGTGAGTACCAGCCCAGTCTCAAGCCAGGCTGCCACTTCCCAGCTGTGTGACCTTGGGCAAGTCACCTCACCTCTCTGGCTTCAGTCTGCTCATCTGTAGAATGGGGCCAATACCTAGCACCCACCTCTTATAAGGATGAAACAAGCCAATCCCTGCAAATTATAGCACAGTGCCTGACAGAGCCAGCCCTTTATAAGCATTTGCTATTATAGCCTTGTTAGGGCCTGGAAACTTAAACATAATACTTCAGGATTTGAAAAGGAACAGCCTGGGTAGTTGGATAAGTCCTTCATTAAAAAGCACAGTGAATCTATCCCCTTTCCCTGCTGCCTCTCTTTGTCAGAGGTAGGCTTCAATTAATTAAAATTGTGGGGCTCTTTAAGCATTGCCTGAAAAAAATATAAACCAGTTAAAAATTATCTGAGTGCCCATACCTTGCTGGTTCCTACCGGAGTGGTTCAAAGCGCAAAGCACAGACACAGGAGGCAGACGGTCTGAGTTCAAATCCTGCTTCACTTTTGGTTTCGTCAATGCTCAGTTGCCTCATCTGCACCTTAAGATATACTCAGACCTGCCTCATCAGTGAGGGTGGTGAGAATTCAATGAGTTCAGATGTGAAGAAGCTTAGAAGCGGGGCCCGGCTCAGAGTTGAAACCCGGGAATCATTGGCTGTTACTATGATTGTTATTGGCATCAGCAAGCCTCACCCATATCTTCCCAGACCCCTAGTCTGCGCTGTGCCGCCAGCATCCTGTAATGGGCCCAGAAGCCCCGTGGTGTCAGGCATTGATGCTTCCAAGTCAGGATCTTGGGAAGGTCCTGTGAAGGGCAGGAGTAGCAGGGAGATTCTAGCAGGGTTCAGAGCAGCCAGTTATTAAAACAGATAAAGAAAGATTTTAATACCTTAACCTGCAAAGCCTTCCCTAAGTATACTGGCTAATATAAAGCCTGATCAGTCCTGGAAGCCAAATCTCAACACAACTCCATGGGGGTGTGGCATGGGATTGGAGAGCTGGCTGGTCCAGCCCCTCAGAGGCTCTCCCCTCCCTGCAGGGTGAGGAGGTCCTCCGGCAGCTACAGGCCCTGGCACCCCGGGGTGTGAAGGTCCGCATTACCGTGAGCAAGCCCAACGGGCCTCAGCCCCAGGCGGACCTGCAGGCGCTGCTGCAAAGCGGTGAGCTAGGGGACAGCTGGGGTTGGGCTGGGCCTGGGGCTGCTCAAGCCAGTCCCTGACCACCACCCCTGTCGGTTGCAGGTGCCCAGGTCCGCATGGTGGACATGCAGAAGCTGACCCATGGCGTCCTGCACACCAAGTTCTGGGTGGTGGACCAGACCCACTTCTACCTCGGCAGTGCCAACATGGACTGGCGCTCCCTGACCCAGGTCTGCCTGCACCCTACCCACCTGCCCTCCTAGGCTTCTGCCTGCCCCAGCCTCCAACTGCATCCCACTTTAACCCCAGAGTCCTCTCCATCTAGCCTCTGCAATGGCTTCCTTCCCACCTCCTGCCAGGCCTCACCAATCCAGTCCTCCACTGCCCTCCCCCTGTTCATGGAAGCCCCTCAGTGGCAACTACCAGCCCGTCTACAGGCCATTCAAAGCTCTGCCCACCTATTTGACCTTCATTATTCCCTCCCTGAGTGCCTTCTCTAAGCCCAGCCCTGTTCTGATCCTGGAACATGGCAGTAACAGATGTACCTCTTGGAGCTCCCAGTACAGAGACAGGCTTCTCACAGGCAGTGTCCTCCCAGAAGGGTCAAGACTGGAATGGAGGAAGCCCAAGCACGGGGGTTTAGGGCCAGGTTGGGGGACCCAACCTGGGGTATCAAGGAAAGTCTCCCAGAGGAGGCGACAACTAATCTGATACCTAGAGGATCTGCAAGAATTAGCAGAAGACAGGAGAGGGGTACAGCTTAGGCAATGATTATTTGCTCAACAAATATTTCCCAAGCCCCTAATCTCACCAGCTCTGCAGAGTGCATGCTGAAGATACAGTTGTGGCTGAGACATCCCCGGTGCCTGTCCTCCTAGTCAGTCAATGGGGAGATAGGTTTGTCACCAGAAAGAGTGATGAGGGAAGCCCAAGGGACCCTGAGAGCCTCCAGGAATGCCTGACACAGTCTGGACAGTCAAGGCAGGATTCCTGGAGGAGGAAACTACCAGCTAAGACCTAAGACTGGGTAGGAAATCAGCAGAAGGTAGAAGCAACAGCATGTGCAAAGGTTCAGGCAACCTGGAGCTTCAGAATAACTGAATGATGGTCACCAAAACTGGACTCAAGACTTCAGTCTTGGTCAAGTTCATGTCTATACCAGGACTCTAGTTGGGAGAAAGGGGGAGCTAAGGGGCAGAAAGAGGGGAGACGGACAGATAGAGGGGTGAGGGACAGGAAGGGAGACCGGGGAGGGAGGGGGAGTATCTGCAAGTGTCTGTGCCACCTGTGAGTCCTGGGCCACCAGCCCCCTCAGCACTGTCCTCCCTCAGGTCAAGGAGCTGGGCGTGGTCATGTACAACTGCAGCTGCCTAGCTCGAGACCTGACCAAGATCTTCGAGGCCTACTGGTTCCTGGGCCAGGCGGGCAGCTCCATCCCATCAACCTGGCCCCGGCCTTATGACACCCGCTACAATCAAGAGACACCCATGGAAATCTGCCTCAACGGAACCCCTGCTCTGGCCTACCTGGCAGTGAGTCCGAGGGAAGAGGGACCCGTCACACCTCGGCCACATGCCCTCAGTCATGGCCTCCATCTAGCCCTTCTCAGTAATTTGGTGGGAATGGGAGGGTCCTGACCACTAGCCATCATTCCTGCCCACTCAGGGGCCTGGACTATGTCCCAGCATCTCTAGGCCTTGGTCTCATCTAGGAAGTGGGTATCATAATATTTACAATCTTTTAGGACTAATGAGGAGAGTCCGTGCAGGGTTGAGCCCTTGGTGTAAGCTACCTATGGCTCTTTCCATTTAAATCAATTTAAATAAAAAGTGGATAAAACTTCAGTTCTCCAGTCACACTAGCCACATTTCAAGGGCTCAGTAGCCACACGCAGCAAGTGGCTGCCATATTGGGCGGGCAGATAGAGAACATTTCCATCACTGTGGAAAGTTCTATTGGACAATGCCGACCGTCGCCTGTGGCACTCTGGACAAGGCAGTGCTGTTTTTAGCTGTTGATATTTTCACTAATTGGGGTGGCCAACCTGTGTCCCCTTCGGTTCTCCTGAGCAAGTCACCTGGCCAACCCCAGCATCATGGTGGAAGGCCACACTAAGGCACAGATGCAGGGATGACTCATTGGGGTCCTTTGCTCCAGTGGTCTCCCACGGGGGATGAAAGGTTCCCCCATTACCACTTCTGCTTTCAGAGCTTGAGTTTGCTCATCTTTCGTGAGGATGGAGGGAGCTACGTGAAGAGCCTGGTGTGGGTGGGCACGTGAGAAGTGCCATCAGGGTGAACTGTGAGCAAGTCAGGGACAAAAGTGACTAGAACAGAGCTCCTCAAACCTGAGCATGCATTAGAATCACCAGAACGGCTTGTTAAAACCCAGATTCCTGGGCCCCACCCCAGCACCTTGATTCCCTGTGCCATGTGCAGCAAGGCCCAAGAATCTGCGTTTCTAACAAGTTCCCAGGTGATGCTGTTGCTGCCAGATCAGGGACCTCATGTTGAGAATCGCTGGGTTAAAGCATAAGTTCTGGAACCAGACACCCTAGGTACAAATCCTGTCTCCATCTATCAGCTGTGCGATCTTAGACAAGTCACTTACCCTCTCTGCGCCTCCATTTTCTCACCTCTGTAAGGGACGTGCTAATTATCTCTCCCCTTCATGGAGGCTGAGCATTCAGTGAGACCCACAGGACCTGGCTCATGACGAGCTGTCTATAACTGGAGTCCACTGTGACGGCACCCCTGGCAGGACACGTGTCTTGACTGTCCCTTCATCCCCCAGAGTGCGCCTCCACCACTGTGTCCGAGTGGCCGCACCCCAGACTTGAAGGCCCTGCTCAACGTGGTGGATAATGCCCGGAGTTTCATCTACATCGCGGTCATGAACTACCTGCCCACCATGGAGTTCTCCCACCCGCGCAGGTACTGCTGGGCGCGTGAACAGGGCTTGGGGAAGGGAGCCACTGCAAGTGAAAGAGGAGCTGGGAGAAGGGGTGATGGGGCCCAGAAAGCAGGCAGGGGGCCAAGGCCAGAGGACAGACAGAGGGGGAACCATGGCAAGAGGCAGAGGAGACAGGTGACAGGGAGAGTGGGTCTGGATGCTTGAGATAGGGCAAAGGGGACAGAGAAAAGGATGAGAATATTGGGGGTGGGGTGGGGGACTGGAGTCTTAAGGCAGAGGATGCAGGATGTGGGATTTCTGGAGGTAGGGGCAGGAGTTTAAGCTGGAAATGTGATGAGGGGCTTGGGAGATGGGACTAAGTATTCAGGTTTGGGGCGGCAGGGTTGGGCTCTGTGATCTGGGACGGGAAGTGGGGATGACTGGGCTCTGGGGGCTCAGAGCAGGTAGTCTGGAGTCAGCAGACAAGATGATGGGAAGATTGGGCTTGCAGCAGCAGGACTGGGAGCCAGAGATGGGGTGGTCTTGGAGCCTGGGGATTCCCAGGCCTGGCTCCCTAAAGCTGAGGTGAGGCCTCCTCCTTGGCCCGCACTCCCTTCCCTAAGGTTCTGGCCTGCCATTGACGATGGGCTGCGGCGGGCTGCCTACGAGCGGGGCGTCAAGGTGCGCCTGCTCATCAGCTGCTGGGGACACTCCGAGCCATCCATGAGGGCCTTTCTGCTGTCCCTGGCTGCCCTGCGTGACAACCACACCCACTCTGACATCCAGGTGGTAAGCACCTACCCTAGATCCACCCCTCAGCCCCTGTGCAGGGCAGTACTGAGGACACAGCTCTCGTGGTGCTCACCTGTCACCCAGAGTGGTCTATGCCTGGTTGGGGGGCACCACGGATCGGGGCCAGGATTGAGGGCGTGGGCAGAGGGGTCAGGGCCGGGTTTGGGGAGCCCAGGGGAAGCACCTGCCCAAGTTAAGGTGTCATGGAAGACTTTCTGGAAAAGGAGACATTGGATGTAAGACCTGGGGAAGGAAGACTTTCTGGAAAAGGAGCCATTCTAAAGGGAAGAGGTGGCATATGAGGCAACCATGTCCTCCCCGTCAGTCGGTGTTTACTGAGCACCCACTCCACCTGGCCCTGTTCCTGCCCTCAAGGCCCCATGGGAAGCAGCCAAGTCCTCAGTCCTGAAGATCTGGTTCCACGCCCCCTAGACCCTGGGCTCTCTAACCCACCCTGCATCTCCCCCTTCCCCTCAGAAACTCTTTGTGGTCCCTGCGGACGAGGCCCAGGCTCGAATCCCTTATGCCCGTGTCAACCACAACAAGTACATGGTTACTGAACGTGCCACCTACATCGGTGAGTGTTCTGAGGGCCGCCGGGGAGACAGAAGGGGGTCCAGGCACCGCCAGAGGCCCTGACTCTCTGCCCCCACACCCCTGCCCCATAGGAACCTCCAACTGGTCCGGCAGCTACTTCACTGAGACGGCGGGCACCTCGCTGCTGGTGACGCAGAACGGGCGGGGCGGCCTGCGCAGCCAGCTGGAGGCGGTTTTCCTGAGGGACTGGGACTCCCCTTACAGCCATGACCTCGATACCTCAGCCGACAGCGTGGGCAACGCCTGTCGTCTGCTCTGAGGCCCGGTCCAGCGGACAGTCCCCGTCCCTGTGCCCCTGCTTCTGTCTGCCCCATTGTGGCTCTAACAGGCTCCCCCCCTGCTCTCCAACCTCTACCTCCGCCCCCACTGGCCTGACGCTGTGGCCCCAGAGGACCCAGCCGAGCTGGGGGAGGGGTTAGCCCCCGAAGAAGTGGGGGTGCATGCTGGGCCCGGCCCCCTGGCCCACCCCACTTTCAAGGGCAAAGAGGGCCCAAGGTCATAATAAGAAGTAAATAACTTATCTGTACAGCCTGTGCCTGACTGAGTGGTGTGAGGTAGGGTGTCTGGGTAGGGGACAGCTGGCATGGGCCTCTGGTGGGGACATCTTCCTGTGCACTGAGCCCTCAGCATGTGTCTGGTATGTGCTGAGCCCTCAGTAGGTGACCAGTGTGGACTGGCAAGTGCTGAGCCCTCGGCCTGTATGTGCTGAGCATGCGCGTGTGACCTCGTATAACCAGAATGAGGCAGCGTGTGCTGCACGCTCAGCATGTTCCCAGCCAGATGAGCACGTGCTGAGCCACTGCATTATCCCCAGGGTGGACTCGCATGTCTGGACACTAGAGCATGTACCGAGCGTGAAATGTACACCTGCCAAGTGAATTTACACTTCGCATGTCCCAAGCATGGATGAGTGCATGCCAAGCCTGTAACCTTTGGCAGACACAGGCCAACAGATGATGAGAATTTGGCGTCTGGCTAAACCTGGCACCTGCTGAACACCAAGAATGTTCTGAGGGTGGATTCTTGTGTGCCAGGCACTGAGCTTCTTTAGGGGATGGGTCAGTGCGCCAAGCACAGCCTCCAGCCTGAGCCACTGGCAGGCTGGGGGCAGCATTGGAGAGCAGGGCCTGGACCCCAGCCTGAACCGCACCCCAACACCAGTCCAGGCCTCAGGCAGGGAGGACAGGCATGAGGCAGAACTGCTAAACAGTTCTTTATTGAAATAAACAGAGGCAGCAGGGCCAAGAGCGTGCTCAGAGCCAGCGGGGTACAGCCCCCTTCCTGTGTCCCTCTGGCCAAGGGGGCCAGGGGCCAGACCCCAAAACCCTCCTGTGTTCGGGGTGTGTGTGCAGGCGTGCGCCGTGGGTGGGGGAGTGGGGAATTTCTTGATAACTATCTTTCTGTAAGAATAATTTGTCGGTTCAGGGGATGGCTTTGACAAGGGGATGCCAGCCCCACTAGCACAGCCCCCAATAATGGGCAGGGGTGGGGTCACCATCAGTGGTGCCCGCCGACGTGCTGCAGAAAGCTAGTGGCCCGGGGCGGACAGTGTGGGTGGGTGTGGCGTGGTGGGAGCCCCTGAGCCCGTGGCCCCCTGATGCCCTCCAGGGTCCACTCTGGCTCATTCAGCCATTCCCCGGAACAGCTGCTGGGGTCGAAGAGCTCAGGGCCTGGCCTCTGTTGGGGAGAAGAGACGGGCATCAGCCAAGAAGTGCCCCTCACCCCAACCCCCACCTGCCCTGAGGAACAACCAGCCTGCCCCTCATGGACTCCTTCTGGTCCCAACTGCATCCTTGTCACTTCCTGAGGACAATTTTGTACATGCTGAACCCTCATCCATTTTGGAGGCTTAAATGATGTGTGCTGAGACCTTCCTCTGTCCTGAAGGTGTGTTTGCTGAGGGTCTGTCATGTCTTCCTGAGGGTGGGTGAGCTGTGATGGGCTTGTTGGGAGTACTAGGGCTTTATCACTTCCTGTCTGTGGACTGCTGTGTTCTGAGTTCTTACACAGCCTGAATACGGATTAGTGTTTGCTGAGCTTCCTTACATCCTGAGGGCGGACCTCAGATGCTGGACCCTGCAGCAGGCCATCCAGTTGTGTGGGAGGCAAGGCTGGTTTTACTGTGCTCTGATCCTAGAGCTCTGGGGAGGCCCTGATCCCAGAACCACCTGCACCCTGGCTGCCGCCCAGCTCACCTCAATTTCCAGTGGTCATGTCCTTGATGTCTGGCCCATCCCCCTCCCGCTGCGGGATGGCGGGCGGCTCAGCGGAGGCCCCTAGGTGCTCTCCTTCAGCCCAGCCACTGCCCCGGCCTGGTGTGTCATCCTCAGGAGAGGCCTGGCTCAGCCGGATCAGGTTGCTGAAGTTGGAGTCGGACTTGGAGCCTGCAGGTGGCTTGCGGGCTTTGTGGCGGCCTGCCAGGCGGCTGCCGTAGAAGGCCAGGATGGGCTCGGGACCGGGGTCAGACACCCGACAGCCAGCGGCAGCTGCCTTGAGTGGGACCAGCATGTCGGGGACCACATCGGCACGGGTCTCGCCCCACAGCCCACACCCCGCCTCCTGCAGACTCAGGTCGTCCAGCTGATTGATGGCCCTTTGCATGCCTGGTGCCTTCTGGTGGAAAAAAGGCCCGCTGCCCCCCGCACTGCCCAGGCCCACAGCCTCCTCCTCCTCGGCCAGTCGGTAGTAGGGGGGCCCGTCTTCTGCAGCAGCCACCACCGACGTGGGTGGCTTGCCCTCCACCTGCAGAGAGAGGCGGCAGCCGCGCAGTGAGAGCTGGTAGTAGCGGGTGGTCTCGTGGGCGCTGCGCAGCTGCTGCATGGACACGAAGGGGTGGCGCAGGGCTGCGCTGGGGCTGATGCGCTCGTGCGACTCCCATGTCAGCATGCGCTTAATCAGCTCCACCATGCTCTTGAGGTCGGCATGCTCCGCCAGCACCTCCCGGTCCGGGAAGGTCAGCCGACTGGCTGCCCCGCCGCCATTCACTGTCTCAATCTGGTCCAGTGACTTGAGCATGTACTTGCGGCGCTCCAGCGGGCGCACCTGGTGGGACGTAGGGGGGGGCAGGGGTTGACACCGAGTCCAAGCCTTGGGCCCCAGGCACCCCTGCTGTGGGGCCCACTTATGACCCTCCCACCCCAGCTTCCAGTCTGCCCTCCAGTCTGGCCCAGAGCTCTCTTGTGGCTATGAAGTCCACACACCGGAACCCTGACTTCCAGTGCTGCCCATGATCTGACTTGGCAGCTCTCTTGCTGCTGGGAGGACCATACCTGCTCACTAACACTAGACACCCTCTAGTCTAATCCACAGCCCTCCTACTGCTGCAGGAAGGACAGCTGACTGTAATCGTTTGTTTTACTGTGCCCTGATCCTACAGCTCTGGGGAGGCCCTAATCCCAGCACCACCTACACCCTGGCCACCCTCCGGCTCACCTCTCTCTCTGCTCTCACTGGCCCAAGTTTCACACCTTGCCCCAGACCTCCAGTCCCCACCCCCCCCGCCAGGCCGTGGGTCCGGTCCCGAACAGCGGCTAGTAGAAGGGCTGCCCTAACCCTCTAGTCCTCCTTGGAATCAATTCCAGACCCCTCTTGCTTCTGCATCTGATCCCAGCCCTTGAGCCTCCCAGGAGTCAAGCCCAGACCATCTTTGCCAAATTGTTTGACAACCACTGGCCCAGGAGTTATCAGAGGAGCTGCCATGTACTTTCAGTCCCATCTGTGGTCTCACCCAGACTCCTCTCTTGCTCCCATGGCTGGCCCAAACTTCCAGTCCTCTCTGCTGTCTCACCCAGACTCTTGCCACACAAGTTTGATGACCATAGCCACAGAGGTGGCAGACAGGCTGCCCTGACTTCCAGTCTTACCTGGGGTCTCACTCAGAGCCCTCTTGCTGTGACAACCCCCGCAGCTGACCCCCAAGCTCCTGGTCCTCTCTGAGATCTAGCCTAGATTTTTTTTCTTGATGTGGCAGCCCCAACACTGACTGCCCTCCTCGCCCCCCCTTCCCCCCTACCTTGGTCTCAGCCAGGTAGTCAGCCGAGGACTTAAGCTGCCAGGGGTTAGTGGCATCAAGGTGGGGATTGCGCTTGAAGAAGTGGTGGGCCTTGCGGGCTGCGTGCAGCAGGTGGGGCTTGGGCAGGCCCTGGGTCTCACAGATGTAGCGCACCTGGTCGTACTCATTGTTGCCCGGGTAGAGGGGCCAGCCCAGGTGCAGCTCAGCCATGATGCAGCCCAGCGACCACACGTCCACCTTCTCACAGAAGGGCAGCCCCAGCAGAATCTCAGGGGCTCGGTAGAAGCGTGACTGGATGTACGGCTCCTTCACATAGCGCACCTCACTGAATATACTGGCCGAGCCAAAGTCGATCACCTGAGCAGTGGGGAGGGAGGCACATGGGCCAGGAGGGCCGATCTGAGTCTCCCTTGGCATCTCTCGCCAGGGTCTTCCTTCATCAGCCATCTGACTGTCACTGCGTCTGTGAGTCTTATCTCTTGTTAATGCTCCTGTCCATCTCCTCCAGCCCTTGTCTCTGGTTTGCGTGTTTGTCTCTCTGTCTCTGTTTCTCTCCACTAGAACTTACACCCATTAGGGTCAGGAATCCTCTCTCCTCTCTCACCTCACACTTTGGCCATCAGCCAATCTTGCTGATTCCTCCTGCTGTTCTGCCCACTCTGCATCCTATCCATGGCCCCACCCTGATCCTGTCCTCTCATCCCCCTCCTGGACTAATGTAGGGGCCTCCTTGCCGGTTTCCCTGTTTCTCCCCTCCACCCCCACCTTCCAGTTTGCCCCTCACATGCAGCCCGAGGGTCCCTGTGACCACCTGAGTCAGACAACCTCCCTCCCCTGCGCAGAATCTTCCTGTGGCTTTACCACATCCTGTGATAAAAGTCTTCACCCAGGCCCACAAGCCTCCAACAATCTGCCCGGTCCCCTTGCCACCCTCACCCTCTCCCACCTTCCCCCTCACTCACCCAGCTCCAGCCTCATGGGCCTCTCGCTATTCCCTGAACAAGCCAGACACATTCCCAGCTCAGGGCCTTTGCACTGGCTGTTCCCTCTGCCTGGAATGCTCTTCCTCCAGATGTCCACATGGCTCCCTCTCTCACCTCAACTCTTTACTCAAATGTCACCTTCTCAGGGAAGTCTTTGCTAACCATCCTATCAAAAACAGCACAGCCCACCCTTTCTATCCACCCTGCTGGCCCTCTGCTTTTCTCCATAGCACTTAACGCCATTTCACATACTATATGCTACCTTTGTATGGAGTTCATTGTTTCTCTACTCAACTTGGACATCAGTCCCATGAGGGCAGGGATTTTGTCTGTTCACTGCTGCATCCCTAGATACCTGAAAGAGCGCCTGGCACACAGCAGGGGCTCAGGAAAGAGTGAATGAATGGGCTTTTTTACCCCATCATGCTCTTTCTTTCTGTGTCTTCTTTGTCTCTCTCTTTTCTTTCTTTGCCTCTTCATCACTTGTCTGTCTCCCATCTCTCAGTCTCTCTCTCCATCTCTGTGTCACCTCCCTGAAGCCCAGGTTCTATTCTGTCTTCATCATCAAGCACTTAGTGACACCCCACACTGGCCCTTGGCACATACAGGTGCTGATGAACACCTGTTGCACTAACGTGGTGAATGCCTGGAAGGTCCTTGTCTCTCCCGATGCCTCTCGGGGGAGCAATCTGCCATTTTCACTCTGAATCTCTGTGATCCTGTCTCAGTCCCTCCCTCGGGATCCCTCCTGGAATTTCTCTGCTTCTGATTCAGCCATCCCTCACCTTCTGTGTACAGAAGGCAGTGTGACAAAATGGTTATTAACCTGGACTCTGAACACAGACAGCTGAGGCCTGAATCTTAGAGAGCTTGAATGACCTGATCACTCAGTCCATTTTCATGGAATTCCTTCATTCATCCCACAAATGCAGCCAGGAGACCAGTGCTGGCCAGGTGTCATGGATCTGTCCTGTCTGTCTCCTGCTGTGTTTGTGAGAATCTCTGCTTCACTGGGTCTCTGTCCCTCCATCTACTGGGGCAGAATGATCTCCCTTTTCCTGTCTCAGTATCTCCCTGTATCTCTGCCATTCATTTAGCACTGACTACACAACAGCACTAGGCTGGGAGATGCTGAGGAAACAGTGGTGACCTAAATGCTCCTGGCCCTGCCCTCACTATGCCCCTAGTTCAGACCCATCACCAGATAGTAACAAACCCAAAAGCAGACAGAGGGGTCAGAGCCGGGATCGGGGAACCTAGGGACTTGTGACAGCACCGAGGAGGTGCCTGTGTGCCCAGCACAGGGTCAGGCCCAGAGCATGCATTCGGAAAAGGTTTGTTGATGAACAAACTCAGGATGAAGCCGCCATCCTTCCAGTCGCTTAGGACAGCAGGCTTTCATCCTCCCTCAAGCCCTCTCCTCCTCTCTCACGCTTCACATAAGATTTACCAGCAAGTCTTGTTCCAAAATCTACCCAGAACTCACCCACATCTCCTCTTCTCACTACCCTGTCACTGGTCCCACCCACCCATGTCTCCCACCTGGCCCACTTCTCAGTCACCCCTCACTGTCTTTCTGCTCCTGCCCCTTACGGGGGTCTTAGCTGAGCTAAGACCTGACAAGGATGGGGAGACCTCAGGTCTTGGAGGGAGACGATGTCAGAATTGGGATAGAGAGATGCGGAGGATTTCAGAGCCAGGAGGTGGGGAGAGGCATCAAGGCCAGGGAGGGAGACCTCAGGGCTGGGAGACAAGTGAGGGACAAGGGAGACTTCAGCGTCAGGAGAGCATCCAGGGCTGGGGGAATCTGGGAGAGGACAGGAACAAGGGACACTGCCACACCTGGGCAGTCGCACTCACCTTGACCCTGAAGGGGCAGCGGGTCTGGTCTACCAGCATGATGTTCTCAGGCTTGAGATCGGCGTGGATGATGGCCAGCTCCTTGAGCCGGGCCAGGGCTCTGAGCACCTGCAAGGTGACCGTGCGGATGTGACGGGCGGGGAGGGGTGCGAAGTTGTTCTCCTTCTGGAATTCGAAAAGGTTTTGCTCCAGCAGCTCGAAGACCAGGTAGAACTTGAGGGCGTCGTGGAAGAAATCAAGGAAGCGGATGATGTGGGCCTCCTCCGGGTCCAGGCCCCTCATGCAGCGCAGCAGCTTCAGCTCGTTCTTGATGATGCGGCTGCGGTAGGCGTCGTTCTTCAGGATCTTGATGGCCACCATCTCGCCAGTACTTCGCCTCCAGCCCTTGGCCACCTCCCCGAAGGTGCCCTTGCCCAACACCTCAATGATGTCGTAGCAGTCAGTCTCCGACTGGATGGTGGCCATGGTGCCCCTGTCGCTGGACACTGCCCTGCCACCACCCCTGCCCCACGGGCTCTGCCTCCGGAGCCTCCTGCCCCGACGCTGGCCCTGAGGCTCCCCCAGTGGGGGAAAGAGAACTGCGCTCGTCCCTAGCCCTGTGAGGTTCACCCCTGCCTCCCTGGCAACCCCCAGACCTCTGGGCCACACAGCGAGTCTGCCAGGGGCTGCACCCCTCCCCCCGAAGCCCTCCTGGCTTGGGACGAGGGGCCCCAGGCCCCCCCAAATGGGTTCCAGTGTTGCTGAGTGGCTCTGGTTCTGTTGTTGGAGACCCTCAGCCCACGCTGGAATGGGGGGTGGGGTGGCAAGTAGTGCCCCCTCCCCCATCCAGGGGCGGAACACTGGAGAGGCTGGGCAGGTGAAGGAGAGGAGAGTCTGATTGTGGACCTAGGGCAGAGAGGAATGGGACATTCCCAAACAGGTGGGGAGAGGCTGTCTTCCCGAGCTAGAGGATTTGTGTGTGTGTCTCTGCTCAGAAAACACTTGCCTCTGCCTGTGGCTGCCATGGGGTAGGTCTGACTGATATGGGACCAGGTTGCAAAAGGTCTTGAATGCCAGGCAAAGGAGCTTGGACTTTGTTCTGAGGGCAGTGGGGAGCCACAGAAGGACTTTGAGCAAGGGAGGGCAGGGTCAGATTGGAGCATCAAAGCTACTGTGTGAAGAAAAGTGGATTCGAGGAGGCAAGAGTGGAGGCCCAGAGCTTGCAGCAGGCTCAGGTGGGAGAAGTTGGCGGAGGTGGGGGAAGAGGCAGGTGGACGAGACACTCAGGAGGCCAGGAAGACAGGCCCTGCAACTGGCAGGTATGGGGGAAAAGAGGGAGCTGTGCAGGATAAGGCTCTGGCCTGGGTAACGATGGGATGGTTTCTTGAGACGTGAATAGGAATGGGGAGCAGTTTGGGGAAGAGGATGTTAGGAAATTTACATTGAAACATTTAAACACATGTTGAGGCCTTTAGAAGTCTTATCTGATCCTTACAACATACATCTTAAAATTGCCATTTTATTTTTTTTAATATTGCCATTTTATAGAAGAGAAAAGAGGCAAAAAAATGTTTAAATGCCTAAATCACCTAGCTGGGTGCCAGAGGCAGGTTTTGACGCTGAGCAGTCTGGCTTTAGAGCCAAGCTCTGAACCACCACCCCATACAACCTCCTAGTATCCAGGAGACATCAGGGGGTGTGTGCAGAGGCCACTGGATGCCCCTGTGGACCCAGGAGGGAATTTGGGAACTGTCAGCACAGAAATGAGGTCTGGGAGCCATGGGGAGGGTGACATGACCCAGGGAGGGTGTGGGTGTGGAGGGCCTGGGAGGAGCCCTGAGGGCCTAAGGGGTGTGAGGGGGAGAGAGGAGGGAAGAGAGAGAAGAGAGAGTTTTGGAAGGAGGAAGGAGCCCTGAGAAGTCAGGACACATGAGAGAGAAGCCCTGAGAGCTCATCGAGCCCACGGACTGATCAGCGGTGGTGAGAGGAAAAGCCCAAATGCTGGGAGCCTGGGCAGAGGGTGGACACGAGGAATGTAGGTCACTCCTGCCATGTTTGGTAGGGATAAAGAGGAACATGTGGTGCAGGAGTGACCCAAGGGGGGCCGGCTTGAAGGGAGAAGGTGCTGGAGTAAGTGGGGCATCTGTGACCTCTCAGGGCACAGCCCTCCACCCTTTAGAGCGGGAAGGTGGAGATGTGATGAGGAGTGGAGGGGAAGCTATCAGGGGCCTCAGAGGAGATGTGGGACTAGAGAGCTTGTCTAGGGCATCTCAGAGAGACATGGGGGATGCTGGGGCTTAGATTCTGAGTGGGGATGGGTCCCTGGGGACTGAGTCCCAGCCCCAATAGGAGCTGCAGACCCTGGGACTTAGTCCCAAAAGGCAGCCGGGGGTCTGGGGTGGAGGTTCTGACCCCGTGATCCTGGAGAGGGGATCAGGAGGGGCCTTCCTGGGTGGGGCTGGGGTGAACCGGGCAGTCCAACCAGCCAGACAGGAAAGGGATGGGCCAGAATGCAGAAGTGCTCTTGGAGGTGACGAGGCGGCCAGCAGAGGGCAGGTACGGAGCAATTGTATGCCGCTCTCTTAGGGATCCTGGGGTAATCCTGGCAGGAGTGGGTCACCCATGACAGGCAGAGTCCCGGGCAGAGGGGTCCTACAGCTGTGCTCTGCTGGGGAACTTCCCGGCTCAGAGGACCCCGTGGGAATCCTGAAGGGCTAGGGCAGTCCCTCCCACCAGGCCCAGCCCAGGGCCTCCTTGATTCTCCTCAGACCAGGGGTGACCTGCTTCCCTGTGCACAGGATCCCCTCAGGCCAAGTCCCCCCTCCTTAGGGACTCTCTCTGCACTCGCCCCCCCCACCCCCTCCACTGTCCCGTCCCCCCAGTAAACACACTCACAGAGGAGACCTGACCCAACGCTACCTCTGGATTATTTTATTCACATGGTTTGGCAAGATACAGGCAGTCCTGCCAACGAGCTGGGCATGGCCTCCTCGCCCTGCCCTGGTCAGTCGCCCACCTCCCAGCCCTCTGAGGGTTAGTGCTAGTTATCTCACACACAAAACAAGGGGTCGGGGTGGGGGAAACAGGAGGGGAGCCTCCCTCTGCCCAGGGCTTTCAGATGACTGCTGTCTGAGCCCCCTCCATCCTCGTGGGGCCTGGAGGCCCTGTCTCCGAAAACCCCACGCTGGGCATCCGGACCCTGAATCCACCCTCTTCCTGGTCCCCGCTCCCGCTGTGGGTCTTGGGGCTTAGGGACACCCGGGGGAAGCGGAACTTGGGTGACTTCTCCCCACCAGGGGACTTGGGGGCTGCCTCGCCCTCCTGTCCCCGAGATGCCTTGGAAGTGGTAGCCAGGCCCACGCGGGGCAATCGGACTCGGACGCGGCCTCGACGCCCCGAGGCCCCTTCCCCACCACCTTCCTCTTCCTCCTCCTCGGGACTGGGGGAGCCTTCCCTGGTGACTGCCTCACTCTGGCTGAAGCCCACACGGGGCAGCCTGAGTTTCGGGCTCTTGGCCTTCTCACCCTCCTCAACCCCCTCCTTGGCCCAAGCCAGGCCAAATCGGGGCAGTCGCACCTTGAGTTTGTGTCCGGCATCCCCCTCACCCTCTGCCACCTGGTACTCGGCATGGCTGCCCACTGCAGGCGGTGAGATCTCCACGTCGGGCAGTGAGAGGTGGAAGGTACGCTCGGCCCCTGGGGGCTGGTCCCCAGGCCCCCCTCCCCCAGCCCCAGCTTTAGCCCCCAGTGTGGGCATCTTCAGCCTCAGCCCACCCTCACCTGTGGCTGCCTCACCCACCTGCGCCTCTCGGTTCAGTCCCACATCCAGCTCAAGCTGGGGCACTGTCACAGCGGGCATCTTGAAGACACCCTCGCCCACCAATAGTTCACCACCTGCCCCCTGGGCTCCAGGTAGAGACAAGGTCACCTGAGGCACCTGGACCTTGAAGCCTGCTGTGCCCTTCTGCTGGAGGGGCTGTACTTTCGGCCTGCTGCCCTGGGGTGGTACCTAAGCCAACATCCCCAAAGCCAGTCAGCTCCACCTGGGGCAGGGAGATGCCCAGCGGCATTCTCAGTCCCCCATCCTGGCCCTCAGTGCCCACCTGCCTGGTTGTGGACACCTGCAGGCCTGATAGCCGTCCTCCACTGACAGCTACACCCTCTTCTGCCCCCCCTTCCTCCTGGGCCCCCAGGGTGACCAATTCCACCTCAGGGATCTTAAGCTGCCCAGCCGTGGACTCTGGCTTTTCCCCAGGGCTGACACGCCCACCTGGGATTTCCGCTTCCTTCCCTCGAGCCAGCCCAAAGGAGGGCATCTTCAGTTTGGGCATCTTCACCCTCCCATCCCAACCTCTGCCCTTGCCCTCCAACTCAGCCACCCCTGGCACTAGTTCTCCTGCCTCGGTGTCCCGGCCTCTGACCCCAAACTTGGGCAGGGCAAACCTGGGCCCCTTGAGCTTGACATCGGCCCCTGCCACCTCCACCTTGCCAGTGGGCAGATGGGCATCCAGGCTGACCTGTGGGATGGACAGATCGAGGGCAGGCAGCAGGCCTGCCTCCCCTGTCCCTTTGGCCTCTGCCTCGGTTCCCACCTTAGCCTTGGGGAGTGAGATGGAGAACTTGGACACCTTCTTGGCAGCTCTTCCAGCCCCCTCTGCCTCTGCCTTGGTCACCTTTGGCCCCGAGAGTCCAAACTTGGGCAGGGAGAACTTGGAGGAGTGCTTGACTTTCATCTCCATGACCTCTACTGGCCCTTCCTCAAGCCTCCACTGTGGGCATCTGTGGAGTGACAATCTCAACAGATGGCAACCGGAAAGCAATTTCGCTGACCCCTGCTGCCACCCCAGGGGCCTCTGCCCTCTCCACCTTGCCCACTTCGGCTACTGGGACCTGCCTCTCCAGGCTGAGGGCACCTGGCAGATCTAGTTCCACTGAGGGCAGTGTGAGAGAGGGGACACTCACACGAGCCTCACTGTCCACTTCTGGCTGTAAACAGGGAAGTGTCACCAGCTTCCCTGAGACCTCAGCCCCTGCCTCACCTGGCTTGCCTCTCGGTGGGGACCCTGCTCTCCCTAGCTTGGGCATGGTCATCTTGGGCATCTTGAAGCCAAATTCCATCCCCTCTGCCTGCTCTGCCCTGGCAGCTTTAAGCTGCACCTCTGGAGGCTTGGGCAGCTTCACCTCGGGTGCCTTCGGCAGCTGCACATCTGGGACCTTCGGCGCCTGCACTTCCGGCAATCGCATCTCTGACACCTTTGGGAGCTGCACTTCTGGGAGGTGTACATCCGGCACGACCATCTCGGGCACCTTGGGGAGTTCTGATCTCCGGAAGCTTCATCTCAGGGAGTTTCATCTCTGAGACTTTTGGCAGCTGCACCTCTGGGAGTCGCACTTCTGGCACAGCCACCTCGGGTACCTTCGGGAGTTTCACCTCAGGGAGTTTCATCTCAGGAACTTTCGGGAGCTGCACTTCTGGGAGATGCACATCCGGCACGGCCATCTCGGGAACCGTCGGGAGTTTCATCTCTGAGACTTTTGGCAGCTGCACCTCCGGGAGTCGCACCTCTGGCACAGCCATCTCGGGCACTTTAGGCAGTTTCATCTCCGGCACTTTTGGGAGCTGCACTTCTGGGAGCTGCACATCCGGCACAGCCATCTCAGGCACCTTCGGGAGCTTCATTTCAGGGAATTTCATCTCGGGCACTTTTGGCAGTTTCATCTCCGGGACTTTCGGGAGCTGCACTTCTGGGAGCTGCACATCAGGTACAGCCATCTCCGGCACCTTTGGAAGTTTCACCTCAGGCACCTTCGGGAGTTTCATCTCAGGAACTTTTGGCAGCTGCACCTCTGGGAGCCTCACATCCGGCACAGCCATCTCCGGCACCTTTGGGAGTTTCATCTCTGACACTTTTGGGAGCTCCACCTCTGGGAGTCGCACATCTGGAAGGGCTGCTTCTGGCATTTTTGGGAGCTTGACGTCCGGGGCCTTGGGGAGCTTCACCTCAGGTCCCTTGGGCACCTTGACCTCAGGCGGTGAGACCCCAATGCCAAAGGATGGCATCTTGATGGTGGGCAACTTCAGCTTGCTCTCAACGGCTTCAGGTGCAGTGGGCCGGGGTTCCAGGAGAGAAAGCCCAAAGGTGGGCATTCGAAGTTTTGGCCCCTTCACCCTGGCCTCGGGGCTGGGCTTGGCCACCTTGGCCTCAGCAACTTCCTTTGCTCGAGCCCCAAAGCGGGGGAAACTGAGGCGGGGCATCTTAAGGGCCACCTCAGGAGCCTCTGCTCGGGCCTCCACCTCTGCACCAGGCAAGGCCAGGTCCACCCTCACTGTAGGAGCCGCCACATCCAGGGTGGGCACTGTCACTGCCACAGCCCCTTCCCGGGTCTCCAGGCAGGGAAGTGTGGGCAGAGCCGGTAGCGAGGGCAAGGTGGGCAGCTCCACTTGGGGGATCTGGATCCCTGCAGCTGCAAGCTCCACGGCAGGTGCAGCCGGGGCTCCTAGCCCAAGGGTTGGCAAGTGGAGGGCAAAGCCGCTGACTGCCTCTGCTGCGGGGGCTGAGACCTGGGGGACACCCACCTCGGCACCTGGGAGCCGGGGCGCAACCAACTCCACCTGGGGAGCTGTGAAACGTGCTCCTGCTGCCACCTCAGCCTCTGCTTTGGCCTTCCTTGGGGGAGGAGCGGCGGCGGCCAGCCGAGCTGCCTGGGCCTCTTCGGCCACTTCTCGGACACGCAGCCGAGGCAGCTGGAGGCGCCGGCGGGTGGGGGCAGCTGGGACAGGACCCTTGACAGCCTCAGCTTTGAGGCCTCGACGCAGACGGGAGAACTTGGGAAAGGAGAATTCGACGTCAACAGGGGCCAGGTCTGCAGGGGCCCCCAGGGCCCCGGGCATCACCATCTTCTTCTTCTTCACAGGGGACAGACTCTGGATGTTCTGGGGAGAGAGGAGAGAGGCGGGAGGCGGTGGGACAGTGGGAGGCCTGGGGTGGACAGGGGGAGCCCCACGTGGTATTGTACCATGCTGGGGGTGTGCTGGATTGAGCATCTTGTCCCCCAAACACCATCCCCCACTTTCTGCCTGTCATTTCACCATTACTGCCCCTAGAAGGCAAAGACTTTCCTTTAGAATCTAACAATCAACAGCAGTGTAGAAACTGGAACCCAAGACTTCTAGCTCCTCATCCAGGATTTCCCCCCATACCCTCATTTTAGAGAGAGGGAAACTGAGGCCCAAGAAGGGAAAGTAACGTGTCCAGGGTCACTCAGTAGTAAGAGAGCAGCACTCAGGCTTGAATCTGGCCTCTCTGGTCCAGAGTCCCCTGATTCAGGACCCCTGGTGAGGGTTCTGATCTGGGCTGAGTGGGTCCCCCTCCCCAGGGAGGAGTTTAGGAACAAAGAAGAGGAGGCAGAGGGTGGGATTAGCACTAGGTTAGTGACAAGACAGAGGGCAAGGCTGGCCCACGGTGTGGGGCAGTGGGGCTCACGGCGCAGAGACGGGATTGCTGGGGCAGTCCAGGGCCAGGACCGGGCTAAGCACGCGTACCAGCTTGGCCACCTTGGCCCGAGGGCCCTTGATCTCGTAGCCGGCCACGGTCCCAGGCCGCAGCGCCAGATCCCCAGTGGGCACAGTGCGCTTCAGGCAGAAGGAAACCTTGTAAGGTTCGGCGCATTGCAGCAGGCGTAGTGCGTCCTCGTACTTGAAGTTGTCGAAGAACACGCGGGCGCTCAGCAGCTGGTCCCCTGCAGGCCAGGTGGAGGTGGGCAGGGCGTGGGCATCTCTTGGCTCCGCCCAGGCCTGGTTCCGCCCCCACTTCCCTGGAGCCAGTACAGCGAGGCACCGCCCAAAGATTTGGCCCCGCCTATACCCGAGCACAGGATTGAGATTCAAAGTTCCTCCCTGTTTGAGGTTCTGACACTTAAGAATAAAACCACGCCCCATTGCCTTAGCCCCGCCTCCTTCACAGACCCTTCAGGCCACGCCCCTCCCCTTCTCACTCCCCTCCCCTATCCTCACATTTCTGATACTAACTTAGCTTGTTTCATTGAGAACAGAATCAGAAGATAACTTCCAGGGAGGAGGGTATAGCTCAATGGTAGAGCGCATGCTTAGCATTCACAAGGTCTTGGGTTCAATCCCAGTACCTCCATCAAAAGTAAATAAGTAAACCTAATTACCTCACCCCACAAAAAGATAACTTCCAGAAGCTCCCACCCCATTATTCACCCCCCTGTTCCTGTGGCTATTTACTCCACTCTCCACTTGTTCCTAGGGATCAACTGCCCCCACTTCTAGCTAGGGGTCAATCCCTCCACTACCTTCTCAGGGACATACTCCAGCAATTCTTCCTTCTCTCTCCACATTATCAATTTATTATTCTCTTCTACGACATGCCATTCTTTCTTGTTCTCTCTCCCATAAGAAAGGTTGTGTGGACCTCACTCCTCCTGGAGCTCCTGCCTCATTTATCTGTCCACCTTAATGGCAAAATGCATTGAGTTGTCCAGCTGCAGTGTTTCCACTTCTCTAATCACATCTCTGACACTCCCTCCCAGAGCCTTGAACTGCTCCTCTCAAGTTCCCATGCAGTGACCTCTGTGTAACTAAGTCCCATGGTCAAGTCCCAGATTTCATCTGCTTGAACCTCTACTTGAGACCCAGCTTCACTTTCTCTCCATCACTTGCTTGGCTTGGCTTTCAGGGTGTCACACCCCCTGGAATCTCCCTGGAGGTTCCTTCTCAGCTTCCTGGGATGGTTCTTCTGCATCTCCCAGACCAGCTTAAAGACACAGTCCCAGAGCTTTGGCCTTGGCCCTCTTCTTTTCTCCATCTACATGCTACACTCATCCCTTTGGGAAGCTCATCCAGATTCAGAAGTTTAAAGATTATAAATATGCTGACAACTCCCAAGTGTACATCTCCAGCGCACCACTCCCCCCTCCATCCTAGACTCACATATTCAACTATCCCTCTACATTTCCACCTTGGTGTCCACCTGTCATTTGACAGACCCAAACTGTACTCCTGGTCTTCCTTGACCCCTCTCTGTCCATTACACCCCATATCTATTCTTGGAACTCTCTTCCTTCAAATTACATCCAGAATCCAAATCTTCTCTTCACCTCCAGTAATACTGTTCTGGCCTCAAGCATCACCATCTCTTACCTGGATAATCACAGTAGCCTCTTTGTTGGTCACCCTGTTGCACATCCTGCCCCACAACAGTCAACTTCTAATACAACAGTTCAACACAGTCAGTTCATGTCGTTTCTCCGCTCACAAACCTCCCAGACTAAAATTGAAAGTTCTCACCATGATAAAGCCCTCTAAAAACTGCTCTTTCTCTTATCTCTCTGGCCTCATATCATATGCTACTCTTCTACTAACTCTATTCCATCCATATTGGCTTCTTTGCTGTTATTCCAACAAGCCAGGCACACTCCCATCTTGGGGCAGTTGTGCTAGCATCTGTTCTTCCAGATAGACACACGGCTCATTCCTTTACCTCCTATGCCTTTCTGCCCTTCCTGGCTCATCCTATTTGAAAATGCAGCTTCTGGGGGAGGTTACAGCTCAGTAACAGAGTGCATGCTTAGCATGTACGAAGTCCTGGATTCAATCTTCAGTACCTCCATTAAAAAAAAAACCTAATCACATCCAACACCCCCAAATAAAAACGCTTTAAAAAATGCAGCTTCCATCCTGGCATCTGTAAGCATATACTGCTTTTTAATTTACTATGTATTATGTATTTTACATATTTTGCTTAAATATGTCTCTCCCCACTAGAATGTAAGCTCCATAAGTGCAGAGAGTGTTGTCTGTTTTGTTCACTGCAGTAGCCCAAGCACCCAGAATAATATCTAGAAATAGAAGGCACTTAGTAAATAGTTATGAATGAATAAATCATATCAGCCTCATCCATGTTACCTAAAACGTCCCTTACTAAGTTCTCCTCCCCACCCCCTCCAGGTTGTTAACTCCGCCTCTATTCTTCAGCCCCAACAACAAAACAATAACTAGCACTTAACACGGCGTTTACCATGTACCACTTAGCTACTAGCTGTGTTTTCAAATACTGACTCATTTAATCCACATAATAACCCTATGAGGTAAGTACTAGAATTGCTCACATTTTAGAGATGAGAAAACCGAGGCATAGAAAGATCACAAGATAGTAAAATGCAGATCTGGGAGTCAAACTGAGACAACCTCCAGAGCCCCTGCTGAGAGCAACCACAAAGCTGACACAAAGCCCTGCCCCAAGCCCTTAATCCCGCCTCCTGATCCCCGGCTGCGCTCTCGACCCAGGGCAGATTCCTAACCCCGCCCCCGCAGGAATCCCCCGCCCCATGCCCCGCCCCGCCCACCTTCCTGTAGGCTGAGGCTCCTGGCGGCGGGCGAGTCCTCGCGCAGGTCGCGGATGAAGATTCCTTCTTTGCCCCCGCCAGCTACGTTGATGCCGCTGACTCCAGTCTGCGCCTCCGTCTCCACGATGATCTCCACCAATTCTGCCCGCCTCAGCTCCTGTGGAGGGTGGCGGGGGATCGCCATGGGGCTCTAGGGCCCGACCTCGCCCAGAACCCGCCATCGCAATTAAAAGCCGCTCTTAAACGGGTCCTCAGGGCGCAGGCTCCTCGGCGCGGCTCAAACTGGTCGTGCGGGCCCGCCCTTTCCGCCATCTCCCCTTTAAAAGGGCGCGAGGGCTACTCGTTCACTGAGACCTCGGAAGAGTTCAACGGCTTTGCGAACCCACACTTTGGGGAGCATCCTAGGGCTGCTGTTGGGAGGGGCGGGGCGAGGGGCAGTGTCGTAAAGGAGGGACGAGGTAGGGAGGCCAGAGGGAACCTGAGTTGTGACTGAGAGGTGGGCCTGATAGTGAGGGCGAAGCTGTGCTTTCCAAGGGGGCGTGGCCATATCGAGAGGGCGGGGTTAGGATTTGGAGAGCACAGGTGAATGGAGGAGGACAGTGGCCAGTGAGGAGCGGCCAAAGAGGGGTATGGCTAGAGTGAATCCATGGAGGTACTGAGGGGGCCCATAGCCTTAAGGACCGGACTGAAAGGAGATACCGAGAGGGGCTTTAATAGTAGAACAGGAGTGGGATTGAGGATTGGGTCCCGAAGAAAGGGCTGACCATTAAGTGGTGCGGTATGGAGGGGTAGGGGTGGGGCTGGCCTCCTTGAAGGCTTGAATGTGTGTGAGACTGTGCCCTTTTGTGGACTCTCTGACCCCAAGACCTGCATAACGCCCATGGGACAGGGAATCCAGTGGAGAGGGGTGCGTGGGTAATGAGTGGTGGACCAGCAGACGTGGTATTCCTGGTATTTACTGTAAATGGTGCTGACCTGGCCCTGGTCCAGCAGCACACTGTGGGGTCTGCATCCTGGCTTCCCAGGAGAGTCAGTGAAAGACCTCAGTTCTACAGCCATCTAGGAACCCAACCTGCTGCGTGCCTCTGGGGGAGAACTTTGCCCTCTCTGGTCCTGCTTTCCTATTGTAAAGTTGGGTAACGTGGGTGTATACAAGGAGTCTCTGATTGTGAGCTGAGACCTGAAGCAACAGGGATGCTATGGGATGCTGTAATGGGCAGTGCATTGAGGCTGGCACAGACTGAGGTTGAGCTAAGGTCTTGGAGAGGGGAAAGTGGGTTTGGTCAGATGCCCCACAGCTGTGGCCCCAGGACTAGAGAGAGTTGGGCAGAGCATGGTGAGAAGGAGTAGAAAGAGCTGCGGTAGGGGCAGCAGGGGAAGCATGAGTGTCAGCACTGGTCTTAGGCCCTAGGCTAAGCATTTTATGTGTGCCATCTCATTTCATCCTCCCCACAGCTTGGGCAATCACAGGGAGGACATAAAGGTCCAGAAAAGTGAAATGACTTGCCTAATGCCACACAGTAATTTAAACAGTGGGGCCTCAACCTCAGGTCTGTGACCTCAGAAACCATAGGCTGTCCTGTAGGCAGTGACCTCCTTGTACTTTACCCCCTGCTTGCCACCCCTCAGCCTCAGCTTGGCTCCTGTAAAAGTAGACCCACTGTGTGCCTGGAGTCTAGTAGGATGCAATCAATGCTAGTGTTTTATCTCCATAATAGTGAAAGCTGCTAACATTCAAGGAAGTTTCCTAGGTACCAGTCCCTGTGCCAATGACAGAGTGTGAGTCTTCAACACCCTCAGAGCTGGGGACCATTGCCCATTTCACCGATGGGGAAACTGAGGGTTAGAAAGATCAAGTCATCTGTTCAAGGCTGCACAGCTGAAGTGGTAGGGTTGGGATTTAAGCCCATGGGTCCAAAGCCCATGTCTTTAACCCCTACACCATCCTGCTTCTTCTGATGAATGGTTTCCACTCTATTTTCTTTAGCTTCTTATTAATAAAATTCCATTATGCTCACTGAATTAGCTTCTTTGAATCTTATTCTGTGCCAGGTACTATGTTAAATACTTTACATTTTTAATTTTTCCCCCTCACAGTGACCCAGAAAATAGGCCCTGTTGCTATTTCCATTTCACAGATGGGGAGACTGAGGCACAGAGAAGTCAGGAAGTATCTCCTTGCTTCCCCGGCCTGTGCCCTCCACCAAGGTCCCACAAGGCCCCCTTGCAGTACATGTAGGGTGCTCACCTCAGCACTCCGGCTCCTGGCCTCCATGGCACTGCTGGGAGTCACCTGGGCCCCAGGCTCCTGCTTCCTCTCTCCCTTCTGCTGCAGGACCAGCTTCAGTTCTGCATGGAGCAGCTGCCTCTGAGCCTGCAGGGGCAGGGATGAAGGCTTGAGGCCAGGAGAGCATGAGGGGAAAAGGCCAGGCTTCAAGGGAGAGGTCATGGTGGGTATGAGAAAGGGAGAAGGGCCCCCCCATCCCAGCTGTCCTCTCACCGCTGCCTGGGCACCAGCACCCCCTCCTAACCGGAGCCCAGCCTGGGATGCCGCACAGTCGTCTGTGGGCCTGGTGCCCTTCCTCTGGGGTCTTGCTGCCTGCCAGGGAGAGACCAGGTCGTGAGGCTCCAGGTGGGCCCGGGAGGGGTAGGGAGGGGCATGTGGCACCAGCCAGTGCTCACCTCAGGGTCACCTCCAGCTCCTTGGGCCTCCTGGATCCCGGGCTCTAAGAAGAATAATGTGAGCATTACTGTCAGCTGACCCCGCTGCTGGCTTCCTGAGTGCCTGACCCTTCCTGCACTCTGTCAGTGCTCTATCCCTATAGCGCATGTAGGGAAACGGAGGCTCAGAAGACCTTTATCCAAGGTGACACGGCTGGACCACAAACCTCATAGCCAGAACTGACTCCTAGGCCTGTCTGACAGCAAGCCCCAACACCAACAACCTCGGCTGACCCAGGGGGCCAAATTCACTATGAAATCATTATAATCACTGCCATGTACTCCCTGTGAGCAAAACACCTCACCTCTCTGTGCCTCAGTTTCCTCATCTATAAAGTGGGGAGGCGAAAGAGGGTAGAGCTCAGTGGTAGAAGGCATGTTTAACAAGCACAGGGTCCTGAGTTCAATCCCCAGTACTTCTACTAACAAACAAACAAAAGAAAACTCGAATGAATGGATGGATGGATGTATGGATGAATGAATGAACGAATAAATAAATAAATAAATAAATAAATAAATAAATAAATAAATAAATAAATAAATAAATAAAAAGGGGAGAATGAGAGCACCCACCTTACTGTGCTGCTCGGAGGGCCAAGTGCATCTGTAAATATAAAGGGCCAGGCACAGGGCAGGCGCTTCGTAACTGCTTGATACGATTATTACTAAGAACATCCTGTGGTGCTGATCTTGTGTCGAACATCCCACAAAGGTCATGGCATGTGGTCCTCAGAACACCCTTGTGAGGTCAATACCACAATTGAGCCCATTACAGAGACACCTGAGGCTACAAGAAGGGCAGTCACTTGCCTGGGTCACAAATGGCCAAGCCAGGACTTGAACTTGTCTGAAAGCTCCAGCCACTTACATGGATAATAATATCTAATGTGCATTGAGTGGTGACTCTTTGCCAGTCCTGTGCTAAGACTTTCAATTTCCACCCCAACGCAGAAAACCCTAGCCCCTCAGAGAGGCCAAGAACCTTGCTCAAGGTCACACAGCATAGAGAGAAGGAGGCAGAGCTGGATTCGGGTTCAGCCCCTCCAACAGGTCCTTCTGGGGGAAAGAGAATGGAGACTGTCTCTCTCCGCTACCTACTTCCTGGTCTCTGGCCTTGTCCTCCCGGCCCCCACGGGGCATGCCAACCCGCCAACCCCGAATCCACAGAGAAAGGTCAGGCCTCACGCGGCACATTCCCTCAAACAATGGCCCATCTGCTGTGCCCAGTCACATTCCGCCGCTGCCCACCCATCCCCGGCTGCACAATGGCCCTTCATAGCCCACCATGGGCCAGGAAAGAGGACACAGGGACCCCCTCAATGCTCCAGCCATACCCACTCCACTAGTTGCCTGCCCCCCACCATTGTCAGAGGGTGCCTCTCTGGCTCTCCTAGCGGTCCTGGTCTTCGTGTCCTTCCCTGGCCTCCTCTATGAGCCCCCAGCCCCTCCATATAGGGTTGGCTCCCACATCTGGGGTATTTCCTCTGAACTGGGCCCTATGCTGGCACCATTAAGCCCCAAAATCACAATGGATGTGGTGGCTGTTTTAGGGTTGGAAATAGGCTCAGAGAGGGGAGGTGACCTGTCTGGGATTACACAGCTAGGACCCATGCCCTTGACCCCAACTTTGCACCTTAACTTGCTTTGGCGGCTTTGAGCACTGCAGGAGCCCCAAACAGCAAAATAGCCAGGGCAGGAGTTGGGCTGGGCAGAAGGTGCCATAAACAGGCATTTTTAGAGGGACCTCCTTGGTGCCAACCTGAGGCCAGGTGGCACTTTATAGATGTGGCCTCATAGTACCCCATTTTACTGATGAGTAAATGAAGGTTCAGAGTATCACAGTGACCGAGTCAGGACTTGAACCTAGGTCTGAAAAGCTGAGTCCCTGGCACAGTGTAGCATCCTGAGCTGGGGGTGAGAGAAGTCTGGTACTTGTAGGAGTTGGTGGAGGTGCAGGGGAGGATTTCCTGGGCCACAAGCTCCCTGTTCCAGGACAGGCCAGAGAGGGTCACACCCAGAGGGTGGCACAGGAAGTCTAACCCGGGGTGGGGGCAAGAGAGAGTGACCTCCTTCTTCATCCCTGCCCGGGACAGCTGCCCAGCCCAGGTTATATTTAGCCCAACTGTGCCCTTCCTGAGAGACGTACCCAGCTCCTGGGGTGGAGTCGGGTGGGGTGGGGTGGGGGCAGCTTCGGAAGGAAGCCCCCCGCCCCGAACCCCGGGAACTCTGTGTTCCCAGCTCTGCCTGTCCCACTAGGCAGGGGAAGGAGGGGTGGGGAGAGGTGCCCAGGGTGGGGGATGGTTCCTGATTTGTTTTAGAGGAAGATCTAATGGGGCCTCCCTGGTGAATCAAGGCCAGGCGGGACCCTCCAGAGCCCAACAGCCTATTTCTTGGCTCTGTCCTGGTATATTCCTGAGCTTCCAGAATTCTGAAAGTCCCCATTTCTTGAGCACTTACTATGTGCAAAGATCCTTCCCTGTCTTGACTCATTAAACACTTAAACACCTCTCTGGGGAGGGCACAACTTAGATGCCTGCTTAAGATGTCACCCACACCCTTCAGGATGTCTGCGGTGAAGGGTTGTCATTTGTGCCTTGGGCCCTTCAGCAGAGCTCAGCCTGCTGAGGACTCCCCCAACTTTGCCTCACTGCACTGTCTTTCCCCCATGGCTGGCGCCAACCTCATTTAGGAATTCTCCCCACTCAGAGCCTCAGCCCCCGAATCACCAGTGATCTGGTGCTCTTAGTGATGGGAGGGGGTGTTGATCTGACTCATCTGGGCCCCTAGACATGATCTGAGGAGGGGGAGGTTTTTGGCAGTGGCCTCCAGCTGCCTCAGTGAGTCCCTTCTTCAGCACTTCTCAAGTGTGAATACTCAGGCAAGATATTTAACTTCTCAGTGTCTCAGTTTCTTCATCTGTAAAATGGAGCCAACAAGAGTGGCTTTGAGGATTTGAGAGATAATAGCAGGTGCTTAGAATATTCCCAGTATATAGTAAGTGCTCAAGTAATAGGAAGTAATCTCTGACAGCAAGAGTCGGGGGGTCTATGCATCTCAAAGTGTCTCATGCCCAGCCTTTGCTCACAGTGGCCCCACTTTCTCCTCTACCCAAGAGGACCTTTGTGTGAGGGACAAAATCCAGCTCGAGCACCAGCCTCCTACCAATAGAATCAGCGTTGTCTCCCCAGCACTTTAGTCCACAGATCAAAAAAAGCCTGTCCCACCGTAGGCATCCTGCCCCAGCTCTCTCCAAGCAGCAACCACTTAGTCTCGCATCAGCCCTGTGAGGTAGCCTCCATCAGCCCATTTTATAGATGGGAAAGCAAAGGCACAAAGGGTGAAGGATCTTGCCCAAGGCTACATAGTCAGAAAGAGAAGAATGTTGGGATTTGAATCCAGGGTCTGGCTCCAAAGTCTGTGCCTTTAACTCCTACCCAACTCTGCCTCCTGAGCCCCAGGCAGCCTCCCAGCACCTCCCAGGATCCTGGGTCTCATTTCAGCGGCTTCTCAGCCTGGCCAGGAAGGGAACTGGCCAGCTGATCTCTTACCACTGGGCCTCCAGACACCTCGAGAGCTCCCCGTCCGTCTGCTCAGCCCCAGCCCCAGGCTGGGGGGGAAAAGGAACGGGGAGGGGGAGGAGGGGGAGACCCCAGCCATTGGCTGCCGAGGCATGACATCACCAGGGAGTGGGTGGTGGGGAAACAAACATCCCCCTCTCCTAGCTACATCCACTCGCAAGAGGGTGGGAGCCACAGAAGAGAAGCTGAGACAGCCGCTGCTCCTGTGCCTGGGCTGAGACCTCCACCAGGAACCCCACACTCCTGGGATCTGCACTTGCAGGTGCCACTTCGAGACTCACCCCACCAGCACTATCTCCTTGTTTCCAGACCCAGGTGTGGCCCTACTGGTTCCTGGGGCCCCTAAAATAAACTCCTTCCACTCCCTCTCCCCATCAGTTTGGGTTCAAATCCCAGCTCAGCCATGTCCTAGCTGTGTGACCTTCGGCAAGTCACAGCATCTTTCTGGGTCTGTTTTTTCATTTCTAAAACAGGGAGGGTAAAAGTGCCCACCTCATGGGTTTGTTGTGAAGATAAAATGAGTTAAGAGGCTAAAATCTTTAAAAAGCACCTGGCACAGAGTGAATGCTACTCATACTATTTTGTATTATTCACACAAATTAGAGAGCCAGCTAGACTTGTCAGAGGACTTTTGGCCTGAGTGAGACTGGGCACAGAGGAGCCCCACTTCTCTGTTTAATGAAGTTGCATTTTGGGGGACACCTATCACATACTAAATACTGTGCTGGGCCCCCAAAGCTCGGCTCTGGGAATTAAGGATGCAAGAGAGAAAGATTATGTCCAGTTTTTAGCTACACAGACAGAAGGTGGTGGAGCTGGGGTCCAACTCCAGTTCTGTTGGACCCCAGAGACCCTGCAACACTCTTCTGTCCCCTTCATATAACAGATAAGGAGGCTCAGAGAGGGTAATGACACCCAAGGACTCCCATAGCACGTAATTGGTAGCACCAGGATTTGAACCCAGACCTGCCCAACTCCCAAACCAAGGCCACCAGGCCTCACCCTGATCCCCTGGCCCCCAGCCCCCAGCCTGCCCTGACTCACCAGACCCCGGGGGGCGGCACAGGGAGCACAAGTACCCCCACATGCCCCTCACACCCGCCAGGCCGCTGCCTCGGATGCTCCTGGCTCTCTGAGTCGGGGCCTGGGGCCGGGGCTGGGATGAGGTTGGGGATTACCCCCAAAATGCACGTCAGCAGCTTCTGCCCCATTGTCTAGCCTGGTGCAGCCACCAGGCCCTCACCTCAGTCGGCACCCTCGCCCCTCACATCCGCTCTGCTGGCCCCTCTGCGGCCCCCTCCCCATCCCCCTCCTGAGCATTTGGGGCCTACTCCCGAGGGCACAGGGGACCAGGAACTAGTTGGCAGGATCCCAGAATGCTAGGGGACTCCTCCCTTCTCTCTGAAATGCCCCCTGCCCACTCTCAGCCACCGGGGAAGGCAGGAATGTGCTGAGCTCTGGAAACTGCCTTCCAGGACTGGCAGCCAGCAAGGGCTGGGGTGTGGCCGGAGCCCAGCCAGAACCCTCCTCCTGGGAGGGGTGGAAGGGACAGTGTGGTCAGGGCAGCTGATGGGCCTGAGGAGAACTTCCCCCTATTGTAGGCTCTCTCTCTCTCTCTCATTCATTGATTGATTCAAACATTCATCTGTTCATTTATTCATTCAACATTCACAGGCCCTTGATGGCAGGCCTTTGGCTGGGCACTGGGGACACTGACAGAGCTAAATCAGTATGGGGGGGCAGGTTCAGGACAGGATTTCTGGAGGAGATGACATCTGAAGTCAAACTGGAGAGCTGAGGAGGAAGGAGCTGGGTACAAACGCAGGGAAGAGGCTTCCAGGAGGGGGTGGGGGGGAGGTACAAGGGCAAAGTATCAGAGCACAGAGAGGGAGCAGTACTTCATCCAGTGTCAGCAAACAGTTAATGAGCACCTGGATGGTGCTGGGGACACAATGTGACCAAGATAGCCCGGGGCTGCTTTTACAGACTTCACAGTCCAACAGGGAGCCAGACTCAGAGTGGCCAGGTTTGTGATGGGGGAATCTCAGGCAGAGAGGTCAGGACCTTGCTGGGGAAGCCCAGGAAAGGTAGCTGCTTCAACTGAGGAAGGGAGGTCGGGGAAGGCTTCCTGGAGGAGGGGACATGTGAGCTGAGAATTGAGTGGCCCACAGGAACCAGGCAAGCGAAGAGGGAGTAGAACAGCTTTATGGGCAGAAGGGACAGCCTGTGCAAAGGATCTGAATCCAGACAGAGCTCAGCACATAGGAAATTTCCATGAGCTGAGAACTGTGTCCTTGCTCGTGGCTGTGTCCCTAGGGCCACAAATGCCCCTTCCTTTGTATCTCCTCATTTATACATTTATTCACCAGTTATTCACAGACACCTCCGCTGTAATCATCCCTGGGCTGGGCAGTGCTGGGGACACAGCAGTGACTGTGACGGTGCCTTCACAGAACTCACAGTCCAAGGGGGGTCAGACGTTAAAGAAGCGACCAACAAAACGAGAGTGTAATTACACACTGAGCTAAGAGCTATGAGAAACAGAACCAGATCTATAAGAGGGGCCTGGCACGTTGATATTATCAGAAAGAGCAAGGAGGGCTTCTTGGAGGAGGTAACATTTGAGCTGGCACCTGAAGGATACATAAGAGTTCATGCTGGTGGTGGATAAATGAGAGTAGGTTGCAGGGTGAGGAGAAGCTGTGGGGAGGGCCATAGTCAGCAAGGCCCTGAGGAGGGGCTGAGACTTTGTCCTGAGAGCCTTGGGTACTTCCAGGAGGGACAATCAGATCTGAGTTTTAAGTATTTGAGGGGGAAAGAGTCTGACTACAGGCGAGGCTAGAGCCGGGAGGAAAATTCACCCCTCCCTGCTCAGGGTCCAACAGACAAGGAGGCTGTTACAGGCTCTCCTGTCTCTCTCCGTGTATCAGAGGACAGATATCCTTGCTGGTTCCCAGTCTTTGGGGACAAGCATTCAGTCTTTTGTCAGGAAGTAAGATGTTAACTGTACATTTTTTGTAGCTGCCCTCTAGCAGGTGCAGGAAGCTTCCTTTCCGAGTTTGCTGTGAGCTTTCTGTGGTGAATGATGTGTTTCCCTCTCTGTCTCTGTGTCTCTGTGTCCTTATTCCTTGTCTCTCTCTCTGTCTGTGTCTCTGTCTCATTCTCTCTGTGTCTGTTTCTCTCTTTTTCTGTCTGTCTCTCTCTCTCTTGCTTGTCCTCACCCTAGGGGGTGTGGCCATGGGAAGCTGAGTTTAGGGGGTGGCACCAGTGTCCCGGTTCCGGCCAAAGCCACCTCAATAAACACAGGACATCCTGCAGGGCTGGGGAAGGAGATGGAAAGCTCTCCTCAGGGACCACCCTCTCCCCACCCAGTCGGAGCCGGGCAGGAACCGGCTTCCACCCAGTGCAGCCCAGGGAAACTGGTATCTCCCTCACCCCTGTCCTTTACACCTGTTCCTGCCCCCTGTCCTCTCTACTGAGCTCCCGGTCCCAGGGGCCCAGCAGCCTACATGCCTTCCCCTGGGTGTCCCCCCAGCCCCTGGCACCCACTGTGTCCCTTTCTGGCCTCGGTGTCAACCCCAGACCTGCTCCTCTTCCAGGCCACCATCCCAACATGGCCCCACCATCCCCAAGCTCCCTGGCTAGAGCCCTGGGTCTTGTCCTAGGCCCCTCCTCCACTGCACCTCATCACCCCACAGCCTGTCCTCTCCAGCATCTCTCATGTCCCCTCCACTCTTCAAGGCTGCTCTGTCCCTCCCTGGCCTCCCCTCTGGGCTCCTGGCCTCCAGTCTCACCCTCTCACCACCACATCCACATGGCAGCCAGAGAGACCCATTTACTTCTAGATTCCTTTACCCTACTGCCTTCAGAGGAAAGTCCCCATCCTTGTGTGCCCTGGCCCCTGCCAACCCCTCCAGCTCCATCACTTCCCTTACTGCAGTTTCTCTCTTTCCAATCAAACCCAGCAGCTTACAGATCCCTGAAAAGATTGTAGGATCCCTCACTTCCTAACTCTTGCACCTGCTGTTCCCTCTGCCTAGAACACTCTCCCCTCAGAACAACAACCCTCTGAGGTGGATACTGTTACTGTCCCAGCTTACAGATGAGGACCCTGAGGCCCAGAGAAATTAAGTATCTGGCCAAGAGTCACACAGCCACAGAATGGCAAAGCAGAGGTTCAAATGCAGGTGGTCTGGCTTTCAACACAATCTCTCTTTATTGAGTCAATAATCATTGACTAAGTGTCATTAGGTTTCCGCACCAGGACTGCAGACCGCAGGTGTTCAGTAAATGTTCACTGAATGAGTGAATGGGACAGGGGCGGAAGGTGAGGGTTCAGATCCCCGAGGACCAGGATAAACTCTGAGAGCCCAGAGCAGGGGAGAGATGTGGTCAGATTTGCCTTTGGGTAGGTACCCATGATTCTTTGCTGAATGAGGGAAGGAAAGGAGGAAGGAGGGAGAAGACCAAGGACATCTCTCCCAGGTGATGGAGGAGAGAAGTGTTTGTGTGATGGTCCCTGTGAATGCCCATGGAGAGGAGCTAGCCTGGCGAGTGTCGTAATGGGAACACAGAGAGGCTCTGTGAAAAGCAGTAGCAGCACCAGGGCTGGCAGCTCAGTTAGGAATGGTGTGGGCCCTGGAATCTGCTGGCTGAGGTAGCCTGGCCTCCTGGGGTTGAGCCTGAGGGCGGAGGGGCACACCAGAGCCAGGGAGCCTGCACAATTGTCCCGGGGGTCAGACATGAGGAAAATGGGGCAGGTCTTCAGGCACTGGCTGTTCATAAACCTAAGGGCACTGGTGGTGGTGGGGAACCAGTGCTGATCAAGCCCATATGGTGCTTTTGTGCAAAAGGCATGCCCCTTCCCCAAGGCACTTGACCTCCATCTGCTGGGAAACTGTTGTAATAAATATGGAAATGCATGATGCCTAAGACGTGTGGTAGTCCCCTAAATACGGAGCCTATGCGCAGTGCACAAGCCCTGCAACTGTACGCAGAGGTTCTGGGAAAAGGGGAACATTGCTGGCCCAACAGGCACAGGGGCAGATGGGAGCGTCGTTGACAGATGGGTAAGCTGTCTGCTTCAATAGGTATCACAGGTTATCCTCCAGTTTGGCACCCAGAGACATCAGAAACAGGTCTTCAGGGTGTTATGAACAGAAGGCATTGTTGAGCCCACACAGGGGACTCCTTGACCACTGGTCAGATCTCTAGGGACTCTAAGACGATGGCATGACAGACCCCAAGACTAGACACCAGGGGGCATTGCTGAGCTCAGCCCAAACTCCCAAGGTCCGGGTCTGGGTCAAAATCGAGTCTGAGTCCCATTGCCCAGCGTCTGGAGTCACTAGGTTTTGGAATCAGGCACCCAGAAGCCCCTCAGCCTGGGCACCAGCTCCCTTTGGGCCATTTTCACTCCCCTCCCCGGGCCACCTCAGCCACTTCCAGAAATGGGCACGACTTCCTCTGCTCCTCCAGGAAGCTTCATTCTGCCCGCCCCTTCCAGGCCCGAGGGGCTGGCCGCAGTTGCCCGCCTTCCCCCGCCCCCGCTCCCCCCTCCCCAGTTCCACCCCGGCTTCAGCCTCCCTGAAGCTTCCGGCCAGAGTGGAGGCGCCGGGGCCCCACAATTTTTATGTCCCTTTGCCGGGGTTTCCCGCATTCGAGGCCCCGCCAGTCCCTCAGGTCACCCACCGTCTGAACCTCTTCTCCTCCCTCTAACCCCCCTCCCCCGCGAGGCAGCGTTCACCGTGCCCCTCCCCCCGCCCAGTACCTCGGGCTCTGCCCTGCCCCCACGGCCGCCAGGAAGGACGCCGCCTGGGTCCCGTGCCAGGCCTCTGAGTGTGCGGCCCCTCCCTGCCGGGCCAGGAATGCGGCTGGACGGCGGGGGCGGCGCAGACACCCGGCGCTCAGGCCGGCCCCATCACCCAGGCTGTCAGGCAGGTGGCCCCAGCTCGCTGGGGCCTAAGTTTCTTCTAGAAGGAAAGCAGGATCGCCTGCCTTTCCATCAGGCCACCAAACTTGGTGGCTTTATTTCGGAATCAGCCTCTAAGCTGCCTTATCCCTTGCCTGCCCAAAGAGAGATTTGAGGCCCGGAGTGGATTTTATTTTTTAAAACTTGCTGGAGTCTCCCTTTTTTCACCATTTTCCTGGAGAGCTAGCTCTCAGTGCTCCTTGGAGAGACTCCATCTTGCCTTCAGCTTTGTGCTTTTATTTCCGGCTCATTCTGAATTCAAGCTCCCTTTTGCCTCCACACCCAGCTCCCAAGACACAGGTACACCCCAGGCAAGGACTAGATTTCATTTTTAAAAAGTGGCCTGTGGCTTCTCCTCCACCACCACCACCACCACTATGTATACACACAGGCACATCAGGGAAACCTGGTTGAGTGTATGCCGGGGGTTTTCTAGAGGACCAGTTACCAGACCTAACTGGACTGCTTCTCAGACCAAAAAGCAGTAAAGTTTGAAACCTATCTCAAGTGATGACCTCTTGCAGCCTCAACTTTCTCAACAATAAAATGGGGATAATAATAATGTCCATCTTCTTAAGAGGATTAAATGAATTAACACACATCAAATGCTTAGAGCCACGCTGGATGCACAGTACCCGGTGGATAAATGTTAGAGGTTATTATATCACCCTCACCTTAGCCCAGAAACAGCAATACACAGACTTGAGACGTCCCAGGACTGGCTTTAATTTCAAAAAACTGGTTGGGGTCTCTCCGTACATCAGGAAAAGTGTATACCAGGCTATGACCCCCAGGGATTCAGCACTGGGCCTGGTCCAATCCCATTCCAGCCACCAGGCCCTGTCATTTCATCATGAGGGCCAATCCCAGACTGCCCCCATCAGCCAGAGACAAGAGGTCGGAGGTGAAATTGCCCAGGACTGGATTCTTTCTCTCCAAAGCCCCTCTCTAGGGAAGCTAGCTATGTCTTTCCAAGGAGAGTTGCTCCAGCCATCAGGCTCAGTTTGGACAGAAGATCAACATCCCAGCCCTGGGGGTCAGCGCCCCGGCCCTGGTGGCCGCTCCAGTGCCTGTGTGCCCACCAGCACGTCCATGAGGTAGTCCAGCTCGGCCTCATCCAGCTCTGGAGCTTCCTCCTTGCCTGGCCCATCCTCAGGGCTGGATTTGTGGCCCTCAGAGACTGGTGCCCAAAATTCACTGTCATACATGGAGGTGTCAATGTCCTCGAATAGGCCCTCAAGCCCATCGTCCAGCAGACAGCCAGTGGCTGGGCCCAGCAGGTCCAAGGCACCCAGGCTGGGTGGGGCTGCCCCACTGGGGCGGCCTGGCGGCCCCTCGTCTACCAAGGGTTGGGGGGCCTGGCTCAGGCCCTCAATATGGCTGAGGTCCTCCAGGAGGCTGGCCATGGAGGCTGAGAGGGCGGCGTCCGAGCTGGCCAGCAGATTATCAGCTATGCCAGGGGCTGTAGGTGGGCTGGGCGCAGGCGGCAGGGCAGCTGCTGGTGCCATGGATGCCTGGATTCGCCGCAGTGTGTTCACTACCAGCACCAGGTGCCGCAGGTCTGGCTCACTCTGCCGCAGGCTGTGGTGGAGCTTGAGCACTGAAAGGTCAAAGAGGGAACTGGAGGCCACAGCCGGGGGTGCTTGTGCCACTGCTGGGTGGCCAGGTTCCAGCCACCAGGCGTCAACTGCCAGGGCTTCCTTCTCCTCCTCCTCCTCCTCCCGCTTGCGCTTCAGGCCCTTGCTCAGCATCATCTGTGGGGAGGGAGAAGTCATTCAGTTATGGAAAGCCAATGTGAAGTTCTCATGCCTGTGTGATCTTGGGCAAATCACTTAGCCTCTCTGAGCCTAGGCTTTCTTAGGGAAACTTTGAGAGCTGAATGATAATTGTATCTATTTCATAAAGTTGTTTTAAGGAATAAATGAGATAATATACAAAAAGCACTTTACAATGGTGTCTGGCACATAGCAATTACTCCTATGAATAAGTATTATTCATAATAACTATGATTATTTATTTCTTCAATGAACCATGTGAAATGTCCAATATTTAACCTTTTTTTAACCTACAAAAGCAGCTGTTTCATATGGTTTAATCTAATATTTATTGACTGTCTAATTGTATCAGACAATAAATAAATAAACAAATACAGGAAATGTACAGATGGTGCTAGGAAGATACTAAAAGGTTCTGGAGAGTCGTTAGGGAAGGCTCCTCTGAGGAGGTGACATTTGAAATGAGCCCTCAAGTACGAGAAGGAATCAGCCCTGGAGGAACCGGGGGGAGGCATTCTGGGAATAAAGAACGACGGCAAAGGCAAAGAGACCTAGAGGCTGGATGAGCTTGAACTGAAAAAAGACTCCATGGTCAGTGCGCAGAGCGACACAGTATGGGGTGAGGGGGCAAGTTTGAGAGTAGGCAGAGGCAAGGAACTTGGATTTTAAGCAGGAAGGAATGCGGTGTTGTGGACTGGTTAGGTTTCCAGAATATCCCCTTGGCTGTTACGAGGAAGTGGGGAAGGTTGTTGGGAAGGTGGGGAGTCCATTCTGAGGCTACTGCACTCTGGGGTGGGCGATGGTGGAGACTTGGGAGTATAAAATAGTAGTGGACGTGGAAGGAAGTTGGATTTTAGGATTTATTTGCGAAGCAGAGTGGACAGAGCTTGCCGGAAAATCCTGATGGGCACGGAGGTCAATGAGAGAAGTTTGAGGACCCACTTTTCCCGGGGAGGGTGCCCCTGGCCCAATCTGCTTTTTAAAAAACAGACAGCCTGCAGGGTACAGTACCTAGACCCTTGCCCAGTAGGACATTTGGAGTGACCCTTCACACTACTCAAAACTGGGTCTCCCCTCCTTCCTAGCCGACCCGGGAGTCCGGAACCACAGGAATTCAGCCCCCACCCCCGACTCCGCCCCCTGGTCCCGGCGCCCCCTAGCGGCGCCAGGCCGTCTTTCCCCCGGGGATTCCGGCTCCTCAAACCCAGGGACCCTTTACACTGCCCGGCGGGACGCGGTCGTTCTTGCCTGCCGCTCGGGAACTTGAGGGCCGGGATCCCCGGAGGGCTGTTCTGCCCTCTTGGCCTCCGCTCACTTCCGGAAGGCAGTGGAGGCGACTCCTCCCGAAGCGGCTGCGGCGGCGGCGGGGGCGGGTGAGTCACGCAGCCGGAGCCAGGGAGCCGGCGCCTCCGCCCCCTTCCCCGGCTGCGGTGTGATTCACCCGGCCCGGCCGGGGCGGGCGGCACATAGAGGCCCGCGCGTCTCGATCCCGGGCAGCCCTGGCGCGCACCTGCCGGACCCGGGGATCGAACCTGCTAAAGGACCCCGTGGCCAGTACCTCTACTTTCCCCAGGCCTCTTCCCTTCATTTACATACCCAGCTCACCAGTTGCCAATCAGAACGAAGAGGGAGCCACCCGCAGCCAATCAGGAAGCGGTGGCGGCAGCATTGCTCGCTCACTCTCCTTCAGCAACCGGCACCTGGGTCGAGAGACGCAGTTCTGACTTCGGCGCACGACTCCAGGCTCCTGACTCCCTTTAGCTACCGCCCACTTTCGTGGTGGCTCCGCCCTCCACCCAGGGATTGGTCCTAGACGGTGATGGGCGGGGCCTATAGGGGGCCGTTTCGAAGAGAGAAGTTGGCTTCAGGGCGCATGTCCCGGAGACTTAGCGAGGGGGAGAAAGTAGAGTAACTATTTGTCCTGTGGGATAGTGGCGGGGTGGGGTTTTTGTCTCTCGAGGCGCGGGCCCCTTACACCTGCCTACGCACCTGCCAAACCCAGCACTGAACTTCGTACGAATCCAGCGCCAACAGAGGCCTACACTCTAGGCCAGATAGGCCTAGGTTCAAATTCTGACTCGATGTGTGACCTTGGAAAAATGTTTGACATCTTTGAGCCACACAAAGCATGTTAAATGGGATCTTTTTAGCCTACTTCTTGACAGTTAGGAAAATTAAAATAAGGTCGTATCAGATTCAGCAAATGCTGGGCGGTTGGACTCAATCTTGGTTACAAGTGGGACTAGGAGGGTGGGGGTGGGATGCCACTGGAGTCCCATCCTGGGCTCCATTTCCTGAGTAGCTGTGTGACCCTGGGCAAGTGTTTTAATCCCTTAGGAGGGTCTCAGTTTCCTTACCTTTAAAAGAAGAGAAACAGCGTCTGGCTCAGAAGATTGTTTTGAGGATTAACTAGAACAATTCGTACAAAGTACTCAGAATGGTGTGTAACATATCCTTTTGTTAGTAGTAGTGGCTGTTGTGGTAATAGCACAGGCTCTTAGTTCAAGGGCAGACATGCAGGGTGGGCTGCAGGCAGACGGGAATTTAATACTTGTCCCATAAACTGACAATGGGACTTACCTGCAAGTAGCTCATCTGCTAACTCCTCTGGTGCTTTGGGAAGAACTGTTTGTGAATAAAGCTCTGGACCAAAGTAAGCTAGCAGAAATGCTAACCAGACTTGCTGAGTCAGGCAGCCATTATCAATGGATGCTCAACCCTTAGGGTGAAAAGTTAGTGGGGAACAGAATCTTGATAGCTTCCAAAGCATCAATGCATAGATGACTTGCTAACTGCAAAGAGGGAAATGTCCTTTTATGATGTGGAAATGTGGTGCTCACCACCTTAACCATGTAGTGAAACTTTGTATCCACAGTAGTGGGATACCCTGACACTGGGTAGCACCTGATACAAATGCATTAGGAAGTACAAACATTCCTGGTGGAGCCTCCATGTTAAATTGCATGAATTGAGTCTCATCAAGTGTCTAGACCCAACCTCAGCTTATAGGGAACAGAGTAACAAATTAAACACAAGCACAATCAGACAAATACAGAACATGAGATATCTACAGCACAACTGTGTTGTTCTAACCAAAAATTCAATTTCAAGAAGACACAGGAAGGGATTGCTAGGGTTGAGGAGGGGAGAGGATGTTGCAGAATAAAAGATACTGTAAAATTTAATTATTAAACCAAATAGGCATGTGAATCTGCATTAGATCCTGATTTTGGGGGAAAAACTTCTATACAAGATATTCTTGGGGAAATTTGAATATAGACTGGATAGTAGATGATATTATGGAATTTTTGTTTCTCTTAGATGTGATATAGTTTTGTGGTTTGTAGGTGAGTGTCCATCTTAAGAAATGCCTGCTGAGCTATTATATTAGGGGTAAAGTGTCAAGATGTCTGCACTTTACTCTCCAATAGTTCAGCAAAAGAAAAAATGTGCATATACACATATACATATGCAATTAAAGGAAACTTAAAATGTTAACAATTAAACATAGGTGGGAGAGTATTCAAATCTTTTCTATGTGCTTGAAATTTTTCATAATAAAAAGAGGGTCAAATGCTAAGTAGAACCAGGCTCCTGCTAGGCAAATTCACATAATTTCCCTCATACCCTATCTTTTTGGCCTGGGAAAAGGGAGGCTCACAGTCTCCCAGTGGCTCTTTCCAGGTCATACAGGGAAGAAGAACTCACAGAAGTCTGAGGAATTCAACATGTATTTATTGAGCCTACTATGTCCCGGGCACAGTTGCAGACAATGAGGGCACAGCACTGCATTTGCCTCATGGAGTCTCTCTCCTCACAGATCAGGGGAGAGAGGCGGAAAGAGAAAAGAAACATGAAAACAAATGAATCAAGCAATTTCTATGGGCCAGGCACTGTTTAGGCACTGAAGATATAGCAGTAAAATTATAAACAAAAATCCCTAATGTGAGGAGGTGGACAATAAACTTAATAAAGCAATTATTTAGTATCTTAGAAGGTGACAAGTGAAAAGGAAAAGCAGAGCCGGAGGAGAGTGATGAAAGGGTGTGCACTTTGGACAGGGAGCTGGTGGGGATCGAGGGGTCTCTGAAGAGGTGACATTGAGTAGAAACCTGATGAAATGGGAGTGGTAGTAAAGCTCTGTAAAAAGAGTGTTCCAACCAGAAGGAGGTATCAGTGCAAAGGCCCTGAGGCTCAGGGTGCTACCTGTCTTTGACCCACAGCAAGGCCAACGTAGCCGGACTGTATGCTGCAGGGGAGGAGGTCGGAGAAGTTTCTAGGACCTTTGGAGCACCCTACGGACCTTTGTTTTTCATTCTGAGTAGGATGAGGAATCCCTGGAAGATGAATAAATGAGGCAGATAATTTCTGCTTCTGTTCAGCGACTTGAAGAAAACAAATAGGACGGGAAAACAGAGAGGTCAGGGGAGAGGTACCTGTAGCTAGGGTGGTCCGGGAGAGCTTCCCAGAGGAGGTGACATTGGAGTTGGGACCTGAAAGTGGAGAAGGAGCCAGGAATTCAAAGGGCTGGGGGAAGGGACAAAGAGAGAGCCCGGGCTTCGGGAAATGAAACCAGAAGCGAAGCCACCGGCCTGGCAGGCCGGGGGAGGAGCCTCCGCCAGCTGGGGAGGGAGGGGGTTCGGGGAGCGCCCCTCCCGCAGCCGCCCGCCCCACCCGGCCCCTGGGGAGGGAGGAGGCGCCGGCTGGGCTCCCGGGTCGGCAGCCTGCCTGCCAGCTCGGGGCGGAGGGTGAGCAGGTGGGAGGGACCGAGGTGGCCAAGGCCCATCCCCCACCACGGGACGGCGGGGGAAGGCAGGTTGGGGAACGTGGACTCTGACCTCAGGACCCGGTTTCCTCTGCGGGGCCAGCCTTTCTACTTCTCTCGCCAGTTCCCTGACTTCTCTCTCTGGGCCTCTCTGAACCTCAGTTTGATCATCTGGAAAGTAGGGGTGCATCTCATACTGGCCTCACTGATACTAACAGGCTCGGCGATCCCGCTTCTCTCCTGTATCTTTAGGGCAAAGAGAGCCTATGTAAAAGTGACTCAGGTCTCCTTCCTCCACTGCTCAACACCCTCCCAAGCCTCTCATTTCACTCAGGGTAAAGCTCAAGTCCTCCCTGTGGGACTCCCGCAAGACACTACATGATTTGTCTCCCTCAACTCTTTCACCCTATCTCCTAGGACTCTTCCCCTTGCTCCCTTTACTCCAGCCACACAGACCTCCGAAGGGTCCCTCAGACATTCCACTCATCCTCAGACCACCGGGCCTTTGCACTGGCTGTTCCTGCTGTGGGGATTGTTTCCCCACAGATTCACACGTCTCACCTCTCACTTCCTTCCAGTCTTTCTCAAATGTCATCTTGTCAGGGAGACCTTCTCTGGCCATCCATCTAGATAGTGACACCCCCATCACTTTCCTGCTTTCTTTTTCTCCACACCATTTATCACCACTTGACAGACTGTACACTTTACTGTCTATTTTAGTAAACAGTACACACTCGTGTTTATTTCAGCCTTCTCCCACTGTGATACTTTCCAAGAGCAGGGACTCTGTTTTGTTCATGCACCTGGGAGAGTGCCAGGTCCACAGTAGGCACTCATTTTGAGCAATTATTGGAATCCTTGGTGTGCAGCAGGCACCCTCTTACACACTTTGCATGCTTGCTCAGTGACGCAGGTATTACTCCAGGTCTTGAGGGTGGGACATGGTGCGTTTGAAGAACGGCAGAGGATGGTGTGAGGAAGATGAATTCAGAAAGGTGGGATGGAGGGTTGGCCATTGCAAGGTTGGGAGTTCATCTTCTCAACAACAACAGCAAAAAAAAATTGTTTTTAGTGCCCCCCTCATTGGTCCCAAGCATAGTTCTATGCACTACAACATGACCCTCTCAGAGATTCCAGCAGACCAGGAGGCTAACCATAAAGAGGTCATAAATAATTTGAGATTGGTAAGAAAATCAAACAATGTGAAGTGGGATTGGGGAGAGGCACCTCAACACGTTGAGCCAGGAAGGGCAGGGAAGACCTGAGAAGGGGACATTTGGATTGGTGAAACTATGGAGAAAGTGTCCTTTGGGCAGTTAAGAGCAAGTACAAAGGCCTTGGGGTTAACTGGAGTCACATGAGGAAGGAGAGAATTGAGATTACACTGGGGAAGTTAGGAGCAAGATTGCCAGGCCTCACAGGCCTTGGTGAAGTTGGGGTTTTTATTCAGAGTGTGAGAAGTCACCAGATGTTTTAAGTGGGAGGAAGACATGATCGAATGGGCATCCACACTGAAATATGGACCTCATGTGCCTTAAGATCTCCTTGACCACCTCCTCCTCTCTCTCCAGATTGGCACCCACCTGTTAGTTACCTAGCCGATTTTAGATTTAGAGGCAATGCTCCTTTCAGGGTGAGAATTTTGCTTCGAGCCAGAAAGCAAAGGCAAAACTCCCTCTCCTTTCCCTGTCTGTGGGCTACACCCAGGTATGGTTCCTCCTTACAATCCTTCCAGAAAAGTCCCTAATGCTGTGTAAACTTACCTGCTACCATGTCTTCAAAGGTCTTTGTGGGGGCCTAGCCACTGCAGCAGCGTATCATAGCGCATCTTCCCTGGCCTCCTGTCTTTCCCCCTCACTCTCACCACCCTGGGCTTATACCTCCTAATCATCTGAAACATTAACTTAGCTGGGCTCTGCTTCTTAGCCAACAGTTTTCTAGAAAGATCTGCTTTTAATTCTGGGGGTCTTTGGGCACTTTTTCTCCTCTGGGCCTCAGCAACACATTTCATACAATGAAAGATTTGACTTTTTAAGTGCCAGAGCCCCCCCTTTTTTTTGAATGGAGGTACTGGGGATTGAAGCCAGGCCCTTGTGCATGGTAAGCATGTGCTTTACCACTGAGCTATACCCTCCCCCAACAGAGAGCCCTATCCTTTGACTTTAATTCACGTGACCCAGTTTCTACCTCCTGTGTCCACCTGTGTCTGGGGAGTCTAGTCTACCAAGAAACAACAAATAAAACAGTTAAGTAGGCTCTGGAGGTAGACTGAATTTGAGTTCTAGCTCCTTGGTACTCACTCTTCCTAGCTGTGTGACCCTGAGCAAGTGACGTGGCCTCTCTGAACCTCAGGATTCTCCTATGTAAAACGTGGTTAACAGTATCTATTTCTATATAATCATAAGGATTCAATGACTTAATTCAAAGAAAGTAAGTAGAACAGTGCTCTTAACAAGCATTCAATAAATGTTACATTTAATAATATACCTGCCTCAACTTTGACAGGGAAGGGGTACAGGAATCCACAGAACTTACTAGGTCTCTCCCATTGACCCACTGAAGTTTAGAAAATTTAGACAACACCATCCCTTCCAAAATACTTTTATTAGAAAAAAAATCATTACAAACAAAAAAACCCACCACAAAACCCGCCTTTCTTTTAAATAATGCGGCATGGAGCAGTTTGGTTTCCACCCTATTGCACGTGGTCCGGCCTGGTCATGAATCAGGAGGCTGCTGGGACTGGGGTCCTGTGAAGGAGGTGGGGTTCAGCCTGAGGGGAGGAGGCCAGCCCCTCCCATGCCCTGGAGGTGCCAAGAGGCAGAGGCTGCATTTCCATAGCAACCAGGCAGCACATACCTGTCATCCTTTGACAGGCCCAGCTTATCTTCCCTGAGGCCCCAGTGGACACAGGGGAGTAGGAACTGGAGGGAAAGGCAAGAAGACATGTGGAAGTGGGAAATCAGACTCCCAGAAACAGAGTCTCATTAAGGCATTTGGAACAGATAAATTAATTCAGGAAGACCCACCTTCACAGAAGGCTGCAATAACCAGACACACACACACATGCAAGACAGTTTGTGGAACCCTGAAATGGGAGAAGGGAGGCCACAGTCACTGTTTAGAGCCCCTGTCAAAACATACCCACAGAATTGCATCCAGGGGTTCAGCCCACCAAGGCTCAGATGAGGAAGGAAGCCCCCTCTAAAAGTTTTAGGATCCTAGAATGATTTCCATGATGTGATCTAGTTCATTCCATTCCCAGGACCCTGGGGCACAGAAAAGGTTGTGAGGAGGCTCTGCTGGTGCCAGTGCGGGCTCCTTCTCCACTGTGGATGTGTCAATGTCCAGAAAGAAGTCATCCAGGCCAGAGTCCCCCAGGTACCGGGAGCTCAGAGCTTCTAAGAAGACTGGATCAGGCTGGGGCAGCACTTCATTCTGGGAGCCGGGGGGAGCCCCTGGATTCTGAGAGGGCTCGGTCTCGTCCATGGAGGTCTCGAGCTCCCTAAGAATAGAGCCGATGGTGGCTGACAGGGAGAAGTCCTCCTCACCCAGGAAGAGGGGCTCAGGAGGCAGGGCAGGTGCAGGAGTCAGGCAAAGAGCGGCTTGGAGCTGCTGGAGAGTGTTGTGGATGAGGACATGTCTGCGAAGGCTGGGTGCTCGGGGGCCCAAGCTTCGCTGGACTTTGTCTAGGGAGATGCGGAGCAGGGCTTGCTGGTAGCTCCGCAGGCCTGCCGGGCCCCAGGCCCACTTCTCATCCTCCTCTTCCTCCTCCAAATCCGAGTGTTTCCTCTTCAAGCCTCCTACCATGATGCCCTGTGGAGAGAAGAGGGGCAAGTCAGATACAGCAGGGCGAGTTCAAATCCCGAATCTCCTGTATGGTTGTTGATTTGTAATGATCCAAATCTCAGTTTTTGCGTCTATAAAATGGAGACAGTATGAATCCCACAAGGCTAAGGAGGAGAGTAAATGTATGTGATTAAGAAAACAAGATCTGGACTTAAACATAGCTGGGTTTGAATCCCACTTACTTGCCTGTGTGGCCTCAGATAGTGAATTTACCTCCATGAGACTCAATTTCCTCATCTACAAAATGAGAATCCTAATTCAAGCCCCTCTAAGTCTTAAAGCTAATCTTCCCACAATACTCTTTTCTTCAAATGGGACATACACAAGATAGGTGTTGGGTACAGAGACCTGGCCTGAAAGTAGCGAATCCTAGTTTGAATTCTGCCCTTCATGCTGCTCAGCTGTGGGTCTTGGGAAGTGATGTAACGTAACCTCTCTGGGCCTTAAGGGGATTGTAAAAATGCTCACCCCCGTTAGAAGATCCTAAGAGTGATATGCATAGACAGCGTCCACCACACAGGAAACACTTAATGAACAACAGTTAACTGCCATTTATTCATTCAATATTTCTATTTGAGAGTCTACGATATTCCAGCCACCTGGAACCCTGTTAGGGTACCTATCTGTGGAGACTCTCCTTTCACAGGGAAGATTATCTGCTCATGCCCTCTTCCTAACTAACTGGGAGCGCTCCCAACAACCAGGAAGGGGACTTCCTCATTCCCTCTGTGGGTGCCTTCAGGTTCCCTCTGGCCGCACCCCACAAGAAAACTTGCGGGAACACGACTCACGCCAAGTGCCGCCCCTACCGGCCCATCCCAACCAAACCTCGGCACCCTGCAAGGATTCCCCGCTCGGCACCCAGACACGCCACAAATTGGCCCAGGGACTTCTGGGAAATGTGGGTCTATAGCCACCAGGCACACGCACTGACGTTGAGCGTGCACTACAATCCCCGGAAGGCTCCGCACGCCTCAGGGACGAACCTTCCCCACCCTCCCTCAGGGCATGCGCAGAGGAGCCTGGGGTGGGTGGGGGAAGGGAACCCGGACGTCCAGCTGCGGGACGCCTGCCGAGCCCCGCCCTCCTTTGCCTCCAGGGCGGTGAGTCTGAGCTCCACGCCCTGAACACCCCTCCCCCACCCCAGACTCTGGCTCTAAAACTGCTTTCTCCCGGTCCTTCGGACCGCAGAAGGTCCTGGATTCTTCCCGCAAACTGCCCCAGGGTTCAGAGACCCAGGCCCCAACACGTCGCTCAAAGACTTAACAATACTCTCCGACCCACTCCGTTCGGGACACTAGGTATCTCAATTTTGAGACCTTCCTCCGTCAATTTTCCACTATTCTCCCGTCTTTCAAATGCCTCTCGACTTCACCTCCAGTCTCCCCCTCTGTCTCCAAGACCTGACAGGGAACTCTCCCCATCACCCCATCTCCGCCGCTGGGAGATCAAGAGTCCTTGCCCCCCCAGTCCTCTTGCTTCTCCAAATATCCGGGATCCCAGCCCAAACCTGCACACCTTTTCCAGAACACTAAAGCCCCGAATTCAGCCCGTCTCGGAGACCCAAAGTGTCCTAATCTCCAGATTCCCTGCCTCAAAAGTTCCTTCTCTAGTTCTCTCGCTTCTCCAAACACCCCATGTCTCAGCTTCAAACTCCTTCCCTTGAAGATCCTGCCCACCCCCAACTTCGCCTTTCGTCCAGGATCCCGAAACTCAGTCTCCGGTCCCTAACCTTCCCCCCAAACCCTATCATCACCCTTAATCTGCGCCCCTCACTCCCGCCGATATCCCGCCTCCACAACTCTCGGGGGCGCGCCTCCACCTCCCCCAACCCAAGGCAGATCCCAAGCCAGGCAGCCACACCTCACCTCAACTGCCAGATTCGCAATGACCACCTCCGGGAACGCCCGCAGCTTTTTGACCCTCCAGCACTGAGCAGGAGCCTTGCTCACCTCTCCGGGGCCTCTCGGTCTGGACTCAGGCTCACCCAGCTTCGCCCGGGAGCCGAACCGCGAGCCACGATTGGCTAGAGCCCTGCCCGCCGCTGGGGGCGGATTGGCTGGGCGGAGCCACCCACTGGTCTCCAGTAGACGGCCGACTCGCCCTTCCCTACAGTGCTCCGCGGACCATTTAAAGAATTCCGACTCGCTGGGAGTTGGGAGGCCAAGTCTCTAGGGTCGGGGGAGTATCAAAACTGTTTTCTTTCAACTCAACTATTGTCCTTGCTCCAAGATCGTCATCGTGGCTCTCTGCGATCCCTTTATACCAGACCTGGACCCCGTAGCGGAACAAGAGTGGCTGGCACTCCCCACCCGTACCGCTTTCCTGGAGGGCGGGGCTGAGCCTCTCGCGGATGCCGCGCCCCTTGGTTTCCGAGGGCGGACGCTGCGGAGCGGAGGAGGATGACGTACTGAAGATCAGCCAATAGAGTGTCGCGGCCTATGTTGCTTGGGCGACTGCAGCCCCGCCCTTCGCCTCCCCTGTCCTCCCGCCCCCAGCGCTTCTCCCCCGCAGCTCTCTTCTTATAAGGACTTCTCCTTAGCGTGTCTTCTGGTAGTTCCTCCTACCTCCTCCTGACGTCCCATCTCTCTTTCAGGTTGGCACCCCTGCTGCTAGAAACTCGTTCGTGGCTCCTCACTGTCCTGGGGACAAAGTCCATACTCCTAATTTTTGCGTCAGACCTTCAGGTCTGGGCTGATACACACTCCTTATTCCCTACAGTCCTGCCACACAGATTGACTTTAAGTTTTTCTAAAATGACTTCAAGTGTTCTCCACCACCATGAACACAGAAATTCTGTCTTGTTTTCTTCCCTGCCTTATCCCTGGTGCCCACAAGACACATAGCAAGTACTCAAAAATGAGAAAAATAAAAGGCTTTTGGAACTTTAAACTTGTTTCCCCATCCTGAAAATACACCGTTTCCAAGATGCCTCTCATCAGAACTGATCTCAAAGGATTCCTTCTCTCAGAAGCCTTCTCTGAGGATTTAAGGTAGGTTAGGACCCATTCTGGTCTCCCATGGTGTCCTGTACTTCGTCCAACGCGGCCTTGACTCCTCTGCCCGGGCCTCCCCCATCCTGGCCCCGGGCTGTCACTGTCTGGACTGTGGGCCCCCTGAGGACATGTACCTAGGTTATCTGGGTCTCCCACTGCTTGGTTCCCAGCATCACCCAGTACAGAGCTGGACACAAAGCAGACGACCAGTGAAAGTTTGTTAGATGCCCAGACAATGGGACAGAAATAAAGAGGGTGGAAATATAAGTGCTAGTGTCTCGAAAGCCTGTACCAGTATTGCCCCACCCCCACAACAAGTTCTCACCAAGGGGAGGAGGATGATTTTCTCCAGGCCACTCCTGAGAAGGCTCCTCAGACTAGTTCTCACCGGTTGGAATTTGTCAACCAAGTTGTCCAGGTGTTTGCAGAAGCAGTAGATGATTGGAATGAATTCTTTGGGGGGGGGGAGCATTGGGGGCTTAGGTGGGGGGAGGCTGGAGGTAGAGAGGAGTGGCTTGCTCAGGTCTGGGAAAGGTGTCTCTGGGGAGTAAAGGTGGGGGAGAGTAGATTCCTAAGAGGGGCATAATTAGGAAGAGACAATTCTTCCTCTTTCCCCTCCCAAACTTGCCCCTCCAGGGTTCTGGTCTCCCGGTGGCCCCACTGTAATCCCATCTCCAGGATACAGCCCCAGGCTTCTTTCTGGATGCCTTTCTTCCTTCCCCAACCAACTGTCCACTCAGGCTCCTCCCACTCTCCTTTTTCTTCCTCAAGCCCTTTGGGCCCTCCTGGGTTCCCAGCCTCTACTCTTTCATCCTTCCATTCACCTTTACACAGTAGCCAAGGGATGTTTTACAAAACACAGACCTGATTGTGCCCCCTCTCCAGCTCCACTCCTTGCAGAAAACCTTTGACTAAAGCTCAGACTTTTTACAACGACCCTGTACAGTTAAGAGTCCATGGGAACAGTCTCTTGGGGCTGATCGCTCCTCTCCTCTGAGCAAAGTATTATTAACTGTGGGGATAGATTTTAGTTCCTCAGAGGGGCCATGTGCTCTCCTGCCTCCTGACCTTTGCTCACATGGTATCTTCTGCCCAGAATGCCATCACTCCTTAGAACTTCCTGGTGGAGTCTCACCAAACCAGGTTTTGGGTGGGACATCCCCTCTTCCACAGAACCTTGTTTGCTCTTCAAGCTGGGCGCCTCAGCCCTCTGAGCTTCCTCCATCAGAGCCCTGGCCACTCTATGTTGTCACTGTTAGAGGCAGGGCTGTCTTTCCTGCTGGACTGTGAGATCCTTGAAGGCAGAATCACCACTGGGTCCCCAGCACAGAGCCAGGCAAGGACATGAATGAATGAATACCCAGAAAATCTTACACGGAGGAAGACAGAGACACTGAGAAGCCCAGACAGAGCCAGAGAGAGGAAGAGTCACAGAGTTACTCCTCTGGAATAATTTGAAGCTCTTGGCTCCAGATTTATTGCTCCCTTCCTTTGTTCTCTACTTCCCAGGACGCTGTCCTCCCGGACAGGGCCAGAGCCCTAGTCGTACTGGTGGGAGGGGTAGGTGCTGTGCCCGTTGTACTCATCAGTGGTAAGGCAGTGCAGCATGAAATGGCCCAGGTCGTGTTTGGAGATGACCCTTGAGGGCCCTCGCCCATCCAAGGTCACTGAGTAGGCCCCAGTCAGAGGCTGGTCTCCTGCAAGGTAAAGACAGAGAGGCCAGGTTAATCAGATGTCCCTTCCCCCTCCCCCAACATGTGATCACTCCAATGACCATCCCAGGGTGTCTGCAGTGTGCCCAGCCCAGATGGTTTAAGAGCTAACAATGTATGAAGTCCTTCCCACGTGCAGGGCACTAATCTGTACCCTTTACTTCATTCAGTCGACAAATCCTTACCGATGACCTATTATGTGTCAGGTGCTGGATACCCAGCAAGGGACAAAACAGACATGAGGGCTAATCCTGCCCTCAGCATGCAGTCACTAGGAAAAGGCAACTGATAAGAAAGTGAAATAGGTAATATGTCAGATGGAGAGAAATAAACCAGAGACTAGGCTAGGAACTATTGTTAATTCTATTTTACAAGTGGGCAAATTGAGTCTCGGAGAGAGGAAGTCACGTCCCAGGGTTGCAAAGGGTCACTTCCCAGTGGCAAAGGCTAGATTTGCTCTGCTCCCCAACCCCCTTCACCTAGGCATGACCTGGCTGCTACCAGGGCATCCAGTATCTGCATTATGATAATTAAAAATACCATCTGACAGTGACCAACTAAATTTGGGGGTCAAATGCAGGATATCAATTCAGGGACAACCTGGAATCATGTTCAGTAAGAAACACATGCCCTCACCCATGTGGCATTTCAGCCAAAAGTGCTTAATCTGTGTCTGTGAGAAAACCACCAGAGAAATCCAGATATGGGATATTTAAAAAGACACCTGACAGGGGGAGAGTATAGTTCAAGTGGCAGAGCACATGCTTAGCATATACAAGTTCCTGGGTTTAATCCCCAGGATGGCCTCTAAAGATAGACTGATAGACAAACAAACAAACAAAAAAACCAAACAAACCTAATTGCCCCCCCCCAAAAGACACATGGCCTGTTATGTTTCCTGTTATGAGGAATATTAAAAATAAAAAAGATTTGGAGGATTGTTCCAGGGTAAAGTTGACATGGCAACTAAACACAACACATGATCCTGGACTGGATCCTGATTTTGAGGGGAGGGGGAGGTGGAAAGACTTTTTTTTTTGGCAATTGGGAAAATTTGAATATGGAGTGGATACTAAGTGATGTGGCAGAGTTAATGTCAATTCCCTTGGTGCAGTGATGTTACTGTGGTTCATACCCAAATATTTCTTCTTGGGAGATGCCTATCAAGAGGTTCTAGGAGTAGAGTGTGCCAGTGTCTGCAACCTACTCTCAGATGGTTCAGAAAAAAAAAATACACACAGACATACACTTATTTTAAAATATATATATAATACATACATATTCACATATACACACATACACATTAGATGCATGCACAGATGAAAGACAGAAAGACAGATAAAGGAAGCAAACAGGGCAAAAAGTTAACAGGTGAATCTAGATAAAGGGTCTATGGGTATTCTTAAACCTTTAATTTCTTCAGCTTTCCTGGAGGTTTCCAAGTTTTCAGACACATACAAAAAAAGCAAAACTAAAAAGTAATCTGGGGAGAGTAGAGCTCAGTGGTAAAGCGCATACTGGTAGCATGCATGAGGTCCTGGGTTCAATCCCCAGGACCTCCATTAAAAAAAATGAATTAAAAAAAAAAGTACTCTGTGTTAAATAATTAAATTTTAGGCACGATCTCCCTGGATATTCACTTCAAACGTGGGAGATCAAGAAGTAACATCATGAGCCCTGTTTAAAGATGAGGAAACTGAGGCTCAGAGGCCACAGGCCTGAGTCCAAGCGGTGCTGGGGCTGGGACTTTTACCCAGCTTCTCCACCATGCAGCTTTATTGCTGACTCAAAGCTTTGGATTCTCGTTCCAGTAAGGTCCTGAATTGAAGCTAAACCCTGAAGCTTAAACTTCTGGAAGGCGTGCAGGCCTCCTCTTCCTGCAGGCAGAGGGCACAGCAGAATCACTGGTCCCGCAGGCAGGCAAATGCAAAGGCGATGTAAGTGCCGGGCTCCGGCCTCTGCCCTGCAATTCCCTCATCCCAGGATGTCCTCCCATCCCCCAGACACTCACCCGATTCCCTCTCTCCCTGCGCCAAGCCATCTCCTTAGAGATCCTCTGCTGTATAAGCAGCACCCCATTGCTCCCTTCACCGAGCTTTATTGTTTCTTCATTCATCACAAGAATAGAAATCATCTATCTCTGGTTTGTCTCCCCTGCTAGAAACGTAAGTCTCATGAGAGCAGAGATTGTATCGTCAGTACTTGTCATGGGGGCCCGACACACACTTCCCCTGCCAGAGACATTTGTAAATGAATGAATCTCTCCATCCTTCAGTCTTCCTCTGTATCTCTCTCAATGTGGATTCAAAACCTGGGAGGGGAAAAGAGGGTGTGGTTCCCTCCGCAGCACCCCCTGGACGTGAGGCATCTTCCTCCGTATTAGTTCATCGGACAAATATTTACTGAGCACCTACTACCTGCCACGCCCTATTCTAGGCACTTGGGACACAGCTGTGATCAAAACAAGATAAAACTCGTGCCTTCAAGAAACAAAATTTCACATTGCAAAATTCTAGTGAGGGAGACACACACTAAATAAGATAAAGAAGCGGGGTGGGTATCGTTCGGTGGTAGGGTACATACTTATTGTGTGCAAGGTCCTGGGTTCAATCCCCAGTACCTCCATTAGGGAAAAAAAGAAAGAATTAAGGAAAGAAACCATGTGATAGATGAGGTGAAGTGTAAGTCTCCTTCCCTTGAAGACAGGCTAGTCCCAGCATAACTCACTTCTAATAGAGAATACGGTAGAAGCAGCCCTGAGAAATCTCATGCTAGGAGAGGCCGTGTGCAGCCATTCCAGCATCAACCACCCTCTTTGCTGTGAGGAAGGCTTCCTTCCACACGGCTCTATTCCCAGCTACTGAACCATGGCTTGCGAGACCCCAGCAAGAAGCTCCCGGTCCAGAGAGAAACAGACAGTGGTAACAAATGAGGGTTTTTGTTTTGCATTTCTAAATTTTGAGTAGTTTGTTCAATAGAGATAACTGAAAAGCATGTCAGAAAGGAGATAAGATCCAGCAGGAAAGAGCATATTAAGTGTGGTGGGAAGGTTTGCAATTTTAGACGGGGCAGGAAAGGCCCGGCGGATCGGGAGTGGTCAGGCTGGCCGCCACCCTGCAGCTGGGTCCCCGCCCACTCACCTATGTGTGGCGGCATCACAGCGACGTACTTCAGGCCTGACTCCTGCAGTACTTTGTGCATCCGGATGTGGTCATCGGTCACATCCTGCAGTCTTGGGGGCACCTTGGATGGGTCCCACAGTAGGAAGGCTGGGGGGACACAGGGCAGGCTCAGCCAAGGCTTGAGGACAGCCCGACCAGGTCCCCAGCTCGCCCCTCTCATGCCCAGACAAACCCCGACAGGAGCTCACTACTGCCCTCCAGTTGCTGCAGGCAGAAATGTGGGAGCCGTCCTGGCCTGTCTTTCTCTCACAGCTCACATCACTGGACATTACCTCCTGGCTAGACCAAAACAGCAGCCTCCTCCCTGGTCTCCCTGCCCTGGCCTCCCACATTCTGTTCCTCCTGCACAGCCAGAGGGGGCCTGGGAACATCCAGAGGGGTTGGATCTCATCTGTGGCCCCACTTACTCCAGGTAAAAGCAAAGGCCCCATCGGGTCCACGAGGCCCCACCTGATCTGTCCACATCAGACTTCTGATCTCACTGCCCAACCATCTCCCCTTCACTTGCTCTGCTGCGGCCATGCTCCTGCCTCACAGCCTTTGCAAAAGCTGTGCCCTCTACCTGGAGTCCCCTGCTCTCCCCACACCTCCCTCATGTCACTTCCCTTCCCTGGGAGGCAGTGGGAGAGATGAAACAGAGGTGAGGAGTATGGACTGTGGAGACAGACAACCTGGTCCCACATCCACACCCCAGCTCGACCAGCCACAAGCTGTGTGACCTCTGGTAAGCTGATGGGCCTATCTGTGCCTCCATTTCCTTAGCTATACCAGGAAGGCAATAAGAACAGCTACTTGTTACTGAGCACCTACTATGTGCCACTATAAATAGAACTCAAAGGAGTTTTAAGAGAATTAAGTGGCATTCATCTGTAAGGTGCTCAGATGGTGCCTAGTACACAGTAGGTGCTCAATAAATGCCAACTGTTGGCATTAACTGCTCCTGGTACCCTGCAGCCTTCCTTTCAGATTATTCGGGGCAACCATTTGTTTAATGTCCACCTCCTCGTAAACTGGGAGCTCTGTGAGGGTGGAGATCTGGTCTGTGTATCCACGGCTCTGTCATGTCCTCTAGGATGCTCTCCCTGTCTCAGGGTGGGTCAGACACCTCCTCTGGGCACCCCGCGTCCTCTGGGCTTCTTCCATCTGAGCCCTGATCCCTCTGCCCATGCTCCCCCTCCCCATCATCCTGGCCCTGACTACTCTGGCCAGTCACTGTTTGATAATGGCTCTGTTGCCACTTCCCTCCTATCTGTGAGACCCAGAGTGCAGGGCCCAGGGCTGTATTGTGTCCCTGGCATCACTCAGCAATGTTCAGGCGAGTACTTGGTGCTCAAGAAATGCATGGTAACTCGGGATGGCTCCAGTGCCACCTCATAGAAGCCCCTGGGCTGCCGGTCCTAGACCTACCCCCCAACTCTTCAGCCCCACCTCTCTGACCCAGCCACCCACCCGAGGTGCAGGCCACGACCTTGTCCACGCCATGGGCCTTCATGGCCGCCACAATGTTCCGGGCACCCTCGGACATCATTGTGGTAGGACCTTAGAGGAGACAGAGAGTGGCTGTCACTGGTGGGTGGCGGCGGTGGTGGGGGTGGCAGGGGCGGGGCCGGGGGTGGGGGTGGCACTGGGGGCCGAGGTGCAGGGGTGGGCCGTGGGCATAGGGGGGGCCTAGTACTAAGGTCATTGCGGGTGCCCAGCAGCACGATGACGGCGTCCTGTCCAGCCACGGTCTTGTCCACATCAGCTGCCTGCCGAACATCACCCACTATCACATGGGCCGGCTGGGGCCCCTCTGAGGGCAGCCTGGAAGCGTCCCTCACCAGCACTGTCACCTCATAACCTGCAGGCAGAGAGGGGCAGAGAGGGGCAGAGAGGCAGGTCAGTGGCTTTGTGGCTGGCATTCCCAGGTGCCAGGGGCTGGGTCCTGGAGGGTGCCATGAACACCCAAATCCATCCCCTAGATCCCTTTCTCTGGGACAATGGTCTTCAGACATTTTTGCTGGCATACTCACAGTTGATATCCAGATGGTTATTAAAATAGGGTGATACCTTTATAAATAACCGGCTCTGATGCCCCCAAGGGCCTCCTCTATGTACCCCCCTGCAACGCAACTTCTCCACCCTCCAGAAACTAAAGGGTTAATGCCCGCATCACACTGGTCTTTGCCCCCCATCCATGGTCCTGGAGGAAGCATGAGTTGCCCAAAGGTTGTACATTGTTGGGTTTGGTCCCCCAGGCCTTCCTTACTTCTGAAGGGCTGGGCCCTGTCTTAGTGATCATTAAAGACTTTGAACATCACCTTGGCATGCCACCTACCCAAAGAACTTTGGATAACTATGTTCCCCCACAACACACACATACACCCCCTTTTTAAAGTTTATAGCCAACATATTTCTTCCTTTGTTTTAAATACCTCAGTGGTAGAGCACGTGCTTAGCATGCACAATGTCCTGGGTTTAATCCCTAGTAGTTCCCTTAAAAAATAAGTAAATAAATAAACAAACCTAATTACCTCTCCCCACCAACCAAAAAAAGAAAGTGAAAAAAAAAAGGAGATAAAGAGTTAATAGGAAAAAATGGTAAAGGATATTAATGTTTGTGTATACTGCAAAAAAAATTATTAATTGTAGTCTCTGTTATGGACTGAATGCTTGTGCCCCCAACCCAAATTTGTCTGCTGAAGCCCTAATCCCCAATGTGATGGTATTTGGAGATGAAGACTTTGGGGGATAGTTAGGTTTAGATGAGGTCATAAGGGTAGGGCCCCCGTGATGGGAAGAGGAAAACCAGAGCTCTCTCTCCTTGTGTGAGCACACAGCAAGAATGCAGCCATCTGTAAGCCAGGAAGAGAGACTTCACCAGAAACCAAACCTGTCGATACTTTGCTCTTGAACTTCCCAGTCTCTAGAACTGTGAGAAATAAATGTTTGTTGTTTAAGCCACCAGGTCTACAGTATTTTGTTATAGCAGCCTGAGCTGGTTCAGACAGCCTCTAAATAGCATTCTCATGAAAAATGAACCAGAGCTCCTTGAAGAAATGGCTGCTTGCTGGGCTGGGGCAGGGAGGGGACCAGATGAGCCTGGAACATCTTGTACCACCAGCTGGTGAAGCAGTGCTTAAAGAGTGATGGGGTGATGACAAGAGAACACAGAAGCCACTTGAAGGGGTTTTCACTGGGCAAATCAAGGGCAATATGATTTGTCCAAAAGAATACTGATGGCATGGCAAAGAAGTGAAACATCAAATATACAATAAAAATTCTGGGAGTTCATAATGATATTAAGAAACTTCATTGATCATCATTAGTATCTATCAGAAGACTAATCCATTACCCTGAAAATGAAAAAGGAAAAGAAAAACAACAAAATTGTTCCATTTCTTTTGATAGCTGTCATCCTATATTTGAAAAACAAATGATTCAAGATCTGTACACTCTGGGGTGATGATGATGATGATAATGACACGTAATATTTATAGAGCACTCACTATGTGCCAAGTGCCTTGCATTTATTAGCATATTAAATCCTCAAAGTAACCCTGGGTTTGACTTCTGGCCCTACCACTAGCTAGCTGCATGACACTGGGCATGTCACTTAACCTCTCTGGGCCTTAGGGCCTTCATTTGTCAAGTGACACTAATTATAGTCTCTACCTTATAAGGTTGTTGTAGGTTTAAATAATATATCTAAAAGTTTAATTGAGTAGGGTGATTTTTGATAAGAATGCCAAGATAATTCAATCGGGAAAGAACAGTCTTTTCCACAAATGGTGCTGGGGACAACTGTATGTAAAAGAATGAAGTTGGATCCCTATCTCATACTATATATGAAAATTAACTCAAAATGATCAAAGACCTAAATGTAAGAACTAAAACTATAAAACTCTTAGAAGAAAACAAAAGCATAAATCTTTGTGTCTTTGGATTAGGCAATGGTTTCCTAGCTATGATACCAAAAGCAACAAAAGAAAAAGTAGATACCTTGGACATCACCAAAATTAAAAATTTCTGTGCTTCCAAGGACACTATCAAGAAAGTGAACAGACAATCCACAGAATGGGAGGAAATTTTTGCAAATCACATATCTGATAAGAGACTTGTATTTAGAATACATAAAGAACTCCTACAACTCGATAGTAAAAGATGAATATTAAGAACTGGGCAAAAGATGTAAAGAGACATTTCTCCAAAGAAGATACACAAATGGCCAATAAATACATGAAAAGATACTCAATATCTTTAGCCATCAGGGAAATACCAGTCAAAACCACAGTGAGATATCCTTTCATACCACTAGGATGACTATAATCAAAAGACATAATAAACGTTGGTGTGCATGTGGGGAAACTGGAACCTTCCTAGACTGCTGATGGGAGTGTTGAATGATGCAGCTGCTTTGGAAAACAGTCAGACAGTTCCTCAAAAGGTTGAATATATTGTTATCATATGACCCAGAAATTCCACTCTGGGGTATATGCCCAAGAGAAATGAAAACATATGTTTTCACAAAAACTTGTATATGAATGTTCATAGAGGCATTATTCATCATAGCCCAAAAGTGGAAACAACCCAAATTTACATCAACTGAATGGATAAATAAAATGTGGTATATCCATACAATGGAGTGCTATTCAGCAATAAAAGTAACAACACATTGATACATGCCATGACATGGATGAACCTTGAAAAAATACATATTCTTTTTGCTAAGTGAAGGAAGCCACATAGTGTATGAGTTCATTTATATGAAGTGTCCCCAAGAGGTAAGTCCATATAAACAGAAAGTAGGTGAGTGGTTGCCTAGGGCTGGGGAAGGGGTTGAGCAGGAAAATGGGGAATGACTTCTAGGGGTTTATTTTGTGGTGATAAACATGCTTTAAATTGATTGTGATGATGTTTGCATAAGTCTGTGAATATGTTAAAAACCACTGAATTATATGGTATGTGAATAATATGTTAATAAAGCCCTTATAAAAATGCAAAACAAACAAAGGAAAGGGTGAGAAGCGTCTGGCATAGGAAAGAGAGCTAAATGGGTGTTGGCTGTTTCTGTGTTATATGTTACTGTGTTATATGTCACTATGTTAATCATCTCACAATTTTATTTCCCATTCTGGTCTAGTCCTCCCCGGGCTCCTGGCCCATCTGGACCCCTCCGATCCATATTCCACATGGCAGCTAGAGAGAGCTTTCCACAGTTACTGCAAAGCGCCCCCAGCTCAGATCCCTCCCATGCCACCCCTACCCCCCGCCAGTGCCCTGAGATAGTCAGGCTCTTGGTGCCAGCCTTCTAGTTCCCCCAGGATCTGGCCTCTCCTCTCCAGTCTGCGCTGGAGCCACTGCCCTTTTCACCCACTGAGCTTCTTTCACTTCTTCAAATGCATCATGCTGTCTCCTGCATCCTGTAGGCAGGAGGCACGTGCCCCTCTGCCTGGAGCACCCTTACCCGCTTTCTCCAGAAGCCCCAGCTGATCATGCTTCCTCTGTCACGGCCCTACTTATGTTGACCTGGAATAAAGCAAGGGCCCTGTGGGTCCAGGGACTGTGTCATACTCACCACCACCTCCCTGACTTCTTATGAACACAAGAGCCCAGGCTTTACTGCCCCAGGGACCTGGGTTCAAACTCTGGCTCCACCTCTTACTAGCTGAGGAACCTGAGGAGACACCTTGCCTGACTGGCCCTCAGTTTCCTCGCTAAAGATCAGAATCCCCAGCATCCCCATCCTATGTGACCACCTTTTATAAGGGAATGAAACAAACCTGTGCTGCCCTCACACACATCGGGTGGGGGGCAATGGGGCTTTCAGGGTGCCAGTATAGGCACTGGTTAACTACCACTGTATTAGTTAAAACAGACCCTAGTAAACTGTGGGTATTTTGGGGGAGAAACATGTTCTCACAGACCCTGAGAGCTCTGACACAAGCCTAGCAAAGGAGTACCCATCAGTGTTACATCACTGATAATTAGTGACATTTATTGAGTCTCCTATGTGCCAAGTGCTGTGCTAAGCTTTTCCCACAGATGAGTTGTTTTCCCCAAAATTTTAACACAACCCACAGTTAAATTTAAATAGCCACATGTGGCTAGTGGCTACTGTACCAAACTATAGTTTTATTATTTATTTATTTATCTGTTTATTTGGGTGGGAGGTAATTAGATTTTCTTTTTTAATAGAGGTACTGGGGATTGAACTCAGGACCTCATGCATGCTAAGCACACATTCTACCATTGAAATATACCCTCCCTGCAAACTAGATTTTTAGAATTCACAGATTTTACCCTTTACAAAGAACCAGAGCATTTGTAAGGCTATTTCCAATCTTTTTGTTGTTGTTGTTAAAAATCCCTTACTTTATTTATATTTTCCTGTTAATTTTTTATTTTGAAATAAATTCAGACCTATACGAAAGTTGCAAGACCTAGATTCTCACATTTCCTTTATCTTTCTCTCTCTCTGTGTATATAATATATACACATAACATATATAATTATATATGTGTTCAGAGTTTTCTAGTAACTGTGGGAGAGTAAGTTGTAGAGATCATGCCCCTTTTAAGTTTTTTTTATATCAATCCTGAATACAAAATAGATTTCACAGCCTAACCTAGTATATGCAAATCCATACCTATATAACTGAAACTAAAGTTTCATAAAATCAATATTTAACATGTGATACATTCTGACACTATTGTGACCAGTTAAATATATCTCAGAACTCACTATGACCCCACAGTTTGAAAAGTACCAGACTGCAGCAACCCCACAAGGTAGGTTGTGTTCTATGCCCATTTTTGAGGATGGGGAAACTAAGGCAATTTGAGTGAACTGGGCCAAGATGACACAGCTATAATCTGAGTTCATTCAGCCATGGAGTGCTTATTGAGCAACAACTGTTTGCTGGATATGGTTCTAAGCATTTTCCACATATCATCTCATTTTATCATCACGAGAGCCCCAGGTCAAGTTCTATTAGTTTCATTACGACTTACATGGATGACAAAGTGTTTGACCACACAGGTGGTGAGTGGCAGGGCTGCGGTCTAAATGCAGGTACAGGGCCTCCAGAGTCTGTGCCTGTCAGGAGTCAGTCCTGAGAATCACTGAGTAAATAAAAGCCCAGCTCATTCAAGCCCCTCCTTTTTCTGAGGGGGACAGCGAGGCTCAGGCTCACTGTGGCTCTGAAGAGACTTGTCAGAGCCCCAATTAGAAGGCAGGGGGTTCCCCCTAGGTCTCAGCAATCCATTCCCCTAGGTGCAGTCCCAGCTGTGACCAGCAGGGCGGATGAATGGAATTTCATAGAATCCACGATTAAGAGAAAGGTAGCTACACCCGAATCTGGATCCTTAGGGTGACTCAGCATCTCTAAACTTCTCCCTCTTACTTCCTCCCCTGGAAATGTTTATCAGCAAATTTGTTTCTCCAGTCCCCATAAGTCAAGATCCTCACTATGTCTTCCTGGAGAGGGAAGGAGAAGTGGGCTTAATGGGGAACTTTCAGGCAGAGTCCCTCCAGCTGGGTTGAGAGACAGCAGAGAGTGGGATCCTGGAGGCCTCCACCCTTTTGGGGCACCCAGATAGTCAGTATCTTCGGAGTCACTGAGACCAGCCAGGGTGGGGCCCTCTATCTGGGAGTGTCAGGCTCCACTGGGGGTTGGTGAAGTCTGGACAGTGGGGGCAGGGGGCTCCTGCGAGATACTTACTCCCTTTCCTGGAGCAACTCTGAATTTTCAGGCCTCACTGACTTTCCCAGGACCTGTGTTCTCAAGTCTTCACCCTTATCTCTTTCCATCTTCTTCTTTCCATTAGGTGTTCACAGCAGCCCACCCCCCAGCCTTTTCAGCTTTAAGCTCAGGTGCCCAAACCAAGAGTCAGTGGACTTCTGGTGATTAAGAGCATGTGCTGGGTACAAACTCTTAGCACTGCCACTTTCCAGCTGTGTATCTTTGGGCAAGTCACTCAGCGGGCTTCAGTCTTCTCATCTGTCAAGTGAGGTGATACTAGTTCCCACCCCTCTTGAGTGCTTTAAGGATTCAACTAAACACATTAGAAGAGAGGGCAGAGCTGGGAGGCAAGCCCAGTGCCCGGCTTAGTTAAGCCCTTGCTGGGTGTGCAAACAACCACCACCACTGCCAGCACCACCGCCACCACCACCACAATAACAACTACATTTCATAAGAGCACTGGATTTAAACCTGTCCCTGGAGTCCCCCAGCCTCCCAGGGCCAGGGCCAAGGCCAATTCCTGTTCCTTGGACTTATATAAAATTGGATCTCATAGTATCCTCCATTTCTGCTGCTGTGGCCATCTGCTTTGCCCCCTATGTCCTCACACGCTAAGGCACTGAAGGCCCCAATCAACCCCCGCCCGGCCCCATGATGCCCCTTCCTAAAGTTCTGGCTGTACACCATGTGACATCCCCTGCCCGCCCCAGCTCATGCCTGCTTGCACCGCCTGCGCCAGGGTGGTGAGCCCGGTCTTGCCGGTGGCGCCGAAGATGGCAATCTTCTTGACGGTCATGCTGCGGGGTCGTCGGGGTGCGAGGCCGCGGAGTCGCAGGACGCGCGGGAACCTACTGGCTGCTAGGCCACCCACTCTGTCCTTCCGGAGCGGGAGAGACGAGGCGGGGCCGCTCACAGGGACACGCCTCAGCCCGCCTCCGGTCTCAGGTTTAGGCCGGGGGCGGGGCCAAAGGCCACGCCTCTAGCTAAGGACGGGGTGGGCGGGACGCGAGTCCGCTCCCCTCCTTCTCCTGCGGTCCAGCACTGCCCTCTCCGCCCGCCACTTAGGCTGGGAGGCGTGGCCGTATCCGGCCTTCTACGAAGGCGGACCCAGTGCCCCGCCTCCGAGCTCTAACCTCCCAGGGAGGGGCGGGGCGAGAGTGGGCCATGCCCACCGCTCTCTCTTGGCTCACGCCCCCTCTGTCAGGGCCAAGAGGCTGATCCCGGACTTAAACACTACACCCCAGGGTCTCCTCGAGGCTACCAGGGGAGAATGTGAGGGAGGATAGTGTAGGTGTGTGAGTGCTACATGGTGTAACTGCGTATCTGTGTGCCCATGTGACCCTGTGTGATTCTGTGAATAACTCTAAGGGAGAGCATGGTTGTGGATGACACCATGTGCCACCCTCTGTGTGTAACACTGTATTACAGTGTAAGACTGTGTGTGACACCACGTGTGGCAGGCATTGGTGCTGTCCTTGTGTTACCTTGTGGTGACACTGGATGACAGTGTGTCAATCTGTGACGCTGTAAGCATCGATGACGCTGGGGGATATGGTGTGAGTGTGGGACATGTGAGATGCATTACATGGGAGCGTGTCACTGTTGGACTGTGACAGGGTGTGACATTGCATGTGTCATGTAAGGTGTGTAACACTATAACACCATTTGAGTGTGGCTGTAGGTGTTACTGTAGTTGTGATGCTATTTATGACCTGTGACTCTGTGATGCATGAGTGTGACAGTGCAGGACGTATGACCCCCATGTGAATGTGTAACTGGTGTAATAAGTTTGTGTATAAAAGTGTGACACTGTGTGATGGTGAAGCCGTGGTGATGTGTGAGTATATGACACTTTGTGACCCCATGGAAGTGTGCGACAGTGTGTGACACATGTGTGCTTATGTATGACTCCGTGTGAATGGTGGTGGCACTATTTGAGTGTTTTACATTGTGTGACGCTGTCGGGCACAGCTTGAGTGTGGGAACTAGTGTGAGCTTGTTACTGCGTGAGACAGTTTGAATATTTGACCCTGTGTGACCCCAAACGAGGAGGTGACTGTGTGTGTGGATGTGGATAATGTTTGTGACGCTGTATATGACCCCGTGTGTGTGGCAGTGTGTGACTGTGTGTGACGTTACCTCCAGCCCCTGCATCTGTGCATCGCACACCGTGGCCGAGTGTGTGTCCGTGCGTGGGCCAGCGCTGCAGGCGGTCGGGGTTGGCAGGGGACCGCGGGCGGGAGGGGGTCCCGGGGGCGCGCCGAGCGCGGCGTCCGCGCGAGCAGGAGGAGGCGCGCCGGCGGCGGCGCATGCGGATCTGGCCGAGCGGCGGGGCAGGTGGGGCCGGGCCGAGCCGAGCCGGGCCGGGCCGGGCCGGGCCTCGGACGCCGACAGGGAGGGCGGTCGGGCACGACGAGCAGCGGGGACAGCGGCACCAGCGGCCGCGGGCCCAGGTGAGCGGCGTGGGGGCGGATAGCCCCTCCCTTCAGCATCTCCCCACCTGCCCGAGCATCCCTCCCCCGCGCGCCGTGGGCATGGCCTGAGCCCCCAGGGTCTCCCCGGCTTGGGGAGGCAGAGGGTCGAGGGCAGAATCAGCCCCTACCCCTCAACCCAGTCCAGCCTGCGCGCCATACGTGGGTCTTCCAGACAAGCCTGTCCTTTCCAGGCCCCCCTCCTTGGGAACGGTGACTAGACTGCGGAGAGAGAGAGGCGCGGCCTTGGAAGGGTTAAAGAATCCAATCCTAGATTCCAGCCCTAGCCTCGCGGAGCCAGCCTTTTCTGGGGCCGCAGGACACCCCTTTCCACCTCCCCCACCGCTCTCCCTTCTCCATTGAATCACGTAATGGCCAGGGCTGTTCCCCCGCCGGCCTGACTGAGAGCTCACCAAGCGCTAAGTGCCTCCCCATCTCCAAGTACCCTCCATTGAGGAAACAGTTGTGCTCACCGTTTAACAGGGAGGGAAACTGAGGCACAGAGACGCCAAGTTAAAGATAATCGGGTTTAAAGATACAGCAAGAATAAAGCAGGACTTGGAACTCATTTCTGTCTGACTCCAGCACAGGCACTTTGATTTGCTAAGGTACGTGACCAGAGGATGACTAATAATAGCAAGGCTGGTGTTTTGAGGACTTACTGTCAACTGGATACCATGTTTCCTGCATTATTAATTCTCTCATCTTCAAACATGCCCCAGGAAATGGGTACTATTATCATTAATTAACATTTTACAGATGAACAAACTGAGGCCCAGAGAGGGGAAGTGACTTGGCCAAGGTCACACAGGTGGTAAGTAGCTATGTGTCCACTTACAGCTTTCCATGGAAGAAGGGAAGAATAATAATGGATTTTGGAGTGTCCACTGAAAGGCACAGCCTCTGCTACACTGACCAAGACCTAGATCCTGACTTCCTAAAATCGGGTGGGTTGACAACTATCTGAATATTTTGAGGAGGACATTGATCTCTTCCCAGTTCCCTCCTTTCTTAGTCTTAGAATCAGGTTTGGGGTCCCAGAGGGTGGAGGAGTTATATCTAATATCTCTCATCCCCTTAATTTTCATATTTACAATCTGGCAGTGTTCTAGAACATAGCTCTGGAGTCAGACAAAATGTCAGTTAGCTATTGCCACAATAACCACCCCCCCCAAAATAAACTTAAAAAAAACACAAGAAACCACCCCCAAACTCAGTGTCTTAAAACACTAAGCATTTATTTAGCTTCAAGTCTGAGGTCAGTGATTTAGGCTGGGCTCATCTGAGATTATTCACAAGTTGCAATGGCTAGGGGGATCCTGACTGTTGATTGCTCTAGCTGACCTTGGCTGTGATAAGGGCCTTGGACCTGGACTAGCCTAGCAGTGTTTTTCTCATGGCCACTTTCAAGCACTAGAAAAAGCATGCAAGATCTCCTGAGTCCTGGGCTCAGAACTCACCAGCACTTCCATCTAATTCTGTTGGTCAAAGCAAGTCATGTGACCAAACCCAGAGTCAAGGGGTGGGGCATGTCTCCCCACCTCACTCTCCCACTCCTCCCATCCCCAGAGTAGAACACTGATTTAAGTGGGAAAGGGTGTGGCTATAAGGATGAAGAATTGAGGGCATCAGTGCAATTCGATCACAGTGCCAAGTTTGAACCCTGGCTAGTTACTAGCTGTGTGACCTTAGGCAAGTGAATTAACCCCTCTGTGCCTCAGTTTCCTCCTCAGTAAAATAGGCTTAATAATACCTTTCTTTAGGGAATTAAATTTGTAGGAATTAAACAAGATAATGCATATAAAGTTCTGAGCATAGTCCAAGTGCTCAATAAAAGTTAATAATTGTTATTATTGTATTTTAGATTTCTATTGATAACAATGTTATCATTCTAACAAAAATAACAGTGACAATTTGCCCAGCCTCTACCCTGTGCTAGGTGCTAAGCTGGGTGCTTGACCACAGCCCTACAATGTGGTCAGGGTAAACATTACTGTCATTATTATTATGTCCCTTCTAAACACAGAGAAACCAACGATGAGAGAGGGGACAGGACTCACAGCCACTCACTGTTAGAAGTGGGACCTCTGAACTCAGGCCCTGTTTCTAGCCCTAACTTTGCCCCTCCCCATCCCCAGGCTCACCTTCCCTGATGGCGCAGGTACCAGGGGAAGTGGACAACATGGAGGGGCCCCCAGCCCCTAACAATAACAACCCTGCATCCCGCTGGGAGAGTCCGGATCGGGGCTGGGAGCGGGAGCAACCAGCTGCTTCCACCGCCGGCGCCTCACTCTTCGAGTGCTCCCGGATCAAGGCCTTGGCAGGTACCTGGAGGAGAGCTGGGGTGGGAGGGCGGTTAGGGAGGGAGGATGCTGCTGTGGTGGTGACTCTGTACCTCAGTGCCTGAGAACCTTGATGGCCTGCAAGATGGGAAGAAAGTTACAGACATTTAGAACTTGAATCTTTAGACCAGCCAACAGAACTTTCCACACTGATGGAAACATGTTCTCTATCTGTGAAGTCCAATATACTAACCACTAGTACTTGTGGCTGTGAGCAGTGGAAATGTGCTACTTGAGGGACTGAATTTTTAATTTAATTTCTTTTTAATTAATTTAAATTTAAATAGCCACATGTGGCTTGTGGCTGCTGTATGGAGCAGTGCAACCAGAGAACCTTAGAAATGTACAACCCCAGAAATGTGGGACTTTGTAAGCATACTTCCTTAGAATCCTCAGATCTTAGGACCTTGGAACGTCACACTCAGAAATTCTTTGAACCTGAGGGCTTTGAGAATGGAGACTCATGGAAAAAGACTTTCGTAATCACAGACCTTAGAAATTTTAATCATTGGCTCCTAGGATCTTAGAACCTTAGAAACCGAAACTCTTATACGGATAGATCCTTAGGGCTTTATAATTCTAAACCTTTAGAATTTCAGATTAGAAGCGTGGATCCTGAGAACTTTGAGATAAAATGACCACACCTTCATGCTTTTTGCACTGAAACCCTCAGTCTTGGGACAACTGGGATGGTTGGTCACCCTGCTTTGATGTTTTAAAACAATATAAGCGAAGACCAGAGCACTGTATACTTACAGAATCTTCAGACCTTAGACCTTTGAAATTGTAGGCCGTTGATCCTTAGGACTTTGTATTCCTGGGGCTTTAGAACCTCAGAGGTGTTTAATCATCAGCATTAAAGCTTTATGATGTAGCTGGAGATGGTCATACTATGTGAAATAGGCCAGAAAGAGAAAGAAAAATGCCATATAATATCACTTATATGTGGAATCTAAAAAAACAAAAAGAGAGAGGAAAAAAGGACTCAAATGAACTTATTTGCAAAACAGAGACAGACTCACAGACATAGAAAACAAACTTACGGTTACCAGGCAGGGAAGGGGGTGGGGAGGAATAAACTGGGAGTTCAGGATTTGCAGATACTAACTACAATATATAAAATAGATAAACAACAAGGTCCTACTCTATGGCACAAGGAACTATATTTAATACCTTGTAATGGCCTATAATGAAAACCAATATGAAAATGTACATATATGTATAAATGAATCACTATGCTTTAAACCAGAAATTAAGACAACATTGTAAAATGACTATAATTCCACTTAAAAAATGAAAAAAAAAGCTTTATGAGCAAAGGCCCTTCAGAGACATGTAACTCCATAGTCATAAGCCTTTAAAACATTAGACCCTTAGCACATTGACCCTTGGGAATGTTACTATCTCAAAATCATGGAGTGTTATACACATAAAATATATATTGTCATAGTCATGAAATCTTAAAATCCAAAAGTCAGAATCAATTCCCTCAGCATCTCAGAGTTTTAGTAACTCAACATCTGACAGTCATTGGCTCTACAATACTAAGATCCTTAGAATTTTATAAGATGTCAAGCAGGTTGTTTTATAAGATGTCAAGGGTCTCTGGGAAGCAAGGGACATACACAAGTGAGTGGACTGGGGACCATGGTCAACTGGAGAACAGCACCCTGGTCGCTGGCTCTAGCCATGGGGAAATGCAGGCCCAGAGCTGCTGGCTCTGATGTTTATATGCAGTTTCCCAATTAAAAAAACAAAAACAAAAAAAACTGAATGTAGCAGGGAGGGTATAACTCAAGTGGTAGAGTGTGTGACTAGCATGCACCAGGTCCTGGGCTCAATCCCCACTACCTCCTCTTAAAAAAAAAAAAAGCCTAATTACTTCCCTCTCCCTACAAAAAGAATTCAAAAACCAAGATAATTAAAAAAAAAAAAACAAAACTGGAATATGACACAAAATCTTAACCAGATTCAACTCATGGTTGGCTATCTTCCTGTGGTTGAGACACCTCAAATGATATAAACATATACTCATGGAAACTGAAAATTGAATTTCTAGTCTTGGATTTGAAAACTTGGGAACATATCAACCTTAGAATTCCTAGAATTTCTTATTTCATCCACAAAATATTCAGTGCCTGCTCTGTGTTTGGCCTGTACTAGACAATATAAGGGACATACTGGTGAATAAGGCAGCTCTGGTCCTGCCCCTGCAGGGCGCCCAGTCCAGCGCGAAAGTTAGATCCAGCCAGATCGTGATGCTACAGAGGTATCAGGGCTGAGATGTGGGAGGCAAAGGTGGAGGACTGTAATGTGGAAGCCTGGGGACTGTAGGAGCCCAAGTGAGGGGCCGGATCCAGTCTAGGGAATCAGAACGCTTTCTGGAGGTGGAGATGGCTAAGCTGAGCTCTAAAGGATTAACAGGAGTGAACCTTGGCAGGGGGGTGGGAATAGCTCAGCAGTAGAGTGCATGCTTAACATGCAAGTGGTCCTGGGTTCAATCCCCAGTACCTCCATTAAAAAATAATAAGTAAATAAATAAATAAACCTAATTACTTCACCCCCGTCTCCAAAAAAAAGTGGTGAACCTTAGAGTCGAGAGTGGAAGAATATTCTAGAGAGAGGGAACAGCAGAGGTAAGATTTCCAGAAGTTGGGAGTGGCTGGAGTGAGGTGGTGAGTAAATAATGATGAGAGAGGAGCCAGTGGATTCCAGATCTGGAAGGGCCTTGTACATTCTGGAGAGTGTGAGGCTCCCAGGGAGCTACAGTACGATTTGAATGCAGAGGTGGGATGTAGTAACATGAGGATCAAGGACTATTCAACTCTTAGAACCACTGATTCAGAGAACACCAGCCCTGGATGACACCTCAGACAGCATCTGGTCCAGAGAAATGTAGGAACCTCCTTTAAGGAAAAAAAAATTTCTTAAACTGTTAGAACTATGGTTTTCTTAAATGCACAAAACCACACAACTCTGTTTATATCTGTTATGCCTAAATTCTCTACAACTAAAACACATCATTTGGATTCTAGACCCAAACCACAAAACCAATTGACTTCAACATAACAGTAACTTTGTGATGCTGCTATCCTGTTGTTCAAAATGCTAATAGGATGTAGACAACTAGGGCGCATTTTCTTTTGGGTCCCTTTGCCCGCTTCTCTCATGGTTTTTGTCTATTCAAACTAAGGCCAAACCTCTAAGCAGAGTTCTCGGTAACATGTTTTTGCATGAAGACAATTAAAAAATTTGTCTGGATCCCATGCTCAAAGAGTTCCTGTAATCATGCTCCACAGTGTGTGGCTTGCTGTTGTCTGGCGTCTGTGTGAGTCCTCTTGCCTCTTAACCTACTCATTTATTCTGTTTTATTCCCATATGTCACATCAGTGCCCTCTCTCCTATATGCAACAACTGTTTTTTTCCTTTTTCTCCCCTGTGTATTTGTTTTCATGTTCTTTTTCATTAAAGGTTATTGCAGGATATTGAATACAGTTCCCTGTGCTATACAGAAGAAATTTTTTAAAATCTATTTTTATATATAGTGGCTAACATTTGCAAATCTCAAACTCCCAAATTTATACCTTGCTATACCCACTTTCCCCCGGTAACTGTAAGATTGTGTACTACGTCTGCGAGTCTGTTTCTGTTTTGTAGATGAGTCCACTAGTGTCCTCTTTTTTTCTTTTTTTAGATTCCATATATGAGTGATATCATATGGCATTTTTCTTTCTCTTTCTGGCTTACTTCATTTAGAATGACAGTCTCCAAATCCATCCATGTTGCTACAAATGGCATTATTTTATTCTGTTTTATGGCTGAGTAGTATTCCGTTGTGTAAATATCCCATAACTTCTTTAGCCAGTCATCTGTCTATGGACACATTTCCAATTGTTTTAATGCGGATCTTTTCCTTTGCATGTGGATGACTGTGAAACGTGCATTGCTAATTAGTGTGCATGTATCCATATATTTTAACTCTTTATTAAAAGTATTACATGCATATAGAAGGGCAGATATAGTGTGAGTGTCCAGGATTTCCACAATTAGTGCCCCTTTGTAACTAGCACCCAGATCAGGAAACAGAATTTGACAGCCCCAGAGAAGCCCCACTCAGGCTGCCTCTGTATCACTACACCCCAGAGTAAACACTGTCCTAACTTCTAAGAGTGTACATTGAATTTGCTAGCAACTGAACTTTATATAAACAGAATCAAGCAGTGGGTACCCTTCTGACAACTGGCTTCGTTCACTCTACACTTCCTCTTATGAGATTCAATTCATCCATGTCTACCTCTACTTGTATATCATCCCTTTTCATTGCTGTATAGTATTCCACAATGCGAATGTGCCCTAACTTATCTGTTCACCTGTTGGTGAGCATTTGAGGTGGCTTCGAGTTGGGGATATCACAAACTAGATTACTACAAACTGGTAATTAGTAGTATTACAAATTGTTGCGTTGTTTCCATAGTGCAGTGGTTATCACATTCACCTGACAAATTGTTGCCGCTCTAAACTTTCTAGTACGTGTTTTTGGTGGATATAAGCACTCATTTCTGATGCTTAGACCCACCTGGGAGTGAAATTATTGGGTCACAGGGTAGGTGTAAATCTAACTATAGAAGAAACTTCCAGTTTGTATAATTTTACGTTCCTCCAACAGTGTATGAGCAATTCAGTTGCTGTATATCTGACCCTTGATGGGGTCAGTCTTTTAAATTTTAGCCATTCTGACAGGTGTGGATTCTATTGTGGTTTTAATTTGCATTTTCCTGATAGCTAATAACATTTAATGAGGTGGAGCACCTCTTCATATATTTAGTATTTGGATATTCTCCTGTGAAGTCTTGTGCTTGTTTTCCTATTACTATTCTTACTTTTTGTTTTGTTTTGTTTGTTTTGTTTTGTTTTGTTTTGTTTTGTTTTGTTTTGCAGGAGTTCTTATATATTCTGGGTACAAGTCCTTTGTCAGATACACTTGTTATGAATATTTTCTCCTACGATGTGGCTTACCTTTTCATTCTTTTAATGTTGCCTTTTGATGAACAGTATTTCTTCATTTACAAGTAGTCTAATTTAATAATTATTTAATAATTATTTCCTATTTGGCTAAGATTTTGTGTTTTGTGTAAGAAATCGTTGACTACTCCAAGATCCTGGAGATATTCTTTGATGTTTTCTTCTAAAAGCCTTATTGTATCCCTTTTGTACTTAGATTTATAAGCCAAATGGTATTTACTATATTTATTACTGTGTACAGCATGGGTCAAGGTTCTTTTTCCCCCCATGTGGACATCCAGCTGACTCAGCTCCATTTATTGAAGACTTCCCTTTCCCAACTGAACTTCAGGTTCACTCTGTCACGAATCTGGGAGCCCCCTATGTGTGGGTTTGTGAATGCAGGCATTGCTAATTGATGCGTATTTTACTATATCTTTATTGCATTTTTTGCATTATTTTCTCATTCAGCGTTATGCCTTCTAGCCTCAAGACTCACCCCTGGGGCTCTGTGTGCCTCTAATCTGTTGCTGCTAACTGCTGCATGGAGTCTGTGGTGTGCATTCACCATGTTCCACTTTCCCAGTGATGGAGACCAGGCTGTCTCCAACCCCCAGCCTGCCCTGCTCCCTCCCCGCAAATAGCACTGTATTGAACAACATCATACATGCTCCTTGTAAACCAGTTTGGAAAAGTTTACGGGACAGATACATAGGGAAAGAATTGCTGGGTCATGGTGGGTATATGTTGATTTAATTTGACTCAGATCACCTTCTGAATGGCTGCCCTAGTCCAGAACTCCCACTGGCAGACATGAGGGTTATGATGGCCCCACATTTCTAATAATACTTGGTATCTCTGGCTTCCTAACTTTTCCCAGACTAATAGCCAAACATATCATTTACATATGAAGTCTCACTCTATGCTTCCTTCTTAACCAGTAGTAGAGAAGGGAGTAGCTATTCCCTGCTCCATGAAAATCTCAATGTATTAGATATGAAAAAAATCTCAAGATATAAAAAATTAAAACTTTATTCTAAGGAAAAGCATTTCACTTCTGACTGGTGACTACCATAGTGGAAAAGAAAATATAAATGCTAAAATAACTCAATATGAGCACAGTGGCAGAGGTAGGACCATGATCTTTTGGCTTGGAGTCTTGACAGCTTAAAGGTTTGTGTACCAACTTGAGTGCCAGGAAGAAGTGGATAGCTCCCTCAAACGGGTAAAATTAAGGTGAGTTTAATGAAAGGATGATTTACAGAGGTGTAGGCAGGGTTGTGAGAGCTTACAAGGGTGATGGCGACCTCTAGGGCCTCGGGCAGGGAAGGGAGTGAGAGGGAGGAGCACGGAGTAGAGAGAGACACCAGGCCCTGGCAGAAGATGGTCAAGCAGGGAGGGAATAAGTTGCTCAGCCACTTCTTTCTCCTCTCATCTCTGGCTAGCCAAACCCAACCGACAGTCTAAGGCCTGTATGGGCCAGGGAGCCCATTCACATGGTCTACACCAGACAACTTCCCTGGGCCCAGAGCAGGTGCAGAAGAGTGGAGGCGGCACCGGAGGGGCAGACGAAAGATACCCAGCAAGGCAGCCAAACACTCTCACCAACGCAGTAAACATTCAGTGTCATCTTATATCAGAAGTGGCACTCTGGGACATATTTGGTTTCAGCCCCACTGTGTTTTATAAAAACGTAAATCAGTTGCCAACATTTAAAAATAGGGAGATTTTGTCTCCAGATTTTTGGCTCCTCGTGGACTATAATATATTATGGCAACACTGAGCCTTTGTTCCTGGGAGGCTCTGTTCTCCGGGGCCGTGTGGCCACTGCCCCACTTCAGGAAGGCCTGGTTGCCTGGCCCCTGTGGGCATTTCAGCTCTGGACCCCAGCTCTGTGTTAATGAATCACAAAACCTGAACGCTCACAGCATAGTCCCCTCTATGAAGTCACCATCCAGATGGTCCAGGATTTGTTTCTATTAATTTTCCTTGGGTACCATTGAAATGAAACTAAAAATTAAAAATATTCTCATGGATCCTTGTCTTCCAAGTATGAATTGCCAAACGTCCAGGGTCCCCCAGAACCCACTGACAAACCTCTTATTGATTTTTTTTCTTTTTTGGGGGGGAGGAGTGGCCAATTAGGTTTATTTATTTCTTTATTTTTAATGGAAGTACTGGGAATTGAACCAAGGACCTTGTCCATGCTAAGCATGTGCTCTACTACTGAGCTATACCCTTCCCCCAAACCTCTCATTTTGGAAATGGGAAAATAGAGGCCCAAAGAGGAGGGATGGCCTGTCAAAGTCACACAGTGGCCATCAGTAGAGACAGGACTGAATCCAGTTGTCCTCATTCTGCACCACACTGGGGATGTGCCAAAGTTCCAGTCGGGCCTCCGCAGTGGCCACAATCTGCTATGGTCATCGGTTGTGGGAAGGCAGAATCACCAAATACCCAATTCAGCGTCTTTTCTGTCATCGATTCCTCATGTGTGATCAATGATCATCCTATCCAAACAGCACAAACCCCACATTTAAACAAACGAGATAGGCCATTTGGATTTACTGCTTGTTTCTGTATATTCATTTTCAAACTAAAGGCAAACATTCAAGATCCAACTTTGCGGGGACGGGTATAACTCAAGTAGTAGAGCACATGCTTAGTATGAACAAGGTCCTGGGTTCAATCCCTGGTACCTCCTCTCAAAATAAAGAAATAAATAAGCCTAATTACCTCCCCCCTTGAAAAAAAACCTAAACAAATAAATGTCACTCTTCCAAAAAAAAAAAAAAAAAAAAGATCCAACTTGAAGCACAAAGAAATACAAAAGATAAAAAAAGTTGGGGGGAGGGTATAGCTCAAGTGGAGTTCATGTTTAGCATACAGGAGGTCCAGGTCCTGGGTTCATTCCCCAGTACTTCCTCCAAAAATAAATAAATAAGTAAACCTAATTACCTTCCCCCACCAAAACAAACAAACAAACACACACACACACCCAAAAAGAAATACAGGTCAATTTACTGCAAGTTTTCTAGTTACGTGTATTCTCTACTGCCAGAATCAAATGTAATATTTGGAAATGTTATAAAAAGTGCATTTTAGGAAGAAAAGTTATTGTGAGGTTTCAGATGGTTAAAATTGGGAATAAACTGGTAATACAAATCATAATTTCTGCACTCATAGGGAACTTAAAAGTATGACTGCTAAATATTTAGTTATAAAATATGGACTGCTGAATCATTTAGTTATGAAACGTGAACAGTATCTGTACAGGCTAAGCTGCTGTAACAAAGAGACCCAACAGTGGCTTAAAGGACATAGAAGCTTGTTTCTTCCTCCTGGATGGTCCCGACATGAGCAGCCTCATTGGCAAAGAGGCTCTGCTCCGAGCAGTGAGTGTGGATTCCAGGTTCCTTCTCCCATCCTGTGCTCTGTGTACCTTGGTTTTCAAGCTGTGGAAGTTGGGGGAAGAGGGAGGAAGGCCAGACAACAGTTTCCTTTTTTGGTAAAACTTTAAATTATGAAATAATTATAGATTCACAGAAAGGTACTAAGATAGTACAGATGATAACAAGACAAATAACCTAGTTTAAAAAATGGGCAAAGGATTTGCATAGATATTTCAGCAAAGAAGTAATACATATGGCCAATAAGCATGTGAAAGATGCTCAAATTGTTAATCATCAGGGAAATACAAATCAAAACAACATTGAGATGCCACTTCATACCCGCTGGGATGACCATAATAAAATTAAAAAAGAAAAGAAAAGAAAGGAAAATGACAAGTGGTGGTGAGGATGTGGGGAAATTGGAACCCTTGTACATTGCTGGTGGGAATGTAAAATGGTTCAGCCACTTTGGAAAACAGTCTGGAAGTTCCTCAAAAGATTAAACATAGAGTTACCAGTTGACCCAGCCATTTTACTCCCAGGTTTATACTCAAGATAACTGAAAACATGTGTCCGGACAAAAACTTATACCTGATTGTTCATAGCAGCATTGCTCATAATCACCAGAAAGTAGAAATAACCCAAATGTCCATCAGCTGATGGACATTTAGATAAGTAAAATGTAGTATATCTACCCAATGAGATGCTATTTGGCTGTAAAAAGGAATAAAATACTGATACATGCCACAACATGAATGAACCTTGAAAATATTATGCTGAGAGAAGGAAGTCAAGACATAAAAGGCCGTATACTGCATGATTTCACTTATGTAAAGTGTCCAGAATAGGTGAATCCGTAGAGACAGAAAATAGATGAATGATTGCTGAGGGTTAAGAAAAGGGGGAGTGGGGAGTGACTGTTAAGTGGGTACAGGGTTTCTTCTTGGGGTGGTAAAAATCTTCTGGTATTCGATAGTGGTGATGGTTGCACAACTCTGTGACTATGCTAAAAACCACTGAATTTACACTTTAGAAGGCTGAATTTTATAGTGTGTGAATTACTGCTTATAGTAAAACTTATATATTAAAAAAAAAGACAGTAAGATAGATCCCAAACAATTTCTTTGTAAGCAAGTGAGGCAGAAGTCTCGCACATCCTTCCACTACCCTCCTGTTGGTAGTCCCAAGCTTACTCCTTGCCCCAGGGATGTTGGAAACCTGGCTGTCTGGCTACTAGAGAGGGGAGACATGGTTCCTGCCCTCAGGGAATGTTCATTCTGGCATATTCCTTCCTTTTCATTCCCCACAGACATTCAGTGGCCAACTCTTAATAACTCTACAGTATGCCCCCTTCTTCCATTCCCTCGGCTTCTGCCCTCGTCCAACTTCATTCTCTGTCTCTCTGGGGTCCTTTCCCTCATCTCCTCCCTGGGCTCCGGGCTGCCATTCTTGCCCTCTGTGAGGTACCCTTCCCACAGCAGCCAGAGATGTCCCTGAAACCCAACTCTTATCCTGTCCTTCTTCCTCCTAACCCTCTATGGCTCCCTAATGTATGTCCCCACTAAACTGAGCTCTGCCACAGAAGGGCTTTGTCTGTATTCAGAGCCTAGAACAGCATGGGGCACATAGCGGGTGCTCAAATATTGAAGGAATGAACAGAGCCGATTTGGGTAAGAAACAGATAAGCCTTCCTGGGGAAGTAATATCCCAGGAAAACTTTAAAGGACAAGGAGGCCATCTCCAGGTGGGCAGTGGAGGGGAGGGCAGAAGGCGGGGTAGGAGGGGCGGAGAGGTTGTCCCAGGTAGGAAGAGCCGCCTGAACAAAGACCGGATAGTTGCAGAGAGCTGGGCCTGAGCAGGATTTGGCTGGGGGTTGGCAGGGGAGGGCTGGAGTGAAGCTGGAAGGGAGAGGTCCTGGAGGAGACTGGGCCTCATTAGGGTCTGTCCTTCAGATGAGCGGGAGGCTGTGCAGAAGAAAACCTTCACCAAGTGGGTGAACTCGCACCTCGCCCGCGTTGGCTGCCACATCGGGGACCTCTATGCCGACCTTAGGGATGGCTTCGTGCTCACGCGGCTCTTGGAAGTGCTGTCGGGGGAGCAGCTGGTGAGAGGGCCAGGAGGGCTGGGGGAAGAGGGCGGCCCTGGAGTCCCGGGCGGGGCTACTACAGGGCCTGGCTAAAGGTTGGGTGGAACGTCCTAGAAAGGCTAGGTGGGTAAAAGCCCCTTATTAGGGTGGGCGGGGCTATGGCACAGGGGCAGGGCTTGGTTGTGAGGAGCCGCGGGTTGTGGCTTGGAACAGAGGCGAGATTCCGTCAAAGGAGAGGATTGTCGTTCAGTGCGGGACTCCGGGCTTGAGTGGGGCTCCGTTGGAAGGGATGGGCTTATTGGAGAAGGGAGGAGCTTTATTAGAAGGAACTGCCCTGGGTAGTGCGGTAGCAAGAGGCATGGCTATAAAACAGGGGCAGAACTCAGTTGCAGTGGGTCTATGAAGGATGAGAGTACGGTTGTCATCAGAAGGATGAGGCTGGGGGACCAGACGGAACTCTTGTATGGGTGTGGCTTCTTGTATGGGTTGCAGTTGTATTTCTGAGCTTGGATGGGGCTTCATCGCAAAGGGTTGCTTTCTGTTGGAGCTAGATATCGATTAAAGAAGCAGAGTCTGGAGCTCAGGAAATCGTGAGGGGCATGGCTATAGAATAGAAACAAACGCCTTTGAAAGGAATAGAGCTATAAACAAGGGGAGAGCCCTGGAGTGGGGCGGGGCTTGATAGAAATGGGCGTGGTCCTTGGCTGGGACCTGAAAAAGAGGAAGTGAGGGATATGGCCATGGAACTAGTGGCAAAACATTAGTCGCCTGGAGCAGAGATCCAATGGAAGAGGCGAGAGTATGGCTACAGACAGGGGGCGGAGCTGCATGGTAAAAGGCGTGGTTATCAGGTTGGAGGTGGGGCTTAAATTGAAAGGGCGGGTCCAGGAACTTGAATACGCCCTGAAAGGGTCTGGCTACGAATGGGGTAGGGCTTCTTTAGAAGGATTGAGTCCTGGGTATTTGATGAGGCGACTGAAGGGCATTGCCTGGGCTTGGACTTGGAATTTGGGGGTGCATAGTTTTGTGGGCGGCCTTCTTTGGAAGAGATAGGGTAGAGGGCACGGTGCTCTTGGCCAGGTTCTGGATCTCCTAATGCCCCTGCCGCCCTAGCCAAGGCCCACGCGTGGTCGCATGAGGATCCACTCCCTGGAAAATGTGGACAAGGCACTGCAGTTCCTGAAGGAGCAGCGCGTGCACTTGGAGAATGTGGGCTCGCATGACATTGTGGACGGAAACCACCGACTGACCCTGGGGCTGGTCTGGACCATCATCCTGCGCTTCCAGGTGATCCTCAAGTGACCCCAGCCCAGCCCCGCTCCCACAATGGAGCCATAGGAAGGTGTTCCTCAGCCATTCATTCATTCACTCCAAAAATATTCCTAATATGCTCTGGGAACCCTGTTCCAGGTGGTGGGGGTGAAAATGATTTTTAAAAAGTGTAATGCCCCTCCTCTTGATAAAACTCTAACTCATCATAGTGATGGTGGTGATAATATATGATCATTTATTTTTTCATCTGTTCTAAGCACTTGGTATTTAATATGCACAAACCCCTCAATAATTAGGTACTATTTATTATCCCACTTTACCAATGAGAAAACTGAAGCCCAGAGAGGTGAAGTAATATGCTTAAGGTCACACAGCTGCGTACTGGGGCTGGAATTCAAATGCAGGCAATCTTGCTTCAGTTCAGAAACAAAATAGACACATTTTCTGTGTTTTTGGAACAAGACGTGGTGGAGAGGGTAGACAGATAATAAACACATCAGTGTGCAAACAGGAAAGGTATGGGAAAAGGACAATTCTAGGCAGAGAAGTGGAAATAACTTTACAAAACAGAATAGATTATGATAAAGCAGTAAAAGGGATATAAAATATCCCATTGATGGTGTTGAGATTTTAGCCTTAGTGACCAGAGAAGCTGATGGCTGAATGACATGAAGATGAAAGGAGAAAGCATTCCAGGCAGGGGGCACAGCAAATGCAAAGGCCCTGAGGTAGGAGTGAGCTTGGCATGTTACAGGTACAGAAAGACCAGTAAGGCTAGAGAACAGGAGGCAAAGGGGAGACAGAGAGGAGATGAGGTCAGAATGGTTGGCAGGGCTGAGGTGATCTGTGATTAGCAGTTGGATTTTATTCTGTCTGAGATAGGGAGAATTTAGAGAGTTTTATCAAGAGGAAGGGCATAATCAGACATAGAAAGATCCTTCTGGATTTGAGGTGGTCACTAAAATTAGGGGCCAGGAGCTTGAGGAAGAGACTGGAGCTGGACCAGGGTAGGGCCATAGGGAGGTGAAGAGGGAGCTGGGTAGGGAAGACTCTCAGGAGTGGGAAAGGACATGCTGTAGGGGAAGGGGAGGGGGACAAGGTGGTGCCTCCACCCCCCAGGCCTAAAGCTGCATCTCTCATCTCTGCCGTCCCTCGGTTGGGGTGGGCTGTTGCCCAGCCTCAAGCCCTCCAGGTCCCAGTAGCCATGTTTTGTATCCTCACAGATTCAAGTCATCAAAATTGAGACTGAGGACAACAGAGAGACTCGCTCAGCCAAGGACGCACTGCTCTTGTGGTGTCAGATGAAGACAGCTGGGTGAGCCCCCCAAACCCCCTAGTCCCTAGGAAGGCCAGGCCCTGACCTCTGGGCTTCCTTCTGGGACAGGAGTACAAGGGGCAGCCCAAGTCCTCAGTGTCAAAATTACATCTGAAGTTAACAAACTGGTAACAAACTCCTCCAAACTTAATGACTAAACCTCTAGAAGGTCAGGTTCAAATTTAGAACTTGGACTTCTCAGAGAGCAATGCCTAAGGTGGTGAGCTCCCTTCCCTCCCCCATCTCATTCTGCACCACAGAGGCCTCATGTGCACCTGTGTGGAACCCCCCAGCCCTATCCTGAGCTCTTTCCCGACCCCTCAGCCTAGGGGAACACACACCAGGGCTCTGGTAGCTCGGGTGGGAAGTTCAGGTCTTGGTACCTTCAGTGGAGTCGAGAAATGGGGCGCACAGACCCCACTAGGTATGTCCCCTCGTCCTGCAACTCTCTGCCCTGAGGGGAGGGGCCTGGCATGAGACACAAGTGCCCTCTGGAGACTCAAAGCCCTTGGAAGAAGGAGGGAGGGGCAAGTGTGGATGGAGACTGGGCTTCCGCTGACTCTCGTCCTCCTGGGGCTGTCTTGAGATGCTCTTAGTTCTTTCATGTGTCTGTCTTTACCTCTGTGTCTGCTCTTCCTTGTTCCTCTCTCTCCCTCCTCCCTTCTCTTTCCCTCCTATCTCTCTCTCCCTCCTCCCTTCTCTTTCCCTCCTATCTCTCTCTCCCCACTCCTTTCTTTCCCCATCTCTATCTGCATCTTGCTCTCTCTCTGTCCTTTCCTTCCTTCTTCTTTTTGTCTTCCCTCTGTTTCTCTCTCTTGTTTGCTCCTCTCCTGTCTCTCTCTCTCTCGATCTCTCTCTCTGTTCGTTTCCCTGGTCCACTCAATCTATCTACCTATCTATCTTTCTCTCTTTCTCCCTCTCTCTCTCTCATCATCCATCTATATATCATGTATATCCATCCATCCACTGATCCATCTCTGCCTGTCTGTCTGTGTCTCCCTCCCTCCCTCTTTCCTCCTAACTCTCCATCTCTGCCTCTGTCTCTCCCTTCCACACTGCCAGGTACCCTGAGGTAAACATCCAGAATTTTACCACCAGCTGGCGGGATGGTTTGGCCTTCAATGCCCTCATTCACCGGCACAGGTACCACCTGGCCTGGGGCAGCCCAGCCTGGCCCTACCCCCAACCCCACATCCCTTGGGCACACACTTGTACAGGGATGTATATAAACACGTGTAGACACAGGACCCCCACTTCACCTCTCTGCACACATACATGTTTCCGTTCACACTCATGCTCTTACACACAGGCACACACACACAGACCCCTGTCCAGGCTGCATACTGTGTGCACACATGGAAACATCCATATACTCATGCACATATACAGCTTGTACCTGGTCCTGATGCTTAGACGCCCCCACGGTGGGCAGCTCACTCCGCTTGGATCCGCTCCTGTGTGTGCACCAGAAACTCCTTCCTCACTGTGCACCCCCAGATCCTCTCCTGGCTCCCTGCACACCCACATGCTCATACTTCAGGGCCTGGGACTGAGCTGGCTGAGGGGTGGGCATCCAGGCAAATTATCCCCACATCACCCTCGTCCATGTGACAGATTGGGGAAACTGAGGCCCAGAGACTGGGAGGGACTTGTTCTGCTGTGACAGAAGCCAGAACCCACACATACACACTCATACATGTACAGGGAGACCCAGCACCATCTACACACCCACAAACACATAAGCTGTAACCCGGGTTGTGCTAACAATGGGAACATTTGCTAAGTGTACCAGCATTGTTCTAAGTGCTTTCCTGTAAGTCCTTTCATACTCAGTGCCCCTATGAGGCAGAGGCTATTATTATCCCCCATTTTACAGATGAGGAAACTGAGGCACAGAGAGCTCACCCAGACTGCCAGGAAGTGGCTGAGCTGGGGTTTGAGCCAGGAAAGCTGGCTCCAGACCTCATACTTCTAAGCACTACATAATAACTGTAGAGAAACACACCTGAGTAGATGTGTGTGTGTCGTGAAGTCACACGTACGTGTGCCCTCACGCAGTGAAATGCTGCACAGACACACACCAGCACACACAGCTTTTCCCTTGGCTGGGTTGTGCTCCTCCCTCCCTCACCCTGGGTGGGACTCAGACAAGGATGTCTTTTCACCTGTTTGCTCACCGGCTTTGGAGCCTGCCTGCTGCCTGCCCACTCTGTGCCCCTGCCCAGGCCCGACCTCGTGGACTTCAACAAACTCACCAAGTCCAACGCCAACTACAACCTGCAGAGAGCCTTCCGCACGGCTGAGCAGCACCTGGGGCTGGCACGTCTGCTGGACCCTGAGGGTGAGCCCTGCCTGGCCCCAGCCCAGATTTCCTCTTGGAGGGGCTCGCACTCCCAGCGCCATCCCAGACTCGACCCATCCTCCTGCAACACCTTCCCGAATCCCAAGGTTTCAAATCCCAACTCCCTCCCCTCTCCTTCCTCATCACCAATCCCACTCCCTTCCCATCCCCATGTCCCTTAGTTTCTCCATTTCTATCTCAAACTGGACCCCATCTCTATTCCTATGTTCATCTTAACCTCCTCTCCCCAACCCCATCCTTAGTCATCTCCCTCCACACCCAACCCCTTCTCTCTCCCTAACCCCAGCCCCATCTCTAAAGCCAACACTATCCCCAACCTGATCTCCAATGCTGTCCAATCCCCAACATTAGCCCCATCCCCACACCAATCCTGTTTCTAACCCCATTCCCATCCCCAGCCCATCCCTATGCCTGTCCCCATCCACAACTCTGTCCCCATCCCAGCCCCTTCCCCATTTTCAGTCTATCCCCACTCCCACTCCTGACTTCAGCCTCATTCCCAATCCATGATCACACGGAATACCAACCCCCTCTTTCTGGAATAATGGCCATGATCTTGCCTCACCACTCCCCCATATCTGGAATAATGGTTGTTCCCTTTTTTCTGAGCATCTACTGTGTGCCAAGCACACGGCTGGGAATTATATGAATGTTGTTGCCTTTCATCCTCACACCGATCTGGTTGGATATAAGTCATCAATTCTGCTTTAAAGTGATGGAAACAAAGGCTCAAAGATGTAAAATTACTTGCTCAGCATCACACTGAAAACCAGTAAACATCCCTGATATTAGTGATGTTGAGCAACTTTTCATGTTCCTGTTGGCCATCTGCGTTTCCTCTTTTGGAAAAAATGTCTGTTCAGTTCTTCTGCCCTTATTTAAATGGGTTGGCTGGCTGATTGTTTGTTTGCTTTTTAATTGAAGTACTATTGATTTAAAATGTTGTATTAGTTTCTGGTGTACAGCATGGGTGGACTTGGAGGGCATTATGCTTAGTGAAATAAGTCAGACAAAGAAAGACAAATACTGTAAGATATCACTTACATGTGGAGTCTAAAAAAATACAACAAACTAGTGAATATAACAGAAAAGAAACAGACTCACAGATGTAGAGAAGGAACTAGTGGTTACCGGTGGGGAAGGGAAGGGGGAGGGGCAAGATGGAGGTGGAAGATTAAGAGGTACAAACTATCAGGTATAAAATAAGCTTCAGAGATGTACTGAACAACATGGGGAATAGAGCCAATATTTTATAACAACTGTAAATGGAGTATAAACTTTAAAAATTTGTGAATTACTATATTGTATACCTATAACATATAATATTGTAAATCAACTATACTTCAATTTAAAAAATGATACTGTAAAATAAATAAGTAAGTAAGTAAATAGTTTTAAAAAAAGGAAAGAACACTAGTAAACAGGACTATCTGATCCCAGAAATCATGGTCTTAATCATTCCTCTACCCTGCCTCTTATAGCTGTATTCTGTGCTCAATGCCTGGCATGTGGTCGGTGTTTACTGGATGTCAGTTTCATGAGGCGGGGAAGAGGATGGTTGTTGTGCATTCAATGGGTAAATTAAAATGATAACAGGATTTACTGAGTTACTCCTCTGTGCCAGGCTATTCTTTCTACTGCTTATGGTGTTCCTAGGTAGCAGACACTGTGATTATCCTTACTGTAACAATGGGGAACTAAGGCTGATAGAAGTTGGGTCTGTTTTCTAAGGACATGCAGTGAGTAAGTGGCTGAGGTGGGATTCAAGCTCAGGCTGCCTCCGAAGCCTGTGTCCTTGACCTCAGACACCATTCATACATTTCGTAAATATTTATTGAGCCCCTACTGTGTGCAGGGCATGGCAGGAACAGTGGTAAAAGATAGGCATAACCCTTATCCTCATGTAGCTGAAACTCGAGGTAAGAACATAATCACATACATGAATAGTTAATTATAAATTGTGATATGTTCTAGGAGGAAATGATAAACTGCTATAAGGAAGAATAACAAGAGGAGGTCAACTCTAGACAGGATGAACAGGAAGGCTTGTTTGAGGAAACTTAAGTTTAGTGGAGCCCTGAAGGATGAGTGGGAGTTTGGCACACAGAAAAGAGAACAGTGTTCCAGACAGAACAGCATGTGCAAAGGCCCTGAGGTGGAAGGTAGAATGATGGTTCAAGAAATAATTATAAATAAATTTCTCTGTTGTGGTTTATGTGTGTCAGGCACTGTTTAATCCCATGAGGTGGAGCCCCATTGGGAAGATACAAAAACTGAGGAACAGAGAGGTTAGTTACCTGGCCCAAGTTCACACAGCTATTAAGAGTGAGTTCTCCCAGCTCCCTGTAATACCTTCAGTCTCTCTGTCAGAGTGCTTACCATCATGCTTCCTCACTCTCCTTTACCCTCTAGATGTGAACATGGAGGCTCCAGATGAGAAGTCCATCATTACCTATGTGGTCTCTTTCTACCATTACTTCTCTAAGATGAAGGCTCTGGCTGTGGAGGGGAAGCGGATCGGGAAGGTATGAGGAGCCAAGGAATGGGGCGGGTGGGAGCCTGGGAACTGTGTGGGGGCATATCTGGGATGAGGCTGATCCCACCTCCCTTTGCCTGGTCAGGTCCTGGACCAGGTGTTGGAGGTAGGGAAGATCATTGAGCGCTATGAGGAGCTGGCGGCCGAGCTGCTAGCCTGGATCCACCGCACCGTGGGGCTTATCAGCAACCAGAAGTTCGCCAACTCACTGAGTGGGGTGCAGCAGCAGCTTCAGGCTTTCACGGCCTATTGCACACTGGAGAAGCCAGTCAAGTGAGGCCCAGCGCAGGAGGGAGGGGAGCAGGTGGAGGTGTGGAGGAGGGGTCCCTGAGCTCAGGCCCCTTCAGGTTTCAGGAGAAGGGGAACCTGGAGGTGCTGCTCTTCAGCATCCAGAGCAAACTGCGTGCCTGCAACCGTCGCCTCTTCGTGCCCCGGGAGGGCTGTGGCATCTGGGATATCGACAAGGTGAGGCTGAGGATGTAGGAGAGAGGAAGGGTTGCTCTGTAAAGTTGTGTAGGTTGTGCACTGCTCAAGGGAGCCATTTACATTGCAGACATCACGGCCTGCATATTTATTCTGATGGTTCCCTAGCAGTAAAGGGTCATGAGGAAGCAACATTTTTTCCCCAGTTTGTGCAGAAGGTGTCATAAGTGCTGGGAGTGACCTCAGACAGAGAAGCCAGGGCCACTTAACTGTGGGGAGTTGTTGGAATCTCCTGCCTCCCTAGGCATGGGGCCAACTGGAGAAGGCAGAACACGAGCGAGAGGCTGCCCTACGGGCTGAACTGATCCGGCAGGAGAAGCTGGAACTGTTGGCCCAGAGGTTTGACCACAAGGTGGCTATGCGCGAGAGCTGGCTGAATGAGAACCAGCGCCTGGTCTCCCAGGTACAGGGTGTAGGGCTTGGCTCCGGGGGAATGGGAGGGGGGGTGGGGCTGATGGCCCAAGGACCAGAGAGGGAGACTTGATCTCCTAAGCAACAGAGAAGTGTTGGATTAGTCTCCTAGGTGACAAACGAGGGTGGGAAGGGAGAAGCGGTCTCCCAAGTGATTGGTAGGGGAGGGGGGTAGGCCTGCTCTCTAGGGTAATAAGAGAGTGAGGCTGGTCTCCAAGGTAACTAGAGAGCCCAAAATCAGTCTCTTCAGAAATCGGGAGAGTATTTAATTATCTCTTAAGTGACAAAGGAGGTTGTTATCTGGTGTCCAGGGTAACTCAGAATTGGTCTCCTAAGTAACAGGATAGGGTAGGCCTGGTCCCCAGTCTCTAAGGAAATGGAAGGATGGGGACTATTTCCTGGGTAACAAGTTTAGGGTTAGAGATATAATAGGGAAGGGTGGAGCTGGTCTCCAGAGTAACTGGGAAAGGTGGGGCTGGTCTCCAGGGTAACAGGGAAGAGAGGAGCTGGTCTCCAGGGTAACTGGGGATGGGGAGGCTGATCTCCAGGGTAACAGGGAAGGATGGGACTGGTCTCCAGGGAAACAGGAGCAGGTGGGGGAGTTTCAAAGGTCACACAGGGTCAAGGTAACAGGTTGACTGCTGAGGCAACATGGGTGAGTGTCTGTGGCCTGCCCTGCCCCAGGACAACTTTGGGTATGAACTGCCAGCAGTGGAGGCAGCCATGAAGAAGCATGAAGCGATTGAGGCGGACATTGCAGCCTATGAGGAGCGGGTGCAGGGCGTGGCAGAGCTGGCCCAGGCATTGGCGACTGAAGGCTACTATGATGCCCGCCGAGTGGCAGCCCAGCGTGACAGTGTCCTGCGCCAGTGGGCCCTGCTGACTGGGCTGGTAGGTGCCCGGCGGACACGGCTCGAGCAGAACCTGGCCCTGCAGAAAGTCTTCCAGGAGATGGTGTACATGGTGGACTGGATGGAGGAGATGCAGGTGGGAGCCAGACCGGGGACCAAGGATGGAGATGGCCTGCTGGGAGGGGAGGGAGGGAGGGATCTACAATGTAGGAGTTGTCAAAGATGGAGAGGGAAGGAGAGCGAGACAGAAAGAGATAAAGAGAAAGGGAGACAAAAAGAAAGAGTGAAAGATACAGGGAGAGAGACAGAGATGCAGAAAAAGAAAGTGTGAGAAAGAGACAGAGAAATATCTAGAGAAATAGATAAAAAGACACAGTAAATGGAGACAGAGAGAGTAGGGACAGAGACAGAAAGATTAAGTCATAGGAAGATCGTGACAATTTGAAAGAGAAATCAGAGAAAGAGAGCTGGAGAAGCAGACACAAAGGTAGGAACAGAAATCTAAATGGCTACAGAGAAAAACACATCCAGAGGTGGAATCCATCTGAGAAAGTGAGAGACCTACCGGAGATAGACAGACAGATACAGAGCGAGATGGAGATGAGAAGGATGGAAGCGGAGAGAGAGAGACAGACACAAAGAGAGACTGGAGAGAAAGAGGGTTAGAGATGGAGACAGAGAAGTGTAAATGAGGCAGAGGGGAAGGCAGAGAGATGGAAGAAGATACAGATGGAGGCATAAAGAGGGAGAAAGAGTGATAAAGCCAGAGCCCAGAACTGCAGAGACAATGAGAGATGAAACATTCAGAAAGACAGAGATGGAGAGAAATGATGACAGAGACACAGAGACTGAGACAGAAGAGTCTGATCATGTAGAGGAGCAGAGGCTGGTACGGGCAGTGGGAGGGAGGAGTGGCCTGAAGGCTGATGCTCAAAGTATGCTCGGGGCTGCCCCTTCTTGTAGGCTCAGCTGCTGTCCCGGGAGTGTGGGCAGCACCTGGTGGAGGCAGAGGACCTGTTGCAGAAGCATGGGCTGCTGGAGGGGGACATCGCTGCCCAGAGTGAGCGGGTGGAGGCACTCAATGCTGCTGCCCTGCGTTTCTCCCAGTTGCAGGGTGAGTCTGGGGTTGGGGTTGGGGTGGAGACTTTCAGGGCTGCCACTAATAGAAGCAAATGTCTCCTGAGAGAGTGAAGGAGTGAGCTCCCCATCTCTAGAGGTATCCAATCATGGACTAGGATCACACTCCATCAGGGATACCATGGGGGGAATTAGTGCCTTGAGTGGGAGGTTGGGCCACATGATTCTTCCTGCTTTCAGATTCTGCAGTAATAGTTCACGTCTGTTGAGCACTTGTCATGTGCTAAGCCTTTCACAGCCAGATCTCAGTGAATACCATAAAAAGACTGAATAAGGTAATTATTGTCAAGGCTTGTTCAGCTTCAAGTGATAGAAACTCAATTCAATTAACTTACGGAGGTAGGGGGAATGTATTGGCTGATGTAACTAAATGTGCAGGAAAGGATGATTTTCGCTTTAGGTATGGCTGGATCCAAGGATAGTTCAATGATACTTTTAAGATTCCATCTCTCTCCAACTCTAGTCTTTATGCTTGTGTCACTGTTGGGCAGTCCCTCCCCTTGTGGTATAAATCTAGATCACTGGATCACTCAGCCCCATGTTTACATCCCAACAGCCAGTAAGAGATAGGCCCCTTTCTCAGTATTCTGGCAAAAGGTTCAAGGAAAGCTTTCATTAGCCCACTGTGGCTTCCATCTCCATTGCTCAGCCAAGCATCATTGGCCATATCTATGTAACATATCCACCCAGGGCCAAGAGTAGGGTCAGCTCCCTCCAAAGGCATGAACAGAAAAGGAGAAGGGTGGGGCACCATTAGCAGAAACAGGGGCTTGGATGCTGATAGACAAAACCCAGTCTGGCTCTAATGAGGTTCTCATTTCACTGAGGTCAATACCTTCCAACCAAAGACCACCAGGAGCCCCGCTGGAGTCAAACCAAGCTGAGTTTGTTGGCCCTTTGCGCACACCACGGGGAACCCAGTAAGGGGTTCCCCATCAGTAAGAGGATGTTAAGAGGGGCTTATTATAGGATGTGGGCTGTGTTAAGTGATTTGGGATGATTTAATGTAGTGTGTTTTGCTGCAGCTTGAATGCCATCAGGAAGTGGAGGTAATTAGACGATTGCACATCTTAATCATTTTTATCCAGGTGGTGGGAGGGACAGGATTGGCAGAAGTGGTTCACCTTGGCCAGGCGAGGGGGAGTCAGTGGCAGTTTTTGCGGTTTGCGCAGTGACCTTGTTTTGTGTGCGCTCAGACGTGACTGCGGAGCGGTTTTGTCTCTGTCTCACGCCATCATGATCACAGAGTCATCTTGTCTGATGTTGTGTCCTGTGCAGCTGTGTATGAGCGCTGACAGCATCAGGGTGGCTTTTTTCTTTCTCCCTGATGAGGAGACTGAGGCCCAGAGCTGCAGAGCTGATAAGAGGGTTTTGAGGCTATTCTATCTCACTCCTTTACCTGGAGCCACGGCCCTTGGGAATCCTGGAGCATTGTTAGAAAAGGAAGAGGCTGTCTGGCTTGCAGGATGGTCGGGAAGTTTCTCACCTTCATGGGCTGGATCATGTCCTAAGAGCAAACGCTGAGGTCTCCTTCCACGCCTGGGTGCAGACATCCCCATCCTAGCTCAGCCCTCAAGACATTGTTGGAACCCTCTCCTTCATCCTTCATTCTTATGGATGTTCATCCGGGAGCTTCTCTCTATCTTTTCCTTGTGAGATCTCGGTGCCTGATGACAACGTGCCAGCAGCACCGTGGAAACAGCAAAGAGGCTAATGTGGGTTGTGTGTTGTCATGGTGATGGGAGGCAGTGCTACCCGATGAATGGTCCAGAGTGTGACCTGATCTGCTACTGATTCTGGGCAAGCAGCTTCCCTTCCTGAGCGTGTGTTTCTTCATCTGTAAGATGGGGTTAGTAAGGATACTGGCCTTGTAGGATGGTTGTAAGAATTCAGTGACGTTGTGTCAGAGTAAGGGCTGGATACATGGACGCCATTGATGTTTATTATGCATTGGTATTTGGGTCAATTTCAGTGAATGTCCAAAAATACAGAAATTCTGCATGCCATATAGGGCAGTGTCTATCACACTGTTTTAACCCAGTAAGAAGTACATTTACCTCATGACCCAGAGTTCACAGGCACATGTGTACACACACACAGAGAGATATGCACAGACATGAAGGCTTTATAAAACAATGCTTCCTCTTACCTCGAGTGTTACATTCTGATATTTTCTATTCATTCGATTCTATTTCATTAAAGAAATGTTGGCTGCCACCTAGTAAAATTAATCCCACAAACTAAAGGTCTAGGAGGAAGGTGAAATATTTTAACACAAAAAGGAGTTTAGATCATCACTGAATTAATAGATAAGGCAACCAAGGATGAGGGAGGGAACCCAGGAGCATTGCTTAAGAGTTGTTTCACTCGGTCCAGTTCTAAAGGAAACACACTGTATGTTTACACTAAAATAATACAGATTCTAGGAATTGCTGAATCTCAGTTTCCATCCATCATTCAATCAATAAGTCACCATTTTCACTAGGCTTCTGCTCTGGGCTCCACCCTATGCTGGGCAGTGGCGAGAACACTGTGTGATGGAGACTGTCCCAGGCCCTGTCCTTATGGGGCTCCCAGTCCAGTGGGGGAGACAGACTGGCAGTGACAACCCAGAGGGGTCAGAGCTGGAATGACAAAGTTACAGGCAGAGTAGTCCCGGCTGCGATGGGGAAAGCAGAGAAGCCTGGAAGAACCAGAGAAGGCGCCTGCTCCAGATTGGGATGTCAGGGAAAGCTGCCTGGAGGAGGTGGCTGCCTGGAGGAGGCGGCTGCCTGGAGGAGGCGACGTGTAACCTGCCATTTGATGAAGTCAGGCCAAGGTCTAGGCAGGTAGCCTGCGCCACCCTCTCTTGGGCGCCCCCCTGGCCTGTGCCCAACCAGGGATCCTCCCTTTCTCCTGGCCCAGGTTACCAGCCCTGCGATCCGCAGGTCATCTGCAACCGCGTAAACCACGTGCACGGCTGTCTGGCGGAGCTGCAGGAGCAGGCGGCGAGGCGGCGAGCCGATCTGGAGGCCTCACGGAGCCTGTGGGCGCTGCTGCAGGAGCTGGAAGAGGCCGAGAGCTGGGCCCGCGACAAGGAGCGCCTCCTAGAGGCGGCGGGCGGCGGCGGCGCGGCGGGCGCGGCGAGTCCCGCGGGCGGCGCACATGACCTGTCCAGCACCGCGCGCCTCTTGGCGCAACACAAGATCCTGCAGGGCGAGCTGGGCGGGCGGCGGGCACTGCTACAGCAGGCGCTGCGGCGCGGCGAGGAGCTGGCCGCCGCCGGTGGCGCCGTGGGCCCGGGAGCCGAGACAGTGCACCTGGCGGGCCTGGCGGAGCGCGCGGCGAGCGCACGGCGACGCTGGCAGCGGCTGGAAGAGGCGGCGGCGCGGCGCGAGCGGCGGCTGCAGGAGGCGCGAGCGCTGCATCAGTTCGGCGCTGACCTCGACGGGCTCCTGGACTGGCTCCGCGACGCCTACCGCCTAGCAGCCGCGGGCGACTTCGGCCACGACGAAGCATCCAGCCGCCGCCTGGCCCGCCAGCACCGCGCGCTCACTGGGGAGGTGGAGGCGCATCGCGGGCCAGTGGGCGGCCTGCGGCGTCAGCTGGCCACACTTGGGGGCGCTAGTGGCGCCGGGCCATTGGTGGTAGCATTGCAGGTGCGCGTTGTGGAGGCCGAGCAGCTGTTCGCCGAGGTGACCGAGGTGGCTGCGCTGCGGCGCCAGTGGCTGCGGGATGCCCTCGCCGTCTACCGCATGTTCGGGGAGGTGCACGCTTGCGAGCTGTGGATCGGTGAGAAGGAGAAATGGCTGCTCGCCATGCGTGTGCCTGATTCACTCGACGACGTCGAGGTGGTGCAGCACCGGTGAGCGCCCGCTTGTGGGACTCCTCGGCCCCCTTCCTCATGCACACAGTCTCACCTTCCTTGGTTAAACAGTTTCCGTGTTCACTCACCTGGAACCAGGGGTTCTAGTAAAATGGGAACGATATTAGTCCCAACCTCACAAACTCCTGGAGAACCGTAAGTGAGTTAATACGTGCAAAATACTTAGCAAATGTCTGGGTTCAGGGAGCACCCCAGGAGCGTTTGCTATTATTACTATGAGGCTTATAGTCACCTGGCATGAAATTAACCTAAGCTTCTCCAGGGTTGCCCCAGCCTGATCCCTCCCCTGGGACTCTCATTGCCCTTGCATAGATGTCACCTCCCTAGCTAACAAAATTGCTCTGACCTTTGTCACTTTCTATTCCCTCACCCACTTTATGTTTCTTCATAGCACTTACCACCCTGTGACACAGTAGATACTGGTTTGTCTGTTGGCAGGTTAAGTGATGAGTTTTTAAATTAGTGGATGAACGCTCTGTGCCTTTCTCTCTGAGCATGTGCATCCATCCACTTATTTCAGTGGGTACTTACTGCGTTCCTACTCTGTTCCAGGCCTTGCTGGAAACACAGGCCTGGTCCCTGCTGTGACTGTCCACGGTTACCCAAGCCACAGCCTTGGGCATTGTTTTAAATAAGGGAGGGCCATGGCCAGCTTAAAACAGATCTCCCTGGCTGCCAGGTGGAGGGTGGGTTGGAGTGGGTAAGAACGGTGGCTGGCAGCCCAGAGAGGGAACTGGGGTGGGGACCTAGGTAGGAGGGGACAAGACTGGACCAAGGCAGGAGTCCAAGTGGACAGGCCATGAGGAAGACAGGCTTGAGGGGAGTGATGTCCAAAACAGAGCCCAGGGCTCTGGCCTAGGATATAGTAGGGTGGTTCCTGAGATGGGGACCCAGAGGAAGAACAAATCAGGGGAGATACTGAAGCCAGTTTGAGTCACAGTAGGGAGCCCTGAGGAGGTACATAGCAGGGTTTAAGGCTGGAGACAGATTCAGAAGGAACAAGGTTGAAGCTAGAGTCAGATGTGGGAGTGATGAGTTCAGGGGTGAGGACTGAAGCTGTGGGGATGGGTGAGATGGTCCAGGCAGGATGTGGGGGAGAGCTCAGTGGGCCCAGGACAGAGCCCTGAGAAATGTAACATTTAAGTGACAGGTAGAAGAAGAGGAACTGACAAAGGAGCCTGAGGAGGTAAGGTTGGAGAATTAGGAGGAGAACCAGGAAGAGGCAGCTTTGCAAGAACCAGTGGGCAGGTACCCAGGGTCCAGGCCTCTCTGAGCATGTCCATCCTTCTTCCACAGCTTTGAGAGCCTGGACCAGGAGATGAACAGTCTGATGGGCCGAGTCCTGGATGTAAACCACACGGTCCAGGAGCTGGTGGAAGGAGGCCACCCCAGCTCAGATGAGGTGCGCTCCTGTCAGGACCACCTCAACAGCAGGTAGGTGGGGCCTGGGGCTGGAAGTCCTTCTGGGCATCCCACACCAGTTCTTCCCATCATTCCTTTCCTCATCCACTCTGCTGTAGAAATCAAGAATGTGCAATTTCAAATCACTGAGATGTTAAGAGCTACCTAGTAAATTAGCAAAATCTTGAAAAAATTGGTGATAACCAGTGCTAGTGATGATGTGGTAAAATGAGGATACAGTACATTTCAATGGAGTATTATTTCATTTGTTCTGAAATGATTTATTGAGTATCTACTATATGCCAGGAATTTTTCCAAATACTTTATATACCTTGTTTTATCTGCTCATATCTCAGTGTCCATAGAAAGTTTCCAGAATTTGAAACTCTTTAAGAATAGCAACAAATTAAATCTTTCCCCCAGAATACTACCAGCAGTTCTCCCGGTGTGGGTAGGCTTCATATGTAAAGACACAGGTCCGGAGAGGTGAAATCCTTATCCGAGATTACTCACTCTAGTGAGTAGAAGTCAAACCTAGCTCTGCTTGAATCCAGAGCTGGGGCTCTGATCACATATATTCTCCCACAGAGTTCTTCCCAGCAACTCTGTGGGGGTATAAATTACCCATGTTAGAGAGGAGGAAACTGGGGCTCAGAGAGGGGAAAGTGGCCCAAGGTCACATGGCAAGTTGGGGGTAGGGTCAGTCCTGGATTTGAAGTTGGGTTTGTCTGACTCCGAAGTCTGTGCCCATAACTGCTGTGCTGTAAGATCCCAGTGTCCTGTGATTTCCAAGCCCCTGTAGCCTCAGCAATCCCAGGGTGCCAGGGCCTAAAAAGGTGATGATGGCAATAGTGATTTACAGTATTTAGTGAGATTAGGTGCCAAGTGCTTTAGCCACATGGTATCATTAAACACCCAATAAAGTGGACATAATTATCCCCATTTTCCAAATGAGGAAGCAGTATCAGTGACAGAAATGATTTGCCCAAGTTCACATGGTGAATCTGGCCAGAATAGAACTTGAACTTGAGTCCTTCTGATTTCGGAGTCTTAATCTCTTTCCTTGTGGGTGTCCATTCTAGAGGGGACAAGAGGGGTTAACAAATAAACTAATAAATGAATGAGATATTTAGAGAATTGTAAGGATAAGGATGCAGGAAATAGAGTGACCTGGTAGGGCATAACGGGCTTGGTGGTGATTTTAGATCTTGTGGTCAGCCATGGCATTTTGAGCTGAGCTCTCAACGGGGATGAGAAGGATCCAGCCACAGGCAGAGGATGTATGTGGAAGAGGAGAGAGGGGACAGGGCATTCCAGGCAGGGAGCACAGCCGAAGCAAAGGCTATGAGGTAGAAGAGGGCTTGATCTGTTCCCAAAAAGTGTCCCCACTCAATAACAGAAGCAAACAGGTACTGTCTGAAGCACTTCATAAACCATAACTCATTTGGATCTCACAGCACCCTTAATGAGTTAGGTGCTATGATTGTTACCATTTTACTGGTGGGGAAACTGAGGTGCAGAGAGGGTTACTAGCCAAAGGATGCACAACTTAGATTTGACTCTGAGCCTGACATAGCCAGGCAGTCCGACTCAGATTCTGTGCTTGTAACCTGGACCATACACTGCCCATGATGGGGACTGAGGCCCAGAGAAGTATTATCACTTGCCTGAGGACACAGAGCAATGCATAATTTTTCCCATTGATGTTCTGACACTCTGATTTCAGAACCCTTTGCTTTCTTAAAAACTATTAAGGACCCCAAAGAATTCGTTATGTCTATCAGGTTATGTCTATCAATATTTACTATATTAGAAATTAACACTGGGTGTTTTTAAAATATTGTCATTAAAAATAACAATCATAAACATATGATATTACATAACTAATATTTTAAATGAAAAATGACTATTGTTCAAAACAAAAGAAATGTAGTGAGAAGAGTGGCATTGTTTTGCGTTTTTACAAATCTCTTTCATGTCTGGCTTAAGAGAAGGCAGCTGAGTTCTTAGGTCTGCTTCTGCAATCAGTCTTTGTCCTGCAGCCTCTGGAAAACTCCACTGTATACTCGGGAGAGAATGAGAGTGAAAAGGCAAATAGCATCTTAGCATTTTGATGAAGATAGTTTTGCCCTCGCTCAGATTACATTTTGAGAACTGCTACTCTAAGCAAATGTGCAGGGTGGAGTCCATTTCACACAGGCAGAAAGTGTAGCTTGGTGAGATAAGGGGATATTCCAAGGTCACACAGTGGCTGGGTTCTACCCAGGGTCAGTGGGCCCTCCATACTTGAGGGCCCTGTCCTCCTTAAGCTGCCCTGCTTCCCCTGGGCAGGTGGAACCGCATCGTGGAGCTGGTGGAACAGCGCAAAGAGGAAATGAGCGCGGTGCTGCTGGTGGAGAACCACGTTCTGGAGGTGGCGGAGGTGCGCGCCCAGGTGCGCGAGAAGCGGAGAGCTGTGGAGAGCGCGCCCCGCGCCGGCGGCGCCCTGCAGTGGCGCCTTAGCGGCCTGGAGGCGGCTCTGCAAGCGCTAGAGCCGCGCCAGGCGGCCCTCCTGGAGGAGGCGGCCCTACTGGCTGTGCGCTTCCCGGCGCAGGCTGCGCGGCTGCATCAGGGTGCGGAGGAACTGGGCGCCGAGTGGGGCGCGCTAGCCAGCGCGGCTCAGGCCTGTGGCGAGGCGGTGGCGGCTGCCGGGCGCCTGCAGCGCTTCCTGCACGACCTGGACGCTTTCCTGGACTGGCTGGTGCGCGCCCAGGAGATGGCTGGCGGCTGCGAGGGGCCCCTGCCGGGCAGCCTGGAGGAGGCCGACGCGCTGCTGGCGCGCCACGCCGCGCTCAAGGAGGAAGTGGACCAGCGCGAGGAGGACTATGCGCGCATCGTGGCGGCCAGCGAGGCACTGCTGGCGGGCGACGGCGCCGAGCTGGGTCCAGGCCTGGCACTGGATGAGTGGCTGCCGCACCTCGAACTTGGCTGGCACAAGCTGCTTGGCTTGTGGGAGGCGCGCAGGGAGGCGCTGGTCCAGGCACATGTCTACCAGCTCTTTCTGCGCGACCTACGCCAGGCGCGAGCGGTGCTGCGCAACCAGGTGCCCGCTTCGGGGTTGATGCGGGTGGGGGTCTGAGGCCAAGGGAGGTGTTGCAGGGACAGGAAAATATATGCAGGAGTGTGTTTGTGGGGGTCACTGGGTTCGTGGCTTCTCTGATGTCACTGGGAGTAGGGGAGGGGGTAGTATTTGGTATGGACAGCTGGGTTTGTGGATCAACTGGTGTGAACATACGTGAGTGTGTGTGTAACAGAACTTGAGGATTATGATGGGTGGGTTGGTGTCATCCAAGGTGACTGTGGAATATTCTGAGTGAGTAATGCACTTGGATGTTCATTGCACTGGCTTTCTGGGTTTGTGGCCTGTCTGGAAGGAAATAAGAGTATGAGGTTGATGAGTGATGGTTAATGGGGGTCAAAGAAGATCTTGGGGTGGATAACAGAGAATGAAGTAAGTAGTAGGTAATTCAGGTTGAGAGATTATTGGGATCAGTTAGTGACTGTGGATTAAATAGTTGTGGGGGCCTAAATTAGCAGATTCTCTTTTTGTTGGGGATGTCAATTTGCAGATTCTCTGGAGAGGGTAACTGCTTTTATGGCCTGAGGAATCGATCCGGGGTTATCTGGGAACAGCTGATCCAGTCTAGAGATCTCCCTGGGATGGAAACCAAATGTGAGGATTTGGTCAAGATAGAACACCCAGTTTTCAGATTGTCCAAGAGTAGGTACTGATTTTTAGGGACCATTTTAGAAAGGGTGACTACCTGTGCTGATTAGAGAAAGATGACCCAGTTAGAGGATTATCTGGAGGAACAGACAGGGACCCTCTGGAATCATGAGGTTGCTAAACATTGGAGCTGAGGTGATCTTGAGAGACCCTTTCTGACCCACTCATTTTACCAGTTAGAAAACTCACCCCAGAGAGGGAAAGAACGTCCTTGAAGTCACACAGCACTCAGGTTGGTCTTCATAAATTAATCAGATATTTACCGAGTGCCTCCTCTGTGCCAGGCACTATTCTGGGGCTGAGCACACAAGAAACGAAACATGAAACCCCACCTTCATGTGGTTGGCATTCTGATGTGTGTGAATATATGTGGGGGAGGAGATGATAAGCAAGAAAATGCATCTATAATATCATGCCAGGTATATGCTATGAAAAATAGTAAAGCAAGGTAAAGGAATGTGGCTCAGGCAGAGAATGATTTTTGGCAGATGGTTAGAGACTCAAAGAAAGTGAAAGAGCCAGCTATGGTGATATCTGGAGGAAGAGACTACCAGGCAGAGGGACCAGGAGGGGCAAAGGCCCTGACATGGGACCATACCTGGCATGTTTGATGCAGGAACACAGTGAGCAAGGGAGGGAAGCCCTTCATCCCACTGACTTGGAAGCAGTAGGATGGATCCTTCTTTCCTAAAGCATATTTACCAACAAAGACTTTGGAGACTAGGGTAAAACAAAATGGTCGGCAGCCTCTCCCAGGCCCTGCAATGGAGCAGGGCTGACCTGAGCATCACCCCTCCCCCGTTCCCAGGAGATGGCACTGTCGGGTCTGGAACTGCCCGGCACCGTGGAGTCGGTGGAGGAGGCGTTGAAATGGCACCGGGATTTTCTCACCACGATGGAGCTGAACCAGCAGAAGATGCAGGTGGCTGTGCAGGCTGCCGAGAGCTTGCTGAGGCAGGGCAACGCCTACGGGGAGCAGGCCCAGGAGGCCGTGGCTCGGCTGCTGGAGAAGTAGGTCCCTCAGATCCCAGGGGTGCAGGGAGTGGGATCTGGGCACAGGGGAGGGGTGAGGAGGCCGGAACTCCCTTTCTTGCCATCACATTTCTGCTTCTCTGCCCCTCTCTGATTTCTACCAAATTCCACATTATTTTAGATTAGATTTAAACTGACATTCTGTGAAAAAGTAACTCGTGGTTGATAACCCAAAAGCTGCAGAAGAATACACAATGACAAGTTTCCTCCCTAAAGCTTACCCTCAGCCTGAGATAGCTGGACTGGTTGTTAAAATGTTAACATCTTTTCCTAGATGCCCCAGCATCTGCGCTGCTGCTCTGGTCCCCAGATCTGGCAGCTAAAGGCCATACACAGCTTCTGTTCCAGCTTTCCAGATGGGACGGTGTTCCTGGCCATGCTGGTTGTCAGATGTGGGGAAAGAACTTCCCTGCGGGCCCCAACCACACAGCTCTCTAGGAAGCACCCAGAGCGTGTGTGTTTGTGTGTCTCTTTCGTGCTTCTTTGGCACATTATCCTTCTCTGATTCCATCACCATCTGTCTCTCACCTCTGCCCTGTCTCCTGTCTGTCCTTGCACTAATCAAGCAAAGGCATTTACTAAGTGTCCACTGTGTACCAGGCATGATTCTAGGCCCTGAACAGAACAGCAACAGCCCCCGCCCCTCAAAAAAAAATCCGGCCTCAAACAGAGTCCTTTACAGGGTTTTCTTTAGGCCCACTTCTTTCTGTCATTGTCACTGTTTCTACCTCTTCTGGTGACCTCAGGTTTCTCCTCTCTGGCATGAGTGAGGCAGGAAGAGAGCCCACTTCCCCTCCTTCTGTCTTCCATCTCCTGATGGAAATCATACCTGGTCCCTCCACCACCAGCCAGAGCCCAGGGACCCCAGCTCTGCCTCTATTTGGGGCTCAGGTGTCCCTTTCCCCTAAATTTGTCTGGGACAAGGTTGGAGTTTATTCTAAACAAAGCCTTTATGGGGCTTCCCATCCTGAGGATGCAAATGCATGATCTAGTGCCCCCAGCTCCAGGCCTGGTCCCTTCCTTCCCTTATCCCACATTTCTTGAGTCTTTGCTCTATGCCGAGCTCTGCTGCATGAGGAGGAGGAGGGGCCTGGAGGGCTGTTCCCTCTGAGTCACACCTTCATTCCTTTGCGGTCATTAATTGCTCCTTTAATTTTATTGTTTATTCATTGATTTTTTAAATTGAAGTAGCATTGATTTACAGTGTTGCATTAATTTTATACATTGATTCTTTGGCCAATTAAACACGTACTGAGTCCATGCTGTGTTCCAGCCATGGTGGGGCGATGCTCAGAGAGCTCGCAGGCTCTCTAACAAGGGTGACTCAGAATGGTCAGGGCTGGGAGAGAGGAAGCACCAGCAGCTTGGGCAGGGCCTGGAGTGAGAGACGCAGGGGCCTGTGGGAGCCCTGGGATCAGACAGGGTCAAGTCCTAGTCCCACCTCCGCCTCTCAACCTGTGAGATTCAGGGCAAGTGAATTCTCTCTCCATGTGCCTCACCTCCCCTGGACCTTGGCCCAGCCCTGCCTGCAAGGTGCTCTCCTGGTCTGCATTTGGCACATGAGGCTCAGAGGGGAACAGACTTGCCGGAGGTCATAGCTGTTTTCTCACTCTCCCAGAGATGAGGGATCTTCCTCATCCCTAGGACTGAAGCTTGACAAGTTGGCTGGTGAAGGCCTGGAGGGACTGAGTTCAGTTCAATTTCAGAGGCATTTCCTATTTCCTGGTTCCTGAGCAGAGTCTGGGCAGGAGGGAGTCCGTATCTTGCTTGTCCTGGTCCTTCCTGTTCTTCCATTCAGCTCTGCTCTTGGTTCTCTCTGTGACTTGCTCCCTTTGCCTCCATCTCTCCGGACATCTGTATATGTCTATTTCCTTCTCTCTCTCTCTCTGCTTCTTCTACCTCCATCTGCATCCTCTGTCTTTTTTTCTGCATCTCTCTCTCTCTCTTCGTCAGACACGTTACCTTAGTTTCTGCCCTCTTTCTCTCTGCCTCTCTATCTCTCTTGCTTTCTTTCATTCATCAGCTACGTATTGAGCACCTACTGTTTGCCAGACCTTTATTCTAGGCATTGGAGATACAGCTGTGAACAAAACCAACAAAAGTTCCTGTCCTCACAGAATGACATCCTAGTGGGGGAGACAGATGAGATAAACATGTAACACATACAGGTGTTAGTGTTAAGTGCAAAGGAGAAAATTAAAGAAGGAAAGAAAGCCAGAAAGCGTTGGGGGGTGGTCAAGAGGGGGTCTCGCTAAGAAGGTGACATTTGAGTACACTTTGAGGGGAAGAGCATTCCAGGCAGAGGAAACAGCCCACACCAAGGCCCTGAGGTGAGTTGCTTGTTCAAGGCACAGCAAGTGGGATGCCCCCCAGCCCTCTCCACCAGGCCTCTTGGGCACTTTACCCTGCACTGTGGGCAGGAGGCCAGGCTGCCTGGGGCTGCAGTGCCGGCTGGCTCTGGGGTGGCAGGGCCTGGGTCCAGCCTGGCCAGTTCACTTAGGCCAAGGGCCTGCCCCTTCTTGCCTCCCGGTGGCTCCAGCCCCATCTAGCCACACACTCCTCTCATCCCTCTCTCCAGCTCTGTCGCGGCCTTCTGTCTGTCTGGCAGTGTCTTTTACTGGTGGCATCTTGCCACTGCTCTGCCTGTCCCTTTCTGGGCTGTCCCTCCCCTGACTCTCTCTGTCACTTTCCCTTCCTCTGCTTCCTTCTCTCCTTGACTTCTGCTCTCTCTCTGGCACTACCCATGCTTCATTTCTTTCCTGTCTTTTCCTGTTCTCTCTATCCCTGAGTCTCTCTCTCTTCATCCATCTCTCCAAATCTCTCCCTCTGGAGGTCTCTGTTCCTCTGTCTCTGGCCTTGTGTCTGTGTGTTTCTGTTTCTCTCTCTAGGCCTTTGCATCTCTCTACCTCTTTGAATCTATCTGTCTCTCCTTCCTGACCTCTCTTTCTCTCTAGGTGTTTCTGTTATCTCTGTCTCTAGGATTGTGTCCCTTTGTTGATCTGTGTCTAAGTGTATTTCCTTCTTTCCAGGTATCTGTCTGTCTCTATTCCTCTCTCTCCCATTCTCTCTCCCTCTCTCTCCCTCCCTCTTCCTCTCCCTCTCTTTCCCTCCGCACCTCCCCCAGTCTCCCTCTCCCAGCTCTGTCCCTGGCTCTGCCCCTACTGATGTTTCTTTGCCTCTCCTCCCATCCCCACCTTGCTTTCCCCTCTTCCTCGCTGGTACATATGCCCCAGATTCCTAGTCCTGCCAAGCCCGATGCCCCCACAGCCCTACTGCCAGTGCCCCCATACCCAGGCTTCCCCCCAACTCCTATCTCCCCATCCCCAGGAGCCAAGAAAACCAGCTACGGGCCCAGCAATGGATGCAGAAGCTACACGACCAACTTGGGCTGCAGCACTTCCTCCGGGACTGCCACGAGGTAGGAATTCCAGCTGTGCTGAGCACAGGGACTTCTTTCCTAGGGAGGGAAGTGCTCCAGGACAGAGGCGCGGTGGGGGCGGGGACGCCCCGTCTAAGTGGGTCGCGGAGCGATGTTCACTTCGTGCCGCCAGGAGGCGCGCGGATCCTGGCCTTAGTGCGCATGCCCCTCAAGTCTCGCTCCTCCGCCCACGCGGGCAGCGGGGAAGGAGGGAGGGGCCTTGGGCGCCCCTGGCAACGGAGCGCGTCCACGCCTACGGGTCCCGCGGGGACGCGCGGTGATCTCACCTTTCCCTCAGGAGATTCGTGAGAAGCGCCCTGCTGTGGGGACGGACCCGAGACACGAGAGCTGGGGGGAGGTGTGGGTGGACCAGCAGCCCAGAGCGTAGCTTCAGTCAGAGATGGTCCAGGACCAAGCCTTCGCCCTTTAAAAGTGTCTAGAAATCAAGCTCTGCCCTTTAAGAGATGATCTACACACCTATAAGGATCACCCCAAATCAGAAGTGATCCAGGTCCCCTTTTCCACTAGAGACGGTTCGGGAGACACATTGCTTCTCTCTCCTTCCCCTGCATTCCCTAGAAACTGTACTGGACCCTGACCACATAAGAGATGGCCCTATGAGAGATGACCCAGTAAATATTTTCCTAATCCAAACAGAGATGGTCCCGGCCTCATCTAGTTACCCGACCTAGGATCATTAGCACCCCCTCCACGACGATACAGTACTTAAGTTTACCCCAACCAAAGATGGTTCAGGAACCAGGCCCCAATCCCCCCAATTAAAGATGATTTGATTCCCTCCATGTGAACACCCATGATAGGTTGTGTTCCCCACACATGAAATGGACAAGGGCTTCCATACCCCACCCCACCCCCAGTAACTCAAGCCCATTAGAGATGGGTCTGGGACTCTAGCCTACTAGAGGTGAGTTCAGGAATCCCCGTCCCCGTCCTTTCCACTGGAGATTATTCTGGACTGAAGTCTTATAGGAGATGTTCCAGGCCCCCTCCAGTATTTCCTATATAGCTGAGGTAGCCAGAAATCTGAGCCCTTTCCCAATAGAGATGGTTCAGGTGCCTACCCCACCCAGCCCCCTCACGTAGCGGAGGCAGCCCAGGTCCCCGGCCTCCCTCTACCCCTAGCCGTTCGATTTGGCCCAGGAACCCCTTCCGCCTCTCTTTAGATTGTTCTGGACCAAGCAGCAATCGTCTGAGATGGCGCACAACAACTCCCCCCCCCAACTCCGCCATGATTTAGGGAGGGTAGTGATTCTCTCTCTACCCGCATCGAGGGCCCGGCAGGGAGGCGGGCACGGAGGCAGGCAGGGGGCGCGCGCGGGCGGGCGCGATGCCGCGGCGCGGGGGTGGGGGCGGGGGCGCGCGTCCGCCGGAGCCTCAGCCGTCACCACCGCTGCCGCCGCCGTCGCAGTGGAGGGGCAAGAGCCCGCCCGCCCGCCACGGGGACGCCCTGCCAACGCCTCTGCCACTTCAGGTCTCAGGGGCGCCTAGGGGAGGGGGCTGGTGCGCGCCCCCGCCGAGGCAGGCGGGGGAGGGGGCTTGGGCGCGTGCTCGCCGACCCGCCGCGGGAGGGAGGGGCGCTGGCGGCGCGAGGGCGGGTGGACCAGGAGCAGGGACCCCAGCCCTGGGGAGGGGCCCAGACTCCGGGAGCTGTCCGCGGTGCTGTTGCGGGGCGGGACTGAGGGGCCAGGTCCCAAGGGACCGTGGCGAAAAAGGGGGCACTTCTAAGGCTACTCCTGTGGTAGTGTGGATTTGTCCTGGAGGTTAAGGGGGTCTCAACCTCTCTAGGAGGCTCTCTCAGATCCCCCTCTGGGTAATGGGGGATCTGAGATTTGCCCTGGGGTTGGGGGACTCTCAACCTTTGGAGCCGTCCTTTCCTAGTTCTTGCGGAATCTGTCAGCCTTAGATGGTGGGGGCGAATCACTTTTGCGGGGGTCTGCCTTGGGCGATAAGGGTCTTGGCTTTGGTCTGGGTTTGGGAGGCTCTGACTTTTGAAGGCTTTTTCCTGGGTTATTGGGAACTCTGGCTTTGCCCTCAGTGATGGGGCTCAGTCACTTTTGGGGGGCTTTACCTTGATGACGGAGTACCTCTCCTACAGGGGCTTTGCTTTCCCTGTGAGCTGTGGCTGCCATTAGCGAACTCTTCCTGGCTTGTTGGGAACCTGTGAATTGCGTTGGGGGATTCAGCATTTGACTTGGCTCTAGTGGTGTGTATGTGTGTATGAGGGAGTCTGAAGCTGTCCTGGCCCCCTGGGGAGCGCATGCTCAGGGAACACGGAGTGGGGTTTGGCCAGCTGGGGATTTGTCCTTGGCTATGACTGCAAGCTAGAGTCCGTGTTTTTTTTTTTTTTTTTCCAGGAGGGAGTAGGAGGATCTTGTGACTGGGGTTGGGGGGGGGGGAGGAGAAGGGGGAGGAGCAAACTGTCCCAGGTGCCAGGTTTGGTCATGAGTGGGGAGGTTCCAGCTTAGGAGACAAGTCTTACTGGGAGGGGGATAGTGGCTCAGAAAGCAGGTGTGTGACTGGTCCTGCTGAAGGTAGTGAGAGGGGCCCACTCTTGGTACTTACATTTTGAATGACTGGTTTTGTTGGTGAATGGGGGGACTAGAACTGACTTTATTTTGGGACAGGGGGCTGACTTGACGGGGATTCTATCTAGTCCATGTTGGGGAGTCTGGTGCTAGATTTGAGGGTAGGTTCATTTGGGGAGCAAGAGGGTAGCCCTGATGCTTGCATTTGGAGGGTTGCCTTTGAGGGCTAGAGCTGATCATGGTTTAGGGGAACTGTGGTCTTGGGCTGGATCTTCAAGGCTGGATTTGGGGAGTCCTGTGGGCTCATTAGGGAGGCTGGACCTGGGTTGTGGGGGATAGGTCTACCGCAGATTGGAGAGATGGTTTGGAAGGAACTAGACTTGGCATTAGTTAAGAGGGTTTTTTTTAGAGGTTCATTTGGCCATATTGGGGGCCTGGGGTTAGATATGGGGGCTTCACTTGATACCTTTGGGAATGGGTTAGGGATCTGGAATTGGTCTTTATTGGAAGTGGCTGAGACTGAATCAAAGGATCTAAGTGTTGCCATGGTGGGAGAGCATGGTTGAACTGGAAGACAGCTAAATTCTAAATTGGAGGGCTTGTTTTGGAGGGTTGATTTGGCTGTGGGCAGGAGGGGGCTGACTGGCCCAGGAACCCTGCCTTGGGGCTTAAAGCTTATGAGGAGTTGAGAAGGGCTGCCCTGCGGATAGAGGGACTAAGGGATGAGGCATTCTGGGGGCTCTTCCATCCATCCTCCACCCCTTAGGAAAGGGCTTGAGCTGCACGCCCCCATAAGGCCTCACTTGCAAAGGTCTTTCCATCCTACCTTGCTCTCCTTCTGAAATCCCAGAAACCTAGGCCCTGAACCTGGGACATCACAGAGTGGGTGGGGATGGGGGTCTATGCTAGGTTGGGGGAATTGGCCAAGCCTCTCCCCCTGTCCTGAACAGCTGGATGGCTGGATCCATGAGAAGATGCTGATGGCGCGGGATAGCACGCGGGAAGATGGCCACAAGCTGCATAAGCGATGGCTCCGGCACCAGGCATTCATGGCCGAGCTGGCTCAGAATAAGGAGTGGCTGGAGAAAATCGAGAGGGTGAGGATGCAGAAGACCCAGGCCCATGCTGACAGGTGTAGATACAATGAGAACCCAAGGTTGTAGGAACCCAAAGTTCCTACCTGCCAGGCCCATGCTAGGTGCCTCCAGGAAACCCACGTCTCACGTCCTTCACCCTCCATTGCCAACCTGCTGTTCTCATACCTCTGAACTGCTTCAAATCATTTCCATATCTGCTTTTAGCTATGTGGCCTTGAGCAATTCATGTAACCTCTTGGAGCCTCAGTTTGCCCATCTGTAAAATGGCCAACATGTCTTCTGGAGAGTTAAATATTTCACCCTTTCCTATAACCTCCTGCACCAGGTTTCCTTCCACATCATTTGGAGTATCTAAAAGGGAAAGTCAGGTAGACAGGCTGCAGCAGCCCTGGGAAGCTTGGGTTCAAGTGAACTTTGGATTCCTACAACCTTGGGTTCTCATTGTATCTATGCCTGTTGGCATCTCTGGGGCCTTGGGGGGATTGTATTAACTTCTTTGAGCCTCAGTTTGCTCTACTTTAAAATTAAGGGAATAATAAATACAACTACTTCCCTGGGCTCTTGTGCACATAAAGTGCTTAACACAAGGCCAGGCACCTAGGAGCTGGAATTGCTATGGTATTGTTATTTTTAATGTGGCTCTAGCTTGACTTCAGTCTTGGAGGGACCTGAGCAGATATTTGCTCCAAGCATCAACCCCCCTACTGCCCCCAAGACCTGCAGCCCCAGAGCCCCCCCCCCCCGCCGACCCCGCACTCTTCTGACTCAAACGGAGATACCCAGATGGGCCTTAAACCCTCAAATGCCACTGACAGCCCATAAATGGTGGCATAGTTATGGGGGCTTCATTTGACAGCTTTAGGGGCAAAGCCACTCTTCTCAACTTTGACTTTAATGGAGGTTTGTGATCTCTGCCTTTCTCTCTGTCTCTTTCTTCCATCTCGATCTGTCTCTCCCCTTCTCTTTCTTATGGCCTTCTTCCCATGTTTCTGACTCTGTTCTTGTCTCTGGGCCCCTCACTCTATGGCTGTCTGTCTCTCCCTGTCTCCTTGCCATGCCTCTGCTTATGTCTCTCTGCCTGTCTCTCCTCATCTCTCTCCCCATGCCTTGGTGTGTCCTCTGCATCCACACCTCATGTCTCTATCTCTCTGTGTCTCCAACTCCTCACCTCTGTCTCTCTCTCCACATCCCTACCCCTGTGTTCTGTTGCCCCCATATTTCTCTGTCCCTCCCCACCATCTACTCCCTCCCCCTCATTTCCTGCCTCCCATCATCTGGGGCAGGAGGGCCAGCAACTGATGCAGGAGAAACCAGAGCTGGCGCCCTCAGTACGGAAGAAGCTGGGGGAGATCCGGCAGTGCTGGGCGGAGCTGGAGAGCACCACCCAGGCCAAGGCGAGGCAGCTCTTTGAGGCCAGCAAGGCCGACCAGTTGGTGCAAAGCTTCGCTGAACTGGACAAGAAGCTCCTTCACATGGAAAGCCAGCTGCAAGACGTGGACCCTGGTGGGGACCTGGCCACTGTCAACAGCCAGCTCAAGAAGCTGCAGGTATGGCCTGGCTGATGTGGATGGGGGCTTTTTAGCCACAGTGGGGCCTGAGTCATGGTCAGACTCCACTCAAGTTACTACAAACAGAGGGTATTAAAGATAGGGGTTTATTTCCAAGGTGTTAGATGGGCTGGAAGCAGAAAGGGGATACTGAGGCAGTCCAGCTAGTAGTCACTGTTGGAAGCAGTCACTACCCCTAGGGCCTGAGAACAAAGTGGAGAGGAAGGCTTTAGAGCCAAGAAACAGTATGGAGATAACCAGCACACTGAGGATTTCCCGGGACCCTGACACCTGTTCCTGGATAGAGAAACCAAGGCCCAGAGTAGGGCAATGGCTTTGCACAGAACAATCATAACATTCACAGAGCGCTTCCTCTACCAGCCTCAGTGCCCAGCTCTCACCTACTCCTTCCAGCAACTCTAAGAGAGGGGTACTCCTACTATCATCCCCCATTTGACCAGTGGGGAAACTGAGGCACAGAAGTTAGAAGGTAGAACACCTGGCCCAAGGGCTCACAGCCAGCCAGTTTCTCCCTTATGAAACAGCGGCTCATAGAGGACAGACCCAGGATCTGCTTTATCTCTGCTCCTGGCCTGGCAGCCAGTTGACACTCAGTATCTGGCTGTTCGATGCACTGACTGGAGGTGCAAATCTAGGTGTTGCATCTCACCTCCAGGATGTGACAGCTCCCGCCTGGATGTCCCAGGAATAAGGCCTGAGGCTCCTGGAGGTGAACTTACCAGCCCAGGGTAGCAAGTGGCAGAGCCTGCATTTAAATCCAGGTCCCTCGTCTCTTCTCTGCTCCTTTTGATAACCTCCTGCATACTTATGCTCCTAAAGTACTTGATGTAGTGTCCGGGGGGCAGGGAGGGAAAGTCAAGGGATAAAAATGTGTATGACATTCATTAGTATTTATTCATTTATCTAGACAGCAAATCTCTATTGAACACCTATGCCAATGTGCCAGGTGCTTTTTGGGAATACAGCAGTGGGCAAAACTGACAAAAAAATCACAGCTCCCAGGGGGCTCACATTCTGGTGGGGGAGACGGGCAAAGAAGCAAAGAGAGAAACAGATCTGAATAGGATGCCAGGGACGTCACTGCTTTATATACCCCAGTGGTTCTCCACTGCCTTGGTCTCCAGGATCCCTTTACCTCTTACAAACTGTTGAGATCCCCAAAGGGCTTGTTTGTGTGGATTATACCTATTGAAACTGTATTAAAAATGAAAACTGAGACATATTTAAGTGATTGATTTGTTTTAAAACAATAATAAATCAATCGCATGTTAACCCTGAAGCATTCTTTTATGAAGAATAACTATATTTTCCAACAAAAAGTTTAGGCAGAAGATTGGCGTCATTTTCAGTGTTGCAGCTCCCTTTCACGTCTGGCTTAAGAGAGCACTAGATTCTCATGTCCGCCTCTGTATTCAGTCTCTTGCAATAGCACGTCATGGGGTCCCTGCAAAATCCCACTATGCACTTGGGAGACAATGAGAATGATTAAGGCAAATAACCATTAACATTTTTTTTTAAAAAACAGGAGTTGTAACCTTGCAGACCTCTTGAAAAAAATCCCGGGAATTTCAAGGAGTCCCCAGATTGCACTTTGAGAACCGCTGATATGTGCTCTGTGCTGGCCACTGAACCCTATCTCTCCTTCCCAGCAGCCCTACAAGGGAAGTGCTATGGTTACCCTCACTGCACATATGAGGAGACCACAGCACAGAGAGGGTCCATGGCTCACCCAAAGTCACACAGCCACCAAGTGGCCATTCAGGACCACGTTTAGTTCCCATCCCACCTCTTCCCTTGATACTCTCAGGCCACAGTGGGGAAGATGACCCTCTCACTGGCCTCTGAATAATCAATCACTATCTGAGGTCCAGACCTCATTGTCTTAGCAGGCAGTGGTCACATAGGGTGACTCGGCCCCAAGTCTGCTCTGAGTGATCGCCCAGAATGTCGGCAGAGACAAGTGGTGGTCTGGACAGTCAGACAGAGGAGGGAGCAAGCAGTACAAGCAGCTAGGGGCCAGTGACAGAGACTTGGGTAGGGGAGGCAGACAGACTTGGGTTCAAATCGCAGTCAGGGCACAAGTTCAGTCCCTCTCTGAGCCTCTGTCGCCCATCTTAAGTAGGGTGAAATCCTTGTGGGCCTCCCAGGTGAAGCTGTGCACTGAGATGTGGTGAATTCCCAAAGAATGGGAATCTGACCGTCAGGGTCCCAGCCGGAAACAGAAGGCACTGTCCACCGAGGATGATTTGAGGAGGGCGTTATCAAGAGTCTTGACAAGGCGGGGAGGGTATAGGTCAATGGTAGAGTGAGGGCTTAGCATGCCACGTGCAAGGTGTGTGATGTTAGGCACATGACTTTACCCCCGGTCTAAGCCTCAGGCGCCTCCTCTGTGCGATGGGAAGGACCCTGATGCTAAGCCACTCGGTGACAGCAGGACTGTGGGAGACAATATGCAGCCTCATCCACAGTCAAGGCCATGGATGCTGGAGCCTGGCTGCTTGGGGTCAAGCCCAGCTCTGTGACTTATACCAACTGGGTGACTTAGAACGACTCCTCTTTTTTGGCTTCAGTTTCTTCTTCAGTAAAATGGGCAGAATAACAGTAGTGATTTCATCTGGACATTGTAAAGATTACAAGACAGATTGCATTAAGTAGTTTCAGAATCGCTGACCCAACAAATCTAACTAAGAGATAATGCCTGTTTACAGGTTTTAAATTTTTAATTGTCTCCAGCCGGAGGGTACATCATCACTATGCTGTGTTCAGAAGTTGGGTTATTATTTTCCCACCTCTGGCAGATTGTTATTGATGTGAAACAGTTTGTTTCATTTGTTTCTGTTTGTCTTCCATTTTGGTATTCCCTCCTATCCATATACTTTTAAAAAATGTTTTGGGGGGTGATACGTGAAGCATTAACACAAATGCTTAAAGTTAGAACTGTCTGCAGTTCACCTGATGGTGACAGATTGATTGCCTGAGTCCTGATGCCACTGAATGCTCTGTCCCCAGCAGCAAATGACAGCTCTTGCTTCCACCTGTACTCACCACCACTTGGTATTGTCAGACTGTTTAGATTTTTCTGATGGAAAGGAAGCATATCTCACTGTGGTGTCTGCATTTGGATTTGGGTGGGTAACTGGTGACCCTGGGTGTCCTTGGCTCCTTTTTTGGCATTTAGATGTCAGAGGGAGGATCTGGGGCCTCCTGCCCAAGACAAGTGCAGAGTCGGCTCTTCCCTCCATAGATTGGGTTTAGCCCCACCAAGCCCTGGAGAGGTTTCCCCATTGTTTAAGGGAGAGACTGAGGCCCAGGGTGGACTAGAGCCTGGCTCGGGGTCACACAGCAATGGTCAGGCCCCAGCACAGGACTCCTGGGCTCTTTCCCCAGCAGAGGGAGCTCGTGACTCAGTGGGCCAAGGCCCCCAGATGGAGCCCAGCTGGGGCCTCTCGAGCTGCCACTTGGGAGGGGGTCCTCCCCAGGCCCCACTGTCTTTTGTGGCCCGCCTGAGATCCCAGACACTGGGCGTAGGCAGGAGGGAGAGGTCAGTCCAGACGGGCGCGTTTCCTGGCTGCCCCATCTTTCAGGCCACCGGGGCCAGGCTGGGCTGCGGGAGGTGCGGGCCCTGGGTCGGAGGGAGTGTGGATGTGTGAGGTATTTGTTCCCCTCTGCGTCACCCTGGGCCCGTCTCCCAATCCTGCTCCCCCAGTTCCTCTGGGTCTCTGTTTCTCTTAGTTTTTTCTCTCTCATCTCTGTCTCTCTCTCTTTGCCCTTCTATCTCCATCTCTGGGCCTCTTTCTCTTCCTCTGACTCTCTCACTCTCTTCTCTTTGTCTCTTTCTGTTTCACTTCTCCATCCCGGCCTCTCTCCCTTGATCTCGCCTTATGCCTGTGTCCTCCTCTTGTCCTTCCTCTTGTCCCCCACCCCTGCAGCAGCCTGCCTGGAACCCCACCTCCCGGAGTCCTCCCTCGGGCCTGCTGTCCAACTGTCCTTCCTGGCGGAGGGGCCAGATGGTGGAGTCCCAAGCTCCTGCCTTCCCAGTCCTCGAGGGCCTGACCAGCTGGTCTGGCTCAGCCACCAGCTCCTGCTCCAGGAGGGAAGTGGGGAGCTGGTCTCCTGCCATCCGAAGGGACCAGCTAGGGGAAAACACACTGGAGGCTCTGCAGCTGCTGGGCTGAGTCCCTGGGGACGCCTTACTACCCCCAACCTAAGCGAGGCTCTTTCTCTGGCCAAGGAAACACCCTCTCCCCCACTTCTCATTCTTTGTCCCACATTTTCTTCATCTGGCTCAGCATGGCCCAGGGACAGGAGCTACACAGTCCAGGGTTAGAATGCCCCTTCTTTTACCATGTGACTGAGGGCAGGTGACCCCATCTTTCTGAGCCTCATTACCCCTGATCACAGAGCAGCAGAGTGACTGAGGGCCACTAGGGTTTTGTGGTCACATGATCCTGGGTACAAATTCTGGTGCTGGCAATTTTTACTTTAGACCAGAGACTGATCCTCTTTGAGCCTCAATTTCCACAACTGGAATATGGGAAGGCAGCAGGTGGACCCAAGTAGGAATCAGGTTGATGTGGGAGTCGGGGCTTGCCAGTCACCATGTGGCAAAATGCCTGAGGCTTTTTTGGAAGTAGGTGCCTCTGTTCTTTGTTTGTTTTGGTTTTCACCTTTAATACCTTTTTTTTTTTAAATGAGACATAATTCTATGCTTTAAAATGCATAATTTTAAAGTGAACAATTCAGTGGTTTTTAGTATATTTGCAAAGTTGAGCAACTCTCCTCACTATTTAATTCCAGAAAGAAACCCTGTACCCATCAGCTCCCTTTACTCTATGGATTTTCCTATTTTGTTTCTTTTGCGGGGGAGGGGTTGGGAGGAAGTAAGGTTTATTCATTTATTTATTTAATGGAGGTACTGGGGATTGAACCCAGGACCTCATGCATGCTAAGCACGCACCCTACCACTGAGCTATACCCTCTCCTAGATTTGCCTGTTTTGGACATTTCATATAAATGGAATCATACCACATAGGGTCCTTTGTGTCTGGTTTCCTTCACTTAACAGTGCTTGCAAGAGTCATCCATGTTTTATGTAGACTGTGTGAGTACTTCATGGTTCCTTTGGTTTTAATGTTTAAAGCCAGTTTAATTTTTTTAATGTTCATCTTTAATACTAAGAGAAGTAGAATAGCATGGTGACCAGTCCAGCAAACAAAGTGAACACACACTGACGGAGACTTACTCTGTGCCAGGCGTGGAGTCAGGTGCTGGCTCCACTTGCGAACAATACAAATGTCCCCATCTTCCCTGACCTCATATGCTGTTGTGAGGATTAAATCAATTCTTGTCAAGTGCTTAGAGCAAACAGCAGGATGTGTTACTCATTAGTGCTGTTATGGTAAGAAGTTCAAACAGAAGGGTGTGATGTGAACAGTGAAAAGTCTTCCTTCCCCCTCCACATGGACAGTTCCACTCCCCAGGGGTGTAACTGCTCTCAACTGTGTATTCTCTACCCTTCTAGAAATATTCTGTGCATACCCACACACAGACACACGACATATAGATCAGACTGAAGCTTGACTTTTCACTTGACAAAACACCCCAGGCATCCTTCCTAGTCACAAAGTCTAGGATATGTCCTGTCCTTTTAAACGGTTGCATGGTATTCCAGAGGGTGCTTTGACATTGTCTTTCACCAGTCTTCTGTTGAGAAACCTTTGGGCTGTTCCCAATCTGCTAGTATAAATAATACCACAGCAGACATCCCTGTCCATATGTGTTTATGCCCATGTGCAAATATTTCTGCAGAAGGTAATCCTCGAAGTAAAATATTGGGGCCAAAAGGTGTATGCATTAAACTTTTTTGGCAGAGATTGCCAAGTATCCCCCTGAAAAGGCAGTGGACCCACCTGCCACATGACAGCCAGCCATCTGCCTGCAAGGTCACCATTATTAGGCATTAGAAAGCTTTTTCAACTCTGCTAATTTGCGAAAGGAGAGGTACTGTTTTGCAGTTCTTTTAATTTGCATTTGCATTTGCTTGAACATTGAAGGAGGCTGAACATCTTTTGATGTGTTTAATCACCTTTGTACTTCTGTATCCTTGGCATGTGTTTGCAGGAAAGGATACACATTAAATGAGTGTTCAAAGTACGTAGCAGTTTTGTAGAAGTAGAAAAATGTCAGTCCCTGGAATTATTTCATCTCAGGTCACACGGCCACTTACTGAAGAGGTTTTCATTTCATGGGGAACTGGAACTTATAACTTTAACATTTCAGACTACAGACTATATTGAAAGTTTCCTGAATTCTGGTGCATTTTATTTTTCTATACATCACTACGATGATTTTCTTAGTGAAAAAGTTTTGGGGATGACTATTTCCTTTTTCTTTGATTTCTGCCACTTATAATTGTGCCTTTAAAATTTTTTCATCATACATGGTTTTGACTTGTTATAAGGTTTGATTTTTACCCATGTATATGACTCCTACACATTGTGAACTGTGTCAGCTGGGACTTTTTGGGGTGCAGTTCATAGGACTTAGTCTAAAAGGGGACATTGTTGGCTCATGGAGCTGAAAGATCCAGAGGATAAGAGCTTTGGGCATGGCTGGATCAGTTACTCAAATTCTGCCCTCAGGAATCTCTGTCTTTGTTTCTGCACCCTGCTTTCCTCAGTGTTGGCCTCATTGTTGGGAAGCCTGTTCCCTCTTGGTGGCAAAATTGTCCTTAGCGTCCCAGGCCTATATTCTACCAGCTTTAGGAACCTGATGAGGAGACCACCTCTTTTGAGCTCACATGCTTTTCCAGCAAAAGTGGGAAGAGTTTTCATTGGCTGATCTTAGGTCACATGCCATCTCGTACCCAATCCTTGTGGCCAGGGTGATTCAGTGTTTTCATTGGCCAGGCCTGAGTCACATGGCCATTCTTGTGCTCTTGGGTTTCATCAGCCCTCAGGAATCTGGAAGAGTTTTCATTGGCCCAGCTTAGGTAACATGACCATCCCTGATCCAATCCCTGTGGCAAGAGTTATTTCAGTGTTCTGATTGGCCAGATTTGGATCATGGGGCCATCTTTGGACCCCCTAGGTTTTATTAGTCCCTCAAGAAGCTCAGGACCTGAGTGTGGGGTTTCAGGTGCTGGGAAGAAAGGTGCTGATGTTGGGCAGGCAAAACCAACAGCTCTGCACTGCAGAACCTTGCAACAGAAGTCTTGACTTGGTTCTTAAGTTTTGAGCTTTGGTTTGCAGTTTTTTGCGGTAATCTGTTACCATTTAATTTCATTATTGTTATTTTGTTTTCTTTTCTAGCTTTCTTTGTTTATAATCACACAAGTAATACATAAATGTGTTCTTTTGGTAAAAGATGATACTAACCTAGAAATCTTCAGTAAAACATAAAGGCTTCCTTCAACATGCCTTCGATCCCACACCCCAAAGGGAACCTCAATCATTATTTGGCTTGCATCCTTCTAGACCCCTATCTATGCAGTAACAGATGTACCTATATGGATTATCAATGGTTTTGTGTTCTTTGTTTTTCATGTTTAATTTAAATTTTTGAACAAATAAATATTACAGTTAGGACGTCAAAAACTATATAAAAATCCCATGTGAAAAATCTCTCCTTCATCCCTGTCCCCATTCACTAAATTCCCATTGCCCCAATAGGTACCATGTGTGATTAATTTCTTGTTTATTCCAGAGAAGTTTTATGCATATGCAATCCACTACGTATATATTCATGAATATGTTCTTTTTTTGAGGTAATTAGGTTTATTTATCTATTTATTTATTGTTTCTTTTGTTTTATGAGGGAGAGGTAATTGGATTTATTTATTTATTTACATTTGGAGAAGGTACTGGGATTGAACCCAGGACCTCGTGCATGCTAAGCATTTCCTCTGCTGCTTGAGCTATACCCTCCCCCCATAAGTACGTTCTAAATTGGTTTTTTTCCCCCTCTTATCAGTAAGTCTTGAGTATTATTCCATACTGACATGGATTTGTTTAACCATTTCACCCTGGATGGACATCAATGTGTCCATTTTTTTCCCATTATAAACTCTGCTACAATGAGATTCTTGGACAAACATCTTTGTGCACATGTGCCAGTGTTTCTTTAAATACATTCCTAGAAGTGGAAATGCAAGTGCTGGGTCAAAGCATTTTGACACATTTTGCATTTTGATAGGACCTGCCAAACTGTCTTCCAGAAAGGCTCTACTAATTTACACCACCACTGACAGTGGTTGAGTGTGCCCATCTCCCTGTGTCTTTGCCAATACTAGATATTATCCATCTTTTACATTTTTGCCAATCTGATGAATAGAAAAGGATATTTTGTTTTGATCTGTATTATCCTGCTGATTAGTGAGACTGGGTAGCTTTTCACGTGCTTATTTTTTCTTGTGTTGCCTGTTCACATGAGAGGCCCATTTCTCTTTTGGGCAACCTCTCTTTGCTGATGTCATTCATCTGTGCATTGAATGAATCTCAGTTGAAGGCCTGTTACATGCCAGACACTGTTCTAGGCACTCGGGAATACAGAGGTGGATTGACACAGCCTCTGCCCTCATGAAGCTCCCATTCTAGGAGCAGGAGGTCAATCCAAAAAAAAAAAAAAAAAAAAAAAGACCACCTCACAAGTAAAGACAGAGTTATCCGATGGTGGTTAAGTCTCGTAGAGACAAAGGAAGCAGGATCAAAGGGAATTCTTTTACTGTTGAAGAAACTAGTTCCTTGCTCTAACACATATTAAATAGTTTTCCAGTTTGTCATTTGCCTTTAACTAAAGCTAGAAATTTTGGTTGACGCAAAAGTATTTTATGTGGCCAAATTTATAAATCTTTCCCTTTATGGTTTATATGCTTGGAAAGATTTTCTCCATCCCAAGAGTATTAAATCATTTGCCCAGGTTTTCTTTGTATGCCTTATGGATTTACTTATTCCGCTCAAGTCTTTAATCCATCTGGAATTGTTTTCAGCATAAAGAGCAAGGAAGGGATCCAGCTAAATTGGTCAGCCAGTTGGCTGGTGACCATTCATTGAATAATCCATCTTTTCCTTGGAGATTGGAAATGGCATCTATAACTATATGAATTCTCCTGTGTATTCGGGTCTGCTTTTGCACTTTCTGTCCATCCCTATGGCACATCATCCACTTAAATCACTGTACTTTGTATTTATTTTTGGTATTTGGAAAGGTTGACTCTCCGGACAAATTACATAACTTTTCTGGGCCTCAGTTTCCTCCTCTGTAAAACAGAGATACCACCAACCTTGAAGGGTTTTTCTGAGATTAATGAACTAATGGACCGTTTTAGTCCAAGGGGGTCAGGTAAGCCCCTTTGAAAAGGTAATATTTGAGCCGAAATCTGATTGACAGGCAAGAGCATGCCTGTCAGAGGGAACAGCAATGGCAGAGTCCCTGAGGCAGGAACTAGCTTAGTGGGTTGTAGGAACAGAGAGGAGGGCAGCGCTTTTGGAGGGAACTGAACAAGGGGAGAGTGGAACAGTGGGCCTCGACCAGGGTTTTGGCTGTCACCATAAAGGTACTGGAGAGCCAGCCACAGCAGGATGGGGAGGGAGGGTGGGGCCTGCTAACCCGGCCCCTGTTCCCACAGTCGATGGAGTCGCAGGTGGAGGAGTGGTACCGCGAGGTGGGAGAGTTGCAGGCGCAGACAGCCGCGCTGCCGCTGGAGCCGGCGAGCAAGGAGCTGGTGGGCGAGCGGCAGAACGCGGTGGGCGAGCGCCTGGTGCGTCTGCTCGAGCCGCTGCAGGAGCGCCGCCGCCTGCTGCTAGCCTCCAAGGAGCTGCACCAGGTGGCGCACGACCTCGACGACGAGCTGGTGAGGACCCGCGCGGGGGATTTGGGCGGGGCCCGGATAAGAGGAGAGGTGAGCGAGGAGGGGGCGGGGCGTGAGGCCAGAGGCGGGCCAGCGGGCAGAGGGAATGGAGACTGGGATGGGGTCGGGGCCGTGGGACCTCGGTGGGTTCAAGGGTGGAAATGGCTGAGAAACCCACCCACTGATACACTGATAGACTCAGTTATTCAAGCCTTAATTTTTTCATGTAGTCATTCACTTATGCATTCGTTCACTCTTTTACATTTAATTTACTTTCAATCACTCTTTGCTTTATTCATGAAGTCGTTGATTTATTCATCAATTCATCCTTTATTCCCTCCTTCACTCATTTATTTATTATTCACTTACTCACTTGTCACTCATCCAGTCACTTCCTCAGTCAGTCTCTCACCTCCTGGTTTGCTCGTTCGTTTATTCAAGAATTTGCTCATTCTGTGCCCCTCTCTGTGCTTACGTGATGCTAGGGTCACAGGGGTGACTAAGGCAGACCCCGTTCCTGCCTACAGAGGACTCAAAGTCCAAAGGGGAAAACAGACTTGTCCTCAGTCAGTGAGAAGAACCCAGGGTGATTAGGGCTGTGATGGGAGAAGCTGGGAGGCCATGGGAGCCCAGAGGAAGCAACTGGCCAAGGTCTGAAGTCAGAGAGGGTTTCCTGGAAGAGGGGATGTCTGAGCTGAGACGTGGAGGAAGAGTACAAATGAGCCTGCTGAGGGAGTGGGAAGGGAATTCAGGAAGCAAGACCTGCCCAGACAAAGGCCAGAGGTAAGCATGAGCCCGGCTCCAGTGCAGAGAGCAAGACAGAGCACGTCCAGAGAGGAGGCTGAAAACATGAGCAGGCTCTTAGGTGAGGAGGGGCCTTTTATGCTGTAGAGGTGGCTTACAGTTTAGTTGGGGGATGCAGGGGTCCTGGCCCTGCTCCCTGTGTCCTTCCCTTGACCTGCTCCCTGATTCCTCTCCAGGCATGGGTCCAGGAACGGCTGCCACTGGCCATGCAGACAGAACGAGGCAGTGGTTTGCAAGCTGTCCAGCAGCACATCAAAAAGAACCAGGTGAGCAGAGCCAGGGCCGGAGAGTGGGTTAGGACACATCTGGATACAAATGATAGAAAAACAGCTCTATCATTGGTTAAAGCCAAAAAAGTGAATTTATTGGCTCTTGTGTTTGAGAAGACTGTGGACAGCAGATACAGATCCATCCAGATGCTTCCAAGATGTCATGAATCTCTCATTTCCAAATTTTTTTTCCTGTTAGCTTTGTTCTCAGGCCAACTCCCCTCTCCTGCTGGTAAAAGAGCTCTGACAGGTTCAAATTTACATCCCACTCATAAAACTGAGGAGATTTTTTCTCTGTCAGTAATTTCAGCAGTAGTCCCAGGAGTAACTCTTTTAGGCTCAGTTTGAGTCACATGTCCACCCTGAACTCATCCTGGTGGCCAGGGATTTAGACAGCTCTGAAGGGCCTGATCTGGGCTAAGGGCCCACCTTGGAACCAGCAGGTGGGGTCAGCCTTCACTTAATTATCTGGGCTGAGATGGAGGCAAGGGTGTTCCCCAAAAGAAAGTCAGGACCTCATGACTAGAAGTAAGGAGAATGTCTGTTGGCCATGAAAAAGAAAATGACAAAAACAAAAACAAAAACAAAAACCAAGCTCTCCAGACACCCGTGGGGAGAGAGGACAGAGACAGTGAGAGTGCTGACTCAGGCTGAGCACAGTGGGGAGTTTTCAGCCCCTAATATCTCTGGACCTCTATCCACCTCTCTGAGCCTTAGTTGCCACACCTTAATGAGTAGATTCTTGATCTTGAGCAGTGATTCTCCAATCACTCAGTGGAGGAAACTTGATCAAACCAACTCTCACCAAAGCCCAAAGTAACACGTATAAAAGAGGAACAATAATAATATTAGTAATACATTGGTTAAAGACTTATTATGTGCCAAGTACTGTTCTAGGGGGGTTATGCCTCTTATTTAATTTAATTTCCACAGTAACCCTACCAGATAGGAATTGTCATTCACCTCTCTTACCAAAAAAATATAAGTTGGAAGAATGGAGCACTGAAGGATGGTGGGCAGGTGGACACACAAATTATTTTGAAAAGTTTGTGATCATGCTGCACTAGGTGGAGTTCTTTAAGAGGCGGGGCGTTTTCTTAGATTTTGTTTTTCCGTCTTGATGAAAATACTCCTGGCTGTCAGCCGTGTTGGGAACAAACAGGACTGGCCCATCAATTTCATGGTTGAGGAAATTGATCAAATTCACTTAATGCTTAAAATTGGGGCAGCTCAGCTGCATGTGTGAGAGAGTGTTCTGGATACACGGGGGCTGTTGAACGAATAATAGCTGCTAAGATTGACTGATGACCTAGTGCATGCTGGGCACAGTTCTCAGCGCTCCACGGTGCAGCAACCCAGCAAGGTAGATATTAGCAGGCTGCCACTAGCCATGTGCCTTTGGCAAGTTCCTCAACTGCTCTGTGCCTCAGTCTCCCCATCTGTAAAATGAGAATGATAATGATGTGTAGCTCCTGGGGTTGGAGTGAGGATCAGATGAGTGACTATATTTGGCAAAGCCCTTACTTAGCAAAGCGCCTGGCAGGCACTCAGTGTTGGCTATTGTATTATTATCTCCATTTACCAGCTGGGGAAATGGAGGCATGGGAGAGGTTAACTCAGGTACTCAGCAAGTACAGAGCTTGTTGAGAGAACCTTCTGGGGTGATGGAACTTGTTCTGTATCTTGATCTAGGTACACGGATATATAATGTGTAAACATACGTGTCGAGCTGTACACCTAAGAATTGTGCACTTCACTGTATGTAAATTACACCCCACTTGCTCCTAAGCTGCCTGATTCTCAGGCCCCGTGTTTCAACCATGAGCGGGTATCTTGTATTAGCAGGCATCTTGTTTGAGAGCAGTCTCTGGATCCGGCCTCCTGTGTGCAAATCCCATCGCCCCTTATAGTTACTTGCTCTCGGGCAACGTACTTCACCTCTCCGTGCCTGTTTTCCCAACGGCAACATAGGGGAATGACTGAGCGAGGAACCACAAAATGCTTACGTGGTACCCGGCACGTGGTGGGCGATCTGCGACTGTTTGTATTCTCTCCTGGGCGGTACCAGTCGCGGGGGCGCCCGACGTCTGAACTCCCCTCTCGGCTCTCACCCCCAGGGCCTGCGGCGGGAGATCCAGGCTCACGGTCCGCGGCTGGAGGAGGTGCTGGAGCGTGCGGGCGCGCTGGCGTCGCTGCGCAGCCCCGAGGCGGAGGCTGTGCGCTGTGGCCAGGAGCAGCTGCAGAGCGCCTGGGCCGGGCTGCGGGAGGCGGCCGAGCGGCGGCAGCAAGTGCTGGACGCCGCCTTCCAGGTGGAGCAGTACTACTTCGACGTGGCCGAGGTGGAGGCGTGGCTGGGCGAGCAGGAGCTGCTCATGATGAGTGAGGACAAGGGCAAGGTGCGCCCAGGCTGGGGGTGCGGGGGGCCTGGGGGCGCTGGAGCCCGGGGCCCGCTGCTGCCGCCTCATCTCGGGCGCCGTGTGCCCCCAGGACGAACAGAGCACCCTGCAGCTGCTCAAGAAGCACCTGCAGCTGGAGCAGGGCGTGGAGAACTACGAGGAAAGCATCGCGCAGCTGTCGCGCCAGTGCCGGGCGCTGCTGGAGATGGGGCACCCGGACAGGTGGGCGGGCGGGAGGGGATCCGGGCCAGGCAGGGGCGGAGCCCGTTCTTAGGGAATGGTCCGGCAGAATCTGGAGTTTCCCTGTTGGAAATTGAGACAGAGCCGGAATTGGGCATTGGGGTGGGAGGGGCTCAGAATGGAGGAGCCCTGCACAGGGATGTTTGAGGGAGTGGGGCCAGGAGCACTGAGGTTTAAGTGTAGGGGAGGGGGGCGATGTCTAAGACCAAGGTGAGAAGTAAGAGCTCAGGACAGAGAAGGGTCCTCTTCCTACCTGGTATCAGGGAGGACAGAAAAGCCTGGAGCACTGTAATTGGGCATGGCCTCAGACCTCCTGGATGACAGGTCATGTGACCTCCATGAGATCAGGTGTAGGGGCCACATCTGAGATGCTTGGATCAGGGGTGAGAGCTGAGACAGAGGCACAGGGCTAGACCTCTGTCCGCCTGAGCCTGGAGATCAGGCCTGGAAGTGAGGTTGGTTGGCTGGGGACCAAGTGGGGGGTCTGGAGTGCCACCCAAGTCGCTGGCGGGTCAGATGTGGGACCGCAGACTGAAAGGCTGGGTAGGGGTAGGGGGTGGTGAGCTTATCAAGCTGAGGGAAACAGTTTTCCCTGAGTGCTGAGGTTGGGCATGGCCTGAGACCTCCTGGGTGACAGGTCATGTGACCTCCCTGCATCCCAAACTTGAGGAAAACAGTCCTGCATGGAGGAATCTGAGGGGACTCAACCCTGCCTGAAGGTTCAGAGGAGGCACAGCCTTGCCCTTGGGGGAAGGGGTGGCAGGGGGGTCAGAGCTCTGTCCTGGAAATCTCAGGGGGCTCCATCTCTGCTCCTCCCTGTCCCCTACTAGCGAGCAGATCAGCCGGCGGCAGTCTCAGGTGGACCGCCTGTACGTGGCCCTCAAGGAGCTGGGCGAGGAACGCCGGGTGGGCCTGGAGCAGCAGTACTGGCTGTACCAGCTCAGCCGCCAGGTGGACGAGCTGGAGCACTGGATTGCAGAGAAAGAGGTGGTGGCCGGCTCACCTGAGCTCGGCCAGGACTTTGAGCATGTCACGGTAAGTTGAGCATCACTAGGAATAAACAATGGTTCCAGTGGCCACCACGTATGCTACCAAGTTCTCTGGGCCTCAGTGTCCCCATCCTTAATAAGAGGATTATAATAGCACTACATCATGGCTATGCTGTGAGACAAATGAATTAATATAATGTAATATAATGCACTTAGGACAGTATTCAGCATCCACAGGGCCTAACACAGTGTTAGTTAAGTATTATTTTCTTATTTTCATTATTGTTGTTACTATTATTGCTACAGAGTGAGTACTCAGTAAGTGTTGGGTGTTATTTTTTGTTATTATTATCATCACTGGTACTGTTACTACTCTTACCTGCCACAAGATGCTGGGTTGGAGGGGGCTCTCATGTATAGCACCTTTGCCCATGATGTCCCCATCCCCAACATACTTCTGGCAGGTGCTGCAGGAGAAATTCTCAGAGTTTGCCAATGAGACTGGTACAGCAGGGCGGGAGCGGCTGGCGGCTGTGAACCAGATGGTGGACGAGCTGATTGAGTGTGGCCACACGGCGGCGGCCACCATGGCGGAGTGGAAGGACGGGTTGAACGAGGCCTGGGCCGAGCTGCTGGAGCTCATGGGCACACGGGCCCAGCTGCTGGCCGCCTCTCGGGAGTTGCACAAGTTCTTCAGTGATGCCCGAGAGCTTCAAGGACAGATCGAGGAGAAGCGGAGGCGACTGCCCCGCCTGACTGCCCCGCCTGAGCCCAGACCCAGTGCCAGCTCCATGCAGCGGACCCTGCGCACCTTTGAACATGACCTGCAGCTCCTTGTGTCCCAGGTGGGGAGCTGGCGGCCAAGAGAGGCAGGTGGGAGGGCCTGAGCAGCATGACCAAAGGATAGGGCAGCAGAGCAGGCAAAAATCAGGCTGTGGACCACGTTGAAGTTAGATGATGGGACAGATAGAAAACAGACCATGGAACAGGGAGAAATTAGATGATGGGGCAGGTAGAATATGGATTGATCACGTGGTGCACAGAATCAGACAATGACAGAAAAAAGGTGGTATGAAATGTTTGACAGATATCAGACAGTGTTTCCAATGGAGTTTGGGCAGGAGATTCTCCTAAATACTGTGAAGTGAATCTTACCCCAATCTGGACTGGGAGTCTAAAAGGAATTGAGAGGGGGTTAAGAGAAATTTGGCTGTGGGACAGATAGAAATCATATGATTTTCCTTAAAGAAACTTGATGGGGTTGAATTTAACGAATAGAAATCAGAGCTAATAGAAATCAGGCAGTGAATCTGATGACATTGGGAGGTGGATCTGAGAAACCAGATAGAAATGAAGCTGTGGACCTAACAGAACTCAAGCAGCAGACCTGAAGGAAATTGGGTTGCAGGTCTAAAGGAAGGTGAAAATTGGACAATTATTTTATATACATCATACAGATGACTGTTAGAAATTAGGCAGAGGGACTGATAGCGATTACGTGGTGGATCTGATATAAATATGGAGTTACTCCAAAAAAATCAGGTGGCTGACCCTATAGAGGTGGTAGGTGTGAAAGTCAGAATGCAGGTAAGTTAAAGAAACATCAGACAGCAGACATGAGAGAAATATGGTAGTGGGTCTAAAAGAAGTCAGAAAGCGGGAAAGTAAAAAAGAAATCAGGCAGCGGATAGGAATGAAACCCAGTGTGGAATCTCAAGGGTGCAGGCTCCTTATGTTTTTAGGCTCTGCACCCAGCCAGCAGATGGGGGAAGGAGTGGGTGGAGCCTGGAGCCCATGGAGGGCTGGTGCTCGACCTGGCATGCCCCTCAGGTAAGGCAGCTCCAGGAAGGGGCAGCCCAGCTACGGACGGTGTACGCGGGCGAGCACGCGGAGGCCATCGCCAGCCGGGAGCAGGAGGTGCTGCAGGGCTGGAAGGAGCTGCTGGCAGCCTGCGAGGACGCCCGCCTGCACGTGAGCTCCACGGCCGACGCCCTGCGATTCCACAGCCAGGCTCGCGACCTGCTCTCCTGGATGGATGGCATCGCCAGCCAGATTGGAGCAGCTGACAAGCCCAGGTGCCCCTCATCCCACCTCGGGCTTCCTACCTGCCTCCGGGCAGCCACCCCTGCCCATCAGCAGTTCCTTTCCCATAAAAAACCCCAATAGCCAATACCTGTGCAGTACCTCTGCCTGCTACGCATTGTTTTAATGCCTCTTGTGTATTAAGACCCCTTGTCAGGCCAGACATTGGGGCTCAGAGCATGGGACATCCTCCTGCCTCTGTGGGGGTGTCACAGCATGGGGGGGATCTGAAGCCAGGGTTGGGAAAGGGAGGCGTATTTGTGGCTTAATCTAGTAGGAACTGACATATTGCTCACATAACGGCTTGATGTGAGTGTCCAGCAGAAACCTGTCCTGCACTGATTGGGAGCCACTGTCCTTCCATCATCAGCCCTGGGATTCATTTGCTGGACCTTCTGCATCCAACTGCAGAGGAGAAGAGAGCAGGAGGATCACATGGGAGGTTTTAGGGACTAAACCTGCGCTCACGTTCTATTGGCCCAGTGGCCCCAACCTGTCTGCCTGGGAGGCTGGGAAATGTAGCCTGGCATGTGTCCAAGAAGACAAGGACCTGGAGAGTTGTGGATGCGTAGCATTGTGTCTGTGACTGTGGGGCCTTGGGCCTGCATTCATTTACTCAGCAAATATGTATTGATGCCTACTGTATGCCAGAAGGTGAACCCCTGCCCTGATGCAGCTTACATTCTGAGAGAGGAGACAGGCAACAGTTAAGTAAATAAACAAACACTTAATATTATTTTGATAGTCGTAGTGCTCTGAAGAAAAATAAAGCAAGGTAAGGGGACCTGAGTGAAGGATGGTGAGTTGGGTAAAGTTTTAGGGGGAAGAGTCTTCCAGGTGGAGGGATCAGCAAGTGCAAAGGCCCTGAGGTGGGTTGTAGTTAGACATGTTTGAGGGAAAGCTGGACAAGCATTGTAGCTGGATGGAGTGAGTGGTAGGGGAGAGTGGAGAATGGTAGGAAGTGAGGCTAGAAGAGAAATAGGGCATGGTGAGGAGTTTGCCTTTTCTTGGATTTAGATGGGAGTCACAGGATTGCGTAGAGCAAGGGAGCGATGTAATATAATGTACATTTGAGAACGATCACTCCAGGTGCCTAGTGGGTAACGGACTGTGGACAGCCAGGTGGAAGCAGGTAGACCAGTCAGGAGACTGCTAACATAATCCAGGTAAGAGGTGATATTGTCTTGGCCCAGGGTGGTGGTTGAAGAGATGGCAAGAAATGATTGGCTTTAGGAATTGAAAAAATCTTCTTTATTATGAAAATTTTCAAAAATATACAGAAGTAGCAGCAACAGTATAATGAACCCACATGTGTAGAGTGAACACTGGGCTTGGACAACCATCAACATTTAGCCAATCCTGCTTCATCCATACACTGCCCTTCCCCATCCCATCCCATCCACCCTTTGCTGAGTTATTTTAAAACAAATCTATGATTTTATATCATTTCAGAGTATATTTTGCAGTTATAAATGTCCAGTCTTGAGTGACTGATTAGCTTCGGGGACTGAGGGGAAAAAAGAGGAGTCATGGATGAATGATGGGTGAATTTACTGAGTTGGAGAATTTTGGGGAGGGTACATTTGGGAGATAGGGGAGAATCAGGGAGATTGTTCTAGGCATATGAAGTCTTAAGTAGGAATCATCACAATGTGGGACCATCAGAAATGCATTTGGACATATTAAGTCTTATAAAGCTCTACTTGTTGACTGGTTGAACCCTCAGAAATTTGGGATTTGTTTTGCACAGATAATAGCTTAGAATGATGCTGTCCAATAGTTACACAATGCAAGCCACCAGTGTGAGCCATGTATATAATTGAAGATTTTTCTTGTAACCACATTAAAAAAAAGTAAAGAGAAGCAAATGAAAATTAATTTTAGTAATTAATTTTATTTAACCCAGTGTACCCAAAATACTATTACTTCAACATATAGGCATATGAAAATTATTGCGATATCTTACCTTCGTTTTTATACTCAGTCTTCAAAATATGGTGTTTAGTTTACACTTGAACACATCTCAAGTCAGACTAGCCACATTTCAAGGGCTTGACTGCCATACATGTCTAGTGGCTACCATATGGGACAGCACAGACTGAGAAGGTTAGAATCATTGGCTAGTGGAAACTTCAGAAGTATACCTTTGCCACAGGTGAGTACAGCTCAGTGGTAGAGCACATGCTTAGCATGCACAAGGTCCTGGGTTCAATTCCCAGCACCTCCATTAAAAAAGAAAGAAAGAAGAAGTATAGCTTTAGAAAATTAGAAAAATTGGATCTTGAAATTCTAGGTTAGAATCACAGAAGTGTGACATTTTAGCACTTGGGGAAAAGTTGGAGTCATTGAATCAGTGAAGAATGTTGGCCCCTCAGAACTTGGTCATGGGAGGTGGGTGTCCTGAGATGGTGTGGAATCCCAGCCTCAGGGATTTGGGCTTATCAGGACCTGCATATATAGGGCGAATCTAGGGAGGCTTCCCATGGCTCAGACCCCTACCCACCACCCACCATAGGGACGTGTCGTCGGTGGAGGTGCTCATGAACTACCATCAGGGCCTGAAGACCGAGCTGGAGGCACGGGTGCCCGAGCTGACGGCCTGCCAGGAGCTGGGGCGCAATCTGCTGCTCAACAAGAGTGCCATGGCTGATGAGGTGGGGAGGGTGCAGGGGTCCTCCTCTGCCACCTGTTCCTATTGGGGTGGGAGCCACCCCTGATGCCTCTCCCACCCACCTGCCACTCCCAGATCCAGGCACAGCTGGACAAGCTGGGAACCAGGAAGGAGGAGGTGTCGGACAAGTGGGACCGCCATTGGGAGTGGCTGCAGCAGAGTGAGTGGGGGCCCAGACACGCGGCTCAGAAGCACAGGGACATGCTCCAGCATGTTCAGAAGAGCCCAGAGGGTGACTCAGTCATGCTTTGCACACCCCATGGGTGCCCAGCAGCAAACATAAAGGCCTGGGAGGGTGGGCAGGGTGCTGCCCTATCATTGACTCCCTGGTGAAAAGCCAGTGCCCTCTGTGTGTGTGTACAGCCAGTGAAAACAGCCACTGCCACTATGAAAGGTCCACAGGTGCCCCTAACATCCTTACCCCCAAAACGTCTCTCCATAGTGCTGGAAGTGCACCAGTTTGCCCAGGAGGCGGTGGTGGCCGATGCCTGGCTGACCGCTCAGGAGCCACTCCTGCAGAGTGGGGAGCTGGGCAGCAGCGTGGACGAGGTGGAGCAGCTTATCAGGCGACATGAGGCCTTCCGTAAAGCAGCTGCAGCCTGGGAAGAAAGGTTCAGCTCTCTGCGGCGCCTGACCACGGTCAGCACACCCCAGATCCTGCCCCAGGCCCCTGCCGTGGCACCACACCCATCTCTCTATATAAGACAAACACACAGGCTCAGCACTGTGTTGAGTGAGGGCCAAGCCAGTCACTGGGCTCCCAGTCCAGTGTGGTGGGGGGACAGATCTGTCACCAGACAGTGTAGCCCAGGGCTGGGATGGGGGGAAGCACAGGGGGCCATGGGAGCCCAGAAGCATTTGTCCTGGCCTAGGGGAGTCTGATCTGAGACTTGAAGAATGAAGAGAAGGAATCATTTTAATAAAAGTCTTAAGGTCTTGAAGGAAGGAGGCAATTGGGGGCCAGAGGAGAGAAAGGCACATAAAGTGATGATTTAGCCAGTTCTTAAAAGAACACTAAGTGTTTGCTGGAGAAAGTAGGAATTCAGCTCCTAGCAGAGAGCTAAGCAGGGGTACTGGCCTGGACAACCTTGCTTTTTCACTGATAAGAGCTAATAAATGGGGTGGTGAGGCAGACGACTCAGAGCCATCTTCCCAGGCCCTACCCCCAACCCCCGACCCCCACCCCGCCCCTCCACCTGAGTCTGGCTTCTCTGTCCTCAGATTGAGAAAATCAAGGCTGAACAGAGCAAACAGCCGCCCACCCCCCTGCTGGGGCGCAAGTTCTTTGGAGACCCTACAGAACTGGCGGCCAAGGCTGCGCCCCTGCTGCGGCCAGGGGGCTATGAAAGGGGCTTGGAGCCCCTGGCCCGCCGGGCCTCGGACACGCTCTCGGCCGAGGTGCGGACCCGGGTGGGGTACGTGCGTCAGGAGCTCAAGCCGGAACGCCTCCAGCCGCGCATCGACCGGCTGCCGGAGGTCCCGGGGATAGTGGAGCCCACGGCCCTGCCGGCCGCAGCAGAGGACGCCGCGGAGACCCCCGGGGCCCCCGCATCAGCAGAGCAGGTTCGGCCGCGGCCAGAGCGCCAGGAGTCAGCTGATCGCGCAGAGGAGCTACCCAGGAGGCGGCGGCCCGAGCGTCTAGAATCGGCAGATCAATCCGAGGAGGCTGCGCGGAGGCGGCGGCCCGAGCGTCAGGAGTCAGCGGAGCACGAGGTTGCACACAGCCTTACCCTGGGCCGCTATGAGCAGATGGAGCGGCGGCGCGAGCGGCGGGAGCGGCGGTTGGAGCGGCAGGAGTCCAGCGAACAGGAGATGCCCACGAGAGGAGACCTGGCCAAGGGGTGAGGCCCCATGTGCCCAGGGGGTGGAGGAAGGGGGACACGGAGAGCTCCTGGAATCACACAGGCCAGTGGAGAGGGTTTCCGGGCTCAGAACTGCCTAGGGAGGGAGATACATTCGTGATACCCATTTCGCAGAGGTGTAAACGGAGGTTGAAAAAGGGTAGGAGTCCTGCCCATTATTCCACAGTGGCAGTGGCCTCCTCCAGGTGCAGGTTCTCAGCTACTGAGTTCTGACCCCTGCACCAAATCCCCTGGGTGGCCCTGAGCAGGGATTTTGTCCTCTCTGCATCTCAGTTTCTTCATTGGGCTAATGGTGGAACAATCACCTGCCTGATTGGAGCTAAGATCCTTTATCACAATCTGTCTCAACCTTATAAACTGGAGGCTGTAGTCATATCTATTTCATGGATGGGGCAACTGAGTCTCAGAGAGGGTAAGTCATTCAGCTTGGGTGAAGCAGGACTGGAACCCAGGCCTTTCAGAATCCAGAGTTAACCAGTATATTGTGCAGATCACTTCAATCAGCTGTGTCCCCAGAGGAGGCCTTTGGTCAAATATGTTTCAGTGACAATGACTACCAGACCCTTTTCAAATTTTGTACATCTTGAACATGTGTCCACTCTGCTTGTGGTATGTGCTGGGGAGAGCAATGACTGAACCAGCTCCATCCCTGCATTCATGGGGCCCACAGTCTAGGGAGGGAAACAGACTTGTCACCAGATAATGTGACCCAGAATGATGGGGGCTGGGGATGAGGGAAGTCCAGGGAGCTTGACAGCTGGGGGTAGAGTGAGCGGGTGGAGAAAGGCAACAGTTTCTTCAAAGGCTTGAAGGCACCAGTTTTCATTTTGGTCTTTGTGGTGCTTAAAACTCAGAGGGGAGAGAGATTCCACCCTCCATTCAGCAGACATGTGCCGAGCACCTGTGGTGTGTAAAGTAGACACCTGAGACAGGCAGATGCAGAAGTGGATAGGGACCTGGCATCTCAGGCTGAGGCTCCTCCAGCCAGCCAGGATGGTCTCTGGGAGAAGGCATCCCAGTTCCATTGGGTCTTTCTGCGCCTCCCCCCACCTCCTCCAGGAAGGCCACCCTGGCTGACATTGTGGAGCAGCTGCAGGAGAAAGAGGCAGGCCCTGGGCTCTCTGTTGGGGTAAGTTGAGCCTTGGCATGGGTGGGGGTATGGGGGCCCCTCTCCCCCAAGCTGGAGTCAGGATCCCAGAAATACTGATGTCAAGCCCTGCCCCTCTCATCTGAACCCTGCAGAGACTCTCAGGGGATGGGAGAGGGCTCCCAGATGCCTCTGAAATTTTCTCCCTCAGAAAGTTGAGGCCACTAACCTAAGAGATTCCTAACCCCTTCCACCCACACACAAGTAGACTCCAGACTCTTCCCACATCTGTCCTAGTTTCTGTCTCTAGCTCAGTGGGGGAGATCTCAAATTTCCTTACAGACAGCCACACACACATGAGGTGCCAGGTTCCTCCAACTGGCAGCTGGGACACCCACCAGCCTACACCCCCACCTTCATAAGTCTAGCTCCCCTCCAAGATAGAGAGGGATTCCAAACCTAGGACCCATGCCCAAGACCTAGGGAGCCAACTGTTAGTTGGACCTCCAACCTTGAGGTCCTCCCATACTCGCTTCCAAGACAGATGGCCCTGCAGACAAATGGGACCCCTAGACCCCTGAGTTCGCCCAGATGGCCCCCACACCCCACTATGGACAGCACCCCTCTTCCCCCTCCCTTCACACAGCCGTCGCTGCCTCAGCCTCGCGAGCTTCCCCCCGGTCGCCTGCCCAACGGGCTTGAGCCGCCCGAGCGGACACCTCGGCCGGACCGGCCGCGGGCGCGGGACCGGCCCAAGCCGCGACGGCGGCCGCGGCCCCGAGAGGGTGGTGAGGGCGGGGGAAGCCGGCGCTCGCGCTCCGCCCCGGCCCAGGGCGGCTCCGCCCCCGCGCCTCCGCCACCGCCCACTCATACAGTGCAGCACGAGGGCTTCCTGCTGCGCAAGCGCGAGCTCGACGCTAACCGCAAGTCGTCCAACCGGTGAGCGTGTGGGCGGGGCTTTGGAAGGTGGGTCCCAAGCTCAGTGTCCAATGAATGAATAGGTGGGCCGGAGTGGGGGTGGGGCTAAACTTTAGGGCATCCAACCGGTGGCTGGGTAGGCGGGGCCTGAAAAACGGAGCCTTAACTTCAAAGAATCAATCAATGAACCGGAGGAGCGGGGCCTAAGGTTAGTGCGTCCAATGGGTGAGCCGGTGGCGCTTACATAGGGGCGGGACCTGAAGAAAATGTTACGAACGTGAATAAATTGCAACTCAATCTCACGGAAACCAACCCAGGAGTTAACTAGAGCTAATAGCAAACTGGATGTGGGGACTAGCTTGAGGGTTCTCTTGACTCGTGAGGTGGAGCCTGGAGAGGTCCTTCAACCAATGAGTGGGGTGGGTCCATTCATTCAATTTTAAATTGAGGGAGGGTCTGATAAGGGGCAGATCCCAAACTGAGGGCTAAGAGATAGGGGGCATGTCATATGGGTTTCCAAATGAGGGTCTAACAGTGATATATCTACTCTTGGAGTCCGACTCCAGGTTGTCCAACCTTTTTTGAATCTAGGGAGAGGTGGAGCCCAAAAGGGAAGTGTTGAGCAAACAGAATGAAATGGAGGGGAACAAATTGAGGTTTTGCTTTTGGGGCCTGGAGGCAGTCTTTCCTCCTTGCGCTGAGACCAAGGTGAAAATAAATAGGGGCACCTGGGTGTGGTTTGCTCGTGGGAGACTTCCTTCTCTGTTGGGGCTTTGGCTGAATGGGGAGACAAGAATTCCTCATTCCAGACAGGGTGACCAGTAAGCTAATAGATCTCCCTTCAGGAGATTCCCTGGTGGTTGGGGTGGGGGTTGGATGAATGGTGAGGAAAATGCCCAAGCAAAATCTTGTGGCAGAGACAGCTTGAGGATAAGGAGGGGCAGCCCCAGCAGGGACCAGCTTGGGCAAAGACTTGGTACCGCGGGACTTAGACTCTCCCCCCAGCTCAGGAGCAGCCAAAAGCAAGAACACTCCAGGCCCTACAGGGGCAACGGCCTAGAAGGAGGAAGGCTCAGGTATAGTCAGCCCTTGAAAGGTATTGATGAAGAGTACCCAGGCAGAGCTGCGACTCTGCCTTGAGCCCCATCTCGTCATCCCAGGTCGTGGGTGAGCCTGTACTGCGTTCTCAGCAAGGGGGAGCTGGGCTTCTACAAGGACGCCAAGGGCCCAGCATCCGGGGGCACACACGGCGGGGAGCCACTGCTCAGCCTGCACAAGGCCACCAGCGAGGTGGCTAGTGACTACAAGAAAAAGAAGCACGTCTTCAAGCTCCAGTGAGCCCCCACAATGGGCGAAAGGGAGGGTCCAAGACCCAGCTTCCCTCTCCCAGCAATACCCTGCTCCAGTGGGGGATAGTTGGTGGATGGGTGGGCTGGTCCCCTGCCCCAGAGCCCCCAAGTTCTGTGTCCTCTCCCACAGGACCCAGGATGGCAGTGAGTTTTTGCTCCAGGCTAAAGATGAGGTGAGATCTGTTCATTTCTCTCCTGTATTCAGACTTCAGGAACCACCTAGCTGGCTGGCTCCTGACCCAGGGACGGGGCTGTGGAAGAGAGGCAGCACAGGCCAGAGTTACCAGGGCTGCAGTGGGAAAGCCAATGGGTAGTGAGAGCCCAATAGAAGTTCCTAATCCAGCTGGGGGGAGGTGGAAGATCAGGAGGGCTGCCTGGAGGCCCCAGGACAAAGTCCAACCTTCTTTGCCTTGGCTTCTTGGGTGAGACTGGAAAGTTAGGAGAGAGTTAGCTTAAAAAAAAAAAAAAAAAAAAAAGAACTGCAAGTTCAAAGATCCAGAGGTACAGAATTGCAAAGGGTTAACTCTGCTGGAGTTCAAGGAGGAAGGTTCCCAGGGTCTGGATCTCCAAGAGCACTGTGGGCCATTCGGAGGAGGTTGGAGTTTATTCTCAGGGCACTAGGGAGACATGGTAGAGGCTCTTTGAGCAAGGGAGGGTTACAGTGAGGCAGAAGAAAGATCCCTTTAGCTACCATGTGCAGGGTAGATTGGAGAGGGTAAGAGTGGAGGTGTGGAGCACAGGAGGTGACTAGGGCAGGGACCCAATTGGGAGAACACAAGTCTGGGCCAGGGCAAGAGGAGGAGCAGATGTGGAAGCAGTTTGAAGAGATGCTGAAAATAGTAACATTTGTTATCTCATTCATCCTCACAAGAGGCTATGAAGTAGGCCTTTATGCTCTCCATGCCTCTTCAATTTATCTTTAAAATGGAGATAACAATAGTTTTCCATCATAGGGTTAATATGAGAAATAAGTTGATATAGGAAGAGTCCTTACAGGGTCTGGAAAATGTCAGTGCTCTCTAAGTGTCTGCTGATATTATTGTTTCTTGTTGTTTATCTCTATAGTGGGAGTTAGATTATACTCCGATTGCATAGGGTTAAGTGAATTAATCCACAAAAGTGCTTAGAACAGAGCCTGGCACAAAATAAGTGCTATGTAACTACATCACCACCACCATCATCATCATCATCATCATCATCATTATCCTGTTTAATAGATGAGGAAACTGAAGTTCAGAGAGGATAGTCTGATTCCAGACTCATCTATTACTCAGTCTCCTCTCTTCCAAACACAGACTGTGTGCCCTGTTTCTCTCTCCAGGAGGAGATGAATGGCTGGCTGGAGGCTGTGGCCACATCGGTTGGGGAACACGCGGAGATCGCCCGCTGGGGCCAGACACTACCCACAACGTCTTCTACAGATGAGGGCAACCCTAAGAGGGAAGCAGGAGAGCGCAGGGCCAGCGGGCGCCGGAAGTGACTTCCTACCCCTAGGGCCTGACACCTCCCCGCCCCTTCTCTCAGCACTGTGGGCACGAAGACACATTCTCTTCCGCAGGGGCGGGAGCCCCTAGTCCCACCGACACTGCGGACGCGCCATGGACGGGCACTGGAAAGGAGGGGATTTCTCCTGCACCCCAAGAAGTGCTGGGGGAATTGCTGCCCCTATAGCCATATCTCGGCCCCTTCCTGCTCTCCACCCCCACCCCAGGTGCTGGGGCTTCATTATTTTTATGCAATAACTGAGCTTGGGCAGGGGCCGGTAAGGGGCCAGTTGAGCCAAACTCCCTGCCCCGATGCCCAGATCCTGCCCCAAGAAGCTGGGGTGGTAGGGGCGAAATTCCCGACCCGCTCTCCGCCCTAGGGATGGGCATGGGGGCGCTGGTGAGGTCCCCTGGACCATCCAGGGTGCTAGGGGGTGGGGAGGGGACGCCCCCTCCCCGCCTTTACCTCACTTCCAATGCTGCCTTGATCTCTGTCTGGGAAGGGTGAGTGAAGGGGCCCTAGCCTCCGCACTCCGCCGTCTCAGAGCCATGCGGTTAATTCCTGACTTAGTTTATTTTTGCAAAATGTCGACCTCCTCCTCCCCCGCCCCGCATCCGCGAAGGCTTTTAAATGGGAGGGGCGTCAAAGCTCTAAATTGTCTTCCTCTCTCCTCCCCCCTCCAACTGTAAATGCCACTTCGTGAGGGGAGGGGCGAGGGGAAGCCCTCCCCCTGCATGCTTCTGGCTGGAGCACCTCCCTGGGGAGTGGGGGAACTGGGTTGTGGGCAGCCCCCATGGCCGCTTGGAGAAGCAGCTGGGGCCCAGGGGTGTGGGGGCGGTGTGGCAGGCGCACACTCTATGTACCTATAATAAATCCTTTGGCTTTGACGGTCTATGCTAGTTCGTGTTTAATGGACTGCGTCCGAGAGGGTTGGGTGGGGCGAGGGGAAGAAACTGAGTTGCGGAGAACAGTTTGATGTCCCTCTTGGTGTGGACTAATTTCAGGTCTAAACACGTGCCCCTGACGAAACACCTAGATGACTTTCCTAAATCGGGAACCCCAGGGGGATGGAGGGACGTTTTGCTATCCGTAGTAACTAAACTCCCAAAGAGCCGCTGGGTGCGCCCCGTCCAGGACAGGAAAGGCGGGCCCCTTTAAGGAGGCGGAGAAATTAACTGCGATGGGTGAGCGCTTTGCCCAATCGCGGGTGGCTCTGGTAGTCTCCGGCCCAATGAGCACGCGGTGGGGGCGGGGGCGTGCACACCCGGAAGCGGGTGCAGGCCGGCCGGCTAGCCGGGGGGCCATGGCAGCCGCGGCCCCTGCAGCAGATGGGGTCCCAGGTCGGGGGCCTCCCGGGGAGGTGATTCATCTGAACGTGGGAGGCAAGAGGTGAGTGTAGGATATTCCTACTCTCGTGGGCGGGAAGTCGGGTGGGAGTACCCTCTTCTCCGGGGGGGGGTTCCTGTCCATCAAGGATTGCTCCGCCTCCTCCTGGAGGCGCGGGAGCCTAGACCCGCGCCCTGGTAGTGGAGGGAACTCACCCGGTCCTGGGACTGAGGAACGCATTTTTCTCATCCTCCTATCACCTCGCGCCTGCTCACCGTCCTGAAGATTCAGTACCTCTCGCCAGACTCTCACCTGGATCCCGGACTCTTTCTTTTCCAGGTGATTGGGAGAGCGAGTTTGGGGTGGGGGGCGGGAGGAGAGGGCATGGGGAGACGTAATCTTGCCCTCACGCACGCACTCCGGCCCGTGACACCTGTTCTGCGTCCCCTTTCTGCAGTCTTCTGAGCGGACGCATCTCGACACTGAAGGATGAGACTGGAGCCGTGAGTAGAGTAAAGCTGAAAGGGGGCAGCCCGTAGGAGGAGGGACAGAATCCCCACTCAGCCCCGCAGTTTGCCCCATCCATCATCCCTTCCCCTTCCCTGCAGATCTTCATCGACAGGGACCCCACCGTCTTCGCCCCCATCCTCAACTTCCTGCGCACCAAAGAGTTGGACCCCAGGTTGGCATGGATGATAAAGGGGATTCCCCCACCGTCTTCACCCCTGAGAAGGCTCTTCTTCCTCTAAGAATGTTCATTAAGCTCTTTGATCATATTTAAATTGTGTCCTTAGAATTCCCCGCAAACACACACACATACACACACACATTTTCACCACCCAAATCATTGCTGTTTAGAATCTTGATCCCATTAGAATTTGCTGCCCCTTGGGATTCTCTGTGCAGTTTCGAAAACTTCCTCCTAGAATTCTCTGCCCACTCCCACTCACGAGACTCTGACCCCTAGTCAATTCTGCTACCCAGGGGTGTCCACGGTTCCAGCCTCCTCCACGAAGCCCAGTTTTATGGGCTTACTCCTCTGGGTAAGTGGGGCCGGCCCCCCTTAACATCCTCATTGTATAGAAAACCAGCTCTCTAGTGATGCTCCCTCTTTCCCTTCTCTCCTGAAAGAAGGTTGAGTTAGAGCTGAGAGCACTGGATTTGGTTCTGGGTCTCAGGAGAGTGGTGGTGTTCTGTGGAGAAAGAAAGGGGGGAGGGAAAAAGGGATCTTCCTCAGTGTTCCCCAAGTCCCAGCCTTTGAGTCCTTCCACCTCAGTTCGACGTCTGCAGCTGAGGGAAGAGTTGGATCGATCTTCTTGTGGAAACGTCCTCTTCAATGGTTACCTGCCTCCGCCAGGTGGGAACTACTAAGGAATGGAAGGGGTGGAGGGGGCGGCTAAAGACTATATTTCCCATAAGGCTGCAGCCCTTGGGTGCCTGGGCTATGAACCCTGAGACGCTATGGGAGTTGTAGTTCTATAGCAGATACTTGGACTGATGCTTGGAAAGGAAGTAGGAAACAGCTTTTCCAGTGAGGCAGTAGGCCAGGCTTAACCCCCTTGAGGCTCAGAAGCATGCCCTAGAGCCCGATGGGAGTTGTAGTCCAGGCTTGATTTCCTTGTAGGAAGGCTTAAGAAAAACTTGTGTCTTTTTCACAGAGGGGAGAAATATTAAAGGAAAGTTATTGACTATAATCTCCATGAGACCTTGGAGCAGCCAGCCCACTGGCCATGGAAAATATGCCCTAGTGGTTTTAGAAATTGTAGTCCACTAGGCTTTGCTGTTTGGTGAAAGGAACAGAATGGGGAAATTCGATTTATGGCTTTATCTCCCTAACCTCAGTCAATACCTACTACTTTCATGAAGTTTGCGAAATACGAAGACCAATACTGTTGTTCTCTTAACTTAGTTTGACCCTGTTTTTTTAAAAAAATTTTATGTGGGGGTGATTATAGCTCAGTGATAGAGTGCATACTTAGCACACACGATGTCCTGTGTTCAGTCCCCAGTATCTCTATTTAAATTTTTTAAATTAAAAAATTATTTAAAATAAAAGCTTCATATCACTACCTTTATGCCACAAATTAGTAGACAGAAAAATAATCCCCAAACATAACAGTGTAATTAACTCTGGGTAGATGCTGTTGTCTGCCAAGGGGACAGGATTCCATTTCTTAAAAAGGAGAAATTAGCAAATATTGAAGAGGTATCGATATCATGGCCACACCAAACTGATTCTTACTTTGTGATGGGCTCCAAGAAACTGCAAAGGGAGTAGCTCTCTGTGTGATTCAGTGTCATGTAATGCCACTTCCCTGCACCACCTAAAATCTTTTTGCCAGGAGACGATGCTCCCCGTGTGGGAAAATCAGTATCAGACACATTTTAAGTGCTTATAATGTGGTGATTATTACAATTATTGTCATTCTGTCCCTTTTCCCTGCCGTAGTGTTCCCAGTGAAGCGGCGGAACCGGCACAGCCTGGCAGGGTCCCAGCAAGCAGGGGGGCGCCCAGCTCCTGTTCGCCGGAGCAACACAATGCCCCCCAACCTGGGCAATGCAGGGCTGCTGGGCCGAATGCTGGATGAGAAAGCCCCTCCTTCCCCGTCAGGTATGTATCTGTCTCTTGAGAGACTAGAGTAGCCAGTGGGCCCTTGGGACCCCAACCTGATCCCTGCTTTTCCCCACAAGGGCTACCCGAGGAGCCAGGGATGGTGCGCCTGGTGTGTGGACACCACAACTGGATCGCCGTGGCCTATACCCAGTTCCTTGTCTGCTATAGGTGCTCAGGGAGGGTGGTGGCAGGAGGCCTTGAGCCCTGTGGATGGGGTGGGCTCGGGGTGGGCTCAGGGTGAGAGTTAACGATGTCCCCATCCTCCAGGCTGAAGGAAGCCTCCGGCTGGCAGCTGGTGTTTTCCAGTCCCCGCTTGGACTGGCCCATTGAACGACTGGCACTCACAGCCCGGGTGCTCGGTGGGGCTTTGGGTGAGCATGACAAGATGGTGGCAGCGGCCATGGGCAGCGAGATCCTGCTGTGGGCTCTGCAGGCAGAAGGCGGCGGCTCTGAGATAGGTAGGGCATCCAGCTTTTCCCAGAACCCTTTGCCCTTTAGATTTATTTATTTACTTTTAATGCAGGTACTGGGGATTGAACCCAGGACCTTGTGCATGCTAAGCACACGCACTACCATTGAGCTGTACACTCCCCTCCCCCCAGCCTTTGCCCTTTAGAATTATATTCCAACCTGTGGCCTGTTAAAACAACCCACCCTACTCAGTTCTCACACCCATAAGAATTCCATATCCTGTTAGAATTCCTTGGCCTGGTAGAAAAATCCACCCACCTAGAGTTCTCTCCTCCATCAGAATTCACCATCCTCTCAGGTCTCTGCTTTGTTAGAATTCTCCATGCCAGTAAAATCCCCGGGCCTGTTAGAATCTGTTCCCATTAGAAATCTGACTCTGTAGGCTAATCTGTTCCCTCACAAATCTTAATCCTCGTGAGAAGCCTGTGCCGCCCATAGTCTTTTTTTTTTTTTTTTTTTTTTGGCCTTCGTTGAAAATCTCAGCTGTGTTAGAATTCCACACCCCTTTAGAGTCCCACACCCTATCAGGCATCTGGCTCATTGTAATCCTCTGTAATTCCTGCTGGAATCCTCCATCCTGTTAAGATTCCATGACCCAATTGAATCCTCTGGCCCTTGGAGGTTTTCCTGTCACCCTTCTTCTCCCCTGTGAAGGGGGCTCCTGGCTGAGTGCTCCTCACCCTCCACAGGAGTCTTCCATCTGGGGGTGCCCGTGGAGGCCTTATTCTTCGTTGGGAACCAGCTCATCGCCACAAGCCACACAGGGCGCATCGGGGTGTGGAATGCCGTCACCAAGCACTGGCAGGTCCGGTCGCTGGCCAGCCTGCCTGTCTTTTTCCCACGTGTCCAGACTGGTCAGACCCAGGGAGGAGTTCCTTTCTGCCCTGACTCAACCTGGAGAGAGCCAGAGACCCTAGCAGTGGGCCAGATCCAGTAAGGAGGCGAGGGCAAGTGTGATAAAGGCCTAAGGAAAATCAAAGAGGCCCTCCTGGAAGAGGGGCTACTGAGCTGACATGAAGGATGGGTGGGTTTTGAAAGGAAGAGAAGATTCTCCAGGCCCTGGGAGTTGGTGTAGGAGGCAGAACCCAGAGATAGACATACAAATGTCTGTGATTCTCTCTGCACACACCCAAGCTATGTCCAACGGGAAAAAAAAAAATACACCTACAGTGTTGTTTTCTGAAGTGTGAGTGGGTGAGAGAGACAGACAAGCAGAGGAAACAGAGAAAGACACAGAGACAGAGGGAGAGAACCAGAGGCGACAGAGAGAGAGAGAGAAGGGTGGATAGAGAGAAACCAGGACTGAATGACTGGTAGACACAGGGACAGAGAGAGATAGATGGAGATGAAAAAAGACGTGTCAGAGATACAGAGTCAAGGAGAGGCCAGGAGACAGAAGTGCCCACCAAGAGCCATTCAGAGACAGAGAGACACAGGCCTGGAGCAGGCAAGGCTGGAGTGGGCCTAGAAAGCCCCGGGGGAGGTCCTGGAGCATTGAGGAGAGGCCATGCCAGGAGGGGCACTGCAGAGTCACAGCCCGCCCCACCTCTCCCGCCCGCAGGTCCAGGAGGTGCAGCCCATCACCAGTTACGACGCGGCAGGCTCCTTCCTGCTCCTGGGCTGCAGCAACGGCTCCATCTACTACGTGGGTGAGCAGCAGTGGGCATCCCCACTGCCTGAGAGCCTCCCCTGGGTGGTGGGAAAGAGGAGAAAGACTGGGGTACTGTGAACAAACCTGCACTATCCTCCCTGCCCACCCCAGATGTGCAGAAATTCCCCCTGCGCATGAAGGACAATGACCTCCTTGTCAGCGAGCTCTACCGGGACCCAGCGGAGGACGGAGTCACAGCCCTCAGCGTCTACCTCACCCCCAAGACCAGTAAGCTATGACTCAGCTCCCCACTTGGCCATCAGTGGCCAGCTCTGACCCCAGCCCACAGCTGTCTCCCTACCACCTGTGTAGCATGACCCAGGGAGGTCTACTGGGAGGGAGACAATTCAACTTTCATTTAGTCATTTAACAAACACTCACTGAGCACCACTTATGTATAAGCTCTGTTCTAGGTGCTCGACCATGGCAGGCCTCTCCACCAGGGGCAAAATAGATTTCTAATATGTGATCTTTGGGTCTCTGTACCATCTCTGTGAGTAGGGCATGTTGTTTGCACACTCCTAAAACAAAGAGGATGCGTTTTTTACAGTGGACAAAGCTGAGTTCTCTCACTTGGGAGAGTTTTTTGTTTTTGTTTTGCTTTGTTTTCTTGATTTCAAATGCAAAAAGTAAGTTAATTTTTTGTTTGTTTTTGAGATATAATTCCCATACCATAAAATTTACAATTTAGCCATTTTTCGTAGATTCACAAGATTATGCAGGCATCACCACTGTCTAATTCCAGAACATTTTTATCACCCCTGTAAAGAAACCCCATGCACAGTAGTCACACCCAGGTCCTCCCTCCTGACAGCCCCTGGAAACCTCTAATCCTCTTTTTGTCTCTATGAATTTGTCTGTTCATTCTCCCTCTGATCCATCCCTTTGTCTCCCGTTCCTCCGTTTCCCACATCTCACTACCTGGTTATTTCCATCTCCCCCTCTCTCCCGGCTTTCTGACTCTGTGTCTGTTCTTTGTCTGTCTGCCTCTTTCTCATTGCCTTGGTTTCTGTCTGTCTTTAACCCTGTGCCACTCTCCCTTTTCGGCCGGCCCCCCTACCAGGTGACAGTGGGAACTGGATTGAGATCGCCTACGGCACCAGCTCAGGGGGCGTGCGGGTCATCGTGCAACACCCCGAGACGGTGGGCTCGGGGCCTCAGCTCTTCCAGACCTTCACAGTGCATCGCAGCCCTGTCACCAAGATCATGCTGTCAGAGAAACACCTCATCTCTGGTGAGCTGTGCTGGGCTGCCCTGGGTTCCCATCTGCCTGCAGCCGAGGGATGGCTCAGATGGGACCACGAAGCCAGGCAGATGGGGACATTGTGTGGGGGTGGCCTCTGGAGAATACCGTGAGGGGGACCAGTCTGGGGGAGAGTGAATTTGCAGGGGAAAGGGGAGGACTCATCAATTTAGCACTTGGCCAGGCACATGGGACACAGCAATGGACAAGACAGGCCAAGTCCCTCCCCTCATGAAGCTGATGTTCTAGCAGAGGCGGCAGACAATAAATCACTGCAAATGTAAATCACAGTCCAACTGTGATGGGGGCCATGAATTAAAAAAAGCCGTGTGAGCGGCTAGAGAGCATTGGGGTTACTGGGAAGTGCGTGGTACCGAGAAGGTCTTCATGAGGAAGGAGCTCTGGATGGAAATGAGCAGTGCTGATCAGTGGGGACAAGTGTTCCAGGCAGAGGGAAAGGGCTTTGCAAAGGCTCTGATGTGGGAGGATGTTTGGTGTGTCAAAGGAAGAGCAGGGACCCCCCTGTGCTGGGAGTGGAGTGGACAAGTAAGAGGGTGGGAGGTGATGGGGGCAGGTCAGTGGGACCTTGTAACCCTTGAAGAAGACTTTGTCCTTGACCCTGAGTGAGATGGTGCCACGGGAGGGCTCTGAGCAGAAGAGGGCCATGACCTGACGCAAGCATCCAGTGTTCCCTCTAACTGCACATGGGGACAGGCTGTGGGGCAGGACAGAAGCAGGAAGGCCAGGGCGGAGGCCGCAGCATCTATTGAGGCAGGAGATGAGACAGACAGGACCAGGGTGGGGGTGGGGCAGTGGACAGGGTAAAGTGAGATCAGGCTTGGAAATGATTTGGAGGCAGAGCCAACAGGATTGTTGACATTTTGGGGAATAGTTCTGGGGAAGAGCGAGTTCTCTGAAGGGGAAGACTTCCGAGGGGCCTGAATCCCAACACCTCTGAAAGGGGGTCATCCCGGGGCTCGGGAAGGTAGGGCACTGGTGATGCTGTGCCTGAGCCTGACCCTCTGCTGCCTCCTCGCTTCTCAGTCTGTGCCGACAACAACCATGTGCGCACCTGGTCTGTGACTCGCTTCCGCGGCATGATTTCCACCCAGCCTGGCTCCACCCCACTCGCTTCATTCAAGATCCTGGCGCTGGAGTCAGCTGACGGGCATGGTGGCTGCAGTGCCGGCAATGACATTGGTGCCTCCTGGCCCCTGGTCCCCCATCCCCCAGACCCTGCCTGACCTCCATGGGCCTCCACCAATCCCTTACCTGACCTCTACCAATCCCTTACCTGACCTCTGTAGACCTCTCCTGACCCAGCTAATGTGGTTGACCTCCACCCACCACCACCGGACCCATGTTGAATTCTGTTACCCTTCCCACTGATTTCTGCTGACTGCTGCCTGACCTAGGAGCCTCCCTCATCCCTGACGTGCCTGAACGCCATTGACTGTTGCTAACCCCTGCCTCTGAACCCTCTTGGACCTTGCCCAACTCCAGCAGCCTTGGGATGGGGACCCGGTCCTGCAGGGGATGTTCCATCAGTAGGAAAGGGGGCAGAATCTTGGGGTCTGGAGGTCCCAGGGACCCCAGCTGGCCCTGACTGCCCCCCTCTGACTTGCCCAGGCCCCTATGGTGAGCGGGATGACCAGCAAGTGTTCATTCAGAAGGTGGTGCCAAGTGCCAGCCAGCTCTTTGTGCGTCTTTCGTCCACTGGTCAGCGGTGAGGACCACCCCGTCAAACAGGGAGGGTGGTCAGAGGAGAGGACAAAATGCCAGCTTGGTCCCAGAGGTCGGAAGAGCATCCCAGCCAAGGGGCACGGCAGGAGCAAAGGCTGGGAGGGAGCACAAGGTCCTAGGTTTAGGGGCTGGGGTATCATAGATTTGGGAGGGATGGAGAAGCTTGGGTGCTTCTCCCAAGAAGAGAGGCAGGAACTGCCACCGTAATGGTGGGGACTGAGGCTGGGAAGGGAGTAAGGATAAGAGGGACTGGGCCAGGCCCTGGTGTGGCCAAGGTGACCCCTTCCCCTGCCCTCTCAGGGTGTGCTCCGTGCGCTCCGTGGATGGCTCACCCACCACCGCCTTCACGGTGCTTGAATGTGAGGGCTCCCGGCGGCTTGGGTCTCGGCCCCGGCGCTATCTGCTCACAGGCCAAGCCAACGGCAGCCTAGCCATGTGGGACCTGACCACCGCCATGGATGGGCTCGGCCAGACCCCTGGTACTCCTCTCCCCAAGGCCCCTAGACTTGCCCTGAATTCCTCTCTACAACCTCCTTCATCACAACCTCCCTCCCCAAGCCCTTGCCCTCTGACCCCCTTCTCTGCCCACCAACCCTTCCTTGCCTTTGCTTTTCAATCGCTCTCTCTTAGCTTCTGACCCCTGTCCTTTGACCTCTGCATCTTTTCTATTATCCCAACCTCAATCAATCCTTGCACTTGACCTTTGTCCCTTGGCCTATGACCCTTGCCTTGCCCCTGATCCTGCTTCCTCATCCCCCCTCCCCCAGCAGGCGGCCTGACAGAGGAAGAGCTGATGGAACAGCTGGAGCAGTGTGAACTAGCCCCGCTGGCTTCCTCGAGGGCCTCTCTCCCCAGCCCCTCACCCCATGCCTCTCTCACCAGGTAGGCATGACTCCACTTTCCTTTATGAGCAATGGGGGAGAGGGCAGAACAGGGAGGCCTTGGGAGGGGGTTGGCCCAGCTCCACCCTGATGATCCGCATCAACCCTCATCACCCCCTCAGTCTCCACTCAGCCTTCAGCAACTCCTCACTGTCCAGCCGCCGTGGGAGCCCGAGCCCCCCACAGGCTGAAGCCCGGCGCCGCGGAGGAGGCAGCTTTGTGGAACGCTGCCAGGAACTGGTGCGGAGTGGGCCGGAGCCCCGGCGGCCACCAACACCAGCCCCCCGGCCCTCCTCAGGTCTCGGGGCTCCCCTTGCACCCCCCAAGATGAAGCTCAATGAAACTTCCTTCTGAACACAGCTGCCTTGGTGCCTTGGGGTACCAGGTCCTGGGGGACTCAGGTGCCTCCCCCACTTCCTGTCAGAGCCCTGGGTTCAGGGCCAGGGCCTCCTTGGAGTGGTTACTGTTACTAGGCCCCACTATCTCCCTTTTCTAGAGCCAAAGTCATACTTCCCTAATAAAGTTCTCACTGCCAACACCTTGGTTACATTCTTAGAGGGTTTGGGGACCCCTAGGAAAATGTTGGGAGAGATCTGGTTCCCAACCAGGCCCATGGCTGTAGTTTCAAGAACAGTTGTCTCTCCGGGTTTAAGTAAAGAAGAGGGCTGGAGGGTATAGCTCAGTGGTAGAGTGCATACTTAGCATTTTAGCATGCACAAGGTCCTGGGTTAAAAATCCCAGTACCTCCAGAAAGGAAGGAAGGAAGGAAAGAAAGAAAGAAAAGGAAGGAAGGAAGGAAAGAAAAGACAGAAAGAAAGGCTAATCACATCCACCCACTGGGGAAAAAAAAAAAAGGAGGAGGAGAAGAGAACTTGGTTTTTATAACTGGCTTCAGGTGTGGCAGGATCCAGGGCTCAAACACTCATCTAGAACGTTTTTTCATCTTTTGGCTTAGCTGTCCTCTGGGATCATTCTCAGTCACCTTTTCTCCACTCTGTGCCAAGATGACTCCAGGCAGCTCCTCAGCAACTTTTTTTCTCTAGTAGCAGCTAAAATGGCAGGACTGATTTTCACTGGCTTAAACTGAGTCAGATGGCCACTCCTGAGCCAATCACTATGCCCTTCCATTGTTCCAGGGCTCATGTGCCCTCACAAAGCAGGCAGTGAGGTCAGCCTCATGTTTTCAGAGTGGAGGAAGAGTTCCTGAAAGGTGAATCAGGGTACTGTTACCAAAGCTGGGATAAATGGGTACAGGTTGACAGGAACACAGATGTCAGCTAAATGATTGCCACGTCCTTAACATAAGGTTTGTATCCCAAACCTTACCACTGCAAACATACTGCCCATATCCCTGGCTGTCCAATCTTTCATCTCTCTCCTGACCACACCAGAGAGGGTATGTAGAATAGAATCAGCTCACCCCAGCCTGACATCCTTGAGATTTTCCCCCAGATAATACCTGTTTCTATGGCAACTCCTCAGGAAAGTTTTCTGCATCTTTTCCTTGGGTCAATGAAGAGAAGAGAAATTGGGCCAACAAAGAACAAGGGATTTTAGGATATGCTAATTCCAGAATTCCAGAGTGTCTGGAATGCCAGTGCTTCTCTAACATGATGGAGTGGGGTCTAGAATGTTAGGGAATCTGGAACACAGGCATATTCTAGAGTGCTAGTGGATGAACAATATTAGGCTTCTCCCCTGCATAGCAAAGAATCCAGACTGTTAAAGTTTCTGACAAAGGGACCTAGAAAGTCAGTGATTCTAGAATGGAAGAGTGTTCTAGAATGCCTGTGAATCTATACCAGTAGGAATATTTTACAAGCCAGGGATTCTGGAATGCTGAGACTTATAGGACACAGAAAGGAAATTGTATTACTAGGAAATCTAGAGCATAGGGGTATTCTGGAATGTCAGCCCTTCTAGATCATTAGAGGATGTGTTTGTGTTCAAAGAAATCCATAATGGCAAGTAGTCCTGGTTTGCCAGAGAATCTAGAATGTGAATGGGAGACCTAAAATGTGAGTGATTCTAAAACATGAGTGTTCTGGAATGTCTGTGAATCTCAAACTCTGGAAATGTTTTGACATTTCAGGGCATTCAGAACACTGGGGAAATGTTTGAATGTTAGGAAGTCTAGAATGTAGAAAGAGGTTGGGATGTGAGGGATCTAGAATATGGGAGTGTTTTTACAGATGCTCACAGATCTAGAATATTGAGATTATTCTTTCCATGCCAGGGAATCCAGAATGCTTGTGTTTCTGGGATGCTAGCGATGCTAGAACTGAGAGAGAGAGAGAGAATGTTGGAAAATCTAGAACACTGAAGAGATTTGTTTGTTTGCTAATACAAGGGTAAAACTGTGTGTGAGCGCATACAATGGGAGGAAGCTTCTGGAATGCCATGACTCTAGAACTCAGGGATTCTGAAGGATTGAGATCAGATCAGGATCCAGGAGTGACATAGAAATGACCGTGGGAAACAGTGGCGCTGATAAGGAGGGATTGGGAGCCGAGAACTCCAAATTCTGGGGGGAGGGGAAGCCAACGCCATCCCCGGAAGTTGCAGTGGTGAGCCAGAGGCTGTTGCCTAGCAACGAGCATTGAAGATGCCCTGGATCCCAAGCAGAAGGGAGAAATTCGGCAGCGCCCCCAGGAAATGATCCAGCCACAGGGTAGGAGATGGGGAGGGGGGCAACAGGGGCAGGGACATGCTGTCCTGCAGGGCCACGTTAGCAGGGATCTCGGGAGCTACACAAAGACAGGGACACTGAGCACATTCAGTGGGCAGAGCCAGACACTCCATTACTGAGCTGGGACAAACCACGAAAGACTGTGAGTGGGGCCTGAGTACCGTGGTTTCTGCTCCAAGGGGCTGTGTGTCCCTGGATGGTGAGTGGGCCCAGGCTTCTGGGTGTCAGTGTTGGGTGGAGGCGTAGATTGCTGTAGGTGACAGTAATGGTATGAGTGTGGCTGTGTGAGTCACCCCGTGTGCCTTATGGTAACACAGGGTGGAGGGATCCCCTGTCCTCCTTGCACACCCTCCGTTTGGAAGAAGGAGCGGGAGTTGGGGATAAGGTCGAAGCTGAATCGATTGCTTTTCTTAGTCTGGCGTCAGCCCTATGGTCAGGGCTAATGGCCTAGTGTGGGTGGAGCCTGGGATCCACTGGGGGCGGGGCTAACGACACAGAACTGGAAACCTTAAGCATCAAACTGCTGAGAGAGATGGGGTTTGGAATCCCCGGACAAGGGGCAAACATAAAAGGGCTAGGGACTGGGAGCCTAAGTGTAGGGCTGTGGCCCGATTCTCTGTACCAAAAGGTGTGGCCTGAAATTCAAAGGAGAAATGGGCAACTAGGGGGCGGGGTCTGAACTCTGGGGATGTCTTTAGGAGAAGGGAGGCGGGGTTTGTAATTTCTAAGAAAGAAGTTGGGGCCTTGAATTCATAATGAAAGGAAGTGGCTAGGCTTGAGACCCTCTGTGTTGGGAGATTGTGAGCAGGGTTTGGAGCCTGGAACCCACGAAAGCAGGTGCAGGTGGGTAGTAACGGTACCTTGTGGCTTGGGGCTCCCCCTGGTAGAGGGGGCTGAAATTCTCTAAAGAAAGAATCTACAATTCTGGGAGTGGGAGGGGTGCTCTTGGGAGCCTTTAAAGACTCAGGCAGGGAAAGGATGTGTTACCCTCTAGGGGTGACAGCGAACAGGGGTGGGAGTGGAGTCTATGGGTCCAGGACGGGAGGCTACAGCCTTTTGAGGAAGGGCTATTGTTTGTTGAGCCTGGAACGGCTGAAACACAGGGCCTTGAGAGGTGGCAAATCTTTGGGAAGGTCCTGGGGCCCCCAGAGGGGCCGGACCTGGGGCTCAGTGCAGGATTAGCACTCCGTCCCCAGAATTCTGAGTCTCTCATGTGAGAAGTGGGGACCTGTGATGCCTTTCAGCATCTATGTCAGTCAGAAAGCAAATTCTGATGGATTTCTCTCAGGACTGTAAGCAGAGGGTTGAAGACTTCAAGTGGGAGTCTAATTTAGGGGAACCTGCCCACAGCCTACGCATCCCTCTCAGTCGTGAGAGGGGTCCCAGCACCTCCACAGGTGGGGCCTCTCCTTTATGAGAGGATTCACTGAGGCAGTACCCCAGACAGCACTGAAAATTCCAGGCCCCGGCGCCCTCCGCCCAGCACCTGTCCCTTTGGCCCCTCCCCTGTCGTCTCCCGATTGGCCTCGCGGGCTGCGCCCCCTGGCGGCACCGGACTCTGATTGGCGGGAAGTTCGCAGCCCGCGACTGGGACAGTGGAGAAAATGAGTCGGCCTCCGGCGGGGGCGGAAGGCGGGGCCGCTCCGAGCCGGACCCGCTGGACAGACGGGCCGCCTGGAGCACGACTCCACGCCGGACACGATGCGGCTGCCTGGCCCCAGCGGCCGCCGCCCCCTCCTGCTGGTGCTGCTGCTACCGCTCCTTGCAGCGGCCGCCACAGCCGCCTCCGCCGCTGGCCTCAGCCCCAGCCAGGCCGTCGAGGTTGCGGTGATCCCGGGCCGCCCGGCTGGGTAAGCCCTGCTGCGGACCCCTCATCCTTGTGCCCTCTCCACCCAATAAGTCTGGCGGTCCTGAAAGACCAGGACTTTCGGATTTAGGGGAATATGAGCCCACTGCCTCTGGATAGGAATGAAGACCAGAGCTCCTGGATTTATTAGGGCCCTCCCTCTATTTTGTAGGGGTTAGAATCCGAGGTGTACTGAGATTTTGAGGGGAAGGATTCTCCTCCTGTGTGGTAGAGACGGATATGGCTCCAGGGAATTCTAGAGTTTATTCGGAGAAGGGCCCCAGTTTATATGCGGATGGGGCTTTGAACTCTCCTAAAATGATAGATGGGCGGGGCCGAGCTGGGATGGGGTTCCCCAAGCTTCTTGGGTGCTTAAGGAGGAAGAGTATGGGAGGTTATCAAGGGACTTTATGCGGGAGTTGAGACGTCTTGGTTTTCTAGGGTTTGGGAACGCCTGAAATAATTAAAGTGACTTTTTCCTAATAAGTTAGGAAAACGTGGACTTTTGGGTTGTTGGCGGAGGGGCTGTGGAAAACTGTGCGGAGGTGGGGGCCTCCAGGTTTCATGAAGGATGGGGATGCTCTAGTTTCCTAGAATTAGAGGATTCCAGGCTTGAATGAGGTACCAGTGATTTTGCGGCAAGAAATCCAGAATTTCCTATAGATTTGGGGTTATAGCCACCCTTCCTGTCCACGGGTGACGAGATCGAAGGAAATAGTCTGCCCAGTACCCCCAACCCCCGCCCTGCGGCCAGAGCTCCGTTACAAAGGCCCAGGGCTCCGCTCCCGCCTCGGTCTCTGCGAATGCGTTTAGTAACCCGAGCCGCGCCGGGGGCGGGGCTGGGAAGGGGTTAACCCGGAGAAAAGGCGGGAGGGATGACGACAGGATCAGGGGTCCCGGAGTCTCCCACCCGGGCAGCCACCTCCCCTACTGGGCCCCACCCGTCTGAAAAGAGTCCATACGCCCAGAGTCCCCTTCACAGCATCCCCCCACTGCCCCTCTCTCCAGGCCTGTGCGCACTCCCTCGTCCCTCGTCCCCCTTAGCCTGGGGACAATGGATTTGTCTGGGGGGCCCCTTGGTTGCGACGCACTTGCGCCCGAGCTGAGGGCTTCTCCAGCAAGAATCTGAGACCCTCCGGGCGCGGAGATTTCTCCAAGAACGACTCCTTCCTCCTGGTCAGGCGGAAAACTGAGGTTCAAAGACCAGGAGACGCTGGCTCCAGGACACACAGCGAGGAAGGGCAGGAACGGGCTAGAACTCAGGCCTCGGGATTCTCAGTCCTGGGCTGTGGCTCCTGTATCCCCCTCCACCTCAGCACCCCGCTGGACCCACAGTCAAAAGAGGACCTCCCTCCCCAGCCGTTGAGGCCTGTGGAAGTGGCGTCACCTGCCGGCCAATCTCGGGATGACGGCTGAGTCCAGGACAGGGACGTGCGGGGAGGGCGGGGTTCTAGATTCCTAGTTCGGGCTTGGAAATGCGGTTCGAAATCCTTTGAGTCTTTTTAAAAAATCATTTTTAAAGACTTTAAAATGTCGTTTCCAATAATACTTTACCCCAAACAATTCAAAAGTAAAATAAAACTGAGGTTTTTGTGACCTTAATCCCTGCAGAGTCGAAACCAGTTTGCTTCCCATTGTACAGATGGGGAAGCCGAGGCATCCAGCGCAGTGCCTCAGATTGGTCACATCTCAATTTTGAGCACCCTCAAGCCTTACCTTGGCTTTCCCTTCCCTATCCCTCATTTCCCTCCTTTGGGGAGTTCTACAGTGCTAGGGGCCTGAGTGACTTCCTCTCCTCTATTTATAGTGTTGCTGCTTGTCGCTGCTGCCCAGGCCGGTCGCCCAGGAGGAGCCGCTGCTTCAGAGGTGGGTTCCTGTAGGTGGGGTATAGGTGTGTGGGGGGGAGGTGGTAGGAGCAGAGGAGCTGAGGGCTCCCTTCCCCACCCCCTTATTCCAGCTGGAGAGCTGAATGCACTTTGTGGAAAGAGGGACTCAGTCACCTCCTTCTCCACTTAGTCCCTAGCTGTCTCTGAAGCCTCCTGCAGGGTCCTGAGCTGCCAGCCCAAAAAGTGTGCAGGCCCTCGGCGGTGCCTGACTCCAGTGTCCCCAGAGCTGCCCAGCCCCAGCCCCGGAGTGAAGAAGAGACAAGTGTCCCTTAACTGGCAGCCACTTACGTGAGTGTGTAACCCTCCCCAATAGCTCCCAACTCCTCCACCATTTCCAGCACATCTTTCTCTCCCCTCCTTTGCTCTCTCTCTGTCTATCAACTTGTATCTGTTTCTATTTCTCCTTTTCCTGCCTATCACTGTCTCTGGGTCTTTCAGTTTCTGTCTCTCTGTCTCTATCTCCATGTCCCCTTCTCTGTATTTGTTCTTTCCATCTGTCTCTGCTCCTTTTCGTACTTACCTGTTTCATTTCCTCTGTGTCTCTCTTCTCTCTCTCTCTCCTTTCCTCATCTCTGTTTCTCCCACCATCTTTTTCTCTGTTTCTTTTAAGCTTCTACGGAGCGCTCAAGGCCTGGTCCCGGTAAGGAGATGGAGGTGGGAAGGACAGAGCCTCCACTAGGAGACCTCCTTGTGTGGGAGGCCCCTTCCAGCCGAGGGTGAGCCAGCCTAACCGCGGTGACAGCTCCTTCTCTGCACCCCTCCAACCCAGGCTGCAGGAGGCCCGAGCTCTGCTGAGGCGACGGCGGCCCCGCGGGCCGGGGGCCCGGGCACTGCTGAGGAGGAGGCCCCCGCAGCGCGCCCCCGCCGCCCAGGCCCGGGGTAAGAACATCCGCCCTTCCTCCTTGGGGAGGGGGGGGGAGGATTCCGGGCCAGATAAAGCTGTCTGGTTCCCACGGTCCAGCCGCCGCCTAGCCGCCCCCCATTGTAGCTCGGCACCCCTCCCCAGGTCGCAGCCCCCTCTAGGGACCCTGGCGTCCGGCCGCGCGAGGTGAGCCCGGGACAGGACCAGACGCCGGCCAGAGGCACTGACCCGAGGGGGTGGGGCCGGGAAGCCAAGTGTCCGGGCTCCCGGCAGCCGAAGAGGGGGGCGCTGTCCCAGCAGAGAGTGCAGCCGAACTAGCCCAGACAACAAAAGCGATTGTGCGGGTTGGCGCCTGCCCGGTCACCGAATGCCCAAAATTGAGGGGGGTGGCTAGGGGCCAAAGGCCTCCCACTGCGTTCCCCACCCTCCTTCTGCCCTCCTCTGGCTCCAGCGCTCGGCCCCTGAGCTAGCACACCCCCTAGTCTCAGCCACCCTCGAAAGTCCCCCTCCTGCTGTGGCCTTCAGCCCAGATGTGTCCCCTCCTCCCTAAAGTCTTCCAGATGTGGGCCTCCGGCCAGATGTGAGGACCCCCGCCCACAATCTCAATCCACCGTTTCCCCTAATCCATTCCGACTTATACCAGGTGTGAGGGTCCTGGTCAGATGTGACTGCGTCCTCAGATGTGCCCCTCCAGCTTCCTGCCCACCATCCAGACCCCCAATTCCTGCATGTGCCCTGGTACACCGACCCTTCTCCTCTCCCCTAGATGTGCCACCTGGCTGCCCAGATGTGCCATGACAGCCCCGTACCCACATGAAGCCCCTTTCTCTGTGCCTAACGCAGAGACAGCCTTTAGCTTTCTCCCCAAATGTGGCCCCCACTACTCTTTCCTTTTTATGGATTCAGCCCTGTCTGGGGTGGGGGGAACCGGCCCGCCCCCACCTGTTGCCTTCCCCGCCACTCCCCTGCGGGCCCCATTCACTTGTTGGTGTGAGGCGGGGGCAGAGGGGGCGCTCCCCTTCCCCCTGCGAGTCTAGCGCCCAGCCTGCGCGCCTCTGGCTGCGCGCCCAGCCCCACGCGCCCCCGCGCGGCCGCCGGGGAGGGAGTGGTGGGGATGGGGGGGCCTGAGCGGGGGCGCGGCCGCCCTCCCCCGCGGGCGGGCGGGCGCGGCCGGGCCCCTCGGGCGGGCTGGGGCGGCGGCGCGGCGGAGCGCGGCGCTGCAGCCATGGCGGGCGGCGCGCGGCTGCTCTGGGTGTCGCTATTGGTACTGCTGGCGCTGCTCCGGCCGCAGCCCGGGCTGTGCCGGCCCCGAGAGCGCCTCCGCGTGCTCTTCACCCCGGCCGTGTGCGGCCTGAGCTGCGTCCATGGGCCCACCGGCCCCCGCTGTACCCCGACCTGCGCGCTCCGCAACGCCACCAGCGTGGACAGCGGCGCGCCCGGCGGGGCGGCCCCGGGGGGACCCGGCTTCCGCGCCTGTGAGTGCGGGGTGGTGGTCCCGAGGGAGGGGTTCCCAGGGGGAGGAGGATCCCTGGGATGGGGGAGTCAGTCGGCTAGGGGGAGGGAGCCCAGATTCCGTGTGCAGTAGTGCTGGGGAATCCCTAGCCTATTTAAGGAAGAGAGCCTCAAATTCCTGGCTTTTGGGGTTGGGTCCTGAGGGTCTTGATTTCGCAAGCAATAAGGGTTCTCAGGGACCTGTGGCGTCCCATGTGAGGGGATTGGGGCCGAATTTCACGCCTTTGAGTCAAATTGGGGAATACCAGAATTGAGGGGTTTGGGAGCTTGAGGGAAAGGGGTCCCAATTCTGAGACTGAGTAAAGGGTCCCCAGAATCCAAGGGGGAGTTCCAGGGCTGTGAAGGGTGTCCCAATTTCTGCATCTTTGGATGGGAGGGATTAGGCAAGTCCAGGATGGGAGTGCCTGGAAAGAGGGAGATTGGGGTGAGGAAAGTTGGTCCGGAGAGCTGAGAGGGAAGAGTCTATAGAAGCAGGGCTCTGCAGGACCCTGAGTTGCAAGGGTCGCACGTGGAAGAGCAATCCAGATAGGAAGCCTAGGAGGAAATGCGCCCCCTGGGGGCAGAGGGGACAGAAGGAGGTTGTGCACCAGGCTCCCCTAGAGATGGGGAACCCCTGGGAGGGGTTCAGGTGAGGTGGGGGGTGGATAGGACACCTGTTGGCCGCCGGGTGTGATGATGGGTGGGCTCTCAGGGTCCGGCCCTACCTGCCTCCAGCCCCGGAGGCCGTCTGGAGTGGGGAGTAGGGGCCCCTGGCGCTGAGAACTCGCCCAGCCTGGCCTCCAGCCAACCCAGCCCTGGCCGGCGTGAGCTCATCTCCCGCCTGAGCCCCCGCCCACTGCCACTCCCTCTCTCCTCCCCTTCCTCCCTCCTTCCTTCACTCCCTCCCGGCCCAACCCCAACGCGCCCGTGCCAGGCGCCGTGCCCAGGAGGGTGCCAAGCCCCTGGAGGCACAAGGAGGGGCCTCCAGAGGGGGACTGACCTCGGGAGGACCTCGGTGTCCTGAGCTCCTCATTCTTATAGGGGCGTGGGGGCATGGAGCTGCCTGTGCCCATCTAACAGCCCGCCCTGGGTGTGGGAGCCCTCAGGGAGCTGGGTGGGGGGCCTACATTCAGGCCAAGAAAAGATAGAGAAATTTCTTTGGAGATTAGGAAGTGCCCCCAGAACTAGCTGGATTACCACCACTCCTAGCAGAGACCCTATTTTGGAATTTTGATTCCTAGTTCAGCCTCTCCTTAGACCTGCCACTCAATTAAGGACCCTTATTAGAGCACCCTGGAACCCTGGCCTGACTCTCCTCACCAGCAAAGCCCAGTGTCTCTACCCTCAGGCCCTAAACCCCTCCGCACCTCTATCAGCAGACTCCGGACCAACCCCTCCAGTGAAATTCGCTCCCATTCTTCTGATATAATCTCCCCAAACTGTGCCCCTCACCAGATAACTCTGTAGTGTTGTCCCTTAGCTACCCCTCCCCGCTTCCAGGGGAAACCCCAGATTACAAGCTCTATAATAAGCAGAGTGATATCTCTGCTCCCTAGCCAAATTCTCTTCCCACAAAAGGCTTCCATTTTCCTATATTTCCAAGTGAATCCCATCAGAGATCCCTGATTTCTGTCTAGCCAAGTCGTTCTCTTCCAGCTGACTCCCTCCCCAGGAACTTCTGATGCATCCATCTTCAGAGAAAACCAAAGTTGGTCTTGATCAGCTGTTCCTCCCAAGAGGTGTCCAGATACTGTTCTCCCCACAAGCAGCCATTAATCAAATGACTTGAGTACCTAATCTCTTAGCTGGGAGGGGAAAGGTAATTCCAAGTATCTTAGAGCCTTCCCAGACAACTGAGGCTCTCATGTGCTGGGGACTCCCAAGAATTTCACTTCCCATCTAAACCTCAGCACCCTCAAACTGGCCATTCCCTAGAAGACAATAGAGTCCTGTTTTTTAGGTAACTCTCCCTAAAAAGACTTGGATTTCTTCTGCTGAAGGGTGCTCAGTTTCCTCCGGGATAGCTCCTTTTCTGTTCCAGAAAACTTGAGCGGTCTCTGAACCCCAGAGTGCTGCCCTCTAACTCCTCCCAGGAGTCCAGTCTCTTTACCCTTCTAAATTGAGGAGGGTCCCTCTATGCTTTCCTCTCTCTGCAGTGTGTGGCTCAAAAACCCACACACGCCTTCCTGGACGGCCCCGGACGCCTGCCCCCTTCCTCCCCTCAGCACAGCTGTCTCCAGCTGTTCTCGGCAGCCCTGGGGGAGAAAGGGAGGGGGTGTCCTCGCAGGATACGTCCAGCCTTCTTTGGCTCAGCGGGTCCAGTGCTCCCCAAGGGTCCGGAATGCGGAGCCGCCGCCCTGCCCCCTCCGCACCCCTCCCTTTGTTTACACCGCCGCACAGCTGGCAGTGCCCCGCCCAAAGGTGGCCTGAGGCCCAGCGAGGGCGCGCAGAGGGGAAAGGAGGCTCGTTCTCGCTGGCCCTGCCCCGGGGCTACCGGAGGCGGGAAGACAGAGCTAGAACTGGGCGGAGACAAAGCGGTGGGTGGGTCTAGGAGCCCAGATCGCCAGGAGGTGGGGTGAGAGGAACGTGAGCCAGGGCAAATCAACGTGAGGAAAGGAAGGTGGGTGGGGCTAAAGGCAGCAGGTTAGACGTCTTGATAGGCGAGGTTTACAATCCTGCGGGTAGCAGAAGGTGATGTGGGCGGGGTGCATAGATGGGGCGGGGGACGCATAGCCTATGAGCGGAGCTTGAACGTCGTAGACCTGGCCAAACGGGGTGTGGGCGTTCCTAGAACGGCAAGGAGACATAGTTGCTAGAGGGGAATGGAGCCAGGGAATGGCTAAAATGTGGTTTTAGTCAATAGAAGTGACAAGCGCTGGGACTGAAGGGCTGGAACAGTAAAAATGGGTGGGGCTAGATGTGAAGGCACGAGCTAGAGTGGGCGGGGCTGAGCCCTTGGGCGGGGACAACGCTGTCTGGGCAGGCCTGGACTCAGCCAGAAAGTGGGACTTGAGAGGGAGGGCGGGGTGAGAGGAAAGTGAATCAAGAGCTGGAGGGCGTGGCGAGCGGATCCAGTGGGAGGAACTTTACCATCGAGGGCTGTATGACTGGACTCAGGCAATGCAAGTGGCCAGGATTACTGGGGAGGTGACAGCTCATGGCGGAACGACTTAGAACTGACTGATGCCTTTAGGGTGTAGTTATAATGTTAGGCACTGAGCTAGCTTGAGTGCACTGGCCCTAGGAGGGCTGCCCAGAGGGTTGCCTTCCCTGAGTGTCCTCACTCTCCCCCTAGTCCTGTGTCCCTTGATCTGTCACAACGGAGGTGTGTGCGTGAAGCCTGACCGCTGCCTCTGTCCCCCGGACTTCGCTGGCAAGTTCTGCCAGTTACACTCAACCGGCGCCCGGCCCCCGGCCCCTGCTATGCCAGGCTTCACCCGCTCTGTGTACACCATGCCACTGGCCAACCACCGCGACGACGAGCATGGTGAGGAGAGTACAGCCTGAGTCCCCTCCGACCCCTCTGTCCACCACCTCAGCGTTCCTCTGATGCACATCTTTCCTGCCTTCCCCGGAGTACCTTTCTCCATCTTGCCCTTTTCCCCATTCCTAGTCCCAGTCCCTAAGAATCTGTGCAGACACCACTTTGCTCCTCCGTGCCTCTCTCCAGGCGTGGCGTCTATGGTGAGCGTCCACGTGGAGCACCCCCAGGAGGCGTCCGTGGTGGTGCACCAGGTGGAGCGTGTGTCTGGCCCTTGGGAAGAGGCGGACGCTGAGGCAGTGGCGCGGGCAGAGGCGGCGGCGCGGGCAGAGGCTGCAGCGCCCTACACCGTGCTGGCACAGAGTGCGCCGCGCGAGGACAGCTACTCAGATGCCTCGGGCTTCGGTTACTGCTTTCGGGAGCTGCGCGGAGGCGAAGTGAGAGGAGGCTGATGGGGAGGGGCCCGGAGCGTGCCACCGCGCGGGGGCGCGCTCACCCTACACTTCCCCACAGTGTGCGTCCCCGCTGCCTGGGCTCCGGACGCAGGAGGTCTGCTGCAGAGGGGACGGCTTGGCCTGGGGCGTTCACGACTGTCACTTGTGCTCGGAGCACCTGGGTAAGCTTCAGGACGTCCCCAAGGTGCTTGGAGCTGGGGAGATGTGAAAACCCCACCGCTCCTGGTACTCTGACCATAGATATATCCTGTACACAAATTCTAGCTACTCCTACCCCGTCGTGGGGATCTTTTCCAGTTTAGGCCTATCCATACTGTCTGGGACCACTCACCTGACTTTCTGACTTCTGACCTGTTCTCACCCCACCTTTGTGCCATAGCGCCACTCATGCAAATCACCAACATAAGGCTGACCTAGCACTCAAACCACACCAAACATCTTTTAGTTCCTCCCACTCCATTTTCGTCCCCGCTTACTCCGTCCTCTCTTCACCTGCCCCTCTCCTCTGTCCACAGGTAGCTCCGACCAAGTTGGAGCCCCAGATGGACCGTGTCCAACTGGCTTTGAAAGGGTTAATGGGTCCTGCGAAGGTGAGCCAGGGCCGGGGTGGGAGGAGCTTGGCTCGAGGGATGGGGCTGGCGAGGAGCTTGCCCCTGACCCCACTGAGATCACCCTATACCTCGTAGATGTGGATGAGTGCGCGACTGGTGGGCGCTGCCAGCACGGCGAGTGTGCGAACACGCATGGAGGGTACACCTGCGTGTGCCCCGACGGCTTCCTGCTCGACTCGTCCCGCAGCAGCTGCATCTGTGAGCCACCGGGGCCTGAAGCTGGGTCCCATGTCCACCTGCTTTTATGCCAGAGCATCCCTGGGTCTAATTCTCTTAGACTGCCCCTTCCCCATCCTCTCAGACTCTTACACACTCTCAAACTCCCTGGACCTTCTTCAATTTCTTTAAGAACTCCCCAAACTTTTTGGATCTAGATCTCTTTAGATCCCCCAGACTTTCATCAGCTCCTCTCGGGCTCCCAAATACCCTCATCTGTCTCGACCACCGCACCTTCTTCAGATCCTGAGATCCTTCCCAGATTGGCTTATCCACCCCTCAGGCTCTCCTCAGGCCCCAAACTCTTCTCAGACCTCAGACCCCTCAGCTCTCCTTTAGACTCCCAGAGCTCTCCTAAGTGCCCCTCACACCCACCAAACCCTCCTTGGGACCGTTCCCCTGCCTCACAGATCCCCTAGTTCCTCTACATTCCCAACCCCACCCTGAAGAATTTTCTCCCTTTCCCCCAGCCCAACACGTGATCTCAGAGGCCAAAGGGCCCTGCTTCCGCGTACTCCGCGATGGTGGCTGCTCACTACCCATTCTTCGCAACATCACCAAACAGATCTGCTGCTGTAGCCGTGTAGGCAAAGCCTGGGGCCGGGGTTGCCAGCTCTGCCCACCTTTCGGCTCAGGTGAGTTCCTCCTGTCAGGCCCTGCTCTAGATTTGATGCAAACAGCCCCAATTCCAGTCTTCGCCCCTCCAACCCGGTTAGACCCTAGCCTTGGCCATTCCCTCAGCCTCTGAGACAGCCTATCTTAAGACAGGACTCAGCCTGGGTCCCCACCCCATCTTGGCCACACCCACACCTAAGACACACGAACTTGAAGTTAGGCTGTGTCCGCTGGATGTCACCCCCAGCCTCTGCCCCCCTAGCCCTTGAGATGTGCTGCCTTCCAACCTTTTCCCCAGGCTTTGGCCAAGTCCTCAGTTCCTGAGACACTGCCTTGGCCCTAGGCTCCACCTTGGGCCCCGCCCCAGATATGCCCCTCCCAGAGACACCTCCCTGGCAATCTTCTGCATAAAGCCAAACCCCACAATGGACCTTACTGTTTCCTGGCCTTCAACCTTGTCCCTGTAGACACCAAACCACCTGCCCTAAACTACTGTCCCTGCCTTCATCCCAAAGAGAAAAACATCATTGGTCCTACCCTTAGCCTCTGAGACATCCATTCTTTGGCCAGGGTACCACCCCATCTCAGCAGCCAACCCAAACTCCTGACACACTCCCAGGCCAAGCTCTATCCTCAGTCAGGGCCAGACACTATACTCCCTTCCTCTCTCCCTCCCCACCTCCTTCTCATCCCCTCCTGCTCTCTTGACCTCTCTCTGCTGATCTTCCTCCCTTTCCTGTTCCCAGAGGGATTTCGGGAGATCTGTCCAGCTGGCCCTGGCTACCACTATTCAGCCTCCGATCTCCGCTACAACACCAGACCCTTGGGCCAGGAGCCACCCCGAGTGTCCCTCAGCCAGCACCGTGTCCCATCCTCCACCTCTCGGCCACCCACAGGTGAGCTGGCTTCTGGAGGAGGGAGTGTCATCTCCAAGGGGCTGCCCCAGCCCTATAGAGAAAAGGGGAGATGAGTGAGGACACCCAAATACAGGTCTCCACTGCTGATATCCCTTCTTTACCAGGCTTTCTGCCCACTCATCGTCCAGAACCCCGGCCAGAGCCCCGGCCAGAGCCCTGGCCAGAGCCCCGGCCAGGCCCTGAGCTTCCCTTGCCCAGCATCCCTGCCTGGACTGGTCCTGATATCCCAGAATCAGGTGTGGTAGAGGGAATCGAGGGCGTTAATGGGGGTATTACAGGCAGGAGTTGGGGGTGGGAAACTCCAAAGTGAAGATTGCAGAGTAGAACAAATAGGGATGTGACAGACAGAGGAGTTATGGAGTGGGTGAGAAAAGAAAGGTTTGAAGGGTGGGGTGCTGTTACATCAGGAGCTGGAGTCAGACTGGTCTGGATGCAAGTTCTCTATCAATTAGGCATATCATTTTAACCTCTCTGAGCCTCAGTTTCCTCATCTATAAAATGCGGAGTTGTCTCTGAAGTACCTGGCACATAGTAAGTGCTCAGTTAACGTTAAACAAATAATTAGTTTTCACAACACTAAGAACATATCTCAGGCAGAGGACTGGAGCAAAATACTCAAAAATGGAGACTTTGGGGGTGGATTAGGTAGAGGATCTGATGAGAATGTCCCATGATGAAGGACAGGGGTGTCAGAGGGGGAAGACTGGATTTGAGGAGGAACATCCATGAGGGTGTTTTAGGCGGAGGATCTGAGGGGATTGTGCTGGGATGAAAGGGACAGAGGATTTATAGATGGGGGAACTCTGGCTAACTCGATCCCCACAGGTTCTTCTGCGGGAGAGTGTCAGCGCAATCCCCAGATCTGCGGCCCCGGACGCTGCATCCCCCGGCCCAGTGGCTACACCTGCTTATGCGACTCCGGTTTCCGGCTCAGCCCGCAGGGCAGACACTGCGTGGGTGAGCCAGGCGGAGGGAGGGGACGGAGGTAGGGCGGAGGTGGGGCGCTCTACCTGGTCACCTCCTGACCAGACCCCTCCATACCCTCAGACGTGGATGAATGTCGCCGTGTGCCCACGCCCTGTGCTCCCGGGCGCTGCGAAAACACGCCAGGCAGCTTCCGTTGCGTGTGCGGTCCGGGCTTCCGAGCCGGCCCGCGCGCTGCGGAGTGTCTGGGTGAGAATTACAGGCTCCACCCCTGCTGCTGTCCCACGCCCCTTCGGCCCAACTACTGCCTTGGCCCTGGCCCAGTCCCCAGAACAGCTCCGGCTCTCGCTTCGGCCCCACCACTGCCTCTTCCTGGCCCAGCGGGCCCTTCCCGTCGGGGCAGGTCCCTGCCCTACTACCGCCGGGACTCTCCGGGACTAGGTCCCGGCTCTGTCCCTCCTTTTGCCCCGCCCCTGCAATATTCCAGACTAGCTCCTGCCCTCTCCCAGGACCCTCCCCTGTCAGACAGCTGTGGCAACCTATCTCCTGACCACGACTCCTGATTTCCACCCAGTGCCAGGTCCCCAAACCAACCCTTCCCTCGCTTCTGCCTTCCCTTTGTTTGGCCCCCAAAGCTGTCCTTCCCATCCTTGCCCTCCCCAGGCCTTGCCCTCCCCAAATGGCCCCCCTCACGTTTCTCCTCTTTACCTCGGCCCTGGCTGGGTCCCCAGCCACAGTGCTGCCCTTCCCGCTTATGCTTCGGTTTAGTCTTGAACCGACCCACTCCGAACCCCCTACCGCCCCGGGCTCCCGCCCCAGCCGGCCCCCGCCTAAGCTTGGCTCCGCCCCCGCCGTCCCCGCTCTGCCAAACCGTCTGGGGGAGGGGAGGAGGCGGAGTGTCTGCCCCAGTCCCAGGCACTCGGTTTGTGCCCGCAGACGTGGACGAGTGCCACCGCGTACCGCCACCGTGTGACCGTGGGCGCTGCGAGAACACGCCAGGCAGCTTCCTGTGCGTGTGCCCCGCTGGGTACCAGGCTGCGCCCCATGGAGCCAGCTGCCAGGGTGAGGGACTGGGGACGTAGGGGGGAGGGTAGAGCAGCAATGGTGAAGGACGGAGAGATGAAGAGACAGAGCAATGAGGAAGAGGGAGGCTGATTGATGGGTTCTCAGAGGCCAGGCTCTGAGAACCAGACATGGAGCCTGTTGGGGATGGAGAGGTCAAATGATGGAAAATAGGAAGGCTGAGCCATAGAGAATAGAGAAGCAGAGGGATGGGGGATGGAGATGTCATTAATGGGGGAAGGGGTAGAGTTATGGAGGAGTATAAGGAGGCCAACTGACATGGACTAGAAAGATAGAGTTCTAAGAGGCAGACAGGAAGCTTAATAGGGATTGAAAAATGAGACGAATGGAGGATGGAGAGTTAGAATGATGGGGGATAAGGTGGCAGAGTTATGGAGGGTGGAAACTCCAAGAGATGGAGGTCAGGGAAGCTGAGTAGAGCACGGAGGCAGTTGGTTTGCAGGGAGGTTCATAAAGAAGGTGTGACCTGGGTTCTTTGCTCCGGGCAGATGTGGATGAGTGCATCCAGAGCCCAGGCCTATGTGGCCGAGGGGTCTGTGAGAACCTGCCTGGCTCTTTCCGCTGTGTGTGCCCGGCTGGCTTCCGGGGCTCGGCGTGCGAAGAGGATGTGGATGAGTGCGCCCAGGAGCCACCGCCCTGTGGGCCAGGCCGTTGTGACAACACAGTGGGCTCCTATCACTGTGCCTGCCCAGCTGGCTTCCGCTCCCGAGGGCCAGGGGCTCCCTGCCAAGGTGAGGGTGCTGAGTCTAAGCCCACTCCACCTGCATTTGCTGTGAGGACTGGAGAGAGACACGACTGGGGGGCAGAGAGGCAGGGTGATGAGGCTCAGTGAAGGAGGACAGGGAGGGGGTGCAATGAAGGGATGGGGAGTGTCTGGCTTCAGACACTTCTTCTCTTTCTCCAAATATGGAGAATTCTTCCTCCCTTTTGGATGTTACTTTGGATGTGCTTGTGAGAACCCTTAGGAAGGGACAACTCTGAGGCAGGGAAAGCAACATACAGGAGGTGGTGCCCTGGCCTCATCTGGGCAGCTGCAGAGACAATTAATGGGGAAACAATGAAAGGGTCTGTCCTGGGAGGAGGGAGCAGCCTGAGCAAAGTCCAGGATGCTGCCCCCAGGATGGAATGTTGTGGTGCACGGTGATGGCAGGGAGTACAGGCCCCTTCCTCAGCCCCACTGGTCTCCTCTGCCCCAGATGTGGATGAGTGTGCCCGTAGCCCCCCGCCCTGCGCCTATGGCCGGTGTGAGAACACAGAAGGCAGTTTCCAGTGCGTCTGCCCCACGGGTTTCCAGCCCAATGCTGCTGGCTCCGAGTGCGAGGGTGAGGCCGGGGAGGGAGGGAGGAGTGTGGATGGGTGAGGGGGCTGTTGGGCCACTCCTTCAAGACCACCCTCTTCCCTGCCTCCCAGATGTGGATGAATGTGAGAACCACCTAGCCTGTCCTGGGCAGGAGTGTGTGAACTCACCGGGCTCCTTCCAGTGCAGGTCCTGTCCTGCTGGTCACCACCTGCACCACGGCCGATGTACTGGTGAGACCAGGCCCTGGCTGTGACCTTGGACCTGCATCATGACTCCTGACCCAGATTGTGACCCCTATCCTCGGCTACAACCCTGACCTGGCCCATAACCTCCTAACCTGGATCTCAGTCACCTTACCTGAACCACAACCCCCAGAGCCTAACTGTGACTCTTGACTTAGACTGCAGACACCACTGACAAAACTATGGTTGCTGATCTGGACCACGACCTTGCATGTGATTTCTGCCTCAACTCAACTGTGACATTTGACTTTAACCATGACCCCTGCTGATAACCCCTGATCCTAACCATGATAGCAGTTGTGACCCTCCTGACTCTGCCTGTCCCCTGGTCCTGTATGTGACCTATGATCCCTAAACTTGCCTGTGACATTTGACTTAACCATAACTGTTGCCCATAACCCTGACCACAACCCCTGACTCTGTGTGATGCTTGATCCTGTCTCTTTCACTGCCACTGTCCCATCTCAGAGTCCCTTCCCTGTGACCTGATTTGGGTTCATGATCCTCAACAGTGACCCCTAACTAGACACTCTGACTCCTGACTCGGCAGAATCCCATCCAATGATCCTGATTTATAATACCTGACCCCTTATAATTAATGTCAGACCTCTGTCTCAGTCCAGAGCTCCTTCACTTGACTCCAGGATCCTGGCACAGGGAGTTTGAAGAAACCCAGACTCAAAGGACCCCCAATCATGGTCCCCAGAATTAAGGAAACCTGGTCTCCCCTACAGACTTATGCCATGAAGCCTTCATCACATATCCAACCCAAAATCCATACCCATATCCAACTTCCAATCATCTCCTTCAGACCCCTTTGCCCAGTGGGATCCATCAGTGTGTCCCAAGATTAAACCCCTTCTGTAATCCCCATTCCCACAGATGTGGACGAATGCAGTTCGGGCGCCTCCTGCGGCCCCCACGGCCACTGCACTAACACCGAAGGCTCCTTCCGCTGCACCTGCGCGCCAGGCTACCGGGCACCATCTGGTCGGCCCGGGCCCTGCGCAGGTTTGCATGGCGGGGAAAGGGCTGGAGAACCTGGGAGTGGGACCTGGCTTCCTGGGCAAAGACTGCTGGGGAGCTGGGAGCTGAACTAAGGGACTGATGGTGGAGTTTTAGAAACTAGCCATCTGGGGTGTGGCTTGGGGGCGGGATTGCCGCTTTGTGGGCGGGGCCTGGGTCTCGGGAGCCGGGACTGGTGACCCCGCAGCCCTATCTCTCACGTACCCTAGACGTGAACGAGTGCCTGGAGGGCGACTTTTGCTTCCCCCACGGCGAGTGCCTCAACACCGACGGCTCCTTTGCCTGTACTTGTGCTCCCGGCTACCGGCCTGGACCCCGCGGATCCTCTTGCCTCGGTCTGTACCCGGGTTGGGCCTGGACCGGGAAAGTGTGGGCTTATGCCAGGAAAAGGCAGGTCAGGGAGAAGAAGGTGGAATAAGGAGTCTGAATTTTTGGTCAGGGTTTTAATGCATCAAGAGGGCGGGGCTTGTGGAATCTCCTAGGGGCGGAGTTGGGAGTGGAAATGGGGAAAGGGCAGTTGTCGGAAAAATTGGGCAGTGATTGGAAAGGACTGAGATAAACCTGTTGGAGAAGTGGAGCTTGCAGGGAAGGGAGGAGACTAAGGCAGGTGCAGAAGACGTCAAGGTCTTGGAGCCAGAAGGGCAGGAAAAGGGCGGTGGAGGGGAGTGGCCTGGAATGTTAAGCCAAGAAGGAGATGGGCCCCTGATTTCGGACACTGTCCCGCAGACGTGGACGAGTGTAGCGAGGAGGACCTCTGCCAGAGTGGCATCTGTACCAACACCGACGGCTCTTTCGAGTGCGTCTGTCCTCCGGGACACCGCGCTGGCCCAGACCTCGCCTCCTGCCTTGGTGAGTGGCCCCACCTGATCTCTTTCCCCTCTGTCTCCTGGACTCCTCCACTGGTGTCCCCCATTTGTGTCCCCTGCTCCCTTCCCTCCGCTGCTTCCTCCCTTTCCCTTTCCTGTGTCTCCCTCCTCCCCCTTCTGACTCTCCACTCCCCTCCTTGACTCCCCAGCCTTTTCTCCTCTTCTTCTTTGCCTCCTTTGCTTCCCTATCTGACTGTCTGTCCTGCCTCCCCCCTCAGACGTGGATGAATGTCGAGAGCGGGGCCCGGCCTTGTGTGGGTCCCAGCGTTGTGAAAATTCCCCCGGCTCCTACCGCTGTGTGCGCGACTGTGACCCTGGCTACCATGCGGGCCCTGAGGGCACCTGTGATGGTGAGACCACTGCCCTCGCTCCCACAAAAAGTTGTATAAGTTGGCTCTCTTGGAGACCCAGAAGGGGCACCAGGCCTCACGGACTTGGGAGGGGGGGGAAAGCTCCAAACCAGTGTACTTAATTCTCTCCCCATCCTTGTGGTGGAAATAAGCCACCAGTGTACTTTCTTGCAGAGGGGAGGCCAGAGGATGGGGCAAGACACTCCTATCAGGAAACAGGCCAAGCCTCACTTTCAGAAGCAGCGCATGCTCCTCTGAATTTGAGCACAGGCCACATTTTAGGCTATACCCGGTTAGACATCTACTAGAAAGAACTGTTAGCCTCCCTCCCATTTCCAATCAGCCTATGGTTTAAAATTCCATTTCTCCCTCTTCAGACCCCTTCAGTTTGGACCTACCCTCTTTCCACCTTTGACCAATTGTTTTACTTCCAGCTGCCCCTCCATAGAGGCTCTACCCTGGCTGTCCTGGGCCCTATCCTTTCCCAGTGTGAAATTCCCAGGTTTCTTCAAGCTCTGATTCCAACCTGCTTAAGCTCCACCCTTCCAAGTTCAAATAGGACTCTTCAGATTCTGTTTTCTGCCACTCCTCAGACCTCTTCAGGTCTCAGGAAAGTACAGGCCCACTCCTTCCAGTCTCTGTTCTGCCTTCAGACCACCCTTTGCCTCTTCTCATTTTCCATGGTTTCCCACCCCTGACCTTCCTCCTTCCCCACCAGGTGCCAGCTGGGTACTAACCAAGACAGGAGGCTAGGACTAATCTAAGATTTGGGGGAAGGAGAGGGTGAAACAGATGAAATGACTCTGGGCTGCCTTTGGTGCTCGGGTTGCCAGACTTCTGATTCATGGAAATCTAGTTTCATGGGATCTCATTCATTAATTCCACAAGAATTCACTCAGCACCTACTGTGTGTGACACTGGAGGCAGAACAGGCAATGAGTCAAACAAAATCACTGTCCTCATGGAGCTGACATTCTAGGGGAGAGACAGACAATAAATATGTAGATAAATTCAACAGTCATTCAGCAAACAATTTGGGGGTGTCAGGCACTGTTCTATACCCTGGGGATACAGTGTGGAACAACACAGACACAAATCCCTGCCGACATGTTGGCATTGTAGAAAGGTGACAGTTGTCATGTCAATAAATGCATGGGTATAATATAATGTCCAGTTTTGGAAGGAAAATAAAGCAGGATAAATGGACAGAGATTAAAGAGCAGTAGCAGTGGGGGACACTAGGAGGGCTTGACCTAGACCTTTGAGTGAAGTGAGGGAGGGGGCCACACAGATAACTGAGGGAAGACTATTCTTGACAAAAGGAACAGCAAGTGCAAAGGCCCTGAGGTGGGGCCATGTTTAGGCTATTCAAGATATAGTAATGTGGCCTTAAGAGTATGAAGGCCATCTTTAGAAGCTCAGACTGCTAGAATACCAGATTCAAAGACTTCTTGGTCACGGGAACTGGCAGTAGCATCAGGAACATGTAAATCTAGGCCTGTGACTCCCCTCCCCTCCCCACTCTTTTGCAGACGTGGACGAGTGTCAGGAATACGGCCCAGCGATTTGTGGAGCCCAGCGCTGTGAGAACACCCCTGGCTCCTACCGCTGCACACCGGCCTGTGACCCTGGCTACCAGCCCATGCCAGGGGGCGGATGCCAGGGTGGGTGTCCCTGGGGCAAGGGATTTGGAGGGGACAGAATGTCCAGCAATGGCCTAACTGTCTGGTGGTTGCAGATGTGGACGAATGCCGGAACCGGTCCTTCTGCGGGGCCCATGCCGTGTGCCAGAACCTGCCTGGCTCCTTCCAGTGCCTGTGTGACCAGGGATACGAGGGGGCACGGGACGGGCGTCACTGCGTGGGTACGGGGCTCCCAGGGGTGGGTGGAGCCAGAGGGTGGGGAGGAGGTTGGTCAGGCCCTGCTCCCCTCCATAGCTCTGAATCCTTGTAAACTTTAGAGGTATGAAATTCAGACCTCGGAATATAAGATCATCTTCATGTCAGTCAGGAAACCCTATTGATTCAGATTTGATTTTGTGGGTGCTTACAAAATTCATGCATAAAGTAGTAAAAGTGCACTAATCTTAAGTGTACATACACATTCTTTATTTTTTCCCAACATTTAAAGAGGAAATTTTCTAACCATACAGCAAATTAAAAGACCTGTAGAATGAACATTTGCACACCCATGATCTATATTCTATTATCATTTTATTATACTTGCTTCCTCACATAACTTTCCATCTAATTTTTTGGATAGATTTAAAATTAAACTGTAGGCATCAATATATTTCCCCCTAAATTCTTCAGTCTGCATATCATTAACCAGAATTCAATATGTGTTTACAGATATTTTTATTTGAGGTTCAATTTACATACAGTGAAATGCATGAGTCTTAATTATACATCTTCTTAGTTTTGACAAATGCAAACACACCAAGCTTTATTTCTTTAAAGGGAATTAAAACTGTGAAGTCCTGGGAAATATCTGAACTTCAGGCACAGATGGATATAGGAATTGTAACAAAGCTAGCTCTCTCCCAGCTCTGCTCTCCTCAATTGCATTTATGTTCAGGCAGATTCTCTTTTCACAATGACAAAAGGCACCTCTGGCTGACATCCTCAGCTTGACATCCCTAGCTACAGAGGGAGGCTCTTTCTCAATAATTCTAGAACAAGTCTCAGGACTGGCTTTGACTGGCCCAGCTTGGTGACTGCCTGTCTCTGAACCAGAGAAATGCAGACTTCTGTTTGGCCTGCTCAGATCACATGGGTTGAAAATGGAGCAGCAGAGAGATTCCAAGAGAAATTCAGGGTTTGTCACCAGAAGATAAGTAGATGATGAGGTCTAGGTCATTAAAAAAAATAAATAAATTACACTTGAAAGCTGAGACTCTTTAGACTTACGGAATCCCAGAGGTTTACAACCATTGACTCCCTCTTTGCTGTTTTCTCCTGCTCACAGATGTGAATGAATGTGAAACGCTACAGGGTGTGTGTGGAGCAGCCCTGTGCGAGAACGTGGAAGGCTCCTTCCTCTGTGTCTGCCCCAACAGCCCTGAGGAGTTTGACCCCATGACTGGGCGCTGTGTTTCCCCTCGGACTTCTGCTGGTGAGACTGAGATCCGTGTCGACTGAACTGATGGCTGCTGGCCCCGCAGAAAAATAATGGAGTCTAACCATTCTTGATGTGGACAGCTGCCATCAGTTAAATGCTGTTTTAAACAACAAAAAACTTCAGAAAACATGAGTTAACCTGGGTGTGGGACTCAGCGTCAGGAGAAGTAGATCTTGGTCCTGACTTGACCAGATTCCTTCACTGTGTTTAGGCCACATTCTGTCCACTGAGGACTCAGTAGTGACCACCTTGTCTTCAAGGGACTCAAAATCTAGTAGGGGCAGATAGTGATATAACCTGACAGTTAACAACCCGGAGAAGTCAGCACTGGGATGGAGGAAGCGCAGACCAGAGGGAACAAGCCTATGATGGGAAAGGCTAGGGGCTGTGGAAATCTAGAGAAGGTGCCTCCCCAGCCTTAAAGGAGAGTTTGGGGGTTATCTCTGAACTGAGAGCAGTAGGATGAGTAGAAATGAGCCAGGCTAAGTGGATAAGGGAGGGCATTCTGGGGTGAGGTTACAAGGGCAAAGGCCTGGCAAGGCAAGAGGGTACCTGACATGTTTGGAAGACTGCAGTAAGTTCAGGGCGACGTGCTTTACAGAGCAAGGGAGGGGGCAGGGAGAAGTGAAGTGAGGCCACAGAAGGAGGCAGGCACCAGACCACACTGACTTACTGTGGTCAGGAGGCTGGACTTTTCTCGAGGGCACTCTGGCACCATGGAAAGGGTTTGAGCAGGAGAGGGATATAATCAGATTGTGAAATTTCCTCTGGCTGCCACGTAAAGGGGGATTGGATTGGGTGATCCTGGGGGCTGGGACCCCAGCAGAGAGGACAGGACTGGACCAAGGCAGGGGCCATGGGAGGGGAGGAGAGGGAAGGTGGGAGAGGCCCTGAGAGGCCAAGTGGACAGGCTAGTGGGCTGCCTGGGTCAGGGACAGGTGTCCAGGCCTAGACAGGGGGTTGGATATAAAGATCCCAAGACCAGTCTGGGACACGTTGAATGTAAGGACCCCGGGAGGCTTCCAAGAGGCCGGCAAAATCTCCTCTCCTCCTACCTGAACTGCAGCTGTGATGGCAGCTGAGACGCCTGGGAGAGGGAGGTGGGGAGGCAAGAGGTGCAGAGATGAGATGAGGTAGTAATGGGAGAAAGAGGGGTGAGGACAGGTGGTGAGAGATGTGGAATCTAGCTCTGTCACTAATGGCTGGGGGCCCTCTGGGCCTGTTTCCCGATCCATAACATAGGGGCTGGAGGCTAAAGCCCCTTGTCTCCCTAGGCACATTCCCGGGCTCACAGCCCCATGGACCTGCCAGCCCCGGACCTGCCAGCCCTGGTCTGCCAGCCAGGCCACCCCACCACCCCACCCCGCCGGCCCAGCCCACCCAGGCAGGGCCCTGTGGGCAGCGGGCGCCGGGAGTGCTACTTTGACACGGCAGCTCCAGATGCATGTGACAACATCCTGGCTCGGAACGTAACATGGCAGGAGTGCTGCTGCACGGTGGGTGAGGGCTGGGGCAGCGGCTGCCGCATCCAGCAGTGCCCGAGCACCGAGACAGGTGGGCATGGGCCAAGGGATGGACTCAGGGCTGAGGGTTTGGATAAAAATAAGTGGGCATGGGACTGGGACAAGGGGACACATTTGGACGTAGGGCTGAGGTGCTGGCATTGTGTGGACAAGAGTGAGCTGCCAACCAGGTGGGCATGAGGCTGAGAAGTGGATACAAACAGGCACGAGGGCTCAAGTCTTGGGCAGTGGAGGGTGGGCATGGGGCCAGTCTGAGCACTGAGGCAGGTGGGCACAAGCAGGCCCAAGGCAGGGGCTGGGACAAGGGTGTCTGGGCTCAGCCTTGTCTCTGTGTGCAGCCGAGTACCAGTCATTGTGCCCCCATGGCCGGGGCTACCTGGCGCCCAGTGGAGACCTAAGCCTCCGGAGAGGTAAGGCCCATTCACCCTCAGCCCCCAGGCCCAGCTCTGTCTCACCCTGTCTCTGTTTTCTTTATCTCTGTCTCTCACCCTGTTTCTCTGTCTCCCCCATCTCACCCCTAACTTGTGTCTCTCCGTCTCCATTTTCCCTGATCTCTACTCCTGGGTCTCTATCACCATCTCTGTCTTTCTCTTCCCTGATCATGCCCCGCAAGCCGCACACTCCCTCTACACAGCCCTCCCCACAACCTGGCCTGCTCCCATCTCTCTTGGTGGGGGGCGCGTCCCTAACCATCCTTCCCGCAGACGTGGACGAGTGTCAGCTCTTCCGAGACCAGGTGTGCAAGAGCGGCGTGTGCGTGAACACGGCCCCAGGATACTCATGTTATTGCAGCAATGGCTACTACTATCATGCCCAGCGACTGGAGTGCATCGGTAGGAGCCCCACCTCCACCATCACCCCCCTCCCTCCCCCCGGCCTGGGACTCTCCCCAACCCTTGGCCACGCCAGCTTCTCTTTGGAATGTGGCCACCACCAGCAGGAAGTCCTTCCTGGAGTCTAGACTGAATCTATCACACTGTCAATGCACTGGGGAAATCGGAAAGGGGAGAGGAAGTCTTCCTAATCACTTCCTCCATGCCTTCCTAGATAATGACGAATGCGCTGACGAGGAGCCGGCTTGTGAGGGCGGCAGCTGCGTCAACACCATAGGCTCTTACCACTGCACGTGCGAGCCCCCACTTATGCTGGACGGCTCGCGGCGCCGCTGTGTCTCCAACGAGAGCCAGAGCCTCGGTAACCTCCCCCCAGTTCCGCCCCGCCCAGCCGACTAGCCCCGCCCCAGCCCCGCCCACACCATCCGGCCCCGGGTTCCCTGGGCTCGGCCTCACGCCGGCACCCGGGCCACGCCCCTCGCGCGCGTGGCTCGGCCACGCCCCTTTACGCCCCATTTAGCTTCTAGTCTTGGTGTTTGACTCAGATCCACAGGCCAGCTGGCCTGGTTCAAGGCAAAGGTTTTAAAGGAGCCTCCCTGCCACTTGCTGGCCCTGAGTGCATGTGCACGCTGCTTATCGCCTCTTGGGGCCCAGCTTCCTTTCTGCACTTTGGGTGGACTCGCAGTAGCCCCTAGCTTACAGGGTGCTGTGAGGAATTTTATTTTTAAGGACAGTATGGGACCTGGTCTAAAAGCGTGCTTCCTGTTATTTCCCTGCGTGTCTCTGTCTCTTTGCATCTCTCTGGGTTTCTGTCTTTAGGCTTTTCTCTGAATTTCTGCCACTGCGACTGTCTTTGCTCCTAGGTCTGTTCTCTCTGCATCTTTGCTGTCCTGTGCTTCTTTGAGTCTCTGACTCTTTGGATGTGTTTCTCTCTATTTCTTTGGTCCTTTCTCTCTTTTTGCCCATTGACCCAAATTCTTCTTCCACTTCCTGTTCCTACAACATCCTCCCACACCCTGAGACTTCATTCAAACAATGCTCAGAGAGGAAAAGGAACAGCCCTGGGGTCGCAGAGCCCTCCAGAGGCCAGACTTGGATAGAACCCTCCTCTCAGACCCTATCTCCAAGCCATTGGACCCCTTCTGCTCTCTCCTCCTATATGATAGCCTTGTGCTGGACCAAGCTCTGTACTCACATGGAGCTACCCCAGAGGACTTCCAGGAGTCAGATCACAGCTGATGGGAAGGATTTGGTGATAGGCACAGGGTGGCTGGGCTGCTCCAGCAGGGGAGGAGAATGAGCATTTGGGAGGACCAGAGTGTCTTCCCACCTTGATGCATGCTGTCTCTGCCCTTAGACGACAACCTGGGAGTGTGCTGGCAGGAAGTAGGGGCTGACCTTGTGTGCAGTCGCCCCAGGCTGGATCGCCAGGCCACCTACACAGAGTGTTGCTGCCTCTATGGAGAGGCCTGGGGCATGGACTGTGCCCTCTGCCCTGCCCAGGACTCAGGTACTGCCACCTGCCTGGGCCACACTCAGAGACCCTGCCCCTCAGACTCCAAATCCAGGCCCTCGGACTCCCAGTCTTAGACCTCAAGATTTCCCCAAACTCAGCCCCTCAGACCACTATGTCCCAGCCCATCCCTAAATCTCGGTCCCTTAGACCCCAAGTCACAACCCAAAGACCTCCAAGCCTCAATCACAGAAACCCCAAGGCCTGACTCAGCAGGTCCCATAGAGCTCTGAAGTCTGGTCTCTCAGACCCTCAACTCCTGGTCTCTAGACCCCCAAGACAGCCCATGAGACCTCCTCCCCCAAATCCTGGACCTTTAGATGCTCAGACCCTGCCATCCTGGCCCACAGACTCTCTGGTCATAGCTCACAGACCTCCAAGCTCCACGGGCTTGGACACCCACATCTGGGTGTCTGAGAATTCAACACACAGCACCAGATATCCTCATGTCTTGGCTCCTAAAACCCCTGAGTCCCCCCAATTCTCAGCCTTTGGGAAACCAGTGTCAGCCCCAGACCCCTCATCCTCTGACTTCCAGGTCCCATGGCTCAGATCCCCTCCTGTACATCCTGACCCCTCGGGCCCCCAGTACGTCTCAGTCCTGGACCCTAAAACACCTCCACCCCATTTTCATAGGCCCCTAGTCCCAGCTCCCAGCAAGGGCTGATCGTTAGGCTCGGCTCCGTTTCACAGATGACTTTGAGGCTCTGTGCAATGTTCTGCGGCCCCCTGCGTATGGACCCCCGCGGCCAGGTGGCTTTGGACTCCCCTACGAGTATGGCCCAGACCTGGGTCCACCTTACCAGGGCCTTCCCTATGGGCCTGAGTTGTACCCGCCACCCGTGCTACCCTATGACCCCTACCCTCCGCCACCTGGGCCCTTTGCCCGCCGGGAGGCCCCCTACGGGACGCCACCATTCGACCTGCCCGACTTTGAGGACGATGGTGGCCCTTACGGTGAATCCGAAGCTCCTGCTCCACCCGGCCCGGGGACCCGCTGGCGGTATCGGCCCCGCGACACCCGTGGCTCCTTCCCAGAACCTGAGGAGTCGCCTGAAGGTGGAAGCTATGCTGGTGAGTACTGTGGACCGAGTGATGGGGACTAAGATTAGGAGGGAAATGTGCAGAGAGATGGGGGAGGGGGAGGGGGGGAGAGACAGAGAAAGACTGAAACAAAGAGAAGCGGGGGAGAGACAGTCTCAGAGAGATGGGCAGAGCCACCATTGGAGAGAGTGACAAAGAGCAGGGATGAAGAGGAACAGAGACATACCTATAGACCGACGGGAAAGAGATGAGGACCCAGGGAAAGCTAAGGAGAGCGGAGTGACGTAAACATCCTGGCCCCACGGCGCCCCCCCCCCCAACGGCCCTGGAGCGGGATGGACAGTTTAGTAGGGAACACTTATCCGTGGAGGGATAAGGAATAGAAGGCAGAGACCTCAATCCCAGAGTCCCCGCATTCTCCACAGGCGCCCAGGCCGGGCCCTATGAGGGGCTGGAGGCGGAAGAGTGCGGGATCCTGGACGGCTGCGCCCACGGCCGCTGTGTGCGTGTCCCCGAGGGCTTCACCTGCGACTGCTTCGACGGCTACCGCCTGGACATGACCCGCATGGCCTGCGTCGGTAAGGGGCAGGCTGGGGCCAGCATGGGGTGGGGGGAAGGGTGCGAGAGAAGGTGGAAACCTTAACTAGAGGTGAGTAATCAGGAACGTGAAGGAAACCAGCCAGCCTGCGGGGAGCAGAAAGTAATTCTTGCTCAGCGATGGGGCTTGCCTGAAGGAGAGATCAGGCTGGGAGGACAGCCGAGCTTGACCACAGGGCAGGGTCAGGCCTGAAGCAGGATGGAAGGGTAGAATTCTGCGGGTGTAATTACTAGGGACTCCCAGGGCTACCTTGGGCAATTTGCTTGACCTCTTTGAAGAGCTTTCAGTTTCCCCATCTGTAAAATGGGAATATGAATCATGTCTGCCTCGTTTAGACAGTAGTAGGGCAGGGTGGTTACAATCAAGGACTCTGGGGGAGTTGGATAGACCTCAGGCTCAATCCAGCAGCTGGCTATGTGACCCTGGACAGGTCACTTTCCCTTGCTCAATTTTTCTCATCTAATTTTTCCCATTTCATAGAGTGGTGAATATCAGTTTACACTGACAGTGAGACCTGTGTCAAAACCAAGGTTCAGAAAAGGGAATTGAATTCCCCAAAGTCTCACAGCCAAGAAATAGCAGGGAGCTGGGCACTCTGGGTTTTTGAGAACTGGTCTGGGCAGAGTGTGGCCTTGTTGTGTGACACTGGGCCAAGGGCTTCCCCACACTGGGCCTCAGTTTGCACATACAGTAAAGCGGGATTACAGTACCTACCTTATCGGGTTATTAGGAGGATAAACTTAACACATGTAATACGCTTAAAACAATGTCTGTTACAGAATAAGCATTCATTGTTGTTGAAATCATCATCAATATTGTTTTCCTAACAAAAACCTAGTGACCTAGGGGCTTACATACCAATCTCACAGAACACAAAGCTGAGACACAGAGAGGTTAAGGCACCTGCCCTGGCTACACAGCCAGCAGATGATAGTGGCTGGTTTCGACTCCAACAGGAGGCTCAGCATCCACACACCTCTGCACCAGGAGAGCCTCAGGGGCCAGGGAGGCGGGCTCCCGGGTCCCCAGCGTTGAACAACGCCCCTGTTATCCCCCTTTCCCAGACATCAACGAGTGTGACGAGGCCGAGGCTGCCGCTCCGCTCTGCATCAACGCGCGCTGCGTCAACACCGATGGCTCTTTCCGCTGTATCTGCCGCCCAGGATTCGCACCCTCACACGAGCCGCACCACTGCACGCCCGCCAGGCCCCGGGCCTGAGCCCCTGCAGCCCCGGGCTGCCCACTCCGCGCCTGCGCACGCGGGGCCCTTGCAGCGCGCACCCTCACGCCCGCTTGCGCGCATGCGCACAGGGATACCGGACTCGGCGGAAAACGAGGGACGGTCAGACAAACCGACGGATAGGAGAAGCGCCCCTCCTACCAACGCCCCTGGCCTGGGCCTAGCCCACGGTCCCCTTTACATTCCCGCTCCGTTTTATAAAAGTTTTCAATTAAAAAACACCTCTTTTGTACCTTATGCCTCTGTCTGCCTGTTCTCAAACCTTGGCTCCAGTTTATTATTTGAGCCAATAAATCCTCTTGGATTTATCCTCTCCCCATCCCTGCTACTTCACTCCCATCCCTCTGTTGCTTGGTCTATCTCTGCCTCTCTTGGTCTCTGTTTTTCTCCTAGGTTTGTTTCTTTATCTCGGTCTTGTGCCTCTTGTCTTTCTGTTTGTTTTCTCTACCTAATTCTCCATGTCTCTCTGCCTTTGTCTTTTGGTCTATGTTTTTCTCTTTCCCTAGCTCTCTGTTTCATTATCTCTCTAAACTTGAGTGAGATCTCACATCTGGACTTTTAATTTTCCTGACCCACGCAATAAATCCTGTGGAACCCCTGCTTCCCCCCTTGTGGGGCCCCAGGAAGTCATGGGATGTGTTAGCTTCAGCACCTGCTCAGGAAGCTACCTCTTTTCTCAGCTAGAGGGAACCCCACATTTCCCCTGCTCCCCAAAGAAGTTAAAAACTCTCTAGGACAAGTGGGCCATGGGGAGGAGACAGTTCTCCCCCCCCAAAAGAACCAAAAACATCCTGGATGGGCATAAGCTCAGGAGACAGGGGTCAGGAGTGGGGGAGCTCACTGGCACTGGAACAAATCAATACAAAAGACTGCGCCTGAGTCATTCTTCACACACTTGTTAGTGTTAGGGTCTCAAACACAAATGGTTTGGGGCCCATGTGAGTGATATTAGAAAGAAGCAGGTGCAGAGTAAGAAAATCAAAGCATAAAAGTGAGGCTTCATAACCAGGGACATTGTGCTTACAAGTCAACTGGAACAGAGAGGGAAACTTACCCCATCTTAAATAAGATTTTTATAACCACCCTGTGGAGCTTATCTGGCCCATGAGAGACCAATTTTGATCTCCCAGGTTCAGCTCAAGTTGTATAAATGGGGAATGGGCGCTCCTTGACTCAACACCGAGCTTTGGGGAGGGTCACTTTCTCACTGGTGCCACATGGAGGATCACACAAATAGTGCCTTCTCTCCAGAATTGCTGGTGGCAGCTACATGAATCATTCTGTATGTCAAATGCTGAGAATGTCACCTGGCACATGGCAAGGGCTCAGTGATCGAGCCTCCCTGTAAATATTGAGACCTGGGGCTGGCTGGGTGTTGATGGCAAACAGCTACATCTTGTTCTTCACCTGATCTCCCTCCCAGGGTGATGGAGGATGCCAGACCCTCTTTCAACAGGACAGTGAGAAACAGCTAGCACAGGGCCCTGGGCAGGGAGGGATGTCAGTCTGCAAGGGGCACAAAGCTCTACAAAGGGAACAATGGTTGCACAACTTTGTACTAAAAACCACCAAGTTATACACTTGAAATGAGTGAATTGTATGGTATGTGAATTGTCACTCAATAAAGCAGTTAAAAAGAAAAATTCTACAAAGGGAGGTCAGGAAGTGACGATCCAGCTGATACAGGGAGACTGACCCAAACACTGACCTGTCATTACTTCATTCATCAAGTACTTTCTATATAACATCTGCTTTGTAATAAACGAGTGTTGGGAACACAAACTTTAACCTAGCCCTAAGGGGTGGGAGCTCTGGAGGGGTCTTGGAGGAGATGTCTGAACTAAGACCTCAGCAATGTGGGGAAATGAGCCACGAAGGAAGCAGTGGAGGAGAATGTTCTAGGTGGAGGGAACAGTATCCGCAAAGGCCTACAGGTAAGGATGGCAAATATCTTTTAAATGCCCCCTCCCTTTATTTTTGGTATGTCAGTCCCTGTGTTGGACAATGCTGGTGACATTTTTTGTTCCCAAGAAATCCCTGGTCCCTGCCCTCATGGAGATCCAGTGAGGGATACAGACACATTGCCAGACGTGACAATTTGTGCTGGAACTGGGGAGGTACAGAAAAGGGGTCAGGGCTGGGATAGGGAAGATCAGAGGTTGTGGGTGCCCAGAAGAGGCACCTGACTCAATCTGAGAGAATATCAGGGAAGGCTTTCTAGAAGAAGTGATAGAGTTCTGAACAGTCTCTGCTCAGGGTTCTAGATCCCTTTGAGAATTTGTTGAAAGCTTTGGACATTCACAGAAGAAAAACACACAAATCTCGTAGGCAATTCCTAAACACTCGCATTCCCTAAAGCGCCTGTGCCTGGGCAGAGCCCTTGGGCATCCTCCACGACCCTCCACGACCACCTTGCTGTATAAATGTCCCAGGAATGGGGAATGGGATGGACAAGAGCGGTGAAAAACTTCGAGATGGAATTTCAGCATCCTGGATGTGGGGTTGTAGAGTCCCAAACATCCCTCTCAAGCCCCGCTGGGCCTGCCAAAGATCTAGCTTTTTCCTGCCTACATTCCCCGCACCAAGCTCTAGCCCCAGCGCTGTGGGGCCCTTGGCACGTGCCTCTGGACCAACGCGTTCTCCTCTGGAATGTCCAGAGGGAAATATTCCAGACGGTTACCGAGCTCGCGAGACAAGCGCCGCAGCGCCTCCAGACGGTCACCGAGCAAGTGCATCCCAAGACGCCCGCGCCCCCTAGTGGCCGATGCTCATACAGTCATCAGCGAGCATCGACTGCAGATTCGTCTTTGGTCGGCTAGCTGGAGTCATCATTGTCGCCTTCGTCAACCTTATTTTCATCAACGTCGTCGTCATTATCATTATCATCATCATCATCATCAGGGCTAATACATAAATAGCGCATCCTATGTACTAAGCACTATGCTGCTTTATATACGTCACATCATTTGATCCTCACGTCAGCCCTGCAAAATAGGTGATGTTATCATCTCCATTTTCCTCATTTGAAGCACAGAGAGGTAAGGAAACTTACCCAAAATCACATAACTACCAAGCGGCAAGGTCTGGAGTGAAACTAGGTACTTTGTTTCCTGGGTCCATTTTCTGAACTGTTAAAAAAAATAATGAAGTGAAGTAATATGATAGTTGGGAATTGCTTCAAAATAATTCTACAGAACAGCTGAGGGTCAAAGTGGAGAGAGCTTGGGTCCAGGGATTACCACATTGCCAGCCTGGATCATTTCACCTCTATTATGAGTATTATGGGTATTATGAGAGAGTGTTATGTGAAAATAAACTTGTTTTTTTGTTTAGGTCATCATATTTTGAAGTCTTTTTGTTATAGGCACTTAGCTTAAATCCTAAAACAAGGGCACCAGAATCACCTGGAGGGCTTGTTAAATGGCAGACTGCTGGGCTCCACCCCCAGAAAGCCTGGAGTAGAGCTAGAATTTGTATTTCAAGTAGGTTTCCAGGGTCTGCTGCTGATCTAGGGACCACACTTTGAGAAACACTACCCCAAGTAATACAGGTCTTTACTAGGTATTGTTTTGTATGCTCAGCACTTGTTCTCTCCCTTTAAAAAAAAATTTTGGCCCCGCCACCAAGGCTGCTCCGGTGGGTAGGTACTGCGATGCGATCTGTCCACAGAAGCTGAGTTTCCTGTCTGCGTCTGCAAGAGTGTGTTGGGCGCCCGCCCTCCTTCAAGTTAAATGTTGAAGCTGCTTTAAGGTAAAAGCTTAGAGTTGTGAAGCCACTTGTATTGAATGCAGAGATCTTTCCTTCTCAAAGCATAGAAAATGATTTACGTCAAAAACCCTTTTGGGAAGCGTGTCCTGTGAGTCCTGTGATACCTTTGAGACAAGCCTACACCTTGCGTAAGTCATCACTCTCTAGATATATTGTAATTTCACATTTTTCTTTATCTCTATTACCGCAGTTACCTGAAAGTAGTTCTAATTTGAAAAATGAGATATTTTAATCTATGTTTTTGTGTTCTATTTCTGAATGTTTTGTGTCAAATATGGATAATGAGACTTGTAAAAAGTGTGCTCCTTAGGAGATAGGTGGATTTTGCTTTTAACTGGTGAACAATTAATTTTTCATTATTGGCAGATGCATTTTATTGGACTATCTATTCTCTCACAGGAACATTAAAAAGCATAGTAAAACCGTAAAAAACACATTTTTTTTTTTTTAAATGGTGGTGCTGGGGATTGAACCCAGGGCCTTGGGCATGCTAAACATGTACCCTGTCACTGAGCTATACCCATTCCTGCAGTCTCTCTCTTTGGGACAACTGCCTTCTTCAGTCTGAGTCCATAGGGTTGACCCCACTGGAAGACTCCACGCCTGGCCAGTGAGTGAATCCTTCCGCTTGGCTTTTGTAGTTGGCTCAGTGTTGCGCATGTCCCTGGAGCTCAAGGAATGAGAGTCAGCCCTGGAACTATTGCTGGACTGTGGGGGAGGGGCCTCCTAGGCTTACTGGGCTGGAAGAACATAGGCCTGGAGCATTGGGGACTTCCAGAAGAGAAGAGCTAGTCTGAAAATGAAGCCAACACAGGGGAAAGCAGGGCTAGGAGATGAACAGAGACAGTTCCTGACATATATTATCTGTGCCTCTGGGTCCAGTGAATCCCCAGAATGTTTCAGTAATTTCACATTTTCCTTCACATCCTACATCAAATCTATCAGTAAATTCTGTCAACTCTACCTATAAAAGATGTCCTATCCTGTCTTGGAGGAAGATCATGCTATAAATTAGAACATTATGGGGTCAATGACAAAATGGGAATACAAATAGTAGATTAGGAAAATTTTGCAAATTAGGGATAAATTCACTAACGTTGGTCATTGTACTGTGGTTGTGTAAGAGAATATTGATATTCTTAGGAAATGCACACTGAACTATTTAGGAATAAAAGGCCATGGTGTGTGTATCTTAGCTTCAAATTATACAGAAAAAAAAAATCACGGAATAGAGCAAATGTCAAAGAGGGTAAAAATGTTAACAATAGGTGAATCTGGGGTGGGGGTATATCCCAGTGGTACAGCAAGTGCTTAGCATGCACAAGGTCCTGGGTTCAAGCCCCAGTACCTCCATTAAATAAACAAATAAACAAACCTAATTACCTCTCTCCCTGCAAAATAAGACTCTGAGTAAAAAGTATACAAATGTTCTTTATACTATTCTTAGTCTTGCAATTTTTTTTTATAAATTTGAAATTATCTCCAAAAAAAGGTTAAACTTTTATTTTTTTTTTGAGAAATGAGAGATCTAAAATTCTGGACAACAATATGAATATAAGTAGAATTGGGAGAGAAAGATAAAGTGCTCTATGATCCAGATAGTGTTTGGTCTGTTGATTAAACTTTTCATTAAACTTCAGACCTGACTTTTTATAGTGTGCCTGGTAACATTTCAAGGACTACCACTAAAAGAATGGAAATGGTGTATAGATTCAAAATTAGTATAAGGAAAAGAGTCAGAAAACATAAGACAAAACAAACAAAAAAAATGCAATCACTTCAGAGAAGCCTGAATGGGGGGTGGGGTGGGGTAGGGGAAGCGTAGAAATAATGGGGACAATAAAATCACAAAGACAGATGGCTGGAGTGGGTAAAATATATCATTAATCACACTCAGAAAAAGTGCATTCTGAGTCTAAACACTTCTGGCCACATCCCCTGCTTCCACCCGTGTCCCACCCTCCTCCCTGGGCTTCCTGCTCCCGCCTTTGCCCTCGGAGTCACTTTCTCACTCAGCTAGAGAGACTCAACACCCAAGTCAGATCCAGTCCCTCCCCTGCTCAGAACCTTCCCATGGCTCCATCTCACTCAGAGTAAAAGCCAGAGTCCCCTACTGTAGCCCCTAGGACTCGGCACCATCTGCTTCTGTTTTCATCCCTTCTTTCTCTCCTTGCTCAGTCCTCTCCAGGCACAAGCAACTCCTTGTTGTTTCTTTAAAATAACAGACACGTTCCCACCTCAGGACCTTTGCACTTGCTGTTACCTCTGCCTGGGGGCCTCTTTCCACTTGGCTCACTCCCGCACCACCAGCGGAGAATGGATAAATAAACCGGGTACAGCCACACAATGGGATCCACAATGAGAATAACCCGTTAACTACTCACGATTACAGGAAGGTGTCTCACACTGTGTTGCGTGGGAAAAGCCAGACACTCAAGATAATTTATTTTCTGAATCCATTTACGTAAAATTCAAAACAGGAAAAACCAGTCTAGGCTGTCAGAAGTCAGAATGAGGGTGACCCTAATAGGAGGGCAGATGGATTGAAAGGATCCAGGAGAGAGCTTGGGGGTAGGGGTGGGGGAGTGGGGCAGCTGCAAATGTTTCTTGATCTGGGAGCTGGTGACAGAGGTGAGTTCAGTTGGTGAAAATTCACCCCACTGTACACTTACAGTTTGTACTGTTTTGCATGTGTGTCTACTTCAATAAATAGATTAAAGAAAAAACAAAATAAAACGGAATGAACTTACGTGTTCCCACCACCCAGCTTAAGAAACAAGACATTCCCAGCTCTCAGATCCCTCTCTCCCAACACAAGGCGCTTTTCTCTCCGCATACCCTGCCCTGCCGCCCCAGTTCCTTTCTCCAGCTTACTAAGCACATCTTCGTACTCAGAACTCAGGCGGGGAGCGGGCAGGGGCCGGGGCAGGGTGCTGTGTGGAGGGGATGTGTGGTTGGTGGGGGATGGTGGGGAGCAGGAAGCATGAGACTTCTGGATCCTCTGCCAGGGCAGTGGGAAGTGTTTCGCGTGCCCTTGCCCTAAGTACTGGGGCAGGGGGCACTTTGCAGGCCACCCCACAAGTGCTCAGGACCCTGTATCTAGGAGGTGGGACTCAGCGCTGAGCCTTCCTGTAAAGTAGCCATTAGAAATATATCCTATTTCCAAGCTCACTCTCTCTCTGTGTCTCTCTCTCTCTTTCTCCCTCCCTCCCAATCTCTCTCTCCTCAAGAACCCCCCAAATTATTTACATAAAGTTTTATTACATCAGACTGTAACCAAAGGACCTAAGTTCCAACTCTGAATCTTTCAACAAACTTTGAACAAATAGTAGTGCTTCTTCTTCTTTTTTTTTTTTTTTTTTTTTTTTGTACTGTGTTGTTTATTTTTAAATTCTTTTTTACTGGCATGATTTTATATATATGAGGTTCAAGAACAGTTCAGACTTTGCATTTCTTTTCTGGCCATTAATATTGCTCATTTGAGTTCCTGATTGTTAATGGAAGTAATCTTGTCCTATAGGAAATGGAAGTACTTGGCAGACCTCTGTGATGTCCCACAATGCCCCAGAGGGTGTGGTGACATTTTGGTGATGTTGGGGGGGGGAGGGTGCTAAGGGGGTCCCAGTGACACTAAGGGAAGGTGAGAGGTCCAGGTGGGACAGGCCCTGAGGACTCCAGGCTCTGAGGGAGATGAAGTCAAGTCTCTTGGAAAGAAGAAACCACAGAACTTAGTGTCACATTGGCTGCAATGGCTGTGAGGGAGCAGAAGGACAGGCGGAATGAGTGCTGGGAGCGTGGGGGGGGCTGTGAATGAAGGAGGGGCAGATGAGACCAACCACTGCCCTCACTGAGAGCTTCCTGGGCACCCTTCCTTACTCACTGGGTCCTCACTGCACCCACCTTACAGATGTGGCAACTGAGGCTCCAAGAGAGGAAGACCCCAAGCCGGAGAGCAGGACTGGAGCCCAGCTCCCCTACCTAACCCTGCTCTTCAAAATCTTAAATAACCTCAGGGCTTAAACCACCTGATTATTGCTTTTTCTCCCTTTAGAAAAAAAATATACAGAAACATAAAAGCAAACACACTTGATTATAAAGCCTGAGGGAATTTTTTGAGTGACAAAACTGCCCTGAATCCTGCTTGCAGTGGTGGTTATATGACTATGCATTTGTCAAAACTCATAAAACTATGTACAATACAGACACACACCCATGACTTTTACTGCTTGTAAGAATGTTAAAAAAAAAAAGTGAATATACTTTGTCTGGATTCCAATTCAAACAGAACAACTGTAAAAAGACGTTTTTGAGACAAATTAGGGGAAACTTAAATAAGGGCTGGTTATTAGATGATATTAAGAAATATGTTAATATTGTTAGATGTGATAAGGCATTGTAGTTATATAAGGAGATGAACCTCCAACCCCTTACTTTGATGCTCTTTGTGGTATTTAAGAATGATCATAGGAGGAGGGTACAGCTCAGTGGTGCAGCAAGTGCTTAACATGCACGAGGTCCTGGGTTCAAGCCCCAGTACCTCAATTTTAAATAAATAAATAAGTAAACCTAATTACCTCCCCCTTAAAAATTTTTTTAAAAAGAATGATCATGATGTACATGACTTTTTTTTTTAAGTACTCCCCAACAATGGGGAGGGGAAAGAAGATGAAATGGCAAAATGTTGATGGTTCTTGAAGCTAGGTGATGGGCCCGTGTGGGTTTATTTTCTCTCTGCTTTTGGTATCCGTCTGGAAATGTTCATGATCTAAGTTAAAATTTTTAAAAATAAAAAAGAGTTCACTGGTTGTTAAAAACAATTTGGAAAATACAGAAGACTAGAAGGATACCCCTGTCTCCCCTCCTTTCCCCAACACCACATCACTATTGCAGTCAACATTTTGATATATTTCCTTTCAGCCTTTTCTATTTTATTTGGGCTTTAAAAATATGTGTGTGTGTGTGTGTCTGTGTGTGTGTGTATGTGTTTTGCATAACTGTGTGAGCAAATTGTTTATACAGTCCTGCTTTTTCCCTTCTTAAAACGTAAGCTGTTCCCTTGTTAAAACATCATCATGTAAACACAATCTCTAATGTTTGCATGGTGTTTACTCAACAGGGCAGTGTTGCCAGACATTGAAGCTGTTTCCAATTTCCTCCCATTATAAATAATGCCGCGATGCACATCCTTGTGGGTCCCAGAGGCGGGATTGCTGGGCCAAAGGGTGTGGACCCCTTGGCGGCTCACAGTCAAAATCTCCATAGTGTTTCTGCCTGACCCAAAGCTGAAATGACCTCATACGGATAAAGTGAGATTTCACTGCTATTTGTTATTTCCTAAAGGTTTGATTCATGACTCGGGTTCACAAGAGGATTTTTTTTTTCCAGTTGCAGGAAACAGAAATCCATTCACACTAACTCATGTCAAAAGGGAGTTATGTCAGTCAGCAAGTAAAGCTAATATTCAGCTTTATTGACCTAAAACAATACAACAGCCAACTATTTTACCAGGAAAATGAGTTTGGGAACAGCAAAGAATTACAACTTGGGACATAGACCTATGGCAAACCACAGGCAGATGGGGAGAACAAAGGAGAGGAACAGTTCCTTTATAGAGTAGCAAGGGGAGTTGGGAGGGGCTGTTATAAATAGAGTCCATTGGAGGAAACTAGGAGCTTGAAGTTTACTGGCTTTTCACTGGCCAAGTTGTAAGTCTCTTACTGGCTGAGCTGTTGCTAGGCAAGAAGAAATTCTTCCTTCCTCTTGCTGGGCAGTAGAGCAGTAACCTTCATCCTGTTGGAAATGAAAAAGTATCCCTTCCTGTCATGTCTGAGACTGTAATTGCCCTAGAGAGGAAGTGCATGAGAACTCCCCCTTCTGGCCTCCCATTTTAACTTTTTTAAATTTTGTTTTACTTTATTACATGGTGTGGGGGGTTGGTAATTAGGTTTATTTATTTATTTTTTAATGGAGGTACTGGGGATTGAACCCAGGACCTTGTGCCTACTAAGCATGCGCTCTACCACTGAGCTATATAACCTGCTCCCCAACTTCATTTTAAATGAGGCTTCTGTTTGTTAATTTCAGAGCTTGGACAAGCTATCTTGTTATGTTGATTGCTGATATACTAAAATATTTCTGGATTGGATGGTAAATCATGCTGTCTCAAGATCTGCACATTTTCCTCACCATGACCACTCCAACTGCCCTGGACCCTCCCCCTGGGGACTTCCCAGACCTCCTCACAATGCAGCAGCAGCGAAGAAAAAAAAAAAAAAAGCCTTAATATAAGGCACAGCAATAAACCATTCTGATGGCTCAGTGCCCAAAGTACTGGTTGTTAAGTATTTTGAGTAGTTCTTGATGCAAGTAACAGAAAAGCTGACTCAGATGGCTTAAACTGTAAAGGAAATTTGTAACTGGGAATTCCACACTTGGCTGGCTTCAGCTAAAGCTGACACAGCCGTTCAGCAATGTTACCAAGGACCTCATTTCTTTTCATTCCTCTGCTCCCTCCTTTCCAGTGGTAGCTCCCAAGAAGGCTGCCAGCAGCCTTAGAGCCACAGGGAACCTCTTCCATATACCACAGGTAAAGGAGAGCCCCTTTGCGTCAGATTTTCACACCAAAGTAATAAGGCTGACTCTGATTGGCAGGCTAAGGTCACATGCCCTTGCCAGAGCCAATCACTGTGGCCTGGGGTGAACCCGAATGTACAAATTGGCTGAGTCAAGTCACATGTTCCTCACTGGTAACGCCCCCTGCTGACGTCACAATCAGGATTCAAATTCCATTTTTATCCAATCGCTGCTCCCCGCTCTGCCCTGTTTCCCGTAAAACGGAGATACTGATAACACCTCCTAGGGTTGCTGTGAGGATTAAATGAGTTGATTTATGCAGAGCATTTGGAATGGTGCTCATATACTGAAAGCGCTCAAATGTTAGCTACTGTTGCTATAGTTAGATAATTATTCTCATGCTCTCCAGGTTATAGTTCTCTGCAAGCTCCTTATTTTCTGTACTCTACTCTCTTTCTGGTTGCTATTGCTGGGTAGCAAATATCTCCATAACATGGTGGCTTAAAACAACGACAGTCAGCCTTCTATCTCTCACCATGTCTGTGGTCAGATTTCTGGGAAGGATCCAACTGGGCAGTTTTGGCTTGGGATCTCATATGGATGTAATTAGTTGGTGGCTGAAGCTGGGACAGTGACGCAGCTGGGGGCAGGTGGACAGTTCCTTCTCCTTGTAGTCTCAGGGCTTCTCCATGTGGTCTCTCCACTGTGGTCTGGTCTGGGCTTTCTCAGGTGGCCTCAGGGCAGTCAGACTTCATGCATGGCAGCTCTGGTCCCTAGTGTCAGTGTTTCACACAAGAGGCAGAATCAACCTCACTTCTTCTGATCTAACCTTGGGGATCATGCAGCATCACTTCTGTCATATACAATTAGTTGTAAGCAACTTACAAGCCTGCTCAGATCCAAAGAAAGGGCACACAAACCCTGCTTCTTAATGGGAAGGATGTCAGGGTTCTAGAAAAGTCTGTGGGATGGGAAACGTTATTGCAGCCATCTTTGGCAATTACAATCTGGTTCCTGTATGTAATAAGCCCCACCTCTGTACAATCAGTGCCTCAGTAAGATCCACCTGGGTCACAGCCACCAAATCCCAATTCTAAATGGAAATAATTTATTGAGAAGTCTTAACTCCTTGGGATCAAAAACATGATAGTTTCCTTTTGGTTTTTAGTGACTGCACCCACCTGCTATCTGTAAATTTCCTTTTATCCTGCCAAATAAAGGCTACAGGGAACCTTAATGACAATTTCACCAGATTCTCTGTTTCTCTCAGTTTTGTTCATTTTTAAACACAGTCTTGGACACTAGATAATTTTATGGGAAGATTGCTCTGGTTTCTTAGGTGTGATAATGGTGTGGTTCTGTAGGGGAATGGCCTCATTCTTAGACAATAAGTGCTGAAGTATTTAGAAGCCAAGACTCAAGATGGTTGGGCAAATATTCACATGTGTGCGAGCGTGTGGTATTCAGAGAGAGAAGGGAAACAGCATGATATGTTAACGACTGCTGATTCTGGGTGGAGGGTATGTGGGAGTTCATTGTAGCATCTTCTCAACTTTTCCATAGATTTCCACTTTTTCATAACAAGTATTTGAGGGGAAAAAAACTTCAACCGAAACCTGATTTAAAGTTCATGGGGGAGGGAAGGTCTAGCTGCTTTTCCTGAGGACTCTGCCCTCTCAGTTTCCTCCCAAACAGGCTGGCACTTTCTTTCCATTCTCCACTCCTTCCTGGGGCGCATGGTAGAAGTCAGGCTAAACCTCTGTCCTCTCGATGAGTTTTTTGGGTAGGTGGATGGTTCCAATCATGGTGACCTTGAACTTAGGCTGTGGGGTAGTTGGCTGCTTTTGTCCCCAACTTTAGGCCTAGTACCAATTCTGGAGGTCCTGGGAAAAATCCAATTCAGCATCCTCTTACAGAAACCTGAAAGACAGAGATTACAGCTGGCTCTCAGCAGCTGATGGCTGTGATTCTTACCCCGGTGCGGTGCCTGGGGGCCCTTTGGAAATGTGTGGGATATTTAGTGATTGTCACAGTGACTTGGGAGAGGGTTGCTGTGGGTAGCTGTTCTGGAAATTTTTGATGTCAGGACCCTTTGACACTCTTAAAAATATTGAGGACCCCCAAGGGGCTCTTATTTATGTGAGCTATAACTGTTGACATTTACCATATTAGAACTTAAAGCTGATACTTTGAAAATACAAGAATCCACAAGCACATATTCCATTAGCTGGCAGAGCAATGACATCAACACATGTCATGGAGCCTCTGGAAAACTCCACTGTACACTCATGAGACAATGAGAGTGAACTAGGCAAAAAACCACCCTGGTATTATCATGATTCTTAATGGAGGTACTGGGGATTAAACCCAGGACCCCATGCATGCTAAGCGTGTGCTCTACCATTGAGCAATACCCATCCTCCAATGACATCCTGGTATTATTATGAAGTCTGACTGTGCTAGTATTATTATGAAACTTGTCCACAAGTTTTAACATTGTGGACAGAAGGCCTCAGGGACTTCCAATCCCCTACAGGCCTGTGTTATTCATCACTCAACTGTAGCTGACCTGAACAGATGTACACAGAGAGGGCCTTGTCTTCAGCCACCTGTCTTCCAGTGAATACATCCCTAGGGTCTCTGGTGTCTGGACCAGGCCCAGCCCTCTCCTCAGAGTTCCAGCCCCACATTCCAACATCTTCAGGACAAACTGATTTCCGGAGGTCAAAGTAGGTCTGTTTAGCCTGAACCCTATGTTCAGTTACCTCTGTTAAAATACCTCGTTTGGTCTCTGTCTTCTTGACAAGCCTCTGACTGACACCAAGTAGATCTTACCTGAACTGTCAATTTCCCCCCTCATACCTGTCCTCCTCCACCCCTAGAGTCTTCCCCATCTCAGGTCAGAGCTCCACCCTCCACAGAGGAACTCAAGCCAGGAGCTTGGGCAACATAGAGGGCACCTGCCCCTCCTCATGCAGAGCCAACCATCAATGGGTCGTGCTTACCTCCAAAGCAGATGCTTCCCCCCACCTCCAACTTTTTATTTTCGAAATTTCTAAACATGTCCAAGAATTGCAAGAAAAGTACAAGGGCTATCCACTATTCTTATGATGTGGATTCATAGGTTTTAACAATTAGCATTCTCTAGGTAGCTAGATAGCTAGATAGCTAGCTGGCTAGAATGGATAGATAGAAAGAAATATAGATAGATATAGATATGTATACAGATATTGATAAATAAAGATCTAGATTGAAAGAAGTAAGAACCAAGAATTTAGTAGTTAAAGAACAACTAGCTCTCTACTGCCACCAGCCCTCTTAGCAATCCTGCAGGCGGATCACATGGATAAGATAATATCTGAAGAGTCAGCCAGTCTGCACGAAATGGAGAATGATGCAGAATCCAGCCTCTTGCTTCAATGATTCACTGAGATTCTTCCTCTTTTTTTCCCTTTAAAAATAATCATGGCTGAGAAGACTCTTTGGAGTTGGTCTCCGGACATGAGTCCACCTTCTCCCCAGATTGCCCACTTTTCTTATTAAAGCACCTTTCCTTTCTATTGTCACTTGCCCCACAATTCTGGTTTTTGAGCGGTGAGCAGCCAAACCTGAGTTTGGTAACAAGAGGAGTCAAGGAGGACTTCCCTAGACAATGGCTGAGACAGATCCTAAAGGATGATGTTGTTCATGACCGTTAGGTCAATTTAAAAAAAGCAAACACTTTTTCTATCAGCATAGTTCTGGCGGGTCTCTCCTGCAGAGCTACTAACCCGGCCCTACCGGCAGGGCCACACGGGGGTGCTATTCTACCGTGCTCTGGAAGAATCCACTGAGATCCCATGTGGCCTTGCAGAAGCCCGAGATATGAGGGGCGCGTTGGGGTTGGGGTTTGGGGGTGAGGGGCGGATTGTTTGCCGGAGGAACGTTTCCAAAGAGACAGCAGCAACAGGGGCGGCGAACGGCCCTGCGTAGGATGGTGGAAGCATCCGGCCCCGGGAGCAGCAGATCGCCGGCGGGGCTGGGGGGCGGGCTGTTCTTGGTCCTGCGCCAGCGGGTCCAGGCAGCCTGGAGGGCCCCGGGCGCCTGATGGCGGTAGCGCAGGGCGGAGCTTCCCGTAGGAGCTCAGGGAAAGGGGGCGGGGTGCTAAGTGCTGTCTTTCGGGGAATGTTCCAAAGTGGTCCTCGCCTCTCGCTGAGGCTGATTTCCGGAGAGAAAGCGGCTCAGGGGTCGGAGCTTTCCAAAACACAAGGGGAAGGGGCGCTGAAGCAACCTGGGCTGGACGTCCCCCAAAACATGACCTCGATGGGGAGAAGGGAACATCACCTAATCTTAGGTGGGACGAGGTCTCCCTAGGTCATTTCTGCCCATCTCACTCGCCAGCGGTTTGCAGAGGTTAAGTTGCCTCTTCTGTGAAAGGACCTGTGCTAGGACACCCAAGCGACCCAGACCCCTCACTCACAGGCCAGTGGGGGACCAGATAGTGACAGCCCAGAATGGGTCAGGGCTGGGACAGCGGAAACAGGCAGAGGAGTTAGGGCGAGGAAAGGGGAAACACAGCTTCCTGTAGGATCAAAGTGAGGAGGGGGTGCTCCCGACTCAGCCGGAAGGGTCATGGAGCTTTAAAAGGATGGCAGGGCGGGGCTTGGTAGAATCTCCTTTTCTTAGAAGAGGAGCTATTTGAACTGAGGCCTGAAGAGTGGGTAGCATTCTTCTGAGGGAAGGGTTAGTGCCAGGAAAGGGTGTTCTAGGCCGAGGAAATGGCATCTGCAGACTTGGATTGAGACCGTGTGGCTCCTTTCCAGCAGAGTCCGTTGCTCACTCCCTGGGGAGCCCCCTGGTGCCTCGGCTGAGCCATCTGTCACAGGTCCCCTAGTCCAGGATCCAGCTGGTGGATGGGCTGTAACGTAAACCCTGGAGGGCTGATCTTAGGCTTGTTCCCTCACAGCCTGGTTGTTCAACGACTGACCTTGAGGTTGGCCAGAAGCTGGATTTGAGTTCCAGCTCCCAGACTAACGAGATGTGTGACCTTGGGTAAGTGACTCAACTTCCTGATCTATCAAATGGGGATATAATGGTGGATTTCACAAAACCAATCACCTCATTTTAAAGAGCTATAAAGAATTAAACATATAATTTATATATTATATATTTAAAAATAGGTAACTTTGTAGACTATATATATTAAGGAACCCAAGAAATAATAGAACCTTAACATGCTGCCACATCAGATGACACATTAGCCTAAGTTATGAAAATGCAATTGACAAAACATGAATTTACCAGCTCAAAGATATGCTATTCCAAAAAATAATTAAAAATTTAATACTGAACTTAGCAGCAGCAGCTAAGAATTTTTTTAATTCCTTGGTTCAAAATCTGTAAGAACCAGAAACAGGGTGATTCATTTGGAGTATACATTAATATCCATCTCTCAAGGGCTGGGTCAGCATTACCTGCTACCATGCTGTGACTCAGAGGTTAATATGCAGAGACCCTTTTTATTCCCTTGGGTTTTAGATGGCTCAGGAGGAAAGGCTCCATCTCCACATCATCCCCCTGAACACACAGCCTACTTTCTCGAGGGGCACCATTATATTCTTCCTTTATTGGCTGTCCTTGTATAATACAAATCTGCAAGTTTAGATACAAAAAAATCTGGAAATAAAAGATAGAAAAGTACCCGCCAGGCACCCCTTCCTTCTTCCTGGACACCCCTCCCCAGCGGGCACTGACGTGAGGTAACTGAGCATCCTCTCTCCCTTCCTCCCCCCTACCCCGCCTCCTGGGCCCTCAACTTGGCCCCTACCCCCATGAGACCTTGGCCCAAGGAAGATGTGGGTCCCCGAGGGGACGGGAGGGGTGGCAGGGATGAGCACAGCATTGGCAGTGAATGCAGCAGGTGGGCAGAGGGAAGCCCTTTGCTTGTGCTGTGTATGGGGTTGAGGAATGACCAGGCTTGGGCTGGGTGCTCGTTTGGGGCCCAGGAGGGCTCCTGGGTGGTGGTCCCCCTTCCATCCCACCCAACACTGGAAGGTAGAAGAACAATAACAGAAACTGGGAAATGTAGCTTGGACAGAGAGCACTCGGTGGGATTGTGGCCATCCCCCTGTGTCTGGAGTGGGGGAAAGGGAGCTCTGCCAGACAGTGGCAGTGAAATGGGTCCCTTAGCCAGGCTGGGTCCGTCCCTGAATTCCATCCCGTCGCAACCTGGGCGTCACAATGTCGGTTCTGTAGTGGTTGTGGGAGGTGGTAAAGAGAAAGGGCATAGAGGGGATATTGGGGGCCTCAGCTCCAGGGAGGACTAGGGGAGAGGTTGGGCCTCCACTCCCAGGCGTCAGGCACCTGGAGATGATGGGGTGGGCAGGGTGGCTTGGGCTACAGTTCAATCTCAAAGGTCTTTTGTAGGTCGCCCGAGAAGGGGTTGGAAGGCTTCTCTACGGCAGGTTTGCCTTCTAATGCTGCCCACTGGGCCTCGAAGGGGTCCAACTCAGGGGCCGGGGCAGGTGCTGGCTCCGGGGGCCAGGGCGCCCCATTGGGGCGTGGACGGGCCTGGCCCCCAGGGACACTGGGTGCAGCAGGGGGTGGGAAGGCCCCGGCTTTCCCGAGCAGGGTGGCAGGCTGGGGCTGGAGCTGGGCGGCTGAGCAGAAGGCGTTGGCCACCATCTGTGAGGGTGTGATGCCCACCACGGGCACCCGGGGCATGGGCGGGTAGCCCAAGCCTGGGTAGGCGGGCACAAAAGGGGGCTGCAGGTGTGGGGGCGGCAGGAACACGGCCACCTGAGCAGGTGCGGTGTCGAAGGGCCCCATGGGGGCAGGGAAGGGCTGCAGGCCAGGGGGCACGGCAGGCACTGAGGCCGCTTGCTGCTGCTGCTGCTGTTGCTGCTGCTGCTGCTGCGCTTTTGCCACCTGGGACACCTCCTCCAGCCACCTCTCGGCCTCCGAAGGGGTCCGCTTGTGTCCAGGCTGGAAGGCAGCTGCAGGCGGCCCAGAGGGCTCCCCCCAGGCAGAAGTCCCTGGAGAGAGGAGAGGGGCAGTTAGGGGGTGCGGGCTGCAGCAGAGAGAACCCTGGGCCGGGAGCCAACTCTGCAGCCAGGCTGCCTGCCCTGCCTCCAGCTCCGCCCCTCACTAGCTGAGCAGACTTTGGGCAAAAGGCCTGACCGTCCTGGACCTCACAAGGGTCCTGCAAGGCTAAGAAAATAGATTTCTGAGATTCTAAAGTCCTGAGATGGAAAAGTAGAGGCAAGACTGACAATCACCCAGGCCAGCTTCCCTTCTGATGGGTCAGTGCCAAATGTGTTATTAAACATTTTTAACATCACCCTTGGCTCGAATATTTTGCCAATGTATTGTTTTAGGAGGCTAGGGTCTGCCAGGGTCTTTCTTAGAGTATACTCTTCCATCACAGTGGAAGTTTCAGCAGTTTTAAGTTTGTGTTTTCTAAGATTCTGGAGTTCCACATTTACATCGTTTGTAATTTCAAGGTGCTTCCGTGGTTCTAGGATAAGCTCATGGTTCTACGGTGATTCCATGGTGCTATTTTTTCAGCAAGCACTCTTCTAAGGCTGTGAGATTCCAAGGTTTCCTGGCCCCAAGTCTGCTAGGCTCTAGTATCTTGTCATTCTAAGGCTGTAAGTTTCCAAATTTTATGATTCTAAAACAGGAAGGTTTAAAATTGATTCCATGGGTAAACCCTAAAAAAATAAATAAAATAAAATAATCCTATGGTTCTAAGGTGCACCCCATAATTCTAATGAACCCATGGTTCTTAGATGACCCCGTGGTTCTAAAGTGATTGATGCCATGATTTTAGGATGATCCCATAGCTCTTTTTTAAAAAAATAATATTATTATTTTAAAATTAATTAAAAAAATTTTTTTTCAGTGGAGGTACTAGGAATTGAACTTAGTACCTCATGCATGCTAAGCATGCGCTCTATCACTGAGCTATGCCCTCCCCCGACCCCCAGCCCCATCCCATAGCTCTTAAATGACCCATGGTTCTATGGTAGTCCATGGCTCTTAGATAACCCATGGTTCTAAGCCTGTGGGATTCCAAGATTCCCAGCCTCTCTGCGGTAGCCCTGTAAGGAGAAGGGGAATGCAGGAGGGGGCTGCAGGGCATCTGCCCCAGTAGAAGGGCTGAGTTTACCTGCTGAAGCTGGTGGCGGTCCTGGTGCTGGTGCTCCGGCACTGGCGAAAGACGAGCTGATCTGTGTGCACAGAGCACTGATGCTGTCGCTGTCACTGGCACCAGGAGGCTCCATCTCAGGCACTAGGAGGTCAGGGAAGGGCAGAGGTCAGTGAACAGGCCCAGCCTCTGCCCTGGATCCCATCCCCTCAAGTGGCTCCCACCAGATGTGTGGGTTGGTGGGTCCAATCTGCAGTAACTGAGTGGCCACGGCCACAAACATGGTAACTGTGCATGTGTGTGTGAGACAGCTGAGTGGTACAACAGCCAAGTAGTGTGTGACATCTGATGGCTGACAATCACAGGGACCCCAAAACAAGGAGGACCTCAGGAGTCATGTGTAGCCACAAACCAGAAGAAATACCTTAAATGTTTAACACTATACATTAATTAAAAAATATGTTCAACCACGTGTATGGCATGAGCATCAACTAGACAGAATGGATGTTGGCCACGCTGCCATTCGCTGGCTCGGGCCATCTGTCTTGCTTGGGTGGAGAAGTGGGGTCCTGTCCCCCAACCAGGCCTAGCATGTAACATACATCATGAGGGCAGAGATGCACCTGTGCCTGTGAGACGGGAGACACTGAGCAGGTGCGGAGGCCTGATGAGGGTTTGGGATGAGCAAAGGCACCACATAGACAAGAGGACCATCGAGGGTGGCATGTGACCAGTGCCTGTGACAGCTCAGCAAGGGCCTGTATCCAAGGGAGTGGGCATGATGCTCCAGTGAGCATCAGAAAGAAACTGGCTGTAGGAGTTGGCAGGTGTGACATGGGGGTGCCCAGGTGGGAAGGTAAGTGGCTTCCAGGTCAATTCTGTGATGATTGTGCCTGTGAGTCCACAAGGGTGTGCAGCTTCTGAGAGGGTGGCACCTGAGTGTGACTGAAATCCAGGTGTGGGGCATCCTGACTGTGATTCCCCAGCGTGAGCCAATCCACCTGCGTGATGTGTGGAACCGGACATTAGTCATCATACGTGACTTCCAAGTTTGTGTGAATCTGGGTGTGTGGCTGATGAGGGTGTGTTAATCTGCAGGTGTGATTTCTGAGTGTGATGTCTGGATATGTGCTAAGTGTGTGTAATGGTAACACCAGGTTCTGTGACTTCCAAGTGTGTGCGATTTTTGGGTGCTCATGACTCCAAGTGTGTGCTTCTGAGTGTGTGTGACATCTGTGGGAGTCCATGACATTTCTACATGGCAAGTCACATCTAAGCAAGTGTGCAAGTGGCTACAGGTGTGTGAGGCATCCAAATAAAGCCGGGGGCCCCTGCCACCTCTCAGGGAACAGGTGTGACAGCCCTGGGGGTGTGCTTAATGGCAGGCTGCTTAATGAGGACAGCAGATCTGAGGGTGTGTGCAGGACATGGAGTGAGTGTGTGTCATTCTCAACAAGCATTGGCATCTGCTCAGCAGTCACCTTTCAGAGAGGCTCAGCCTCCTGGATACTGATCAACACCTCCCACACCAATCCCCGGGACCATGAGGGGTAGATGTCTTCGATTTGGCATCAGGAAGCAGGAGAGCGGGCCAGACCACATGACTTCAATGACAGCTGGGAGGAAAGGCAGCCCTCCTGCCTGTCTCCCTTGGGCAAAACATGGTTCCATGCCACCTCTCTCTTCTCTCCCATGGCAGACACTGTTTTTAAATCATGACATATGCTGTCTCCTTTTCCTGGCCCATGGCAGACATGAGTAATCAAATACGATTTCTTCCTATTGAACTCTTTACTTGCCTTCCCCCTCACCTGGCCAGACCTCGTGGCTCTACTGGCCAAATGCTGGAAGAAAGGACTGATCCTTGTAATTCCATCTTCCCTCTAAGCAAAACAGGACATCTGTACGGCCTCTCTCCTATCACCAGCGTGGTAGATCTTGCTAATCAATGATGATGTACTACCTCTTGCCTCATCACTATCCCTGGAAGACATGGCTAATCAGTGATGCTGGGTGCTCCCTCTGCCCAATTCTTTGCCCACAAGCGACATCATGAATCTATCATTACGCTCCATGACCCCATGATCCCCATGTTCACTTTCACCCTTCACCTCATGTTTCCATAGGCCAAACCCTGGGAGTCATCCCTTGAGCAAAACAGAACACTCCTGTTCTCTCTTCTCGCTTGCCCACGGAAAACTGCTAATTAACCATGTGGCATGCTGCCTCACTTTTTTCTTGCTCATGGTAGACACTGTAAGGAGATTATGATGTCTGCCTTTACTCTGTCCTCCCTGCCCTAGGCAGATATTGTTACTCTACCACAATCTTTCTTTTCTCTGAACCTGTATCTTTCCCCTGGCCAGATCTCATGGCTCTACTGGCCAAACGCTTGGAGGAAGCATCAGCCTGTGGTGCCGCAGTCTCCTCTTGACTGAAAACATGACATCTGGGCAGCTTCTCTCCTCTCCCTTGCCTATGCCCTTTGCTAATGAATCATGCTGTATGCCACCTCTCACATCCCTAACTACAGCAGACGTTACTAAATGCTATGACTTTTTGCACTTTTCTGCTATCCCTTGCCCGGAGCAGACATTGCTAATCGATCACCACTTATACCACCTCTCTCCTCTCCCTTGCTGATGGCAGACACAGGCTAATTGATCATGTTGTGTTCCACCTCTCTCTCCTCTGCCTGTGACAGACAGTGCTGATCAATCATGGCGTGCGCTGCCTCCTCTATCTCTTGCTTACAACAGACAGTGGCATTGATCCTGACGTTCCCTCCCACGGAGCCCCGGGCTCACCTGTGCCCTTCACCTGGAAGTCAGTTCGGCGCTGCAGCGTGGAAGGCAGCTCATTTAGCCGTAGGCTCAGCTGCCGTTTGAAAGGTGAGTTCTTCTGACTGAGCGCCGGGAACCCACGGAAGGAGCCCTGGCGAACCAGCTGCTCCAGGGGGGCATGGCGCCGGGGGATGGCAGCCGCCGTGGTGCCTGCAGCCACTGGGGTGCCGGCCTCACCCTTCTCGCCAGGGGATGTGGTAGCCGGTGTTGGGGACACATGCCCAGGCTGGGCGGGGCCAGGAGCTGCAGTTGGGGCAGCTGCTGCCTCTGCTGGAGACATGAGGGTGACAGGTGGTTAGATACCTCACCTTGGCATTGGAGGCCTCTCCTACCCAGTCCCTTTGATTGTTTTCCAATGCTGGCTTCCTCACCCCATGTGTCCTGCCCTCAAAACAGGCTGGTCAGAGCCCCGAAATGTCCCTCATCCCTATCCAAGCCAAGACCAGCTTCCCCAGCAGGCCCGTGGGGAGTCATCACCTACCCTGACCCTCTGTGTATCTCAAGCTTTCTGCCCCCCATCTGTCTTCCTTTACTACACCTGTGAATTTTCCCTCTGAGACCGACTGTCTCCCTTTCTGATTAAGGGCTTATTTGGTGCTTGACCAATGTATCAGGCATTGTTCCAAGTGCCCTGCAAGTATTAACTCATTCAGTCCTCACAACCACCCAGTGAGGTCAATACTACCATAAGCCCCATTTTCCACATGTGGAAACTAAGGCCCAGCAATGGCAAGTGACTTGCCTGAGCATCAGTGCTAGGAAGGGGCAGGCCGACTGCAGAAGCTGCACTCACCTGTCTCTCCCTCTGGCCTTGTCTCTCCACGTCATGCTGTCTTCCTCCATCATTCCATCTGCTCTGTTCTCTCTCTGCCTCCCACCATTCTTCCCACCTCAGGTACCTCCTCTCTCCCTCCAGTTGCTACCCTTTGTTCTAGACCCAGCTTCTTCCTGTGAGTTTTCCAGATTGTTCCAGCCCCTCAGCCTGGGCTCGCTGCCCCACCCCCTCCTCCCAGGGTGTTCTCTGCAGGTAGCTGGTCTCTCAATTCAGCATGAGAGGTGGGCTTGTCAATGGCAGGGTCTCCCCACCCCTGCCAACACACAAACCCACAGCCATCCTCCAATCCGGGCCTCAGCTGAGCCGCAGCCTGAATGCTGGTGAGGTTAAACTCAGGCCCAAATTGGGCAGGGAGGTCACCCAGCACTTCTCCCGTCTTCCACGAGGGGTGGTAAGGCTCTCACCCAGGCCTGGCTGGGGCAGTGGAAACAGCCCGGGACAGGTTGGAAAGGGGAAACCACGTCTGCCCCCACCACCTGGGGCCTCAGGAAGTCCCCTCCCTTCTCTGGGCTCCAGCGTCCCCAACTAAACCTGGGAGAAACATCCCCATGCTGCCTCCCCAGGAATCCTGAGAGAGTCATAGTTGAGGCAGTGAATGTTCGATGCTCTGGAATCCCACAAAAGCACAGTAAACAACTGTGGGACAGTGCACTGCTCCATAACTCCTAAACTGGGGAGAGTTCTTTGTAAAAGTGGGTGCCTTGAGACTGAATCAGTGCTTCAATGGCAAAACACTGTGCGATGTGTTCGGCAAATCACACATCACTCTGTAGACTCTAATTTTGCCGTGTAAGTTCTGAAGTGCTTTCTACAATGCAAAGCACCTGGAAATTATAATATCCTTTCAAATGATAATATCCTTTGGAAACAGTAAAAATTCTTCGCAAACTCTGAAGCATATGACATTCTTTGTAAATTCTAAGATCCTATATAAGTAGTATTTGTAAACTGTGAAGGGCTGTGTACTCAGTGTGTTCTTTTGCAAACAATAGAACATCATATACTCAGGCCCCCTGTTAACTACAGTTTGTAATCTGCTTTGCTGATAATAAAATTCTTAACAAATTCTAATAGATGATGTAAACCGCAAACTATTTTGTAAGCTGTGAAGAACTCTAAATTTGTCAAAAGGTTTGTAAATGGTCACATACTTTACAAAGAAAAACATAAGTTGTAAACTCTAATATTCTAGCAAGTGATAAAAACTTATTTTCCTAACTTTTTGGCTAGAAATATTTTGAACTTACAGAAAAGTTGTAATAATGGAACAAGGAGTACACATGTTCTCTTAACTTATGCTCCTCAGTGTTAGCTTGTTACCATATTTAATGTCTCTCCTTCCATAATATTTTTTCTGTACCATTTAAGAGTAAGTTGCATACAATAGCCAAGACATGGGAGCAACCTAAATGTCCCTTGACAAATGAATGGAGAAAGAAGGTGTGAGACAGATATACACACACACACACACACATATATATAAATGGACTACTCCTCAGCCATAAAAAAGAAATATTGCCATTTTCAGCAAAATGGATGGACCTAGAGTTTATCATACTAAATGAAGTCAGATAGAGAAAGACAAATATCATTTGATATCACTTATATGTGGGATCCCCAAAAATGTTACAAATAAACTTATTTACAAAACAAATATAGACTCACAGACATGGAAACAAGCTTTTCAGTTACCAAAGGGGAAAGGGAGAGGGGAGGGATAAATTAGGAGTTTGGGACTAACAGATACACACTACTATATATAAAATAGATAAACAACAAGAAAAAAAAGAGGAAGTTGCAGACAGCTTACTCAACACTAAAACCTTCAGCTTGTACCTAAGAACAAGGACAGTCTCCTACAGAACCACAGTACAATTTCTCACTTGGGAAATTTAACATGGATATGATACTATTTATTAGCTAATCTGCAGTCCATATTCCAATTTCCCCAGTTATCCCACTCATGCCCTTTATGGATGTTCATATCTCTACATATTTTTGATATATATACATATATATTCAACTTATATAGACAGAATGTATATCTGTATACTTACAATATCCAGGATCCAATTCAGGATCACACATTGCATTTATTAATATCTGTCAAATATATTCAGTCTCCTTTAATCTGGATCTCAATGGTAAATTCTTTGTAAATTTTAAGCAGTGTTTTCCAAAAATTTAAAAACTAGAATCCGCCATAAAAAAAATTAAGTTAAAAAAATTACATTTTGATTCGGCACACAATACACTTACATTTAAAAGACACAGTTTGAGAACTTACAACCTGTCTGCCTTTGACTGAGAATGTCAGAATTTTCCAGGTATTTTTCAGACTTTCATGATGGCAACCCAGAATAAGAAACACCTTTTACATAGTAACCTGTTCCACACACACACACACATTGACACAAAAGCATTGTTTAACTATACTTACCCTTACTACATTCAGTTACTCTGATATTTTCTATTGTTTTCCATTTCAATCCTTAAAATGCCAGCCACAACCCAGCAAGCTGACTTCACAACCCATTAACAGGTCTGGATACACAATTTGAAAAGTCTGGGAACCTCTCCCTGGGTTAGCGGATAATAAAGCGCTCGGTGAACTTTGCCGGGATTTGTGGCCGACAGATTATTGCCCAAAGGACTCCTTAAACTGAAGTATGCTTTATAAACTGTAGCAAAACTTTGTGGTTGGTGCCATGCTGTGTACACTGCAGAGTCCCGCCCCCTCGGCAGCCGTCCCGCCCACCCCCAGCGGGATCCCTTGGCCCCACCCCGGGCCCATCCTCTGAGCCTGTGCCCCGCCCTCCCCAGCGGGCAGCACCCACCTTTCTTTTTGTCCGGAGCCTCGCGGTCTGCCGGCCGCCCACCCCCAGACAGGCGGAAGGAGCCCTCGCGGGCGAAGCTGGTGCGGCTGGCGTCGAAGGCGGCGGTGACCCCGCATTCCTTCTCCCGCCGCTGTTTCCGCTCCAGGCAGGCGGCGAACGCGCAGCCCACGGCGTGGCTCAGCCTCTCGCCCTGGGGAAAGAGTTTGGGGCGGGCTTAGCGGCGCTGCGCTGTGCGGACTGGACGGCAGGAGCCCTGGGTTCCAGCAGCTGGGTGCTGGGTGACCCCTGATGCGTCCCTTCACCTCTCTGGGCCTCAGGGCCCATCTGCACATCGTATATGTGGAAAATCATAAAGGATTTACAATTGGTGCAAATAAATAAATTCAGCAAAATTGCAGGGGGTAAAGTTTTGCAAATCACATAGCTGGTAAGAGTCTAGTATCCAGAATATATAGTGAGCTCTTACAGCTTAACAAAAAGACAAACAACCCAAATAAAAATGAGTAAAGGATCTGAATAGATATTTCTCAAAAAAAGATACACAAATGGACAATAAGTACATGAAAATATGTTCAACATTGTTATCCATTAGGGAAATACACATCAAAACCACAATGAGATAGCACTTCACACCTATAAGACGGTTATAAAAAATATATATATCGGCAAGGATGTGGAGAAATTGAAACCCTCATACACTGCTAGTGGGAATGTAAAATGGGGCAGCCACCATGGAAAACAACTTGGCAATTACTCAAAAGATTAAACATAAATTTACTACAGGAATGTAAATTAATTATATTATACTATGTAATATAATTTATACTGTAAATACTATTATACTATAAATATAATATATTTTAATACTATATAATATAAATATAAATTTACTATATTATATGATATTATTTAATAACAATTACATTCCTGGGTATATACCCAGAAGAATTAAAAACAGGTATTCATGGGGGAAGGGTATAGCTCAAGTGGTAGAGCGCATGCTTAGCATGTACAAGGTCCTGGGTTCAATCCCCAGTACTTCCATTGAAAAAACCAAATAAAGAAACAGAATTACCTCCTGCCTTGCAAAAAAATTTTTTTTAATTAAAAAACAAACAAACGAACAGGTATTCAAACAAATACTTGCATACAAATATCCAGAGAAGCACTATTCACAATAACCAAAAGGTAGAAACAACCCAAAGATCCCTCAGTGGATGAATAAAGTAAAATGTGGTCTATCCATAAAATGGACTTACTTGTTTAGAAAAAGGAACAAAGTACTGATCCATGCTACAACATGGATGAATCATAAAAACACTATGTTAAATGAAAGAAGGCAGTCCCCAAAGATCCCGTAGTGTATGATTCAATTTGTATGAATTATCCAGAAAAGCTAACTCCATAGAGACAGAAATCAGATTAGCATTTGCCAAGGGCTGGGGTGGGGGTGGAGGACAGGGGCAGTGACTACTACTTAAAGAGCATGAGGTCTCTTTTAGGAGTGATGTTTGGAACTAGATCGAGGTGATGGTTAAACAGCATTGTGAATGTCTACATGCCATTGAATTGTACAGTTTAACATGATTAATTTTACGTGAATTTCACACACACACACAAAAGTTAAACTTGGGGAATCCTGGGAATTCTACTGATTCATGCTTAAAACCCAAAGCTCAGAAGTGGGAAGGAATTCAGCCACTGTCACACTCTACCCAGAGGAGACAGCCCTGCTCTTTTCTTGCTTTGATTCTCACCTCCAGATACTTTTCAAAGGACAGCAACTGTTCCTATTTCCTAAACACTTATTACAGGATACTGTTAAGAGCTTTCTGTGTGTGACCGTAATGAATGCTTTCTTGTGAGCAGCCACTGTTATTATCCCCATTTTATAGAGGAGGAAACTGAGTCCCAGCAAGAAGAAGCCATTTGTGCCTAAGGTCCCGCAGCCAGCTGATTTGATACCAAATCTCACTAACCATGAGGCAGTGTATTTTCCAAAAATAGCCACAACAAATTTCTGGCCCCACGTGGTCTTCCAGAATCTTGTCACTCCCCAATCAGAGGTGGAGTCTTTATTCTCTTCCCTTAGCCCTGGAAGACCTCTGTGACTGCCTGGACAGACAGAATACCCCAAAAGCAATGCTGAGCAGTTTCCAAGACCAAGTTGAGAAAGGCAACACAGCCTCCTGGCTCAGTCTGCTCTCCCCTGGTTTGAGGAAGTGGGGGGTATCAACAAGTTTTGGGAGCTCAGGGCTATTTGGAGTTGGAATTTCTGAAAGTGAAGGAAAGGATGGGAAATCTTTGAGTGGAGACTGTTTGGGTTTGAGATGGACAGCTTCTGTTTTACTTAACCATTCCCCCTGCTTTGATAACAGCACCCCAAATACCCTCTGGAGAACTCCTCTTCAACACTGGATAAATCAGTCTGGGTGCTCCATCCTCCTCAGCCAACGAGAAAACAGTGACCCAAGCTAGGTGAATCCCATACCCTCTCTTTAGAATTTGAACCCTGAGCGTTGAGAGGTGGATTCATCTTTGCAGTGGTGCCTTAAAGGAACTGTCCCCTGGTAGAGCCTGAGGGAATCCACTGGGGGCAGGAAACTCTACAATTTGACCCAGTCTGCCCGGCTCTCTGCTCCTTCTGATGCTTAATAAAGACTATATTTTCCACCTGTTGCAGCCAGGGATGCCCATGTAACTAGGTTCTGGCCAACAGTATGTAACTGGAAGTGGGTACACACCTCCCAAAAAAGCAGAGGGTGTGCCCCTCTTCTTGCAGCCCTCCTTTACATGGTTGGGATGAAGACGAGAAGGCTGGAGCATGTGCATTCATCTTGGACCATGGAGTGGAAGCCATACTCCAGCATAGCAAGAAGATAAAAGGAGAGAGGAGCCACACCAGTGCTGCACTGCTTGCCTATGGATGTCTTTCACATGAAACGGAAACAAACTTCTATTTCACCAAAATCACTGGTATCTGGGGATTTTCTGTCACACACCTCAGAATCCTGTGAGAATGCTCCTCAGAAGATAGTCCATTTGTCACTTTCATCAGATTCTCAGAGGGGACCTTGCCTTCCCCCCACCCCCGCCCAAATATAAAGAACCACAGGAAAAATGAATCGAGGCTGAAGGGAAGAGTGGGTATGGGGGTGGAGAGTATTGTTTCAGGTGGGCCCAAACGGGCTGCCGGGGACAGGAAACCCTACCACTTGACCTGGGTGGGGTTCAAAAATAAGCAAAAATTCATGGAGCTGTTGCCCAGGCCATCTGTGCATGTTAGTGTATGTATATAATCTTCAATGAGAAAAGTTGAGAAACATGAAGAACTATTGATAGCAAGGAGGAGGAGGATAACTAATGTTTTCCTGAGTGTTTCCTAAGTGCCGGGCATTATTCCAAATATTCTGTATTAACTCCCTCAAGTTTCACAATAATCCTGTAAGTTAGGGGCTGTGAGTACACCCCCTTTGCCAGATGAGGACACGGCACGGATAACGTGGACAGGTAAGGTGAGCGACTTGCCCAACTGCACACAGCCGGTTGGGGGTGGGGCTGGGATGCTGGGACACGGGAGAGAAGAGTCAGCAGGTTTTGGGGGTTTGGTGATACTCACGGAGTCCTTGAGCGCCAGGAAACAGTGGCAGATCCAGCGGCGGGTAGTCCCATCACGGCAGATGTAGGAGAAAGCCTTGTCCAGGTTGCGGTCCGGAGCACAAAAGGAGACTTTTTCAATGGTCTGATCTACCAGCAGGTCCTGGGAGGGGCCGGGGAGGCCAAGAAAGGAACGTGAACTGTCTTTCATGCATTCATCCAACATTCCCTTAGTGTCTGCTCTATATCCTGTCCTGAGCAGGGTGGGGACCCTGCACTTGTTGAAACAGCTGTGGGCCCTGCTCACATGGGGCTCCCAGTTTAGTGTGGGAATCAGACCCATCACCAGATGGAGACAGGCCAGAGTCACAGCCAGGCTGTAATGAGGGAGGCACAGGCTGAGGGGTCAGGGCTGGGATCGGGGGAGCACAGGGGCCTTCAGGAGCAAGAGGAGGTGACTGGCCCAGGCTGGGGGGAGTCAGGCAAAGCTTCCTGGAGGAGGTATTAACTAGGCAAAAAGGCAGGGAAAAGAATTTCAGGCTGGGGGGAATGCCTGTGCAAAGGCATCAATCCTGTTCAGTCATTAACCTATAACTGTCATCATGTGCTGGCTGCCTCCCAGGGCAGTCTCTGGGCTAAGGGCAGGGAATTCATTGGTGAGTAAACAGGTACCCAGATCCTGGCCCGTGGTGCCCCCGTCTGGCCAGGTAGACCGACAATAAGGACATAATAGCTAAACTTTATTGATTGGAACACTTACACTGTACCAGGCATAGTTTTAAACTATTTGCATATACTTTCTCACTTAATGGTAGGGTCCACTTTTATCCCCATTTTACAGATGATGCAAGTGAGGCACGGAAGGGTTAAATCTCATACCCCCTCATACCCGAGGTCACCAAGCTGGTAAGTGGGTGAGCTGGGATCTGAGCTGAGGTGTCTGCTCTAGTCTGTGCTCTCACCCACCATCCATGCCAGTTCACAAATAGCCACAGGACTCAATCCTGAATTATGACTGTGAGATGTGCCAAGAAGTTACCAGAGCACATGGCTTCGTCCAGAAGGTCCCCGAGGGAGGGACATCCTAGAGGTGGGTGGGAAGGCGTCCTTGACCCCAATGAAGCTGGTTGAAGAGAGGCACCCACTGGTGCCCACTCCCAGACCCACGGGCCTCCTACCTTGGTCTTGTCATCAACCACTCGGAGCCCATCGGCTGACACCCACAGGACGGACTTCACAGACTTCCGGCCCATCTGGATGGAGGAGGAGGACAGAGGGCATGGTCAGGGCTGCCTCTTCCAGTCTGACCTTGCCCCTTCCCTGCTCCAGCCCCTCACTCACCGCCTTCAGCTTCTTCACAGCATCTTCACACACATGCATCCCCCGAGACTCCTCTACCTCCACGTGGCCCAGGTACTTGGTGGGGAGGGGATGGGAGAAATAAGCACAGTAATTAATAATTCCTGGTGTTCACTGAGCCACTGCAATGCATCACACAATGTCTTAAGCACATCATATGTATTGCCTCATTTACTCTGCACCTCAGCTCTACAAGGTGGGTACCTCATTCTTATCCCAGGAACACTGGGATAAGCACAGCATGTAGTAGTGATTCCCACCCTGCCTCTCTCCCTAGGCCTTCTTAACATGTCACTTGTGTCCTTCAGAGTGCCAGTGTCTGCATCTATACCTGAAGACTGACCCCATGCAATGACTGATGGGAGCTGGGGTACATATGTCCCAGCTCCCTCACCCCATGGGTGGGAGGCTCTGTTTTCCAGAATTCTCTAGTGGCATCAAGCTCAGTTACCAACAACTATAGTTTAGTGAGACACCCTTTATTAGCTGCCTTCCCTTCTTCACTCTCACCAGCATTTCCTGTACTTCTCAGTGGACTCTTCACACTTAAGGTCCGCTTCTAGGGGAAGGGAAACTAAGGCGGGGCATCCTCTGTTGTCACCCAGCCAGGAAGGGATGGAGTGGGGATTTGAACCTAAATCCTGCTGTCTTCCTTATAAAGTATAGTCTGTGTTGTGAAGGATCATGGTGGTCTAAACCAGAAAGCACTTAACAGCAGAGGGTTTTGCAAATGCTACATAATTTTTGTGACCTTCCAGTGCCCCCTGTAAATTGTGAGCTCCCACATAACTGCGTCACTCCGGGCAGAATGCGACCCCTCCCCTGTCAACCCCGCCCCAGATAATATTTTCCTGGTACCAGAGAATGTGTCCTGGTTTTTAACCCCAACTTTGAAGGACCCACGTCATGGGGTCCTGCTTCTGCAGGATCCACAATTCTATGAGGATGTGAAGTCTCTTCCACATAGAACAAGGTCTCAGCCAACTCACCCGGCACAGACACGCATGCGCACAGCGAACCGCTGGTACACAGCCGCGGCCCCGCCCACGCGAGCCCCGCCCACTCACCCTGACCTGGAAGCTGCACGTGCCCTTGCGCACCGCGTCCTCATCCGCCTGCCACTGGTGTGGGCGCGACGCCTCGGGCACATACGCTGGCTTCCGCCTCCGCAGGCTCTGCCGTAGCTTGTTCATAGTGCCCACCTCGTCTGCTGACAAAGGACAGGGGTGAGAGTCAAGGCGAGGGTGAGTCATGGGGCTCAAGGTGGGGGGACACAGTGCTCAGGGAGCATGGGGTCAGATAACATGAGAGTTGGGTAAGAGGGTTAGGGGATCACTGGGTCAGAGGACGTGACATTCAGGGGACCAAGAGCAGTCAGTAGACACCAGGAAAGGGGACGCTAAGGCAGGGGAGTGGGAGAATCAGCAGTGGGGATTCAGAAGATGTGGGACTAAGGGGAAAGGAGGTCTGGGGTGGAGGGGCTGTGAGTCACAGGTTTGAGGGGTCTGGAGATTGGGGATGTGACAGGCAAGAGGCATGAGGATCCAAACTAACAGGAAGTTAAGGCAGTAGAGGGCACGGGGGGTAGAGGGCATAGAAGTCAGAGGTCATGAAGTCAGGGATTTTAGGGGTTTGGGGTCAGGGGGTGAGGTAGTCAGAGGGCAAAAGTGTTGGGAGTTGCATGGGTCCCATGTGGGGGAACCCAGGTCCAGAGATTGAGGTCCAGAGCCCAAGCCAGAGGGTATCGGGGGCAGGAGCTGGTCTCTGGGACCCTGAGCTTCCTCCCCTCTGAAAACTGTGTCAACCCCAAGGCACCCAGGGTGGGGCTGCACCTGCAATGTCAGAGGTAGCGGTGAGGGTGGAGGTGGCCAGCCACTGAGACAGTCTTCCCTGACGAAGAGTGTCTTCGCTGACTGATAAGCCATCCTGACAGTCCTAGGAGGCTGAGGGGAAACCCCAAACAGAGCACCAACAGGAGATGGGGACTTTGTGCATGTGCAAGCAAGTGTGCAGTAGGTGTGTTCCCGGGTGTCTAGATCTGAGCACGCAGCTCTTGTCTGTGAGCGTGTGTATATCTGAAGGCTGTACAGGAGGACGCAGGTCTGAGAATGGCTGTTGTGTGTGTCTGTGAACTGCTGCCCATGGCGGGGGGTGGTCTGTGTCCAAGAACGTGGTTGTTGTCTGTGAGTATAGGACCCTGAGGCTTGTTGCTGTACAGTATCTATGTGTGAGAGTGGCGGTGAGTATGAATGTTATGTGAATGTGGGGATGGATCTGTGTTTGAGCATGGAGCTGTTGTTTTTGAAAGTGTGTCCGTAACTGTTGTCTTTGAAGCTGTGTGTCCATGTGAGGGTGTGGCAGTTGTCTTTGATGACTGTTGCCCATGACAGTGTGTGTCTGTGAGAGTTACCCAGAGCACCGTGTCTGTTCAGGAGTGTGGTTGTTGTTGGTGAGGCTATGTGTCTGTGGCTGTTGGTTGTGAGGGTGTGTCCGAGTCAGATCATGTGGCTGTTGTTGCAGAGTATGGTTCCATGAGTGTGGTTCTGTGGGTGGGGCTGTATGCGTCCCTGTGTCTGTGAGGGTGTGTAAGACTGTGAGCTTATTGTCTTCGAGAGTGTGTTCATGTTACTTTTGAGGGGGTGATTATGTGAGAATGTGGCTGTGGTCTGAGAGTGCTGAGTATTATTTGTTTTTTTTTGTTTGTTTTTTTTATAGAAGTATAGTCAGTTTACAATGGTGTGTCAGTTTCTGGTGTACAGCATAACAGTTCAGTCATACACATACATACATATATTTTTTTCACGTTCATTTTCATTATAGGTTACCACAAGATATTGAACATAGTTCCCTGTGTTGTACAGTATAAACTTCTTGTTTATCTATTTTATATATAGTAGTTAGTATCTGCCAATCTCAAACTCCTAATTTATCCCTTCCCACCCCCTTCCGCTGCTAGTAACCATAAGTTTGTTTTCTATGTCTGTGAGCTGTCTCTGTTTTGTAAATAAGTTCATTTGTCTTTTTTTTTTTTAGATTCCACATATTAGTGATATCATATGGTACTTTTCTTTCTCATTCTGGCTTACTTCACTTAGAATGACAATCTCCAGGTCCATCCATGTTGCTGCAAATGGCATTATTTTATTATTTTTTATGGCTGAGTAGTATTCCATTGAGTATTATCTGTGAGACTGTGTCTGTGTGCAAAAGTGTAGCCGTTTGTGAAGGCAGGAGCACACATGTGCTGTCTGGGAGGCTGTGTCCGCTGGTGAAAGTGTGGCTGTTGTCTGTAAAGTGCGGGTCAGTGTGTGTTGTCAGGGAATCTGTGTGAGAGTGCTCCCTTAAAACTCACTGAGTCTGTATCTGGTGAGTGTCTGTGGTCGCCTGTGAGGGAGTCTGGGTGTTGTCTAGGATTGTGTCTGTATATTTGTGTGACCCTGCACCTGTGGGTGTGGGGATGTTGGTGTGTGTCTGAGTGTCCAAGTGTGAGTGTGTCTATGAACGCAGTCAGCAAGTGTGCAGGGAAGACATGTGAGGGTGTCCACTCACGAATGTGATTAAGCCTGTGTGACTGCAGGGACAGTTCCTCTGGCAGCGCTAGGCAGACCCACCCACTCACTCAGCTCTTGCCCTGTTCCCAGCTGGCCACTCACCTGGCTCCGTCCTGGAGGTTTCAGGGGGCCCCAGGGCCCCAAAGGGGGCAGGGGGCAGATGCTGCTCAGGCCTCCTGGGTCCGCCCTGCCCAAAGGAGGGAGGAAAGTTGAGAAGCTGGCCTGGGGTGGGCTCAGTCCCCAACCTCACCCAGTCTTTGGACATCAAGCAACCCCCCTCCATCTCAGGATACCCTACGAGAGCCCTGGTTGTCATAGCAACTACTACTAAGGCGATCAGCCACCTGGTTGCAATGAGTAGATGTGTTTCGGAGGCATGTGTTGGGGATGTCCTGGCCTCAGGAGGCCCTCAGTACCCAAGGGGCTGGTGTGACAGGGAGTGGCCTTGCCCTCTAGACACACGTCCAGGGCTGTACACACACATACAGTCACGTGTATCCAGGCAACTCCTGGTTCCACTTGTCCCCAGCCCCTGTACATTTAGTTACACACAGACACAACCACAGCTACACACATCGGATCACACAGCTACGCATCAACAGTCACAGCCACTATAAATATATGGCCACATACCTATGTTTGCAAACACATAGTCTCTACTACAGATGTCTGTCCATGGGCATTTAGATTCCCAGCCTGCCTTGGTGCTGCCACAGACATCTGGGCATATCAGCCACTGATATCTGGTCACTTCTGTTTTCTCTGCCACGTACAAAGAGCTGGGTCCAGGCACACCCAGTGGGGCAGCCCATGTACAACCACACCCAAGGATAGTTGTTTCCTCAGGTACCCACGCAAGATACTCATGTCACAGACTCACCCAAGGAGAAGCACACCCAGCCAGAGGTCACCTGTCAGCACCAAGTCACATACACTGGTCACACACAGCTCCCCTGCTGCCTGTGGACATCTGGTCATGGATGCATGCAGACATACTGACAAACACGTGGTTGCACCCAGCCACACCCAGCCCCAGCACATGTGTTTAATCATCAGCAGACACACAACTGCCCAAGGACACTCAACCCCAACTGGATCAGTCACGCCAGCACACCTTTTTGGTGACACACTGTCACAGTCACACATCCCAGTCACAGAGGCACACATTTGGTCACCGTCTCAGCCACACTTAGATGGACGGTCCTCCAGACTCTGTCCCACACAGAGACCCCAGTGGCCACGGCTCATGCATTAGAAAGAAACGGGCATGCACACTCAAGACATACAAACAACCATTCAGAGACAGCTGTCCCCAAGGACAGCCACCCTCAGACAACAGCCAGACAGTCAGTGGCTCAGAGTCATAGCCGTACACATTTCAGAAGCAGTCACGTATGCAAAGTCACACAGCATCAGTGTCCACAGTACCCAGCCAGATATCCCGGTCATAGTGCATTTATCCACAGTCACCCAACATGCCGTCCCCAGCTGTACCATGTCATAGCATCACAGAGGAACACAGTCTCTCCTCCTGCAAACACGTAAGTCCCACAGACAGGTATGGGGCCCCATGTGGACCAACACACAAGATCTCACACAGCACATGATTTCCATTCCCCACACACAAGTGCACAGTCAGGTATATGCTCTAAATGCAGTGACCCCGACAGAGCACTTTTATAGCTGTGTTTACACAGAACAGGGTTCCAGATAGAGCCACGTATACAGTCAGGAAACAGTCACTCTGTCACTAAATCACGCAGATTCAAACGTAAGTAGCCCAGCACACATTCAGGGACACACACACCCCGGCCCCAAACAGCCACACAGCTATAGACACACACTCTTATAGACCACGACACAGATACGAGTACCCAGAGTCACTCAGGGTCACAGACATGCACGGTCACACACAGACATGGAAGCCAGTCACATACACCCACCCCCAGAAACACACACAATTACCTGGTGCCACCACACATAGACACCTACAGCTTGAGTCACACGCAACGAAATAACCCACTATTAATAGTCCGTTGGGGTTTCAGACCCCAAGTCAAATATGAAACCCAAATCACACATACACAACTATAAATGCATACAGTCACTCAGTATCAACACACAGAGCTAGATGCAATCATTTACACAACCCTGGTCACACAGAGATATGGCTGTGAACACACAAACACAAACATACAAGTCAGAGTGCCAGCACACAACCTGTCACGTAAGCACAACGTAACTTCGTATACAATGGCAGTCATACACTCAGAGTTGCCAGCACAGTTGTGTGTCCCACAAACACGTGTGTGACACACACATAAAATCAGTTATAGACACAACCACAAACATTTGAAGTCATTAGGACAGTCGCACATGGACATAGAGTCATAGACACAACTCCACTTACAGTCACAACTCCACTCACATCTTCAGTCAGCCACACACATGCCCAACCCCAGACTCAACAGATATACTGTCACATACCTACTTATAGTTACTAAGACACATACATGGGTTCACAAAACACATAATCACAGACACAACCACATAGCCACAGCCATGCCCACATGCAAACACAGACAGACTAAAAAGTATAGGGTTCTGCACAGTGAGGAGCTATCATACGCACATACACAGTCACACAAATGCTGGGGTCACACACAATCACAGACACTATCAGACACAACCACAAGCACGAAACACACATACAAGATTCCTCATAGTCACCAACTACAGCTCACACACATACACACACAGGCAGTCACAGTCACAAAAACACAGGGTCACACTCTTAGCCACCTCCCCATCGCTTGCTTTCCCCTTCCCCCCAGGTAGAACACACAAAGCCGCCGACACCGCAGACGCTGCGGACAGACAGGGCTGCACCGGGTCCCTGGGGAGCCGCCCCCTGGCCCAGCCTGAATCCTAAAGCCTGGGGGGCCAGAACCAGGAGGGGAAGGCGGCGCATTGTCTGCGGGTGGGGCCCCTCCCAGACAGCTGGGAAGCCCCAGGGACAAAGGGGGTGGCCCAGGAGACCCGTGCCCTGGGACCCTTGACTAAGCCCTTGATGGGGGTTGCCTGAAATTTCCTTTATTTTATTTAGGCTTGATGGGGCGGAGGCGGGGAGTCCCAGGCACAGAGAGCTTGTTTTGAGAAGGGGCTGTTCCTGGGACGCCGCCCAACGATTGGGGGGGATGCTATGCCCAGGACGCCTCTGAGGCTTGGGGACAGACTGTGCCTGGAATCTCCCAGGCCTTGGCTTGGTGGGGAAACTGCCCAGGGACCCCATCCTCAAGACCTTGCCTAGAGGGTTGTTGTGCTCAGAGACCTCCTTTCCTCAGGCAGGGAGGGGGAGGATTGCGTTTCGTCTGGAATCCCCTCCTGGAGGCCTTGTCTTGAAATAGGGGTTGTGTCCCAGACCCCAGACCCAAAACCCTGCCTAGGGAGTTATACCTAGAATCTGTTCCCCTGTCTTTGATTTTTTTTGAGGGGGAGGTCTGAGTCTGGGATCTCGGTCTCCACGGCCTTGGCAGGAGAGGGCCTGTGCCTGAGACCCCTGTCTCCCAAGATTTGGCTTGGTCGGGAGCCTGTTCCTGGACCCCCACCCAGGACCACCCTCCCCAGCCTTGGCACCCTCTCTTCAGCCGGGCGCCACGGCCGCCTCCCACCCTACGCCACATCAGCAGCGGCGCCGCCCCCCACCCGAGCCCCCCTCTCCCGCCCTTCTCACGCTGGCCGTCGCGCTGCGGGACATCCAGGGCCCAGGCGCCCCCGCCTCCCGCGGCCCCGGCTGGGCCTGGATCCCCGAGTGCTGCTGCTGCTGCTGCTGCTGTGGCGGCGGCGGCAGCTCGGTCTGACGCGGGCCGGGGCCGGGGGCCGGGGGATGGTGCGGGATGCACGCGCGCTAGCCTGCTCCACTCCCGAGAGGATTCCGTTCCAGGGGCGGGGGAGCGCCCCTCCCACCTCTGCTCCCCGCCCCAGCCCCGCCCATTGGCCCGCCGCCTACTGGATATGCAAAGAGACCCCACCCCTTGCCTAGCAGGCCACGCCTGCAGGCAAATATGACCCCACCTTCCCGGTGTGGCCACCACCCCGCCACGCCCATTGGCCAGACCTGGGGCTGAGCACGCACGTGAACCGCGCTGACACCTTCCCCCAGGGCCATCCCGGAGTGGGGTCCCTTCCCCTGTGACCCCTGACCTCAGATCCTTTTATGTTCCGCGTCCGAAAGATTTGCTTCTGGAGGCGCCTCTCCGTCCCACATCCCCAAACCTTCCAGCTAACCCCACGGTTCTCCCAGCCCAGCGGGGGCGGGCAGAAGCGGTGACGAGGCATTTTTTGCAAGGAAGGGGAGGGGGAGTGAACAGACCCCAGTGTCCTGGTGCGAGATCGGTTTAGCTTTGGGGGCGTGGGCACCAGGCTGGGCCCGGGCGCTGTTCGGTCCACAGAAGCGCCCCCGCTCCCGCCCGATCCTGTGGGTTTGGCATAGCAGCTGCCAGTGGCATTAAGGCCCATTAGCAAAAGCGTGGTTGCTGGGAGCCAAGGCAGGGGGGAGGGTAGCCAGGAGGCTGGGAAGTGGTGTGTAAGTGTTTTGGGGGGGGAGGCCTACTCAGCTGCCACAGCCTTCAGAGCAGGTGGTGAGCACGTGCGGGAGGGGTGGGGTGGGGGGTGGATAGGGAAAGGGGAGAAGGAGGTTCCCGGCAACAGATGGCCCAGGCAGGACTGGGGCTTTCAGACAAGAGGGTGGGAGGAGGCTGGCCATCTGCACCTGGAGGCAGCCTGCGAACTCCTCCTCCGCCCCCCCCCCCACCTAGTGTAGAGAAAAGAGCTGGGGAAGGGGAGGGTCACTTTTATTAGGACTGAAGTTTCAAACACTGCCCCCCTCAAGCCCTCCCCAACACACAGGGTGGAACTGGGAGAAGGCAGCTGGTGGAAGGGTGAGGGAGGCAAAGGTGAGGGCTGCCTCCACCAACCACCATCCCTCCCCTTTCACTAGCCACATCTGTGGGAGACCCAAGGCAGGGGTGAGGGGCTTCTCCTCTTGAGGAGTCTGGCTGTCTATGATGGTGTGCACAGGGGCCTAAGGCTCTCTCAATTGTTGGCAGAAATAAATTACTACCTGGGTAGAGTTTCTGGATCCCCACTTTGGAGTGGGGAGAGCAGGATATGGGGGTATGAAGCTGGGAATTCCCTAGTCCCAGGGTTCCCTTGAGCAAGACTGGAAAGCCCAAGGTGGGTCCCCAGACCTGAAGCTGAGTGGGAAGAAGGCCTCATAGCCAGAGATGGCCTGCTATGGGGCCAGAATCCCGAGATGCAGGCTCTTTGAGGGGTCTGAGCAGATGTCCCCTCTGGTCTGGAGGCTTTGGGCAGTGGCTATGCCTGGCGGCTGGCCCAGTAGCGGTGGTAGGTGTCCTGGAAGAGATCCCGGCAGGCGATGTGGGCACGGAGGCGGGCGCAGGCCAGGAAGGCGCCTGCCAGCTTTCGGTGCAGGGCATAGGTCTCCTCAGGCGGTGGGCGAAGCCGGTGCTGCAGCAGCACAGGGATGAGGCCCTGCACACGGCGGGCATTATCACCAGCCCCAAAGTCGTAGGGGCCCTGGGTGGCGAAGGGCTCCCCCAGGATCATCACTGCCTCCACGTGGGCATCTGAGAATGCCTAAGGGTGGGGGAGACCAGAGGCACCCAGTGTGGACATACAGCCCACTGGGACTATATGTCCCAGGGACAGGCAGCCCTCCATTCCCCCAGTATAAACACAAGCCCCCAACTCCCCAAAGAGTAATAAGCAGCCTCCATTCCCAGACCCCCGGTATCCACCAGCAGTCCTCCACTCCCTCCCTCTAGAATAGGTAAGTGGTGCCCATTTTCTCAGGGTTCCTGAGTAGCGAAGCAGCCCCCACCCCCCCTCTCCTCCCCAGAGCCCCCAGTAGAGATAAGCAGCCCCCTTAGAGTTCCCCATTCATCCCCAGTAGAGACAAGGAGCTCCTCCCCAAGAAATACCAGTCCCTACTCTCCTAACCTTGGTTTCAAAGCCTGTGAGGAATTTGAGGTCCCTTGATTTCTGCAGGACCTGGTCTCTGTCTCCATTGGCTGCAGCCATCACCACCTGGGGAGATGGATGTGGGGCCCAGGGTCAGAGAGGTTCAAGGAAGGGTCTGGAGATGGGAGCCCGAAGCCTGGCCCAGCCCAAACCCACTTCCATTCTCATCTACCAAAGCCCTCTCACCTAGAGGCCTCTCCCTCCCCACCTTACTGTCTGTGTCTCTTTCAAGACTGTTTCAGAGCCTGGGGCTGGGGTGATCAGGGGTTCCCACCGGGCTGGGAAGGCAGAGTCTGCCTGGAAACTACAACAGTGAAACAGCACAGAGGAAAACGGATGTCAAGTGATGCCCATGGGTATAAACACTCAATTGGGCAAGAATGTGACCATGACCCAGAAGTGCCTCTGGGCCCACCTCTGTGATCATGTTTCCTGCAATGGACTTAGGAGCCCCATGAGGGCAGGGATCCTGGTTCGGTTTAGTCCCAAGTGGCACAGGGTCTGGCACTCAGGAGGCCCTTGGTGAAAACTGTTTAGCAAATCAGTGTTCGGAGCTAAGCAGCTCTCCAGCCATGTGGGAGGGACTGGAGTTGAGGACACAGGAACAGACACACAGATGAGGGAACCAGCCAGCTTTGGCTCCATCCTGGATTTGCCACTTGCCAGCTGACTACGGGCAGGTCACTTTGCCTTTTGGGCCTCCGCTTTCTCATCTGTGAAGTGGGGATGATGAAAGGATCTTCCTGGCGGGATTTGGGGAGGATGAAGGAGGTGTGTCTGCAGAGCGCTCAGCACAGTACACTTGGGTAGGAAACACCACAAATAATATGAGCTACTACTGTTAATAAGAGGTGGACATGGGGGTCCCTATTTCACAGAAGAGGAAATAGGCCTGGAGTAGGGACTAGCAAGGCGGGGAGTGGAACTGGGACAAACCCTGCACCACGGAGTTGTCCCTTCTTGGGAGGAAGGGGAACACAGGATTAAATCTGGCAGTTCTGTTCTGTCCCAGCTCCCCCTGCCTGAGCCTGTCTGGCCATCTGTCATGCCTATGGTCCTCGGGGGCCAGTGTGACAGGGCTTTTTTAAACTGGTAAAGGCTGGGACGGTGGCAGGAAGGCCACACTTAAACAGGCCTGTAGTGCGGAGGGGCACGGGATGTCCCAGCTACCTAGAAAGGCCCCAGCTTTGTACCTCAAGGGGACCTGCAGAGAGGGCCCCCAAGGAACCTGTGAGTGTGTGTGTGGGGGGTGTTACCAGCTCCTTCCTGTCCCCATTTAAGGGGTGGCCCCACCATCCTCCAGTCCTCAAGCCAGAGCCCTGGGCCTTGTCCCTGACACCTCTCTTCCCCACACACCACCTCCCTGGGCTCCCTGCCTGTCTTAAAAGACCACTTGTTATTCAGGGGTTTTCTAATTCTATGTCCCTCCCCTGCTCCAGTCCCTTCCATGACCTCCCAGGGCACTCAGATGAAGTACAAGCTGCCGAGCATGGCTTTAGAGACCTGGAGCAGTGGGTTCCAGCCTCACCGCTGGCTCCTGCTCCATCCCCACTTGCCTGCCCAGTCTGAAAGTGAACTTCCTTTTGGTCCTCTAGGACCTTACTACTCAGAGTGTGGTCCTTGTACCAGCAGCTCTGGCATCACCTGGGAGCATGTCAGAAGGCAGCATCTTAAGCCTAACTCCAGACCAGAATCTACATTTTAACAGGATCATGGTGAGGGGTGGGTTCTCATCCACATTAAAGTTTGAGAAGTGCTGCTCTAATGGGAATATCCCATCTCAGCCCTTGGCCTTTGCACATGTGATCTGTTTGGAATACCCTCCGAGCCTCTTCTTGATTGGTCTCCTCATCCTTCAGGTCTCAACTCTTGTCTTCTCCTCCAGGTAGTCCTCCCTGACCCCCTAGGCTGGCTGGGCTCCTCCTCCAGTCTCCTCAGTCCCCTGTGCTTTTCCCACCCCAGCCTTGATCACCCTGGGTCCTTTCTGTCTGTCCTCCTACTGGACTGTGAGTTCTGTGAAGGCAGAGATCTGGATTTGGATTGGTCACTGTTGTCCCCGATATCGCCCAGAAGAGGATTGGGCACAGAGCGGGGTCAGAGAATGTCTGAATTGATGACTCCATGATTAGAAGACCCAGCTCCAATGTCTGATCTCCACAAATTAATGAGATGGTGTTTTCTGTGGCCTCTGAGACAGATCAACCCCAGCAGGTGGGAAGGACAGGCAACATAAAGTGAGGAAACACTTCCTGAGGAGAAAGCTGCCCCCTAGGGAGCCCCCAGCGGGGAGGTATGTGAGCACAGGGCTGGAGGCCAAGGCCCTGGATAGCACGCCGGACATCGGGCATCAGGCATCGGGAGGGGACGGGATGGCCGTTGTGGGCCTCTCTCTTAGGTGGGGGCTCGTTGAGGGTTGGGAGCATGCACTCGGAACCCAGACTCCCTGAGTGTGAATCCCAGCTTTGCTGTGACCTTGGGCAAGTGACTTACCCTCTCTGGGCCCTTCTTACTTAATCTGTAAAATGGGGCTAAAAATTGTCCTGACCCCCTAGAATTGCTGTCTGGTGTAGATCAGTTACCACATGCACAGCACTTAAAACAGGACCTGACATAATTATTAAGTGCTTAGGATTTGTTAGCTGCTATTAATATCATTATTATTTGTTTATTACTCCCAGACTGTATTTCTCCTTTTTGACAAACCTTAGTGTTTAGCTTGAGACTCGGCCTGTCAGAGTTGGGGGGACTTACCTCAATGTAATGGTCTGTGAATTCGGTCCCAAATTCCCGGCTTGCACCAAAGTCCAGCAAGGTCACCTGGGAATGAGGGGTGGTGAAAGGAACACTAGGAGTCCACCAGTGCTCCCCATTGTCTGTTGGGGGTGTCCGTCTCTTTCTCCCCACACGCTGTCCCTCCTGCCAGCGTCCCTGCCAGCTGCCTCCCTTAGCTACTGGCCTCTGATCTCCACGCTTCCAGTCTACCCTTACATGAAGCCAAAGGGACCTGGCTTTGATTTTTTTTGGTCTTAATTGTTTTCACATTAACACGTTTTAGGCACAGAGAAAAAAATCTGGAGAATAATAAAATATATGGAAAAGTAAAATGAACACCCACAAATCCCACCACCCTGCTTAAAATACGATATACTACCAATCTAAGTGGCGGCTGATCCTACCTCTCCCATGTCCCCACCCTCTCTTCCAGGGTCATCACTTTCCTGACATTATTATTATTAAGTTAGTTCCTGAAATTCCTATGCATGCATTGCTACATTTTCTACATAGATGTGGACTCGTGAATGACACATAGCAATGTTTTGCGTATTTTAAAGCTTCATATAAATGGTATTTATGGTAGTTATCCTGCAACGTCTCAAAAAGGTTTGGCAGTTCATCAGCCTCAGTGCTCCAGCTCATTCATTCACTTTTTTCACCACCAGGTAAGATTTTGTTGCCTGAATATATCACTTTATCTGGTTGACGGGCACTGTAGTTGTTTCTGGGTTTTGCTATTAGAAGCAGTGCTCCATGAACACATGTGTAAGTTTCTCTACGACAGTGGAGTTCAAACTGTTGATTACAACTCACAGTAAGAAATGCAGATTATACTGCACACCAATGCACCTGCACATATAAATATAAAATAAAAGTGTCCCGAATAATACAGATCCCTCCCATCTGCAACACATTCTATGCCTTTAAAAACAAAATCTGCTGTTGAGACCCAGTAAGTTGACGTCAGGACTCATATCACCCCAACACCTCCCTGGGGTGTGAGCCTTGGCGGGATGCTGCGTGTCTGTGCACGTGGGGGGAAGGGGTGGCAAGGGACTGAGGCTAGACTTCAGCGGGGCCATGTCACACTCGGCACAGGGCTCACTTAATCCTGAGGGTGTTAGGAGCTGTGGAAGGGACAGCTTGTCCAAATTCGTGTTTTAGAAAGATCTGTCTGGGGACCGAATGGTACAGACCACTTTGGAGAGCCATTTGGCAGTCACGCCTGCTGGGAGTCTTTTAGTCCAAACTCACCCCCCAGGCCCGTGTCCTTTGCCAGGAATGCTCTTCCCTGCTCCCCAGATGGTTGTCCTCCCCTGGTCTTTCAGGCTTCAGCTTCCTTGTCCCCACCCACTCCAGGCTGGGTCAGCCACTTTCCCTGGCTTCCCACTGCCCCCTGTGCCTCCTGTGCCTCCTGCATCACTGGCCCCTCTGGCTTGTGCTTCCCCATCAAGGTACTAATTACTCTAGGTCATATTGCCTGGTGATGGGTCCCCGCATTGGACTGGGAGCTCTGGGAAGGCAAGGATCAGGGCTGTCTTGGCATCATTGTCAAGAGGCAGTAGGTGCTTGGTATGTTCTAAATGAAGGACAGGTGGGGTCATGATGACTGTCTTCCAGAAGCTGTGCCCCTCTTCTCTGCTGCCATTAGGAAGCCACTGCTTAGCCAGGGACTCCATTTCCCAGCATCCTTGGCACCTAGACTAGCCATGTGACCAGTTCTTATCAATGGAATGGTGAAGGGAATGATGGGTCATTTCTGGCCAAAGCAGTTAGCCAGGGGGTTATCCTGTCAGCCTCTCTTTCCCCTTCCACTGGCAGGAGAGCCTTTCAAACCTAGGAGATGGCACACTCACAAAAGGGAAGGAGCCTGGGTCCCTGAATCACTGCCTGGGGGAGGGCCACTCTGGCCTATTATGTGGGTAATGAACTATTGTTGTGTTGCGCTACTGAAATATCGGGAAATATCTGTTACAACAGCTAATGTGCCCTGCCTGATACACGTCACAAGGAACCAACCTGATGGCTGGAGGCGTCATACAGGAAGTTGGCCCAGTTGGGGTCCGTCTGCATGAATCGGAACTCAAACAGCTCCCGGAGACACAGCCTCAGGAGCTGGAAGCAGATCTAGGGTGGGGAGGAGTAACAGACATCTCAGAGTCACGTGCCCCTGTAAAACCCTCTGTGGCCTGGAGAGGGACTGTGGGTCTGGCCAGCCCTGCCAGCCCTGCCCTGGGGCAGCACCCTCCCTACTGTCCCACAAGACCATGTACCTGGTTCCGGACTTCCTGGCTCAGGCCCTGGCACTGGTCCAGGGGGACTCCTCCGGCCAACTCCATGCCCAGCACCCGTGTTGTGCACAGCTCCTGAATCACGGCCGGCACCCGAAAGAAGGGGTCGCCTGCCAACAGCTGCCTGGGGCAGGTGGGAGGGAGGCGACAATACTTCATGCTCTGGGCCCCTGTGGCCCTGCTTGGAGAAGACTTTCTTCTCCAAGAAGTCTTCCATGAATAGTCTATGTCTTGCCTTCCCTCTTCCCCTCCTCTTTCTTCTGTCTGCCCTGACTGATGGCCAATACCTGGTTGGACTGACATTCATGCAGACATTTCATTCATTCACTCATTCATTCATTCAACAAATATCTCCACATCACCTACTCTGTGCCCCCGCCTAAGCTGGGCGCTGTTGGAGACTCAGTTACCACTTTCTTACTGGAAACACTTCTCTGACTTCTGGCCACCCCAAGAGGAGCTCAGTGTATTAAGCTTGATGAGTGTTACTTTCTCATCAACTTATTAATTAGTCCATCCAAAAAACAGTCACTGAGGTACAAATCTCCAAGTCCATAGTGATACTTGTTGGCCACTCCCTGAAGTCATTACTCTGCACAGTGGCTAATAAAGGGAAAGAACCCTTCTGGGTGTCGTCCCTGTGCTGGATGATGCTGGGTGACAGAGCAGTGATGAGCCCCAGGTGTGCTCCCCCACACACACCAGAGACCACATGCTAACGAACAAAAAGACCAGTAATAGACTGAGGTAAGTGTGTCAACGTCGGATTTGGAGGCAAAGAATGTGAGTAGGGATCTACCTGTGGGACAGCTGGAGCTGGGGGGAGGGGGGGACAGGGAGATGGGGAGGGGCCAGAGAAATGATGTGGGGCTTATTCTAAGAGCCCTGGGGAATCCGTGGGGAGGTGGTCTCCTCAGATCCCACTTCACACTCTCCTTCGCCAGATCTTGCTTTGGGGGCTTGTATTTTTTGTCCTTGTTTCTGGTTTTATTTATTTATTTAATTTTTTAAATGGAGGTACTGGGGATTGAACCCAGGACCTCATGTATGCTAGGCATGTGCTCTACCACTGAGCCACTGAGCTATATTCTTCCCCCGTCGTCCTTGTTTATAAAATCTCTAATGTTTGAACCGCTCCTCATGGGCCAGCCCTCTGCTGAGCATTGAGTCAGACCATTCATCCTTGCTGTTCCTAAGGAGGATATTCTCCTGGGGCCACTCTGCAGATTAAGGCTGTCCAGCCTGTAAAGGGTGACCCTGGACTGGATCCCGACTGGATCCCACATCTGAGCCCATGCCCCTAACCGCTGCCTTCTACTGCCCGTTGTCTTGCTTCGTACCTACGGAGCTTGGCTCAACGTGCGGGCCACGCTCCACACAGTGGCAGACGTCACTGGGGTGTAGTTAGTTGCTGCCTACCACGATGCTTCTAAGTTACAACCACTGTTCCACAAAGATGCAGTTCATTCATTTTTGATGCTGTATGATATTTTGCTGATGAATAGACCACAATTCATACATCTATCCTGCTAAATGACTCTGAGAGATTTAGACTGTTTCCAGTTTGGGGCTACTGCTGCCCTGAGTATTCTGGAAAAATATGAAGGTGTGTACTGGCATAAATGTCCCTAGAGTATTTAGCCAGGGAGGCACCTGCTGGGTCATATGGGAATATTGAGCCTTGATGATGACAAACCACTCTCAGAAATACTTGTATCAAATTCTCCTTCTGTCCACAGTGTATAAGGGATGCCTGGGAGCCCTGTTCTCTCTAACTCTTGACACAGACTGACTGCTTCATCTTTGCTAGTCCAGTAGGCGTAACGGTATCTCGTGTGACAGAGTGCCTGTGGACAAGTCCATCTCCCCCACCAGCCTGCAGGGGTTCTGTGTCCCATTTGACAGATGAGTAAGTAGAGACATCGAGAGAGAAGAAGTGACCTGCCTGAGCTCACAGACAAGGACACAGGGGAATGAATGAAGTAGTGAGGGAAGGGATGGATGGATGAACAAATGAATGAAAAGAGTCTGTCAGCCCCACCCCAGGGCTCTAGTTGCCAGAGGCTGTGGGGGCACCCACTTCCTTCTCAGGCTGGGAGGAGAGCTGGAGGGAGGAAGGGGGCCTCCAGGGGCCTGTAGGGGTCTCAGCTCACCTGAAGTTCTGGGCACAGGCCGCCTCACGACGGTAGTCACACTCCCAAGCCATCTCCCGCTGCAAGGCCTGCAGGCTTTGCTCGGCAAACAGGCCTGGAGTGGGGGGTGGGGGTGGGCAGCCATGTCAGTCAGGGAAGGCCACAGCCTGCCCCCTCCCCCGGCCCCTGCCCGACCCCCAGGCTCCCACTCAGGGGCATCTTCTCTTGCCAATTGTGTCTCTCACTCTCCGTCACCATCTCACTGTCCCTCACGCCTTTTACCTGCCTTGTTGGTCCACACGCTGCCCCTCCATCCTTCGTACAATGGCGGGCTCTCCAGAAGCTTCTCTGCTGGGGTCTCTTTCTCAGACACACATACCAGTCCTTTGGCATATTTCATAGTCACACGTGCCACCTCCTCTCTGTCCCTTTTTCATACCCTCTCACATGTCTCTCTGTGCTTCTTAAGTTTATTTCTAGGCCCAACTCTTCCTCACTCTCTCTGTCTCCCTCTTGCACATGCGTGCACACACACACACACCCCCTCCACCCCACTCCATTGCCTTCAGGCGCTGTCTCACATGCTGTAACACAAACGTGAGGTCCCACTAACTCTCCCTTCCTGCTGCTGTGGCCTTTTTCCAGACCCTCAGTCCCCCTCTGCACACCCTCTGTGTGTCTGTTTCTGGATTTGGGCCTGGGCTTTGGTGTTTCTGGGTCTGTCAGAATCTTTTGGTCTGTCTCTTTCTCACACGCCCTTATCCTGGGTGTCCCTCCCCACCTTAGTGTCCCTTCATTCTGTCGCGAACACCCAGCCTCACACACATAGTCACACCCTGCCCTGAGCTGCCCATTCCCCTTGTCCAGCCCCGTTCTCTCTCCCCAGGGCATCCGTCCCATGGTCAGGGGTGGAGTGGGTGCCTCACCCTCGGGCAGGGCCATGCTCATCTTAAGCACCGCCAGCAGGTTCTGGACATCGCTTTGGATGCTCTGGGCAACACCTGGGTACTATGGTGGGTAGGGGGGAGAAAGTCACAACTCTGGGGCAACCAGGTGCCCACCCCCCGCCCTGCCTCCCTTCTCACCTGGATCTTCACAGCCACCTCTGTCCCATCCCTCAGCACGCCCTGGTGCACCTGTCCGATCGAGGCAGCAGCAAAGGGCATCTCCTCCAAAGAGGCCATCTTGGCCTGCCAGTCCCTGCCGAGCTCCTCTTCAAGTACTCTCTGGGGAGGGTGGTCATAACCATTATCATCACGGTTTCAGGCAGCTGAGTTCACACCCCATGCTGAGACTTTTCCGTGTGAATAACCCCATTCACCACCCACTGGGCCCTAGGCCGAGCTCTCGCTGCTACCCCACTTTACAGATGAGCACACTGAGGCTCAGAGAGAGGTCTTTGGCCAAGGTGATGAGCCAGGCGCCAGCAGACCTGAGCCCACATTCCCGAGGCCGTGCGGGTTGTTACGGGCATTGCTATTATATATAATTAAGATTGATAAGAATCTTTCATTATACTCGTATATTGTGTTGTTAACTCAAAAGATAATGTGATAAGAAGACCTAAAATTTACAAAGAGCTTCCTGTGGACAGGGTCCTGTTCCGAGTGGCTCAGAGAGGGGCAGTGATTGCCCAGGGTCTCATGGCAAGGGAGCAAACAGACATCAGAAGGAAGGCAGGCAGCTGGATTTCGGATTCCACACCCTTACTAGAACAGCTCATGTCTCGGGCACTTACTCAGTGCCAGATGTTGTGCCAACCAATTTACAGACAATTTCTCCTTTAATTAAGAAAACAGTAATAATAACAGTTAACACACGCATGTCACTCATGGTGTGTTGGGGCCCTTCGAAGTGCTTTACATACGCTGATTTCCGTAACCCCACGATGGGGGCACTGCTTTCACTATCCCCATTTCACAGATGAGGTCACTGAGGCACAGTCCATATGTCTGAGATCACATAGGTAATAAGTGGCAAAGCTGGGGTTTGAACTCCCGAAGTCTGGCCTCTGACCACTGCCCTTCGCTGCCTCTTCAACAGCCCTGATGGAGCCCTGAGCCTGCCGGGGACTGGACTAAGTGCTCTGCACCATTCTCTCATTTAAGCATCACAGTAATCCTATGAGATGTGTGCTTGAGTGATCCCCATTAAACAGATGGGGAAACTGAGGCTCAGAGTCAGACAGGGAGTAGGGCTATGAAGCCCGGAGGGTGAGGTAGGTCGAGCACGCCTCCCTCGCCAGCCTTCCCCGGCTGGGCACTCACCAGCATCTGCCAGCGTGGCATGAAGTCGGCGCTCTGACGGACCCGCTCGAAGATGTGCTGCAGCTGGGGGCTGATGAAGCTGTTGTCTTGGGAGACAGTGGGAAGAGGGAAGGAGTGAAGTAGGAGGCCAGAAGGGGCCCCTGTGGGAGTATCTGAAGTCAGGGCTTGGTGGTGGATGGGGTGGGGGTGGAACTAATGTCAGGGCTCAGGAGTCGAGGGTCATGCTGTACCCTGGATGCTGAGCATTTGGCCAACCTTGAGGGCGGCCCCCCGAACTGTACACAAGGTCTGCACAATCCGCTCGGCATTGGCCTCCGACAGGAAAAGGCTGGATCCCGGCCAGGAGCCTCCCTCTGGGGTGGAGAGAAGAATCATTAGTATGGCAACCACAAAGATCATCATCACGACACCACTGCAGACCCACCAGAAGGGCTCAAGTGAAACAGACAATACCAAGTGTTGGCAAAGGCGTGGAGACCCTAAACGCTCACACCGCCAATCAGAGTGCCATGACCCAAGCCCTCTGGGAAACAGTGGGGAAGTTTCCAGTAAGGCACACACCTATACCCAATGCAGTTTCCCTCAGAGGTCTGTCCCCAAGAGAAATGCATAAATGTGTCCACCAGCAAATAGTCCAAGAAGGTTCACGGCAGTGCTATTCATAACAGTCCCAAACTAGCAACAACCCAAGTGACCACCAGCAGAAGGAACAGAGGAACTGGGGAATAATCACAGGGTGACTATTCCAGTAATGACTAAACAACCTGCAAGCACGACAGCAACAAGGCTGTTCTCTCTCAAACAGAACATTGAGCAAAAGAAGCCAGACACATATGAGGGTACGCTGTCCGATGACATTGGCATAAGGAGGAAAAAACAGGCAAAACTAATCTCGGGGGGTCAGAAGCCAAGACCACAGCTACCCTTGGTGGGGGGAGTGGCCAGGATGGGACCCGAGAGGAGCTTCTGGAGAACCAGGGCAGCGGTTCTCCAAGAGTGATCTGGGGAATCCCTGAGACCCTTCAGGAGGGTCTGTGAGATCAAAACTATATTTTTAATATATTATTTGCCCCTTTTGTATTCCCATTCACCCACAAATGTTCAGTGGAGTTTTCCAGAAGCTCTGGGACTGGTGATGATGCCACTGCTCTGACAGCAGAGAGAGAGAGAGAGAGAGAGAGAGAGAGAGAGAGAATCTGTGTGTGTGTGTGTGTCCCCTCTTGTGTTTAAAATTTTTTTCAGTTTTAATCTCTAATACAGCAAATATCCTTAAATATAACCCACAGAAACAAGCTCTTGGGGTTCTCATTCTATTTTTTAATAGCTTTATTGAGAGATCATTCACATTTAATTTACCCATTGCACAGTTCAATGGCATCTAGTATATTCAGAGTCATGCAACTGTCCCAACAACCAATTTCACAACATTTTCTTTCTTTTTTTTAAATGGAGATACTGGGGATTGAACTTAGGACCTCATGCATGCTAAGCAGGCGCTCTGCCACTGAGCTATTTCCACCTCCTTTCAGAACATTTTCATCACCCCAAAGAGAAACCCCGTACCTGTCAGCAGTTACCCCCTCCCATGTCCCCCACCCATCTCCCCCGAGCCCCTAGAAACCACTAATCTTTCTGTGTCTATTGAGTTTCCTCTTCTGGACACTTCAGATAAATGGAATCATACAATCATACAACATGTGGACTTTTGGATCTGACTTGTTTCCCTTAGGATAGCGTTTCAGGATTCAACCACAGGGGGAGGGTATAGCTCAGTGGTAGAGCATGCACAAGGTCCTAGGTTCAATCCCCAGTACTGCCATTAAAAATAAATAAATAGATAAATAAATAAACCTAATTACCTCCCCACCAACATAAATAAATAAATAAATAAAAGATTAAAAAGAAGAAGAAGAAAAAAGATTCAACTACATTATACCATAGATTAGTACTTCATTTCTATTTATGGCTGAATAAATATCCTTCTATGTGGATATAGCACATTTTGTGTATCCATTCCTCTGTTTGGTAAGGGTGTGTAGGGATTCTGAGACTAAAGAGTTTGAGAACGGCTGTTCAAGGGTTTCTTGATCTGGGTGCACAGATATGCCCACTTTTTAAAAACGAACCAAGGGGGTAGCGGTATGCTCAGTGGTAGAGCACATGCTTAGCATGCATGAGGTCCTGGTTCAATCCTCAGTACCTCCATTAAAAAAAAGAAAGAAAATGAACCAAACTGTATGTTTATGATGTGTGCACGGTTCTATATGCAAATTACATTATCATTTAATAAAGCATTTATTAAGCTTTTGTTTCATAAAACATTCATTGAGCTCTTTATTGAGGGTTCACCTTGTGCCAGGCAGAATTCTCAGTGTCTCTGTGGATTGTCTGGCTGAACCCCCGCAGTCTCCCCAGAAAGTAAGAACTACCAATGCTTTAATTTTCAAGATGAAGAAGCAAGAGATTCAGAGAGGTACAGTACCTGGTCCTGGGTCACACAGCACAAAAGTGGCAGAGCAGGGTGTAGACTCAGTCTGGCCTTACCCTAATCCTCCACCTCCCTCCAACTTTTTATTTTGAAAATCCGAACAGACAGAAAGGTTGCATTCACAGTATCACAAATAGCTGCACACCTGATTCAACATCTTAACATTCTGCCTTAACCTGGCTTATCTATGCATAGACAGTGTTACTTCGGCTGACCGATTAGCATGCAGTTGCACTCCACCTGTGCTAAGAGTAAGAATAATCCCCTACACAATCACAGTGCCAAAGTCACACCCAAGAAAACTGACACTAATTCTCTAATACAGTCATACTGATTTTCCCAATTGTCCCCAAAAGTCTTTTAGGGTCACTGTTTTCAGACTCATACCCAGTCATGGCTCACACATTCCAAATGTCAGTTAGTATCTCTCTAGTCTCTTTTGAATCTAGAATATCCACCCCTGTCTTTGTTTCCCAAAGTCGCCGGACTGGGGAATCTTCCCCATAAATTCTGATCTCTACACAGCTTGGTCCATCTCTGTTGTACCCAGACCCCCATCGGCACTCCTATGTTCAGCTTTCCTCTCTTGCTCACAGTTAGGAAGTCAACTCCACACGGCTTACATTTTTTACTCACCTGACATGCTGTGACACATGGCCACCCAGACAGCAGCTCTGCCCTATTCCAAGCACTCCAACATGACTCTAAGAGGTGCCTGTATTATCATCACCTCCATTCTCTGGATGAGGAAACTGGGGCTCTGAGAGGTGAAGCCACTTGCCCCAGGTCACACAGCAAAGCCAGGGTCACTCACCTGATTGTAGATTTCCTCCCGGCAGGGACTTCTTGGCCACCTCAGCCAGTGCCCCCAGCCCCAGGCTCACAGCTAGTCCTGGGGAGTGAGAGAGGAGCCTAAGCACCCATTTGCCTGGGCATCTCCTCCCCTCCAGCACCCACCCTCACTGACCCTCTCTCCTCTCTCTCTCTAAGCACACCTGCCTCCCAGCTGTTTGTAGTCAACTCTCTGCATCTCTGTCTCCAACTCAATCTCTTACTCACTCTCTCCCTGCTTGAGGTTCCCTTCAAGGTGAGGCCACCTCCTTCTCTATTCCTCTCCTTGTTTCTGGCTCCCGGGTCCACAGTTCTCACCCTTGGCTGCACACAGTCAGGTGAGGAGCTTCTGTAAATACGATGCCCAGGCCTCACTGCTGACGTTCTGGTTAAACGTACCTGAGATAAGGCCTTAGAATTCTTTTTCTTTTAAGCATCCCAGATGGTTCTAGTGTGCAGCCAAGGGTGAGAAGGCCCCGAAACAATCCCCACAGGTCTCTCTGTCCTCCTATGACCCCTGTTTCTCTGTCCGCATCTCCTCTCCTTCCTGGTCACCTCTCCTTTTCTAGCTCAGTTATTTCTCCATCTCTCCCCTACCCTCCACCTGGCACGGCTGTCCAGGCCTCTTTTCCTCGGTTCCTCCTTTTGATGTTATCTCTCCGGCTCTGATTTCCTCTGCCTCTTCTGTCTCCTTGTCCTTAAAGACATCTCAAGTCGCTCTCCCCCTCTCCCTGTCACCATCTCCATAAATAATCGTAGCTGACATTTCTGAGCACTTTGTCCACGCCAGGAACCGTTCCCGGGGCCTTATATGCATTGACTCATTTTTCTCCTCACCCCCTCGTTAAAGAAATTTTACAGAAAAACTTCCCTCTGACAGAAAAGGAAACTGAGGCTCATAGAAGTTAAGTAACTCATCTGGAGTCACAAAGTGAGATTCAGCAGGATCACCCCCTTGCACCCTGGACAGCCCGGTGTCAAAGCTCTAACCAGTGCATTTGACGCCTTCTTTATAAGGTGAATTGGTATCTATATGCATGACTGGGACATCATGCTATACACCAGAAACTGACACACTGTAACTGACTATACTTCAAAAAAAAAAATCTACCATGATCCACAGTAAAGGCATTTGCATTATAATTAATAGAGACCAATGTATTATATACTGTTTTATGAAGCAAGACTTTCCTTTACTCTACATGTGCACTCATATTTTCCATTCTATTATTTCTAATGCTGGTTGCAGCCTACTAAATTATTTCATACTGATGGTAACATGAAATTTGAAAAATCCTGCTGGTGACCTGGGGTCAAGTCACTTCACCTCCCTTAGCCTCCATTTCCTCATCTTTATAATGGAAATAAACATTCATTGATTCAGTGCGGAAAGATCACAGGTGTATGGGACCTTGCACATTCCAAGTTCTCAATAAACGTTACGTTCCTCTCTACTTCTATTGGTTTTGCCTTCATTCTCTTTCCATCTCTCTCTCCCCTGTCTCTGATTCACTCTCTCCCTTGCTTCATTCTGTAAATGTCACCTCTTTGATCTAGGTCACCATCTCCCAAGGTCATACCTACCCCCAAAGTTGGCCAAGCGGCTGATGCGGGAGGCGGGCACCTTGCGTTCTCGAGAACGGTCACTCAGCTGGGAAATGGGGAGAAGGTCTAAGGGGGGTAAGGTGGACAGAGAGCCCAGGGAATCCAACCAATCTGCCACAACACCCCTTCCCAAGCTTGGGAGGCCATCTGCCTCCATGGGATGTTACTGGGTGGGATACCTGGGGCCGGGGTGTCTTCCTGATCCGGGCCTCCCGTGCTTTGCGAATGTCCTCCTCACCCAGCCCCCTGCCAGGCCCATCCTGATGAAGCTTTTGGGCCCAAGAACCCCGAAATGGCCCCTGCAAGAGACGTGAACACTGGTAAAGAGTAGAGGACATGGGGTCTGCCTGGCTCTTTTAGACCCCTCCTTGTCCTTTTTACTCCCTGAAGCCTCCCTCAGCCTTTTCCCCTCGGGGACCCCTCCTCAGCCTCTTACCCAGCGGCGGGGCCCAAGCCCCAGGGCCCCACAAGGCAAACCAATAGTCCGGCCCAGCTGTCCACAGGTCCTCTGCAGTAGGCCCCCTACCTCCAGCCACATTGTCTGGCGATGAGGAGAGATTATTTGGACAGGAGTTGTGGGACTGACCTCCCTGCTTTGCCCCTCTTTTCCAAGCCCTCACATTCCTCTGTGTCCACCCTAAGAATTCTACCAACCAAAGACTTTCTCCCCTGTTAATAGGCCCTCCAGTTTCTCCTCGTTCCCTCTCTCGTTGCTAGGAACCCATAGCTCTTCCGCACACCTCCCCAAACCACTTTCCCCTGTCCCACTTCCCTCCGCCGTTGCTAGGGTCCTCTCCCGTTGCTAGACACCCACAGATCCTCCAGAGCTACCCCTCCACTCCGCTGAGCACCCCCTCGTTGCTAGGCACCGCCTTCCCCTCGTTGCTAGGCACCCACAATTCCTCTTGTGTCCCCTCCCCCCCTTTCCATCCTGCTACGGGCCACCTCCCCCGGTTGCTAAGCACCCACAGCTCTCTGGCTCTGGGTCCGCCACGACCGGGGGCCTCCTGCGCTTCCGGGAGTCTCCATACGCCCGCCCCCTCCGGTCAGATAGCCAATGGCGGAGGAGCAGCTCGCTGACTGACACAGAATACGCTCCGCTGTGCGTGAGGGGGCGGGACCTAACGGTGGGCTAGGGCACTACCGGAGCACACACGTGCCATTTTATGCCCTTCCACTCACCTCAAAGTTCCTTGTATGCGGCGGACCGTTCCGTTTCCTACACGTCGTTTTTTGCAAATATCCCTCTCCCTTACAAACTCCACACCCCTCTTTTGCGCGAACATTTTGTGAACCTCCCTTGTTTGTACCCCCAGTAGTCTCAACATCTCTCCTTTGAACACCCATCTTCCCAGGAAGCATTTCCCTTCCACATGGAGCCCCTCTACTTTGCACACTCACCCTCTGCTTCAGTACCCACATCCTGGCACCCAGCCTTCTCCCTTGTACGCATAACCCCCCTGCCTTGCTCACCGTTTCCCTCCGTGTGCATAAATCCCCTCACACTCAGCTCTTTGCACACTGGGCCCGTTCCCTCATACACCCTGCTCTCTCTGCTCCCCACCCACCTGCAGGATGCTGTGAGTGGGAGCCCTCTGTTTCCTGTCAGCCTGACATTTCCCAGAACACACTCAGCCAAGATTCCCAGTGCTGACTCAGGAGCCTTGGCATCCCAGGAAACCAGCTCCCAGCCCATTCTGAGTGTGTGTGTGTTATTGGTGGGGGAGGGAGGACAGGCTTAAAGCCTGCTCCCCCCACAGTAGGCTGACTCACCCCTCTTCTCACAGTCTGGAATAGAAGCAGCTGGCTGGGGCATCTCTCCCACTACTGGGAGAAGAAGGGATGTGACGCTTCTCCTATAGAACCCCCTCCCCCGACCCTGACTAACCCTCTTTATTAGGAATCAGACCCCTCTGTCTCTGTCCCTGTGTTGTGTGACCTCAGAAGAACCTCATCCCTTTCTGGATCTCAGCTTCTCAGCCTGTATGATGCATTAGGGGACACCTGTTATGACTTCTCATTGGTCTGTAAAGAGATGACTCATTTTGGATCCCTGGGTCTGTGCCCAATGCCCCTTTCCAGGTGACTCAGTTTCAAGACAGAAACCACCCCTGTACCCCTCCAGACATAAAGGTCTGACTCAGAAGCTAGGTGACAGCTCACCCTTGGGGGCAAAATATATAAAAAGCACCTATGACAATAACTAATCCTACAGGGCTGTGACTGATGGTACCAAGCCTGGCGCCACCTGTTTCACATGGGTGAGATCATATCAAACAGCCTGGTGGCTACAAGCAAAAGCTACAGGGTGGGAGAGCTCTGAGCCTCAGTGTCACCATTTGTGAAATGGGGCCATGGCATCCCCTCCTGCTCAGTGTTAGTGAGAGAGAGATTCAGTCAAACAATTTCTGTAAAGAGCTTGGCCCTGGGCGAGGACAGTACAAGAGCTCTATACATGAGATAATTTTCTTATGGAAAACCCATTCTTTTAAAATTTCTATTAAGCACTTACCATATGCTATTCTAGGCACTAAGGACACAGCAAGAAACAATACAGGCAAATAAACTTTGCCCTCTTGGTGCTGGCTTCTGGTGAGGGGCACAATAAACAAAATAAATAAGGATATGTAATAAGGTGGCACATGTTAAAGAGAAAAATGAACCAGGGAAGGGCAGGAAGAGGAGGGAAGACTGTATGTTCAAATAGGGTGGTCAGGACAGGGGAAGGGTATAGCTCAAGTGGTGGAGCACATGCTTAGCATGCACAAGGTCCTGGTTCAATCCCCAGTACCCCCTGTACAAATAAATAAATAAATAAACCGAATTACCTCCCCCCACCAAAATAAAAACAGGATGATCAGGAAAGTCCTGGTTGAGATGTCCTTTGAGTAAAGGCCTGAAGGAGGTGAGGGAAGACCTGAAGGAAGTGAGGGAAGGAGCTATTGAAATATCTAAGGGAAGGATGTTCCAAGCAGAGGGAACAACCAGTGCAAAGTCCCTGTGGTGGAAGGGTCTCAGAAAAATAGCAAAAAGGCCAATGGGCAGAGTGAGTGAGGAGGGAAAGAAGGATTAGAGGAGCCAGGTCAGGTAGACTATAGTGAGTTACGGTGAGGACTGGCTTTTCCCTGAGTGGGATGGGAACCACGGAGGGTTGTGAGCAGAGGCAGGACTGACTTACAGAAAATATTCTTACTTCCGGCTCTTCCTCCAACACCCCCAGCCTCAACAGCAAGTTATATCGCTCAATAGAGATCAAAAGCCCAAATTTTGGTTCAAATTTACACAATTTAGTTAGGTGATCTTTGACTCACTGCTTTGCCTTTCTGTGCCTCTGTTTCCCTGACAGTGCAACAGGGATGATGATGACTCCTACCTCACAAAATTTGAGGTGTAAAGTAGTAAGTATAACGCCTGGCACAAAGCAAGTGCACAAATGTAAACGTTGTTGTGAATAAATAAAAATCCCCATAGAAACTCTTTTTATAGATGGGGAAACTGAGGCTCAGAGGAGACAGGTCTGTTGGGAATGGTCATTCCGGAAGTAAGGGTTGGAGCCAGCATTTGAAACCAGGCATCCTTGCTTCAGAGATTAAGAACATGGCTTCACCCCTCATTAAACCCCACTTGACCTTAGACACATTCATTCATTGCTCCGGACCTTAATTTCCCAGTTGGTAGAAGTGATTGGCTCTTGTGGCACTGAACACATATTTTTCAAAACAATAAAATAACATAATGTGTCCTCATTTTACAAGTGAGAAAACAGAGTCTAGGGCTGGGGCAGGGGGTTGGGAGCGGAAGTCACTCAATCAAGGTAAGAGGCGGGTCTCAAACCCACATAAGTGGAATTCCCAAGTATTTGAAAGTCCTTCCCGGCGCTGCGTAAAGAATGGGCACGCTTCTAGACTCGTCGCCAGGGGTTAGAGAGAGACTAAAGTAGTCATTCGAGAGTGTAGGGAGATTGGATTAGTTGCGGGGGTGGGGGGGTCCACTGGCCCAAGAGCACCACACAAACGCCCCAAATCCGACCTGGACGAGAGCACCAGGCGCTCGGAGCCCACCCCACCAACAGAGATAGGAGGGGCCAGGCAAGGCCCAGCCCCTTTACGTCACGTCCGGTGAGGCGGGGCTTCGGGGCTTTCCCCGGGAAAGGAGGGGGGGAGAGTATCGGTTAACCCCTGCGTGGCTGGGCGGGCTGGAGCTCCCGGGCCGGAACCCGCGAGTTGTGTCTCCCCAGCCACACCCCTCGAGGGATTTAAAGGGACAGGAGGGGCCAGGTCCGGTCAAAGCCCGAGCCGAGGGTGCGGGCATGAGGCGCTGCCCGTGCCGGGGAAGCCTGAGCGAGGCGGAGGCCGGGGCGCTGCCGGGGGCGGCCCGCATGGGACTGGCGGCGCAGCGAGGGGGGCGGCGGCGGCAACCCGGGCAGCAGCGACCTGGGCCCGGCGCAGGGGGTCCAGTGGGGGGGCTGGAGAGGGGCGGGCCCCGGGTCGGGACCGAGGGATCCGATATCCACACCGAACCCGAGAGGGCCGGCCTTGGGCCTGAGTCGGGGACCGACGGACAGGCTGAGGTTGAAGCAGCTGGCCTCGGAGCGGAGACGGAGCGGCCCAGCCAAAAGACAGGCAGGTCCATCCTCCATACACTTCCAGAAAGGAGCACCCACTGTTCAGAGCTGGAGACAGCCGGTGCCCGGACAGACACCGGGACAGATGGCTTTTGGGCTGATCCACACAGGTTCGACCTCCAGTCTCAGCCAGAAAGGGCTAACCTCTGGGCACAGCCAGGGGTTGATGGGCCCTGGACAGAGCTAGAAATACATGGGTCACAGACCCAGCCAGCGAGGGCCAAGCCCTGGGCTAACCTCTGGACCCACCAGAACAGGTCCAACGCCTGGACTCAACCAGAGGGAGCCTCTCTCTCAACAGAGCCAAGTGCTGATGGCTCTTGGAAAGAATTGTACACTGATGGCTCCAGGACAAAACAGGATACTGAAGACCCCTGGACTGAGCTGCACAGTGATGGCTCCCAGATACCGCAGGATACTGAAACAGTCTGGAAACAGCCTGGCACCGATGGTTTCTCAACACAAGATACCGATGGCTTCTGGACACAGCCTGGCACTGATGGTCCCCAGACAGAGCCTGGGACAGACTGCCTTTTGGGGGAGAACAACCAAGATGGCCCATTAGAGGAACAAGAACACGGGGAGTTGGTGACTCACCTGTACTCTCACCTGGAATGTAGCCCCCTGACCCCTGTGCCCCGCCTCATCATCACTCCTGAAACCCCTGAGCCTGAGGCTCAGCCGGTGGAACCCCCCTCCCAGATTGAGGTGGGCAGTGGTGGCTTCTCCTCTGCCTCCTCTTTCGACGAGTCTGAGGATGACGTGGTGGCCGGGGGCGGAGGTGCCAGCGACCCTGAGGACAGGTCTGGGGTGAGTGGGACCCATCCTGCCTTTGAGCCTCATCCCCGCAAAACCTGATTCCTCCCTGCCTTTCCTTTGAGAAGTTCTCTAGAACTCTGCCAGCAGTTTCATCTCTGGGCACCTCTTCCCTCTGACAGCAGGGCTACTAATGCTCTCCAGGCACTCTCCAGTTAATGCTCTCCTTTCCCCTCACGCACCCCCCTTCCCGCCTCCAGTCCTGGGGTCTAAAATGGATGGTCACTGGCTGACTTCTTGGCACCCAGGAACCCCTGAAATTGTGTGAGTCTGTGTGTGTATAGACATGCTTTGCAGCAAGGGTCTATGACTTCTGTTGGATCCTCTAGACAGTCTATGACCCCAAACTCTGAAGAGCACTAGTATAGGGAGACAGAAAGGGTGCACTTTCTTTCTACCCTGCATTTCTTAGTCTGGAGCCCGTGGCTGCCTTAAGGGGTCACCAACCTTCACCCCCCTTAGCTCATTCACTTTTGTAAGGAGTGAGCTCCCAGCTTTTATCAGATTCTCAAAGGGCTATGTGAACCCCAAATGCTATGGGACCCCCAGCCTAGCCAGGGGCTCTCCCATCTCCCCATTGCCCCCCAGGCCCCCAGGAGCGCTCCTGCAGACTCTTGTTTACATTCTCCACCCTCACCTCTAGCTTGGGTGCGGTTCTCCTCTGGTGAATCAGGAGGCCGGCAGGGCAGGTTCAGGGAGGGAGGGTCAGCACAGAGGCAGGTGCAAGAGCCTCACGTGGACTTGGGTCTGCCTGCTGGGTCCTCCTCCTGTTGTCCTGGGGCCCTTGGTTGGAGTCTTCCCTGAGCCCCCCTCACCCCACATGCTTCCCTTTAGGAATGTGCTCTCACATGTGGCCACAGATGTAAGAGACAGACCTGCCTCAACCTGCCTGTGCTGGAGTTAAGGAGCTGACCCTGGGGGCTTTCTGCAATGCTGCTCTCTCTGCCTACTCCCTCACCTCCTTGTCATCTGAGAACAGCTGCACTGAGGTGCATGAAGAAAAAAAATATAGCAGCTATCATTTGCCTGTGCTCAGCCCTGTGCTAAGCTCCTTGCTCGTATTAACTCATTTAATCTTCACAGCAGCCCTATGAGGTCCTATTATCCCCATTTTAGAGATGAGGAAACTGAGGCACAGAGACTCATCCAAAGTCACAGACCTTGGAAGACACAGAACTGCAATTCAAACCCTTACTGAACACCAGGCACTTTCCCAAGTGCTGTGTACGTATTAACTCATTGCATCCTCATAACAGGGCTGTAAGAGTGGGATTATTTATTATCTCCATTTTACAGAGAGGAAACTGAAGCCTAGAGAGGTGAGGGCACTGGCTGAGAGTTGGCCAAGTCTAGTGGGAGCCCGGATTCTAACTCAGTTCTGGCTGATTTGAAAACCCAGTCTTTTTAACCCTTGCAGCATGTGGATCCATCCCTAACTTGACTTCCTCCCAGGTCTCCTGATCTCCAGTTTTTCCTTATCATTCCAGAATCTGTCTCCAGAGCCCAGCTTTGATTAACTTTTGAATTTTCCCTGCTCCAGAGTCTTCCATGGCTCCCCAGGGCCTTGCTGATAGCGATCAGGAGTTCAGTCCTGTGTTCAGAGCTTCCTGTCTCCAGCTCCTTCCTAGTTCAGCTCCCCTCCTGACTCCTTCTGCTGCAGGGAAGCTGAAGTACACACTGTTCTCTCGAACACCCTGCTGCCATCCTGCCTCCATGCGTTGCTCAAGCTGTTCCCACCACCCAGAATACCCCTCGCTTCCTTCCCGCTTCGTTTTGAAATCCCATCTGACCTTAAAGGCCCAGCTACTTTTTTCCTTTCCTCCCCTTGTCCTTCCTTCTTACACCCATCCTGTCCTCCTAATCAGACAACAAACAGTTCCCAATCCCTACTATGTGTCCGGCCCTATGTTGGCTTTGCTAGGGACACAGCAGTGACCCAGACACTGCCTACTTAGAGCACCCAGGCCGATGGAGGAGACAGACCCATCACCAGGCAGTGACAGCTCAGAGTGGTCAGGCCAGGGATAGGGGAAGCCCAGAGGGTTGTGGGAGTCTAGAGAAGGTGACTGGCCAGACCAGAGAGGGCTTCCTAGAGAAAGGGGGCACGTGGGCTGAGGCCATCATGAAACCATCTGAGAAAGCCCAGATTAACTATCAGATCTAAGAAAAGAGAGAGAAGATACTGAATATGCTTATGGGAAAAAAAAGAGACAGTTTCAACCAACCTTCTTCAATCCAAACAACATTTTTGGAGCACCTATTGTGTATCAGGCCATGCCTGGGGACACGGTTGTAACCATGACAACCCCAGACCTGCCCTCAAAGCTTGTAGTCCAGCAGGGCTGTAGTGGGTAAGCCCAGGGCAGTGGGGTTGGACCAGAGATAAGACCTCAGCACTGGGCTATGTGATTTGGACGGGTGACTTCACCCCTCTGCATCTCTGATTCCTCTTCTGTAACAGTCAACAATCCTCCTGGGGTTGTGTTTTTAGGATTAAGTAGGTTGTGGCACACTGAACCTTTGTCATTGTGCCTGGAATGTTCCAGGTGCTTAGTAAACAGGAACCTTTATTAATCACCTCCTCTCCAGGGCTGGCAGCTGGAGAGGGGAGGGAATAGCCCTTCCTGAATCCTGCAGTCTAACACCCTGCCTCTTCCCACCGTCAATTAGATGTCTGCTAGGTAGCTGGGCTCTGGGAGGCAGGAGAGAACATGGTCTCAGCCCTGGGGTCGGAGGAGATGAGGCACACAGCTTTTTCCTCTGGGGTCGACCAATTCTCCCAGTGCTTGCTAAGAGCCTGCTATGTGCTTGGAGCAGAGAAGGTATTCGCGTTTGCGTGTGTGCATGCGGTGAATCAGACACTAACCAGGTCTCAAGAAGCTCTTGGTTCAGTCAACATGTTACAACTAAATCTTTGCTTTCTGTTTACTTCTCTGTTTGTTGTTGTTGTTGTTGTTGTTGTTGTTGCTCCTGTCTCTCTCTCTCTGTCTTTCTCTGCTTCTATGTTTTTCTTTCTCTGTCATTACTTTGTATCTGTCTCCCTTTCTGTCTTTCTATCTTTCTCTTCTAGTAATTCTGTGCCTGTCAGAAGAGATCAGAATTTGCTACAGTAACAACCATCCCCCAAACTTACTGACTTTGAGCAACAAAGGATTATTTTTGTTCATACTTCACATTGACCTGGTAAATGATGGGTGAGGGCGCCCTGCTCTGTGCTGTCTTCACTCAGCCTCTGTTTCTTTTCCCACAGTTCCCCCAACAATTTTATTTTTGTGTATGTGTGTGTGGGGAGGTAGTTAGGTTTATTTATTCATTTATTTATTTTTAATGGAGGTACTGGGGATTGAACCCAGGACCTCACACATGCCAGGTATGCACACTGCGCTATACCCTGCCCCAACCCTTTTCTACAATAGGGAACAGAACATGGAGAGTCATGCACTGGCTTTAAGGCTTCCACCCAGGAGTGCTCACATGTCATTGGCCAAAGCTAAGTTCCAGCTGTCATGACTGCCGCAATCTCTGTCTTTGTCCCTGTCTCTCTGTCTCTGTCATCACTTTGTCATCTGTCTCTGTTTCTGTCTGTCCCTGTGGTTCAGCCTCCATCCATCAATTCCTGCCTGTATCATTTTCCTTGGAAGATCTGACTTAATTCAGGGACAGAGAGAAGGCTTCCATGTTTTTGGCGTGTATATGTCTGGGGGAAGATTTGGGGGTTGCTGGTAAATGCAACAAAACCTAGCCTATCTTTAGTCCTTCAAGAAAGACAGAGAGACACAAAGTGATGACAGACACAGAGAGAAATGGACAGAGGCTCTTCCCCGCCTTTGCTGAGGCCTTTGGCGATCTCATGATTGCTAAAGTAAGTGAGCTTTGCTTACCCCAGTGAGCTTGGGACTAGGGATCCCAGGAAACCCCCGGCTGTGGGAAGACCCCAGGTCCAGCTTGGTTCCCTCTCATGGCAGCAGCCCCATCCCCTTCCCTCCTCAGCCTTGCCCTGACCCCAGACTCTCTGCCCCACACAGAACAAACCATGGAAGAAGCTGAAGACTGTTCTGAAATATTCGCCCTTTGTGGTCTCCTTCCGAAAACACTACCCTTGGGTCCAGCTGTCTGGACACTCTGGTAAGAGCATTAGGGAGAAGGGAGGGCAGGGGGCAGGCAGGGCTAGGCAGAGACGCCTGGGCTGGGGAAGGGACTGCTCTTTGTACTTTAGTTTCCCCGTCTGTAAAATGGGCTTGGTGACCGTCTCCAGGGGGCTGAGGGAGCTGTTATTGGAAGTACTTAGGCCTGGGCTGGGCCATTCGTACATCAGAGACAGGATGGAGGGCTGTTCCCTGTTACTCCTGTGTTGGGAATCGGGGACAAATCTTCAACCAGGGGGAAAGACGGGCCTGGGCTCAAATCCTAGTTGTGCTCTTTATTAGTGGATGACCCTGGGCAAGTTACTTTCCCTCACCGGTCTTCAGTGTCCTCCTTTGTAATATGAGATAATTGTACCCCCCTTGCAGGGTAAACTGAAGGGTTAACATCAAAATGTGTATCAAGATTGAGAGACAGGTCCCTCATAAATGACAATTTTCAGTCCCTATCATCGCCCTGTGTCAGAGAAGGGTAGGCCCCCAGTAAGAAACAGCTATAAGGGTTTTCCTCCAGAACCTAGCACAATGTCTATAACACTGTAGCACAAGGCCGAGCATATAGTACTTTTGGGAAAGGGCTGGACAATGAGTATAAACTACTCAACTTTACTATTGCAGCATGAAAGCAGCCACAGGTAATTCAGAAACGTGAGCGTGTCTGTGTTCCAATAAAGCTTTGTTTACAAAAACAAGCAGTGGGCTGGACTAGACAGACTGTACCTACCAGCAGAGGGAGGCAGGAAGGGAACTTATCTGCCTGTTCATCCTTAGATCTGAGCCAGAGGAAGGCAAGGGCCCCCTCAAACTGAAAACACAGGCCAGCCGTCTGTATGTATCCCAGTTACTATTGCTGAGTTAAAAAAACAAAAAAACAAAAAATGGAAAACTCAAAACTTAGCAGCGTTTTAAAAAAAAATCACAATTTAGTGGAATAAAACAAGGATTTTATTACACTCACAGGTTTGGGGTCAGGAATTCAGACAGGGCATGGCAGGGATGGCTTGTGGCTGCTCTGCAATACCTGGGAATTCAGCTAGGACAACTTGAAGGCTGCAAGCTGAAAATGTTTGGAGGTTCATTCACTCACATGCCAGGCAGTGGATACTGGTTACTTGCTGGTTCTCAGCTGGAAAGCCTGTATGTAGCTTTTCTTTGTGGCTGTTTGGGCTTCCTCACAATGAGGTGGCCTCAGAGCAGTCAGGTTTCTTACATGGCAGCTCAGAGCTGCAAAGGTGTCTCTGCCAACAAAGTGGAAGCTGATCCCCTGTTTAAGACTTAGACTCTGAAGTTACTTCTGGCATAAGCCCTCTCAGATTCAAAGGGAGAAAAATTAGATTCCATTTCTTTTTTAATTGAAATAGTTGATTTACAATGTTGTGCTAATTTCCGGTATATAGATTCCACTTCTTGCTGTGAGTGGCAGAATTCTAGAAGAGCATGATGTGGGACATGAACTACTGTTGCAGCCGTCTTTGGAAAATATAATCTGAAAATACAATCTGCCTCAATGAGAATTTGTAATTCTAAGCTACACTAACTATCTACATGGCTCAGGAAATGCCAGATTTGTAACTTAACTTAAGGTCCTGATTGTTAGCACTCTGGGACTTCAGGCAGAAGCAAATGCAAATCTGCTCTGGGGAGTCATGCTCTTAACTCAGATCTCACAAAAAATTCCCACAGCTGATGGTGAGTTCATAATCCAAAATTATAAAACCAATGACACAATCATTGGTGTTGTGAAAAGGACCCTGTTTAAACAAAATGCAGAAATAGGCCCTTCCTTCACCACCTCTGGCCCAGATTTTGAGAGTTGCAGGGAAGGGAAGTATTGTGGGAGGGTCAGGCAAAATGATGATGGCGAGGATCTGATACATATGAGAGATGGGGGGGAGTCTTGCTCATCCAGTTTCTAACCCTCTCCTTGACTGCTGCTCATAGGGAACTTCCAGGCAGGAGAGGATGGTTGGATTCTAAAGCGTTTCTGTCAGTGTGAGCAGCGGAGCCTGGAGCAGCTGATGCGGGACCCCCTGCGGCCTTTCGTGCCAGCCTACTATGGCATGGTGCAGCGGGATGGCCAGGCCTTCAACCAGATGGAAGATCTCCTGGCAGACTTTGAAAACCCCTCCATCATGGACTGCAAGATGGGCAGCAGGTGGGTTCAGGGGCAGCCATGGGGCAGAGGTGGAGGGTCAGGTGGGCATTTTTGAAGATAGCGCCAAGCTGATCTTCAAAATGGTTCTACCAGCATCTTTTCCCACCAACAGTGTGTGAGAGTTCCAGTTGTTCTGTCTTCTTATCAACACTTCATATTACCTGTTATATCACTTTTAGCCCTTCTGGTGAATGTCTCATTATGGTTTTAATGTCTGTTTCTCTGATGACCAAAGAAGTGGAGCATTGGTTGACAACTTGGATATCCTCTTTGGAAAAGTGTCCATTTTAATATTTTGCCCACCTTTCTTTTGGGCTGTCTGTCTTTTTCTTTGTGTTATAAAGATTTGTAATTCTTTATATATTTTAGAAATAAGTCCTTTGCTGGAGATACACACACACACACACACACACCCATCCTACAACTCTCCCATTTCATTCTCTTAATAATATCTTTCGATAAACAGACGTACCTTTTTTTTTTTCTGTCTACCCTTATGTCCATGAACTTTTTTTTTTTAATTAAAGTGTAGTTGATTTATAATGTTAGTTTCAGGTGTACAGCAAAGTGATTCAGTTATATATATACATACTTTCAATTTTGGATTATTTTCCATTATATGTTATTACAAGAAGTTGAATATAGTTCCCTGTGCTATACAGTAGGTCCTTGGTGTTTTTTTTTTTTTAAATACTTTAAATTTAATACAGTTTGTCAATTTTGTCCATGATGATTAGTAGCTTTGTATTTAAAAAATCTGTTACTCCAAGGTCATGAAGGTCTTCTCCTATGTTTTCTTCTATAAGCTTTGTTTTAACTTTCACATTTAGCTCTGCAATCCATCTAGAATGAATTTTTCTATATGGTGTGAGGTAGGAATCGAGGTTCTTTTTTTTTTTTTCTCCCTCCCCATATCCTATTGACCTAGCACCATTTGTTGAAAAGATTTCCCTTTCTACACTGAATTGCAGTGCCCTCCTTGTCATAAATTAGGTGAATGTAGATGTGTGTGTCTGTTTGTGAACTCTGTTCCAGTCTATCGATCTATTTGTCTGTTCTTGTGCCACACTGTAGTTTTATAATATGCCTTGATATCAGGGAGATAAGCCCTCCAGCTTTGTTCTTCATAATTTCTTCTGTGACACCCTCCTTGTCCCAGGACCTACCTGGAGGAGGAGCTGGTGAAGGCACGAGAACGGCCCCGGCCCCGCAAAGACATGTATGAGAAGATGGTGGCTGTGGACCCCGGGGCCCCCACCCCCGAGGAACATGCCCAGGGTGCAGTCACCAAGCCCCGCTACATGCAGTGGCGGGAGACCATGAGCTCCACCTCCACCCTGGGCTTCCGGATCGAGGGCATCAAGGTGAGGGCCAGGAGCTGCTAGCCTGCCTGTCTCTAGAGGGCTTGGAGCTAGATCTGAGGCAGGGCTTCCTAGGGAACCAGGGTGTCAGAGAAAGCTGGAAAGAAGCAAGATCTGGAGAGAGAGCAGGAGACTTCGGAGGATGGAAGGACCGGGGCTAGGAGAGGCCCTGCTTCTCTCTCACCCACGTGTCCATCAGTGACCAAGTTTTGTTTATCTATCTGCCTGAGCATCTCTCAATTCCATCTTCTTTTCCCCTTCCCAAGGCTCTGTTTGCCTCCGGCCCCATCTTCTCCGGCCCTCGTCTCCCTGGGCTTCCAGACCCTGGCCTCACCCCCTCTGACCATCATCCAGCACAGCAGCTGGAGGGGCTTTTTCCTCGTTATGGAGAAAAATTTTCTGTTTTCTTCTTTCTTTTCTCCCTTCCTTCCTTCCTTCCTTCCTTCCGTGAATTAAATCTAGTTGTTTGAATAGCTATTTCCACAGTTCGAAAGTCAAAATAATATTATAAAAGGGTATATAGGAGAAATCTCTCTCCCAGCCCTGTTGCTGTCCTTCCCATTCTGTCCCGCCAACCCCTGCCTCCTCATGGGAAAGCACTTTATCATTTTTTTATATTTTTTCCTGTATATGCAAACAAATGCAATTGTACATACTAAATTTTCCTCCCTTTCTTACAAAAGGTGGTATAGTCCTGGAGAGTTTTCCATATCATTTCATAGAGAGATAGGAGACCCTTCCTTCTTTCCTCCCTCCCTCCCTCCCTCCCTCCCTCCCTTCTTTCCTTCTTTCCTTCCTTCTTTTACAGCTCTATAACAGCTGTTTGTGGCTGTGCCACAGTCCCCTGTAGATGGCACAGTGAAGTACTTTCATTTGTTAGGTAGAGTCCTGCCCTCTCCTGCTACAGGCCCTCTCCACATGATGTTCCCTGTGCCAGGACTGTCTTCCCCTGGTTGACTCCCAGTTATTTTCATGTCTCCTTACAAATTTCATTTCCTCCAGGAAGCCCTCCTTGATTTCCACCCTACTAGATCACAGCGTCTCTTTAACTCTTCGTAACTCCCTTTACTCCATTATTCTTATCTCCCTTTGTGATGACCTTATTCAATACCTGCCTCCCTCATCTGCTTGTACCTGTCCTGTTATCTCCATGTTACCAGTGCCCACATGGCACTTTGGCACCAAATGGCAGAATGGCTCAGGGGGCTTCTCTATGCCTCTCTCAGACATAACAAAATATTAGTCTCATTTACTGAGTGCTTACTTACTACATGCCAGACACTGTGCGGTGTATCCTGCACACCCAGTCTCCTCTAATCCTTATATCACTTTAGGAGGAAGATACTAACACAATTCCCATTTTCCAGTTGAGGAAATCACAGCTGAGGCAGGTGAAGTGACTTGCTTAAGGCTACCCAGCTAGAAAGTAGCAGTCATGATTCAAGGCCAGATCCACCCCTGCTGTAAAGCCCTCTTGGCTAGACTGGCTCCACCAGGGAGTTCAAGGTTAGACTTGAAGGACTGGTTGCTCAGGAGTATGACTTAGGGCTGGGCAGGTGGGCTGGCTTCCCTTGGGCAGCAGGTGAGCATAGAGGCAGGTAGGCGGCTCCCAGAGGTGCCTGAGGCTGCTTGGTGTCGGGCGTGGGAAGAAAAAGTCATGCTACCCCTCATCCTGCAGAAAGCCGACGGGACCTGCAACACTAACTTCAAGAAAACCCAGGAGCTGGAGCAGGTGACGAAGGTGCTGGAGGACTTTGTGGACGGAAACCGTGCCATCCTGGTGAGCGGGGCACCCAGCTTAGGACCACCACTGTCATGGTTGCTCCCAAGTCAATGGTCTTTTTCTTTTCTTTCTTTTTTTTTTTTTATCATGCCATTTCTTTTTTTTAATGGGACTCTTTCATGATCTATTAAGGTGCCTAATTTAGGGCCATGCATACATTGCCACTATGACTTTTTCTTTAGGGATATCTTCTTTTTGGGGGGGGGGGGACGGGAAGGTAATTAGGTTTATTTATTTATTTTAATGGAGGTACTGGGGATTGAGTCCAGGACCTCATGCATGCTAAGTACACACTCTACCACTGAGCCATACCCTCCCCACAGCAGTCATTTGCTGCGGGCCGAGGCTGGCTGATACTAGCTGGCATTGCTCACTGTCTGGCCAGCTGTGGCCTGGCCGGGGCTGGCTGGTCTAGGAGGGCTCTACTCACGTCTGGTGGCTGCCTCACTGTCTCAGCTGATGGCTTGATCCAGTAGGCTAGCCCGGGCTTGTTCTCATTTTGGAAGCAACCTGCCAAGAGAACAAGTGAAAAATCCAAGCTTCTCGATGGCTAGGCTCAGAATGGCCACCATCCTTCCTGCCATGTTCTTCTGGCCAAAGCAAGTCATAATGACCAAAGCCTAGATTCTAAGGGAAAGCCTCCACCTCTTGGTGAGAGGAGCTGCTAGGAATTGTGGGTATTCTGTAATCTACTGAGCACACTCTTGTCTGTGCCATGCGCCCACCCCCACCTGCCATTTCCCCATGGCTCCCCTCATCCCATCCTGGCTGGGGTCTGCCTGCTTCTTCTGGGGGTGCGGAATGAGGTCAGATCTCAAGGTGGGTAAGGACCCACAAAGTCCCTAAGCTAACCAAAAAACCCTCCCTCTCATGCACAGAGAAAGTACGTGGCACGCCTAGAAGAACTTCGTGAAGCTCTGGAGAACTCCCCCTTCTTCAAGACCCACGAGGTGCGAGCCCCGGCCGCCATGGGGACAAAGGGCCCTGTGTTTGGGGGCAGTGTCGGGGTCCAGGTGGCACTTAGGAGAAACTGCCGGCAGGGTCACAGGCCAAAGGAGGCCTGGTTTGAGGGTTTGTTTCTTTACGGTAGAGGCAGCCTTAGGGATTTCAGGGAGGTGGGACAGTTAGGAGCGTGGACTTGAGCCAGGTGGCCTGAGGATGAAGGCTGGCTCTGCTGTGTGACCCTGGGTATGTGACCTACCTTGTCAGGGCTCAGTTTCCTCCTAACATGGGAGGAACAATAGCACCTTCCTTACAGAGCCACCGAGGTAGAAGACTGCAGAGCGTTGTTGGGAGTGTAGACCTGCTCTCGGCGCCCAGCTCTTGTGATTATTTTATAATCACAATCATTTACAATGATTGTTCCCTGTGTTCCTGGTTTAGTGGCTCTCCCCTCCCCCTCTCGTCTCCCTCTGGCAGCCTGTGTCTCTTTGGAAACATTCATCTCTCCGGGCTGTTTCAGAAAGTCTGGGAAGGGGTGACTTCGCTGTGTATCTCCACCTCTCCCTCCAAGCCCCTGTCTCTTTCCTGCTATCACTGACTTCTGAAAGGGCACCGATCTGGGAGGCAGGCATTTGACTCCCAGCCACCGGAGCCTGGGCAGTGGCTCTGCAGGCCTGTTTCCTGACCCGCAGGATGGGGAAACAGCAGCACCTGCCTCACAGGTGTGGTGAAGGTTAAGTGGATTAATAAACAGTTAAAGCCCGGCCCACAGTAAACCCTCAGTATGTGCCAACTTTTACTGTCATGTTTGTTATCACCAAAAGTCACCCTCATCATCCTCATCACCACCCTCGGGCTTTACACACAAGTCACAAAGAGGAGGCCTGGGGACCCCATCTCTTCTGTCCCCCTGTTTAGTTTCACCTGCCCGGTGACTTCACATTTTAAGAGATGAGTTGCCAACATTTAAAACGTGTGAGATTTCACACCAAAATTGAGATTTCCGGTTTCCCCTGGCGTGATGGGAGATGTGGCCACGCTGGGCCACTCACCATATGCTGACCTTCTTCTGACAGCCACCTGCTCACCTGCCCAGTCTGGGTTCTCTGGGAATCATGGTGTTTGAAACCCAACTAGTGAAAGGGACGGGCTTGCAAACATAGAGTTACATGAAAGGCAAGAATGTATTTCTGAAGAGTGATTTGTTTATTTTGTTTTTTTGGCCAGAAGGGGTGGTAATTATGCTTATTTATTTCTTAAGTTTTAGAGGAGGTACTGGGGATTGAACCCAGGACCTCCTGCATGCTAAGCATGCACTCTACCACTTGAGCTATACCCTCCCCCCAAAAAATGTATTTCTAATTAAACAAAAACAAAAACTAAAAACCCCAGTGTCTACTGAGGACTGTGTGCCAGACCCCACAAGGCACCTTGTGAATTGCAGATCATGGAATGCTGCCCTGACCCCAGGATGCAGGGGCTATTATCATCCCCATTCTACAGATGAGGAAACTGAGGCCCGGGGAAAGGAAGCCACTGGTCTGGGGTCCCCAGCAGCAATCCACTGGGGCTAATAGTTGATGCCCTTTAGCCACAGGGAGGTATTATCCACTTTCTCAGTCCCCACTGGGCTCCTTTGACCCAATCAGGATCCTGCTGGCATTTGAGTTGTACCCGAGCTTGAAAAAGGGTAACAATTAAGCTAGTTGTGCATTTGTTTATGTGGGCCACTCTTCTAAGAGCTTCATCTGGATTAATTCATACTTACAGTAAGCACAACCTTTGAGGTAAATGGTGCTCTCAATCCATCATTTTGACTTTGTAGATGAGGACACAGAGATTAAGGAGAGGTTAAGTCACTTGCCCAAGGCCACAGAGCCAGTAAATGGCAGAGCTAGGATCTTTTTTTCTTTAAAGAAAGCTTTATTCACTACATACATCCTAACAATGTTCTGTCAATGAAGCAAGGTCTAAATAAACTTAAAAATCTTTTCAAATACAAAGCAACTTAACAACTAAACTGCCAGCATGTTTGAAAACAGAGAACTCAGGAAAGTTTTTTTTTTCCTAACATTCATATAGTTTGTTCTTAACCCCAAAAAGAAGGTTTCACATTTCAAGTTACTAACTTACCTCCGTAGTGTACGTATGTGAAATGGTTTTGAAACAGCAGGACAGACAGACCATAGATATGAGGCTCATTGCTACTTAACTATGTCACTAACATTTGGGGTTTTTTGTTTGTTTGTTTTTTGAGGGGTAGGTAAATTATTTATTTATATTTAGAGGAGGCACTGGGGATTGAACCCAGGACCTCCTGCATGCTAAGCAAGCCCTGTACCATTTGAGCTATACCCTCCTGCCACCAGCATCTGTTTTTAAGATAGTTTGGTAAATTGCCAGGTTAAGACACCATTTTTCTCCCCTTTTTTCCCTTTTCTTTTCTCTCTTTTTTTTTTCCTAAATAATTTATAGGCACATGTAAACTACAGTAAGACCCGTGGGCCAGAGTTTCATCCCGTGAACCTCTGTGATAATCGGTTCTTCACTGGAAGGAAAATAAAGCTCAAATTTGAACCCAGGCAGCCTGGCTCCAAAGTTCATGCTGTCAGATACCCTGCTCAGCTGCCTGGAGAAGCAAGGACCTTGGCCAGTGCCTGCTCCTCCCTTTAACCTCCTGCCTCTCCCTCCCTCTGCAGGTGGTAGGCAGCTCCCTCCTCTTTGTGCACGACCACACCGGCCTGGCCAAGGTCTGGATGATTGACTTCGGCAAGACAGTGGCCCTGCCTGACCACCAGACGCTCAGCCACCGGCTGCCCTGGGCTGAGGGCAACCGTGAGGACGGCTACCTCTGGGGCCTGGACAACATGATTCACCTCCTCCAGGGCCTGGCTCAGAGTTGACCCGCTCGCCCATCCCCAGGTTTATTTATTGGATGGTGACCGTCTGGCTGGAGGGGCCCCGAGATGCGTGGAGGCCTGAGGTTGGCCACGGGGGAGCTGAAGTCCAGGGATGGGAGAGGTTGTGTTGCACACCATGCAGGACCAGCGTGGAAGATCGAAGGGCCTTTGGAGATCAGGGAGCGCCTAATCTTCCATGACACAGGGGTTGTTAAGAACTGGCAAGGCAGCGTGACCTGGTTGGGTCCCACCATGAGTCAGAACCAGACTGGGTCCTCTGACCAGCCAGGAAGGGGCTGCAGAGGCTGCAACTAAACCACGCGCCTTGGAAGAACACAATGCAGATGCCGCAAGGCACAGGTGTGACCTTGGGCCTGTCACCACATGAATGACTGTGATCACTGCCTCCTTGTCAGCCCCTCCCTCTGCAAGCTGGCTCCCTGTGGGGCCCCGGAGAACCAGACCTTATTTGTGAACAAATGTAAGAGCCATTGGTTCACCACCCAGACTAGTTATGGCCCCAGCTCTTCATCCGGGGGCGGTGGGCACTCAGAGTGCCGACTGGCTCTAAGGGTGTGGCCCCACGGGACTGGCCGGGGAGCTGACACTGCTGGGCGGGGCCTCGTTCACCCTGTCCTCTCCACCTTTGGCCCCATGGCATCCTCCCTACTCCTGGGAGAACTCTGCTGACCCCTGCAGACCAAAACCACGGCCAAGTCCCGCGTCAGCACTGTGACCAAGCACAACCTCGTTCCTCGGGCACCAACCTCAGCCTCGGGACTTCCTCATCTGCCCTTTACCCTTTTCTGTCTCCTTCCTCCTAGCGGACTAGACTGAGGTGGCAGGGAGGGCTTTCAGATGGAGAAGCAGGCTTGGGAATCAGCTGCCTCCCTCGGGAGGCACCCATCCCTAACCTCTGCCTTGAAGAGGCCCTGCTTGGGCCTGAGGCACAGGGTGGGTGGGGCTACTGGCCACGACCTCGGGCCTGCAACCTGGTCCAAACCGAAGACCCCAGCACCCTGAGGTGTCCTTCTCCTGCACCTAACTCTGGGTTCCTGGCCTGCAAGGCTGGACGTGGGGAGGACAGGCACCTCCCTCTCCTTAAGCCAAAGCTCTAACGTGGTCTTCCAGGGCCAAGGTGCGCTCCTTTTCTACCGACCATCTTTACACTTATTTATACGTGGGAGGTAGTTGTTAGGTGGGGCAATGCTGGGGAACAGGAGGCAAAATCACTGCACTGTCTCCCCCCATGAGGACACCCCAATAAACAGCACAGTCAGTTTTGTGGAGTCTTCTCTTTTGCATCATGGGTGTGTGGGCTCAGAACTCATAATCTGAGCATTAGCGATGGGGCGGTGAGGGGATGACTGGTTTGGGGTGGAGGCAGGCTCAGGGCGGGCAGGTTCATTCACTGGCATCACTGAGCTGCTACTCTGGTGCCTGGCTCTGTGCAGGGGACGCAGCGGTGGCCAAGACAGCTCAGTTCCTCCCCTTTCAGAGTGGATGCAACACGTATTCATTAAATGATAATCTAACTGTATTGGTATTATCTGGTTGAATCTTGTCCCTGCCACTTGCCAGTCATGTGACTTTAGGCCAGTGACTGCACTTCCCCAGGCCAGTCTCTCCATCTGTCAGATGGAGAGGATCTAGTACCTTCCTTATGAAGCTGGAGGATTTGATGAATTAACAGGGGTAAAGGGATTGGCGCAAATAACCAGTCTTAGAGGCATTTGCTTTTTGTTTTTAATCAGAACAGGTTGGGGAGGTGTCCGGCCCAAAGGCTGAGGAATGTTCCCTGAGGAAGGAGCCAGGATAGAGAAATTTCAGAGCTATCTTTAGCAGAAGCTCCAAGGGGAACAGAACACTCTAGGGACCTGAAAGGCCAGTATCGCTGGCTGGTGGCAGAAAGTGTGAGGAGGAACAGCCTGGGGTGAGGGAGGTGAGCTGGGGCTGGGAGTTTAATCCCTATCCTGCCAGAAGTGGCAAGGCTGCTGGCAGCTTCTCCGGAGGGGAGTGGTGAGACCTTGGTTTGCCTTTTTAATGGCTTCCCAGCTCCATGTGAACAGACACTGGGAGGCAGCAAGGTGTCCAGTGAGGAGGCTCTTGCAGAGAGAAGGCAGTGTTTTAGAAGGTGGTGGTCACTGGTGAGAAACAGGTGGAAGCAACACTGACATGGGTTTGACAAGGTCTGGGGACTGAGCTAATCAGTCTCTTCTGTGTAGATGGAGCCTGTCTGGCTCCTGGCTGTAACCCCAGCCCACAGAGTAAGTGGGTGGTGGGTTTCGGGGAGGGGGAGTTGGGGTGATGCCCAAGAATGGGACTGGATGGATTCAGGGGGACCCTGTAAGAAGGAGCTCTGGTTGAAGGTCCTCAGAGATCCAGCCCAACCCTCGGGCTGTGGCACAGGGGGAGAAGCGGGGGCGCTCTGCAAACATGTCAAAGCTGGGCTGTGGCCAGGTCCTGTCACCCTGGTTCGGGGCTGCAGCAGGCTAGTGGCTGGAGTCCTGTGGTCTGAGGAGCAGGGCCTGGCCGCAGAGGCCGGCCCGCAGCCCGCCAGCGGGCACCACATACTCCCGGCCATCGGCGGCCCGCGAGGGCGAGAAGTCCGTCAGCTGCAGGTTGCTGTCCCGGACTTGGTCGTAGTCCCACAGCTGGTAGTGCCAACTCTTGCCCTGCTTGGAGAGAAGGTAGACGGCTCCTGGGGAGCCTTCCTCCGGCACGGATGGTGGCTGGTGGGGCATGCCGGGCTCTGGGTGGAACAGGCCTGGCAGCTCGGGGTCCTCCGTGTAGCCGAGGCCAGGCACAGCCTGCACACCCAGCAGGACCCCTGGGAGGAGAAGGGGAGGCTGTGAGTAGGAGCTGAGCACTGATGAGGTGCTGGTTGCCCAGCCTCGATCACCCCATTGTCATGCAGAAGTCAGCAGGGGTCAGCAGGCAGAGAGCCGGCTGGATTTGGACCCAAGGTGTTGAGTTCCGAGAGCTGCAGGCATTTTACATCCTGCCTCTACAGCCTGTCAGCACAGGGAGGTGGCAGGGCGGCACTGAACAGAGGAAACACTGTGACCCATTGGCCTCCAGGTGTCCAGGAGGGCGCTGCTCAGAGAGGCGCCCTCAAAGTCAGACAGCCATGCACACAAGGGGGCCTCCATCCAGGCCACCTGATGTGCCAATCTGGCCTTCTTTCAGGCAGATGGAAAGATGACGATGGCAATCATAGCTAACGCTTATTGGGACGTGTGACATACCAGGTACCATTCAAACAGTTTTACTTCCTCTGCCAATGAGATGGGTACTATTGTCACCAGGATTTCCAGATAGGAAAATGGAGGCCCTGGAAGTGGCTGGACCAAGCCTGCAGCTCAGACTGTTTGATTCCTGTCCTCGTTCTGAGTTCCTGTCTGTGGGAAGCCCAACTGGCAGACACTGAGGCACCTGCTGCCAGCCAGGCCCCCTCTAAGGACCCTATGGGGATAGAGATGGCCCAACCCTGGTTCCTGCCTCGAGACCAGTGAGGAGGTGAGACTGTGAGGAGGGATGACTGGGCTGGGGAGATCCTGGGTGAGGGCACAGGATATGGGAGGGGGCACCCACCTGTGCTCACTGCCCAGTGGGCCTTGTGGCCCTTCCGCTGACATGGCTCGTGGTTGAAGTCCTCATCGTAGCTGGCACTGGGGTTAAGACCAAAGCTGTGGTGTGGCCCTGGGACCCACCCTTCTCCATCCCTGCCCAGCTCCCATCCCAGCTGCAGGATACGGGATTAGCAGGGGATGTCCGGCGACAAGGTGCTGTAGGACATGGTCTCTGTTAGGACCACCCAGGCCACCACAGAGCACCTCTGCCTGGCAGCCCAGTGCCTCCTGGGCCAGCCTGCCCATGTCAGCCACTGCAGGGACAGAACAGACAGAGAAAGAGGGATCACCGTGGGCCTGGCAGCATGCCAAAGGCTTTCTGGAATCAGTGCCCATAACCTTCACCTTGACCATCACCTCTCTGTACAAATGTAGGAAGTGAGGCATAGAGAGGGTAAGCTGCTTGTCCATGGCCACACAGCAGACAGTGGCAGAGATGGGCTGGGAACCCAAGCAGCCTGGCTCCAGAGTCCACCTCGTAACACTCTGCTCTACTGGATGGGGAAGGGCCCAGAGAATGGAACAAAGGCCCCTCATGCACCTGGTATGTCCCAGCCAACCTCTCCAGTCCCTTCCTGCAGAACACCTGGCTTGAGACCCTTCCACACCCAACTTACCAGAGAACATCTCCCCTTGGGCCGTGTAACCCCTCTCCATGGCCACCTGCACCACTCTCTCCAGGGGTATGTCGCTGTGGGGTGCCAGGAGGGTGCCTGCCATCCACAAGGCCACTAGCCCGCACCTGGGGAGAGACAGGCCCAGCCCCTCAACCCCTAAGTCGTGTCTTTCCTGGGCCCCCTCTGCCCTGGAAGCTGGAGTGTGGGGAACAGGTCTGATGCCCTAGGGGAGCTCCCCTCTCCTCTCCCAGGCCGAGTAGGGAAAGACATCACCTGGGCTTCCAGGAGGAAGAGAGATGATGGACCAGATTCGTTTGTTCACTTGCTCCTTCGTTCCAAATGTTTACTGCATGTGCACCCTGACCTGTAAGTTCCCCTCTCCCTCCCCTCCTCCTCCTCTCACCTTCTCCCCAGGTTGCCTGGGATGAACCAACTCTTCCCACCCTCCTGGGTCAATCCTCACAGAGCCTGGCAAGGGCAGAGGCTCAGAACCACGGCCTGCCAAAGGGCTGGGGTCCTGGATCAGGGCACGTACTGAGGGCCTTCTTGGATGAGGGAGGGCACGTCAGCACAGAAGAGGATCCACTGCAGGTCACTTCTGAAACTGAATCAGAGCCACACTTAGGTCACGCGGGAACCAGCTCCTAGAGTCCCCGCACTGAGGTCTGGCTCGAAGTGGTGGGATCGAGGGACGGTGAAGGGGAGGAACACAGGCTTGGCTGTCCTGAGGCCTGAAGACACCTTAGCTGGGTCAGACTCCCTTCACCCCTGATGAGACACTTCCCCTCTGCAGCCTCAGCTTCCTCATCTGCTCAGCGGGAATCATTCTTCCGCCTGCTCTTTCTCTCAGTTACTGATGGGGCAAAGAGCAGTTGTGCAAAAGCCGCAACTAGCAGCCAGGGAGATTTATTTATTAGAGGAAATTTCTTGAAGGGCTGTCTCTACATCATTGATGAAAAGCTTAATCCATAGTCAATCTAAGAAGGGAAATTTTTATTCAAGCCAACCTGGGGACTATAACTCAGGACTATAACTCCCACCATTAGAGGTCAAAGCAGTTACATAAATTTTTGAGACGAAGGGTTAGTTACATGTCAAATGGCATATTACTGACAGTTTACTCAATCCAGATCTGTAAGTACAAAGCAAGCTGTGGGTCATAGGTCATTGTGGCCCCTTACAAGGTCAAGGAAGGTTGTTTAAAAAAAAAAAAGAGAAAAAGAACAAAAAAAAGAACAAAGGTTGTCTCCCCTAAGAGTTGTGATCCTTGATGAGATTAAGAAAGAATGTTCTTCCCTAAGGAGGTTTGGTTAATGCAGATGTACAATATACACTAAACGGGAGGGAGGAGGCCCAAAAGGGAAAACAAAAACTTTATGTTTAAATTTTTCTGTTTACCATAAAATAGGAATTTTATTTCATCAATATCCAAACTCTGGAAATTTTTCCCCCTCAAGCCAGTTTCTCAGGCAGTTAGACAGCGTTGAAATCTCTTCACTCAGCCTTGAGCAAAACCAAGTAACATTTGCTCCAGGCCTAAGCCATCACCTTGACAGAGTCCTTACAGGTCAGCCCAGCCCCTCCTTAGGGAGGCCACTCAGAACGTTCTGGTGACTCCAATCCTTCTCCCACCTCCCACCCTCCCAGGGCTCAGGAGGTGTAGAGTAAGTTGCTTATACTCTTATTTCAAGGCCGGTGAAAGAGCAAGGCCTGGGGGGGGGCACCCTCCTGATGAGAGGAGACCATATCATGGCCCAGTGGCCAAAAGCCTGGAGCCTGGCCGCCATGCCAGAGTTGAAACTGGGCCCTTCCTCTTCTAAGCACTGTGGCTAAGTGACTTTACCTCTGTGAGCCTCAGTTACTTCATCTGGAAAATGGAATAATAGTTCCTGTCTCATGGAATCGTTGAGAAGATTAAATAAATTAGTAAGTAAAAACACTCAGAGCAGCGCCTGGCACATGGTAGATGGGCAGTAATGGGTGGCGGTTATCTGCATTATGTTTGTCTTACTATGGTTGGGCCGTTTAGTGCAGACTTCAACTTGTCTAGAGGGCTGGAAGTTTCTTCTGAGTCTGGGCAGGTCACTTCTCTCTCTGTCCTTCAGCCCCAACCCAGGTCTAGCTCCCCACCCGTCCTGCCTCGCTTTCTGGGTGTCCCAGCTTCCTCCTGGACCCCTAGACTCCAGTCCCTCACCTCCACTCCTCAAAGGTAGCCTTTCTTCCTCCCCAGAAGGGCACAAGGCCCTTCCACAGCTCCCAGGGCCCTCAGGACAGTCCACCTGCCTTCACACGGCCCCTCCGATGCCCCGTGTGGTCTGCCCACCTGGGAAACCCCACGTTTGCCACCTCCTTGGTCCTGTTAAAGAAATATTTGCAGGTCCTTGAAAAGAACATCTCTTCATTTCACTCTGGGCCTGGGCACAAGCTGTTTCCTCTTACCACACACCCCTGCAACTTGAACAGCACTCAAGGGTCCTCTCCACCCTCTCCAGGCAGGCCCCACTGACTCTCAACCCGCTGGGCTCCCTCCTCACAGCTCTGACCACTCTGGGTGGTCACTGCCTGGTGAAGGGAGGGATCTGTTTCTCCCACTGGCCTAGATGCTTATGAGGGCAGGATCTTTCTTCATTGTTGAAGGTACACCGGCACTGAAGGGGTCTAAGTAGGGGGCTGTAGCAGTCAGGCCCTCTGACCTTGAGGAAATAAGAAACCCCAAGAGGAGATGGCTGAAGTGATCTGGGAACAGGTGGTTTGGTGTGACCCCAGGTGGGGGCATGGGGACCCTACCGGTCCTTGTGCAGCTTCAGGAGCCTCTGGACGTCCTCTCTGCCCCTGGGGACCCGGCCGTCCTTCTCCAAGGCCTCCTTCAGGAGCTGGCTCTTCTCCAGGCCGAAGACATGAGGGGGCGCAAACACCTTGGCAGGGGGTGGAGGCGGCATTGGGGGTGGTGGGGGAATAGGGGTCTGGAAGCTCGAGGAAGAGGGTGGAAAAGTTAAATCCGGGAGATCTGGGGGTAGGGGAGGAGGTGGAATGATGGGGGCCTGGGGTGCAGGGGCTCTTGGTGGCTCTAAGGGAGGAGAGCATGGAGAAATCATTTTGGGGTTTGTGACTTGGACTGGAAGGTCGAGAATAGAAGGATCCTCCAAAATGTGTTGGTCTAGGGATGGGGATTTTGAAGGTTTTGGAGCTGAGTTCCAGAATCTGCGCGCTGAGCAGTGGGACTGAAAAAACCGGGGCTAAAATTTGGAACTTTGGGAGCAGGGATTGAGGCTAACTCAAATCATAAGAAATCTTAGGGTTAACGGGGTCCTTTAATCTGGAACCAGATATGCGGTTGGAGATGAGTTGCAAGGTTCAAGGAGCTAGGAGTTAACTTCTTATCTCGGGCTAGATTTGGCAACTTGGAGTTGAATTTCAGGACATAAAGGCTTAGACCTGGGGTGAGACGCCTAAAGTTCGGAATTCAGGGTCCCAGAAGTAAAGACTAGGGGAATTTGGGATAGATTCCCCCCTCATATCCCAGACCCGACTTTGGAACCTTACAGCTGACCTTTTAGTCAGAGATCAAAAGGTCACCTCGCAGGGAAAATAGCCTAGTTGTGGAGAAAAGTCCTGAAATCAGAGGGAACAGGAAGAGTCTCGTGGGTTGGGGAAGGCTCAGAGATCGGAGCTCGTTGGGAGCCACGATACGGCTGGAATTGGGACCAGAGTGGGAAATTAAACGCGTCTCCGGGTCCCGCAAAATGGCGGACGAAGCGCATGACCTTTCCCAAATCCCGTGGTAAGACACGAAACTCGTGTCCGCCCCTTTAGCGATCACGTGACAGGGAACTCGAAACAGTGGGGGAGAGGCGGAGCTACCAAAGAACTGCCTCCGGGGAGACTGCTGAGAGAGCCGCGTCTGGATTGGCAAGAAGCGCGTGAGGGGGCGCGGCCTTCACTGATTGGTCCGTAGCCCCGAGAGTCGCAGAAGGCGTAGGGCTTGCAGGAGTGGGCGGAGTTTCTCCTGAGGCGGGAACCTAAGTGTCATTTTGATTGGCAAGATCTGGGTCCGGGAGCAAGACTTACTCTGATTGGCTAAGCTACCGGGTTTCCACGCGGGGATTGGCTTGTAGAAAGAAAAAGGCGGGACCAGGAGAGGAAGTTTTTCTGGTCGGCACTCAGCAACACAGCGGAGGGCGCTTACGGGTGCTGCGACTCTGTCGGTGAGTATTCTTAGGCGCAGGCGACCGTCGGCGCCAGGCGGGCGGAGTTCTTGGCGCCCGGGTCTTCCCGCGCCTTGTGTGGGGGAATCATCTTACCGCTGTGCCAGGCCAGGGCGCCGTAAAGTCGTGCCTCCTTTCTTAACGCGTTCTTACAGCCGGGCCTTTTGTCCTGGGCCGCCCTTTGAGCGCGTGGGCCAGTGCGAATCGCCCCCTAGGATGCTCCGCCTACTGAGTCGCGTAGAGCATTCTGGGACTAGTAGTAAACCTCTCGAGAGTTCCCTCACCACGCGGAAAGAAGTGGTCTCCTGCGTTTGCTTTGTTTTCTGAGTTGTGCTTCCCTCTTCCCTTCTCCTGCCTTACCCGGCTTCCTCTTGTAAGGAAGATCCTTTAGCAACCCTCACTGGGACAAGGATTTGGAGAAACCTAGGGCTGAGGTTACTTTTTTCATTCTTTCAGTCCTACCTCAGCAACTCACTCCATGGCAGTTCCCGAGACCCGCCCCAACCACACTATTTATATCAACAATCTCAACGAGAAGATCAAGAAGGATGGTGAGTTCTCGGGGTGGTCCGGACTCCAGGCTATCCCGCACGAGCCGGCCCCCGTCTTCTGTACCCAGCATTCACTTTTCCTCAGTCTTTTCCAGCCAAATTGTTAGAGTTAACCCCTCGGCGTTTGCACATGCTGCTTCCTCTCTTTTTAACACTTCCTCAGTTCATCTTACACTCTGCTCATTAACCTGGTTACTGTTCCTCATCCTTCAAGGTTTCAGCTCACCGGACCCCTTCTCTAGGAAGCCTGCCCCCTCCCCTTTCCACTCAGGTGCCAGCCTCTGACTTCCCATGACCCTGGACATCCCCCTTCAAACCTTGGTCGTTCTGGGCTGTCATGGGGCTCTTTCCTGGCCTGTGAGCTCCATGTGGGTAAGAACTGAAACTGTCTTGTTCACTATCATGTTCTCAGAGATCGGTCCACAATGCAAATGTTTCACAGAAGTGAATAGTGATGGCTAACACTACCAGGCGCTAATATATGAATCTTGATTTCATTAAGTTTCACAACAGCCCTGCAGGAAGAACGTATTCCCATTTCTCAAATTAGGATACTGAGACTCGGGTGATACTGTTTGCCCAAGGTCACACACCAAGGAAAAGTGGTTGAGGCCACCAGCATGGAATTCTACTTAAGAACTCGATTCTTGACATCAGATATACTTGTCCATTTTCTTGAGCAAGTTATACTTTTATTGAACCTCATCTACTGGGCAGAATCATAACATGGTCTTTGCATGGATGTTACGGGGATTATATTAGCTAAACTTCTGTGCAGCTTCTTTTTCTGGTGCCCAGCAGGTAGTAAGAGTGGGGTAAGTGCTAGTTCTTACTATCACCTCAAGAAAATTGTCAGGAGAACCAGAGGAGCTTGCTGGGATTAAGCTTGAGGTTACTGATAAAGTTGTTATTGAAGATAACAAGCTACGTAAATCCCTCATACTCTTTTAGGGTATCATATCCAGCCAGTATTCTGTGGACCTAGGGACACATTGGCAACTGAGACCAGTCCTGGTCCTGCCTTCATGGAGCCACGGTCCAGTGGGAGTGACAGATGTGCTACCAGACAGCGATATCCCAGAGTAGCCAGGGCCGTGGTTGAGGAAGCACAGGCCGAGTGGTCAGGGCTGGGATTGGGCATCTAGAAAGAGGTATTCATTCAGTTTCATAGAAGAGGAGACATTTTGGAAAAGCTTTCCAGGTAGAGGAAGCAGTATTTGTGTTATGGTGAGGGAAGAGAGAGTTCCTAACCTGGACCAGCATGTGCAAATGTCTAGGGGCAACAGAGTCTATGGAATTCTGGGAACGAGTAGTTTTGTGTGCCTTAGACTTAGAAGCCTGTGCCTCATGGAGAGCCTTCCAGTGAGCAGTGCATTCTGGCTCATGGGGCCTGTGGACTGGGTAAGGTGTTGGACTTTGTCCTGAGGGTGTTGGGGAGCCAGGCAAGGGACAGAATCAGTTGTGAAAGATATTCCCAGCTGTGGAGGGTGAACTTGAATGGGCCAGAGAGGAGACTGGGGAGAGGTCCAAAGTCCAAGGTCCAGGGGAATGACTCAGGGCCAAACTGAGTTCATGGGGATGGTGGATGGCGACAAAAACCAGAACTGTCATCAGACTTTTTGGCTATTTCCTTCCCTTTTTACCCCATCCCCCCACCACACCCCTTTTTCCTCCTACTGTCTCTTTCACCAAGCATTTTCAGTTCACATATCGTCTTTGCATAAGATTGGTATCCTTTTCTGGCTGTCAGATGTGGCAGACCGTTTGCTAGTGAGGTATGGTGGTACTGGGTTCAGATGGACTTGGGTCCTGGTCCCGGTGCCAGCTCTGCAGGGTCTTCCCAGTGCCCTTGGGACCCTCCTCCTTGGCAGTGATAAATCCTCTGAGAGCCTCTTTCCATGTTAGTAACATTGGGACATTTATCATTGCTACCTCATGGAGTGGTTGTGAGAATTTGGTGAAGTTAATGTCTGTAAATCACTTGATGGTATCTTTATTTGTGCAGATGTTTTTGCAGGTTTGTGTGCTGGTGACTGCACTGCTCCAGGGAATACTGTGGTAGACAAATTGGACAGGCTCGTAGCTCTTCAGAAGGAGAGCTAAACAAGTAAACAAACATGATGTCAGGAGGTGGGAAATGGCCATGAAGGAAAAGCAAGGAGGGTCCCAGGCTGGAGGGGAGAGTGATACTAGATGTTTATTTAAACAGGGTGGTCAGGCAAGGCCTCAGGTCACAACATTTCCACTGAGCCCTGGGTGACTGAAGGAGGCAGCCATGTACACCTTGGGAGAAAGGTGCTCCTGGCGGAGTAGTAAGTAGCTCCTGGTAGTGCAGAGGTCCTGAAACAGAGTCGGTGTGATGGGCCTGAAAAAGGACTGGGAAGCCAATGTGGCTGGAGATATAGGAGTGCAGGTGGAGTGTGGGGAGAGATGAGGTTGGAGAAGTTGGCCCAGGGCCACATCACACAGGCCGATGTCAAGGTGCTAGAGAAGATGAAAAGAGGTGCTCCCATTTACTGTACATTGGCCACGTGTCCTTTGTGTGTCTGTGACTCGTGTTCCTTGTGCAGCAGCGTTGTTGGGTATATCCTGTTACTGTTGACCTCTTACAGAGGAGCACACACACTGAATGCTTGGCTGCTGCTGGGATTGCTGACCAACAGCATGCTGGGTACTCTTGTCAGTTGCCTGATGTTTCCCTTCTGGGCTGCATTTCCTCTGAGCAATGGAGCTCCAGCCTCAGAACATGGTACCAAGGCCTCTAGTCACCCATGGGTCTTTCCTTCCCCCACTGCAGAGCTGAAGAAGTCCCTGTACGCCATCTTCTCCCAGTTTGGCCAGATCCTGGATATCCTGGTATCACGAAGCCTGAAGATGAGAGGCCAGGCCTTTGTTATCTTCAAGGAGGTCAGCAGCGCCACCAACGCCCTGCGCTCCATGCAGGGTTTCCCCTTCTACGACAAGCCCATGGTGAGCACTGTGTGTAGAGGAGTGGGTGTGCGTACCCGGGTAAAGTGCTATTGCCAGCTGGTTGGGACTAGACTTCCTGTCACCTGTGGTCCGGGCTCTAAAGGATGGGAGTTTCTCTTGAGTATGTGCTGCCGAAGCGAGCACAGAATGGGAGCTTCTCTTGCTGTTCCTTAGCATTCACTGTTCCCTGTACTGGGGTGTGGGGACACACAGTGACCAAGGGAACCCCCAGCTCTGCCCTCTCAGACCCACAGTCCTGTCGGAGAGACATGGCTGTCTCCAGATGGTAATGACCGAGACCGGTCAGGGCTGGGACTGGGGAAGTGCACAGGGCTGGGGGAGCTTAGGGGAGGCATCTCACCCAGGGTGGGAATTTGCAGCAAAGGCTTTCTGGATGAGTAAGACTCGAAGGAGAAGAGTAGCTGGGGGAGGGGGTGGGGAAGACAGTGGACTAAGGCCTGGAGATAAGCAAGAGCATATGTAATTGAGGAAGTGAGTCAAGTTCATTTTGCTGGGGTGAAGGACGGGAGGTGGTGAGGAGGGCCTGGCTGGAGAGCAGATCAAGTCAGGTTAAGGAGCTAGAGTTTGTCCTGAAAGTGGACTTAATTCTAAGGGTGCTGGGGAGCCATGGGAGGGTTTAGGGAGATGCCTGTGGCTGTCGTGTAGGATGGATGAAAGGGAGATTAGGATTCAGTTGTGGAGGTGAGGCTGGAGGGTTGGGCCAGGACCAGGGCAGGGGCCATGGGTTGGGAGGAAAGGGATTGCAGAGGTTCGGGAGGCCAGGTGGATGGCCACGGGGACTGCTGTCTAGGAGGTGAGGTGTGGCTTGAAGTCCCTGCCCTGGACTAGAGTTCCTGTCATATCACTGGCAGACATCTTTGGTTCTTTGGGCTTTTTCCCTCGTCCCTCAATCAGTTTTCCAGTTTCACCCGATTGGAATATGCCTCCCTGAACCCGTTCCCTTGGAGAGGTGACAGCAGGTGTCAGAGCTTGCGGGTCCGAGGCAGGTCACTTCATGTGGAGGACACTGGCCCAGGGGTGGCAGGGCAGCCTGGAGCACGCACCTCCATTGGGAGAGGGCCGCTCTCCAACTCCGGCCTGTGGTCGCCTCTGGGTGTGCGAGCCCACAGTTGCCACATCTGCCATTGCTTTTCTGGAGCAGCTAGAAATTCGCTTTTGAGGACTAAAAACCATAAATCTTTTTGTCTTGACCCCTGCTTTTCTCCGAAGTTGGACCATAGGAAGCAGTGAAGCCCTGTGGACTCTTGTCAGGGCATTCTGTCACCTCTACCTTCAAAACATCCACTCCCCTGCCTCCCACCTGGTCCCAGCCACCACCCTCTCTCATCAGGATGGTGGCAGCGGCCTGCCCACTGGCCTCCCTGCTCGACTCCTGCTCCTCTTCTCCATCCCATGGCCGCAGCGCTTCTTGGGAGATGCCAATGAGAGGGCGTCACTCCCCTGCTTATGACACTCCACGGCTCCTGGCTTTCTCAGGAAAAGAATCATTCCCAAGGTCCCCTGTTGCCTCTGTGACCTTGTCTCTTCCTTCCTCATCCACATCGGTCTCCTTGCTGTGGCTTGAATCCCCGCTGCACTCGTTCGCTCTCTGATGACCGCTACCTTTGCTAGAGCGCTCTCTCCCTAGATGTCTGCATTGCCCGCCTTCCCCAGTGTCACTTCACCGAGCCCTTTCCCGACCACACTCTAAAACTTTCAGTTCTTCTCAACACTTCTGTAGTTCACTTTTTAATGTCATTTGTCATACCTTCCCCAGTGAACAAGCTCTGGGAGGGTGGGGTCTTCTGTTTGATGTACTCCTTGCTGGACGCCCAAGGCACAGATAGGTGCTAGGTAAACTGCTAAATGAATGAGATTTCGCCTGAAGATTCAGTTCTCTTGTGTGATTGAAAGGCCCCCTGCATAGAGTTAGTGTCCTGGCCTTGTTTTCTTGCTTCTGCCTTGGGCCTGATTCTCAGGGCTGTCCGATCTTCCCTTCAGAGTCCCAGCAACCACTTACTGAGCGCTTGCTACATGCCAGACACTGTCTGGAGGCTTAACTCATTTAGTCCTCTCAATCATCCATTGAAGTGGAAAATCACTCAATCCCCGTTTTACAGATGAAGGCACTGAAACCAAGTAATTTCTGTGACATTGCTCACCAAGCCCGTCAAGGTCTGATTTTGCATCCAGGTGGTTTGGCTCTGAAGCTCACTCACCTCAACCCTTCTGCTCTCTGCTTGGCAGCGCATTCAGTATGCCAAGACCGACTCAGATATCATCGCCAAGATGAAGGGCACATTCGTGGAGCGGGACCGCAAGCGGGAGAAGAGGAAGCCCAAGAGCCAGGAGACCCCAGCTGCCAAGAAGGCTGTGCAGGGCGGGGCGGCTGCCCCCGTAGTAGGTGCTGTCCAGGGGCCTGTCCCGGTAAGCCAGGGCCCAGAGATGTGGCCCCCTCACCATCAGGCCTTCCTCAACCACATGGCCTGGCTTGGGGGCAGGGTGAGGAGGGGTCTCCCCTTGGGGATTCAGAGGACTCCTCCACCTCAACCCCTTCCATTTTCTTATGAGAATTATGTGCGTGTCTGGGGGGTTGAGCACCTGGATGATGGTATCTCCACTGGGAAATGTCTCTCCGTGCCTGCCTATTTCTCAGGATCTTCTTTCTCTGTGTCTCAGTCTCTTTTCTTTCTCTCCTTGACTTTGACTTTGCTGTCCATGTCTTTTAGGTCAATGTGTATGTAGAAAATCCAGACGAAGCTACCAATTGACTGTTAGGATTAAAAAGTGAATTTAATTTAGCAAGGTTGCCAGATATAAAATCAACATGGAAAAATTCAGTTTTATTTCTATACGTTAGCAACAAACAATCAGTCTTCAAATTGAAAAGTAGCTCCAAGGAGTAAATTCAACAAGAGGTGTGTAAGACCACCCACCGGAGCTCTAGAACGTTGCTGGGAGAAATTGGAGATGTTCCTAGCAAATGGATGGGAAGACTTACTGCTAAGATGTTGGTTCTCTCCAAATTGGTTTAAAATTCAACACAATTCCAATCAAAATCCAAACGAATTTATGAGGACACTGACAGGCTGTCAGTAAATGTCTGGAAAGGCAAAAGAAGGCAGACGAGAGCAAAGCGGGGGCCTGCTATATAGTAATCAAGATGGTGCGGTGTTGGCATAAGGCTGGGAAGATGGACCAGTGGGGCAGAATAGTCCAGAAACGTCCACACGTGTATGTGATCACTCCATGTATAATCAAGATACCACTGCAGTCCAGCGGTGAAAGGACTTTTTCCCCTAGTAAATGATACTGAAACAATTGGATATATGTAAGAAAAAAAGTTAACACTACCTTTACTATATGTAAGTTAATTTGAGATGAATCATGGACCTTAATGTGACAGCTACAGCAATATTTTCTAGAAAACAGGAAAATGTCTTCATGACCTTGGTGGGGCATGAAGAGTGGAAACATCCTGTTTTCTAAACCGGATACAGAAAGCACAAAGTACTAAAGCTGGATGAATTGGACCCACGCTTTAGGTCTCCAAACCTCCTTGTGGGCCTTCTGATGGGTGGTGCTCTGTTTGTGTGACCTCACACTTTGGCATCAGCGATAGTGTCTGGGTTACCTTTGAGCTTCCCCACTCTTCTCCTCTCCTCTCTTCTGTGCCCACCTTTCTGTCCACCTTTGACTCTAGGTGTGATTCCAGCTCTGGCAGCCCCTGTCTCCCCTGGGTGCACGTGCTCTGTGCCATCGGGCCAGCTCCTTTCTGCACTTGCCCACACCCACCGTCCCTGTCCATCTCTGCCTTCCACTGTCTGTTCTCTGGATCTGTCTCTTTTTCCGTAAAGTTTATTTTTAGAATCAGGAGTACAGCATGCTTATTATGGTGTTTATCTCCACCACTTTCCGTTGACAGTGTTCTTATTTTTTTCCTAGACTTTTTACCTACGTATATGTCTGTGAACAACGTTAGGCCATTCTGACCAACTTTTATATATATATAAAAAAAAATTTTTTTTTAACTCTTTCTGATTGAATGTCCCCTGTGAACTTAGGTCTGTTTTGTTCCATCCACCTCTCTTTGGGTGCCTTTTTTGCCTTTTCCAAGTCTGGATCTTTCTCCCTGTGTCTCTCACACCATGAGTTTCCTGGAACAGCCTTTTCTCCTCTCAGTTTCCTACTGACAGTGAAAGCACACCCCGTCCCACCTGCCTGCACCCATCTCAGTCCTGCTCTCCCTGTCCCGCAGGGCATGCCGCCGATGACCCAGGCACCCCGCATCATGCACCACATGCCAGGGCAGCCTCCCTACATGCCGCCCCCTGGCATGATACCGCCTCCCGGCCTCGCACCTGGCCAGATCCCACCGGGGGCCATGCCTCCACAGCAGCTCATGCCCGGGCAGATGCCACCTGCCCAGCCTGTAAGTGTCTGGTCCTCCTGGGGTCTCATGCAGTCAGAATACAGGAATGGAAAGGGGCCGGTGGGGGCACTGTTTTAGGTTGTGTGTGCCTGGCAGGCCTCCCTGAGGGGGTGCTCTCGGAGAATGAGGATGTAGCAGTGGGGTCAGGCACCGGGACAGAGGAATTAGTGTGTTTGCTGGAGCAGCTTTGGAAGGTCAAGGGGAGGCTGGAGCAGGGATGGGCTGCACCTGGGTTCATTCAGTGAACTCCTGAGCACCCGTTTATGGGCACAGCAGTGCTCTCTGTGGCTTACGGTCTAGTGGAGGGTGAGGCGGGGTAGACAGGCAACAGCATAGGGTATGTCAGGTGACGGGTTAGAAGGATTCAAGCAGGGTTGGGGCCGGAGAGCAGGAGGGCCGTAGATCCCCCACCAGACTCATGGGCTCTCATCTCCCGCACAGCTTTCAGAAAATCCACCAAATCACATCTTGTTCCTCACCAACCTGCCGGAAGAGACCAACGAGCTCATGCTTTCCATGCTTTTCAACCAGTAAGTAGGGCCTGTGGCTGGGCAGGAGCTGGGGGGGGTGATGGCCAGGAGGTGGCACCGTGGAGACGGGCCTCAGAATTTTGCTGGCGGAGCCCTGAGCCTGCTTAGGCTTTGCAGGCGAGACAGCAGCTACAGGTGTAAAAGGAGGAAGAGGCCGGGCCCACAGCAGCAGGGAAGGGTGGTGATGAGGCTGGAGGTCAGCAGTAGCCAGGGCGTGCGAGCCGTCCTCCACCTTCGTGAGGGTGGGGCGGGGGGCCATGCTCTGGGCCTCATCTTTCCAGTCTCTGGATTAGACAAAGGCAAGGTGCGAGTAAAACAGCAGTGAGATGTCACCGAGCGCTGGCTAGGCTGGCAGAAGTCAGCCCGTTTGTTGCAAGCGTGGGCGGTGGGGATGCTTGACCCCTCGTGCCCTGCGGATGGGATGCAGAGCCCTGGGCCATGGGGTAGGGTAACTGTCCTCTGTTTAGTGATATACTCACCTGGTGGCTCTGCTCTGACTGGATATCCTACAGAAATTCTTAACAAGAGTCCCAAGGGGCTGTAGCTGGGGTGTTTTCTCACGGTATGTGGGGAGTTGGAGGCAGCCTGGGAGAAGGGAGGGGTCAGATGCAGATGCTGTTGGGGGAGGGAAATAGCTGAGTGGTAGAGTGCATGCTTGGCATGCATGAGGTCCTGGGTTCAATCCCCAGTACCTCCATTTAAAAAAAAAATGCAGACGCTCAAAAAGGCATGCTGCTCAGCAATTAGAGGGAACGGGAAGGGTGGCATGATAGTTCTTGATGCTCCTACCGAGAGGAAATTTTGAAAAACTGAGTAAAAGAGAAAAATATTACCACATAATGTACCACATCCACAGAACAATGTGTATTTTTTAAGAATACTGATGGAAAAAAATGATAGCCAGGAAACATGGGGATGGTTGCCTAATGGGGAAGGAAGTAGGGAATGAGAAGAGGGAAACGAAAGAAACAGCAGATCATACAAGTCAGGGTAATGGTTATTTCTGGAGCCGAAGTGGGTGGGTTGTGACTGGGGAAGGATGTGGGGGGAGGGGCAGTGTTCTGTCTCTTGACCTTAGTTATGGCTGCAGGTGTGTTCATGTTAAAATTTGTCATTATATGATATGTTTACATTGTGCATACTTGTTTATGTTAGAATTTATCAACGTAGTGTCATACATTTTGGGTTGGATAATTCTTTGTTATTGGGGCTGTCCTCTGCTTCATAGGGTGTTTAGCAACATTCCTGGCCCCTACCCACCAAATGTTAGGCTAAAATGTTAGAGGGAAGTGCCCAGTCTGGATCCCTGAGGTCTCTCCCTTTCCCTCAGGTTCCCTGGCTTCAAGGAGGTCCGCCTGGTCCCCGGGCGGCACGACATCGCCTTCGTGGAGTTTGACAATGAAGTGCAGGCAGGGGCCGCTCGTGACGCCCTGCAGGGCTTCAAGATCACCCAGAACAATGCCATGAAGATCTCCTTTGCCAAGAAGTAGCACCCTGTTCCCATGCCTGCCCCTGCCCCCTGTCCTGGGGCCACCCCTCCCTCCCTCGGCTCAGTCCCCTGAAGGTAAGTCCCCCTCGGGGGCCTTGGAGCCGTGTGTGAGTGAATGGTCGCCACACAGCATTGTACCCAGAGTCTGTCCCCAGACATTGCACCTGGCGCTGTTAGGCTGGAATTAAAGTGTTTTTTGAGGTTTGTTTTTTCACAAACATTTGTTGTTTTGATTTTCTTGTCCTCTGTGTTTCCCTTCTCTGCACATGAGAATATTCTGGGTGTTTGGGGATTGCAACCTTGGGAAAATACACAGAATAGTGTAACAACATTGTCGAAACTAAAATCACTTACTACTTTGGCAGATTTCTATTTTACCTCAATCAACATTCAGGGCAGGAAATTGAAACTCAGGCTGCCAGGTACTGTCGGGCAGGTTCTGTACTGCACAAGGATGCCACCTTTCATGGCTCACCGTTCACTCTGTAGATTTGTATGTTTACTCCAATCATTTTCTAACATGATAGAGTGTTAAGGAAGAGGTTTTTCTTCAGTGTTTTCTACACAAAAATGCCTTCTGTCCTACGAAGGGTCCCACAGAAACCACTCTCAGTACTTCAGGAAGAAAGAGAAGGGAAATGGGTGTGCATGAAGTCACGGGAAGGGTAGTAGGAATGGCAGCTTGGGTTGGAGACACTTGGTCCACAGATCGTTTCTACTGTCCAAGTTTGCAGCCTAGAGCTGCAGTCTGTAGAGTTCAGCGCGATGTCACTGCTGCTACTAGGAGTGCCCCAGCTGACGTGATCACACAGGGGGAGGGCCCTTGACCAGGTGCTGGTGCCAGAAAGGTGGCCGCCTCACACACGGCTGCTCTCCCTTGCCGGCCAACCTCCAACCAGGAGCTTCGGGCAGGTGGGTGAACCCAATTCTCTGGTGCCCTAGCTGTGGGGGGTTCTAGGAAGTGTGGTTTCTGGCTGGACAGTCATGTCCCAGCTGAAGCTGTGGATAAGAAGGGGAGGTTGAACAGGGGGACCTTAGCAATCTGTCACACACCTGACCTGGAAAGTTTTAAATTGACTCAAAAAATAAAAAATAAAAAAAATATATATATAGCTTAAAACCCATTGTCATACCATATAGATGGGAAAATGAGAACACTTGCCAGAAGCAGAAAATTAACCACAAAAATAAATACAGAGAGACTGTTAAATTCTCTGGATATTTTTTTGAGTGTGCCAAGACTCAAGCCCCAGCTCTGCTCTCTCCGTTAAAAGCGAACATCAGTGTTTGACACACTGAAGACTTGTGGCACCAAACTCACACTCTTGTAGGATCTGAAAGACTGAAAGGGGAAGAGGGCGATCGCCGCCTTCCCTAAAAGGCACAGTGTTCTTGCAGACGGCGCGAGGGAACACTAGCAGCCACGGGTTTATGGGTCGCACCTAGTTTCTACTGTCCGCCTGGGGGTGCTCCCCGGCTGCTGCCCTCACAGGCGATTGATGTCCGCACTCTGAGCTTCATTTTCTTCCTGCGTAAAGAAGAATCTTTGTTAATACTGTGGTGTTTTTGTACTCGCTACTCCAGCCTACAAGCCTTTCCCCCCACCCCCTTACCCTCCCCAACCCCTGTGCCAGGCATTTAGCAAGCACTTAATAAGTTCAGCAAATAACTTGCCAAGCCCCTACTATGTGCTAAATACTGTCCTTGGCATAGGATATGCAGTGTGAATGAAATAGACAAGCTATTTTCAACTGCTGTGTTCTGATACAAACAACTGACGATGGGGTGGTGGAGCTGGGGACCAGTAACCGGGGTGGTCACGGGAAGCCCCTCTGAGGAGGTGACATTTGAGGAGAGCTGTTGATACTCTTGTACTTGGTGCTGGGTGTTGAGCATGTAGAGGTGGCTTAGGCCCCATCTTTGCTAGAGATGATTTCCCCATCCCAAGCCTGTGTGTGTTCCTCCACTTCCCCCTGAACTAAAAAAAAGTTTGGACTTGGAGCCAGTGTGAGAATGCTTCTGAGGGAAGAGGTGGCTGTTGAGGCATGTGGATCTCTTTGAAGCACAGTTTTAGAGATGAGACTTGAGTTCAGATCCTGCCACTCTGACCTTGGGCACCTGACTGAGCTCCAAGCTCAGTAGTGCTGGGTGTGGACCTGGAACCAAACCTGGCCCCACCGCTTCCCACCTTGGACACATTCCTTAAGGCTCTACACTTCCATTTCCACATAAAAGCGTGTTTTGATAGCCCCCTTTGAAGGGGAGGCAGACTATACATTTGAGCTAATAAAATAAAGATACGTGTGGTGAATGCTCTATAAATAACCACTGGGATAGTAAACAATAGAGTTTTATTTTTCCTATTTTAAAGAGAAGAAAGGTGAGGCTCTGAGAGGAGACATAACTTAGCCTGGGTCACCCAATCAGGAAGTGGCTTATGAGGATAAGTAGCAATTGTGGCAGGACATTGCCTAGCTTGAGGCCCAACATACAATACTCCGCTTGGGAACTGGGGTTATTCCTGGCAATCAAAGGGCTGCCTTGTTCTCCTGCCCCTCAGCACAGGAAATTCCAAGGTGGTTTTCCATACTGGCTTCTTTCGTTCTGTCTAGGGGGACAGCAAAGGGGCTCAGGTCCCCAAGCTGACTCAAGAAAGATGGAATTGAATATCTTAACTTGCCCGACTGGGCCTCTCTGATTGCTGAGGGGGTGGCTGTCACTTGGAGTGGCCTGGGCTGCCTGGGGCCTATCTGAGCATTTCCTAGTGTTGGCTCTCCTCACCCTGTCCTTAAAATGGTTCTGGCTGTGTAGCAGCCTCTAGGTGGTGTGGGTAAAATTTGGGACTGGTTTAAGGCGGGGACAAGAACACAGGTTTCCTTGTGTTGTTGGAGAGGGAGGGCAGGAGGAAACGAGACCCCATTCCTCTCTTGGTCACTCTCTTGCTCAGAGTCCATGATGGCTTGGTCCCTGGTGTTTCTTGGTATCATCTTTCTGTCTGCCTTCCCGGGGCCTAGTGTCGGGGGCCACCTAATGCCCAAGCTGGCTGACAGGAAGCTGTGTGCTGATGAGGAATGCAGCCGTAAGAGCTGGGGGTTGGAGGGCTTGGGGCTTGGGTTGCCAGTCTGTGCGGATGGGGCTGTCATTCCCCTTTATTCCTTCCCTAGACCCCATCTCCATGGCTGTGGCCCTTCAGGACTACGTGGCCCCCGACTGCCGTTTCCTGACCATACACAGGGGCCAAGTCGTGTATGTCTTCTCCAAGCTGAAGGGCCGAGGGCGGCTCTTCTGGGGAGGCAGTGTGAGTCTTGGGAGAACAGAAGAGGAAAGGGTGTGGGGCTGGGGTGGGTGAACCCTAATTTTTCACCTAAGGGGAAAATGTGAGGGGGGTGAACTGAAATAGAGTTTGTAGGGGGCGGGGAGCTTTTGTTATCTACTCAATTTTTACTTTGTTGAGCAATTATTACGGCATCTACTATAGTGCCAAACTGTTCTAGACACTGAAGGTAAAACAAAAATGACCCCTTTTACTCTAATGGAAGGAGACAAGCCATCAAAAAAAAAAAAAGTCAAGTATGTGCTGCTTGGAGAATTAATATAAAGTGACTGGGTGACTAATTAGCAAGGGGTTGTCAAGGAGGACCTTCTAGCAGGTGACTTGAAGCTGAGATTTGAATGACAAAGATGGAGCCAGCTAGTGTAGATCAGGGAGAAAAAAGTGCAGAGGTTTGTAGCAGGAGTGAGCTTGGCATCTTCCCAGACCCTGGCTTTTAACTCCTCTTCCCCAGGTTCAGGGAGATTACTATGGAGACCTAGCTGCTCGCCTGGGCTATTTCCCCAGTAGCATTGTACGCGAAGACCAGACCCTGAAACGTGGCAAAATCGATGTGAAGACGGATGTGAGTGTCTTGGGGGCTGGCACGGATGTGGAGGGAGGACCCTTGGGTTGTGGTGATGGGCAAAGATGCTCCTACCCTTGGCTCCCCGGCATACTAGCTGTGTGCTCGGGGACAAATTTCCTGCCTTTTCTTACCTGTAAAATGGGGAATGATTTCTAAGTCCTAGTCCAATTAACAGGTGAAAAAATTAGAGGGCTCTAGGCTAATTTGTATAGCACTTGTGTGGCCAAACCTGGCGCCTGCGGCTGCAGCATTTGCTAAAACCACTAGATCCTTTGTGGTGTGACCGCTGGTTTTCTTCCCACTGTTTCCCCTTTCTCTCTTTCAGAAATGGGATTTCTACTGCCAGTGAGAGCCTACCGCTGTCCCTGCTGTTTTTTTTTTTTTTTTTTCCCCTCTCCGGCTTTATGCAAATACACCAGTCAAGTGCAAACTGTGGGTCTCTGTGGTCTTTGTGGTGGGGATCTAGAAAGGAAACGTTTCCCCAGGTTTCTGAATCTAGCCAATCACCCCACTGACTGTAGTAACGTCAATGGTTGCTAAGCAGTTTCACGTACTAAAAGCTCTTTGCTCCAAGCTGGGTACCATAGGTGGGCACCTAGGCTTAGATATCACAAGCAAATGAGAAGGGGGAATAACCTAAACAGCCAAATTGGGGGATTGTAGTGTCCTCTTTAGACCAATAAGAGAACTATTGAACTATTGGCAATGAGTCAGTCGGATCATGAGGAAGACAAAAAATGCAGAGGAGAGGTTTTTCTAGGTTTTCTTACAAGATTATCTGCAAAGGGAGGTGGGAGGTTAACTTGGGTATCATCCCAATTTCATCCTTCCTGCCTTTGAGAGCTGTACTCTCCAGCCCAAGATCACTCCTCTTCGAGGCTCTTTCTGTCAGTCCTACCCTCTTCTCTGCATCCGTATGCCCGCCCCCAACTTAGCTCCTACCCAATCTGGAACCTCGACCCTGCCCCCAGGACTTCTGACCAAATCCGTTTCTCTGCTCCGCGAAGCATTTCTGTGCCGCCCCTTCCCACTGGCTCCGCCAATCGTTCGTCTTGGTCCCGCCCCTCTTTCACCGCCAATCGGCTCTATTTCCCCCGCCCCGTGTCCACTGAGTCCACCAATCCCTGCCTTCGGGAAGCGTGGCCAGGTATCCCGCAGCCCCAGCGGGTCGCGCCGGAGGGGGGTGGAGGCGGAAGTGGCGGCGCCGGCCCCGGGAATAGGAAGGAGCCGGGGCTGCAGCCCGAGTGGAGCGGCTGCCAGCCGAGGAGCAGGCGCGGCCGCGTCGCCATATTGCGGCCCTAAGTGGCCGTGACCGAGTCATGGCTGAGACCTACGGTAAGGGTGGTGGGCTGAAGTTAGGGTCTGGGGTCTGGGCCCAGGGAGGATGCGGCCTGTGGGTATGGGGCGGGGCTTTATACCTCAGGGGGCGGGGTCTGGTGGAGGCTGGGAGGGGCTTAGTGAGTCTGATGCTGAGCTTAATCGATTTGGGCGGAGCCTGAGGGACTGGTGTGTGGGCGAAATAGATCTGGGGCGGGATTTGAGGAAACCAGTCTTGTTGGATCATGGTGGGCCTTGAGGGAAGGGGTGGGCTTTAATATGTCTGGGCGGAGCCTGAGTGGATGGGGCGGGGCTGGCTGTGTGAATGGCAGGGGTCAAACTGGAAGGGCTAGGGGAACCCTGAAGGGATGCTCTGTACCCTGGGACTACTCTGGAGAGGTCTGAAATGCGGTTGGGGGTGAGTTGTCCTTGAATCAGGGGGTTGGGCTAGTGGCAAGGGGTGGGGCTTAAGCTTGAGAATAGGGGTAGGGTCTTGGGGAGAGGGAGGGAAAGAGGGAATGAGAATTGGGAAATCCAGATAGATGGATAGGAGGTGGGAGAACAGGATGCGGAAGAAAGAGCGCTGGTTTGGGAGTCACAGGGAGCTGCATTCACTCAGCAAATAGAGAAAAGCAGAGGGAACAAGTGCAGAGACCCTGAGACAGGAACCAGATTGTCATCTTCAGGGAGTAGACTGAAAGCTGGAGGCTAAAGTGGAATGAATGAATCAGAAAGTGGTAGGAGGTGAAGTCGTAGGGGGCAAGGGCAAGACTGTAGTCCTTGATGAAACGGTTTTCAGAAGGCTTTAGCAGTGTAATAGCTGATATCTTGGACTCTGGAGCCAGTTGGTCTGCGTTGGAATCCCAGCTTTGCCTAGCTGCAGGAACTTGGGAAAGTCAGTTAACCTTTCCAGCTTCAGTTTCCTCATCTGGAAAATGGGGATGATTATTAGTATACCTCCCTCACAGAGTTTTCCTGAGGATTAAGTGAGTTGTTGATGTAAGTAAAGATATTTAGAACTGTGCCTAGTATGTGGTAAGCACTATATAAGAATTATGTTAATTTTGTTACCCATTGTCCTGTGTCTGCCTGTGTCTGTTTCTCTCCCCGTCATTGTGATGTTCTCTCCGTTTCCATCTTTTCCTATGTATCTTTCTCTCCACATGGGTTTCCTTGATTTTGGCTCCATCTGCTCTCAGACTTCCTCTTCAAATTCCTGGTGATTGGCAGTGCAGGAACTGGCAAATCATGTCTCCTTCATCAATTCATTGAGAATAAGTGTGAGTTTCTGGGAGTGGTCCTGGGAACTAAACTGTGGGCATGGGTGTGGTGTGGGCAATAGGCAGCTGTCGGGGTGGGCAGGGGCAGGGCTGGCTATAGGTACAACTCCAGTGCTGGCTGCCTGGTCCTTACCTTGGTATGTGCTCTTTGCTAGGTCCTCCTTGAGCCTCAGTCATCCCAGCAATGACAATGGGTTTGTACAGGCTGAGGAGGCCTTGGGGGACAGGGAATCCTCTGAGTCCCTGCACTGCCTCTTCTCTCCCTCCCACTCCCCAGTCAAACAGGACTCCAACCACACAATCGGCGTGGAGTTTGGATCTCGGGTGGTCAACGTGGGTGGGAAGACCGTGAAGCTACAGATTTGGGACACAGCTGGCCAGGAGCGGTTTCGGTAGGTGGGCTGGGCTCCCAAGGAGAGAGAGTTGGGGAGAGGGGAGGAGTGTACAGAGTTACCTGGAAACATAATGATACAAGCAAGGAGACACTGAGAGGGCAGGCAAGACAGAGGGAGCGGGATAAGAGATTGTGATAAGCAGGTAGATAGAGTCAAAGAAAGAAGGCATGTTAGAGAGAGGATGACAGGGACAATGAGAAAAAGATTGAAAAAGGAGCCTAATGAAAAGTGAGGCAGGAGTATAGCTCAGTGATAGAGCGCCTGCTTAGCATGCCTGAGGTCCTGGGTTCAATCCCCAGTACCTCCATTAAAAAGAAAAATTTAAAGAAAAAACAAAACAAAACAAAACAAAAGCAGTGAGAGAGCCAAGGAGGGACCGACAGAGACTATGTGGGAGAGACTCATGGGCTGGAGAGATGGAGACTTGTCCCCAGGGAGAAACGAGGCCTGAAGATGCTTGGGGTGGGGCAAGGGGTAGAGATTGGCAGAGAATGAGTAGAACAGAAAGGGAAACTTGAAAGAGAGATACAAACACTCAGAAAGGGAGAAGGAGGGATCGGGAGATAAGGGGACTCAGAGAAACAGAGGTGAGAGACAGAGACAGGGAAAGTGGGACAGGTGTGGCCAGAGAGATGGAGGAATGGATGTTTTGGGAAGAAAGGGAAATGTGTGGGGCTCGTATGCCTTCAGGAAATGTCTGCAGAAAAGGTAATAGACACCCAGAAACCTGGAGTCTGAGAAATAGGGAGCAGGGAGAGAGAAACAAGGGAATCCAGGCCATGGGGACATGTGGTCCCTGGGCAGCAGTACATAGCTGCCAAGTTAATATCTGTGTGTTAGTTCTCTGTGTGAGGTACTTAGAGCCCAGAGACAGAGAGAGAGTGCAGGGGAGACAGGTGTGAGACGTGGGCCAGGTTTGCAGTAAGTACTCAACAAATGCTTGCGCAGTGATTGTGTGAGTTCTGGAGGGACCCAGCCTGGTGACACAGGGAGATGCATACAGTTGGCCACTCTGGGAAGGGGGCCTCCCCTAGACAGAGCAGGATAAGGCCAAGGGGATGTAGTTGCATAGTGCTTGGCCAGGACTGGGCAAAGGGGGTGAACATAAAATGCCGGCTGAATGAATGAATGAATGGGAAAGGGTGAGGATGAGAGAGGCAGAGTAAGACAGACAAAGATTAAAGGACAGTTAAACACACACACACACATAAAAGAGGGAGAAAGACACCTACCAATGAAGACGTATAGAAAGACAGGGACACACAGAGCCTCAGAGAGAGGGAGAGATGGAGACAGAGGTGGGCGGCTAAGTGAGAGATTGAGGGAGACAGAGAGACCACGAGTGTGAGAAATTGTAGTGAGACCAGACCACGGCCAGGTTGAGGGTGATGGCCCAGCGGTGAAGAGGGGGCCTCCGAACCACCAGTCTCTTTCCGCAGAGGGGGGCAGTCTTGGGCCAGACCCCAGCCTCGGGGGTGACTGGGTCCCCCTGGCCCCACAGGTCGGTGACGCGGAGCTATTACCGAGGGGCGGCTGGAGCCCTGCTGGTGTACGACATCACCAGGTGGGTGCACGGAGCGGGTGGGGCGGGGCCCGGGCTGCCTTCTCCTACATCTGCCTCCCCTCTCTCTCTCCCTTCTCCGCAGCCGGGAGACCTACAACTCGCTGGCTGCCTGGCTGACAGATGCCCGCACACTAGCCAGCCCCAACATCGTGGTCATTCTCTGTGGCAACAAGAAGGACCTGGACCCAGAGCGTGAGGTTACCTTCCTGGAGGCCTCCCGCTTTGCCCAGGAGAATGGTGAGGGCCATGCAATGGGCCAGCAGGGAAGGGGGATCCTCCCAGGAATGGGGGCAGTTCAGGGGGGCCTGTGGGCCTCCTGGCTCTCTGTGGCTCTGCTCAACAGGGGAAAGTGGGGATTTAGAAGTCTGGGTTCAGATCTGAGTGTTGCCACATGTGAGCTGTGTGACCAGCCTGGTCCTCAGTTTCCTCATCTGGAAAGTCAGGGCCGTAGCATTTCTGCCTCACATAGTGCATGATGGTTAAGGGAGGTGGTCCATGGGGAGCCCTCAGCACTGCCTGGAGGGATGGGCGCTTGATTAATGTTGGCTGCTCAGAAGGTTTTGACCATCATGGGGAGACAGCATGGGGTATTGGTATAAGGTGGAGACTGCAAACTCCGATGGCCCTAGGGGACAGGCACATTTCGTGAATAAGGGAGATGGGACAGGGTAGACCCCAGGTTAGCAGGCACTGGCATTAGGGGAGTAGACTAATTAGGGGACTGACAGCCACATCAAAAGGTATGCAAGTATACTATGAGCAAAAAGACCACAAATAACAAATATTGGTGAGGATGTGGAGAAAAGGGAACCCTCCTACACTGTTGGTGGGAATGTAAACTGGTGCAGCTGCTGTGGGAAAACAGTATGGCAGTCTCTCAAAAAACGAAAAATAGAACTACCTCATGACCCAGCAATTTCACTCCTGGATATATTTCTGAAATAAACAAAAACGCTAATTGGAAAGATACATGCACCCCAATGTTCATAGCAGCATTATTTACAATTTCCAAGATATGGAGGCAACCTAAATGTTCATCAACAGATGACTGGATAAAGGAGATGTGGTAAATGCACGCGCGCGCGCACACACACACACACACACACACACACACACACACACACACTGGAATACTACTGAGTCATAAAAAAGAATGAAAAAATTTTGGGTTCTTTTTTTTTTTTTTTAAATCCCTCCCCACCCTTAACAGAGGCACTGGGGATTGAACCCAGGACATCTTGCATGCTAAACATTCACTCTACCACTGAGCTACACCCTCTACCCACCAAAAGAATGAAATTTTGACATTTGCAGCAACATGGATGGACTTGGAGGGTATTATGCTAAGTGAAATAACTTAGGTGGAACATCTGAGGAACAAAATGAGACGCAGCAGGTCCAAGTCAGAGTAGAGGTTGGGGACTGACTGAGGCCCTGACCTTCCGAGTGTCTTCCCCTAGAGCTAATGTTCCTGGAAACTAGTGCTCTCACTGGTGAGAACGTGGAGGAGGCTTTCCTGAAGTGTGCCCGCACCATTCTGAACAAGATTGACTCAGGTGAGGCCCCCAGCTGACCAGGGTGGGAGTGAAAGGCAGGGTCCAGAGGTCTCCAAAGGACCAGTTCTGACTTTTCCCCTCCTGCCAGGTGAGCTTGACCCCGAGAGGATGGGCTCTGGCATCCAGTATGGTGATGCTTCCCTTCGTCAGCTGCGGCAGCCTCGGAGTGCCCAGGCCGTGGCCCCTCAGCCCTGTGGCTGCTGAGACCTACGGAGCCAGGTGGGATACTGGGGACTCAGCGACTGCAGGGCTGGTCTCCTGGCAAAGGGGAGTACAGAGCAGAGACAGAGACACTGAAAAGGAGAGATGACAAGAGAAACAAGAGTGAGAAAGAAAGGTACAAGAACACTTGAGTTAAAGTAGCCACCTTCCCAGCCACAGGAAATCCACCCTCCTTTCCATCCCACTGCCGGCTCTCTGCCCTGGATCTCTGACCCTCCTATTCATAATCTGTGAAAGATTTCTCAAGTGCCTACTATGTGCCAGGCCCTGTTCAAGGCACTGGGGATATGGCAGAGGGTAGAACAGACAAAAATCCCTGCCCTGGTGGAGGAGGCAGGCAATAAACAAGATACATAAGTAAACTGTGTAGTTAGGGAGATCAGAGCTGTGGAGAAGAATAAAGCAGGACTAGGAGGGTGGGGAGGGGAGGGGTGGCATGTTAAACAGGATGATAAGGGGAGGCCTCATTGACAAGGTGACATTTGAGCAAAGACCTGAAAGAAGTGAGGGAGAGGGTCATGTGGGGACCTGGGGAGAGAGTGTTCTAAGCAGAGAGAACAGCCAATACAAAGGCCCTGAAGTAGGGTTGTGCCTGGCCTGGGTGAGGAAGTCCAAGGAGGCCAGTGTGGCTGGAGTGGGTGTGGGTGTGTGTGGGTGTGTGTGTGTGTTGTCGGGTAGATGAGCAGGACATGAGTTTGGGGTGGAGGCAAGCAGATGAGTTAGGGCATTGTGGGCCCTGGGGAGGACTCTGGCTTATACTCTGGGTGGGATGGGAGCCATAGGAGGGCTCCAAACGGAGGGACAAGATCTGATTCAGATGTTCACAGGGTCCCTCTGGCTGCATATGTAGGAGAGACTGTGGGGAACAGGGGTGGTTTCTGGGAGGCCAGGGAGGAAGCCACTGCAAAGCTGAGGTGAACCGCTGTGGTGGACAGGACCAAGGTGGGGGCAGAGCAGGGGCTGAGAAAGTGGGTAGGTTGGTATTCTCCCTGATCTCTGTCTCCAGTCTTGTCCCCTCTTGATATAGTCACTGAGCCTTCCTAAAGCACAAATCTGATCTGCCCCTTCCCTGTTGGAAACCACCATGGCTCCCAGGGTCCATGGGACACAGCTGAAGCACCTCAGCCTGGTGTTTGACCCTCTGCAGGGGCTGTCCCCTGCCAGCCTCACTGGCCTCAACTCACACCTCTCCCCACCTGACAGGCCACTGTGGCTACACTGAAGTTCTTTCCCTTTCTCTGGGTCTTTGCTCCTGCTGTTCCCTCTACCAGGAACACTTTTCCTTCCCTCTCGTCTCTGGTAACTGCTTCCCCCTCCTCCAGGAATCCTTGCTTGTTTCCCTGTGTTTGGTCCAAACTCCTTGACAGGCTTGAACGATCCCACAGGATTTGGTCGCATCCCCACTTCTCCGGGGGGGGGGGGGGACATCTTGCTGATTCTCATCTCTGTGCTTCATGCCCACCCCCTTCCCCAGCCATTGGCAGCTCCAGGGTTGCCTTGGAGCACAGTGGTTAGACTTGGGATATATGTACTTTGAAAGCAGAGCCAACATAAGTTCCTGATGAATGGATATGGAATTTGAGAAAGAGGAGTCATGGGTGAACTCTCTGGGCAGTGCCCTCTTTTCCTTCCAGGCCTTTGCATCTGCTGTGAGTGCCTGGGTGTGCCTGTCCCCCTGCCTCCTTTCTGCCATCCAACATCAGGTCTCTGCTAAAATGACTCTTCCTGCAGGGAACCTGTACTGGCTTCCCAAATGGGGTCACTCCCTCTAGACGGGCGGTCTCACAACTGCTCCTCCTTTTTAAAGTGTTCAACTCTGTACACTTGATCATTGTTATCCGTACAGTTTTGTCTTCCCCATCTGAGAAGGGAAGGAGGTGAGAGATCATAGTCTACAGAGCTGGGATGCCTGTGTTTATACTCCAACTCTGTCACTTCGTGGCTGTGTGATTCTGGGCAAATTGCTTAACCTCTCTGGGTCTTGGTTTCCTCACCTGTAAATGGGGCTGAAAGTAGTACCAACTTCATGAGGGTGTTGAAAAGATTAAGTTACTTCATGTAAAGTGCTTAGAACAGGGCCCAACTAAGACGTGATAAATGAGGGCTGTTTATTAGTTTTCTTCTTATCCATTTAAAGACTCTGGGCTGTGTACTCGTCACCTCAAGACTTAATTTTGAGTCTGTTTTCGGGTTTGCCCTCAGTGTAATAAGACAGTGCATTTTCAAACTTTGTTGACTGCAGTCTGCAGGGGGAAATATATTTTATATGTTGATCTAATACAGTCATACATGTATAAACCAAAGTTTTCCTTGTACTAATATTCTTTTTCTTAAAATCAAGGTGAAATTCACATAAGTGTAGCCATTTTAAAGTGTACCATTCAGTGGCATTTAGTACATTCACAAGGTTGTGCAGCTACCACCACCGTCTAAGTTCCAAAACATTTTCATGACCCTAAAATGAAACCCCATACCCACTCTCCATTCTGCTCAGCATCTGGCTCCCACCCACCTCCTTTTTATCTCTGTGGACCAACATTCTTATTACATATGAAGCGCTCTGTTATTCTCCATTCTATTTTATCTATTTCAATTTTTAAAAATTGCTCAAGGCCCACCAAACTGATTTCCCAATCCCCAATACAGTGTTGCACATTGGAATCACCTGGAGAGCTTTATGAGCAACTGATGCTCAGGCCTTACCTCAGAGATTCTGAAGTGATTTTGGGATTTCTAGAAGCTCCCAGGTAATGCTATCTGGAGCCAAAGCAAGAACCAAAATGTGTCTCCTCAGTCTGGAAAACACTGGAATGAGACCTAGAGCTGGGGTGATCCAGGAACACAGACAAACACAGATGCAAAGGTGAGGAGACAAAATTTAGAAATCGCCATGGCCTTCTACAGACTCAAGGAGACAACTCTCTGAGGAGAATAAACAGAGAGGTGCACGTGCCCTCAGAGTCAGAGCCCCAAGTCACCTTCATGGACAGACAAGCCCAGACAGGAGGGCAGGAAGAGACCCAGAAATGAGGCAGACACCAACTGGACAGGCCCAAGATCCCTCCAGTTCACCGCACACTTTTCTTTCAGCTCAGCTGTTCTCCAGGACCAGCCCTGTCCTTCCGGCTGGGGCCCAGACCCAGGCCCTGGGAGGCCGAGGCCCTCACCTGCCCTGGCCCCAGAGAAGCTGCCCTGCCACCTGTCCCCCTTCCCTGGCCTGGTGGGGCCTGGCTGAGGGGCAAGACTGAGCCACGGGGGAAGGGGGAATCAATACCTGCTGCTGCTTCCTCTGTCTTGGCTAACCCCTGTTCCCCCAAACTCCTGATCATACTCAAAGAGTTCCCAAAGCCTGAAACCAGGGCCATTTGGCCTCAGCTCCCCTGGCCCTGCTGTTGCGAGTACGTGTTATTTATTACCTGGAGGCCTGTCCTGTCCCCATCCTGCCCCCATAAAGCATTGTTTACACCTGTGTCATGGCCTCTGTCATTTTGGGGTGGGAGGGAGGGGAGACTGAAGAGGTTCCAGATGGTGTTTGTAGCCATGTTTTGGGGTTGGACATGGTGTGGGGGTCTACCATGACTCTGTGGCTTAGGTGTCTGTCATGGAGGGAGTTTGCCTGCATATGTAACACTGATGTCCCTTTGTGATGTGTGTGTGTTGGGATCTGTAGGAATGTCTGCTGCTTGTGTGTGTGTGTTTGTGTGACACTGTTGCCTGTGACTACTCTGTGTCCTTGGAAATTGTGTCCATGAGGCTGGTGTTGTTTGAGACACCAAGGCTAGGGAATGAGAATTCAGGCCTGTTCGTGAGCCCTGGGTCTGGGCCAGGTGGGTGATAGCTATCTATGCATGTCTGATGTCTGAAAATCCGAGGAAGTGACTGATGTTTGGTGTGTGACTGTGTATGTGTGCCCTGAGATCTGTGTGAGTTTTGGTGTGAATTTGGCTCTTTTGATACCTGACCATGAACCCTGAAGACTGTGTGGGTCTTTCTGCAACCCTGACTCCTGTGCAAATTTGAGATCGGTATGTTATTCCTGTGTCGAGGTGAACCTCAGATAACTGCACATGCTGTACCAGAGACAGGTGCAGCGCGCTCAGGACATCAGGACACTCCCAACTGCTCACCCACCACCAAGTTGTCCTTAAACCATCGGGAGGCCTGAGTCCTGGCTCAGCCTGGCTGGTGGTGAAGAGGGCAGGGTATTTAAATAATCTCATCCGCATAGTCCTCCCAGGCTAGGTCGTCTAAAATGTTCAAAAGACTGAAGGCTGTCATGCGAATGTCTTCTCTCCGTAGCTTTCGTCATAATTGTCCCGATGGGACACAGCAGAATGGGTCAGGATACGTTTGCACAGCCTTTCTGGTCATCTCTCCCTCCTCGCAAGGACGTTCCTCCCTTTTTCCCTCCGTTATAAAAAGTCCTTACGTAAATTACTGGTGTGCAAATTTACATACATTTCCCAACTAACTGCGCAGACGTTTCTCAGTATCTCATTCCTATTCTTGGGCTGTGAGAAGGCGGGGCTGTCCATGTAAATAATATCGACGATTTGCATGCCACTCCCCGATCAAGCTACTCCTCTTTCTGCGCAGGGCTCTTGGCTCAGAGGGGGGTGGGCCTGTCTATGTAAATATAATTATTTGCATACCTCTCCCACCCTTCCTTGGCAATATATGTGCAGAAACCACCCCCAGCTTTGGATCCAGCCCTTCCTAACGGCGTTCATTCTCTCGCGCAAAAAGGGCGGAGCAGAGGACGCAAACAAGCCTTGCATCGGTAACGGGCCCACTTCCCCTTTCCCGAGGATGGGGGTCTTCTGAACTTCCTCGCCCCGCCCCGTGTGGCCCGCGCCTGCGCGCGCACCTCCTTCTCCGCCCGGGCGCGATCACGTGCCCACCGGGCGAGGCGGGGGCGGAGCGTCGCGGGTGGTGGGGGCGGGGTATGGCGCGCTGTGCGGCGCAGGGCGGCTGGCACAAACGGCGGCGCCGCGGCCGTAGGAAAAAGCTCGGTAAGGAGAGCGCGGAGAGGGAAGGGAGAGGGGAAGGAGAAGGCGTTCGAGTCGGGGCGCCGGTGGGAGCCGAGTGGGGAGTTGGGGGCCGCTCGGGGCACGCCTTGGTGGAGCGTGGAGACCCTGGGGAGGGTGGGGGTGGGGCGTGGGGGAGGGAACGCGCGCCGGGCACGTTGAGCGCCGGCCGTTGGGGGGGGGTTGGGGTGGGAGCGAGGAGCTCGCGGCGGGCGGAGGGGGATGGGAGGGGTGGTGGCATGGGGTCCAAGCGGTCCCTAGGCCCTACCTCTGTTGCCTGCTGCGCCCTGAGGGGTCCCAAGGCCCGCACTGAAGGGACTTGGGAGGGGAGCGCTTTTTACCCTAGTCCTGTCCCCAAAGCGTGAACCTTCCTCCACCCTTCCCTCTGTCGCTGTGGACCCTGCTCCCACGGCTCTCTTCCGTCTCTCTCTGTCTCAGGACCTCCCTTCCGTCTGGGTGTGTGTCAGCCCCCAACAAGCTTCCTCCTGTTGGGCCCAGGTCGACCCCTCCACCCCGTTCTGTCCGGCTGTCTCAGACCCGCCCTCCCATCTTCTCTCTGGTGTGTTTTTCTCTGGGTTCCCCAGTTTCCACTGCCTGTGGATCCCCACATTCTCATGGTCTTCCAGGCAGATCCCCACCCCCTCCTCCCCGTCTGTTTGTTTCTAACTCTCCTACTCCCCCCTTCGCCATCGTTTTCTACTTAAGGTTCTCTCTTCTGTCTGTGGGTCTGTGTCTGTCCGAAGATGCTCTGTTCCACAGCCCCCACTGCAGCCCTCTGTCTTTGGGTCATCTACCCAGCCTCCTCCAGCTGCCCCCCTCATTGACCCTTGTCTGTCAGTGATTCCTCCCAAATTCCCAGAGTTTTCTTCCCCACGTGGCCTCAGGTTTTGGGGTCTTTGTAACTGTGTATCTTCCTTTCTACTGCCCTTAGCACTCCGTATCCCTTCCCCCAACCTACCTGCCTGTAGCTCTTCTCACATTCCTTTCTCTCTCTCTATCTCTCTCTCTCTCTCTCTCTCCAGCCACCTTGACAGGTCCCTTGTCAAGTCCCTAGGGACAGCAGAGGACTTGGGGACCAGCAAACACCCCTAGGGCACGGGAAAAGCCTCTGCCACCTGCCCTGCCTCACCCTGCCGCACGCCAGGCCCAGCTGCCCCAGCCCCCGGCTGCATCAAGTGGAGAAGGAGGAGGTGGAGGAGGGTGGCACCATGGGCCTGGGCCGTGCCCTCCATGCCCGGGAGATGAAGACATTGCTACCATGGACAGCCCGTGCCAGCCGCAGCCCCTGAGTCAGGCTCTCCCTCAGTTGCCGGGTTCAGTGACAGAGCCCTTGGAGCCTAGCCGGGCCAGGATGGGGGTGGAGAGTTATCTGCCCTGTCCCCTGCTGTCCTACCACCGTCCAGGAGCGCCTGGTGAGGCCTCGGCGGGGAGTGGGACCCCCAGAGCCACAGCTACTTCCACCACAGCCAGCCCCCTGCCAGAGGGCTTTGGTGGGCAGGATGGCGGGGAGCTGCGGCCACTGCAGAGTGAGGGTGCTGCGGCGCTGGTCACCAAGGGGTGCCAGCGACTGGCAGCCCAGGGCGCCCGGCCTGAGGCTCCCAAACGGAAATGGGCAGAGGATGGTGGGGATGCCCCTGCACCCAGCAAGCGGCCCTGGGCCAGGCAGGAGAACCAAGAGGTGGAGGCAGAAGGGGAGGGCTGCAGCAGTGGCAATGGTGAGGGCAGCGCTGGGCTGAGGGAGGAGGTGCTGCCCTCTGCTCCTGAGCGCCTGGCCCTGGACTATATTGTGCCCTGCATGCGGTACTATGGCATCTGCGTCAAGGACAACTTCCTGGGGGCGGCACTGGGCAGCCGCGTACTGGCGGAGGTGGAGGCCCTGAAGCGGGGAGGGCGCCTGCGTGATGGGCAGCTAGTGAGCCAGCGGGCTATCCCGCCACGCAGCATCCGTGGGGACCAGATTGCCTGGGTGGAAGGCCATGAGCCGGGCTGCCGAAGCATCGGTGCCCTCATGGCCCATGTGGATGCTGTAATCCGCCACTGTGCTGGGAGGCTGGGCAGCTACGTCATCAACGGGCGCACCAAGGTGAGGCTGCAGGGACCTGGTGTGGGGGGGGTGTTGGGGGTGGGGTAGGGGGCTGCCCAGCACTTGTTTGTTGGGTTCTTGGTCTCTGAGCACCAGTGGGTTTGGAGACAGGCTTCTGAGGTAACAAAGGGGTTTAGGCAGCTCCAGTGGAGGGGGTGTTGGAGTTCAATGTGGGCTCTCATTCCCTGTGAGCCTTAGTTTGTGCACCTGTAAACCATGGGTTTGACCTGTAGTCATAGTCGGTTCTTCACCTTGCCAGGAATCCTCTTGAAGAACCTGGGAAGACGTGCTGACATTCATGGCTCCACACCTGTACATGGGTCATGGTGTAGTTCCCGGCTCCCTGATGTCTGTGCATGGGTCCTAGACCAAGGGTGGTCAGTTTAGACAGGCACATGTTTCTGTCTCCGTCTGTCCATCTGCACCTGTCTGTCCTTGTCTTCATTCTCCCCTGTTTCCTTATCTTTTGATCCATACCTGTCTTTTCCATCCTATCCACTATCTGTCTCTGGACTGTCCATTCTGTCTCCCAGGCAGGAGAACCAGGAGGTGAAGGGTGGCCATGGGGAGGCGGATGCCAGGCAGCGGGAGGAGGCACTGGTGCTGAGCTGCATTGTTCACTGTATCCCATACTCTGGCATTTGCATTAAGGACAGCTTCTTGGGGGTGGCCATGTGCTAGCCCAGGTGGAAGTCATGTCTTCATCTTTCTTGACCCTCCCTGCCCTAGTTCCTGCCCTCCATCTTTCCTTTTCTGCCTATCCCTTCATCTTGTCTGTTTCTGATCTGTTTCCTTGACTCTCTGCCTTTGTGTTTCTTCTTGGCCCGTTTGTCTTGCTTTAGAGTAGTGTTATTAATCTCTTTTTGGAACCTGGGTTTTTTTGTTTTTTGTATTTTTTTTTTTTGAGAATCTGCCAAAAACTACAGACCTTCTCTTAAGAAAAATGCTCATTTGATCGGTGTTCACGGGCAGTCATCAGGACCTTCTGGGTCTCCAGCAGCCCATTCGAGAACCTGGGATCAGGAGCCCTGCACAAGACAATAGTCCATAGGGCCTTTTTGGTCTGCTGAAATGTTAATTCTTTTCGTGTAGGGTGTAGGCCCTGGCCTTAAGTCCAAGGTTTGGTGATTTTTGGACAAGGCCCTGTAGGGAGTGCCCACTGCACAGCACCAGTGATGCCTGGCTGACGGCACAGACTGTGTTCTGCCCTGCGGGCATGAGGCTGTGCTGCTGCTGTCCCCTCCCTCCTTCCTCTCCCTCAGATCCCATCTCGGGTGCTGCCTCTGTGCAGCTTCTGTCTCAGGCTGAAGCTGGCTCAGAGACCAGGGCTCCCCCGGGGCCGAGGCCAGTATCCTCCCCACCCCAGTTGGAACTTGTCCTACTTCCTTCTGCCTCCTGTTACTTGATAGCTGGAGAGCCAGGGGCAGGAGAGAGCAGTGAGAATCTCTCTGGCCACAAGGTGCTCAGCACCTTCTCCCCAGGGTCACCAATCCTCACAGGAGGGAGATGGAGGGGAGACCACAAGATTGAGTGGCCCAGGGCAGGATACTTCTCTGAGCCTCTCTTGGCTCATCCACAGAATTGGAAAACCAGGTTAAGTCCCCAGCTAGTCTGTGGCCATTTTAGGAGGGGAGAGGAGGGAGCAGATCTCTTTTCCTTTGGTGCCTCTGATGTGGCTGGGAATGGGTCCTGGAGGGAGGGGGTGGGGGTTGGGACTTTTTTAGCCCTGGGAGGTAGGAACAAGCCTGGCTGGACTGAGAAGGGAGAGGAGGAGCCAACCCAGTCACTGGAGTTCCTCTCAGACCCTCCCCTGCCCCAGTGAGACAGCAACTTCAGGCTTCCCCACCTTTACAGGGCAACATATGGGCTTCCTCCCCAGGCTCTGGAGTAAGACAGTGTGGGGTGCTGAGGTGGGGGACCACGGTGGTGGTGGTGGCACGGATTCCCCATGTGGCTGCAGCCCGTAACAACCTGCCTCTGGGTCTTCCCTGGATGCAGCTTATGTGTTCTGCCTTTGCTCCTCTCCTTAGTTCCTCCGCTTAGTCGACCTGCAGGTGGGAGGGAATTGACTCCCACTGGCATCAACGACCACCATATGGGACCCCAGGAGGCCCTTTTAAAAGCAGTTTGGAGGTGGGATCTGCTGTCATTGGCTCAGTCCTGAGATTCTGACTTGGGGGTATGCTTGTGCAAATGCTTTTGAGGGGGTCTTGGCACGTTGATCCTGGTTGCCCTTTCCCTGGGATGGGAGGGTGAGGAGCAAGTTTCCATGTCACTCTCCTTGTCCCTTTCCCTTGTGAGGGCAGGAGATACAGATGCTTCTCTGGGACCAGAGAATGCACACATCACCCCTGCCACACACACACATACAGATGAGTGTAACAGGTCTTTAAAGGGCCTGTTTCTGTGCCCTTTACAGGCACAAGTCCCATTCCATGCCAGACTACAGAGGGTGTCCCTGCCTGCATGGTGGGAGACCCTGGAAGGGTGCCCAGGGCAGGATGGAAGGGAGGCCTTGAGACCTAGAGGTGCGCTTTCAGTCAGGAGCTACCCCCGGGCACTAGGGAGACAGACCTGGCCCTAGGGGCCGGTACTAGGGAAACAAGTACCTGTACTGATTTTGCACTGAGAGGGGTGGAATGGGAACTAAGCCCAGGTGCCTTCTGCTAGAGCACTCAAGGTGCTCCTTGACCCAAGACCTGAATAACAAGGGGGATGTTCCAAGCAGGAGCAGAGGCCTTGGGGATCAGCTTGGCTTAGTCAGACAAGAGCCAGAGGGCTGCGAGGCTGGAGATGGAGATGAGGCCAGTGGCCTTGGAGGCTGTGGTCAGGAATTTATTCTGGGATGCAGTGAGGAACTGAAGGGATTTGAGCAGTGGCAAGCTGGAGTAAAGGGTCTCTGGCTGCTGTGTGGGGGAAGTGGCTGCGGCACTGGACCCCCTTGCCCCACCCCATCATGCAGAACCAGCAGAATCTCTGCTTGGATTCTAACTGGGGAGGTCTTCCCCGTCCCTAATCAGTGACTCATTGATTGCCCCCCTCCATGTTCCCCCCCCACCACAGCTGTGTTCTTTCCTCCCAGTGAAGCAGTTTCTCAGAGCACTGACCCGTCTGCAGGGAGTGAGCAGTGGAAAAAAGGTTCTCCTTTGGAACTTGGGGGACAGGTTCTTGCTGTCATCTTGCTGTCAGAAGTGTGGCTCTCTACTAGGTGGCCATACCAAGTGGCAGCCCTTCTGGCCTCTCTTTCCCAGGGCAGGTGCTATGGGAGACCAGGTGCACATGTTTAATGTAGAGCCATTTTCCGTTTTTTGCTGGAGGTGAGCCCTGGGGAATAATAAGTGGGGAGGAGGCTGAGATGTTGAGTCAACCTGGCCTGCCATGGGGTGCCTGGCAAGCCTCCTGTTTGGCAGCACATGCCGATCTGTTTGAGAGTGTTTATCTTGGGGCTGTCTTAGCTGGCTGTGGCCCACAGGTGTAGCAGCTTTAGTGAGGAGCAGTGGCCAGCGGAGCCCCTCCTGGCATCAGTGTGGGGTGGGGTGGATCAAGACAGATGGTCCCTAGCTGGGGAGGAGGTGGGGGTCTTCATGCCAGTGCTCCCCTGTTTGTCTCCTCAGCCCTCCCAGTAGCTAGGGGCAGAGGGTCATTTCAGCCCCTGCTCTGGCTTTCCATCACATGTCAGGCACTATGCGGGGTGCTCTTCCAGGCATTTATCTCGTTCGTGACCTGTGAAATGGTTGTTAGCTCCATTTCACGGATGAGGAAACCGAGACAGGGAAGTTAAGTCACCTGCCTAACATGACAGCTCATATGGCAGCTCTGAGACGTGAACCCAGGAGTCAGGTCTGCAGGAACACCTGGGCCCTTTCCCTCACACCACATCTTTGAGAAACCAAACTCTTAGTTACTCATTGAGCCGCATGTTGGTGCCAGACTCCAGGTGTGGATGGGGGTGTGTGTGTGTACGTTCTGTGTAGTGGGCTATTGAGGCCCAGGAGCTGAGGTTTCTGGCAGATGGGGGGTTGGCTGAAAAAGAAAATCTGAGCACTGGAACCGTCGAAGCCCAGAACACTTGAGGAGTCAGGGAGAAATGAGGGGTGAGAAAGAAGGTAATGGCTGCTTTGCCAAACGTCCTTGACTGCTAGCCTCAGTAAACCCACCTCCATCCTCTCTGCCAGGCCATGGTGGCGTGTTACCCAGGCAACGGGCTGGGGTACGTGAGACATGTGGACAACCCCCATGGCGATGGTCGCTGCATCACCTGTATCTATTACCTGAACCAGAACTGGGACGTCAAGGTAGGGTGTTGGGGGTGGGGTGGCGTGCATCGGCTTGGTTTTCCACTCCCAGCTCCGCTCCTAGCGTTGTCCTGTTCCTCTTCTCAACCCATTCTGGGCTGTGTAGTCTGCCTGATGGCTTTTCTTAGGAAGTGGCACCTCTCGCACCTCTCTCTCCAGCTCACTGATGGCAGCTCCCCCTCTATGGGGAATGGTGCTGTCCGCCCAGCCCCCAGCCTAATAAACACTTCCCCCACCCCATTTCCTGTTTTTGGTAGCTTCCTGCAGATCTCCATGGTGATGCAGACTCTGGGCTGTCATTCATTTTAAGAGCCTGAATGGCGGGGAGGGGGTAATGTGTGTGGCTGCTATGCCCCCTGATGGGTTCCTGGGGGCCCGGCAGTGCAAGGCCGGACTGGCCAGCCTCCTGCCTCATCCTCTGGCCTGCCCTCAGGTGCATGGCGGCCTGCTGCAGATATTCCCTGAGGGCCGGCCCGTGGTAGCCAACATCGAGCCACTCTTTGACCGCCTGCTCATTTTCTGGTCGGATCGGCGGAACCCTCATGAGGTGAAGCCAGCCTATGCCACCAGGTATGATCCATACTTTTGGGGATATGCCCAGGTGCTCCCACTGTGTCAACAAAGTCTTGTCAGATCCCTGGAGTGACTAGGAAGTAATGAAATGCTGAGAAGGGGCCTAGGTGGTAACAGAACCAGGCTCAGAAGGTGGACTCTAGTGTCACTATGGATCTGGTGGCTGGAGTTAAAGAAGAGTGATCTCTAATCGCCCTCTGGGGCTGCTCTGGTCCCCAGGTACGCCATCACTGTCTGGTATTTTGATGCCAAGGAGCGAGCAGCAGCCAAAGACAAGTATCAGCTAGGTACCTCCTTCCCAAATGGCATCCCCCTTCCTTAAGTCCTCCCTATTCCATGTACTTCACTAGGCCTCAGGCCACCTCATCAGTCTCTCACTGAGTCCTGCCACTCATTTTCCCCCATCTTTGACCACTCTCCTGGTATCCCCAGCATGAGTCCCATCTCTTCTGCTCCTTTCCCCATATTCCCAGGTTTCCTTGGCCTTTTTGTTCCTTCCCTGATGACTCACCATCACCATCTTCTGTCCCCTGTCACCCCCAGCATCAGGACAGAAAGGTGTCCAAGTACCTGTATCACAGCCGACCACGCCTACCTAGTGGCCAGCCCCAGAGCTGCATGGACAGACAGCTTGCTGTGACTTCGAGAGAGCCTTGGCCTGGTGCTTCCTGGCCAGCAGCCCACCAGTCTCGGTGCCTGCTCCTTCCCCGCCACTGCCGCTGCTTCTGACTTTGCCTCTGTCCTGCCTGGTGTGGAGGGCTCCGTCCATCACTGAGGACCAAGGAGGAGAGACTTCTGCTGCCCTGGGTTGGGGGCTGGGGTTATGACCTGGGCAGGGGCCAGTGTTGGGGGCTACCATTACTGGATTCGGGGGCTTGTGTCCTGCTCTGTCTGGTTGTGCCCCTCTCAGGTTTGGAGAGCTGGAAGGAGGCATTGCCACCTCCCACCAGGATGCAGGATTTGGGGTTGGGGTGAGTCATGGCCTCTTGCTGGCAAAGGTTTGTGGGGGGAGTATCCCCGAGCCCCCCACTCTTCCAGCCTGGAATGTGAAGTGACTCCCCAACCCCTTTGGCCGTGGCACCTTTTGGACTTGGCTGCCGCTGCTTGGGCAGAATCAAAGGTGCTGGGAGGAGCATGGGTGTGAAAGTCCTGTCAGCCAAGAAATAAAAGTTTACCTCAGCTGCACACATCTGCCTCTGGCTCCCTCTGGGTAAGGAGAAGCCTCTATATGCAGTTCAGAGCCTTTATTGACCAAAGGGGTTGAGGAGCTCTGAGAGCCAGTGAGCAGAGAGTGGCTGAGCCTGACCTCAGTGGGCCACAAGGCAGAGCTGGAAGGCTGGGGGGACATTGCCCAGGCCAGTGCACTGGGTGAGGTCAATGTTGGGGGGGGGCTCCCCAGAGGTTGCAGGCAGAACAGCTGTAGAATGAAGGTGAGGAAGAGGAAGGTCTCCAATAGGGCCAGGCCTGCACCCAGGCACATCCACTTTCCTAGGGACGCACATGTAGGGTGAGAAACCCCTGTGCCCCAAGGATCATCCAGACTGGTCACCTCCCTGCCCGGCTGATACCTGGGGCAAAGGGCATGAATGCATTGTTGCTCTGGAACTAGCACTTGTTCAGGAAGTTGGTGGGGTTGAAGCATTCTGGGTCCTTGAATTGGGTGGGGTCCCAGTGCACAGACACAAGTAGAGGAATCACAAAGATGCTTTGGGGTGATATGCAATGGTTACCCTAAAACTTGGCAAGCGACTGCCTTCCACTCATCTAAAACCCCATTTTAGAAGCTCTTGGCAAAGCAAGCCGCCTTTCTTGGTCCCAGGGCTATGTGAGTACTGTGATCATGCCTGCTCATCTTCATTAATAGGCCCTCCCCTGTCCCTGCGCAGACCCCCCGGGTTTCAGTGGGCACCTTGGGCAGAAAGTGGCCACGCAGGTGGACGTTGTGGGTGAGGGAATGTGGCAGCTCCAGCGGCAGCACGTTGATGAAGTGCTGGATCTCGTGCGGCACGGCGTTGGTGTAAGGCAGGCGGTGGCAGTCCTCCAGGTGTGGGGCACGTATCCGACTTACCGCGGCATCCAGATCGGCCTGCACTTTGGCTGGAGCTGGCAGAGTGTGAACTGAGTATGCCCCAGCCCCCAGCCATCCCCAAACCCTGGCGCCTTCATCCCTGACTCTCCAGCTCCCAGACCTGCCACCTCTGGATACTTGAGCAGAATGGGGAGCCCATAACGCAGATTGGTGCTTGTGGCCTCAGTGCTGCCAAAGAGGTTGTGTGTCTTCATCACCAACGTCTCCTCCTGGAAGTGGCTCTCCCGGTCCTTCTGTTCCTGTGGGCAGAGGAGATAGGTGCTGCGCTTGTCAGGCTTATGCTGGTGGGCAGCAGGGATAGAGTTTAGGGCAGCATGACCCTTCACCTTATCCACCTGATCCAGGAAACAGTCGATGAAATCGAGAGTCACCCCAGGCTGCTGCCTCTGCTGGTGCTGCTGGATTTGCTGAGAGATGAAAACCCGAAGGTCCGTGAAGTTTCGGAAGATTTGGTGGTGCAGGCCGGGAGCCAGTCCAGGAGGGAGGGGAAAATGTACATTGAGGGGGATAGGGAATCAATACGACACTGAACAATACTACTAGTTTACCCATGGGAAGACTGGACCAGAATTTTGATGTTGTACGTTCCAGAATTCCAAAATTCTAAAACTGTCCCATTCTAATGATCCAATGTAGGTCCGTGGACTAGGGATTTGGCAGATTTGGCACACGAGGGAGATACTGGTGCCGACCCTCTCATCTCGCCCCATCTGGAGCTCGTGATGTGGAAGGTGTCATTGAAGAGGTCCAGGAGCTTCAGGAATTCCGGATCCTCGTAGCCATAGCGGTTCCCAAAGACCACGGAACAGATAACACGGCATTATCCAGTAGCCGTCGGTGGTCGAACGGGGCTCCTGGGAGTGGGAACAAGACAAGGTGGTACGCTGTGGCTCCACCCCTACCTAGCTCTTGGGCTTACTGGCTTCTTTCCACCTAAACGCTTTCCCTCGGCCCTTTCTTGTCCAAAGGCCACACCCACAACAGGTCCTTTTCCGACCAGGCCTCACCAACGGTGGCTTGAAATTCGCCAAGCAGACAAGCTGCCTCTTCCTGGACACGCTTCTCGATGGTCCGCGTTTCCAGACCGAACCCCTTAAGTGCTCCAAGTGCAAAATTGCGCAGGGTTTGCCACCGCTGCCCGTTGGAACACTAGATGCCTGGGGGTGGGACAGAGAAGGGGGCGGGCCGGGGAGTTAGCCCCAACCCAACCCGGAAGCATCTCCAGTAGTGGAGACGACTTCCCGCAACCTTTCGTTCTGCTTCTTTTCCAGGCCTCTTGGTTGCCACCCCAGCCTTCTCGGCCCTGTACACGCATTGGCCCCACCTCTGCTGGTCCCGATCCCTGACAAGTGCTTGCTCTCCTTGACTTGGACTTTTAGACTTTTCACTTCTATTGGCTGCATGAAGGACCAGCCCCTCCGCCCCCCGCCCATTCGACCCCTACACTGTAGCTGCACCTCGACCTCTCCTTGCAGTCTGTCCTCATTAGCCTTGACTCTTGTTAGGCCCCGCTCCATTTTTTCCGTCCCACTCTTGATCGCCCAAACTGGATGGTCCAGGCCCGCACTTCCGCTGCCAGGGCTTCACGGTTTCCGTGTGTGAAGCTTTCGAAGACTGCCATGGCCCCAGAGAAGGCATCCGCTTGCAGTACTAATGCGTCTCGCAGCGCTGCGTATCCGCACTGCACCACTGCAGGGTGCCAGCCCAGCCACACTGTGAACACTGGGCCCCAGTGGCCAGAAAGCTACACGGAGCCGGTGCTCAGCGGGTCCCGTTCTGGACTCCTGACCCCTCCTCCATCGAGACCCCAGAGCCTGGCCCGCAGCTTCTTCCTCCTACAGACCCAGCAGTCCAGACTCCCACTCCACCCTGTCTTCTCTCAAGATCTAGAAGTCCCTGTCCCCAGCTCCCAGCACTCTCAGAACTAGGCGTCCTGGACCACAATACCTCCCTGCCTTGAACCAGAACAGATCTCTCTGCTACCCTTCCCCTGGGATCAGACCATCCTCCCCAAGGCTCCTCCTCCCTCAGGACCCAGAAGTGGGGGGGTTGGAGGGTGACAGCTCGGCTCCATCATGAACCAGGAGCTCAGGCCCACAGCCCCTTTTCCCGCCAGATCTGACTCCCACCCCAGTCTCCTCGTCTGTCACAACCAGATGTCCTGCACCAAGGTTTTCCACTCCAAGTCTCCTTACCTGGATCACAGGACTCCAGGTCCTTCAACCTCTCTCAGGACTCTCAGGGTCTGAGCCCTCAGCTCTGTCTTTAGAGCTGGTTCAGAGAACCAGGAGTTCCAGCCCCCAGCCCCATCTCCACAAATCCAGAATTCTGTCTCCCCACCCACTGTCGGGGCTACCTCCATGAGTGCACGGTCCAGGCGTCCAGACTCCAGCTGCAGTAAGTTCCCCAGAAGCAGAAGTGGTGTGGGCCCAGGGGGTAGGGCCCTCTGTGCCTTGAGTTCCCGAGGCACCCCAGTTCTGCCCGACTAGTGCCAGTACCAAGACCAGCAACAGCAGCGCTGTGACGCCAGTAATCATCATGCCTTTGATCCTCGATGAGCCCCTTTACCTTTATTTGATTCCCTTTGGGTCTTGGGTGGAGCAGGGCAGACGCTAGGAGTGGGAGGGATGAGCGCCTGCGGGATGCTCACTCTGTAATTCTCCAACCCAAAGTTTCCACCCTGCCCGCAGCCCTAATTGCTGCACTTGCCTCCTCCTGGCCTTTTCTTTGTGCCTGCCTCAGCCTGTCCTGTTTGGCAGTCTTAAATGCACTAGCATTTTCATGTCAGCACCCCTGGTCGACAGGTGCACCCTCCTGAACCCCTGAACCCCATCGTATTTGGCCTGTAGGTGTGCATTTCAGAATACCCTGGCCACCTGTGGGCCTGTGAACCCTGAATGCTCTACCCTGTACTTCTGACTCCTAAATACACTTCTGACTCCTAATACAATTCTTGTAACACTCCTGGTGATGCATCCATTAGCTTGGCACTCCTGTGCCCTGTACCTGTGATTCCTGGGGACTCACCCCTGAGCCCTTGTCACTTCTGTGCCCATTGCTTTGGAACCCTGTATGCTGTGCTTGTCTCCAAGATGCTCAACTCAAGTCCCCTAGCCCCCTGGTACCCATCAGACTGGCATTTCCGTATCTATCTATCCTATGACTCTTGGGTGCCTTCCCACAGTAGACCCCTTGTATCTCCATACTTATGCCCTGCCCTGAACTTCTGCCATCTCTGTTGCCAATGCTCTAGCTCCCAGATGCCCCAGATGTCCTCTACCCATGCTGCTACACCTCCTGGTCTCCATTTCCCAAGGCCCCTCAGTGTGCACCCCGACCTGAGGCCAGGCCACCATGGCAGACAAACTTGGTACTCATTCCGGCCATCTCTGGGGATGTGGGCTGGAGGGGGGCAGATCTAGGCCTGGATGGGCCAGCGGTGGGGGATGTGGCTGAGTCGATACTTGGAACAGACAGTTCAGGAATGCGGCCCACCCTCCCGCCCACCCTGTCTTGCCGGATCCAGCCTTCCGCCAGGTGCCTGGCGCCTGGCCCAGACCTGGGGAGACAGTGGGGGGCTGTGCAAAGCCTGGGACTGGGCTAGTCTCTGGGAGTGTCTCACTGACCCTCAATTTCCCTGTTTTCTCTGTTCATCTCTCTCCCCATTTCTCTCTCTCTCCATTTTACTCTCAGTGTTTGCCTCTGTTCCTATTTGTTTTCTCTCTTTTCAATGTCTATTTCTCCCTCCCAGTACCTCTTCCAGTTTGTTTTTACCTTCATCTCCCTCTGTCTCTGTTGCCGCCTCTCCCTGTCTGTTTGTGTAGCACGTATGCCTGCCTGTCAGCCTTCCTCTGCCCAGGAACCCAGTGCCTGGCAGGGGTTGCAGGGCAAGGCGCTGCTCAGAGGCACTGACTCCGCAGACAGCAGGGGTGCAGTGGGGCGCAGCAAGCGTGCTCTCACGGACCCCATCCCTCCCTAGCCCATCCCAGGCTCTCTGATAGAGCCTCTTTCTTAGGCTCTCTTCAAGAGCAGGCATTTTGTCTTGCTCACTTATGCATCCTCAGCACCTAAAATAGTGCTCAGCACATAGCGGGAGCTCAGTAAATGTCTGTGGAATGAATACACGACTTTCTTCTGTCTCTGCTTCTCTCTAAGTCGGACTCTGTTTTTCTCAGTCTCTGTCTTTCCTGAATCCTTCTGACTGTCTCCCTGTCTGCCTGTCTCTGCTTCATCTCTTGAGGCTTCTGTCTCTCTAGTTCTTTCTTTCCTCTCATATCTCTGTCTCCCTTCATCTCTGTGCCTCTCTCAATTTCTATCTTGTCTTTAGCATCTCTTTATCTTCCTTCTCTTGGGGCATCTCTGTCTCTCCCTTTTACTCAGTCCCTCTCTTTCTCCTCATCTGTCTCTCTGACTCCCAGTCTTTGGTTTCCGGGACCTCTCTCTATGTATCTCTTTGTCTCTTCCGGCCTCTCTCCATCTCTGTCTGTCTCTTTTTCAGTATCTCCATGTGTTTCTCTTTGCCATCTCTCTGTCTTTCTTTCTCAGGACCTCTGAGTCTCTCCTGTCCTCCCTTCCCCTCTGCATTCCTGCCTAGGCCCTAGGGCAGACTCTGTGCTTCGCCTGTGGTGGGAACAGCGTGGGGATTAGGGAGCCGTCACCCCATATGGGGACTGCCTCTAAGCCTCATTCCAGCTGGCCCCATACTCAGCAGAGCATGTCCCAGCTTCTGGATGAACTTGGGGGGACTCCACCCAGGGGAGGGCCTCCTAAGCCACCTCTGCCCAGGGCTAGGGGCCAGCCTCATTCTGTCCGACTCTGACTCAATGAAGCTTAAGATGCCTGCTCCTTGAGAAAAGCTACTGTCAGCAAGATGTCAGCTTGTCAAATGCAGTCCCAGGCTGCAAGGCCCCATGCCTGGGACTGTTATCCCCACCCCAAAGGGAGGGAATTGCAAGACAAAGGAATAGTCAAATGAGAGCGGTGAGAAATAGGGGAGAGATTCAGTCTCCTGGTGCCTCATTTTCCCATTCATTGCCCTTCCTGTCTGTCTTTCTCTGATCATTTTTGTTTCTTTCCTTGTCTCTATCTTCTGCTCTGTTTGCCTCCCCAGTTCTCAGTCTTAGTATCTCTCTGCTTTCCTCCGAGTCTTTGACTCATGAGATTGACAAGAGCATCGTTGGAAGCAGATGATCTGCGCTCAGAACCCAGCTCTGCCTGTTTCTGGCTATGTGGTCCTGGGCAAGTCACTTCATCTCTCTGAGCCTCAGTTTGTTCATCTGTAAAAATGTATAATCACAGTGCTTTGTCTAGGGAGATTTAAATGAGGCATTCAGAACAGTTCGTGAATAGGAAGCACTTTTTAAGTGTTAGTAATTGTTATTTCTCAGGCTCTGTGTCTGCTTATTTCTCCGAGGCTCTCACTTTCTCCCTGCTTAACTTTCCATCTTTGTACAGGGCCCTGGATCGTATCTTCCACATTTCTCTAGGCTGCTGTCTTTTTCTCAGCCGTGGCTTCTCTGCCTCTCTGTCTTCATTCAGGCCTCAGAGTCTTTACATTCCAGTCTGTCTCTAGGAAACAATTTCAGCTGCCCTGAGGGTGAGGGTCGAACTCGGCACAGCCAGGTGCCTCCTCTCTCTGCAGCCAGACCTTCCTTCTCCCCATCCCAGAGGACTGTCCTCCTCCCTTTAATTCAGCCAAGGCAGCTTTGAATCTATTATAAAGATAATTTACTGGGAAATGATACAAAAAGCCCCCCAAAAGGAGTGCAATATAGAACGAGTTCTGTGGGTTAAACACGGCATCAGCTTCCTCTTCCCCGCAGCTTTCTCTACCTCTAGGGGCGCAGACCCAGTAAAGACAGGAATGATGGGGGATGGGCATGTGGCATGCGCAACGTGAGGGGAAGCAAGTGTGACGGCGAGAGGATGGGGCACAGTGGAACGAGAAGACTGAGGGAACAAGCCCTCCGTGCGGGCCTCATCGCTCCCAGGCGAATCTGGAAAGGATGCGGCGTCAGCGCGCGCGCAGGCGCAGCTGGAAAGGCCGCGGCAAATTGCCGAGACCCGAGCTGATCGGAGTCAGGTCGATGTCCTCGGGCGCCCCCAGCGGCTGCAGAGAGAAGCTCTGCAGGATGGGGGTGAAGTAGAGGAAGAGCTCCATGCGCGCCAGCTACTCGCCCAGGCACAGCCGACGTTTTGCAGGGTGAAAGGGTGGGGAGGAGCGAGGAGTTAAGATGGGGTGAGGGGTTCTTCAAACTTTTAGAGGAAAACGTATGAAGCCGACTGTTGGGGACATGGCAGACCCACCCATCTAAAGTTCTGGGAAAGACAGTTTAAGTAATAAGTGGACCTGCTACAAGTGCAAATGCATGGGTTTGAATCTCAGTTCTGCCACTACTAGCTTTGCGATCTTGATCAAGCCACAGTTTCTGGTTAGGTATCTGAAATGGGGATGATAATAGTGCCTCATTAGGTTGTCGTGAATGGCAAAGGCCGCTGAAGCAGTGAGAATATAATGCTCATGTCAGTTTTAGTAGGTGGTAGCACTCCTCTGAGCACCAAACTGCTATTAATTAATCTAATCCTCATAACAACGCCAAGAGATGGGCCCTTTTATGATCTCCAGTTTATAGATGTAAAAATCGAGGTACACAGAGGTGAAGGAACACAGCCAAGACCACACAGCTAGAAGCTCACAACGCTAAGGTCTGGCTGCAAAGCCTAGCTCTTAGCCATCACTCTGATAGTCCTTCTCAGAGGCAGTACCGGACACACAGTAGGCAATACGATAAGTTACCTATTATTATCCACCCCACCCCCTTTTCTAATACTGAGTTAAGCAGGAAAGGTTTTTTTTTTTTTTTTTTAGAAGGGTAAAGACCAAAGCCAAGAAAAACTAGAACCACTTCAACTGCACCACCCAGTGGAGAGACTGACAGTGACCACATCCAAGTTAAATTATCATCCTGTCTCCCTGCCTCGCTCCTCAAGGATTTCAGTCATTATCCGCCTGTAGAAGCAGAGCTGGGAAGGAGAATGAATGTCTTTGCTTATCCAAACCTGAGGGGTGGGATGAAGAAGCGAGGTTTGGGGAGTGAGATTAGGACTGGGGAATGTAAGTGGAATACCAGGCCAGAAAGACTGATTCTTGTCCCCACTGCTCTCACCTGCTGAGAAGGGCACGAAGGCAGGGCTCTTCTTGAAGGACTGACTGGCATCCAGAAAATGGTCAGGGTTGAATTCCTGAGGCGTCAGAAATTGGCTGGGGTCACAGTGGACTGTATTAAGGAGGGTGATGATATCCGTGCCCTGTGTGGGTGGGGAGGCAGAATTAGCGGTGTAGAAGGGCTAGGAGGTTCCCAAACTAGGATTTCCATGCCATAGGGCTGGGAGTCCTGGGGACTTGATAAGGGGTGGTGGAGCATAGGACTCCACCAGGGGTCCAAGAAATGTGTGTGAGTGTCTAGGATTGCCAGTGATGGGTACTGGAAGCTGTTTTGTTGGGTCGGAGGCAGGATGCTGGATACCCTCCTTGTAGGAACAGATTTGGGGGTTCTGGGGAGGGGGTGAGGTCTCTGACAACAGTGTTCAGGCTCAGAGGATCCCCAGAATGAAGTCTCAGACCCTGAGGATTTGGGAGAGGGGTCCTAGGATGAGGACCTGTCATAGGGGGTCTGCTCCAGGTTCAGAACAGGGTCCTGGAAAGGGGCTGAGGTTCTGGATTTAAGGGCTTCATGTCTGTTGCTAGGGCTTGGGATGCCAGTTGCTAAGGTCCAGGGGGCTGATTGCTAGGCCTGGAATCTTCCTTGCTAGAGCCGCCGATGCCCATTATAAGAGCTTGGGATATCTCTTCCTAAGGTTCCAGTGTCATTTGCCAGGTGTCCAGCGAACCTTGGGTAGCAAGGAGCCTCGAAAGGCCGTGTCCCGAATCACCCGGTGCGGCAAGCTCATGGGAATGATATCTGCGAAGCGCTGCACTTCGTGGATCACCGCATCTGTATAGGGCATGGATGCTCGGTCTTCCAGCGCCGGCAGCCGCTCGCGACCCACCACGCGGTCGATCTCCTCCTGGACGCGGGCTGGAAATGGAGAGGGGAGCATTGTTGAGGGTATCAGCAGGCTCGACTGTGTTAAGAAGAGGTGTGTGCATGCGTGTGGAAGGAGTCCAGTCAGCACTTTCCAGTGGGGAACCGCTGCAGGGGTGCATGTGAAGGTTAGCCAGAGCTTCAGAGGGAGGGGTTGGGTTCAGAAATATAGGAGAGGGCGAAAGTTTAGTTTGTGCCAGGGATCCTAAGGGCGGGGTTGTGCGGGCGGGGCTTTGGGACTCCCTTGAGTCCAGGTCCCTGATGAAATTGCCAACAGGATTTTTAAGGACTAGGCCCACAGGAGGATGGATGGAGTGAGTGGGCTGTGCGGGAGAGCTGAGAAATCGGGGGTGGGGCAGGCAGCAAAGATCCTGTCGGTGTCTATACTGTGTCCTGGAGGCCAGGGTTCCAGGCAGGAATAATGACCCAGAGGCGGGATTTGGGGAGGCGGGGTTGCAGACAATGCCGTGCCAGAGGGTCAGACTGTGTGGGAGGGGATGGGTTCAGGGGCAGGTCCAGTGGCTGAGGCTCTTGGCGGGATTTCCTAGCTGTGTGGGCGAAGTCTGGGTCCAGGTAGGCTGTGCGGACCTTGGGAACTACGTGGGTGCGGCGGCCTCCGGTGGGTTTGCAGGTTTGGCTGTGGGATCCAGGCACAAGCTGGAGGCTTTGACTTAAGGCGTCCTGGGCGGGAGCTCATTGTGAGCGGGGCTTAGAGGCAGGCGGGGCGGGTGTTCTCCACCGCGCTGGGTGGGGCGGGTCTCCCCACCCCGCAGGCTCCCGGCGCTCCCACCTTGCACTTTTGGGTACTTCAAGAGCACAAGGAAGGCGTGGCGCAGCGTGGTGCCCACGGTCTCGGTGCCGCCAAATATCAGATTATGTGTGGTCATCAGTAGTGTGTCCATATGGAAGTGGCTTAGCGGGTCCTGCTTCTCCTGAGGGGGTTAAGGGGTGGGGATGTGAGCCAGGGCCGGGATATCCTGTGGGCTGCCGGCCTGTGCGACCCACTCCCCACAGACCTACACAACTGCTACTGGGTGCCAGTGCAGTCCCTCCTGTTTAACTTCCTTTCCTTGCGGGAGCTGGGGAGCGCGCAAGGTGCAAGGTAGGGAAAATCTCAGCCTCAGGGCCCGCAAGGAACAGATCCTTAAGGATTTCTTAATGAATTGGCGGAGGCCCCAATGGCTCCAGGCGCCAGCCTAGCAGAGACAGATGTTCCGGCTTCACTTTCCACCTGTGGGGAGATCAGAGCCAAACCCGCTCGGTTTGGGATCCTTGTTGGTTTGAGGCAGGATAGCAGGTCAGACCAGAGATGGGACGTCCAGGCAGGGCTTACCTGTGCTATCTTGGTAAGGAAGCAATCAATGAAGTCCCGGGGAGATTCTGGATCGAGGGTGGCCTGATGGTCACGGACGCTGCGGGCAATGAGGTCCTTCATGCGCCCGAAGTTCTGGAAAAGGCATCGGTGCGGCCCGGGAAGCCAGTCCAGGAGGCTCGGAAAGATCTTGTACAACTGGGGATGGAGCAGAGTCTGAGGGATTTGGAGGAGTAGGCAGGCTGTGTGTGTGTGTGTGTGTGTGTGTGTGTGCGCGCGCGCGCGCCAGCGAGGTCAGACAGGCAGGGTGGGGTCTTGAGGGGCATCTAGGTTCTGGAGAGGCGGAGCATGGGGCGGGGGAAGGCTATGTGTAGGTAGAGCCCCTGCGGAGTGGGCGGGGCCGTCTACCTCGGGGGCGGGATCAGACTGAAAGGGGGCGGGGCCAGGCAGGGCCAATCACAATTCCTTTCCTGCCCACTGTTTCCCCTATATCCCTGGACTGTCTGGACTCCCAACCCTGTCCCCCGTGTAACTAGGCCTCCTGACCTCCCCCCAGCGGCTGCTCATGATTTGGAAGTTCTCATTGATGAGGTGGATAATGGTGAGCAGACGCTCGTCCTTGTAGTCGAAGCGGCTGCCGAAGATCACAGAGCAGATAATGTTGGACACGGAGCGGCTCAGCACAAACGTGGGGTCGAAGGGCTCACCTGAGGGTGAGGGTGAGGGTGGGAATGGGTCGGGGGACGCGGCTAGGGAGACACAGTGTGTAACACACCAGACCCCATGCAGCGACAGCACTAGAGTTCACGACATCCAACCCAACCGTGACAACGTGACTTGCAGCACAGAACGGACGCTCCTCGCCACCTAACATGAAACATAACAACATCGCAAAAGTATCTGGCAACGCAACAGACAGCACAGAACCCACGCCACCCTACAGTACATGCACAACAATGCCAAACAGTAGGACAGCTATTCCTAGCGACACAACCCACAGCATACACAATACAATACCACCTATGCACAACATACAACACATTAGACGCAGTGCCTGACGATCCTACATCCTCACCCAGCAACGACACACAGCAAAATACCTAACACCCAATGATCTGATAACCGAACAGATTACAGAAAATAATACAAAAACAACACATTCCAACATGAATAGCACCGCCCAGAAAACTGGGTCTGGAGTTTGGTAGACATAGTTTGGATCATGGTTTGGTCTCTTAGTCTAGGTGTGACATGAGTGGACTGATTTCCCTTTTCTGCGCCTCAGTTTTATCACCTGTAAAATGGGCTTGAGGATAGTCTTCTCTTCATGGGACTGTTACAAGGAGTCAGCGAGTGGGTGGCTGGGAAGTGATTAGCTAAGGGCTTTACCTATCATGAACTTGTTACAAACCAAGGTGGTGTGGTAGGCTGAATAATGCCCCCCCACAAAGATGTCCATGTCCAATTTCCAAGCACCTGTGTATATGTGATTAAAGCTCCTGAGATGGAAAGATTATTCTGGATTATCTGAGTGGGCCTAATGTAATCACAAGGGCCCTTATAAAGAAGAGTCTGAGTAAGAAAAGGTGATGATGGAAGGCAAAGTTGGGGAAGGGACTGGAGGATGCTGTGTTGCTGGCTTTGAAGATGAAGGAAGGGGCCATGAACTGAGGAACGCAGGTAGCCTCTAGAGGCTAGAAAAGGCAAGGGATCCGATTCTCCCCTAGAGTCTCCAGAAAGGTGACCAGTCCCACTGACCCAGTTTAGATTTTGCATCTCCAGAACTATAGGAGAGTAAATTTGTGTTAAGTCACTTGATTTGTGGCAATTTGTTGCAGCAGCAACAGGAAGTATACAGGCAGTTATTAACCTTTTGCTTAACATCACATCATGTAATCCCTGCAGCAACCCCTGCCCCCAAAGCCAGCAAGATTTGGAGATCAGGATAGAGTGCTGTTTATCTATCTCTGCCTCAATTTCTTCTCCTGTAAATTATGGCTTATAATAGTACCTACTTCTTAGCTTTGGGTGATTTCTCAAGGAGGTAATATACACGAAGTTCTTGGAACAATGCTGGCTTATGGTAAGCACCATCTAAGTGCTGGTTATTTTATTAACTTTTTTTTTCATGGTTGACAGTTTGACTGGGTTTATATCCCAACTCTGCCACTTCCTGGCCACATGACAACCTTTCTGGGCCTCAGCTTCATCAACTGTAATAACTTCTAGGCTTGCTGGGAGGGTGCAACTTGTTAACACATGCAAAGAGCTCAGCCTAGTGCCTGGTATCCAACAAGCACTTGTTAAATGGACATTCATACATTGAGTATGGACTTGGGTGTCAGTGAAACAAGGGTTTAAATCTTGGCTCCTCTACTTACTAGCTTTGTCCCTTCAAGCTAGTTACTTAACCACACTGTGCCCTGATTTTCTCATCTGCAAAATGGATTGTTCTGAGGCTTAAGGGCTTATGCATGAAAACGTGCTTAGCACAGGCCCCCCACCATGTGGTGAGTTCTCAGGAGCAGCATCATCATGTCATCCACCACATTTACACGAGCAGCATTCAGAATACCACACAGACACAGCCCATCCAAGCAACTATAATATTCTGCCGACCTTCTTCAAGGAAACACAGCACCACAGCTGTGTTTCCTTGGGGCGCCTCCAGGGGGCGCCTCTATTATCGTGGACTAAGTGAGAAGCCACCAGTTTTGAGTTCATACCCACGCTGTGGGATCTGACAGTCCTGACCACTAAGTAGGAAAGATGTGAATGAGGGATATGGCTGTGGGATCTGACAGTCCTGACCACTAAGTAGGAAAGATGTGAATGAGGGATATGGCTGCATCCCGAGACCCCAACCTTCAGTTTTCCGAAGCTCCGCCAGCAGGAAGTTGCTTTCCTCCAGAATCCGCTCCTCAATGCTCCTCTTCCCCATCCCGAAGTTCCGCAGAATTTGAACAGAGAATCTCCTCAGGACCTTCCATCGGTCCCCATTGGAGAAGGCAATGCCTGGGGAGAACAGGAAGGGCCAGATCAACCAATGACTTGTCCCCAAGACCGCTGCTGTCTTGAGTCCCCTTCCCTGATGTTTGATAAGAGACAGACTGAAAGTTTGGAATCTTCCCCAAGCCCTTCCAAGAAGGTAAGCCCTTCTTGACCCTCCAGGCTGGATCAGGTGCCTCCTTTGAGCTTTTCTAGGGCCCTGGGCTTCCCTCACCACAGTCCTGATCACTCTGCTCCTGTTTCCACCATCACAGACCTGACCACTCTGGGCTGTCACTGTCTGGCAATGGGCTATCTCCTTCACTAAACAGTGAAGGCAGGGTAGGGGGTCTGTCTTGATCACCACTGTGTCCCGAGTATCATCCAGTGCAGGGCTTATCCCACAAGAGGTGCTGGTGGTTGCTTATTGATTTGTGAGTGCACAAATGCGGGAGAGAGGCAAGAAAAATGAGCACTGAGACTCTGGGAACTCATCCAGGAGCGAGACAGACCTGGTTCTGGTGTGTGTGCAGTCGAACTGTAATCATTCTACCTAATAAAACTGAAAAAGGAGGGAGAAAAAGACAGACCTGGTCTCTTCTCTCCCTGGACTCACAGAGTCTTAGCATAGGCTGGTCCTTCTTCCAGAACACTCTTCCCCCCAAGTGCTCCTGACCGGTCACGTTTATCTTTTAGGTGTCAGCTTAGAGGTCACTCCTCCCTCTAGAAAGCATTTGCTGGCCCTTCTTCCACTAGCCAGCTCAGGTGCTTCCTCTGGGCTCCTATGGCTCCCCCGACTTTCCCCATCCTGACCACGCTGTGGTCACAGTCTGGTGAGTGAGTTGTGTCTCTCACTGCCCCGGGAGCTACAATAGGATATTGTTACAGATTTGTTCATCTCTGATTCCTCTGGAACTAGCAGAGAACTGGATGTAAGGAGGAAAAAGGTATAGTGTGTTGCTCTTACAATGTATGCATTATCTCATCCACCTCTGGTCAAAACTTTCTCTGATGGTAGACTGAAGGTCAGAGAGGGGCGATCACTCACCCAAAGGTACCTGCTGTTAAGTGGCAGAATCCTGCTGTTACCCTCTGTGCTGCGTACTGAGTAGTTAGATGGTAGCTATTTTTAGTAACAGATGATGTATATATCCTGATGTTTTCTGTGTAAAAGTAGCAAAGTGAGTTTCTCAGCTGCCCTGTCTCCACCTCCTTGAATCCGATGTACCTGGATGGCTGAGGTCATAAGATTAAGCCCAGGGGACATGGAGGTAGAAAGTGTATTGAATACACAATAGCTGCTCTTTTTCATTTATTTTTAAATTAAAAAAATATTTATTTATTATTATTTTTTAAATTATTATTATTTTTAATGAAGGTAATGGGGATTGAACCCAGGATCTCGTGCATGTCTACCACTGAGCTATACCCATACCCCTCCTTTTTCTTTAACCAGAATGCTCTGACTCCAAATCATGGGCAGCTGGGACCCATCTAGTGAAGGGCAAGAGGGAACCCTAGAGATTCTTTAGGGGGAGAGGAATTGTCCAGGATGCGGTCTCCAGGACCCCCTTTTTAATCAAAGCATCTCCCCCCTCTTCCTTCCTTCCTACCTTCCTTCCTTCCTCTCTCTCCCTTTCTCTCTCTCCCTTTCTCTCTCTCTCTTTCTCTCTCTCTCTTTCTCTCTCTCTCTTACTTTCTTTCTTTGGCCTTGCCATATGACTTCCTTTGAATAAGAGATTTGTGTTAAAAAAAAAAAAAAAAAAAGAAAAAACTCCTACAAGACTAGGTGATTTCCAAGCATAAGGAGGACAGGATCCCAAGATAGGAGAGGTTTGGAGTTGGTGATGTGAATTGCTGGATGGATGGGGATGAAGTTGGGTGTGAGATGGGGTGAAAATAGAAATGGGGCATGAGGGGAGATTATGGGATTGATGATAAATTGGGTTTGAGGTTGGTGATAGGGATGGAGTTAGGTAGAATAAGAAGGATTGGTAGATTGGGGTTGAGATGGAGCTTGGGGTTTGGTAGATGTGTGGTGGGATTGGTTTTGGTGGTGGGATTGAAGTTAAGGTTGACAATGGGAACTGGGGACCGACAACCTCAGTAGGTGATTGGGGGTAGAAGATGGGGCTGGGGCTGGGGAGAAAAATGATAGTGGAGTTCAGTTTGACTAAAGGACTAGGATGGGCTTGATCATAGATTTTAACATGGGGATTGGGAGAAGGTTAATGATGGGAATGAAGGTTGGAATGAGATGTAGTCAGTGTTGCAGATAGAGATGGAGTTGAGGTTGAAATGGGGAATGTGGAGGTATGCTTGCTGGGGATTGGGTAGAAGTGGACAGTGTGGGCTGGGGCCAAATAATTTAGCCACTTAACTGAGATGGAAATTTGATGACATGGTTAGGATGGAGATAGGGGTTGGGATGAGAGTGGGGCTGGAGTTAGATGGAGATAAAAATTGGCGTGGAAGTGTAATTCAAGATGGCGGTGGGATTTGGGGGTGGCAAAGGTGGGACAGACTTGATCTTAGACGAGTACTGCCTGGCTGCATCCCATCTGATGTCGTTGGTGAGATCAGAGGCCCTGAGTGTCACCAAAATTGGGAGGACAGTCTCCTACCCTTATCCTCTCCCTTACTGTGGAATGGGTTGGAGGTGGAGGAGATGAAGAGCAGGCTTAACATTGCCCTTAGTGAAGTTGAGAAAGGCAGGGCAGTCGCCACGGCCACTAAACTCCTCCTCTTGGTCCACAAGGGCCTCCTTCACGGCTTGGTACCCACTGAGGACCACCACCCGTCTGGGCCCCAGGTACACTGTGTACACTGAGCCTTACTTCTTGCTCAGCTGAGGATAGGAAGACAGAGGTCACAGGGTCGGGGTGGGACCTTGGGATCCCTCTCCCTTGTCCCTCCCCCTCACCCAGGCTTAGGCCTTTGCACCTTGGTGAGGGAGGTCAGCATGTCTTGGGAGCAAAGCTGCAGCAGGTTTCCCAGGAATGGGAGAGGTCTGGGGCCTGGAGGCAGCTGGCCTTTGCCCTTTGAGCTGATGGTCAGGAACAGACAGACGAGAGCCAGGAGCAGGAGCAGGAGCAAGATGGCTGTGCTCATACTGTCCATGGTGAAGGCAGCTGCAGGTGTTGGAAGTGGGCAAAAAGGGAGAAGGCAGGGCTGGGGAGAGTGGAATCCCTTCATTCCTCATCTCCTTCTGGAACTTGCCTTCCCCAGGAAATTGGGGCCGATGGAGAGAAGAAAGGAAGCAGAGAGAGGCAGAGATATGGAGAGGCCAGGGGATGGGGAGAAAGAGGAGGGGGGTGGGGAGGAGGGGAGAGAGAAAGGGCATGGAGACAGTCAGAAAACAGGCAGAGGTAGTCAGAATACAGAGAGACAGACAGAGATAGAGACAGAGACAGATGGAGAAGGGCAGAAAGGAGATAAAGACAGAGACAGAGACTAAGAGAGACAGAGAATTGCACATGGAGATAATGAGGACACAGAAAAGCAAAGTGAGACATCTAAATATCTATAGATACCTGCCTGCCACCTGTCTATCCATCTTTCTATCCGTCCGCCCATCCGTCCAACAATCCATCCATCCATCCATCTATCTACCATCTTTCGTGAGACTGACTCTCACACAGATACAGTGATAAAGAGAGATGGAGACACACAGGGACAGAGACAGACAAATCAGGGTGCAGATAGAGAGCCAGACAGAGAATAATCACAGAAAGAGAGGCTGACAGAGACTAGAGAAAGGAGACAAAAGTAGAGAGACCCAGAGCTAGAGAAAGAGAGGAGAGAGAGTTGGCGAGATCGAGATAGATACTCACTGAGAGACACAGAGATAGACACTGAAAGAGTGATAAAGTGTGTGTGGAGGGACAGACAGAGAGAGGAAGAGGTGAAGCCAGACACAGGGCTTGCTGGCGAAGACAGTGACAGAGATAGAAAAGAGAGCTACACAGAAAGGAGAGACATGGAGGAAGAGAGAGTCAGGGAGACAGACAGACAGGGAACATTAGACAGAGCCATGCAGAGACAAAGACCAAGAAGGACTGAGACGTAGGGAGGGCAGAAGCAGAAACAGACAGAAAAGTGTTATGAACCCAAGGGTCACATTCCAGAGAGAGATGCCACCTGCTGGGTAAAGCGCCAGGACACAGTGCCCAGGAGCTCTGAAACACCTTGACAAGTGAAAGAACAGAGTCCCAGAGGGCACCCCAGAGAGACAGACCCAGAGACCCTGAGAACCTGCGGAGGAGATAACAAGAAGGGCCCCAACCCATCTCAGAGACAGGAGATGGAGCCAGCGATCCCCTCTCTTGAAAGCCACCTCCTCCTCTGTGACCAGCACCCTGCCTTTACCTGCTGAGCTGCAGGGGCAGCTGAGGTGGGTTCTGGAGCTGACTGGCTGGACTGGCAGTGGCTGTTGCCAGTGTGCGCCCAGGAGCTCTGTGTGTGCTTTGAGGGCGGGGGCTGCTCTGTCCACACCTCCCTGCCCGACTTTCTCCTAGTTCTCCCAGTGGCCTTTAATCCCACCCGTCTTCCTGCCTTACCCTGCGTGCGGCCAGGGCTCACAGCCAGATGGAATGATGCCACTCTCCCAAGCTCTCCACCTGGTATGTCTGTTTTTGGCTTCTGCACCAGAAACTAGCCATCATTACTCAACTCCTAGTCAGGTAAGAAGGGCAGACTGCAAAAACCTGAAGCTGGATGAGGACTCCAGTTCCTGGGGTGGGGCTGGGGTGGGGCAGAGAGCCCCAGAATTCAAGGGCCTGGGAGTGGAGGTGTGGGTGCCCCCACAGGTCCTTTGGTGTACACCATGGTTGTCGTTCCCATGGGGAGGGGGTGGGTGGTGGGTGGTGGGTGGGGAAGAAGTGGTTGGAGATTCTGGGGAATTTGACACCCAAGGTCCCAGGCACATGCTGGGATGGAGGTGGGGCCCATGGTATTGCTTAAGTCCCAGAAAGGCAGGTTAGGGCACGTCCTGAAAGAGGGGTAAAGCCTTGATTATGATTAATTCTCTACTTTTTTTGGCATCTATAATTCTGTCGGAGAGAGGCAGTACTGGATCTACCTGAACCCGGCAAGTGACTTTTCCCTGACCCTAGAACTGGGTTGAGAGGGGCCTGATCGGACTGCCTTACTGGGGAACTTGGGGTTCATGAGAAGGGGAGGTTTAAGGGGCTTTGAGTTCTTCTTGCAGTCTGACTTGCTCTCCAGCTGCAGAGGGAACGTGGAGTGGGGAGGGATGTACTGGGAGCTTCCTCAGCCTCAGCACTACTTGGGGCTAGGTAGTTCTTCAGAGGCGGGAGGCTATGCTGGGCATGGGAAGACGTTTAGCAGTCTCTCTGGTCTTTACCCACTAGATATCAGTAGCAGCCCCGCCCCCAGATGTAAAAATCAAAAATGACTCCAGACATTATTTAACATCCACTGGGGGGCAAAGTCCAACCTTGTTGGGAAGCGCTGGTGTAATGGAAGGCACTGAAACACACACACACCAAGGGCAGCTGAACCCTCCTCATCTTTAATTGGCCTCTCCTTGACCCCCAACTCTCATGCTTTTTCCTGCCCCCTCAAACCTCCAAGATCTTTTCCTCCCATCTCACTCTGTTGATGACCCCATTTTTCATCCCATAGAGAAAAGAGCAAAAAAACAAAACAAAACAAAACAAAACTAGCTCATTCTCTAAAACCATGCTTGCCTGCCTACAAGAATCTGAGCCACAGATGAAGCCGTCTTTCCTGACACAGAAAGGGCAATGTTTCCCGAAGGTGAAAAGGCCATCCTCTTCCTGTCACCAACTGGATGACTTTCCTTCTGTTTATTGAATCATGTTTTGTGTAGCTGTGCGTAGATGGATTTTTTCCCCCTAGTTTACAATTTTTTGAGGTTAAAATTTAAGATGTCATGAAAGATACAAATCTTGCACAAACATTTGCAGAGTTTTGAATGCCTACACCGGTGTCATCCAAAGCCCTATGAAGACAGAGAATGTGCACAATTTTTCTTAATATGGGATCACTGATCTCAAGAATATTCCACTTACAAAATTAGTCTCCAGTGTCAAGAACTGATTGTTGATGCGAATTTAACTCGTATCGTCTGTAAAAAGTCAATTTATAAAAAAGGAAATATTTTAAAATGGCAGCTAGTGTAATTTGATTCTGAAATGTTTTGTTCAGAAAAAATTAGGGTCTTATGGGGCTAGATTATTTTACACCTGTTAACCAATTATACTCTTTTGCTTTTCCCTCCAGTGTAATATATAGAAAGAGCCTGGGCTTTGCAGTCAGTAGATCTGGATTCAAATCCTGATTCTATCACTTAAAAGCTATGTGACATTCAAAGATTTACTGAATGTCTCTATACCTCAGTTTCTTCATGGGCAAAATGGAAGTAATACTTTACATCCCAGCCTGTAATTCAGTGCCTGGCCCAGAACTCAAAATTTGTTATAAAACAAATGAATAATGTCAGGAATGTTCCTGGCACATGGGTGACATTTAATGACAGATCTCCCACGCATGTATGCCTGGTAATTTTTGATTGGATGCCAGTCATTGTAAACTTTGCCTTGTTGGTGCTAGATATTTTTATGTCCCTAAGAGATCTGCACTCGGACAAAACACCCTCAAACTGTTAGCCATCAAAGATTTTGAAAGCAGCGAGAAAAAAGTGACTCACATCAAGCAAGCTGACTTCTTGTCAGAAACTTTCAAGGTTGGAAAGCAGTAGGGTGACATATCCAAAGAGCTGAAAGAAAGAAAGAAGGGGGAAAAAAAACCTAGCAAAAACTATCATTCAAAAAGGTAGATGAAATTAAGACATTCCCAGATTTAAAAAGATTAAGAGAGAGAATCCATTGCTAGTAGATTTGCCTCACAAGAAACACTAAAAAAATTCTTCAGGTTGAATGAAATGATACCAGAAGACAACTGAACCCATATAAAGAAATAAAGAGCAGTGGGGAGGGTATAGATCAGTGGTAGAGAGTGTGCCTAGGATGCACAAGGTCCTGGGTTCAGTCCCCAGTACCTCCATTAGAGATAAATAAATAAAAACCTAATTACTTTCCCCCAATAAAAATATAAATTAGTTAATTAAAAAAATAAAGAGCATCAATAAAGGTAATTATGTAGGTAAATATAGAATACAGGGAAAATATTTCTCTCTTTCCTTCTCCTGTTTAAAAGACAATTGCATAAACCAGTAATGGTAAAGCATTTATTTGATTTTTTTTTTGAATTCCAGTCCTCTTTGGGAATTCTCCATTTCCCATACATTTATCTATGTTATCCTCTACTTTCTTTACCATATTTATGAAAGCCACGTTACTATCCTTGTTCATTTACTCTCATATCTAAATTGCTTATAGGTCTTTTATTTTGTTTTCTCTGCAAGATTATCATTCTCATTTTCCTCTTCCTGTATCTAGCTAGTGTAATTTTGTATGGCAGACATAATGACTAAACAAACCAGTGGTGCGCCAGACAGTTACCATCCCAGAGGCTTTCTCATTTCTTCTGGTCGACAGATAGGATGAACAGCCGATGATTTCAAAACAGCAGGGAGTGAGCTGTGTTGGAACTACAATTCCAGTTTTAGTAAGACTCCGTTCATCATTGTTTCTTCCACATTCATCAGGAGTCGCATATCCCCACCCTGCGCTTTCAATTAGAATCTGGTGGGTTTCCATCTACTCAGCCCTGAAATTCTTCAGAAGTGATGCTGGTTGGAGAAATTGTGCTTAGCTTTTTAGCTACCTGTTCCTACCCCCCGAATAAAACTCTCACAAATATAGGTGGGACTGGCTGGGTGTCTGAGGCAGGTCCCTTTTGCCTACTGAGGTTTTAAACCTCTATTCGTGGTGAGAATATATGAGATTTACTTTCTTCTAAAAATGCTTATTCCCCACCTTCATGCCATGACCCTTGAATTCAGCAAATGTTCTCTGAGTAATGCTGTATGTTTGAGGTTCCTCAAATTCCCCGTCCATCATACCATCCCTGTGCTACTACCAGCGTATTACTGGTTTCTCTTTCCCCTATCAGAGACCCTCTGTACAAGCCAAGTCTACCCCTCAATTCTAGGTAGATTCAGAAAATCCCAACAGAGAAGAACATTTCTCGTAATTGGAAGGCTCCTGACCTCTGTAGTTTCAGTTCATCTCATTCTCATGGCTTCTACAGCTCTTTCATTCATACTTTTTTTTTTTTTTTGTAATGTAAATTTTACTACTCTGTGGAAGTGGGAATGTTTTACTGCCTTTACCTACTACATCCTATTCAGAACTGGAATTTTAATCTCCACTCTTTTGAAGTTGATTATTCTTTGAACTATTATTCTTATTTTCAATTGGGATGCTAGGACAGAGTTCTGAGAAGAAAGAGTGAATGTGGAGAGGATTTCCTTGAAACCAAAGCTTGTTAATTAGTGAAAAGGTACTGGTCCAGGCAGAGGGTGAGGCTGAGACTAAAAAACCTTCAGATCAGACCCAACCTCACTTTTTCCATAGTCATATGGGAACCACAGCTGAACATATGAGCATGAACCAATCTTGCAAACTCAAGATTGGAGAAAAAGAGAGAAAGAAAGAGAGAAAGTGAGAGGGAGAGAGAAAGGAAGGAAGGAAGGAAGGGAGGAAGAAAGAAAGAGGAAGGGAGGAAGGAAGGAAGGAAGGAAGGAAGGAAGGAAGGAAGGAAGGAAGGAAGGAAGGAAGGACGTACTGGGAAACTCATGCAACTCTTAGCGAGAGAGGCAGCAAAGTGCAGTGGGCCCGAGCCTGGCCTCTGTAATAAAGCTGTCGAGGCTGCCAGTTGCTAGCTATGTGACCTTGGGCAAGCTCATCTCTGTGCTGGAATGTCGCTGTCCATAATATAGATATAACAATAGTACTTAGCTTAGAGGGATACTGTGAGGATTGACTGGAAAGACATATTTTTTCTTTTTTTTTTCATTTTTCATTTTTATTAGGTAGAATTGTTACAATTTGACTGCACACATACAATATATTGCATGTAAATACATATACACACTATACTGCACAGGTTTTTAAAATTTATGTATATGTACTGTTCATTGTTTATAAGAATGTTTAGAGCTTTAGCTTTTTAAACTTACATAGTTATCAAAGGAATAAAGCCAACCACAAAGTAAGAATTAATTCAAAAAGATGCATACATGCCGCTACTAACAGCAGCATTATTCATAGTTAATTGCCAAGATACGGAAGCACCCTAAGTGCACATCAAGAGATGAATGGATAAAGAAGATGCAGCATATATATGTAGTGGAATACAACTCACCCATAAGAAAGAAGGGTATTTTGCCATTTGTAGCCCTTCATGGAATGACGTATTTTAAATACATAGAATACTGCCTGTTCACAGTGGGAGTTATGTGGACATTATTATTGCAACCATCAAAGACCATCACTACCATTGTGGCCAAGCATCCCCCAGTCTGTGTGGGACTAAACTTCAACCGCAGCAGATACAGTAACAGATTTGTGCTGGTCACACTATATTTCGTTTGGTTTAATTTGGAAGCAGATATAGATCACCTTCCTACCTGCTTAATTTTTCTCCCGTTTTCAAACAGGTAATACATTCACATTATTCAAGACTCAGAAGGTGCAAAGTGATTTAAAATAAATTCTCCAAACCAAAATTCCCACCCAGAGGATACTAAATGTTATTAGTTTCCACTGTATTCTTCTACACACAAATGATAACTAACTACATCCATTGCATCAGTCAGGATGGGCTAGGTTTTGCCTAACAGAGCAAAATTCATTTCCCATATTCAATGTGTGTTGGCTGGTGACTCTGTTCATTGTGATCATTCAGGTTCCATCTTGACATATAATTCCATGATCACCTTGGCAGGGGCGAGATGACTCTGGAAGGTCTCATATCAGCAATTAAATTCTCTTGCTCAGAAGACACACACACATTATTTCTCACCACCCATCGACCAGAAATAGTACTGTGGCCTTACTAAACCACAGTGAGGGAGCCAGGAAGTTCAGTCTTCCATGTGCCTGCAAGGGAAGAAGGACCAGATAGCACACAGAGCAGGACTATTGGCCCCACTGCTCTTCTGCATCTCCCTTTATTCACTTGATAGCATAGCCTGGAGGATGTTCTATTTCCAAATTTGTTTTTCCGGCTGCATGATACTTGTTCTGGATATTCTATTTGCCCTGCCACCGCCAATCTTTACCATAACCTGTCTTTTATTAGGGGACCTCTGTAAACTGTCACCCAAGCTCCCTTGACCTCTGTTGTTGTTTGGGCTTGGCCAGTGGGAGCAATATTGGATTGTTTATTCCCTGGCGTTCTTTATTCTGGGCCATGGGATGGCAGTGGTTGTATTCCTCTACCAGAAACCATGACTTCTACTGGGGGCTCTCTTTGACCCCTGTACTGTCTGTCTTGGTTTCAGAAGCGGCTTCAGGCCTACATGTGGTAATAGATGCTCTTTGTAAGCCCTGGAGCACTTCAACGTCTTGTAGGTTTTCTTCAGCACTGTCTTCAAATTTGTCAATAGTACCTTCATTAAGCTCTCATATTTTCTGATGGGATTGATGGATATATCCCACTGTATGGATGTATCATAGTTTATTTAACCAGTATCCTTTGAATGAACATTTTGGTTGTTTCCAAGTTTTCACTCTGTGAACAGCCCTGCAATGAATAACCACACACAGAGGTTACCTTGCACATTTTCAAGTACATCTCTAGGAGAGATGACCTAGATGTGGAATTATAAAGTCAAAAGTTTTTTTTTTTTTACATTTTCTTTAAAAAATTTTTTAAAGTTTTTTTTTGGGGGGGGTGATGGGAGAGGTAATTAGATTTATTTGTTTATTTTTAGAGGAGATACTGGGGATTGAACCCAGGACCTTGTGCATTCTAAGCATGCGCTCTACCACTTAAGCTATACCCTCCCCAACAAAGGTATGTTCTTTTGTAATGAACAAATGTCAAATTACTCTCCTCTGAAGGTGTGCAGTTTAGAGCCCCACTGATCATGGTTGAGAGTAAGGACTGCTCCTTTGAACTAAGTCCAAAATCCTAATTATATGGATCTTGGTATGTGAGAGTTGCAGAGAGGGCACACAAAAGGGAACAAGAGAAACTAGACTTCTGGTGACTGTGCCTCTGGGTGTTGAGTAACTGATTGGCAAGTGAATCTTGTGACTGTATTTGTTCTCCAACCTGGAATAGTTGATCATATAGTATTAAAGTAAGATTTTTAGAATTCAGATTTGATTTTAAGGGACTATGATTCCTGCCCAATGATCTCAATTTGAGCTTAAGTTTTGATTCTGAGACTGTGGTCCTAATATCTGTTAAGTTTCTGATCCCGATGAACCTCTGAGTCAAAAGTTTTCAGCCTTTCCCATGAGCAAGAACACGTGAATGGTTCCCATCTGACATGAGCATTTGTTTGTTGACTCATACACTTGTTACAAAACAAGATACGGCTTTAGTGTTTCGCATCACCTTCTCCCCACCCCTGCTTGGTAGAAAACAGCCAAACTATGACAGCTAAGCTGCTGACACGTATTGGAAAATGTTTGAAACTTGAGATCTGTGGTTTGTTATGAAACACACAGCACTCCAGAGTTCAAATTTCTTCCCACATGGCCTTAGCTGTCTGTCTGTAGATGGGGGAAAGGACAAGGAAGGGGAACAGCTGTAGTAAAGAGGGGAACAGCTGTAGTAAAGAGACAAACAGTTTTGGGGACTGTATCTGTGCTCGGCACTGTTACTTATCAGCTATTTCTTAGTGGTTCTGAGTATCAATTTGCTTACCTGAAACGTGAATAATGGGAAAACCTTTATCACAGACTTGGGAGAATTTTATAACATATTCCATGCAAAGTTCTGCTTAGTACAGCACCAGGCACAGGTAACCTCGACATCTTGGAGCTGTTGTTATTATTTCCAAGTACTTATGATCTCCTCCCTGTCTGACTGTCCTCTCTTGACCCTCCATATTTAGTCCCTCCTTGAAAGCCTGGCTCAAGAGTCCAGGAAGAAGACGACATCCTGGAAGTAATGGCCATTTAATTAGGGTACGTGATGGGCATTCACCTGTTTATTCTCTGACCAATTTCTGTCCTTCCTGGGCTTTTCTGCTTATCACAAAGAGCTGACACCTGCAAACTAATCCTGCCTTGAAGGAGTTTACATAGGAGAACATGGTAATTTGAGCACATCAGGAGAGGGTTTTGAGGTCGGGTCATGTGTATTTGATTGTACTGAATTTTTTAGTGGCCTCTATTGCAGGAGGTTTTGGAGAATGTGTAATGCTGGGAGGTCCTGAGGGAGAAAGTTTGGGATGAATATTTTATGCTGCAGGGAAGGAAGTGACATGGAGATTGGAGGGCTCCAGGGACATGCCCTTGGTAATGAGGAAACCCTCTATCTGGATGTTCTTCCATTCCCTGCAGTCCAACCCACTGTCCTCCAATCCCTGAACATCTTGAATAACACACTTCATGGAGGGAGTCTTGACTGATCCTCAAATCTGGGTTCTGGCCCTATGACTTTGGTGATCTCCTCATGGACTTTGGTTGGAGAATAAATGAATGGAGACCTGGAACTGGGTTTGGTGTGAGAATTGTGAGGTCTGAGGGATTTGGGATCCTAGTAGAAACTGAGAAATCTTGGAGGAAAAAGGAAGGGAATTGCAGGAATCTGAGTGTGTGTGAGGGGTTGCACGAATTTGGAATGTAGAGGGGTCCTGGAACTTATGGATTCTCAGAGATTCTGTGGGTCTGAGAGGCTGGATGATGCCGTAGAAATTCAAGGGTCTCAGGTATTTTCATGGATCTTGGGTTGTCACTCTGAGGTTTCAGTGTGAAAGGATCTGCAGGATCTCTAGACTAGCCGTCACAAAGGGACGGACAAAAACTCTCTAGAGTCTCAAAGAAGCTAACTGAAATCCAAGGAAATCTGAACATGACAATCTTTTGCAACTCCGTGCTGTAAAGGAACGAATGGTGCAGTTAAGGTTTTAGACAATTTTATAGGGCTCTGAGGGCCTCAGGATCTTCAAAGTGTCTTAGGGATTTAGGGATCTTGGAAAGGTTGGATTCTAAGGGCTTTGATATTCTTTGGTGTCTTAGGCAGGAGCAAGGGGACCCAACCTCCACTGCAATCAAGAAACTCCAAAACTGTGCGCTGTCATAGATCTGGAAACTGAGTGAAAGGTGATGACTCTCTATGTAGAGATTCAAATTTCTGGCCACCGGACATGGAGTTTCTCATGTCATATAAAACCAGTGACACTGTGAACAATAAGCAATCACCAAACTTCCTGCAAGTCAAAACTAAGTTCTTATTGCTGTGTTCCTCTGTTGCTCCTGATAGCAAATATCCAGAGGCGAATACAACAAATGCTGGGACTTCATGTCTCCTCATTTTCCAGAGAGGATGGAATGAGTCATCATTTATGTGAAGTCTTCATTTATGTAAAGGTTGGTCTCTTCCTCTTCATCAAACGTGCAGTGTTGCTTTTGCTGTACAGAACTTCACGTGGATGTGGACGATGCTGGATAGTCAAAGGGACAGACTCTGCTAGTTATTAAACTGTTGTCTCTCAGCTCCAACCCTCCCTTCTATTCTGTTTTGTGATGTGGGCCTGGAACTCTAGAACCCCATTCTCCATTGCTGATTAGTGCCAGCTGGGCTTTGCCATTTGAGGCACTAAAGGGAACCTGAGAGGCAGAAAGAGGAAGGGACTCTGTTCTCAGAACAACTCAAGCAATGGTTCTGCAGCTGATAGCACGCCGGGAGGAAGCTCAAGCTTTCAATTTCCTCTCACATTTCCAGAACCAATCTTCCCTACCCCTAGTACCCAGTTCTCCAATATCCAGTAAACAGCTTTTTAAAATTCTGTGATGACAACTGAACCCTGACTAATACCATGTGGTTTACGTTAGAGCCTCATCACCTTTGTTTCAGTTAGCGTTAGCTGGTATACCCTTTCCATTCCTTTACCTTCAGCCTTCTAGCATCTTTTTTTTTTTGGCTAAACCTCTTACAAATAGATTATATGAGGTTGATTTTTCATCCAATCTGTAAGTCTCTTTTGCCTGTTAGCAGTGTTGCTGTTTACATTTATTTTGAATACTGATGCCTTTGAATTTATTTCTGCCATCTTTTTTTTTTTTTTTTTTTTTGGTTCTATTTGCTATGACTTTTTTGTCTTGACCCTCAGTTTTGTGCCAGTGATTATATTAATGGCATTTTCTTTATTCTTATATGTTCCTCTCAGGTGGTTTGGAATTATAAACAGTGACATAATTATTTTCTCTAAGAATGGCTTACACTTACATTTTTTTTTTGAAATATAAGTATGGAAAAGTACATGGATCAAAGTGTGTGGTTTAATGAATTTGGAGAAACTGAATACCAGTCATTCTTCAGTATCCTTAGGGGATTGCTTGCTAGATAAGCCCAAAATTGGCCTTAGAAAAGGGAAAACAAGGTTGGAAATTCAACAACTGTTGATTTGATAAAAAGAGAAAGCTCTGGTTTGGATTGAATAACATTCCAGTGCTGCTGGAGACTCTAAAATTCCCACTCCTCACCACTATACATGCATTAAACCGTTGATCTACTGACAAAATTATAGCTTTCATGAATCAATATTGGTTGGGAAACACTTTCCCGAAGTACGACCCAGGTAAGACTGTTTGCACTGCTCCTGGACATTTCATAGTGCCTAATGGACCATTGACATCTGGCAAATGTTCTTCATACAACTTTCCCCATCTAGTGAATAGAAATATATTTCTGTCATGATCTGTACATTCTCATACCGGACAGAAGCCTTCCCTTGCAGGCAGGCTACTGCCTCTTCTGTGGATAAAGTCCTTTTTGGAAGAGATTATCCCTACCTGCGGAACTCTTCCATAGTGACCAAGGAGCCCAATTTACCAGCTAGGTGTTTCAACAAGGCTGTGCTGTTTGGCTGGTTTTATACACACTTGCACTGCACTCACCATCCTCCGTCCTCTGGTTTAGTCATATGCACTAACGGCATTATTTAGGCTCAGTTAGCAAAATTTGTAGTGGACTTCCCAATACCCTGGTCAAAAGCATTGCCTTTGGCCCTTCTAAACCTCAAATTCACCCCTTTTGGAACTCATAAATTCTCACCCTTTGAGGTAATCATAGGAAGCCAAGTGCCCTTGACTCTTGCTTCTTTTGACCCACAACTGATAAAAGGAGAGATTCTTCACTGTTGCAATGGCCTAAATGTTTCTATTAAAAAGAACCATGTTTTGGTAGTGCAATCTTCTACAGTGCAACCCTGGAAGAGGAAGACCTTAAGCATCATACTTTGCAACCTGGAGATTTCATCAATTGGAAAGGCACCTCAAGAAGAATGCTGTTCAGCCTCACTGGCAAGACTCCCATCATTACTGCTACCCAACCCTTGTGCCACCAGACTCCAAAGAATAGACTCTTGGAGTCACGTGACACACCTAAAGAAAGCTCTGAACCCTGACCGGACCTGCACATCACCCAGGGACCTGAAAGTAAAGATTTTCCACGATTTAAGCTAACGACAGCTGATGGGACAGCTTTCCCAAGATATCTGGACCAGGACTGGTGGAAGTTTGTCACAATCCTTTGATGATAACATTTCAGATAATCTCCAATGTCTATGATTTTGATAACAAATGGATTTTAGATAAAACTGGCCTGGGAGTTCTCTCTCCTACCCCTCCCCATGACTCAAATGTGACCTTAATATGCTTCTGGTTTATGCACGTCCCCTCCGACGGGAGGCACTACACCCAGGAAAGGTCTTTCCTGACACTGAGAGACAAAAAGCCGCTGAAACTAGGAAACCTGACTCTTTTTTTTCCTCGCATTACTGTGACAGCTTTTATTTTTATTTTTATTTTTTAGCACCTTTATTGTGGTGTGGTTCCTGTACAGTAAACTACACATATTTCAGGTGTACACTTTGATGAATCTTGAGCGATGTATACACCCGTGAAACCACCACCGCAATCAGGACAGCTAACATTTCCATCACTCCCCAAGAGGTACAATTTTCAAATTCCCAATGTATCCCTTCCCACTTCCTTTAACCCCTGGTAACCATAAGTTTGTTCTCTATGTCTGTGAGTCTGTTTCTGTAGAAAACCTGACTCTTGATCAATGATGCTTTCAGAGGAAGATCTTGATCAAAAGAAGGAAATGTAAACAAAGAAAATTAATACACAGAAACCACAATTAAATGGAGTTGGGAGACCACAGAAGGGGAGCTCTCACACCCTGCAATGAAAGCGGAACCAAACAAGAAGGAAGACTACTTGTCTCTCCTGGCAAGGGCTCAGCCAATGAAAAGCCACGGACTCTTTGTTTACTTTTGTCCTCCCAAATTCCTTTTTCTGTCCATAAAAGCATGCTCCTTCCTTTGCCATTTGGGGACTTGCACATAGCTCACTATGATTGCAGATCCCGACTGCAATTCTCTGCTGATCCCAAATAAACCCATCCCTGATGGAGAAATATCTGGTAGTCTCTTCAGGTCAACGCACACAAATAAATCCAGGCCAAATCCTTAGCCACAGTAAGAAGGTCCCAACCCCTAGTCCTGTCCCTAAATGACAATTAATTTGTGGAACTTTCAACCTGAATAAGCTAAATCCATAACAGAGGCCCGATGGGCCTCAACAATGCATCACAAGGCAGCCCAGCTCTGCTTGTGTTCAGCTCCCCTAGTTGAGGAGGCTGGATTGCATGCCAGTCCTCAGCCTGTCTTCCAACTTAGTGATTAGCAAGGCAGAGGAGCAAAGATAGGGAAGAAAGCAGAACTTCAGTTGACCCAAGGACCAGGCTGGCTCCTAGAACACCAAATCCTACCTTGGCAAGGAGGAGAAGGAAGGAGAATTCCCTTCCAGGAACTTGCAACCCCACATTAAGCCACACCCAAAAGTACTTGTATCCCTGCAGAATGTAGTAGATAAAGTCCTTTTATTCACTAAGTCCTTTTGGGAGTCTACAGTCTACCCTACTTACCACTTGAAATTTCCCCTCTATTACTAGGCGGAAAGAGCAGCCCTGGAAAAACCCCAAATACCTACACTCCTCCAGAGCTTTCTCCTGGGGGCTGTGGGATTTCATAATTGCCGCCCTTGGACATTTTGTCAAAGGATTATGATGTCATCCAGCATGTGGTTCATTTACTCATCTCTGGGATCATTGATCTGAGCAGCTGAACTTGAGGAAAGAGCAGCATGGGGACCTGATGGGGGCAAGAGGAGAGTTGGGCCAGAGAAGCAGGGTATTTGAAACAAGGTGAGTCAGAAAAGCCTGGAGAAGCAGAGCCCCCATCTAGAGTGGGGTTGTCACATGTATCCATGCAGATTCGCGGAGAAGAAAACACACCACTAGTTATCTAGATGTGGTGGCTGAATGGGATGTGCTGGAGAGAGAAACTGGATACCAGAAGAATTTGGGGGGAAAATATAAGCTAAGAAGGAAGAAAACTGGCAGATGCAAGCAACCACAGTCCCTGAGGTGTGTTGAAAGACGGTTAGAAGGAGGGACTAAGCGTGGACCACAGAACTATCTGAGCACAGTCAGAGGGGGGTCTATGGAGTACAGGCATGGGGGACTCAACCGAGGGATACGTGGAGTGAGGTCAGGTAAAGGTGGATCCTGGAAAGGGTGGGACAATTATGAGAGATCTCCCAGGAGCAATTAGGCAGGGGATACCTAGTGTTACGGATTAAATTGTGTTCCCCCAAAGCTTATATGCTGAAATGTTAACCTCCAGTGCCTCAGAATGTGACCCTATTTGGAAATAGAGCCATTAGAGTTGTAATTAGTTAAGATGAGGTCAACCTGGAGAAGAGTCGGCCCCTAGTTCCACATTACCGATGTCCTTATAAAAGAGGGAAATTTGGAATAACACACACACACACACTCACAGAATGGCATGAAAAGGTGAAGGGAAATAGCAGAAGGAAGTTTCTACACGTCAAGCCTGCCAGCAAACAACCCCATGCACACTGACATCCCTTAGGGAGGCACTGGTTCCTCAGCTTGTGGAGAGGGGAATGAGGAAGCCAAATGTAACCTCTATTTTCCTACCTACAGCTCAGTAAGGAGTATGGCCCTGTGTACACCTTGTACCTGGGATTCAGGTGGGTAGTGGTTCTCAGCAGGCGCCAAGCTGTGAAGGAGGCTCGGGTGGATGGACCATGATAAGAACTTCAGTGACTGAGTGACTTCCCCTTATTTTGCAGGTTCAACAACAGAAATGGTAAGCTTGCTTCTCCTCTCCTCCAGCCCAGAAAAGACTTTCTCCATTGTTGTAGCATGAAAGAGGGAGAGTTCTCCCATTCTTGGTGTCCCTGAGGGTCCTTGACCCTGCTAGTGACAGCAGATGGCATGGAAACTGCACAGTCCAGGACCTGGGATGAAGTTGTCCAGCTTTCACCATTTCCATACGCCATCACTAGTTTAAATTGCACCTTTGTTCCAGTCCTCATTTCCATTTCAAGCTCAACCCCAATCTTAGCCCAGTCTTTACTTTAATATCAACCTTATACCCACCTTCCATCTCAATTGACAAGTCAAATGATCCAGAACCAGTCTTGACTGTCCACCTAAACCTCAACCCAATCCTCATTATAAATTTCCCTCATCAATCCCATCCTAATCCTATTGATCAAAATGAACATACATTTCCTTCCTAACCCCTGGCTCTATCTTTTACCCCTAATACTGTCCAATTTGGCCAGTCTCCAATATCTATTTTCCATCTAAATCCTGGAAATCCACATCCAATCTCCACATCCAAACTGAAACCAAACCCAAATTCAACCTTAATGCCAATGTACCAAACCTATCCCCAACCTCATTCTCACTTGAAACATACAAACCAAATGGGAAGAGTGAAATCAGCATGGACTCAAGAAGAAAATCCAGACCTTTCATTAATTAGCCTGGAATGACAGACACAGAGAAAGCCAGCCACTAAGTTAGCAAGAAGCATTGTTTCTCCCAGCATTATGCAGTAGTTCTAAAATACCATAAGGACTCCCTCTTTTGAATTCGGACTGATTTTTTTAAACCAATGAACCCCCCCTCAAGACTACTTTTTTCTTTTAAAGAAACCATCTATTGCTGAGAATACCGACAATAGATGTTGTTAAATCACCCTCACCTCATGACGGCACCCAATCCCTAGCTAATCCCCATTCCTCCTAATTCCTCTTTAGAAAGACCAATTGATCCAGAATTTATCCCCATTTACCTTAGACTCCCCTCAGGATTCTTCAGCAGGAATCCCGATCTTACACAGGGCACTTCTCCCATCTCAAGTGATGACTGGCTCATGTTCCTCTGAGGGATGTGATCAGTAATTCCTCTGTAATGGTTCCTCTGTAGTCTCCTTCCTCTACGTGTGAAGTCAGTTAATCTGATTTTGTCACACTACACTTTGTCCCTGGTGGGCTTTGGCTGAGTAAGTTTTAATTCCTCCACCCAACCCTGTTATATTACTACCCTTGCTGACCCAGCAGCATTCTGATCACCAACTACCATGCAATCCACGAATCTCATGCTTGATCTAACTTAATCACATTGCTTCAATCCCTTGCCAACCACATCATTAAACCAAACTGTGCCCTTATCAACTCCATTGTAAATGCCATCCATATCCATCTCAAACCCTAGCTCTCACCCTCACTGACAATTCAACAGCTAGTCCTAGATGGATTTGAGAAATCTACTGTTACTGTGGTTTTCAAACTTTTACAGCATAGGCTCTTTATTCAATATATTATATTGAAGTTTAATATGAGACTGAAAAAAGAGAGGTGCCTGACTGAGTGATCTGGGGACCTGCCTCTTAGTCTTGCTTTCTCAATCCTGCAGAATCTTAAGAGGAACCCATGCCTCTGGATGGGTTACAAATGTCTTACTTGCATCAGAGATATCTGGGGGCAAAAACCTTTCTATTAATGTCAAGGTCACTTCCCCACCTTCATTTATTCCTTCTGGCTTGAGCTTATGACTACAACTGTCCACATATATTGAAAGAGGAGAGGAAGAAGGGAGATAGTTCACCTTATTAAATTGGGGCAGTAAAACATCTGAGAACATACATAATGTATTGTTAAAAATAGCCACCATCCAAGTATTCCATACATAGCACAAAGAAAACAGCCTGAAGTCTGCCACTTACTACTAGCTGTGTACTCTTGGCAGGTATCCTTCCCAATTCGATCCTCTGTTTGCTATTCCAAGACTGAAGATTCAATGAGATAATGTACTTTGAGACCAGCCTTCAAAGATAATTGGACCTTGCTCTCTCAGCTCCCAGTCTAGTGGGGGGGGGGGGGACAGCTCTGTCACCAGGCAGTGACATGCTGAACTCAGGTTGTGATGGGAAAACCCTGGAAACTGTGGGAGCCCAGAGAATAACCCTGGTCTGGCTTGGAGGTCAGGGAAGGCCTCCTAGTGTAAAGGATGTTTACGTTCTGTGTTTCTCCAAGCAGGTGTCAGAAAAGGGAGACTCACAGGGCAGTGGCTTCCAGAAATGGATGCCAACTGCGTTAGCTCCCCCAGACTTTTCCCTAGGCACTACTTTCTCCAATGGCAACAGGCAGAAAGTCTGAAGAAACTTTGGTAAATAGGTCCCACATAATGTTAGGATGGGGAAACAGCCTCATGGAGCAAATCCTGGAAGAAGTCAGCTTCCTGATGGTAGAACTAAGGAAAGCTGAAGGTCAGCCCTGGTCCTGGTTCTTGGATATTCTATTTTTTCTTTCAGAGTTACTCTGCTTGGGAATGCAGGTTATGCAGTGCACCATGTCTGGAGACTTCATTCACTTAGACTCATGTGAATAGCTTATCCTGGAGTGTTGCAGGTAAGTACCCTAGTTTGTGATGTCGTGTGCCCTTGATGTATGATGGCAAGATATGCTCGATGCAATAGCATTTGTCATTTGGTCCTGTTATCTGTCAGTATGGTATTTGGAGTCCAGTATATGTAACTGTGAATGAGATGATGATGAGGATACTTTTGAACACTTGCCATGTGTCAAGTCCTATGCTAACCATTTTGTCACACATCAGTTCACATAAGCCTCACAATCATCAGCTTTGCAAATAAGGAAACTGAAGCACAAAGAGATCAAATAACCAAATAACTGAAATCATAATGCCACTTGATGGAGAGATCAGGATGCAAGCCCAAGTTGAGCTGGCACTAGAGTTCACACTCAACCAGTGTAGTACACTTCTAAGATATTGTCTTCACAACAACACCTGTTTTTACCTGAGTGCTTGCTGTATGTCACTGTGCCAAACAATTTACACATGTTAAATCATTTCATACTCACAATAACCACATAGGATAATAATAACCAATAACCACAATAACCAATGGAGGACACGGAGGCCCAGGAGGTTAAGTTACTACCCCAAAATCACACAGTCAGGAAGTGGTGGGAAAAGGATTCAAAACCAAGTCAAAATGTGTGCTCATCCACACTATGTTGGGAGCTAATACAAGGAAAGCATTAAGCACTCATTTAAATAACGTTTATTGAATTTCTGTTTTGGTCAAGTAGCAAAAATGGGATTTTACCTCCATGTGAAATGACTTAAAAATGAACAAAATATATGAACTACTGGGAGCCCAAAGGCAGCCCAAGAGTTGGTCTGAGTTGAGGAAGCAGAGCTGAGAGTTCAGGAAGGCCAAGGTGTCTATATTTATCAGCGAAGTCTCCTGGTGAGAAGAGAGCTGCAAAAACTGAGACCTCCAAACACCTTCAGAGGTCCAGCTGAGACTGCTCAGCATATGTTTATGTGCTGAAGCCAGGAACCACGTGAAAGAAGCAGAAGGAATAATCCTTATAGCTCACTCAGGCTGGAGAGAGTTCATGTTTCCTCCATCCAGGTGGAAAACATTATAGTGTGGGACATTAAGTAGCATACTCTGAAAGGTATTGCTTCAGTAGCTGTTAGCAATTATCCCTAGATTACAAGATACTCTAATTCCTTCTAACAAAGCCTAAAGCAAGCCTCAAAAGGAAAAATGGTTTCCATGTAATTTAACCATATCCCAAATTGAGAGTTTGAGATTTGCAGATGCTAGCTACTATATATGAAAGAGATAAACAACAAGTTTCTGTCATATGGCACAGAGAACTATATTCAATATCTTGTAGTAACCTATAATGAAAAGGAATATGAAAAGGAATACATGTAGGTACATGTATGACTAAAACATTATGCTGTACACCAGAAATTGACACAACATTGTAAACTGACTATACTTCAATGAAAATAAAATAAAGTAAATAATTTAACCATGTCCCATATTAGGGCTTAAGACTACTTGTAGAAACATAAATATATCCACCACCCAACAATGCCTGACATTGAATCAAAAATTACCAAACATTTAAGGAGACAGGAAGATATGACTGAAGTAGTTATCACACCAAAAACTAAAGAGTTTAATAATATTTATCTCACAGTTCCTAAGAGTCAGAAATGTAGCAACATTCACTGTGTAGTTCAGAGTCTTCCATGAAGTTACAGTCAAGAGGTTGGTCAGGGCTTCAAGTCATCTGAAAGCTTGACTGAGACTGGAGGATCTGCTTCAACCCCAATCGTCTGGCTGCTAGCAGTAGCCTTCAGTTCCATTGCACATGGGCTTCTCCATAGAGCTACTCACAATGTGGCAGGTGGCAATTTGTAGAGTGAGTGGTGTGCGTGTGTGTGTGTGTGTGTGTGAGAGAGAGAGAGAGAGAGAGAGAAAGAGAGAGAGAGAGAGAGAGAGAGAGAGAGAGAGAGAGAGAGAGAGAGAGAGAGAGAGAGAGAGAGACCTGAGATGGAATTGAAAGTGCCTTTTATAACAATCTCTAAAATGACATACCAGGATTTTTCTCTTATTCTATTGATCACACAGATCATCCTTGATACAATGTGGGGAAGGACTACACAAAGTCATAAAAACCAGAAAGTGGGGACCATTGGGGATCATCTTAAGAGAGCTACCTATGACCCATAATGTTGAGAAAAGTCAATCAATCTAAAATGACCCAGAAATGACTCAAATGATAGATGTAGTAGACAAGAGCATTGAAACAGTCACCATAACTATATTCCATAATTTCAAGAAGATAAACGAATCCCTAGGCATGTTAAGGAGAGACATGGAAGATAGAAAAGTGACCAAACTGAACTTCAACAGCTGAAAAATACAATGTCTGAAATAAAGGCTATAATAAAAGGGATTTATACCTGATTAGACACTGCAGAAAAAAAGATTAGGAAACTCAAAGATACAGTTATTGAAACCATAAAAATAAACACAGGGCAAAAACAGCATCAGCAAACTGTGATACAACTTCAAATAGCCTAATATCTGGGCAATTAGAAGCCTCAAAATAAAGGAAAGGAGACAGAAAAATTAAATGAAAAAAGAGTGGATAAAATAGTCCAGAACTGATAAAAACTAAAAACAATGGAAATCCCAAGCACCAGACATATCAAGAAAACTACACCAAACTAGAAACTAGGTTACATTTCAATCTTCAAATAATTCCTGTGAGGAAGAGGGCAGATGAGAAAGTGAGGCCAGAGAGAGGCTCAAGAACGCCCAAGGAGTTTGCAGCAGAGCCTGGGCCAGAATCCAGGGCTCTTGTTCCTGCCTCTGCCCCTGCACCATCTCTTTGCTGGGTTGAGTGATTAGCCCTTACAGAGCAACAAAGCTGAGAGTGTCCTATATGGACAGCTGTGATCGAGGTATTGGTGGCTAGAGTGTGACTTCTCTTGGCACCTTTGGTAATGCCTTGGTGGACTCTCCCCCTTTCAGGTGTAAATTTGAGGATTCTGGAGATTAATACTTGTTCTCTCTTCTCTCTCTTCCTTCCTGGGCAAAGACCTACTAGCCACTGTATCTGCCCCTGGAGATGTGCCTCATTGGCCGAACCCAGTTAGCTCCAGCCCCTCCCTTCCTTTATCAGAAGGAACTTTCAGCTTGGAAAACTGATGCTTGCCACCAGAGGGACTGGGAATGCCGTTCTCAAGGATGCATGCAGGGAGAATCTCTGATGCTAAAAGTCTGAGCATCAAGAGTTCCAACCATCAGTAAATTCGAATACTCTGAGTATAAAGCTCTAGGAATCCGAGGTTCCAAGGTTATGAATTGTGGACTCTGCAGTTCCAAGATTCGGCCATTTAGTTATGCCACAATTCTAAGATTCCCCTAGTTGAGGTTTCTAGAAGCCTCTTCAAGGGACATGCACATAGATGGATAAGGTTTAATTCTGACACTGGATTGTTAAATAGTGTGTTTGTAATAATAAAGAGTGTGACCTCATGGATCCTTATTCCTCTCCAATAAACTGAAAGCAGCCAATTCACGGATCCCAAGTTACCAAATGCAGATAATGGCAATTCAGAAACTTGAGCATCATAGCCTGTTATGAAACTTGTAGAGTTCAAAGGATCACTGATGTCACTTGATCTCAATCACTGGCCCTTCAAGTATGGCAAATTTTGTGGATCTAAATCTAGATCTAACACAAAGATCTAAAGCTGATGTGTATGAATGTTCAGACTGGGCAATGCTGAAGGATACCACTGTGAAGGGAACATCCACTAACTTATTTGAGAGTCAGCAGGTGATTCGGAGACTCTTAGCTAAATCTTACCGCAGATCCCAGATCCGTCAGAGAGATCCTCACCTTCCGAAACTCATAGGAAATACGAGTTCATGTATATATACTCATGAGATTATGCAATCATATACTTGCATGCTTGTGGGCGCGTGCGCGCACACACACACACACACACACGGCTGTGCTGTGACCAAACTTATCTCAGCATTCCCAGAAAGTGTTTCTCTCCCCTACCCGTTTCATTAAGATGCCATCTCCTGTCCCTGGGTCTGACTCTGATTGGCCTTATCTGTTGGTGGGCACAAAATATGCCCTGGCATTCAAAGTGTGCCCGTGTGGGTAAGGTGTGGGCAAGTGTATAGAGAAGTTAGTGAAGCCAGGTCGGCTGCCTATCAGGGCTCTGCAACAGTGCCCTGGACAGAGCTGTTCAGGTTGTGTAACATCATCAGTTTTTTTTTTTTCCCCACTGGAGGAAGGGGTACCTTTTAGGAATCGACCCAAAGAACTGTGGGCTAAGTACAGCCATCCCTGCACAAATCTAGGTTCACGTACATGCTGAGTATTTACTTGTGTTCTGTGGGACCTCAGACAGAGACTTAAAACACTCTCTGAGCCTCATCTTTGTCACCTGTAAAATGAGTGTGACCACTGTTCCCCGTCACATAGGTTCGTGAGCATTAAGGGAGATGAACGTATGACGCTTTTAGCATAGAGCTGACACAGAGTATTTGCTTAATAAATAATACGTTATTCTTCTTAAAAGTATAGTATAAGGTCTCTCTCATCCCACCTCTGAGGGCTCTGTCTCTAGCAAGGTGAACAGACAGAGCCTGTTCTGCTTCTTCCTCTTCCAACCACCTTGCTCCTTCTCTTCCCCTACAGTCCTCATCACCTATATTTAGCCCCGCCCCCAGTCCCTCCCACAGCCCCGCCCTCACTAACCCTCCCTAGCCCCGCCCTCCATAGCCCCACCCCTCTTATTTGCTCCTCCCACCAGCCCCGCCCAGGCACAGCCCAGGCTCAGCGGGGCAGGAAACTCATGGTGTAGTTTCGTGGGATGGTGGCAAAGCCCACGTGTTTGGGGGACACATCGATGTCCTGGGGCGGCTGCGGGAACTTGAAGCGGAAGTTCTGCAAGATGGCGGTGAGGAAGAGGAAGAGCTCCATTCTAGCCAGGCCTTCTCCGAAACAGTACCGCTTTCCTGTAGGGACAAGATGGGAGTGGCCCGGGGATGAGGCCTACTCTCGCTGCTGCCTCGCCCCACTACCGAATCCCAGCTGCATTCTCCCAGGGAGGAGGGGCTGGAATATCGAGGCCTGAGAGACTATCAGAGAAGTCTCTAACCCTCTCTGAGCGTGTCTCCCTGGAACATAGGATAGGGCTGAGCCACACCAGGCTGTAGCAGTGGGACCATTAGCTGCCCCCTCCCTCCAAATACACACTCAAATATGGCTACTCTGCTGTCATGGCCTTCCTAGGAATCTGAAGAATTTAAGTAACCTTGGACAAATCTCTGACAAAATCCAGAGGTTTCCCCCATCTCTGAAATGGGTGCGATCATCACTTTTCTTTTGCCTGGGCCCAGGTTCTTACCAGTTATGGTGGTTGCAGCTAGTTGGCTCCAGAGTAGATGGTAAGAGGGACCTCCAAGTTGGACAAAGATACTAGGCTACACCTTAGTGATGAAGGAGGTCCCTGCTGGTGTGAGTGATGGCTTGGAGTGATCTCTTACCAATGCAGAAGGGCATAAAAGCATCATTCTTCTTAAACTGCCCCTTCTCATCCAGGAAGTGCTGGGGGTTGAAATCTTGGGGGTTGGAGAAGAACTTGGGGTCTCTCAGCACGGAGCCCAGAATAGGGAACACTTCGGTACCCTGGTTGGGAGAAGGGAGAGAACTCTGAGAAAGTGGAGTGGGGGTTGGGTGTGCTGAAAACACCTGGTGGGTGGAGGGGGAATTCAGGTGTTCTAGGGGAAGAGAAAAGGGAGGCACGGGAGTTGGGGTGCTCTGACAGAGGCGCTTTGGGGGGCGTGAGATTCATGTCCCTGAGACAGGAAGTTTGGCAGACATGGGTTTAGGTCCCCTGAGAAGGGAAGTTTGAGGAACACGGGTTCTGTGTCTCCTGGGGCACAAAAGGTTTGGGGGACATGCAGTTCATATCTGAAGGGACATAGTGGTTGGGAAAGTCTTTGACAGAGAGTGGGACAGGGCTTGGGAAGTTTCTAAGAGGGATGTGTGCTGGGTCACAGGGAGTGGGTTGGAGGACCCTTTAGGCTGAGTGGGGCAGCACCTTGGGGAGGAGGAAGTCCCTAAACTTGGTATCCTTGGTGACTCTGCGGGCCAAGCTCAGGGGAATCATGTCTCCAAATCGCTGGATCTCGTGGATCACTGCCTCCGTATAGGGCATCTTGGCCCGGTCCTCAAACTTGGGCTGACGGTTCTTGCCAATCACGCGGTCAATCTCCTCCTGGATTTTGGCTGGCGGAAAAGGGGGCATGTGTTTAGGTTCTAGGTGTCTCAGAGCAGGGATGATAGTACAAATACGTACAACTGGATGTATGACATGCATGATGTCCATGTGGACATAGACATAGACCGTTCCAACCAGATGTCAGCTTTATGCACTGTTGGTGCAGGGTCCTGTTCACCTGGTCCTTCCAGAATCATTGGGGAGGTGCAAGGGAGGAGTCTTGGGGGATGGTCTGGAGGAGCAGGTGGTGGTGGGCTCGGCACAGGAGCTATATACCAATCAGTTCCGATATTTTCAATATTTTAACAGCTACTGAAACTCAGCTGGTGCCTATCAGCCAAGTATCACCTAGTCTCTGAGTAGCAAGGCGTGTCTGAGAGTGCAAGGACCCAGGAGAGGTGGGACCACTGCAGCAGGCTCAGAGGACTTTTGTGGGTCTGTGGTCCCCACTTCCCTGCCCCATCCAGCCTTACCCTCCACATCTGGGTGCTTCATGAGCAGCAAGAAGCCATAACGCAGGGTGGTGCTGACCGTCTCGGTCCCCGCAAAGAAGAGACTCACTGTGGTCATCACCAGGTTCTTCATGTAGAATGCGGTGTTGGGGTTCTTCTTCTCCTGCATGGAGAGAGGGCTTCAGGCTGAGCTCACCACCCCGGTGCTCTCAGTGCCCTTCTGGGGTTTTTCCCTTTGGACCTGCCTCTTTTAGATCCAGACCAAAGGTGGAAAGAGGGACCCTAGTTCTGCCAGGCTCTCTCAAGGTCTCCGAGCCTTTGCCCAGACTGCAGGTTTGCCCCAAATGCCCTTCTCACAATCTTTGCCAGTCTACTATCTGTCCTTTAATTATCAGCTTCATTGTCACTTTAATAAAAAGTGGGATAGAAACAGACAGTGAGTGAGAAATAGGAACAGAGATGGCACGTTAGAACGAATCAGACAGAGTTAAAGAGAGGCAGATTTTTCTGAGACACAGATGCAGAATTTTAAGCAACATCCTATTCTCTCTCTCTGGGCCTCAGTTTCTTCATCCGTAAAATTGGGGTCATAATAAAGCCTACTCCCAAGAGCTGTTGTGGGTGCTAAGTAGGTGAATACCAGAAAGCCCTTACAGTAGTGCTTGGTGCACGGTAGTGTTACAGAAAAGCTTGTCATTACGGTTTGCACGCACAAGTCCTGCTTGTGGGCAAGGGCTCGGTATTTGGAACAGTGATGGCTAATTATAATTGGGATTGTGGGGATTATTAGGGTGGGGGATGATTTGAATGTACCTCTGTTCTGCCCCCCTCCCAGCCTGATTTCCCTCTGCCTGGCTTTGGACCGCTCCGTCCTGGCTGTTGGGGTGTACCTCCTTCATGCGGATGAGGAAGGAGTCGATGAAGTCCCGTGGGGAGTTGGGATCCAGCGTGCGTTGGTTCTGCTCCACTTTCTTGACTATGAAGTCCTCCAGCCCCTTCAGCTCCTTAAAGGCCTGTTGCTGTGGCCCTGGCAGGTGTTTCATCACTGAGTAGAACATCTCATAGAGCTGAGGGTGGAGAGAGAAGGCAAGGGAAGGGAAGGACAGCTGTCAGAGGGCAGGACCCAGTGGGGGTGTGGGACCCATCTCAGGAAGACACTGGGCGAAAGGCACCTGTCCAGATGTTGAGGTATTTCGATGGGGCTGGATGGGAATAGAGACCTAAGTGTTCGTGTGAGTTAAATGTGAGGGCTCCTGTCCAAAAATTAAGGTGAGATAGATTGGGACACATATGCAGGTCTCAGATGTTCAGGTGATGCTAGCCTGGAGCACACATCTGAGTGTTCATATATTCAGGTGAGGTTGGGTTGGGAGACACCTGGCTAGCTGTTTAGCCATTCAGATGGGACTGGTATGAGGGGTCACCTGTCTAGGTGTTTGGGTACTCGGGTGGTCTTAGTTGGAGACAACTGTTAAGATATTTAGAGGATCTGGATTGAGGCAGTCTATACAGGTGTTGAGGTATTCAAGTGGGGCTAGTGTGCAGGCGTTAAAGTGGGGAGATACCTGTTCAGGTATTCAGATATTCACATGGGCTGAGAGGATACTTCTGTAGGTGTTTGAGTGACAATTATTTGGGTGTTTGTGGAACAATCTACTTAGGTGTTTAGGGGTCTTGCCTAAGGACCACTGTCTAAATGTTCAGATATTTAAGTGAGCTGGGTAGGGGACACTTGTCTAGATATTCTAGTGGGCTAGTTTGGGACACCTGTGTAGATAGCAAATGATTTTGGTGGGCTGAATTTTGCAGCACCAGGTGTTCAGGTGGTCAGGAAGGGGCTGAGGTGGTCACTTGTCCAGGGGTTAAGAAATTCAGGTGGAAAGATGGAGTATCTTAACTGAGAGAAGCTGTTAGATATTAAGGTAATGAGGGGTGAGAACATCTGCCCCGTGAGAAAGCTGCGTGCAGGGCATGTGTTTTGCCTGTAGGCTCTGTTTTCTCCTTCTCCATCTCCTTCTTTTTTTTTTTTTTTTTTTTTTGGTGGGAGCATCTTTTGAGATATCCAGGTGTCCTTGGAAACTGAGTACTGGGCACCTGTCCTGGGTTCTGGTGCAACTGTTCAGTTGTCCAAGAGTTGGGAGGGTGGCTGGTTTTGAGGGCACCCTGTCTGGAGGAGGATGGGAATTTGGAGCACCTGTCCCCGTGCAGGAGAGCACTTGGCAGGTTGTGGTAGGGGCGTGGTAGGGCCAGGCTGGGACGAATTACCTGCCCGGTAGACGTGGCTGTGAACTGGAAGACTCCCAGCATCATACGCAGCAGTGACAGGAACTCTTTGTCCTCATAGTCAAAACGGTCCCCGAAGACAATGGAGCTGATGACATTGCAGACGGATCGACTTAGGAAGAAGGTGGGATCGATGAAGGCTCCTGGGGGATGGGGTGGGGTTGGGGAGAGACGGGGATTTGGGGGAGAGTCAACTCGGCGGTCTGATGCCAGTCAGAGAATCTGAGGAGGGCCCATAAGTGATGAGCCGAACTTCCAGCACAAAACACCGGAGCTGGGAGCCCGGACGCCTTCCCCCGGTCCTAGCCCCCTTCCCGGGCCAGAACGCGCGTATTGGCGCCTGGTGTTTTCCTCCTCCTTCTCGCACAGCCCGGGGGCCCGCACTCACCGCGCGTGCCCCGGAGGGCCTCGATGAGGAAGCCCGCCTCCTCCTGGATGCGCTCTTCGATGCCGCGCTTGCCCACCCCGAAGTCCCGCAGCGTGGTGATGGAGAAGCGCCGGAGCTGCTTGGCGATCTCCCCGTTGCTAAACGCCACGCCTGCGGAGGGAGCGGAGTCGGGGGAGGGCAGAGAGGGTCGGAGAGCCCCACCAGCCCCCCTTCGATCCCCCCGATAGGTAGAGGATAGGTGAGCGGAGAGAGTGGGTGGGAGAAAGGTGGCAAGGGAGAGAGAGAGAGAGAGACAGAGAGAGAGAGAGAGATGAGAGAGCGAGAGAGAGAGAGAGAGATAGAGAGATAGAGAGATATAGAGCAGAGAGAGTAGACGCAGATATATAGATACGTAGATAGAGAGAGATCAGAGCGATACGACCCGAGAAAGCCAGATATACGACGAATAGAGATAGATAGAGAGAAGAGCTAGCGAGAGAGAGAGGAGATATAGCGAGAGAGAGAGAGAGAGAGGAGATACTAGAGATAGTATAGAGATAGACTCCCGACCTCCTTTACTCTCAGAGTCAGATACAGAGTTAATCGAGGAGAAGTAAATATCAGGAGAGATGCAAGACAGAGACACTAAAGAAGAATTAGAGTACTAGAGACACTACACAGACAAGAACAGAGACAGTAGGAGGAAAGAAAGGAGGGGGAGTGAGAAATGTGGAGATCTGGGGACTAGATATAAAAATTGTGAAGGATTCTAAAACTGAGCTGGAGAAGAGAGAAAAATAGAGACAGAAACAGAGAGGGTCTGGGAGGCGGAGAGACTGTTCCCTGGAGATGGAGGCATGGGGATTTTGAAGCAGAAGAAGAAGAGATGGAGAGGGAGAGGGAGAGAGAAACATGGGGAAGCACAGAAGCTGAAAAGGAGAAGAGAACCAGAAAGGCACATGGAACTAGAGGACAAGGGCTCTGAATCAGAAATCCCCAGGGCTTCTAAGAGATACAGAGAAAGAAGAGACATCTAGTGAGAGAGGCAGGGAGAAGTAGAGATGCTGAAACTCTAAGACAAGTTAGAGACAAAGGCAACGATGGTGCAACAGGGACAGAGAATACCAGGGGAAGGTGAGTCTGGAGAAGACTGGGAACACTGAAGCCATCAAGTCTGCCTGACCACATCCCCCTGCCCCCCCACAATGTTCCCCTCACCATAGCCTTTGAAGAGCCAGTTGAAGGTGGCCTGATCCCCTCGCCCACTGAATTCCTCAGCCTGATCCAGCAGAGCCTCCTTCACAGCCTCGTATCCACACAGCACCACAATCCGCCGGGACCCCAGGTGGACCGTGAACACAGGGCCATAGTGCTCCCTGATCTGATGGAGGTGGACAGAGGTGGTTAGAGGGAGCAGCCGCTACTCTGAACTGGCCCCGTACCCAGACCTCACATACTAGGATCCGTTTCTCCAGAGGTTCTGACAGTCAGGGGGCTGGACATCCTGAGATCTAGTTTTCCTGGCTAGGACCTCGATGTTGTGTCTTCAAAGACTCTGGTCTAACATTATCAGTCCCCTTCCACGAAGCCCCAGCTAAACTGAGCAGGTCCCCACTCCCATCTCGTTCCACCCATCTTCCAGCCTCGTGACACCTTCATGAAGGAGTTGTACATCTGCTCTGTGTTCAGCTGCAGGTAGTTCCCAATGAAAGGCAGTGGGGTAGGTCCAGGAGGCAACTTCCCCCTGAGCTTCCTCTGATGCCAGACGGACATTAAAACCGTTATGGTCAGGCAGGCCAGCAAAGCCACAAGCAGCAGCCCTGAGGCCAGCATGGTGGCACTGAGAGTGACAGTCAGATGGTGATGTCTGTGATTGTTTGCTTTTATACTACCAGGAGAGAAGGGCAGACTTTGATCCTTATTATGTAATTGTCTCATTTCACCTCCCAACTGCACCCTCCACTAGGCTCCCCACCTAGCTTGGGACACAGCCAGCAAGGAAGGAGATTAACAGAATGTGAACCTCAAGATGGAATTTGTGGTCAGGAAGGGCCATCCCCCCTGGGCTGTGGACTTTGGGGGGCAGTAGAACTGAAGATTTTGGAATATTTGCATGGGGGAGCCCCAAGGCTTTGGATTTGGGGTCTCAGAGTGAGAAGGGACCCCAAAATTGTTGATTTGGGAGTCTTGGGAAAGAAGAATTCAAAGATCTGGATTTCAGGATATTGGAATGAGAATAAAACCAAAATAAAAAAGAAAAAGAAAGGATATTGGAATGAGACAAGAGGTACAGCTGTGGATTTGGGGGTCTTTTGGTGAGAAGAGATGGATAAGGGTCTTGGGGCGAGGGGAAATTCCAGGGAATGGATTTGAGGGTCTTGAAGTGAGGAAGAACCCTGGGCTGTGGATCAGGGTTCATGGGAGGAGGGTCCAGCTGGATCATGGAGTCAGCACCTGATGCCAGGTGTTGACTTGCTTTAATTTTGGACGCAGGGCTGCCTCTTGATGCCCAGAATCCTTGCTGGAGCCTCAAAGCGAGGTCAGGATGGGTGTCACAGAACTGCCTGTCTCTGGTTGAAAACCAGAGCTGCATTTCAGTAGAACTTTCCACAGAATTGGAGGAGAGTAACTCATGATCTCAGTTGGCAGAGGGACTGGCTGGGGCTTAGGAAATAGTAATAACCACAGATATGATCCCCAGAAAATCCCAGTTGTCACAAGGGTCAGAATTCACAGAGGGCTCCATTGGGTCCCTACCTTGATCCTTAGGGAAGCCCGCTAGGGTTGATTGTATCATTTCCAGTATTATTGTTATTATTATGATTAATATGACTGATGTTTCCCATTACATATATGGGTATCCTGGGGACTGGAAACAGAGTGGGCATGTGGGACCGCTGTCTCTCCTGCTCTGCTCTCATTTCTCCTTCCTGGGGCTGGGTTTCCCCCCAGTGGAAAGGGAGTATTTGGGAAGAGAACATTGTATTTGAGGGTGTGTGAAATCCCCTTTAGGGGTGATTCTTGCTTTGTCAGGGCTGCTGTTGACAGGCAGAGGGAACTCCAGCGTCAGGAAGAGAGAAGGGCCCTGGGATGCTGAAAAGTGGGAGCTGTCCTTCCTTCACCGACACGCTTCCTTAATGATGACGGTTACCCTTGGCAAGCACTAACTGTGAAGATTAAGGGTATGGCTGCATGATCTTACTGAATCCTTATAACAGTGGGGCTGGTTCATTATCAGCTTCATTTTGCAGTTGAGAAAACCGAGGTGCTATAAAGCCACTTGCTGGGGGTCACATAGGTATTAAGTGAGGGAGCTGGGATTTTGAACCCTCCTTCCCTCTTCTTCCATTGACTGGCCCAGCCCACCCTGGGGGCCAAGTGGAGGTCAAGCTGATTAGTGGGTGGATGCTGAGATTGGTATCAGCATTGGACACAGGGATTGCATTAGCATGCCCTACTGTCATGTTGGCATCGCGCTTGCCCTCAGGGTAGACGCTAGAATTGAAAATAAGTTGACACTGAACTCGATACCAGGAAAACAGTCATAGAACCACCTCTGGTGTCAAGAGGGCTCTAAGAGTAGGCACAGGTGGCCGTTGGCAGTGCCTTCAGGAGGGCATGAGGGTGGCACTCATTTAGGCTCTAAGGTTGGTCCCAGCAGCCTCTGACATGAGCCCCGTGTGGGTGCTGAGACTGGTCCTAGGTGGGCCTGAGGGGTGCCACAGATGGGCACCGGGCAGGCTCCGACAGTTGGACAGCCCTGCTCAGGTGCCACCTTTAAACTTGAATGAGGCCAGGTGAGTGAGGTTGGCACTCCCAGGGCTGGCATCTTGCTCAAAGTTTTCCAGGCGGCTGAGCTCTGAGTCCTGTTGGGAGGGGACAAAGGGCAGAGAACAAAACAGAGAGATAAAAGTTGTTTGTTGGTTTTGGAGCCGGAAGAGAAGAGGAGGATTACTACAGGCTTGGCAGGTATCAGCCCCCCTAATCCTGATCAGCAGCTCGCACCTGGGCTGGCTGGAAGCCCGGCCCCTCCTCTTCCCGCTTCTTCCCCGACAGGGAGGGAGCTAGAAATTTGGGGAGTTTGTTTTTTAATGAGGTGGACACCAGGAAGAGCATTGAGTGTTCAGACAGGTTGCTGGGAGCTGGGTGGGGAAGGGGGTGAGGGGATAAGACCAGGAGAAGCACCTGGGACAGAGAGGTCAAGGGTATTTGGCTTTACTGATGATCCTGCAACATGGAACGAGAGGTCAGTGCCAGTCATCACATGCCTTATCTCCTAGGGGCAGGACACGTGCCAGCATATGGTGGCCTGGGTCTCGGCTTCTAGGGTATCCAGTGGTGAACCCAGGAAAATCCTTTTCCCTCTCTGGGGCTCAGTTTCCTTCTCTGGACAATGGAACAGTGGTTAGGAGCAAGATTAAGACATGGATTGGAATCCCTTACCCCTTTTTTGTTGTGTGACCTTGAACAGGTAACCTCACCACTCTGAACCATATGGGCCCAATGACAGTAGTCTGTTTTGGGGAGGAGTCAATAGGTTAATGCACATGAAGGCCATGGCAATATAAGCACTCAATAAATATTAGCTGTTCTTATCATTAATCAGAGGGATGAAGGCAATGGATAAAAGTTTCTCTAAACATGGTATAAAGTTCCAAAATGTTTCCTTTGGAAAAGGAGGAAGAGAGAAAACGTTTCGGGGGAATGTCCCACCCCATTCTCTCCTCAGTACAGCCTGGCCTTACCCTCTACAGCTGTGCTTAGGAAATTGATATTCTAGGTGCCTCCTGCAGGGATGGTAGTTTAGGCAATAACTGATGATGGGTGGGTCAGGATTAGATCCTCTGGAACCTGCCCATCCATCCCATTCTCTCTCCTTCCCCTCATCTCTGACTTTCTGTGTGTCTTGCTCTTTCTCCTTCCCTGCAAGTCAGCCAGCCCTTCAACCCTCTTGTGTGTTTCTAATCTCTTTATGTTTGCACCATCTTGCCCAATGAGTTCTCCTAGATGCCTCTGTCTTGTTTCTTCTTATTTATACATCTGCATACGTGTGTCCTTCTGGCTGCATGTTTCGTGTGTCTGTGCGTGTGCATGTATGTTTCAGCAGGTCGGTGTTGAATTCATGCATCTCTGTGGAGGGTGTGTCTGTACATAAGTGAGTATCCAGACCTGTGTATGGCTGTACGGGCACACCTGTGTGAGTACATGATGGAACGTGCACGTATACATTGCCAGTGCGCCCGAATGCATGCCAATCTTTGCGTCTGTCTGCGGATAACATTAGTACGTGCTTTCGGGATATGTCTGCTGGGGGATATTTACATGTGTGTCTCTGGGTCCAACCTGATATGTGACTATGTATTCACACCTGTGTGTATGCGTGTACAACTCACGACTGTATATGAGTGCATGGGTGTTTTTGTGTATACGTTCTGGTATAGCATGTAGGCACATGAGCCATGTCGTAAACACTGGAATGTCTGAAATCTGCTGTGTTTGTATTCCAACAGCCCTGGCCCTGCCCCATTTCCCTTCTTAAAAAAAGCAAAAAGTTACCTTATTCTTCAGGGTATTACTTCTTTCAGTTTTCAAGGGTCATACTAAGTAGAAAAAGCCTCCATAGGACAGGTGTGTCCTGAGAGCATTCTGAGGTAGGTCACTCCCACTGGATCAGCTTCTCAGAAAATTCTTTTCCCCACGGTATTATCCCCAGGCTCCTAAGCCATTTAAAAGAGTCAGTGTTCACTGAACCCACTACTCCATGCCAGACTGTGTTGGGTGATGCTGAGGACATGGAGGTGACCAAGACAGCCCTGGGACCTGCCCTCATGGAGCTGTCACTCTAGAGGGGAGACAGACCAGTCACCAGACAATGACAGTTTAGAATGGATGGTGCTGGGATGAGAAGGCACAGGCAGAGGGCTCAAGGCTAGCAGAGGGGTCAGGGTCAAGATGAAGGGCACAGGCAGAGAGGTCAGGGCTGGGAATGAGAAGGAACAGACAGAAGGGTCAGAGCTGGGATTGGAGAGGCATAGGTGTCTATGGGAGTCCAGAAATGGCACCTGATTCAGCCTTGTAGATTCAGGGTGAGCCACTAGAGGGTTCAGTAGGGAGTTTTCCATGGAAGGATAGAGTTGGGAGGGAGAGTTCCAGGCCGAGGAACCTGAGGCCAGTGGATTATGGTTGAGCTGTTAGAGCATGGAGATCTGGGGCCATGTTCACTGATGAGTCTGGAGCTGTGAGCAGGAGCTAGATCTGGTGAACCATTTGGGACTTGGTGGGGAGTTTCAGGACTGTCCTGAAACAATGGGGAGCCACAAAAGGGCTTTAAGCGGGGAACAAAATGGTCAGATTTGTGCTTCAGAAAGATTCATCAGATTTTTGGTGACAAGACTAGAGGCCAAGAGATGAGGAAGTGACTTCTATAGGCGACCAAGTGAGAGAAGATAGGACCATGAGGATGGGGAGAGACGGTGGGCTGGAGAAAGATATGAAACATATGGAAGGAAGAACTGTTTCTTACTTGGTTATATGTTGGCCCTGTGGGGGTAAGTGTGAGGGAGGAGTTGGGGAGAGAGGGGGGTGCTGTTTACTGGTTTGGGGACACAGATCAGAAACAGGTTGAGACAGGAGGTAATGAACTCAACTTTGGACATGTTGGCAAACCAGGCATAGTTCCTGCTCTTAGACTCTTGGGAGGGCAGACCTGGATCAATTAAAATCCTCAATGATCTTATTAGTATTAATTAATAATTATTAGTAATAAATTACTACCTAGGGTTGAGGATTGAGAAGGCCTCATAGAGGAGGCATCATTTGAATTTGGTCTTGTGGGATGAGTTCACAGGTAAGGGAAGAGAGGAGGGCAGTCCAGGCAGAGAGAGCTACACAGGCTAGGTCTTAGACACTCGAGATGGATGGGACAGAACCGATATATTTGACAGCATCACCCCCTGCTCCCTCTGCCAACCTCGTCAGTCAACTCTCTATTCTCTACCCACAAGCCTGACCCAAAACTCTCAGGAAAAACCCGATTCATGCCCGTAAGTGTGCCTGAAATCTATGACCCTGTCCAGATGAAAATCTTTCTCAAGAAATTAAAGTGAAATTGACCTAACATAAAATGAACCCTTTACAGCAAAGCGTTCAGCGGCATCTGGCACATTCAGTGTTGGGAAAGCACCGTCTCTAACTAGTTCCAGCTCATTTCCAAATGAGAATCCTAAGTGAGCCTTCTTGTTTTAAATTTAAATACTATGCAATAATGATATCATTCATCAAACTTACCATCTTACTGTGTGAAGCTTTTTATGAGTGTGATCATATTGAAGTCCTCCTAGCAAGCCTATGAGGTTGGTTTTTTTCACCTCCATTTTGCACCTGAGTTAAGCTTACTTACTTAAAGCCCACCCAAAGGGTTGGAAGTGAGTTGCTTTGGGTTTCACAGCCAATAAAGGTAGAGCCTGGACATGGCTTTGTGTGACTAAATTTCATGCTCTTTGCCACTTGGCTCTGGACTGCCAAGCCCCAACTTTTTCACTTTATGAGTCATCAGAAAACTGCCCCTGGTAATCCCTGTAGTTTTTGAAAAACTTCCCTGTAAGCCTGAAACAAAACATTCCAAAATATTAAATATACATACATACATATATATATATATATATATATATATATATATATATATATATATATATATATATATATATATATATATATATATATATATATAATCTCTTACTAGGAGGGAGACTTGACCTTCTGTCATTTTTGCATTCTTTGGAACATTGACCAAAGACCTGGTCAACCAGTGTTACTGCCCAGGCTATTGGCAGCAGATGGTGAGTGAGCCAGGAGAACAAGAGGTCAGGGAGTGAAATGTTTGTGTTTCAGATTTCAGTGACGACAGGATTAGGACAGGGCTGGTGGGAGTGTTGACTGAAACAGAGTGAAGAAGAAAGTCAAGGTTCTTTTTGATTATTTGGCCAGCTCATGCCCATGGCCACTGAAGGAACTCCTTCCCAGAGGAATCTTGGGTCTTAGAGTAGAGAGAGGGGGAAAGGTTTGCTAGATGACAGGGATGAAGGGGACAGACTCAAAAAAGAAAGGATTTTTATAAGTGGGTGGAGGGGGTCATACTCTAGAAGTGCTCTGAGGAGTTTCTGATTCGGTAACAGCTGAGTAATTCCTATTGGGTCAAAATAACAACTATAACCTCAGAATAAGACATTTAAAACCCAATTCCCTGAAATCACTGGAGAGGGAATAAAAGCACGCAGGTACTGAAGGGAGCTGGAGGAAGAGAATTTCCTGTTTAATAGAGATTTTAGCCTGAAGGCAGGCCCTGGATGGGGCCATGCACGTGGCTAAAACCCAGATAGAAACATTGGAGATTTTCTGACTTGAAGAACCAGAGGACAGAGTTTAGGATGATAACAGCACCTGATGGTAGTGGTGGTAGAATCTCAAAAAAGGGAGCGACAGAGAGTGGGACATCCAAATTCCACGTATAAACTCTGTCCAAATTTTTGACCGATGAACTATTTATGTGCTGGAAAACTCCAAGTTGTGCCAGCTAAGGCAAAAAGAACTGACGGGAGACTACTGCTCCATGAAAACAAAAGAAACCAATATCCTTCAACAGAACATAACAGAATCCAGAGATTCTATGATGTATCACTGCAATATCCAGAATAAAATCCAAAATTACTAGGTACCTGAAGATACAGGAAAATATGACCATACTCAAGAGAAAAGACAACTGGTGGAGAACAACCCTAACATGACCCTAATGTTGGAATTTAGCAGACAGAGTTTTAAAAGCACCTATGATGTCTATGCTCAAGGATGTCAAAATGGTATTGAGAAGCGAGAGGTACTGACCCTAATTCTGACCCTAGGTCTCACTGAAAGTGATTAAATGAATAACCTTCATTGGAGAAAGTGCTAGAGAAAGCTGTGCTCTTGAGAGGAGAGCCTATTCAGAGTAGGACTAAGAAATGGAGAGAAAATTTGGGCAAGTGGTTCACTTATTAAACAGCTAGTAATAGAACACCTGTTAGAGTGGCCAAGATGGCAGAGTAGGAAGACCCCAAAAACACCACCTCCCATAGGCACACCAAAATTGCAATGATTTGCAGAGCACCTACTGATCAGAAAGACCTGAAGACTAGCAGAAAAGATCTTCTACAACCAGCTGTAAAGAAAGAAACACAATGAGATGGGTAGGAAGGGTAGAGATGCAGTGTGGTCAAGACCCACACCCCCAATTGGTCATCCCACAAATGGGAAGATAATTAAAGTGGCAGAGGTTCTCCCAAAGGATTGAGGGGTTCCAAACCCCACACTGGGCTTCCCAGCCAGGGGGTCCTGCACCAGGAAGTTCAGCCCCCAGGACGTTTGGCTTTTTAAGACCAGTGGTGGTTACTTTCGGGAGAGCCAGAGGGCTGTGGGAAATAGAGACTCCACTTTAAAGGGCACACACAGAATCTCACATGTTTTGAGACCCAGGGCAGAAGCAGTCATTTGAAAGGAGCCTTGACCAGACCCACCCCCTGCTGATCTTGGAGAGCTTCCCAGGGAGGCAGGAGGCAACTGCAGCTCACCTTGGGGATGTAGACACTGGTGGCAGCTATTTATGGGACACTGGTGCTGGCAAGTGACATTTTGGAATCCTCCCTCTAGCTTATGAGTGCTGGGACCTGGCCCTGCCCACCAGCCTGTTGACATCAGTGCTGGGACACTCTCAGGTCAAGCAGCTAGCTGGGCAGGGATACAGCCCCACCCACCATTAGGCTGGTGATCTTAGAACCCCCTGAGTCCCCAGCTGCCCTAGGACACGGCCTTACCCACCAAAAGGCCAACAACAGCTATGGGACACACCAGACCCTGCATCCAGCCATGTCAGGAACTGGCCTAACCCACAAGCAGGCTAACAGTAGATCTGGGAACTCTGGCTCTGCAACCAGCCAACCCAGAACCCAGCTTTGCCCACCAGTGGACCAACACTAGCCCCAGGTCCACCTAGGGCTCCACAGCCAGCTGCTTCATGATCTGGCAAGACCAGCCAGCAAGTGGCAGCCTCTGCATGAAGTAAAGCCTGACAACCAACCAGAATGGGGCTGGCGGTGCCTACCAGACCACCCACAGTAGTCAGTCTACCAGGACAGAAGGGCCCAGGCCACTCTGAGGGGCCGCCTTCAGAGCACCCAGCTCTGGTGACCAGTGGGGAGTGCACTGCTAGGATCCACAGGATGTCTCCTACAAAAAGCCACTTGTCCAAGGTCAGGAAACATAACCAACCTACTAGATACATAGAAATAAAAACAGCAAAACAGGCAAAATGAGGTGACAGAGGAACATGTTCCAAATGAAGGAACAAGATAAAACCCCAGAAGAACTAAGTAAAGTGGAAACAGGCAATCCACCGAATAAAGAGTTCAAGGTAGTGATCACAAAGATGGTCAAAGAACATGAGAGAAGAATGGATGAACAAACTGAGAAGTTTAACAAAGAGTTAGGAAATACAAATAAGAATTGAACAGAGCTAAAGAAAACAGTAACTGAAATAAAAAATACACTAGAAGGAATAAAAAGTAGATTAGGTGATATAGAGAAATGGGTCAGTGAGCTGAAAGACAGTAGTGGAAAGCACAGAAGCTGGATAGGAAAAAAAAAAAAAGAATAAGAAGAAAGGAGGACAGTTTAAGAGACCTCTGGGACCACATCAAGCATACTAACACTCACATTATAATGGTCCCAGAAGGAGAAGAGAGAAAGAAAGGGGCAGAGAACATATTTGAAGGCATAATAGATGAAAACTTCCCTGATCTGGGAAAAGAAATAGACATTTAACTCCAGGAAGCACAGAGAGTCCCAAACAGAATCAACCCAAAGACAACCACACAAAGGCACATTATAATTAAAAATCAAAAGTAAGAAGAGAATATGAAAAGCAGCAAGGGAAAAGCAACGAGTCACATACAAGGGAACCCCCATAAGGCTATCCGCTGACTTTTAAGCAAAAACTCTGCAAGCCAGAAGGGAATGGCTTGATATATTAAAAGTAATGAAAGGGAAAAACCTACAACCAAGAATACTCTACCTGGCAAAGATCTCGTTCCTATCTGATGGAGAGGTCAAAAGTTTTACAGAGAAGCAAAAGTTAAAAGTGTTTAGCATTACCAAACCAGCTTTGTAAGAAACGCTAAAGATACTTCCCTAAGAGAAAAAGGAAAGATCATGACTAGAAACATGAAATTATGAATGGAAAAAGCTCATCTGTAAAGGCAAAGGCAAGTATACAGTAAAGGTAGTAAATCAACCTTGTAAAAGCTCGTAGGAAGGTTAAAAGACAAAAGTAGTGAAAGCATCTTTATGCACAATAAGCAGTGAAGGGTACACAAAACAGTCAGATGTCAAATATGATGTCCGAATCAGCAGTCATGAGGAGAGGAGAGTAAAAATTCAGGGTTGTTCAAATGCATTTGATATTAAGAGATCAAAAACTTTAATCATATTTTATATCATGATATAATATGATTAAAGTTTTTGATCTCTTAAATTAAGAATTAAGCCCACCATTGCCATATATATACCTCAACAGTAATATCTAAATAAGAGCACACCACAAAAAGCAATGGAATACTACTCAGCCATAAAAAAGAATAAAATAATGCCATTTGCAGCAACATGGAAGACCTAGAGATTATCATTCTAAGTGAAGTAAGCCAGAAAGACAAAGAAAAATGCCATATAATATCACTCATATGTGGAACCAAAAAAAAAAGAAGGACACTAAGAACTCATCTACAAAACAGAAACCGACTTGCAGACATAGTAAACAGACTTACGGTTACTGGGGAAAGGGGATGGGAAGGGATAAATTTGGGAGTTTGAGATTTACAAATGTTAGCCACTATGTATAAAAATAGATCTTAAATAAGTTTCTTCTGTATAGTACAGGGAACTATGTTCAATATCTTGTAATAATGTTTAATGAAAAAGAATATGAAAGTGAATATATGTATGTATGTGCATGACTGGGACATTGTGCTGTACACCAGAAATTGACACAGTGTAACTGACTGTACTTCAGTTAAAAAAAAAAAAAGGGTATACCATAAAAAGAACATGTAATCTTTAGAATAGTCAAAAGAACAGGACTTTAAAATAACCTTTGTAAATTAAAGCACAGTTGATAAAACTGTCTTAAGATAGTTTCAGAATAGCTAGTCTAGTTACTGTCTCAAGTTTCAGACTGAGGCTGGTTGATAGAAAAGTGACTTTAAATAATGAAATTGAATTCTATGGAAATTCTCTATGGGGCAGCAGTTAAAAAAAAATTCTCAGATTTAGTATGTCCTACAGATATTTGGCACCTTTGCGAAATTCACCCCTGCTACCACCATGACAGAGACAAAGAAAACAAAACCCTCTGTTCTGTATATATCAATTGTCACATGTTCAAATATACCTTATCTACTTGGAAAACTTCTTTCAAACACAAGTTTGTCTCGCAAACACCAGCCCTTATGTTCATCAGCATCTCAGTGGAAATAAGCTAAGTCATGAGCCATGGCCAAAGTTTCTGTTGTTTTTTTTTTAAAGCTGCCCAGTTTGTGATACTTTGATAGGTACCTAGGGCTACCAGCCCTAGGAAGCTATTACATCCATCAACAGATGAATAGATAACCAAAATATGGTATAGCCATACAATGGAATTTTATTCGCCCATAAAAAGGAATAAAGTACTGATACATACAACCACTAGCAGGAACCTTGAAAACACTGTGCCTGGTGAAAGAAGCCAGTCACAAAGGACCACATGTTGTATGACTCCATTTAAGTGAAAGTCAGGAACAGAGAATCCACAGAGGCTGAACATAGATTAGTTGTTGCTTAGGGTGGAGAGTTGGGTGATGAGTTAAGGGAGTGACATCTAGAAAGTCTGAGGCTTATTTTTGAACAAAGTGATGAAAATGTTCTAAAATTGACTGCAGTGATGGTTGCCCCTATCTATGAAGGTATCAAAAACCATTTTGTTCTACACTTTGAGTGGGGGAATTTTATGACATGTGAGTTATATCTCAATCAACTTTTTTTAAAAGATCAAAAAAAAAAAAAAAGAAAAGAAAAGAAAAGAAAAGAAATCCAAATACCCATAGTAAAGACAATGTCCTCTCTGACTTGTATATCCTGATTGGCTCGTCCTAACAGTGACCGTATAAAGACAATTGATTCACCAATTTCTGAGAAAGAATTCAGTCCAAGGAAATGAAAGGGATATCGATTTCTCAAACCTGTCTCATACCACCTGGTGTCACCCCAAACCCCCGGGCTCCTCTTCTTGCATCGTAATCTTCAACCGTATCCTGTCCTTCCATCAAGGCTCTGGCCACCCTGGGCTGTCACTGTCCAGAGATCAGTCAGTCTTCCTCTCTGGACCGTTTGAGCCCCTTGTGGTCAGTGAATGACTCCATTCTAGTCACCAGTAGGTCATCAGGTCCTCCCACAGGGCCCCATTAAAATAGGGACGTGTGTTGAACAACTCCAGCCTTATAGCCCTCGGAATTTCTAGGAAATTTCTAATCGACTCGCCTTATCAATAAGGTCAAGGCTCTTTTGAGGGTCTAGAGCTCTTCCATGCTTTACCCAGGGAAAATCCAGCCATTCTCTGCCCTGCCTTATGGATTAGACTTGTATACCAGGTAATTTGAGCAAGGTTTTTCACAGCTAAGCATGCTAGATGACTACTGGACTTAGAGTGGTGCCTGTAACTCTGATGCGCTATGTTCACAAAAAGCTTTACTGATATATGTTTGTGACGGTGGCAGGCACAGGGATGTGCTGCTAAGATCTCCCTTCAAGGGAGAACTTGCCATTCAGCCTCAGGAGTGCCGTCAGCTGACAGCCTCATCTTGCAGCAGCATCCACGTCCTTCCGGTAACTAAGAGGAATCGGAGACAAGGCTTGACCATTTCTAGCCCAATGTGCGACATGCCTAATAGCAGTCTTCACTTCAGATGGGGCTGTGAGTCAGCTATCTTTCCAAGTCTCTCACTGCCCAATTTTTCTTCCTCCCTTCTTTCCTTTCATGGGTATCAGATCTGTATCCTGGTCTGAAGACTTTTCCTGACCCATCCTCTTCCATCCTTCACACACATTACCCCCCAGTAAAAGGACACCCTCCCAGCTCTGTCTGAGCCTCTGCTTCCCAGAAGACCCAACACACATTTTGTCCCTCATAGCATTTGTTGTTTATCACATACCCAGTCTCAAAATTCCCTTCCAGTTTTGGAAAAGCCCCTGTTGAGTGACTCCTCATCAGGGGAAAGGCTTTGCCTCCCACCACAGCAGCTGAAGGGGTGCCATGACTTCTTCCTCACCACACTCTGAGCCCTAAAGTTTTAACATCGAATAATGGCTGGGCTAACTGGGTCCATCCTGCTGGGAACTTTGAACCTGGCTTGAGGAAGTGACACAAAAATGCAGGGGCAGTTAGGAAGTCGTCCACAGTGGCTACGATGGGTCAAGGCTTCCAAGACAGTAGTGTTAATTCCCCGGGGGTTGGGTGGGGTGGCAGTGGTGGCAGCAGCCCCTAGTTGGGTGGTTCTGCCCATTATCTTGGCTAATGTTCTCCAGGCACAACTCTTTTCCCCCCAATCATATTCTTAGCCTGGTTTTCCAGAATTCCCACTCATTTTGAGAGCTAATCAATCATCTTCAGGCATCAGGGTTCTGCTGAGCCAACATCACTGCTTGTTGAAGCTTCCTAATTGGTCCTTGCTTTTGTTCTCAGTCCCTCAGTTTATTCATCATACAACAGCTTGTGTGAGCCTTTAAAAACATGTCAATACACGTCACCCTATGTTCACCAACCTCCATTGCACTCAAGTCCTCACCAAGGCCCACAAGGATCCCACACAATCTGGCCCTTTAACCCTCTGCGCTCATCTCATTTACACCTACACTCTTCCTTCCTCCTCCACTTCAGCCACACATCTCTCCCTGTGGATTCTTGAGTGCACACACAGCCTTGTCTTACAATTCTGCTCTTCTTTTAAAAAAATTAATGGAGGTACTGAGGATTGAACCCAGGACCTTGTGCATGCTAAGCACGTGCTCTATCACTGAGCTATTCCCCTCTTCTCTCTGCTCTTTTAATTGTTCTGCCAGGAACACTCCCTTCCCGGATATCTGCACAGCTCGCTCCTCACTGCCTTGTGAAACCACCCATGCCACCAATTTCAAATTCCAGTTCTGGAATTCCCTATCCCGTCTCCCTACTTTGTTTTTCTAATGCACTGTATCATTGATTGATTGATTCTTCGTGGTCTATCTTCCCCACTAGAATGTAAGTTCCACGAGGGCAGGAGTTTCGTCTCTCTTGTTCACCTGAAGAGCGTGCCCACACATGTTGGGTATTTGAAAAACATTCATTGAATAAAATAAACAGGAAGGAGGGCTTTAATCAGCTGAGCAAGTTGAAGGAGTTTAGAAATGGAATGACAGCGCTGTGGGCGATTTAACTATGCCTCAGAATGGATGGGAGAGTGTTTGGAACTGGGAGTTCTGATAAGAACAACCAGGAAACCAGGTTTAGAAAGTGAGATGAAGGGGAGGAAGAGGCAATGAGCCCAGCAAGGTGGTGGAGGTGTTACAAGGAAGGCCCAACCGGTGGGAAACCCCTGGTGATGAGCAGGAGGAAAGGATCAGGTAAAGATAAAGGAGTTGAAAAGACTATTTTATGACTTTGCTTTTGTTGCAGTGCTTACTGATGTCACACAAATACGCCATAAACTTACTATTCGCAGCAGTCTTGAGCTCTTTGCTGCCTTTTTGAGAGTGGTGAATATGAGAATCAAAGAGAAAGCATTGTGACTCGGATTTTGGTCATTATCAGTGAAAAGACAAGGGAACAACATACAGACATGGAATCTACAACAAGAATTTGGTACAGACAGAAACCTAACTGGAGGTGGACAAATGAACGTAAAAATCTGCAAGCTTTTGCCAAAGTCTTGGACGAGACATTGCTTTTCTATTGGATGTAGAGAAGATAGACAGCTCTATATTTTGGGGTGACCCCTGCTGACCTGTGGTCCCATGACAGTGTAAGAGTGCCTTTTCTTAGGGCTGTTGTGTGAGTTTAGGGAGAGGAGATGGGTGCGCCTGTGCACGTGGGCAGATTCCTTCCAGCGATTCCTTCTGCGCCCAGTAGGGGCGCTCAGCGGGCCATGAGGCAGAGCTCATAGGTCGGAGGGATGTTGCCAAAGCCCGAGACCTTGGGGGTGATATCGATGTCAGCGGGTGGCACCAGCGAGCGTAGGGAGAAGTTCTGAAGGATGGAGGTGAAGTAGAGAAAGAGTTCCATGCGAGCCATGGCCTCACCCAGGCAGATGCGCTTTCCTGTGGGCACAGGGGAGGGCGGGAGGGAGGGTTACACCTGCACCGGATAATGGGGGCATGGGGAGTGCTCTGGCCTCACCACGCCTCCGAGCCTCAGCTCTTTCCTCAGCATCTCTGGGATCGGGATAATAGCCACTGTTTAGGGTTATTATAAAGATACAGTGAATTTCTACAGTTGGTGTTCTGCTAAGAACTGCCACTTATGGGGCTCAGTACATGGAAACGACTTCCCTGATGGCTTGAATTCCATCAGATTCTAAGATGGAATGGTTCTAAAGGATCTGCGAATTTGAAGACTGTTCAAGTTCTTAAAGGTTTTCGAAACGCCTTCTGGATGCCAGACATGGTGATAAAAAAAAGTGTTTACTGTTTGTCAGTCACCTTTCTAATGGTTTGGAGAGATTAATCTCCATTTTACAGCTGAAGCAACTCAACCATGGCCCCACCGTTTGTAAATGGTGAAGTGGGGTCCTGTTTCCTAATCACTGCACTGACTCCAGATTCAAAGTGGCTTATACTTAAAATACAATTGTTCCAAGATATTATGAGTCACAAAGCTACTGTTCATTGGGCAGATCCTCCCTGCTGTCTGTTTTTGTCCTGCCTGCAAACTAAGACTCTTTGAACATTTTTAAGTGGTTGAAAAAAATCAGAAGAAACATAAGCTTTTGTAACATGCGAAAATTAAACAAAATTCAAATTTTAGTATCTATAGTTTTTATGGCATCACAGACATGCTCATTTATTTACGAATGTCTATGGTTGCTTTTGTAGTACAATGGCGGTGAGTAATTCAGACTGCATAGTTCAGACAGAGACCATATGACCAGCAAAACTTAAAATATATTCCATTTGGTCCTTAGAAAAAGTTTGCCGAGCTCTGTTTAGTGCTATTCTTCTAATGATCAGAGTCAGTGGTTCTAATATTCCATGATTCTGGCATTCTGGGATTCTGGGATTCTAGGATTTTATGATTCTATGAAATAGCACTGAATTTCCCATTCACACCTGAATGTCAAATACAGATCAATGGTTGGAGGACATTTCTAGCATGTTCCTGGGGTGGGGGTAGGGAAACTCAGATCATAAACACCTACCAGAAGAAAAAGGCACAAAGGCTTCATTCTTCTTGAAGCGGCCCTGCTCATCCAGGAAGTGTTGGGGATAGAAGGCAGTCTGGGTAGCGGAAGTATTTGGGGTCTTTGAGGACCGAGCCAAGCAGAGGGAACACATCAGTGCCCTGGGGTGAAGATGGGGGCAGTTAGGAGAAATCAGTGCTGGAGTGTGAAGTGTGGAGTACAGTAGGGAACCAGGAGAAGAGAAGGATACAGGGGAAGGAGGGGTGACAATGAAGGTGCAGCCCCACCTTGGGCAGAAGGTAGCCTCGGAAATGAGTGTCCCGGATGACATTATGGGGGACACCCATGGGCACGATGTCTGTCAGTCTCTGTATCTCATGGATCACGGCGTCTGTGTAGGGCATCTTGACCCGGTCATCTACACTTGGGATCCGGTGCGGTCCAATCACCTGGTCAATCTCTTCATGGATCTTGGCTGGAAGAGACCAGAAAACATAACAGACAATGACAGAGGAGATGTTTTTGGAGGCCAGGGTTGGGCCATGGGATTTTACCTTTAGCACCTGTGGACCCTGAGGGAGCAGGCCATGTGTGTTTGGATTGTCTCTTAATTCTTAACACTTGCCATGTTAGTGGGGCTAATAAATCCTCATCAGACCATTGGGAGACACGCAACCCAGAGACTTGAATGTTAGCTGGGACGTTTGATGTTTATCTTGAAAACCCTGAGGAACCACGGAAGGCTGATGGTGAGGACAGTGTCCTGGTCCCAGCTGGGCTTTCAGGATGGGAAAGAGGCACGATCGATAACGAAGACAGGACTGAAGCCAATGACAGCAATTATGTGACAGTGACTAAGAACACTACTGGTGCACTTACTCCTCTCTGCACTTCCCAGATGAATGATCTTGCGAAAAATGACTTTACCTTCTGAACCTCCATTTCTTCATCTTCAAAATGTCTAATAAGCTCATAGAGTTATGAAACTTTACATAAAATCCAGTGTGCAAGTAGCTAGGTCAGTGCTTAGCACACAGAAGGCATCCTTTAAATATCTGATGATTTAGGTTAGTAAAAGACAACTCAGTGAAGGAAAGACTAGATGAGCTGGAGTGGAAACAAGTTAAGTCTCTCCCATCATCTGTAACAAGAGAAATTTGTTGGCTTGTTTTCAACTGCCTTAGAAGGGAGAGGGGCCAAAATTGGGGATTTTCCTTAAGCGAGTAATGAGTTCCTCATTTACTGGAGTTACCCAACTAGACCAGATGGCAATTTATTGGAGATGGATTCTATTTGATTCTGGCACTCCAGCTTGGCTAAATAATGGCCATCAGAGATATCCACCTCTTAATCCCTGGAACCTGTGAATGCTACATGACCAAGGGCACTTTGCAGATATAATTCAGTTAAGGATTTTGAGATGGGAAGATTATCCAGGATAATCCAGGTTGGCTTTAAATGTACTCACAAGTGTCTGTATAAGAAGGAGGCAGGAGGGTCAGAGTCAGAGAAGGAGATGTGACAATGGAAGCAATGAGATACTAAGTCTCTGGTAATTTGTTATAGCAGCCGTAAGAAGCCAATACAGGCACCAAGCACAAGATTAAATTAAATGGCCTGCCAAGCCAGAGATCCTGAGATTCCAAATTGTGAAGAGTCTAAAGCTGTGGGGTGTAAATTTTCAAGATTATGTCTTCTTTCCCATTGGGAATGAGAGTTACCAGGTAAGCAGCTCAGGTGCACACTCACCTTCCACCTCAGGATGCTTCATCATTAGCAGCATTCCATAGCGCAGTGTAGAGCTCACAGTCTCGGTGCCGGCGAAGAAGAGGTTGAGAGTGGTGAGGACCAAGTTCTTGAGGTTGAATTCCGTGTGGGGATTACTTTTATCCTGAAAATGAGAAGGATAATGAAGAGAAACACCCTCCTCTGTCTTTACCTTATGTTCTCTCTGTGTAGAGGGTAGGCCTTAGGGAAAACACAACAGATGGGAAAACTAGGTGAGTATGTGGGAGAAGAAACAGCCAGAGCAAAGGCCCTGAGGCAGAAGTGCTCCTGGTGTGCCAGAGGAACAACAAAGAGGAAGCCAGTGTAGTTGGAGTATAGTGAAAAATGGGGAGGATGGGGGAGAAGAAAGTAGAGATTGCCTTGACGGAATTGAAAGTTCTAGAAAAGTTTCTTCTGTATAGCACAGGGAATTGTGTTCAATATCTTGCAATAACTTTTACAAAAAAGAATATGAAAATGAATATATGTATGTATGTGCATGACTGGGACAGTGTGCTGTGCACCAGAAACTGATGCACTGTAACTGACTGAACTTCAATTAAAAAAAAAAAAAAAGAAAAGAAAGTTCTAGAATATTAGGGGACATAATTTTAAACTGCTAAGTACAGAGGGTCTATAAAATACAAATTTTGCAGAAATAAGAAATATAGAAAAATACAATTTTCTAAATTTCTAAAATTGTGAGACTCTATGATACAGAGATACTAAGCTTCTAAATTTTTATATCTCCAAGACTTTAAAAAAATTTTTTGTGGGGTGAGGTAATTAGGGGATTGAACCCTCCTGCACGCTAAGCATGTGCTCTACCACTTAAGCTATATTCTCCCCTCCACATCTCCAAGGCTTTACGCTCTAAACTTGGAGTTTACTTTTTAAATTTTTTATTCGGGGGGAAAGGTAATTAGGTTTACTTATTTATTTTTAGAGGAGGTACTGGGGATTGAACCCAGGACCTTGTGTATGCAAAGCATGCACTCTACCACTGAGCTACAGCCTCTCCCACTAAAGTTGGAGTTTAAAGTCTGGAAATATAAAAAGCTTTTGAGTAAAAAACTCAAAAATTTAGACTATAAATGTCTAAGCTCCTCAGATTCTAAGTAGAAGATTCATCCTACTTTTCTACAGTTGTAAGTCTCTGGCACACATGATTAGAAAGGTGTTAAGAATTTAAGTTTCCATGTTCCTAGAATTTTTTGATTCAAAGTTTAAGAGTTTAAGAGTTTATGCCTTTATAGTTTCTATATCTCGTCTATAAATAAAAGTAAACCATGTGAAAGAATGCTTGCTCTTTTGTCACCAACATGTTTACAGAAGAGTTTAAGGTTGCAGATGCTAGGGGTTGAGGCCATGAGAGGAAAGGGTTGGGAAAGGAGAGGAGGTACCTGGTGCATCTTGATGAGGAAGCAGTCGATAAAGTCCCGTGGGTTTTGAGGATCAAGGGATGCTTCGTTGATCTTGACCCTAGATGCAATGAAGTCCTTGAGCTCCTCTACCAAGTAATAGATGCGATTGTGTCTTCCTGGCAAATATTGCATGATTCCAGAGTACATGTCATAGAGCTGGAGGGGATAAGCAGAGCAGGGCTGTCAGCAATGGGCCCTGGAGGCCAGCAGGGGCTGGGTCTGGAGTCAGATAGCTGGGCTCAACATCCAGCACTGGGTCTGAGAATTGGAGGAGGCTCTTTGCTTCTTGGAGACTCAGGGCATTTCAATACTTGCCTCCCAGGACTGTGGGGAGGATTAAGTGAGGTATAGGCAGGGGCTTAGTTAGCTGAGGTGGGGGGGTGGGCAGGGAGGTGGCGGGTGGCACCTGGGCCCAGGGTGTGCTCATCTCAATGAAACTCTCATTGATCATCTGCAGCAGCTTCAGGAACTGCTTGTCCTCATAGTCAAAGCGGCTTCCGAAGACAACAGAACTGATGACGTTGGAGACAGTGCGGCTCAGGAAGAAGGTGGGTTCGATGGGGGTACCTGGGTGATGGAAATTGTCTTTGTTGGGGGCCATGCTTAGGAACATGGGATGTGAAATCATTCAGTCGCAGATAGGAATCCTGGCTCAACTGCTTAATAGCATTGGTTGGTTACTTCATTTTTGGGTTTTTAATCTAGCTTTCCTAATTTGCAAGTTAATTTAGTAGCCACTTCATTGGCTCATGAAAATTCAATGTAATTATCCATGTAAAATGCTTAGCACCTCGCCTGGCATGTAGTAAACACCCAAGAAATGCTGATTGAGCTTAATCATTATTTTTTGTTATTAGTATTTAATTGTTTGTACTGGAGACTCACAGATTTGGGAAAGAAGTGGTAAAGGGCACATTAAAACAAACAAAAAAAAGGATGGCTGGATTCTGTCTACCTCTATGATTGAGCTATTAAGAAAATCCTTCCCTTGGTCTCAGTTGCACCATCTGTAGAACAGGACACCAGTCAGGTCAGTGGATCTGGGGACAATTTCTCAAGGACAATGCATATATTCACACATATGCAGTTTTGCATATAAGTTTCTGGGGGTACATGGACATTTGAGTCTTTGTGCAGACCATTTAGCCTCCAGGGAGCCCAGAGGAGGAATCTTTAATTTAGATTTCTGTATCTAATCTATTCATCTCTGTATTTCTCTACCTCTGTGTCTTTTTTCTCTAAACCCCAGCCTTTCCAGACCTTATTTTTGTGTGGGCAATGGATTCCTTTAAAAATATAATGAAATGGTATAGAGTTTCAGATTTGCACGATAGAAAAGTAGTTCTAAAGAACTGTTTCTCAGCATTGTGAATATATGTAACACTACTGAACGGTACACTTAGAAATAGTGTTTCCCAAAATTACGTGTTTTTGTATGTGTATGTGTGAATATCTACCCAGCTAGGTAGAAGACAGGTAGGTAGGTAGACCGATGTAATAAAATTTAAATCTTGTCACCAGAAAAAGGCAGAAACTCACATATTGCCCAAGTGATATCAGGAGCTCAAAAACTCCTGCAGATCCATTGATTAAATCTTCTGGTCAAGTGGTTTCTAAGGATCTTTCATGTTAACTTTTTTTGTTTTTAAGTTAAGAATTATGTTTTATTCTGCAGACTTTCTGAGAACTTCAAGCCCAGGAGACAGCTTCTCAGCTCAGAGGGACTGCTCTCCATGTTAACTTTTAACATGAAACCTGGCTGGAAACCTCAATAAATCTTTAATCTTTTTCATCCTCTTCCATCTCAAAGCTTTCTCCCACCAAGGCCCATCTTCTCACGACTGAGCGCTCCACAGCAACCCAGTCCCCTTGTAGCCCACCCCCTTGCATCCCCCATACCCTTGGTCTTGCGTAATTCTTCTAGGAGAAAGCCAGCCTCCTCCTGGATCCGCTCCTCAATGCTCCGCTTTCCCATCCCGAAGTCCCGAAGAATGGTCAGGGAGAAGCGTCGGAGAATCCTCCATCGTTCTCCGTTAGCCAGAGCTACACCTGCCAGAGTCTCAGTGTCAGGCTCCTGTCTCCTCTCCTTTTTGTGCCCAACTGTGTGCTGGACTGGGAAGGTGCTAGAACGTGGCATCTGTAGACTCTGCTTTTGAGGAAGCCCCTTCAACCTCCCAGGCTTAGTGGGGAGAGCTAAAGTTCCATCCCTAGAGGACCCTCAAAAACAGTCCAGGACTGAGGTGAAGGACAGGGAATCAGGCTAGTGATGACTGGGGGAGATCAAGGAGCATTTCTTACAGGATAGAGACCTAGCACTGGACAAATCACTGGATAGATGCATGGGAACATGGAGGGAGCTATAGACAGAATGGCACATAGAGAGCCCTGGAATGGGGACATGCCTATTTTCTCCATACTACTTGGATTCTCTAGAAGATCACATCTGTACCTCAATATATCTAAACAAAAGGACTTACCAGGCAGTAAGAAGTATTTAGAAATTCCTGGATGTGCGTGGATAGGTGAATTAATGTTTGGAAGTTTAATGAAATAATTTTGGCAGATTAATGAATGGGAGGAAGAGTTTATGACTAGAATGACTGGTGGTTGGGTGGATGAAAAATTTAAAGAATGGGCAAAGGGTTAATGGATGGATGGTCTGAGATGGATGGATAAATCATTGGAAGGAACATGGATGACTGAAATATTAATGGGTGGATAAATGATGGAAGGATAAATGGATGATGGAATGATGGATAGATGGGTAAACAGAAAGTTACTTGATAGCTGTATAGATAAATTGGATGGAAAATATTTGTATAGAAAGTCTGATTAATGAATGGATTTTTTGGTGGATGTATGGATCAATGGAAAAATGGATGGATGGAAGGGAAAGTATAAGGATGGAAGTATCAAAAAAATAGTGTGAGGCTGCTTGGAATTGAAGGATGTGGGCAGTTAGAGATGGATGAATAGGTAACATTAGAAAGGTGTCTGTCTGAATGGAGGAGGTAGAGACCAATGAATTGGGTGTAAGTGTATGTTTAGGAAAATAAGAAGTAAGGTTGGCTGTGAGGGCTTGAGTGAGTGCACAATGTCACTAATCCATTAAAAATAAGAACACAAGTTACACAGAAGATACTCTGGAGTCAGATGGTTTAGGTTTGAAATAAAATGGTTCTACCACTTACTGTTATAACCTAAACTTTCTCATCCTCAACTTCCTCATTTGCAAAATTAGTAGGGCATTAATAGCTCTCTCAAAGGAGTCACTGCGATAATTCATTTAGAGTACTTACCAAAGAAGCTGGATAGGACTTAGGAAGAGCATTACACCGTGTGATTACATTTTGTTTTTATTGCTGATGTTACCTACCATAACCTTGGAAGTTTCGCTCTATTGAAGCCAATTCTCCACGGCCACTGAACTCATCTGCTCGGTCTACCAGGGCCTCCTTCACTGCTTCATGTCCACACAAAACAACTACTGGCCGGGGACCCATGTACACGGTGAAGACTGGACCATATTTCTCCCTGAGCTGGAAGTGAAGGAAGACATAAGAGGAGGGGGCTGATTTGCGTACCAAGTAACAACCAATTGAGGATTTTAGGGGATGGAGATTTCAAGGAGATAAAAATGCAGAAATAACAGTTAAGGTGAGTCCTGGGCTGGGAAAGACTATTGAGAAAAAGATACAGAAGTCTTGACTTCTGTGATCCTGGGCAAATTCCCCCAACACCTCCACAAGCCTTGGTTTCCACGTCTGTAAAATGATGGACCTAGATGAGATGGAACTCCAAGATCCATGCTTCTCCCTCTGAAATGCTAAATTTCTAGAATCATAAGATTTCATGATACTGAGTCTCAAAGTTTGAAGACCAACAGAGTGCAAGAGTTCTGTGTTTAAAGATAGAAAATACTTTCCTTCCAAAGTCTTGAGATTTTGAGAGTCTTAAGTTCCAATGTGCTAGGAGTCTGCGTTTCCAAGACTTTAAGATTCTGGAATTCCAGAAATCTACGGCTCATAAAGTCTGTGTTTCCAAGAGTCTGTGTTTTAGAAGTCAGAAAGTCCTACATGATCTGTTTAGAGAATTAGTTGCTTCCAGCTCTGCGAGAGGAGTAGACAGACTCACCTTCATGAAAGACTGAAAAGTGGCATCAGTACGAACTTGCAACAGGTTCCCCAGGAAAGGTATCGGTGTGGGACCAGGGGGTAGCTTTCCCCCCTTGCTGATCCGTTTCCAGGCGATGAGGATGAGGAGACAAGACAAGCAGAGTGCCAGAAAGATGGTGAAGGCCCCTCCCAGCTCCATGGTGCCAGGTGGAGGGGTGGTATCCAGGGCACCAGATCCTGCCTAAATACCTTCTGGGAAATCAGCTGTGCAGAAATCTGAACACCCTGGGATTCAAGGTTTCCGGGTATGGATACCATCAGGGAAGAGATTGCTTTGTCTGGGGGGTGGTTATATAACCTATAATCTCCCACCTGAATAAAGGTGGATTAAATTCACCCAGGGAAATCCACTCGGGTCATTCTCCTTTCTTCGTGTTTCCAGTCCTTCGGTTCTCCCTCAGCTCAGCCTCTGGTTCAACATGTCTGGTAGGACGTGGGAAGCAGACGAACAACATGTTTAGGCTATTTCAGTAAGGAATCAGAAAACCTGAGTTCAAATTTCAGTTCCAATTTTTTTTTTCTTCATTGGGCAAATCACCCAGCCCTCCTGGCCCCAGCTTCTCTGTCTGTAGAGAGGATAACCACACTCTTTTAGAAAGTCTTGATAGAGAACAGGGGTGGCTTCTCTCTCTTTACCAGGGTCTTAATTAATCAGTTAAAAAAAATAAAGTCAGGAAAATGAAGATTTAGAATAGCAAAAGAAATAACTCCATTGAAAGGGCTTAATCCAACATGTTCTATTGTTTTTACTGAGGATAATATTAAATAGTAACAACCAGAAATTGCCTATATTGGTTTATCAGAACTTTTCGTGTGTGTGTGTGTGTGTGTGCACACATTCATTTTCAAAGTCTAAGATGCAGGGACCACCTCTGAGTTCCAATCTAGAAGGCCACCTCTAGAGACACGGGCTAGTGATTGCTCTCTGTAATCATCTAAATAAATGGTTTTCAACCCTTTTTGTACCAAATATTTGTAAGTCTTCTTTACTGACCTGAAACAAAATTCCTGGGTATTACATCTTACCTATACATGTTATTAAATGAGATCCAAAGCCCTTCTCATGCATCTGGATTCTCAGACTTGGAAAACGAATCCCTTAAGGAGCCCGCAGGTCTGGAACACGGCTTGGCTGTCTAGCCCGAGCCCATGTCCAGAAGTGGCAGGAATTCTGGGGAAACCGAGCGACTCACACAGCATCACCTTCTGGATCTCGGATCTGCTGCTAGACTGTCCTTCATGGAGTAAAGTCAGCTCTCGGCTGCCTCCTTCTTTTGCCTCTTTCTTCCATTCTAACCTCCTCCGAACACACAAACTTATACCCAATCAGAATGTCTCTTAATTATCTGTGATGGTGGTGGCTGTGAGTCTGGTCTTCCCATTCAGCCAGGAAATGAAAGAGAAAGCATTCTTAGAACAGCCCCTCTCACCATCCCACTCTGTTGTCTTCTTTTCTGGTTAAGTAGACGGGAGGCTAGCTAGAATTGAATTTTTTTTTTTTTTTCTAGGGAGGCAAGTTAGGTGAGCCTGGGAGATCCTCATGCACAGTCTAAGGAGACCTGTTATAATAAGGAGGTGTTTTATGGTATGGTTCCAAGAGCGAGCTAAACAGCCTCCACCAGGTGGCATTATTCTAAGATTCTGTGGTTCGCCAAATCTGTTGTTCTAAAGTTTGAGGATTCCAGACTTCTATCATTTTAAGCTCCCAGTGCTCTGTGGATTCTTCCAGCCGGCAGCGGAGGATCAACTTTAGGAAAAGGAGGCGCTGTGGGGAGCGGGGCAGGATGACCTTTCACCTCCCCCTGGATAGTTTCAGTGGGAGCAGGAAGGTACAGCCAGTGCACAGCTGTCGCTCTCAGTTCCAGAAAGCAAAACAAGACAAAACAAAAACAAAACTTGGAGAATCTTAGAAACTGAATTCTAGAAGTTGAGTTTGGCATGGGGTCACTCTCCTATCAAAGGGTGAAAAGGATAGTGAATGGAGGTTCTGGATTTCTTTCCTCCTGCTAAGAAAAATTATCCCAAACATGGAAATTTTTAAAAAGTAATTATGACTTTATATAAGACAAACAATAAGGTCCTACTTTATAGCACAGGGAACTATATTCAATATCCTGTAATAAACCATAATGGAAACACATATGAAAAACAATATATATATTGAATACTTGAATCACTTTGTTACATACCAGAAACTAATACAACATTGTAAATCGATTGTACTTCGGTTAAAAAAAGTAATTATGGGACTTTTTCATGTGAAGCTAAGCATATTTCCTAACAGGCACATTTAACGATAATCCCATTTCAAAATAGAATGTAATTTCCTTTACACAATTGATCGGATCTAAGCATTTTACAATCCCATAAAACTAACTCATGGTGATGATCCTTCCTATTTGTTAGAGAAGGTGACCTTCCCCCTAAAATGAAAAAAAAAAAAAAAAAAGCAGTAAATTAGACATTAACCAGTTTTGTAGTTAGCTCAGCATTTCTTTTCCCCCCACTTTTTTTTCTCTTTATTTACTATAAAAATCCTAGTGTTTCATTTATCTTTTGGACTAGTTTTCTTTACACTTGATTCCCTCAGTTGTGAATTAGATAATCTTTGACTCATGGTCATCTATTTTGAGAATTATGCTTTTTTATTTCCCTCCTCCTCCTCTTTCTTCCTCTTTCCCCTCACTTTTTCTCCTTTCCTTCCTTCCCCCCTCTCTTTTCTCAAGTCCTCCTCTCTGTATTCCCTTTCTCTCTCTCTCTTCTCTATTTCAAAGACTCTCCCTTCCATATCTTCCTTCTTTCTTCCCTCATTTTCTCTCCCTCGCCTCTGCCATCACCACTTTTCGCTTTCCTCTCCTCTCCTCTCCCTCCTTCTTTATCCTCTCCATTCTTCCATAGGGATGGAAGAACTTTCTTAGTGGTTACGCTAAGATAAAGTTACTCCTGTATCCAGTGGTGTAAAATGTGCGTGACTGGAATACCAGAAGAAGAAAGAGATAATGAGGCAGTGGAAATATTAGAAAAAAAAATACCACCTGACATTTTTTTCCCCAAAAGTAGTGACAGAAGCCAAATCACAGATCCAAGAAGTTCAAAGGACACCAACAGGATGAACACCCCCAAACCCACATATAAGCATATTATATTCAAACCTCAGGAAACCAAAGACAAAGAGAGAATTTTGGAGGCAGCCAAAAAAAAAAAAAAAAATACATGTTTACCCATGAAAACTAAAAACAAGTATTCTAGCAGACATCTGATCACAAATCATGTAAGCAAGAAGACGGTGGAATGGTATCTTTAAAATGTCAAAAGGAAAAAGAACTGTTAACCAAGAAGTCTATATAAAGCAAAAAAGTTATTAAAAATGAATGAGAAGTGGAGAGTTGTTTAATGGGCACAGTTTCAGTTCAGGATGATAAGAAAGTTCCGGAGATGGATAGTGGCAATGCCTGTACAACAAAGTGAATGTATTTAATGCTGCTAAACTGTACGTTTTAAATGGTTAAAATGACAAATTTTATGTTGTGACTATCTTACCAAAAATTTTAAATGATTTTTAAATTTTTAGACAAAAAGGGGCAAGAGGGGGTTGATTCACTGCCAGCATGCTTGCCCTAAAAGAAATAACTAAGGCAAGATATTTAGGCAGAAAGAATATGATTAAGTTTTACATAAAGAAATGAGCCCTAGGACCATTCGCAACCCTGCAGCCACTTTGTGAATTGGCCCCAACCACTAGGGGCCAGCAACTCCATGTAAGAGCCTGGCAACCAACCAGACGCTTAGCAGCCCGCAGCCCGCGACCACCGAAAGTCCCGTGCAGCACACAGAAGCGGCACCCCTGGATTAGGCAGTACTGGTGACCAGAGGGGAGTGTACTGCTGGGGTGCAGAGGACATCTCCTACAAAAGACCACTTTGCCAAGATCGGGAAATACAACCCACCTACCAAGCACATGGAAAGAAAAACAGTGACTTAGGCGAAATGAGGCCACAAAGGAATATGTTCTGAATGAAGGAACAAGACAGAACCCCAGAAGAAGAACTAAGTGAAGTGGAAATAAACAATCTATCTAATAAGGGGTTCAATGTAATGATCACAAAGATGGTGGAAGAAGTCAGGAGAAGAGTGGATGAACAGAGTGAGAAGTTAGAAGTTTTTAACAAAGAGTTAGAAAATATAAAGAAGAACCAAACAGAGCTGAAGAATATATTAACTGCGATGAAAAATCCACTAGAAGGAATCAACAATAGATTAAATGATATGGTGGAGTGGACCGTTGAGCTGGAAGACGGAGGAGTGGAAATCACTGACGCTAAACATAAAAAAAGAGGGGAAAAAAAAGAAATGAGGACAAGGAGGGAAGGTAGAGCTCAGCGGTAGAGTGTATTGCTAGCATGCATGAGGTCCTGTGTTCAATTCCCAGTTCCTCCATTTAAAAAACAAATAGATAAATAAACCTCATTACCTTCCCCCATCACACACACACATGTGCGCGCGCACACACACACACACAAAACACTAAAAAAAAGAAATCAGGACAGTTTAAGAGACCCCTAAGACAACATCAAGCATTTCAACATTCACGTTCTTAGTCTCCCAGGAGAAGAGAGAGAGAAAGGGCCAGAGAACCTATTTGCAGACCTAATAGCTAAACAGTTCCCTAGCCTGGGAAAGGAAACAGACATCCAAGTCCAGGAAACACAGACAGACCCAAACAGGATCAACCCAAAGAGGACCACATAAGGCACATTATAATTAAAATGGCACAAATTAAAGGTAAAGGGAGGATATTAAAAGCAGCGAGGGAAAAACTACAAGTTACATACAAACGATCTCCCATAGGCTGTCAGCCGATTTCTCAGCAAAACCTCCGCAGGCCAGAGGGTGAAAGGGGAAAACCTCCATCCAAGAATACTCTGCCCAGAAAGGCTTGCATTTAGATTTGATGGAGAGATCAAAAGTTTTACTGACAAGCAAGATGATAATAATAACAATAACAATAATAATAGCAATAATATAAAAGAATGGAATCCAATTTTACAAGAAATATTTTTGGTTTTATTTTTTAGGTTCAGAACTCTTTATTAAAATGAAAGAAACAACGTTGGCTATAAAATGACACAGCTAAAATTTAAACTTAAATCTGTATTCTCTAAGTCAAAAAAAATTTTTTTGGTAGGGGGGAGGTAATCAGATTTGTTTGTTTATTTATTCACTTATGTTGATGGAAGCACTGGGGATCGAACCCAGGACCTCGCACTCTACCACTGACCTACACCCTCCCCCCTGTCTAAGTCTCAAGTTCTTAAACATGCTTCTCTTGAGGGCTAAATGTCAAGCCTATATATTACCTGGAAATGTCCCCTCACACATTAATGATCAGAGGCCCCCTTTCTCTTATTACAACCATTCTCCTTTCAGTGTGTTCACACAGTCAGTCCCCATGCCCAGTTTCTCCTGACAGGAGAATCTCCACCCCTCCTCCAAGTCTTCACCCCTCCTCCCCTCAGTTTATAGGTCTGGTTCGCTCATGTTTCAACATATACACAGGAACTAAACTGTCATGTTCCCACGACATTTCACCACATCTGCTTATCACAGATCATTCCAAATACCTCCCCTTCACACAGGCTACACCTGTGCCAGTGCGTGATGAAGATACCGGAAACGGCTAGTTACAGTGTCACAGACACCCCACTGGCTCTCACAATTGTCTGGCGTTCTGCTATGATCACCTCCAGCTACAAATCAATTAGATAATCTGAAGAAATGATTCGGCTCCCTGCCATAAAACCTGTGAATATCCCTCCATTGCTAATTACTAGTAATTCCTCCTTTCTAAATGGAAAAATCACCTCTATCCGTGGCTTAGTCCAATCATATTTCTTTCTTCCTGCTTTCTCTTTTTAACATTGAAGTATACTTAGTGTACAATATTATATTAGTTTCAGGTGTACAAATAGTTATTCAATATTTTTATAGACTATACTTCATTTAAAGTTGTAACAAAATAATGGCTATAGTTCCCTGTGCTGTGCTACAGTTCCTGGTGCTGTGCAACGTATCTTTGTTGCATCTTTATTTTATATGTAACAATTTGTATTTCTTAATCTTCTGCACTTATTTTGCCCCACCCTCCTTTCCCTCTCCCCACTGAAAACAACTAATTTGTTCTCTATATCTGCGAGTCTGTTTCTGTTTTGTTATATTTATTCATTTGTTTTATTTTTTAGGTTCCACGTGTAAGTGATAAAATACATTATCTGTCTCTGTGTGTCTGACTTATTTCATTAGGCATAATAGCCTCTAGATCCATCCATATTGTTGAAGTGGCAGAATTTCATTCTTTTTTATGGCTAAGTAATCTTCCATTGTGTATATATACCACATTTTCTTTATCCATTCATCTGTTGATTGACACTCAGATTGCTTCCTGAATCCTAAAGAATACACCAAAAAAAAAACCTGGAGCTAATAACTGAGTTTTGCAAGGTCACAGAATATAATGTCAACATACAAAAGTCAAAGGTATTCTTGTATAACAGCAATAAAAAATTGGAATCTTAAAAAAAAATTAATATTATTTAAGTTAGTACCCAGAAAATGAAAGTACTAAGTTCTAAATATAACAAAATTATAATATAATCGAAAGCTCACTTCTGAGTCTTCCCACTGTTTTTTTCTCCCCATAAGGGCCCAGTTCATTGTTCCTCCTCCACCTTCCCGTTTTCTTCTAAAGTTGGACAAGTAGATCAGATCCCAACCTCTCCCTTCCTATAAAAAAAAAAAAAAATCAAAAGATAGGTCAGGAACTCATTGAGAGGGTTAGACTGGGAGGAAGTGAAAATGAATCAATCAGTGTGGAATTTCCTGATGAGGATGGCATGGGTAGAGGGAAAGTAGGTGTTTAGAAGGATGTATGATTGAATGACAGGGATAAGAACGAACGGATGGGAGGATGGACGGATGAATGTAAGGGTGCAATGATGGAAGAAAGAGTGGATGGCTGGTAAATGGAGGCTTGGTAGGAGGGATGGATGAATGTATTAGAGGACAAATGATAAAAGAATGGATGCTATTGAAAGGGTACAAAGCTGTAGTTTGAGATAATTGGTTGGATGTGAATGGATGGAAGAATGTCCGAATGACAGACTGAAAAAGGAAAGATTGAATGAACCACCCTGAATGGGGAAGATTTTTTGAAATTGGCACATGGGCAGGTGGGGATGGATGGATGTATCTTAGATGGGCAAGTTTCTGTCAGGGTAGAGGTGTATAGTTCCTACATATTTAGGGTTGGGGGGTGTTCAATTAGGAAGTCATAAGAGGTAATGATGTTGTATCTGATAGTATCAGAGACCCCAAAATAACAGTGGCTTAAGCAAGATAGCAGTTTATCTCAACATACTAGTCTGAGTATAAGCAGTCAGAGACTGATATGGCAGCTCCAGTGCTAAGAACCATGTTTCTTCTATCTCTAGCACCACAGTTTCCCAGGGCATCGCCTTAATCCTTACAGTTGAAGATGGACTTCCACCTCATGTGCCAGGTCTACATTCCAACCAGCAGGATGATGGGACACAGGAGTGGCACAACCTGGAAGCAGTAGGCATCACTTCCCCTCAGATCTCATTTGCTCCCAGTCTCAGTGTCACATTTAGCTGCAAGGGAGGCTGGGAAATGTAGTCTTTATCTTGGATGATCTTGAACTCAGCTCAAATTTGGGATTCTATTACTAAAGAAAGGAAGGATAAATGAATGCAGGGGAACAACTAACAGTGTCTACCATAGGGAATGACTCAGCTGATGGGGAAACAAAAGGAAACACTCTGCAAAGAACAGGGTTGATACCCAGTTAATGCACTCATCTTTATGAAACTGTGGGATGGGGAATGTGGTCCCAGATAGGTTCCCAAACTAGCAGAGACAAGTACCTTTGGGCATCTTGCTGCTTTAGTTCATGTGCTTCCAGGTGGTAAAGATCACCAGGACGGACACACGGCAAACAGAAAGGGGGTGACGACCTCTCAGATCTCCATGTAACAAGGAAGAAGGAACTGCCCTTGGCCATAGGCCCTGGCTACAAAGATTCTGGGATTCAGCTTCTTCAGTAACCTGAGCACCTTCAGATTAGATTTCCTGGGGGTTGGATCCCACTTGGGAGCTTGCCAAGGTGTGGAGTTTATATAACTTGTAGTCTCCCCCGCTGAGCAACCACTGAATGAGCTCATGAGACGATTCTCTTGTCTTTCTCCCTTCAGCCCCCTCCTCGCTCATGTCCACACCCTCCAACTTTGTCCTCTGAGAGCATGGAACACTCTAGCGTCAGTGGGAACCAGATTCAAGTCCTGCCTCTGCTACTTTCTTGGTTTGTGTGATCCTGAACAAGAAAGACGCCTCATTTCTTTGAGCCTCTGTTTCCATTTCTGAAAAAATGAGGATACCATTAACAGTACCTCCTTTGCAAAGTTGTTGTACGGATTAAATATACTGAAAGCCATCAGCGTGGTACCATCACTATCACTCAAGAAGCTATCCTCTAACCCGGGCTCCTCAGCCCTTTGAAATCTGTTCCCTGGGAGAAATTTACTGTAAGTGGGGCGGATGGTTGGGATATGAGGCTGAGTGGGGTTGAGCATGGACTGGGTCTAATGGCAGGTAGTGGGCAGACAACCGCATGGACTGTCGATTGGGTGCTGGACCAGCAGGGGAGGCAGGGAGGAGAAGGGCGGGGGGGGGGGTGCCTGTTCCTGAGCCTCGTCCATGCGCCAGCTCTACGCTAAGGTCTTTACTTTCGCACTCCTGTGGGTCTTCAGGTCCTTGAGGTCATCCCCACTTTATATACGAATGGACTGAGACTCACCCGAGGTCACTGGGCTCTCAAGGGGCAGAGTTAGGATTAGCACACCAGTTTGTCCCTCCAGGAACTGTCTCCCACCAGGTGTCTTGCCTCGGTTTCCTCTGCTGCCTTGTGGGTGGAAGATCTATGGATGGGACCAGCTGGTGTGTATCAGGGAGGGAATAAGAAGTGGTGAGGCTGTGAGTGGAGTAAGGAGAGCCCTGGTGCTGAAGTGTAGGTGTTGGGAGGGTAAGATGCTTAATATTTTTCTCTGGTAGGTGGGGCCGTGACCTACAGGATTTTCAGGAGCACCATGTGCCCAAGAATCCCCAGGAAGGGGATAGGCAGTCATTTTTCTCTCTTGTTGAAGCCCAAAATCTGTGGAGTGGGGAGGAAGCCGGGCATCCCCCTTCTGTCCTGAGAGGTCTTAGTTTTGGCTTTCAGTAGCTGGATGTTAAAGGCCTCATTCAGTTGGATCGGACGATTCCCCCAAAGTTTCCATCAACAACTTGTTTCCGTGGTTTCGCACCTTTCCCAGGGGCTAGGGGAGTGCCCGGGTCCCTGCCTGTCTCCTGTGGGAAGCTCTCCTTGACTGCAGCCTCTGTCTCCTCCTCTAAGCCCCCTCCCCGCTTCCGATCCCCTACTGTTCATTCCCTGGCTGTCTCTACGTGAGGGGGCAGGTTATCTGATCTCTCCACCCAATCCAGGGAGAATGGAACTGGGAGAGGCGTGTCTGAGGCCAAGTTGATGGAATGAGGAAAAGGAGAGGGTTAATAAGGGTGAGAAGGGAGAACATGTTCCTCCCTGGCTTCCTCTTCATCCCTCACCCCCTTGAATTCATAATGAACAGTTATATAATCAGCTCCACCTTCCTCCCTCCGGTGGGCAGAAAGCCAAGGGGAGGTGTCTGGGCAAAGAGGGTGTGTAAGTCAGAAGGGAGCAAGAGACAGTAATTTAAGCAATTTCAGGGTGACTGAACGCAAGAGAAGGAGTGGCAGTGGGCGGAGAAAGAGTGAAAGGGCCAAGGAGAGGGAGAGGAGAGGAGAAACAGACAGAGTGTCAGAGAGGGATGAAGAGAGAGATGAGGGGAGAGGATGTGAAGGAGGCAGCGGGGGAGGGAGTGTTGAACTGGGACCCGGAGAAACAGGAAGAAAGCATCAGAGAAAGACACAGGACACAGACAGAGGGAGAGACGGAGCCAGAGATGGAGGGAGACAACAGAGAAAGGAAGAGACAGAGCTAGAGAGAGACACTCACTCAGAGATGTGTGGACAGAGGCAAAGCCTGGGAGAGACCTGGAGAGATCTAGAAAAGCAAGCAATAGAGATTCGGAGGAAAGAGCCGGAGAAATACAGAAAGACTGAGATAGAAAGAAAGTGAGAGAGCAGGACAAAGAGACACAAAGAAAAAGAGAAATGGGTCAGCAAGGGAGACAGAGCAATGCCTGAGGCAGAAACAGAGGCGGCAGCTGGGAGGAGAGATATAATCCAATCAGAGGGCTAGGAGCCCTGGCTACGCCTCGGGAGCAGCCGGCACAGTCAATATTTTCCTAGTACAATTTTCATGCCAGGTGCTGACAGACTGGATCTCTCTTAATCCCAGCAACAAGTCTCAAAAGTGATGATTATGGCTAACACTTAGAGAGCACTGACTGTGTCCCAGGCACGTTCTAAGTCCTTTGTACAACATCTCACCTGGTCCCCCAACAGCCCTACATGGTAAGTGCGACTAATTATCTCCACTTCACAGAGGGGGAGACTGAGGCATGCAGAGGGGTGAGGTCACTTCTCCAGGTCACCAGTTAGTAGCCAGGATTCAACACGCAGGCAATCTGGCTCTAATCCATCATTTCAACACCTCTGTTCCCAAGAAAGATTGCTGAGGACCCTAAGGACGTGACTCCCAAGTTGGAGAAGTGATGGTTCTTCTCCTGGAGTCCAAAGATGCTTGGCGCCCACTGAATACCCCGCTATGACCGTGCAGTGTGGCCAGCATGCCCACCTGGAGAGACTGCACCCAAGTGTTTTGGATCCCTGGAAGAGACTGGCTCTTTTTTTTTTTTTTTTTAATTCCACACGTGGTTATGATGAACCCCACTACGTGCACTGTTCTGGAGGATGGGGGATCTCAGGGAGCAAAGCAAACAATCGCAATAATAAACAAATCAGTGAGAATCCTTGTCTTCACTCAGCTGTTTCTTGGGTAGAGGAGTCGTCGTCACAGGCAACATCTGATTGCTCCTGGAGTTTGTCAGGCTTGCTGTCACCCCAAGGCTGTGGCCCTTGCTGGTCCCTCTGTTGGAAATGCTGTCTCCTGTCTCTCCACACCATCCTGTGACTGACTCTCAAAAGTCACCTCCTCCAAGAAGCCCTCTCTGACCACCCAGTCTGAAGCAGCACCCTCCCCCATCAGTATCCCTCCTATTTCCTTGTTTAATTTGCTTCATGACATTTATCCCCAGCTGAGGTCATCTTATCTGTTCAGTACGCTGCTTGCTTTAAGTCTGTCTTATCTGCTAGAATTTACCAACTCCAAAAGGGGAGGAGCTTTGATTTTCTTGTTCTTTGCCAGAGTCCCTGTGCTTACATAAGTATGTCACGCGCGCTCACTAAACCTTGGTGGATCAGTCATGACAACTGACTCGTGCCTCACGCTCCCCGCGGGCCACTGGAGGCTGCATGTTCCTCTCTTAGAATAACTCAGTTAATCTTCCAGTGGCTCTTGCAGGAGCGGATCATAGGTGAGAAAAGTGAGAGCTTAGGAAACTCGCTCAGACTCACAGTGTTGGACAAAGGCAGGCTCAGGATTCAAACTCAGCACTGGGCTCAGCCCCTCGCTCAGCCCTGCGGATCAACTGAGCCCCATGAGGGCCAGGCTGCTGAAGAGGTTAACATCATTCAAAGAAAAAAAAATTTTTTTTCTTTTTTTAGAGATCTCTTTTTTTTTTTTTTTTAATCCTCCACCTATGCTTTATTTTCTCTTGGCAATAATTAGGTTTATTTACTTATTTAATGGAGGTGCGGGGAATTGAACCCAGGACCTCATGCATGCTAAGCACACACTCTACCACTGAGCTATACCCTCTCCACCAAAGAAGGGTACAGCGTCAGCCACATCTGCCCAGAGATGAGGGGCACAGCGCGCGGGGCCACAGGGAAAAGCGGCAGTGCCGGTCAAGAGGCAGGAAGGAATGAGAGGAAGGCACAGGCGCAGCCCGTACTGGGGAAGGCGGGCAGAGTAAGCAGCACAGGAGGCTAACTGGAACCTTTTCAGTGGGCTCTGGGGCCCAGGGACTGTCCTGGGTGACTGGTACCTGGTCCTGGGTTGATTGAGGACTGGGAAAATATTGGCTTGATTGTCACTATTCCAGGGCAGGTGCCTCTCCCACTGGACTGTCTCAGTCTTTGCTGTGTCCCCAGCCCTTGAGAGGCTGCTCAATAAATAGTCACTAAAGGACAACTTAATTAAAAAGAGAACAGGCAAGGGCAATATTCCAGGGGAGAGGCCTGAACTGGGGCTGGAGAGACCGTTCAGGGTGAAGGCAGCTTCCTCCTTCCCTTCCTCCTCTGCCTGCTCCTCCATCTCCTCCTCCCTGCTCCCTCTCCCCATCCTCACCCATACCCATCTTGGCCAGACCTCCCATTACATAACCTCAGTTCTGGTTCCTGCTGTTGAAACTGTTTCCTTTTGAAACAAAACAAAAGCTAACTTTGGCGAGGCCGGCCCCTTCCTCACTCCCACACAGATCTGGCCCGGGGAAGAGGTTGGGGGTGGGGGTGGCTGAGCCCTACAGCTCTGGCCAGATGCCCCCGCAGGCTCTGACTAGGTAGGGGACCTGCGGGCAGAGCGCGGCTCTGGACCCAGAGCTGGTCACCCTGGCGCTGGTGCTCCCCCTGCAGGACAAGGGCTGAAACTGCAAGGCCAGCTGGGAGGTGAAAATGCTCACCTCCAAACACTGCTTACAACGGCCTTTCTGCCTCTCTCCGGCTGACAGGATTTGCCCTGAAGAGGGGCTACCATCTTAGCTGTTCTGTAGTGTTCTAGAAGAACCATACTCAACCTCAGGCTCTACTGACAGGCTCTCTCTCTTCTTTAAGCCTCTTACATTCCCTTCTTCTGTCTTCTCTTTAGGGGGAAAAATGCTTCAGTGGGGCCTTCAGTTGTGTGAAAGGAAAGCCAAGGACTTATCTTCGATCAGAAACATCTAAGCCAATGAGGCAGAGACACACTGCACGGTAATATTTACCCCCTAGATGTGACCCATCCTGGTGAACAAGATGCATCACCTCCCCGACCCCCCCCCCATCCCCACTGTGGGATGGTCCTCAGCCTCCTTCAGAGTCCACCGCAACAAAAAGAGCCTTTTTGGTAAGCTGTTGACTTGAGGGGAAAAAAAGTTTAAAAGAAAAAACGGGGAAAGAGAAAAATAAAACTGTAAAAAATGAAATAGTCTGTTTAGCAAAGCCACCTGTTTAGCTGTACTCGTTTGCAGTTACTTTTTGTTCGGTGGGCCCACAGGTGAAGTTCCCTGATGCTGGTGTTCAGTGTGTGTACTTTTATGTCAACCCCAGACTCGTTTTCTTCTACTTTGTAGCTAATGCCAATTGGGTGTCTAGTGCTGAACGCAGGGAAAGAGAATCAGCTGATCACACTCATTTTTCATCCCTTTCCAGTATTGTGTTTGTTTCTGTAGCCATGGCGTATGCCAACTTTTCCTGTATATACACGGCAGCTTAACTTCTCTCTCTGCCCCCTGCCTTTTCTTCCTCTCCCTTCCACAGGTGTTGGCTGAGCCCAGGAACACTGGCTAATAGATATCCTGCCCACCAAACTCCATCACAGAGTCCGTTTCCCAAGAACCCAACCTGCAATGGCCATGTCTGCGTGAACACAGTCACCTGTGTGCTTGGAAGCCAGCCATGTGTTCCACTGGGAGTGCATCCCTTTTGGTGGGTGCATTCAGATGTCCATTCAGGACATGCCTACCACATGTTATGTGTCTGTTATGTTGTTTTATGCCACCTCTGTTTCATAGACTGCAGCAGAAATCACTGGAGACACCTGGAGGGGGATTCAGAGACTGGTACATTTTGGGGAGCTCCTAAGACCACTGAGACTCTTCAGATGCCACCAAGGTTCCTTGGCCTGGACTCAAGTGTTTCTCTGGAGTCAGGTGAGCCCAGGTGAACTGTGCCAAGAACATCCACTCTGTGCTGTTTTGTTCTCATAACCTGAGCTATTGTAAACTGTAAAGCTATACCAAGTACGACACAGCTGAGACTAGGTAAACTGGGTAGCTCTGATACAGATGGAAACTTGATCATTAAAACATACAAACAAATGTGCCCTGATGGGTACAGCTAAGTCACACCTGTGTGGCTCATTTCACCAGAGTGAGGTAGAAGCACGGTACATGCTGTAGTCAGCTCGTGATGTTATAACAAAAGACCGTAGACTGGGTGACTTAAACAACAGACATTTATTTTTCACAGTTCTGGAGGTCGGGAAGTCCAAGACCAAGATGTAAGTAGATTTGGTTCTTCGTGAGGGTGCACTTCCTGGCCTGTGGATGGCTGCCTTCTCCCCATATCCTCCTCCTATAAGGGCACTAATCTCATGATAGGGGCTCCACCCTCATGACCTCTTCCTAAACTTAATTTCCTCCCGAAAGCCTCATCTCCTAATACGATCACATTGAGGGTTAGGGCTTTAACCTATTCATTTTGAGGGGACAAAAATGGTACACCATCTTTATTTTCCAGTTAATCACTTGAGATTACACATGCCCATGTTAGCAAGAATCCAGCGTTTACCTCTTTTTCCCAAATTGTCCAGGAATCCAGGCATTCATTCTCAAAGGTGTCAGTTAGATCCTAGAAGCGAGGCAAAGAAAAAAAAAAGATGGGATTTTCCCATGTGTTCACATCTGCCTTCACTCCTAAAGAGTCTGCGAATTGGGTACACCTAGGGAAGTGTCCCCTCTTGTTGCATCCATCAGGCCCCAGCAGGATGTAGATGGCACACTCACAGGGCTTAACCAAAGGGAGGTTAATGGTGAGACTGTCTACAGATGGGTAAGCAGGGCTTGGGGAACCACCGAAGACCAGTGATGTGCTCCGGGGAGTGAATACCAGAAAGCAGGATCATTGGGGTCACCTTGGTGTCTGGCTACCACAGCACCCTTTTGTCCACCAGCCATCACCCTGCATCTGGCCTGCAGTTTGGAGATGGTGGCCAGAACTCCAAGAGCTGTCTTGAGCCATGAGGTGACCTTGAGAATTGTATCAGAGTTCCATCAGGGAAGAGAACTCCATGAGGATTATGGAATAAGGAATTCATTATAGGGGTTAGATCTTACACAGTGGTGGGAGGGGACAGGAAGATAAAGATTTGAACAGGGAATCAAAGAATCAGAGAAGGGACACTAACCAGTCCTGGCAGGGATGAGTGAGTCTGAGCTTGCAGAAATCTGGGTGCTACGCTCACCCACCATTACAGAAAGACTATGAAAGGGCTGAGGAGGAATTTCTCTGGGAGATGGTTGGCTTTGAGGGCTACCTTCCCTGTAGTTCACCATGAAGTACCTGGTAGTGGGCTTGGGGGGCCACTTTTGATCAGCAGGACCAGCATTCCAGAAGGAGAGATGGATGCAGAAAAATAAGATGGAGGACAGATTAGAATCCATCACTGACTCTGCTTCCGACTAAGGACAACCTTCAAACAGCACTGTCCGCTAGCTTCATTCCTGCCTCCCAAATCTTGCACATCATCATGGCTAATTCTAACCTTGAACCATGTGGGAAAGTGAAACCTGGTGGATAAAGATGCAACATAGGATTGGAAGCCATTTGATAAAAGTGGCAGAGCAGAAAGAAAGCACTTAAGTCCTAGAAGATTTCATGCTGCTGTCATCCTCGGACTAGCCACCTCAGACAAACTTTACCCAGAAAAGAAATAAGATTTTAACGTATTCAAACCATTCTTGTTTTGTCAGGTTTTTTTTTTTTTCCTTTACATACAGCTGAGCCTAATCCTGACTTATACACCCAGTATTTTTCTAATTTATTCTTTTTCTTGCCTACGTCTGCTCACTTGAAATCCAAAGAATATTAACCAATACAGCCCTACAACATGGTGACAGGAGTCAAAACCAGTAAGAGTCAACAGCACGCACTTACCTCACGCCAAGCACTGTTCTAAGCACTGGGCATTCCACTTTCACTTAAGTCCCAGAGCAGCTCTGTGAGGTGGTTTCTATTTTTATCCCCATGTCACAGAGTGGGAAATAAGGCACAGAGAGCTTGAGTAACTTGCCCCAAATCACACAGCTAAGAAGTGGCAAAACTGGGATTTAAACATAGGCAGCTTGGCTCCAAACTTTCTGTTTTGTTTTTTAACTGAGGTGAAGTTCATATAGAATTAGCCATTTTAGAGTGAATTAATTCAGGGATAGTTAGTATTTTCACCGTGTTGTGCAACCACCACCTCTATTGAGTTCCAAAACATTTTCATCATCCCAAAATGAAACCCTGTACCCATTACAGGGTCCCTGATCCTGGCAGCCACCAATTCACCAGCGATGAAGGTCCTGTGTCACTGCCTAGGATTTTATTTCTTTGTTTCTAATTCTCTCTCTCCCTCTCCCCCTTCCTGTCTCTGACTCTGTCTCTTCTATCTTTCCCTGTCTGGATCAGTGTGGAATTTCTTCTCCTGCTTGATTCTGGGCACTGCTTGTCCACGCAGAGTTCCCATGGAGTGAACAAACAAATTACAGAATGTTGGGAGGTGGAGATCTTGAGTAATATCCTCTGATCTTTTGTAAAGGACCTTTGAGACTGAAAAACGATGCTGGCAACTCCATAAAGTGCAATTATGAAGTGTATTGCGAGTAACTTACAACCAGGCAGGATCAGACAGATGGATGACCCAGAGGCATTCGCAGCTGCACTCCGAGGTGCCAGAAGGGGAACAGGGGATTTAAAAGGGCCAAAGCTAAAAATGGAATCTGACTACCAAGTGAGAAGCACGTCCACTCTGACAGGAACCAGGGTTTTTTCTCTCCCTTGGGAGGTGGGGAATCTCATGACCATTAACCATCTGCATCAGCAAAAGGCACTTTTCCAGTTTCCACATCAGATGAAGGCAAGAGGAAAGGGGGTAGGGAACTTACCTGGCCTGGGCGCAGTCCTCATGAACAGGCTAAAGCTCAGTCGTGCAGAGAGGGGAGCGGGTAGGACTGGGGGCCTGAGATGGAGCTGACAAAACGGAGTCAGTGTGGGTCAGCCACACACAGAAGAACCGTCTAGATTTCTTAGCAGTGAGGAAGCTCCTTGGGCAGGGAGAGGAGGGACGGAAGGAGAGAGAAAGAGGTTTGCTTTGCTCCCCGTGACCAAGTCATTACCTTCTTCCACCAAGGTCCCTCCTGCGCAATAGTGGATCCTGGGGGAAGAAGGTAATGACTTAATCACGTTAAGTCACGTGACTTAACGACTTCTTCCTGCTCTATCCCCATTCCTCTTGCGACGATCCCAGTGGGAAAGGGAGGGACCTAGAGCCCCAGAATAGACTTACTGTGTGACTTTGGAAAAGTCTCTTCCTTGATATCCGGGCCTCAGTGCTCTAAAATATAAAAAAGCAGAAAATGTTTCAATATTAGGATGTTTACTAGTGTAAGTCATCATAAGCGCAGATCAAAGGGGAAAACCTGTGACCTTATCACATGCCAGGCGGTGTGCCAGGAGCGGGTGATACGGCAGAGGGCAACACAGTTGCAACTTCTCTCTGCTTCGGTGATGCTTGTAAGTTGATGTCCCCCCCCCCCCCCCAGCTTGGGCCTCAGCTTGAAAACTCCCAGCTTTCAGTCGGATTCAGGTTTTACGAACAGATATTCCTGTTTCCAGGTATAATACACATGGTCAAACCAGCTGTGCTGTAGTGAGCTCGCCCACTAAACTGCTGGTGCGTAAAAGATCGTTTTACTCACTCACTCACTCATTCATTCATTCGTCATCTTCCTCCTCCTCGCTTTCCTCTTCCCACGAGTCTTTCCTCACATCCTCCCTTGGCCCCGTGTCTGTCTTGCCATCAATTCTCTGACACCAACCATGCATCCTGAAATTCGGTTCCATCCTGACACCAACCTGGAGATTGTCAGATGTGGAGTCTGACTACCTGGAGTTAGTGTCAGCGTCCACAGGCTTAAAGGCGCCACAAGACGGCTCTCACTTCAGGTGCCACCTGAAGGTTTCAGGTGTCCCCAAGCCACCCTCACTTCTGCCCAGATGGCTACAAATTCAGGACTTCCTACAGACCCTTCATCAATCATTTATTCACTAGAACAACTCACAGCACTCAGGAAAGTACTATACTTAGAATTATAGTTTTATTATAAAGGATACAACTCTAAAACAGCCAAATGAGGAAGGAACACAAACAGCAAGGTCAAGAGGGGGATACAGAGCCTCTCTGCCCTTCCCTTATGGGATCCGGGCACCCTCCCAGCACCTCAATATGTTCACCAACCAGGAAGCTCCAATGAGCCTCGTGGTCAAGATTTTTTTTAAATCAGAGTTTCATGATTGATTAAATTGTTGGCCATGTGATTGGACTGAGTCTCCAGCTCCCTCCTATGCCCAGAAGTCAGGCTAGCCCAAAGATCCAAATCCTAATTCTGCGGTTGGTCTTTCTGGTTGACCAGTCAGCATCCTATCTAAGGGCCCACCATGAGTCATCTCATTAGCATAAACAAAGTCCCAGGAACCAGGGACAAAGACCAGCTATATCTTTTATCATTTACACCTCATTTTCCCCTATTTAAAATCTATCCTATCATTTTCCCATGGGGAGACCGAATAAATAGGAAACAAGGGTCTAATTCTTCTCCCTGATCCTGCAGAAGTCAGTCCCACACCAACTCCATAAGTGTGGAGGGTGGATGTGGTCCCCAGACCTCAAGAGGTGGGAGTAAAGGTTGACTCCTCCTCAAATGTCTCTTCCTCATCCAGGTAGTAGCTGGGAGACTAGGTGCTTAACTTCTCACAGCAGGGAAGTCATGAAGGGCTGAGCTTGGGGTAGAAGATATCTTGGGGTTGAGAGAAGATTCTAGGAGAGTTAGTTACACCACGGCACCTTCTAAAAAAAACGCTGTGAGAAAATGCAGGTGTATTTGAGTGAACAAAGGAGTCTCTCATTAGATAAAGACCTTCATTCTGAGTTTTCTTGGCCCTAACTAGTCTCACCTTGGGGATGGACTATTCCTAAAACTGGGTCTTTGGGGGATGGTGAGGCACTTCATCAAGTGGGAGCTACAGGGTCTCTTGGTCTCACAAGTAACAGCTTCAGTTCAGATACTCTTTTCTGGGTGGTCAAGTGTCTGTGGGTGAGCTGGCCAATCACCTTGTAAATCTCTTCCTATACTTCTCCTGGACAAGCTAAGTCTTAGAAAACCTCATTGCAAAGGAGCAGCTTTCCAAGAAACCCTCAGAAAGGCTGGTGAGTCTGGAAAGATTGGTAATGAATAGTTGAGTCATTTTCATTCCACATCTAACCAGTAGGATCAAAAGCCGTATCTCAGAGATGCACTGTTTAGTGAGACCGTCAAGTGTCATGAGAGTAAAAGTCCTACATGGACATTTCTTGGATACCTCATTCAGGTTATTTTTGTGAGCAAGCATTTGTGATGGAGAGGGGGAAGCATGCGGAGCCTGAAACCTGTGTTACAAGTTGTGCCCACCTGTTGATCTCCTTTGAGATACTGGATACCCACTTCCCTTCTTAAATCTTAGTCTCCTAATGTCTGAGATATGGGGCTGGACTAGATAACATCTTTCAGAATCAAGACTAGTTTATGATATTTGCTCACCTCCCAAAGTTATTTTAAGAGCCAAGTGTAGTGATGACTTCAAAAGTGCTTTGCAGATGGGAAAGTTTATACATAGCCAGTTGCTTGGGAAAAGATTTTGTATGCAGCTCTCTGTCACTGAAAAGCTATGCTCCAAATTAACTCTGCACCCCTTCTTATTCACTTCCCACCACTGCCAGTTGTGCTCTCTCTTCACAGCGCTTATCACTGGCTCCATTATCTCACTTGTTTATTTTCTCCCCCAGTTGATGTCACTGCCAGTAGAATAGGGGCGTCTCCCTTGTTTACTGCTTAATCCCAACCTCAGCACCGTGCCTGTTCCATGGAAGGCACTCAGCAGATATTTATCATCTGGATGCTGGAGGATTTTGTAAACTCCCTTCAAGTGCTTTGGAAATTTTTAAGCCGTCATCAAGATCTGTTCTATTTTGATGTGTCTGAACGTAGAAGTAAAGCCTTTTGTGAATAGCAACTTCCGTGTGAACATTCCAGAGGAACTGATAAAATACATACTTTGTAATGTGGAAAATCACTTAATAACAATGCACTCTTCTAATGTATTTTGTAGACTGAAAACTTGTTATAAGTTACGAAATGCTTTGTAAACCACACAGTGTTTATTTATACTCTATCCTATGTGCATCCTAGAATCTTTGTAACTATTAAAGTGCTTTGTAAATTTCCAAATACTTTAAAAAGTCGAAAGTGTTCTATAGACAATAAGGAGTTCTGTATACTGCAAATATACTCTGTAAACATCACAAGGTTTTCCTTAGGGCAAAGGTGTTATTTATTTTTAATGTGAAGTGGTCCATCTACATGGAATTGTTTTGTAAGTGCAAAGTGCTCTTAGACTATAAAACACTTTATAATTTGGAAAATAAAGAAATTGCCATATGCTTTTGATGGGGCTCAGGACAGACTACTCCAAAATATGCCACAGTGGCATATTGATTGTTTTGAATCTACTTGAGAAACACTTGGTACAAGAACACTCTGCCCCTCCTTTATTCCCCTGGCAGCAGGAAACAAAACTCCCCTGGGAAGATGGAGGGTATGCTTATTGCTGGAGATAGGGAATTTGAGGCCACGAAAGCTGCATAAACAAATTTTGTTATCTCTGCATTAATTTGCTACCCCCCACAAAAACCTCTTTGTTTTGTCAAGTCTTCACAAATAATTGATTCTTTGTCTAAAAAGGTATATAAACAGCCTATTTCCATCATTTCTTGGGTCCCATACCTGTGGGGCCTCTGTATGCACAAAATTAAATTTGCTTGTTTCTTTCCTGTTACTTTGTCTTGTGTCCACTGGATTATTAGTTCGGCCAAAAGAACCTAGAACCAACTGTTGGCATCATCAGCGGGATATTCACTGGCTGGAAGCTGCTTTCTCCCAGGATGCCTGGAGCTGAGACCCGGGGGCAAGTAAAAATTCTTACCACACCAGTCTCCTGGATCTCTCTCTGTGGGGTCCCATGGAAGCAAAAGTGATGACAGCCCTTTTCTTTCTTTCTAAATTTAGATTAACAGGAGGAAATATTTGTGGAACCAGTTTCTCAGACATACCAACTCTGGTATTTGGTAAATGAATACTCTTGATTTTTATTGATCCTTTCCCTCCCAGAGAGGGTCATTATTTTTCTTTGTCTCTGTCTTTTGTTTTATTTATGACTGATGAGAATATTCCTCTGGTCTCTATCAGCCAGAAGATGTAAATGCCTCAGGCAGGCAGCTGAGTAGGTTGTGGATCCAACTTTGGGAAATCTATAGAAATGGGTGAACTTTTCTTGGTCAGTCACTAATCTGTTTATAAGAGGGTAGAGGTAACACATGATTCCCTGTGCTTTCAAACGGCTGTTTACAAACCTGCCCTCATAGTTACTGCCTTTGCTTTGTTAGGCTAACTCTGGGAGTAAACTTCCTGCACGTGATGAGGACTGCATCATTTTGAACTCTCTTTTGGAGACACCTCTTGTGTCCTTAGTTAAGCCATCAAAAGGCTTGTTTGTTTGAGTTACTGTTAAGAAGATCTTATTTGTCAACAGCCAAATTTAGATGATGGATCCTTTGAACTGGAAAAACTGCTAATAAATTTGAAAAGTGAAATTTAGAGAGCTTTCATACTGATATGACAGCTAACCATGAAGACTCCCTTAATAACATGGAGGGACAGATATTAGAACAAAAATCAAAGTCTATTCTAAACCCTTTCCTATTTTCCTTCAGACATTGGCAGATACTGTAAAAGATCAAGACATTAGAAGTACAATTGTTCCATACTTCAACAGAAAAAAGAGGAAAAGATAATGACGTAACAGGTAGACTGAGGAACCCCTAACAAAATAAAAGGACAAAAAATTAGACTAAAACAAAAATCCAACATAAGTGCCCCTTCTTAAAAGCTGCTGGAGGGGGAGGGTAGAGCTCAGTGGTAGAACACATGCTTAGCACACACTAAGTCCTGGATTCAATCCCCAGTATCTCCATTAAAAAAAAAAAAACTAATAATAAATAAATAGACCTAAAATAAATAAAATTAAAAATAAATTAAATTTAATTTAAAAATAAATTAAATTAAAAAAATTTTTTAAAAAGCTGCTATGTCTCCTTAGCAGTTCCTTAGGCCTTCCTACAGACAATCAGAAAATAAATCAGCTGGAGACCAATATAAAAGGGCTGATAAAAACAACTGTTTTTATCTTGCAAATCTCTTCAAAACCACAAATACAACTCCAGAAACAAGTCAAAGCCCACCTAACTTTACGAGTCCCAGGACCTCACCTCTCCTCTCAAAATACTTATAGATATTATAAAAGATCAAGATATTAAAAACAAAAGGGTCCTATACTTTTAAAAAGGAAGAACTTTTTTTACACTTTTTTAAAATGTCTTTTTTTGTGGGGGAGGTAATTAGGTTTATATATTTATTTTTAGAGGAGGTGCTGGGGATTGAACCCAGGAACCTTGTGCATGCTAAGCATGTGCTCTACCACTGAGCTATACCCTCCCCTCTAGGAAGAACAATTTTAAACAAAAATTACTCTGAAATTCCTAGGAGAAAACTTGCATGCTTTCTCTGTCCCTTGAATATAAATCTTACCATGTTTTTTGAAATGTAAACACACCAAGGGGTAATTAAAACTTTGCCTAAACTGAAAAAAAAAATAAAAGGAACTATTTGGAAATTGGGCGAGTGAAAAACTTTAGGTTCCAGACAGAGAGTTGGCCAGCACAGTGGAGCAGGAAGACCCTGAGCTCACTACTCTCACAGGCACTCCAAAATTACAACTATTTACAGAGCAACTATCTGTGAGAGAGACTGGAATCTAGCAGAAAAGATGTTCTACAGATGAAGTTATAGAGAAGGAACCACAAGAAGAAGGATAAGAGGGGCAGAGATGCAGTATAGTCAAGTCCCAAGGGTGGGCAACCCACAAATGGGAGGGTGATTACAATTGTAGAGGCTTCCCCCAGGAGCAGCAGGTCCAAGGCTCACATGAGGCTCCCAGCCCCGGGGTCCTGCATTGGGAATACAAGCAACTAGAACGTTTGGCTTTGAAGGCCAGCAAGGCTGTGGGAAATAGAGACTCCACTCTTAAAGGATGAGCACAAGATTTCACAAGCTCTGGGACCCAGGCATTTGAAAGGAACCTGGGTCAGATTCACCTGCTGATCTTAGCCTCCCAGAGAGGCAGGAGGAAACTGCAGCTCACCCTGGGGACACAGACACTGGTGGCAGCCATCTCTGGGAGCTTGCTATACCACGTGGATACTGGTGCTGGCAAGTGCTGTTTTGGAATCCTCCATCTGGATTATTGGCTCCGGGACACAGCCCCACTCACCAGCAGGCAGGCTGCCTCAAGATCCCCTGTAGCCACAGCCTCCCCAGGACATGGTCCTGTCCACCAAAGGGCACAAGTATCAGCCTCACATACCAGTGTGCCAGTACTAGCCCCAGGGCACCTGGGGCCCTGGAGGGAGAGACTGAGACGACCCAGCTCCACCCACTGGTGGCAGACACCAGCACCAGGACTACTGCAACCCCACAGCCTGCTGAGTTGGGACCAAGCCCATTCACCATCAGGAAGGAGCCAGCCCTGAGAACTTGGGTCCCAGCCACACTCATCAGCAGATCAATACCAGCTCTGAGACAACTTACAGCCCCTCAGCAAGCCACCCCAGGGTCTGGCCCCATCCTTGGGGTGCTTCAGGACACCCCAGATCCTGCAGCCAGCTGTGTCAGGAACCAGCCCCACCCCACCAGTTGGCTAACACCAGCTCCATTACCCACAAGGCCCTGCTGCCAGAGATCCCAGGACCCAGCTTCACCCACCAGTGACCCAGCACTAATCCTGGGATAACCCTGGGCCTCAGCCTCACCAACAAGCAGTCCAACAGCAGCTCTGAGACCCTTGGGCCTTGCAGCCAGGGACCCCTAGAACACAGCTCTGCCCACCAGAGGGCCAGCACTAGCCCCAGTACCTGGCTTCATCTGCCAGTGGGTGGGCAGTCAACAATGGTCTTCTGTGCCCTGAGTCATCCTAACAGCAAGCGGACACCAGACCCAGGACAACCGCAACACAACAGCCCACTTTGTCAGAACCGAGCCAACCACCAGAAGACCAGGACCAGCCCAGGGACCCCTGGGTCATGGCCCTCCCCACCAGCAGGCCACCAGCTCTAGGAAATATATATATACATATCTCAAGAAAAAAAAATACACACACACACACACATATATTATATATTATATACATATATATAATATATATATTACAAGAAATACATATATAACAAGAATTCTCAACAAACCAAAGTCCAAAGTCCAGGATGAGAGAGCTTCATGAATGAATTCTACCAAGTGTTTAGTGACGAGTTAACATCTATCCTTCTCAAACTATTCCAAAAAATTGCAGAGAAACACTTCTGAACTCATTCTAAGAGGCCAGCATTACCCTGATACCAAAACCAAACAAATATAATCACAAAAAGAAAATTACAGGCCAATATCACTGATGAACATAGATGTAAAAAATCCTCAACAAAATATTAGCAAATCAAAGTGAACAACTTATTAAAATGTTCATAAACCATGCTCAAGTGGGATTAATCTCAGGGATGCAAGGATGGTTCAGTATCCACAAATCAATCAATATGATGCATCACATTAACAAACTGAAAAATAAAAACCATATGATCATCTCAATAGATACAGGAAAAGCTTTTGACAAAACTCAACATCCATAAAAGATAATGGGCATAGAAGGGACACACTTCAACATCATAAAGGCTTCATATAACAAGCCCACAGCTAACATCATATTCAACAGTGAAAAGCTGAAAGCATTTCTTCTAAGATCAGGAACAAGACACGGATGCCCACTCTCACCATTTTTATTCAGTATAGAATTGAAAGTCCTAGTTACAACAGTCAGACAAGAAAAAGAAATAAAAGGAATCCAAATTGGAGAGGAAGAGCTAAAACTGTCATTGTTTGCAGATGACATGGTACTACTATACATAGAAAATCCCAAAGACACCACCAAAAAACTATTAGAACTCATCAATGAATTCAATAAAGTTTCAGGATACAAAATTAATACATGGAAATCTCTTGCATTTCTATACACTAACAACAAAATATCAGAAAGAGAAATTAAGAAAACAATTTCATTTACATTTGTATCAAAAAGAATAAAAAACCTAGGAATAAACCTAACTTAAGAGGCAAAAGACCTGTACCTTAAAAACTATAAGACACTGATGAAAGATTTTGAAGGTAAGACAAACAGATGGAAGGATATACTGTGTTCTTGGATTGGAAGAATCAGTATTGTTAAAATGACCGTATTACCCAAGGTAATCTACATATTCAGTGTAATCCCTAGCAAAATACCAATGGCATTTTTCACAGAACTAGAACAAACAAATCTAATATTTGTGTGGACACACAAAAATCCTTGAATACCAAAAGCAAATCTGAGAAAAAAGAGCAGAGCTGGAGGGATCACACTCTTTGATTTCATACTATACTACAAAGCTACAGTAATCAAAACAGCATGCTACTGGCACAAAAACAGACACATAGATCAGTGGAACACAATAGAGAGATCAGAAATAAACCTACACGCTTATGGTCAATTAATCTACAATAAAGGAGGCAAGAATATACAATGGGGAAATAACACTCTCTTCAATAAGTGGTGCTGGGAAAACTGGACAGCCATTTGTAAAAGAATGAAAGTAGAACACTTTCCCACACCATATGCAAAAATAAACTCAAAACGGATTAAAGACCTAGAAGTAAGACCAGAAACCATAAAACTCCTAAGAGAAAATATAGGAAGAATACTCTTCGACATAAATCATAGCAATATTTTGGGGGGGTCTGTCTCCTAAGGCAAAGGAAACAAAAGCAAACATAAACAAATAAGACCTAATTAAACTTAAAAGCTTTGCACAGCAAAGGAAACCATCAACAAAGTGAAAAGACAACCTACTGATTGGGAAAAAATATTTGCAAATGTTATGACTGACAAGAGGTTAATATCTGAAACAATATCATACAATTCAAAATCAAAAAAACAAACAACCCAATTTAAAAATTAGCAGAAGATCTGAATAGAAATTTTTTTAATTACGACATCCAGATGGCCAACAGGTACATGAAAGAATGCTCAACATCACTAATCATCAGAGAAATGCAAATCAGAAACATGATGAGCTATCACTTCACACCTGTCAGAATGGCTATTATCAATAAGACTATAATAATATCACTCACGTGGAATCAAAAAAAATTAAAATAAAAAGAGGACACTGATGAACTCATCTACAAAACAGAAACAGACTCACAGACATAGTACACAATCTTATGGTTACTGGGGGAAAGGCGGTGGGAAGGGATAAATTTGGGAGTTTGAGATTTGCAAATGGTAACTGCTATATATAAAAATAGATAAAAAACAAATTTCATCTGTATAGCACAGGGAACTCTATTAAATATCTTGTAATTACCTTTAATGAAAAAGAATATAAAAATGAATGTATGTATATATATGCATGACTGGGACATTATGCTGTACAACAGAAATTGACACAATGTAACTGATTATGCTACAATTAAAAAAAAAAAAAAAACTACTCAAAAAATGAAGTCTATTAAAAAAAATCCTTCCTAGTCAACCTCCCACCCAAATAATCTCTTTCAACATTTGATCTGTTTACTGTCTTTAAACTTAACTTAGAAAACATTTAAATACAAAATTTTTAAGGAAAAAAAAGAGTACCATAACAAATGAAAACAAATTAAAATTTAAAAAGCCAGAAAAATAGCTTAAGATGATAACTGATTTTGCCTAGTGTCTAATAGTTTTTGTAGATGATTATTGAGAATAGGTGATATGAAGGGATGGAAATGGAATAAGAGTTTTGGGGTGAACCTTTTTTCCCTAATGACTCGTTTATGGTATCTCTACTTAAAAACAGTTTCCCAAATCTTTGGTAACTTCTACCCTTCTAATTTTGCTAAATTGGATTAAATGTTGGGAATTTGTTGAATGTCTGGATCATTTCCAAATAGCATTAACTACTGAAACACTGATTGGTGGACAAGTCTAAATTTACCTACTTTTGATCTCTAACTATAGAAGAACTAAAGATGTTTGAGTTTGTTAGTAAACATGTCTCAGGCCCCATTGAAAAATTGTGCCATGGGAAAATGTGTGTTTCTAGAAATTGTGAAATGCGTTCATAGATTTGCCAGTCCAGAGAATGCTGATGTAACAGATAGTTTTTGGCTCTCTGCTTTCTCATCTTGGCTGGAGGGCAACGATTACAAACAGTGAGGGGAAATTTGAAGGAAGAGCTGAGAGTGCAGGGCAGGCCAGGAGTGGGCATGGGGACAGTTGAAGTGAGAAGCATGGATTGACTCTGCACTGGCTGAGTATACTGATGCTGCAAGGCTGCAGCTGGGGCAATAGGCACCTTTTTGGAGGGTGGAGGTGATGGGCCACCCATGAGTGCTCTCTCTTCCTGTAAAATGAAACAACATATTTGAAAACCACTGCCCTTATACCACAGGGAACTGAGCAACAAAAGGGATTAAGCATCCAGCTAAAAAGGCCAATACAGAAACAACCACCCTAAGCGGGTGGGAAGGGATAAATTTGGGAGTTTGAGATTTACAAATGTTAGCCACTATATATAAAAACAGATTTTTTAAAAAGTTTCTGCTATATAGCACAGGGAACTATATTCAATATCTTGTAATAACCTTTAATGAAAAATAATATGAAAACAAATATATGTATGTATGTGCATGATTGGGACATTATGATGTACACCAGAAATTGACACATTGCAACTGACTGTACTTCAGTTTAAAAAAAAACAACACCCTTTTTGTCCTGCACACACACAGGCTGTAATCACTCCCTGAGAGGCTCATATTTTACTGCCTTGTCTTTTTAGATTTTGCAGCCGGGCAGCAGTCTTTGTTAAAAAGAATAATGCCCCATTTCTTATAACTACTACATGGTTAAGAATTCAACTGGCAGCTTCCCAGATATTTATGGCTCTGCCACAAGTTTAGGACTTACTGTCTCATCTTTCAAATCTTTATTCTGTCTACTCAACTTAGAGAAACCCTTTTCAACAATAATGAGATCTTGCTGCCCCCGCCTGTTCTGTCATTCCCAGTCTAGCAGAGCAATGTCATGATGAACCTGTAGACACAAGTAAATCTCCTACTGAAATTTTCCAAGAGCCTGTGGATTATTTTAACTATATTATGTAGAAGGAGTTTATATTGATTCACTGTAGTGCACAGGCAATTATGCTATCCTCCCAGAGTAAATCTGTAATTATTCTGTAACAACTGTGTTGCATCATTTCTTTTCTAGGAAGCTTTGTAAAGTTTTTGAAATTTAGAAAGTAATATTTGACCAGTAAAGTTGAAACTGTCAGCAAAAAAAAAAACAGGAAGATTTTTTTCTGTTTTCTGTTTTTTGTTTTTTACTGCAAACCTGTCTTCTAAAAGAGCCAAGGTTTTCTGTTTTGTTTTGTTTTGTTTTATTTTGTTGTTTTTGTGGTTCCTTCTTTAACAAAACTAGTAGAAATAATAAGGATGAAAGAAAATGACTGTATATGAAAATAGGATATATGTTTTTGGTTCAAGGAAGTATAAATAATGAAGGTGCCTTTTTGGTAAGGGTGAAAAAAATAATTTTGTCCTAAAGAAAAAAGATTGTTCCAGAATAAGAAGGGAAAAAGATAGGATAAAACCTAAATGGACATAGAAAGTTGTAGAAGATGGTGGAAGAGAACCTTGTGAAAGGAATTATATGTGTGATCAAGCTGAATAAGATTGAATGGATTAGATATGGGATTTTTAAACTAAGCTTTAGTATCAACACTGTACTTACGTAAAACTGGAACTTAATTTTCTTTCATCTGTTAAAAGGGCAAAGTTTGAGTGAACTATTAGCTCCTGATAAGAGATTATGAAAGGGTTTTCCTTACCATTTTAAGTAATCTGCTTGAGAGCAAAGATTTTATAGTGCATCACACTGTATAGGTAGGTCTTTGGTTACATAAGGAATTCTAGCCTTTTCAATTTACATTCAAAGAGCTAAGTTTTGCTCAGAACTATGTAACTTTTTCCATTTGCCTGTGAAGTCTTTAACTAGATAACTAAGTACGGTGACACAGTGGCTTATGATTCTATTTGACCAAGTGTTTTGAAACCTTTTGATTTTTTTACAAACTCACCCCCTACTCAATCAAGAGAATTCAAATTCTAAATGAAACCTTTTGACCTCAGACTAATTTTGGGATTTTTCGGAGAGTCTTTGGAACATCTCAAAAGATTTGTTCTTTCTTCCTTATAAAAAGAGAGATGTTACAGATTTCCGGTCAAGTTGGCAGAGTAATAGGACCACGAGCTCGCCTCGCCCCATGACTACAACAAAACTGCAACTGACTTTTAAACAACCATCAGGGGGAAAAAAAAGAAACTGGAACCTAGCAAAAAGGATCTTCAACTGGAAACATAAAGAGGGAACCATAGCAGGATGGTAGGAGGGGTGTGCTCGCGATATAATTGGGCCCCATACCGGGTGGTCAACCCACAAGCTGAAGAATAATTAACTCGCTGAGGCCCTCCCACAGGAGTGAGAGTTCTGAGCCCCTCGTCAAGCTCCCTTGACATGCCTCCTGGCATTGGGAGGAGGAGGAGACCCCAGGACATCTGGTTTTGAAGGCCAGTGGGGCTTGGCTCTGGGACCCCCCCTGGGAATGGGAGAAACAGAGACTTAGGAAGCGCACACAGAATCTCGCATGAGCCAGGCCCAAGGCAGTAATTTCATGGAAACCTAGGCCAGACCTGCCTGCTGGTTTTGGAGGGTCTCCTGGGGATGTGGGGGTTGGCTGTGGCTCACCCAGGGGACATAAAAGCTGGTAGCAGACATTCCAGGAGTGTTCATTTATATGAGCTTTCCTGAAGGCTAATATCTTGATTGGATCATTAGCACCAAGACCAAGCCCCACCCAACAGCTGGGAAGCCTCAGGACAAACAACCTACTGAGTTGGAACAGCCCCACCCCTCAGCAGACTTCCTGAGCCTCTAGACACAATCCTACCCACAAGAGGTCCAGTACTAAGCTTCACCCAGCAGTGTGCAGACACTGCTCCCTCCTGCCAGGAAACCTGCATAAGCCTCTAGTCCAGTCTCATCCACCAGGGGGAAGATACCAGAAATAAGAAAACAACAATCCCAGTGCCTGTGTAAGGAATCCACAAACACAGGCCAGACTCTACATTGAGACCAGCTGGACCCTTGCCCTTGGGTGACAAGAGAGAGGTGTGCTGCTGGGATGCATAGGACGACCCACAGAGGGCCACCTCTCTAAAGTCAATGTAACTAACCTACCTAAAAATTCAAATAGAAACATAGACAATATGAGGCAGCAGAGGAATATCTTCCAGGCCAAGGCACAAGATAAAAATCCCAGAAGAAGAAATAAGTGATGAGGAGATAGGCAATTTATGCAAGAAAGAGTTTAGAATAATGATGGCAGAGATGTTTAGAGAACTCAAGAGAGATATAGATGCACAGAACAAAGTTTTTAGCAAAGAGTTAGAAAATATAAAGAATACCCAAACAGAGTTGAAAAATAAAATCACTGAAATGAATAACACACTAGAAGGAACCAAGAATAGACTAAATGAGACAGAAGAATGGATCAATGAGCCAGAAGACAGATTAGTGGAAATCACTACTGCAGAACAGAAAAAAAGAAAAAAGAATGAAAAGAAATGAGGATAGTTTAAGAGAACTCTGGGACAACATGAAGCACACTAATATTTGCATTATAGGGGCCCCAGAAAGAGAAGAGAGAGAGAAAGGACCTGAGAAAAATTTTGAAAAGATAATGACCAAAAACTTTCCCAACTTGAGAAAGGAAATAATCACCCAAGTCCAGGAAGTGCAAAGAGTTCCACACAGGATCAACCCAAAGAGGAACATGTGGAGGCACATAGTAATCAAATTGACAAAAAATAAGCATAAGTAGAAAATATTAAAATCAGCAAGAGAAAAACAATGTATAACATAGAAGGGAACTCCCATAAGATTATCAGCTGATTTTCAGCGGAAACTCTACAGGCCAGAAAGGAGTGATATGATATATTTAAAGTGATGAAAGGAAAAAACTTAACAACCAAGAATATTCTATCCAGCAAGGCTCTCATTGAGATTCTATGGAGAAACCAAAAGCTTCACAGATAAGCAAAAGCTAAAAGAATTTAGCACCATCAAACTAGCTTTACAAGAAATGTTAAAGGAACTTCTCTAGTCATCAAACCACAAGAAAAGAGAACAAAAAGAAGAAAGAGAAAAAAAAAAAGACCTACAAAAGATTGCTTTGGCAGTTTGGGGTCTTTTATGGTTCCATATAAATTTTGGAATTGTTTGTTCTAGTTCTGTCAAAAATGTCGTGGGTATGTTGGCAGGAGTTGCGCTGGATCTGCAGATTGCTTTGGGTATTATGGCCAGTTTTATAATGTTGATTCTTCCAATCCAAGAGCACAAGATGTCTTCCCATTTCTTTATATCATATTCAATTTCTTTCATCAATGCTTTAGTTTTCAGATTATAGGTAACCTCCTTGGTTAGGTTTATTTCTAGGTATTTTGTTGTTTTTGATGCAATGGAAATGTTTATGCCAGTTATAAAATTCTGGGTTTTGAGCTGGAAAAAAAAAAGTGAATGAAGGGCCACAAATGGCAAAATATCCTTTTTTATGGGTGAGTTGTGTTCCATCGCATATACGTGCTACAGCTTTTTTATCCATTCATCTATTGATATGCACTTAGGATGCTTCCATGTCTTGGCAACTGTAAATAGTGCTGTTGTGAATAGCGGTGTGTATCTTTTTGAATGAATGTTTTTGTTTTTCTTAGTTGTATGCCCAGGAGTGGAACTGCTGGGCCATGTGGTGGTTCTGTTTTTGGATTTTTGAGAAACCGCTATATTGTTTTCCATAGTGGCTGCACCAATTTACATTACCACCAACAGTGCACAAAGGTTCGCTTTTCCTCACATCCTTGCCAACATTTGTTATTTGGGTTTTTTTTTTTGTTTTTTGTTTTTTTTTTTATGATGGTCATTCTGACTGCTATGAGATGATATCTCAGTGTGATTTTGACTTGCATTTCCCTGATATTGGTGATGCTGAGCAGCTTTTCAAGTTCCTGTTGGCCATCTGCATTTCCTTTTTTTAAAAAATATCTGTTCAGTTCTTCTGCCCATATTTAAAATGGGCTGCTTGGTTGGTTGCTTGCTTTTTAATTGAAGTACAGTTGATCTAAAAAATGTTGTATTAGTTTCTGGTGTACAGCACGGGTGGACTTGGAGGGCATTATTCTAAGTGAAATAATTCAGAGAGAGAAAGACAAATACTGTAAGATATCACTTACATGTAGAATCTAAAAAAAAATAGGACAAACTAGGAATATAACAGAAAAGAAACAGACTCACAGATGTAGAGAAGGAACTAGTGGTTACTAGGGGGAGAGGGAAGGGGGAAGGGCAAGATGGAGGTGGAGGATTAAGAGATACAAACTATCAGGCATAAAATAAACTTTAAAGATGTACTGTAAAACATGGGGAATAGAGCCAATATTTTATAATAACTACAAATGGAGTATAACCTTTAACCTTCACTATATTGTATACCTGTAACATATAATATTGTCAATCAACTATACTTCAATTTTTAAAATATGATATTGTAAAATAAATAAATAAATAAATAAAGTTTAAAAAGAGAGGTGTTACAATAATTAGGCTTCTTAAATACCTTAAATTGCATGGGAAGCATTGTCAAATAAGTGATGCTAAACCTTTCTTAGATTATATTTGTATAGATATATGTTATTTACAGAAGTATTCCAGAAATTATATGAAATTCCTAGAAATACATACCCTGGTATGTTTTCACTTGTAATTCTTGTTATATCTTGAAGTGCTATGTGTCACAGAAATAGCCAGATTTCTTTTTCAACTGCAACTCTCATCAGATCTTCAACTGGGGCCATTTTTAAGTCTTTTGTCATTTACAGTTATTATTTTCTTCTAATGCTTTAGTAAAGTATTCCTGCAAAAGTGCTTTGTCTTCAGAGAGATACATGGAAAGGACTCTGAAAGTACCCTAAAATATGGGTTTCTGATAACTTTTCAGATAGTATCAGTGAACTAAGGAAGAATTTACAGAACTGTAATGGAGAAACTGATGGCTTCATAAAACTTCTAACAAAAGTTCAAGATCAGTAAGAATCAATTACACAGGGTGAAATGAACTGAGAATGAGGATTATAATTATTTTTATGACTTTTAAAATTTAAACGTTTTTTTTAAATGTTTTGATTTTCCAGACTAAGAAAACTTTCTCTTGAGCTATGACTTACAGCAATTTGATGAAATGTGTCTTTGCAAAGATAAAGCATTTACTTTTTCTCTCTGCCTAATCCTTCCAGAATTCAGAAACTCTCAGTGTGTATTCTTATTTTCATGGCAATATAGTTGTTTGCATGAATCCAATGAGAATCTATTCTCCTTGTAACAGGACACAACTGGAAACATTGGCCATGTTACCAAGGCTTTGACTGGACTATTATATTTAAGAAAGGTATGTGTAGACTCAGATAGGACCAGACAGCTTTATGGAACTAAGATTGGGCCAGTAAAGTATCTTGGAAAATTGACCTGATATCTTACTTGCAGGATTCCTGGCAGGTGAGAAGAAGGTCACTTCCTAGGAAGTACAGGAATCTCAGGATATTTGGGGGACTTGCGAAGAGAGGAATTCACTCAAATCTATAGTTACTGCAGGAAAAGTCTGATGGCAAGTATTTGGCTTAGCTCCTTAACCTCAAAATTCTTTTATAAGTCTAATGTGCTATTCCTTGTGAAAAGTTCCAGCAAAGCAGATTAAAAGATTCTATATGGTTAATGATTATTCTTGCTGCACTTATGTAAATAATTTAGCCCAGTTTATTGAAACTAGACTTAATTTGCAAACAAATTAGTCTTATTATGATTATCTTTGATAGAAATGGGGGTGATTGCAGAGAGAAAACATCCTGTTTCAGTAATAAATTTTCATGGGTGTCAAATTCTAATTCTGTTCAATTATCTTTGAGGTTTTGTTTTCTGCCTATAAACTGGACTTGATCTTGGATTCTTTTGGTTTTCTCAAAATTTGGCTACAACATTCCAAACTAACATTTCTAATTTTTTCCCCAATCTTCTGACTTGAAAACATTAAGAACTAAAACTGCCCTTTTTCTAAAGCTTTGCAAACTAAACTTGGACAACTTGATATAAACTTTAGAGGAATCACCCCAACAACTCATGTGCAGACAATTTTCATGCCTGTTGCTGTGTAAGCGATACAAACGATAACCCGAGACACTGAAACTGCAAACTGGGAAAACCTGTCAAATTGCCACCATCTGCCTTCACTCTATCTGAAGAATGTTTCACATCTGATACCTAGAAATATTCCTGACTGGCTGCCTTTCGAACTTAGAAACTGATTTATAATTTGCTTTAATCATTAACCATTGTCTTTCTTTTGTTTCCATAGGAGTGTCTTGTTAAACACCTAATTTCATGCACAATATAGACCTAACTTTGGGAACACTGTTGCATCACCACCTCCTAAAATGAAACATGATTGCTTAACTGACCTGATGTACTTTCAAAACTACGAGATTAATTCGATGAAATAATGAAGCAATCTATCGGCTCAGTTTTTCCTACGTGAAATTTCCAGGGAAGTTTCAGAGGAGGAAACTGATGGTGCTGAGGGTAGGCCACCCCCAAAATATGCCAAAGTGGCATATCGATTATTTTGAATTAAAGTTACTCAAGAAACAGTCAGTACAAGAACACTCTGACACTCTTTTGTTCTCCTGAAAGTAGGGAGAAAAAAAAAAAAAGCTCCCATGGGAAGGTATCTTCCACATGCTGGGAAGATGGAGGCCATCCTTGTCCCTGGAATTAAAGAATCTGAGGCAGAGAAAGCTATATAAGCAATCTTTATTACTTCTTCATTAATTTGCTACTCCAAGCAAAAACCCCTTTGTTTTGTCAAATCTTCACCAAAAAAATAAGTCTTTTTCTAAAAAGAAATATAAATAGTCTGCTTCAGTCGTTTCTTAGGTCCCATACCTATGAGACCTGTGTTATGTATGACATTAAATTCGTCTGTTACTCTCCTGTTAATCCATCTCAGGTTAGTTTGATTTTATCAAGCCAGTCAAAAGAACCCAGAATGGTTGAGGAAATTTTTTCCTCCCCTACACTTTATAATAAATGATTTACAAGAGGCAAAGTCTCTGATAGATTGTCAAGTGCTGAGCTCACTAAATACAAAGTAATTTGTAAACAGCAGTATGTTTGTTGCTGATAACCTTTGTTAATAAGCAATTAAAAGTAATTCTCAAGAGTATACCTTGTGAAGGACATGATCACCTCAGAAATGGTCTTGAACATCCTGACGCATTTTGTCGCCAAGTGTCAGGCACAGAGCAGAGGCCCAACAAGTGTTTGTTGAATGAATAAATATCTTGTAAACTCTAAAATACTTTGAAAACTCTAGAATGATTTTAAATATGAGCCCATAAATTACATTAGCTATCCTATAGATTGTAATGTATGAGGTTTGATAATCCCTGATTGATTGTAGACTGTGTTAAAATCAAGGACCAACAGAGATCAATCTCGAAAATTCCCTGAGCAAACAAGCCAGTTTAGTCATCCAAACAAAGCTTAATTTATCTTATTTTGCAAGCATAAGGAAAATTTGAACTGTTTCCCAAGGTTGATATCAGGTAACCACTAAAAATTCAAATGTTATAATTCATCACTGCAAAGAAAAAATAGTCACCACTTTCTCACTATAATAAGCTGCTTTGTACCAACGTATCCCTGAACCTCATTCCATGTTTTGCTTTGAGTGCTCCACGTTTGCAAACTCTATGTTTGGTATGTGAACAGTGAACATTACCAATTTTTTACTACAGTGATTCATTGATTTTACTTTGGCTGTTTCTGCACCTTTGACAATTATAAAGTATTTTGTCATTTTTATGCCCTCGGACATCTATAGGACAGTGTTGGTAGGTTTTCTTGGAAAATACCTAGATGCTTAGAAATTGCCAGTTTATTTCTAAAGTCCTGCATACACACTGAAGTGGTTTAAGACGGCCAACTGCATGGTGAAGCATAAAATATTTGGTGAAGCGTAAAAGACTTTTAAAACAGTTAATGATTTTTTAAATCAATTCTGCTAAAGTGATTTGTAAATGACAAAGTATTTGTAAACGGCTGTGTATATTTTACATTTAATTTTAAAGTAGAACCGCAAATACAGAGGGATGCTTATAAAGTTATCTGTTGAGATGTAGAAAACAAACTTATGATTACCAGGAGGGGAACGGGGTAGGGAGGGATAAATTGGGAGTTCAGGATTTGCAGATACTAACTACTATATATAAAATAGATAAATAGTAAGGTCCTACTGTATAGCACAGGAAAACTATATTCAATACCTTGTAATAGCCTATAATGAAAAAGAATATGAAAAGGAATATATATATGTATATGACTGAAGCACTATGCTTTGCACCAGAAATTAACACAATGTTGTAAATTGACTATACTTCTATAAAGAAATAAATAAAGTTATCTGTTGGTTTTTGACTGTGGGGGGTGTGGAAGGGGTCAGTGCCCCCAACCTCCTACATTGTTCAAGGGTCAACCTGTGTGTGTGTGTGTGTGTGTGTGTGTGTGTGTGTATGTGTGTGTGTATTCCTGTCTCTTGGACTCTCCTTCCAATGTGATACTGACATGTCACCACTGAGATGCCACCTCTTTTCTCTACCCTTCAGTCTCGGTGAATTTGTAACTATCTTGACCAATAGAATGCAGTGGAAGTGATGCTGCATGACTTCCAAGGTGAGGTCGTGAAAGGCAGTGCAGTTTCCACTTGACTCGCTCCCTGGACACTTTGATCTGCCCTCCACTCGTTGACTCCCCATGAGACTGGCTGAAGCAACTTGGTCTCATCCCTTTTGGAGAATCCATTGTTTGCTCCATTAGCTTTTCCCAAACAACCTCAATTCCACATAGCACAACCATAGGCCAGAGCCCTTGGCAGAAGGACCAATGCCCTATTTTCCTCCTAAATTAATAGCACAACTTTCACAACTCTCCTTCTGGCCACTTCCTCCAGTCAAGCCCGAATCCTGCTGTTTGTGGCTCCAATAGGAACATTCTTTAGCTCCATGTGGCCCTCAAGCGCATCCTCTTCCCTCAGCTGTTAGGGTATAGCCTGGATTGTCTAAAGACCCATAATCTGAGATGCAATGAGCCCCCTCACCCCACTCCAGCCCTGAGCCTCCCTTCTCCTGAGCACCGGGACCTATAAGGCATATTGCCTGCCCGGATCTGAGGCAGAGGATAGAATGGAGAAGGGGAGGTGGTTACTTTGGCTGTTTGGAAGACCCTATTCCCATCCATCTTCCCAAATATAAGAACTAGCTATCCCTACCATCCTTCTCTGTGAAAAGGCCTGACTCCACACATGCCTTGATTAAGCCCCTCAGCATGGGACAGGAGAAAAATGAAGGCATGGAGCTGATGAGAAAGCCCCCCGCCTCCATGGCACCCCAACCTTCCCACCATATAGACCAGTGTTTTCCTTGTCTAAGAGCTCAGAGTTGAAAGTCATCAGGCTGGGGTGAGAGTCAGGCTCTGACCTCAGGCCAGCGACTTCACTCCTTTCAGCCTCAACTCAAAAATGAGGACTTATTTATTTATCAGTCACTTAAATAAGACTTACTTTGTGCCACACACTGTGCTAGCCACTCTATCAGTGCTCTCTCATTTCATTTTCAAAACCACCATTGAAGAATATCTGAGAGAGGAGGTCTGACTCCATCCTTCCAGAGCCTTATGTCTAAAGGCAGAGACTGAAGAATATGTAGGGAAACCTCAAGATGGCAGAGTAAAGAGGATGCAGAGCTTACCTCCCCACCAAGGAACACATCAAAAATACAACTATGTGTGGAGCAATTCTCAGTGAAAACAACCAAGATACTGGCAGAAAGGCTCTTGCACAACCAGGGTATAATGAAAGATCCACACTGAGTCTGGAAGGGAGGAGAAGCAATCTGGTTGGGACCTGCATCCCTAGCATGGGACGCAGAAGAGAAGGGAGATATCATGGGCTAGGGATCCTCCCTGGAGAGTGAGGAGTTCAAGCTGCATATTAGGCACTCTGGCCCTGAGGTCCAACACTGGGAAGGCAAGTCCCCTTAGCTGATTTGAAAACCAATGGGGCTTACTGGAGGTCTGTAAGACACTAAGACTCTGCTCTTGAAGAGCATCCACATGATTGCTTATTCCTGGTTACAGCACGGAGGCAGCAGAATGAAAACTGCCTGGGGCTCTGATCAGCTTGCCAGGACTGTCCCAACATACACTACAGCCCCAGCCCCTCATACTCTGGCAGGCTGCCATTGCCAAAGAGAATGCACACACTTAGGGGGAACATAGCAAGATTGGACCTGACCCTGCCTCTGACAAAGGCAGAGGCAGACTTTGCCAGTGCAAACTTCCCTGCCCACTTTTAGGAGGAGTGAAAGTAGCTCCAGGGCAGAGACCCACATTGCAGGTGGGAGCAAAACCAGTTCAGTAGTGAGGCACAAAGCCTTCTGGTCCTGATCCAGACTCTAATCAAGGTGTGCACACTGGGGGAAAAGTGAAACCAGTACAGAAGTGCAGCCTCAAGCCCTCAGGCCCCTGCCATGACGCCAGTCAAGACAAAGAATGCCACCACCTATACATGGGAGAAACCCAACCCTCAGAGCTTCTGCTCCAGCACCTTGGACCTTGACCCAGTCTCCAGTAGTGGACTGGCTGCCACTGAGCACAGGAGGAACCCAATCTCACACCTGGCTCTGTCTCTAACCCCTTTATCTCCAGCACTACCTCCCACTGGCAAGTGGTAGCTGAAAGAACACCACAGGGGAGGATGTGGCCTGTGCTCACTTCAGATCCACCTCTGCCACCAAAGCCACTGGGCACATGCAGACTGCATAGGGAGTTCCCACACAAGGACATCCCTTCAAGACCAGGGTAGACAACTGTTTCACCTAATTTCATAGAGATAGAGAAAGTGAAACAAAATGAGAAGACAGAGGAATACGTTTCTAATGAAAGAACAAGAAAAAAAAAACCTAAATGAAACAGAGATAAATAATTTACCAAATAAAGAGTTCAAAGCAATAGTAATAAGGCTAACTGAACTTGGGAAAAGAATAGATGAACACAGTGAAGATGTTAACAAAGAACTAGAAAATATTTAAAAAAGCACCAGTCAGAGCTGAAGAACACAATAACTGAAGTGAAAAGCAAACTAGAAGGAATTAACAGCAGACTAGGTGATATGGAAGAATGCATGAGCTATCTGGAAGATAGAATAATGGACATGACCCAAACAGAACAGCAAAAAGAAAAACAAATTTTTAAAAGTGAGGATAGTTTAAGGTTACCTCTGGCACACCATCAAGCATACTAACATTCATATTATAGGGTCCCAGAAGGAGAAGAGAGAGAGAAAGTGGTAGAAAATGTATTTGATAAAACTATAGCTGAAAACCCAAAGCTAGAGACAGAATAGATTTCCAAGTACAGGAAGCACAGAGAGTCCCAAAGAAGATGAACCCAAAGAGATCCACACCAAGATATAGAATTAAAAAGGTAAAAGTTAAAGAATTTTAAAGGCAGCAAGAGAAGAACAAAGAGTCACATATAAGGGAACCCTCATAAGGCTATCAGCTGATTTTTCCACAAAACTTTTGCGGGCCAGAGGGAGTGGTATGATAAATTTGTTCAGTGCTGAAAGAGAAAAACTTACAACCTAGGATACTCTACCCAGCAAGGTTATCATTCAGAGTTGAGGGAGAGATAAAGAGCTTCACAGACAAGTAAAAACTAATAGAGTTCATCAGTACTAAACTGACCTTACAAGAAGTGTTAAAAGATTTTCTTTAAGTGAAAAAGAAAAGTTCATAATGAGAAGTAAGACTTAATAGGGAAGGAAAAATCCTACTGGTATAGGAAAGGCTGTGGATCAACCACTTAAATAAGTCAGTATGCAGGTTAAAAGACCAAAAAAAAAAAATTGTAAAATCAACTATAATTATAATAAACAGTTAAAGGGTAGACATGAAGATGTAAAATATGACATGAGAAAACACAAAACGTGAGGGAAGGGAGTAAAAAAATGTAGATCTTTTAGGATGCATTTGTTTTTTTACCTTTTTAAAAAATATATTTTTATTGAAGTATAGTCATACAATATTATGCCGATTTCTGGTGTACAACATAATACTTCAGTTGTATAGGAACATACATATATTCATTTTCATATTCTTTTTCATTATAGGTTACTACAAGATATTGAATATGGTTCCCTGTGCTCTACAGTATAAACTTGTTTATCTATTTTTTATATATTAGTATCTGAAAATCTCAAACTCTCAATTTATCCCTTCCCATCTTCTTCCCTCTCTGGTAACCATAAATTTCTTATCTATGTCTGTGAGTCTGTTTCTGTTTTGTAAATAAATTCATTTTTTTAAGATTCCACATATAAGTTATATCATGTGGTATTTTTCTTTCTATTTCTGGCTTACTTCACTTAGAATGACAATCTCCAGTTTCATCCATGTTGTTGCAAATGGCATTATTTTATTATTTTTTATGGCTGAGTAGTATTCCATTGTATAAATATACCACAACTTCTTTATCCAGTTATCTGTCGATGGACATTTAGGTTGTTTCCATGTCTTAGCTATTGTAAATAGTGCTGCTATGAACATTGGGGTGCATGTGTCTTTTAGAATTAAGTTTCCTTCTGAATATATGCCCAGGAGTAGGATTACTGGATCATATGGTAAGTTTATTTTTAGTTTTTTGAGGAATCTCCATACTGTTTTCCATAATGGCTGCATCAAACTACATTCCCACCAACAGTGTAGGAGGGTTCCCTTTTCTCCACACTCTCTCCAGCATTTATCATTTGTGGACTTTTGAATGATGGCCATTCTGACTGTTGTGAGGTGATACCTCATTATAGTTTTGACTTGCATTTCTCTGATAACTAGCTATACTGAGCATTTTTTCATGTGCCTCTTGGTCATTCGTATGTCTTCATTGGAGAAGCGCTTGTTTAGAACTTCTGCCCATTTTTGGATTGGGTTGTTTGTTTTTTTCTTATTAATTTGTATGAGCTGTTTATATATTCTGGAGATTAAGCCCTTGTCAGTCTCATCTTTTGCAAATATTTTCTCCCATTCCATAGGTTGTCTTTTTATTTTGCTTATGGTTTCCTTTGCTGTGCAAAAGCTTATAAGTTTAATTAGGTCCCATTTGTTTATTTTTGCTTTTATTTCTATTGCTTGAGTAGATTGCCCTAGGAGAACAATGCTGAGATAATAAATTAGATAATGTTTTGCCTATGTTTTCTTCTAAGAGGTTTACAGTGTCTTGTCTTATGTTTAAGTCTTCACGCCATTTTGAGTTTATTTTTATGTATGGTGTGAGGGAGTAGTCTAACTTCACCAATTTACATGCAGCTTTCTAGTTTTCCCAGCACCATTTGCTGAAGAGGCAGTCTTTATTCCATTGTATGTTCTTGCCTCCTTTGTCAAAGATTAATTGACCAAAAGTTTGTGGATTTATCTCTGGGTTCTCTATTCTGTTCCATTGATCCATATGTCTGTTTTTGTAGCATTTGAATTTAAATGACTATCAGTTTAAAACACATAGATCTAGTTATAGGTCAACACATACAAACTCCATGATAAACACAGATCAAAAACTTACCACAGATACACAAAAACTAGAAAGAAAGGAACACAAGCATAACACTAAAGAAAATCATCAGACCAAAGGAGAAGAGACTAAAATATGAAGAACACCTTCCTTTCATTATCCCGACAGAGTGAAACAAAAGTCAGGCAGCCCTGTACACGAATGTTCATAGCAGCTCTATTCACAGTAGCAAAAATGTAGAAGCAACCCACATGGCAATCAAGGGATGAAAAGTCACACAAAATGTGGTGATTCCCTGCAATGGAATACTATTCAGCCATAAAGCAAATGAAGTACTGATACCTGCTGCAATGTGGATGATTCTTGAAAACATGACGCTAAATGAGAGAAGACAGAGTTCCTTTCTGCGTGATACCATTTATGTGGAATTTCCAGAATAGGTAAATTTATACAAAAAGAAGCATACTGGTGGTTGTCAGGGGCCAGTGGAAGGAGAGAATGGAGATTGACATCTTAATGGGACAGAGTTTCCTTAAGGTATGATGAAAATATTTTGGGATAGAATTGATGGTTACACAACATGATTGCACTAAATGCCATTGGATTGCACACCTTAAAATGGTTATGGTTAATTTTATGCTATGTGAATTTTACCCCCCCCCCCAAAAAAAAGAGCAATGCAGCACAGATAGCCACTGGCCCAGGAAGAGAAGAACACTATTTTGATCTCACTGGTTTGGGAGGATACAATCATAAGTAAGGGAAATATCACAGAAGTGGAGGGCTGGACTGGCAATTTTAATTCAAGGAAGGAAGAGGAGGGCAGGGGTGAGGAGTGGAGATGAGGACAAGGGAGGAAGGCAGGGGACCTGGTTCTGATGCTGCTGTTCGGAGTAAGCTTGGATCTAAATCTTTCCCTCTTTGGAGCCTCAGTTTCCCTAACTGTGCTAGAGGTGGTGGTAACACTAAGTTACTGAAGGTATTTCTTGACCCTGAAGAGTCCTCAGTCAACAATGCAGGTCATCTGGGGATGAGTGGCATCTACAGCAGGCTGGATGAAGGAGAGACTACAGAAGGGACCTTCCCAGGGAGAGAGTGAGCAGGGAGGAGTCAGGAGGCCTGTACACGTTAACTCCGGACAGAGGCAGGGGCTGGGTGGAAGGACTCCGAGAGGATCTGCATCTCTTCTCACCCTCCACCGTGAGGCAGGAAGCAGACCTGGAATGGAGGGCACACTCTCCCCAGCCCCTCTGTCTTTGGCGTGAGGTCGATGTCTTCCAGGGCCTTGGGAGGGCCCAGGGAGTTCTGCAGCATGGAGGTCAAGAAGAGGAAGAGCTCAGCGTGGGCCAAGCTCTCGTCCAGACAGAGGCATTTTCCTGAGGATACAAATGGAAGGTGTGTCATTGTGGGGAGTCCTTGAGAAAACTGCCCCATCCCCATGATTCTGAGATATTTGCATGCTCGTTTACATAAATTTGCATATGAAGTGCTTTCTTGTCCTCAATACCAACACCACCAGTGTGCCTGTCTGCGTGTGTGTTGGAGGGGAGTGCATTTCTATCTCAGTCCTACCTCTTCTCAATCTGCACCATATGGTGCCCTCCTCTGCTCCTGGTACCTGGTCCTTGCCTGTCTCGCGCTCTCTCATTCTCTGTTTCTCTGGTTAAGTATACTCTCAACTAAGCCAATTTATGAGAAAATGTGAACTGGGAAAAACCCCTGGTAGCCTGTCCCACTACGAGGAGCCATGAGAGAGAGGTATAGGGGAGCTGAAACCTCTGGCGCATCCTGGACTGATACACAGTAAGTAGTTGGACACTTGTATCTGCATTGGCTGTTAGAATAGTGACCTACTTCTGATCAGCTGGTGCACAGCCTTTGCTCTCAGCTCCTGAGTGCCCTCCCTCTTCTGGTCCCCTTGGCCCTCTTCCCAGCCCCTCCGCAGTCCTGCCCACAATCAGCAGCGAACAGAGTAAGCCTCCCAGACCCAATTCCCACACCACAACCAGTGGAAGTTCTGACTGCTCATGGCCACGTCATGCTTGATAAAGATTTTAAAAGCACCCCACCCACCCTTGCCTTCATTTTTCTGACTCTCATATGCTCTATTCATATCTTCCTGCAAGATGGGGTTAACCATCACGAAAGTCCCATCTACATGGAGCCCTGAGTATCCACTACTGATTTCAGCACAGGCCGTGTCCACTGGAATATCCAAGGATGGGACCAATGTGTCCCTGGACTGGGCCACAGTTTGAACTTCCTCCAGTTGACCTGCAATCCCATTGGGAAAGAAAGGAGGCCAGAGAGCTGCCCGGCATACGTGGTAAAGTTCATTACAGTGCATAAGTATTCACAGTGCATCTCTGGGTGCATAAACATGTCTACCATATTGAACTTGGATGGGACTTGCTTTGTCCAATGAGATGAGGGCTAAATTGACACATGTCGTGCTGTTTTCCCTGTTTCTTCAAGTGTCAGGATAGAGTCCCCATTTGCCCCTATCTCTACATGCCTGTGATAGTCTGGGATGGGCATGTTGCTTGAGCACAAAAATAACTTTCTGGCTTTATTGCTGAGGTATTCAGGGTGTCTGTCACAGCCCAGCCTGTCCTGACAAACAGATCATGACTTCCTAAGGGAACTTGGGAAAGCCCTCCCTCTGCCCTCTGGGCCTCCCGTGTTCCACTTCTGCAAGAGAGTGATGATTCAACACTAAGACATCCACCGTTTCTTCAAGAGTTCAAAGGAGAAAAACAATCTGATCATCATGATGGGAGCTGAAAAGATATTTGAGAATATCAACACCTAATCCTGATTAAATCCTGTTGTAAAATGGGGTGGAGGGGATAGTTCCCTAATTTGATTTAAAATGGAGAGAAGTATATGGAAGAACAAACCATTAAATACCTGGAATAGGCGATAGCCATCAACAAGCTTAATAGAGAAGATAAACATATTCCCCTTAAAGTTAGGAGTTAGACAAGATTGTTCACTATGACTACTGCTACTTCACACGATTCCAGAAAGTGCTAATTCATGACATTAGGAAAAACATGCCATGTGACTTTAACCTAAGAAAGCTGAGAAACAATTAAATCAAAATATCATCATTTGCAGACGCTAACACCAATTACTTGGAGAACCCAAGAGAATAAACGAAAAACTGTTAGTTACAAAAGAAACATAAGGAAATTGCTCAGTTTTGACAGAAATAGACACCCCAAAAGCCCAGTGGATTTCTGATATACTATTAAACAATGTAAAATACTATGTTAGAAGAGTATTATGGACTGAATTGTGTCCTTCCAAAATGTGTGTGTTGCAGCCCTAACCCCTAATGTGATAGTATTTTGAGAAGGGGCCTTGGAAGGTCATGGGGTTTAGATGAGCTTGTTAGGGTGGGGCGTCCATGATGCGATAGAGTTCTTATAAGAACAGGAAGTGAGATAAACAGCAAGGCCCTACTGTACAGCACAGGGAACTATATTGAATACCCTGTAATAACCTATAATGAAAAATAATATGAAAAGGAATATATATGTATATTTATGTATAGTTGAATCACTGTGCTGTACACCAGAAATTAATACAGCGTTGTAAACCAACTATACTTCAATTAAAAAAAAAAAAAGAAGAAGAAGAAGAGATACCAGAACCTCACTCTCATATGAGGACACAGCAAGAAGGCGGCCATCTGCAAGCCAGGAAGAGAGACCTCGCCAGAACCCGACCATGCTGCCACCCTGATATCGGACTTCCAGCCTCCAGAACTGGGAGAAAATTAATTTCTGTTGTTCAAGCAGCCCACTCTATGGTATTCCGTTATGGTGGCCTGAGTTGACAAAGAGATTCCATGAATAATAGCAGCAACTCCTCCCATATTTCTTAGAAATAAATTTAGTAAGAAATATGCAAAACCTAGTTAAAAAAATTAAAGTTTAGGATGTCACCAAGTGATACAAGAAGAACTAAATGGACACATTCTTGTTTTGTCTGGGATATATCAAACATGCAGATTTGTCAGAGCTACCGGAATCAAACTACAAATTCAGGTTAATCTTGATAAAATCCCAGTGATACAGTTTTTTGAGATTTTGACAAAATAATTCTAAAGTATACCTGGAAGAAAAATAACATGTGTGTGTACGTGAAAGAAAGAAGAGTAATGGAGAGTGATTAGCACCTGTAAAATATCAAAACATATGTGCATATATAATAATTCAAACAAACAGTATTATATAGCTAGAAAAGACAGACCAGTGAATCAGTGTGGATATTTTTTTAAAAACAGAAATAGACCTAAATAGATTAAAAAATTGAGACATAAATTTCAAGTCAGTGGCTGAAAGTTGAATTGTTTGAAAAGTGATTGAATCAGGGTGCTTGCACAGCCCTGTAAGCGAATATTCCTTAAATTTGGGGGCCCTAAGTGCCTCCTGGATGTCACTCTAGTCCAGGACTTGATTTTAACAATGAAACTGGCTAACAAGAAATAAATCAATGAGTTCTCCTTCTTTCTCCTGCCTTCTGTTCCCTTTCTTCTTTCTTACTGTTCTTTCTACTACCTACCTACATATCTATCTATCTATCCATCATCTACCTTTGTGTCTGTGCAAATATTAATTAAAATTCTGATGGACATCTTCGGAATATTAATAGGTCTGGTTTTGGTGGTAAATTACTGATGATTTTTCACTTTCAACTTTTACTTCCTTGTTTGTATTAAAAATTGAAAAAAATAGTTACTTTAATTTTAAAAGAAAAACTGAAAATGCCTTTCCCCATTCTTGGCACATAGCAGATGCTTGATAATGGATCTAATTTTGGTCTGTTCTGTGTTTGCAAGTGCCTGCATTGTGTGTCTTTGTCTCTCTCTTTCTCTCTTTCAGTTAGTCTCCATCTTCCTTCCACATCACACCTCCTCCTTTTCCTTCCACCTCACACCATCTTTGTCTCTGTAGATGTTTTGCTTTCTCTTTCCTTCAGAATCCTCATCTCTTTCTGAAATATTCACACAGTGTTTGGGGTTGGACAAAGGGAATCACACACGGTGGGGCAGGGTGAGCAGGGGTTCCCATAGGAAGAGGAAGGGCATAGCTTACCCATGGAGAATGGGATGAAGACTTCCTGCTTCCTGAAGTTGCCTTCTGCATCCAGGAGGTGGCCAGGGTAGAAAGCATCTGGCTTCTCAAAGTGGTGTGGGTCTTTGAGGGCAGAGCTCAGGATGCAGTATACAGTAGTGTCCTACGAGGACGCCAAAGACAAGGGGACTCAAATGGCCACCCATATGGAGTAGCTGAATCTATTGTGGTGAATTCACATCTACAGCTAATAATAAGCCTCACCCACTGTATGGCTCTACAGTTAGAGGCAGAAGTGTTGAAATAATTCTGCCTCATTTACAATAGTTGTGTCCCACCTTCTAGAGATCCTCACCGTCTTCCCCAAGATACTATGGACTTCTTTGTGATTCATCAACTAAATGGTTCACAACTAGCCCAGCAGAAGCCTCCAAGGACTTGACTCCAGGACTAGGGCCAGAATATAATCTGATGGACGCTGCCTCTTGGGTGATTACACATTGTAAATATCATCCCTAGGTACATCTACACTGGGAACATTTGCAATGGTGGGAAAAATGAGTTAGTATCATAAACGTTGATCTGACAATATATCTACAGCATACTGTTACATTAAAAAAAAGGAAAGCCACACTTACACACAAAATAAAACAAGTTGCAAATTGGACATAAAAATAGGAGGGGAAGGTGACATGCACACTGAATATACAAGTTGCAAAGTGATAGACACAGTATGAACCAATCTTTGTGTATATGGATATATTTGTTGTATATGTTCATATAAACTTAAGGTAAATGTGGAAGAAGAAACATCGAATTGTGAATGTCTTCTCATGAAGAAGAAAGGTAGGAGAGATGATAAAATAGCTTTTAAAAAAACTATTTAAAAACCATTGTACAAGTTTCAATAAGTATATGGTACATTCTTCAGCAAACCTAACATCGTATAAAGGTAAAAATAAATAAGACAGAACAAAAGAGAAAGGACTTGTCTATACTTCTAACATCTTCCTCCCTCCCGTGATAATCTGGAAATTCCACCAACCAGAGACATGAAACATAAGACTACGGGCAGACAGCACCTTCCAACCAAGATTCCATACCCCTGATGGTCTCACCTTAGGGAGATAATATCCCCGGAAGTGAGTGTCCTTGATGACTGAGTGGGGGATACTGAAGGGGAAGATGTCATTGAATCTCTGAACCTCGTGGATGACAGCATTTGTATAAGGCATTTTTGCCTGATCTTCAAGGGCTGGGAGACAGTGTTCACCAATCACTCTGTCGACTTCTGCCTGGATTTTCTCTAAGAATGGTTAAGGTGGGAAGGGGAGACATCAATAAATGCCCATAAACAGTGGGCTCAACCAAGTGCCCTAAAAAATGACCTACAGCCTGATGGGAGGGTCTTGTAAACTCTTTACTAAGATGTTGGGTTATAGTTCCTTCTCAATAAAAGCTCTGAGAAAGAAAGTCGACGGCTTCTTTGTGGGGAAGTCTTGTCTGATGTTCCAGTCTACTTATGATGGGAGGGACTTGGGTAAAGATGTGTGGGTGGAAATTTATTTAACATTTAAGGACGCCTTTTTTTTTCCAACTGAAAATGAGTAGTGGCTGAAACTGGTGTCATATCCTTTTGTCCCGCTGACTTGCTATGTGATCTTAGATAAGTCATTCTCCACTCTGGCCTTAAATTCATTCCTATAAAATAATGGAGTTTGATCAGATAAGAGTTTCTCCAAGGCTGACCTGCAGACCATCAGCATGAGAACCAATGGAGGGGTTTTTAATTAGTTGTACACCAGCAATATACTTCACAAAGTCAAGTTCTTTGTCATCCTCAAAGTGACAACCCCAGAGAGTTGCGTCAAGAGCCATGTACTTTTGTAGATAGCAAAATGCGCTGTGAATACTAATGCTTTATGACCGGAACATTCTTTGTAAAACATAAATCACCTTAAACAATCGCCCAAGAATTTTGCAAATTACAAGACACTTCATAAGTACAAATATCTTCTAAACCAGAGGGTATTTCACTGAATGAATAATATTTTGCAAACCCAAGAGTGCTTGGTCAACTTCAAAGAACTTTGTCTGCAGCAAACCTATGTTGTAAGTTACAAATCCCTGTAGGGGTGGATTTTTTTGTTTTTCAGACGGCTCAGGACAGAAGCGTATGTCTTCACCCATCACCCAAGCACCTTCTAGCATGGCCTCAAAGACCTTCAGCCTTCCCTAGATCCCACTTACCATAAGCCCAGCTCACCTAAGACATCTGGGTTCTTAAGAAGGAGTAGAAAACCAAAGCTGAGCGTGGTACCAGAGGTCTCTGTGCCAGCGAAGAACAGTGAGAGCACCGTGTCGACGAGATTCTTCTGGTGGAGCGCGTTCCTGGATGGGGCAACGGACATTCCTTAACATCTCTCCTTGCAAAGATTCCCAGTATCAGGGTCTTCTTATTTCCCTGAGAACACCATGTTACTCTGTGTCCGTTATTCTTTTTCCTTGTCCTTCTTTCTCTAATCAAGGCTGACAATGCACCAAAAGGATGAGCTCGAGAGCCAAAATACCTGGGTTCAAACTCAGGCACTAGCTGGGTGTCTTTGGGCAAGGAACTTAACCTCTCTGTACCTTAGTTCGTCACCTGGGGTTGTTTGGATATAATGTATGATGTGCTCAAAGAACAATAGGCATTAATTTAAAAAAAAAATTTCTGGGGAAGAGGTAATTAGGGGTTTTTTTTGTTTTTGTTTTTTAAGGAGGTTCGGGATTGAACCCAGGACCTCATGTATGCTAGGTGTGCGCTCTACCGTTTGAGCTATACTTTCCTCAGGAATTAAGTTTTTGTTATTTTTCTCTCTGTCCTCGGATACCATTGCACTCCTGATTGGCCCTTGCTGCTGTCACTCCAGCGGTCCTAGTGAAGATGCTTAACAGCTGTTACCTGCACTTGCCATACCAATCAGAAAAGACGTCAGCCTCCAGCCAATCGGAATAGACCTGGGCCTCTGACCAGTCAGAACAGAGTCGGATCTCGGCCTGTCAGAATTCGGGGGAAGGCTGAGCAGAGACTCAGGGAAAACTTCTTGGCCCACAGGTTCACTCAGTTCGTTACTACCTCTTTAAAGGCATATTCCAGGAGGAAGACTTGGGGAGGCTGAGGGAGGAATGGGCAGCAGAGGGGTTGGACCACTGGCTTTCTTGCTAATCCTTAAGGAAGTATTTCAACATTTAAAGAACACGTACATCGTACCCAAACGCACGAACTCAGTGGCAGTAGTGCGGCCGTCAGTCTCTTTCCCACCCACCCGCAATCCGGTGCAGCCCTTGCTTTGTCCATGTAGAGCAGGAAGGAATCAATGAAGTCCTTTGGGTCACTGGGGTCCAGCGTCTTCCGGTGCCTCTCAATGTTCTCAGTGACAAAATCTCCCAGTTCTTGAATGATGCTGTGCAAGCGAGTGTGTGTGCCAGGAAAGTGTTTCATGATGTTCGAGAGGAGCTCGAACACCTGTAAGGCGGCAGGGAAGACCCTGAACCCGTTCTGTTCTCTGAGCTGGTGCCGTGGGTGTAGGTTTTGTGCGCTGCATCATTCACCCCGTGGGCTTGGAGAACATGCATCCCAGCCGAACAGACACACACACAAACACACACACACACACACACACACACACACACACACACACACACACACACAGTGGTGCATGAACCTCTGCAGCCTGCCCCAGTCACTCTCACATCTGCTGAGGCTTCTTCTCTCAAAGTCCACTCTACTCGGAGGCCTGGTTTCCACCCCAACATGGACTGACGGCCTCACCTGGGAGGGTGCAGGGGTTAGAGTGTCGCACATAGACCTGACCTCTTGATCCCTTCTGGTTTTGGTGTTCAGGACAGAAAGCATCTTATCTCTTCCCAGAGTCCACCCACCCTGTCCCACTGTGGAATCTTTGGCCTCACCTGGCTGTAGGAGGAGCTGAAAATGGTGGAGATATCATTCAGTAAATGTAGCAGCCGTGAGAATCTGGGGTCCTGGTAATTAAAGCTCTCTCCAAAGACAATGGAGCAGATGATGTTGGCCATGGTGGAGTTAAAGAGGATGTGGGGATCCAGATAGGCCCCTGAGGAGGAGAGGTCTGTCGTGGGGTGGGGGGTCCCCTGCATTGCCCTCCTGGGTGGCTCTGACCTGGCTGGTGCCATCCTGGCTTTTTTGATTTCTCTGTCTTTCTCTTGGCCACCTCGAATTTCATCGAGTCTTTGCATCTCACCTTTTCTTTCTGAGAGGCTCCACCTCTGCGTCTCTTTTTGTTTCCCTTGGTCTCTGTCTTGGTCGGACTTTCTCTGGTCTTTGGCCCTTTATTTCAGACTCAGCCCCTTCTTCTCTGTTCTCTCTCTGCTCATGCCGTCTGTCCTGATGCCCCGTCTCCTCAGCCTCACTGACGTTCTGTGTTCCCTTGACTCTCTGTCTCTCTTTACCTTTTCTTTCTAGGTCTTTTCCTTGCTCGTTCTGCTCCTGGGTTCATTTTGGTGGTGTCTTCAGTTTCTCTCTGTCTGCTTTCTCTGCCTCTCTCTCTCTCTCCCTCCGAGTCTCTCTCTCACTCTGTCTCCCTTATCCTCTTTCTCTTTTTCTGTCTCTGTCTCCTTCTCCCCTCTCTCCCTCAGTCTGTCTCTGCATCTCTCTCTCTCTCTCTCTCTCTGTCTCTGAATCTCTCTCCAGCAGTCACATCCTCTCTCTGTCTTCATCGCAGCTTCAACTCCTTGCCCTGGGCTCACCCTGGAATCTCCGCAGCTCCTCCACCAGACACTGAGCCTCCTCCTTGATTCGGTCCTCGATCCTCCGCTTCCCCATCCCAAAGCCCTTTAGGGTGGCCAGAGAGAATCGGCGAAGAGCTTTCCAATTCTTTCCACTGGCAAAGACCACACCTGATTGGTGGGGTGTGAAGGAAAGGTTGAGAAGACAAACAAGATGTCCCCTCCTCCTCTCCACAATCCTCACCCCCACTCCACTCACCAGTTCCCTGGAAGATGGGCTCAAGGACAGTGATGTGCCCTCAGCCTGAGAAAGCCTCAGCGCCATCCACCAGGGCCTCCCTCACTGCCTCGTACCCCCACAGGATGACGACCAGCCGTGACTCCATGTAGATGGTGAAGACATTCTCATATCTCTCCCACAGCTGTTGGAAGAGTCTAGATCACTCTCTGACCCTAGAGAAGGGTGTCCATGCTCACACCTTGTCACACCTTCCACCGTATCTTAACCTGCCAGCTGCAGCCCCATTGGGAAGAACAGAGACTTGAAGTCTGTGGTCCCCTCCAAGCTTCACACCTACCCCCTCACCCCAAGCATCCTCCTCTCTTGGCTTTTCCAGGAACCCTCCCAGCTTTGGATTTAAGAATTCCAGAGACTCCTCACGTCCCGGCTCTAGGACCTCTCCCTCCCATCCCACGCAGGCTGCAGTTCAGAGTCTCGAGTCTATCAGAATTTCTCTCTCCAGTCAACCTGGCCTCCATTCCTTCTCATGGGAACACTTACAAGCTTCTCTAGAGGGCACGCAGGACCAGATGGTGGCTGAAGAAGTGGAAGAAGACAGTCCCCAGAGGGGCTGTGAAACCCCAGCGGTAACTGAGCCCCGGCTCCCTTGCTGCCTGTGAGCTGTTTACGACGCCCCCACCTCCTGCCTTCCACCCCCTCTTCCATCTCACCGCCAGTAAGGCCTTCAGAAGGCCCTTGTGGCTCATTTGCAAAATGTTTCCCAGGAAGGGCAGAGGCCATGGTCCGGGAGGGAGGCGGCCTGGGAGCTGCGGTGGCCCCAGAGGAGCAGGAGGCCAATGAGGATGAGAAACAGGATGACAGAAAGCGCCATGGTCCTCCCTTCGCCTGCCTTCCGCCTTGCTGCCCTTCTTAAAAGGTAGGCTGCTCTGTTGTTTGTTTGTTTATTTTCCTGTGGCTTGGTGGAGGTTGTGTCAGAAACCTACCTCAGCGGAGCTCCTGCTGAGTCTCCAGAGGCAACAGGGAGCCCAGGGCAGCAGGCCTTGCAGAGGTCAGGAAATTTAGCACATCAGATGGACCCCAAGCCAGCGTCCTACGGACCCCTGACTGGCTGGAGATATCTTAGTGGTCACAGCCCTTAAGCAGGGAGCATGTCCCGCCAGGAAGGGAGGTGGTGTCAGCTGGAGAAATATGCGGAGGCTGGGTTTGGGCTGATTGCATTGCAAGGGTGGCTTTCAGCCAGTTTTGACAGAGAGTGACATTGCGTCAGGAGGGGCTGGGATGAGCTGGCCAGCAGAATTGAGGCATCCTGAGCCCACGGAGAGTGGGGATTTATCTGGGCGTCTGTGCAGACTGAGGTATGCGAAAGAGACGTGGTCTGATGGGGAGTCCTAACTCCATGTTGCCTAGGTTTGGGGGTTTTCTGACTCATTCATTCATTCACTCCTCGGCAAATATTTTGAACACCTGTCACATGCCACACACTGCTCCAGGTGCTGAGAGCAGAGTGATAAACAAGACAAGTTTTCCTTCATGGAACAGGCATTGAGGTGAAGGAGCCATTCTCACCTTCTGAAAAGATCACCAGTGACCTGGTAATAAATGGGTCCCACGTAAAAAGGCATGGATCACCACCTGACCCAGGGATGCCAGGCTTTGGGTGTTTATTTGAGTCTCAGGGGTTATGAAAGGGAGTATCGGGGAATCCAAGGTCCCAGTGTAGAGCTGCACAGCTCAGGGGGCAGTGGGCGTAGGGGTCCATCATAGAAGGAAAAGGTGGGGAGAGGCAGGAAGATGAGGATGAGGGAGGACTCCGCTGTGTATAACCATGGTCCCCAACATGGATGTACCTCGAAAACATCACACTAAGAGAAAGAAGTCAGACACTAAAGAGCACACATTTCATGATCTGTTTGTATGAAATATGCAGAACAGGCAAATCCAGAAGGACTGAGAGCAGATGGGTGTTGCCAGGGATGGAGCAGAAAGGAGAATGGGGAATGAGGACTGACGGGGACGGGGTTTTCTTCTGGAGTCATGAAAATGTTTGGCACTAGTGATGGTGAGTGCTCAACATTGCGAATGAACTAAATACCACTAAATTATACACTTTAAAATGGTTAGTTACTTGATGTGAATGTCAACTTCATTTTAAACTGTATGTCAGGGGCAGAAAGGAGCTGTGTGAAGAATTTGAGGTCAAGAGCCAGGGAGACAGGGTGTGAATCTTGCTTCTCTATTCACTAGCCATGTGTCCTTGGACAACTGATGCCATTGTCCGGCCTCTGTTTATCCATCTGTATGATGGGCATGACCATTGTGCCCACCACATGGAGCTACTGGAAGGAGGACTCAAGTGAGATTGTGTATGCACAGATCATGGTGCATAAGGAGTTAATAAATGGAAGTTCTCACTGTTCCGAGGAAGAGAGAAGTCACTCAGGGTGAGCTGTGACCTGAGAGGCGGAACGACAGAGAGACCCTGAGCTAAGATTCCCCCTTTAGTCCCAGTTTCTTTATTGTCACCACTTCTTGGATTCTATTAACAGGGGAAAGGAAAACTTCTCTGATACCTTAGAAGAGCTGCAGCAGGATGAGAGGGGGTGAGACTGCAGATGGGACTTTCCCAGGGAGGTGGCACCCAAGGAGTGGGAGGATGCTGGCTTACAGCTGGTCTCTCAGAGGCAGCAGAGAGGGAGAGAATCAAAGGGCCATTCTCTGCAGAGGTGGGGACACACATGACCCTGAAAGGGTTGGACCCCCTTCCCTCAGCCCCTTTGGCGGGGCAGGAAGCGGATCTCGTACGTCGGGGGCACTGTGCCCACACCACTCTCCTTGGGTGTGAGGTCGATGTCCTCGGGGACCATGGGGCTGGCCACGGAGAAGTTCTGGAGGATGGTGGTGAAAAAGATGAATAACTCGGCACGGGCGATGCCTTCGCCAAGACAGATGCGCTTCCCTGTGGGCACAGAGGTTTGCAGTGTTGACAGGGGGCGGATGCACATTCTTTGCCCTGTTGCATCCCAAAGCCCGGACACCTGTGTCCATTGCAATAGATTCACATGGGATTGGCCCTTAACCTGCAATTCATGGTAGACTCTTAGAGCATTCCCAAACCCTCTGAAAGCAGGTGCAAATCGCTGGGTGGGTATGCCTTGAGCATTTTTCCGGGACAGAGTTTGTAGATACAGTTAGATTTCCAAAGCATTCAGTGGCCCCACAGAACATGAGGAACCACTTCCATTTGGGTATGTGTGTGTGTGTCTGTGTCTGCGTCCACATGTAGCTGTGTGCATACGTCTGACTTAACATTTTTAATGTCCCTCATATCTCATATGGGAAGAATGGTATCTATCCTGTAGGGCTATTGTGAGGTTAAAGAAGTTAATGTTTGTTAAAATTCTTAGAATAACACCTGGCCCAGACTAAGGATCCTATACATGTAGTTAGTACCTCATGTATGTTTCTCGGTGTGTGTGGTGGGGCATGTGTGTGCGAGGTTTGTATCTGGACTGTCTATGTTTGTGTATCTCTGGGTTTTCTTCTTATCTCAGCCTGAGAGTCATGGCCTCAAGAGTTCTGGAAAGAGCCAAATTGTACATAAAACTGTGAATAGGACTGATGCACATGGGAATGCGCATCTCTGGCTTCCATCAGATTCTCAGAGGCATGAAGACCACCCCCTTCTCCTCAATAGTTATAAACCACTGGCTTGAAGAGAAATGAGGACAAGGGAAGCCAGAAAAACAGACAGGAACACTGAGAGCCTCTCCCTTGTTTTCATGGTTCTTAATCTGCAAGCCGACAACCTTGGGAAGGTCATTTCAAGGATGCATTTCCAGACATTTCCTAAGCCTTCCAATTTGTTAGACGTTGTACCTGAGTGCAGGTGTCTGGGGGAAGGGTCCACATCTCTTTGGCATATCCAAAAGTGGGGACATGTGAACTTAGAAATACAGGGCCACAGCTGGTTCTTCTCCTGTAACTGGTTCTGCAACCCAACTCTTCCCGGGCAGCCTGACTCCAGCTCCCTCCCTCCCACCCCGCACTCCCCATCCCTGGGGTGGTCCAGTTGGATGCCCTTTGGCTCTTTTGACACCTTTTGGCTGGCTCTGTCTTTCTGTCCCCAGCCATCTGCCTCAGTCTTTTTCCCTGTCTTTACTTCCTGTCAGGCTCTGTTTCTCTGTTTCTCCTCTTTTTTTCTGCTTTCAGTCTTGCTTAACTCTCTGTCTCTGTCTATTTGGATATGATTTTGTCTGCAGTTCTCTCTTATTTTTCATCTCCCTCTACTGTTCCTTTTTCTCTCCTTCAGTGTTTCTCCTTCTCTGCTTAGGCAACTCTTCTTTTCCTCTCTCTGTTTCTCTCCCCCTTCTTCCTCTCTCTCCTCCTCCTCTCCCTCCATCTCCCTCTATTAGGGTACATTCATTCTCTGTCTCTTTCTGCCACTGTCTCTCCTGTCTCTCTCTCCCTCTGTCTCTCTTTGGCTCTCTCTCTCTCTCTCTGTTTCTCACTCACTCTATCCTTCTCTGTCTGTCTCTGTCTTTATTTACCACATCTCTGCTTCTCTCTAAAGTTAGGACAGGACTATTGAACACAGAAATTGACCCTTACCCCACTACCCAACATGCCCCCTAACTCTCACTTAATATGAAGTGAAGGAGGTGGCCATTGCACTAGGCAGAGCCAGGGGCCCTGGGTCTCTGAAGTCACTGGTGTAATTCAAGACTAGGGATTTGATGCTAAAGTAAGGTCCCACTTTTCTCCCAAAGGATGAGGACCCTGGGCATTGGGATTTTTTCTGGGTGGGGCCAAAGAGTAGAGAATGGGGATAGAGACAAGTCAGAGCATGTCAAGACCCTCCCTGCCTCCCCAGTGCCTACAGGACAAATCCAGACTCCCCCCAGTTTTCAAGATCCTGCCCAGCTAAGCAGTTCACCCTTATCCACTTCTGTAATCCACACCCATGTCTTCCTGAGCTCTAGTTTTCCAGATGGACCATGCTGTCTTCACCTTCAGCCTCTGCTCCTGCTCTTCCTGCTGATGGAAGCCTCCAGTGGCTGACTGATGGTCACCCATGATGTCTTAGCTTAGAAGCCAGTGCTTCAGGTAAGCTTTTCCTCACCAACCCACCCAGAGTAGTCAGTCCTTCCTACTTTGTGTTCCCAAAGTCCCCTTTGGAGCACTTATCACAGTTGTGATTAATTATATTAATAATAGTTGCCCCAATGAACACTTACTTTGTGCCCAGCAGTTCTAAGTACATTGCAGGCTGTAATTCATTTAATTAGATACTATTTTGTGACCATATGATTAATGCCCATCTCCCCTGTTGGACTGTAATTTTCCTGGGGCGGGAACTATGTCTTGATGTGACTTGTCTGATGTGCTATCTTCAGTCCCCTCTGAAGCAAGAGATATTTTACACCAATGTGTAAAGAGGTTAAATATAGTCTCCCAAGGTCCAGCTCACTAGGATGTGCCTTGGAGATAAGATCTCACTTCTCAAGCCCCTTCTAAGGCTGTAGTGAAAATGAGATGAATTAATGCAGGGAAAGCAACTGGCACATACTAATTGCTCAATAAACAAAGAACTCTCCTTGATAGTCTCAAGGAGGGGATGGCACTTGCCCTCTGGAATGCAGATCCAGCTTACCTAGGGAGAAGGGCATAAAAGCGTCATTTTTCTTCAGTGCCCCGTTGGCATCCAGAAAATGGTCAGGGTTGAAGGCATTTGGTTTTTCAAAGTAACGGGGGTCATGAAGAGCAGAGCTCAGGATGGGATATACTTCTGTGCCCTGAGGGAGAGTCACAAGATTAAAAGATATTACCATTCTTTCCCCACACCACCTCCAAGAAAGAAAGAAGAAAGAAGGAAAGAAGGAAAGAAAGAAGGAAAGAAGGAAGGAAGGAAGGAAGGAAGGAAGGAAGGAAGGAAGGAAGGAAGGAAAGAAAGAAAGAAAGAAAGAAAGAAAGAAAGAAAGAAAGAAAGAAAGAAAGGAAGGAAGGAAGGAAGGAAGGAAGGAAGGAAGGAAGGAAGGAAGGAAGGAAGGGAGAGAAAAAGAGAAATGAGAGTGATAAAACCAAAAAAAACCAAAAGGTCAAGTTTGGAGATCGAGATCCCAGGATGCCCACACAAAGGAGATGCAGGAGCCCAGTGGGATGATGTACCTTGGGGAGGATGTAGCCTCGGAAGTAAGTGTCTTTGGTGACCATGTGGGGAATGCCAATGGGAATGAGGTCTCCGAATCTCTGAATCTCGTGGATGACTGCGTCAGTGTATGGCATTTTGGCTCGATCCTCAAGGGCTGGTGGGCGGTGTGAGCCAATCACCTGGTCAATCTCCTTGTGGATTCTTTCTGCAGAGGAGTGGGATGAGTGAACCTCATTTAAAGAAGCATTTCAGTAAGGACACTCATTTCTATGGGCCAGTGAACCAGGAAAAAACCTGTAGGAGAGGGTTAGATCATTGCCATCCCCAAGAGTAACCAGCTTGGGGTGGGGGGAGAAAGCTACAAGAACTCTCACCCACTGATGTCTGATGAATGTTACGGATTCTCTCCCAACACGCACAGGTACACACACACACACACACACACGCACACACACACCACAATTTTGCATAGAATTTCAGATTAAAAACTCAAGGCTATGAATCTGTCAAATCTCCTCCTCTAAGATGAGTAGAAAATGAGCTAATATTTATTGTGTGTGTATTACAGATGAGGCATTGAGCTAGGTCCTCAGGAATATTAAAGGAAAACAGATCAATAGATTAACCCAGGAACAACTGGATAAATCAATCAATACATCAATCAGCCAATAACTCAGTGGATTAATTCACGAATGGAAAGGCTGATGAATGGAAGAACATTAATGAATGGATGTATTAGTACTTATCAATCAAAGATTAATTAATGAATCATTAATTAATAAATGGCTCATAGACAAATAAATAAATGAACCTGATTAACCAATAAATCACATGAATGGTTGGATGGCTAAATTTATGATGAAAGAATAAATTTAAAAAATAGGTAAAAAAGGAATAAATAGATGGGTGGATTGAATGGTAGATGAATAAATGAGTGAATTATTAAATAAATAAATAAAAGGATAGATGGATGGGGAACTGAAAGACTGACTGATGGAAGGATTAAGGTATGTAACCTAGTTTTAGAAAAACAGATGGATGCATGAATGAATAAATGAGCCAATGAATCAACGACAAATAGTTCATTCAATGAAGAACTGTTTCAAAGGATCAACAAATGAATCAACCAACCCCAATAAAGAAAGGAAGCACATGTCCTTAGATGAATCGCAGATGAAAGAATCTGGACATATAGGTTAAAGAATGAATGAACAGACTGTTGAATGGGCAGCTGGATGGATGGGTCAGTAGATCTTTAAGTGATGGGAGAAACAGTGGGAAGACAGATTGTCAGATTCTCCATTCTTCCATCCACCAACAAGGCTGGCTTAGTTGGGGGTCATTCAAAACCTGCAGTGCTCTTGGCTTAAGAGGGGAACACTGCCTCTCTCACTCACAGAAGACCCCTAGCTCCATTTCTGCAGCCTCAAAAAGGATCAGAAGACCCCTCCCTTAAGTGGCTGTCCCCAGCCCACTGACCTGTGACATGGGGGTATTTGAGCATGAGCAGGAATCCGTAGCGGATAGTGGTGCTGGTGGTCTCGGTGCCAGCAAAGAAGAGCGACAGAGAATTGTTGATGAGGTTCTCCTCATGGAACTCACTTTTGGGGTTGGACTTCTCCTGGATCCAGAGGAGTGGGGTTCACATCAGGGGAGGCTGGAGCCCTGCCGCTCACACGTCTCTTGGGGTCCCTCCTCCTGTTCTGGGTCTCACCCCATCTGGTCCATTTTCATTCTCCCTATGCTGCGTGTGTCCACCCATGGGGCTCCGTCTCTGTCTTAGTCTCTCTCTGCTCTGTCTTACTCCATTGCAACCCACCTCCTCATCTCTTTGGTGTTTCTGTCTCCCTTCCTCTCCCAGCCTCTTTCTGCCTCTGCAGGTCTTTTCACATGTAGCTGTATTTTGCCCCCTTGTCCTGTATTTCCTGTAACTCTCTCGCTCCTCCCTAGCCTCTCCCTCCTTTCCTCTCCTGCTCTGTTCCCTTCTGACTCCCCCTCCCATCTCCACCCTCTGATCGTCCCTTCCCCTTTTCCTCACTCTTCTACTCCCTTCCCCTCCCTTCTTCTCACCCTACATCTTTTCCTCCCTCCTCCCCCCTCCCACTGCCCTCTCCCAAACCCCACTTTGTCCATGCGGAGCAGGTAGGTGTCGATTAAGTCCCGGGGGGCCCTGGGGTCCAGGGTTTCACGGTGCTTCTGCACATTGCGGCCAATGAAGTCTTTGATTTCCTGCAGGTTATTGTAGATATGCCTGTGTGTGCCAGGAAAGTGCTTCAAGATGCTGGAGTAGAGCTCGAACAGCTGCGGGAAAGAAGGAGCTGTGAGGTCCTCCTAGGGCTGAGCTAGCCCATCACAGGGAGGGGCAGCCCGCCGCCCCCACCCTACCCCTGCCCTAGTACCTCCAAAAGAGATCTCTGTCTCCTTCTGTCTTTGTCTCTCCATCTCTCTCTCTCTCTCTCTCTCTCTCTCTCTCTCTCTCTCTCTCTCTCTCTGTATTGGAGTCCCTCACTCATTGATTTTATGTCTCCTTTGATTTGTTATTCTCACATTTCCTCTTTCTGCATCTTTCTGCCCCATCCTCAAGTCTTTTTGTTGGCCTCTGCCCCGCCTCTCTCTGTCTCTCTCCTTTCCACCTCTCCTTTTCTCCATGTGTTTCCTTCGCATCCTCCCTCTGGGCTTCTACCTCAGCCGGTTCATCTGTTTTGCTCAAACCTCTCTGACCCTTTCCACCTCTCACATCCCCCTTGCTTGGTCAGACACTGATAACATGATGCTTATACAAGACAAAGCTGCTGACTACTTAGGACTAGTTATCTATTTTGCAGCGTATGTCTCTTGCTTTGCCTGATGAGAAGTGTAATACCTAACTTGTCACAAACAATTACAAAAAATGCAGAAAGGTATAGAGTACGATGTAAAATTCCTTCTTAATCTTTCTAGAAATAACCATTGTTAACTGTTTGGGAACTCTTTTCAGACTTCTCTCTCCATGGTTCTCTGTGGGAGGAGAAAATTGAAACCACCTGTTGGGCTTGTAGCAAATACTCAGCCTGGACCCCTTTCCAGATTTTCCAGAGCAGACTTTCCAGTAGGAGGTCATGGGCATTTGTATTTGTGACAATCCTATGTGTGAATCTGACACACAGTCCTGGTTAAGCACAGTAGCCAGGCATACTGTTCTATAGTTTAATTCTTTAACTTAATATACAATAGGGGTATTTCCCGGTTAGTTGAGAAAGAGAAATTTTATTATTTTGTTTTAAAAGAGGAGCATATTACTTTGTAATCTGGGAGACATTTTTCTTAAAAACAGAAAGATGGAAGGGAAATGGGGAAAATGAAGAAATGTGGTTCCTTATTTTCATGTATCCTTGAATTTCTTCAAGTAAGGGACTTTGCCAAAGACAGAGGCGAAGATTCAGAGGAATCAGGGGCAGAAGAGTAGACCAGAAAAGTAGAGAGCCTGAAAGTCTGATTTAGTGTCTCTCTCTCTGATTCTCTGTTTCTGCCTCCTCCATCATTCCCTTTTCTTCCTCTTAGTCTCTCAGTTCCTGTTTCCCCCGTCTCTCCTTCCCTCCAGGTCTCTGTGTCCCTATCTCTCTCTGCTGTCTTTGCCCTTCCTTCAGCTCAAAGCTGCATTTCGGCTCCCCCAAAGCAGATCACCCTCATTCCCCTGCCTGGATGTCCACCCCTTCCCCACCCTCCCTCTCCCGGACCTGACTGGACAAGGAGCTGATGAGTGAAAAGGACTGAAAGATCAAGTCCAGCATCCTCAGGAACTCGGGATCTCTGTAGTCGAAGCGTTCTCCAAAGACGATGGAGCAGATAATGTTGGAGGTGGCGGATTGGAAGAAGAAGGTGGGGTCTCTGAGAGCTCCTAGGGGGAGGAGGCGGGGGTCACAGGACACGGACTCAGATGCCTGGAAGCATTTGACTGCTGCCCCATCTCTGTGTGACTCTCCTCCGCCACTCAGTAATGACAAAGAAAACAAGAATAGTAACAGCTAACAGTCGCTAGCCCATGTGATGTGCCAGGCCCCATTCTAAGCACTTCACATAATATTTAAGTCTCACCTCAAATGTGTTTAGAAGACGCAAAGCAGGCGTTCGATCAACTGTGTGTGCAAATGAAAAAATCTGCTCTCCCTGCCCTTTATCTGTCATCTCCTTTGTCTACCTCAGGAGCTCTCTGGTCTCCAGGGAATCGTTCTGCACTTGTTGGTTGACATCTATTCTTGCCAGGCCTGCCCCAGTTGGAGGGAGGATGGGCTGTGAGCCAAGAACGTCGGGTTGGTGCAGCCTCTCTCCCTGGGTCTCACCCGTCCATCTTCTCTTGTGCCCCTGCAGACCCTTTCCTGAGCCTGTCTGTCTCCAATTTTCTGTGCCTCTTCTCTCTGCCATTGTTTCTTTTTTTTTTCTCTTTTACAGATTCTTTTTTATTAGAGGTTATTATAAGATATTGAATATAGTTCTTTGTTCTATACAGCAGGAACTTGTTTATCTATTCTTAATATGAAAGAGATCATATATATGTGAATAACTGAATCACTGTGCTATACACCAGAAACTAACACAACATTGTAAATCAACAAGACTTCAATAAAAAAGAGAAAAAAATGTAAATGGATTAAATGCTCCACATAAAATCTGCCATTATTTCTTTCTGCCTCTCAGAGTCTCTTCCACTCTTTCCCTCTTTGTCTTGGTTCCTCATCTCTGTCCCTTTCTTCTCTCCATCTGAATCACTCTGTCTCCTCCTTTCTTCTCAGTCCCTCTGTCCCTCTTCCACTGTCGCTCCCTGTGGCTGCCTCCGCCCCTCCCTCCCAGCCTCTACACTAAAGAAAGGACCATGTCCCCTTATGTCACACACACACACACACACACACGTTTATGAGGAATCCAAAATCAACCAGAAGTGCCCATCAATCTTCCCAAGAGCAGAAAATCCCCGCTGACCCCGTGTTCACTACCAGCTCGTCAGCAGTTCACTCAAGGAAGGGAACATTCAGTTTATCATTTTCAAAATATCTGTAGCTTTCCCTTTTCTCTCTTTACTTTCTTTTTATATAAGTCCTGTTTGAGCCTTTAATAGAAGCAATCAACCATGAGTTGGTTTCCCTGAACACAAGTAACAACATGCTAATTAATATCTGAGTTTATGTCTTTGAGTTGTTCTTTTTTCAAATTTTATTGAAGTATAATCAGTTACAATGTGTCAATTTCTGGTGTATAGCATCATGTCCCAGTCATGCATATAAATACATATATTTGGTTTTTATATTCTTTTGCATTAAAGATTATTACAAGGTATTGAATATAGTTCCCTGTGCTATATAGAAGAATTTTTTAAATATATTTTTATATATTGTGGTTAACATTTGCAAATCTCAAGCTTCCAAATTTATCCCTTCCCACAGTAACCATAAGATTTTTTACTATGTCTGTCAGACCCCCACTGCGAGTCTGCTTCTTAAGGCTACACTCCCTGCATCTTTCCTGCTCCCTGCATTTCTCTCCTACCCATCTCTATCCAACTCTCGGCCCCGCTCTCTGTCCCTGCTCCTCAGTCCGATGGTCCCCCCAGCTCTGGCTTTTTCTCTACGTCTCTTTCTCTGCCCACGTGTACTCCTCTTTCCTTCAGTTGCTATGCACCCACAGTTTCATTGTCTTGCTCTCCTGCCCAGGCCCCTGGGGCTCACCCTGGGTGTTCTGCAGCTCCTTCACCAGAAACTGAGCCTCCTCCTGAATCCGCTCCTCCACAGTCCTCTTTCCCATCCCAAAGTCCCTCATGGTGGCCAGAGAGAATCGTCGAAGGGCCTTCCAACGTTCCCCGTTGGCAAAGACCACACCTGGGGGTTGAGGAGAGGCATGGGTTGCAGAAGAAGTTGGAAGGAGACTCCGGGTCCCTCTCAATCCCTCATCCTCCTTCCCAGACTCACCCACCCCCATCCCCATTCCGTCTTTCCTTCCTTATGCCTCTGAGTCCCTTACCATATCCTTGGAATACTGAGTCCACGACGGCGATTTGCGCCCGGCCAGAGAAGGCCTCAGCCTGGTCCACCAGGGCCTCCCGCACGGCATCTGTCCCACATATCACAACGACTGGTCTTGGTCCCAGGTACACCGTGAAGACATCCCCGTATTTTTCTTGCAGCTGCCAAGCATAACCATGGCCAGGGTTGCTTTTTGTCAGTATGCCCCTCCGTGGCCATCCCAGTTTTAAACCATTAAAACACTTCCATATACATTGGTGATTAGCCACTGCCCCAAGACCTTCCACCTCACTGCCTTTCTGCTTCTCAGGACCCAGCAACTAAAGGATTAATCCGTGAACCAGCCCTGTCCACATGATCGGTTGGTGCCTTAAGCAGACCAGATGGTTACATAGCCCTCATATCACCCCTACTCAGGTGATATTAGTTGAGTCTAGTCAGATCTCCCCCTGCATCTCAACTAAAGAATCATCCTTCCTGTGACCCAACTTCAACCTCTGGCTGCCGCCTGACAATTTCCCCAGAGAACTACCCTGAATTACCCACCCACATGGAGAACATGAAGGGAAAGTGATGGCCTTCTGGGAGTGATCATGAAATATGAAAAATCATAATATCCTTTCAGCCATTTGGGAAACTGCTCAGCAGTATTTACTGAAGCTGGACGCAGGTATACTCAGTGACTTGGCAACTTCACTCAGATACACACCCAACAAAAATGTGTGCACGTGTTCACCAAAAGAAAAAACGAGGAGATTCACAGACGTTCAGCAACATAGGTAGAGAATAAATAAATAGTCATGTAGTCATGTCGTGGAATACTATACAGCAATCAAAAAGAACAAACTACCACTAACCCCACAACAGAAATGAAACTAACAGGCATCATGTTGAGTGAAAACAACTCAGACCCAGAAGACTCCATGTGTCATCATTCTATTTATATGAAGTTCAAAAAGATAACAGGAGCCTATGGTGTGAGAATAGTGGGAGGATAGTGACTAGAAAGGGGATGGACATAAGGAGGGTCTCTGGGGACAGAATGTGTTGTTACTTATCTGTATGTCAACTATGTGACTATGCTCATTTGAGAAAATTCACTGAGCTGAGCACTTACGATTTGTGCACTTTTACCCTAAATGTGAAACTTCAATTAGAAGTTGGCTTAAGCGAGGGAAGGGTACAGCTCAAGTGGTAGAGCACATGCTTAGCATGCGTGAGGTCATGGGCTCAATCCCCAGCACCTCCATTTAAATAAATAAATAAACCTCTCTGACTTCTCCTCCCACGCACCCCCTTCGCTCACACAGATCCAGCCTCCCTGTTGTCCCCAAACATGCTGAGCCTGCTCCTGCTTCAGGGCCCTTGCACCGACACCTGTCTCTCCCTGGTACCTTCCACCTGCATCTTTCAGGGTATCTGCTGTCTTCTGTTGCCAGAGGAGAAACCTATCTGATTGGTGCCATCAGCCCTTTTTCTCTCCCTTCCATTGGCAGGCGGACACCCAGGGACTTGGTGGAGGGAGGCAGAGGAATGTGAAATTCTACTCCCCTGGCTCACATCCAGACACTTGTTCGTGCCCACTTGCCTGTTCCAGGGACAGGGCCCGTACACCTCCAACTGAGCAGGGACACCTCTGGCTGTCTGACCACCAAGCACCATGCTTCAGCTCCATGCACCTTCCTCACCCGCCTTCCCACACCCCACCCCTGAGCCTGGAAGGATACCTCATGCCTTCAGGGGAGGGATCCCAGGTACAAAGTCAGGGGGCCACCCTCAGACACCATCCATCTTCATCTCACCTTCAGGAAAGATTTAAGCAGGCCTTTTTTGTCCACCTGCAGAATGTTCCCCAGCAAGGGCAGAGGACGGGGGCCTGGTGGGAGGTGGCCATGGGCCTTTGGGCGGCCTCTGGCCAGGAGAAGCAGGAATCCCACAAGCAGAGCAAGGAGGAGGAGCACGCTGAGGTCCATGGCCCCGGTCTGGTAGACTTCCCCCTCACTGCAGCCTCTGAGCTGAGCCTTTTATTCTGAGCCTGCCTCCCCACCCAGTTGTGTAACTTCATTCCTTCCCTGACATCACCCAGGAATATGCACTTGACAGAGAGGTGCTAGGAGCCCATACTTCCTGCTCTGGCTGCCAGGCGACCTATTCATCCCCTACCTCTGCTGCTCTACCTGGGTGCTGGCAGAGATCCCATGCTAGACACTCCAAGGTCCACGTGTGTGCGTGTGTGTGTGTGTGTGTGTGTGTGTGTGTGTGTATTTTTGTGGCTATAGGAGGGCATGCGCTGTCCCTAGTTTTGGTCGTGTTTGTGTGTGTGTGCTTGCACATGCTGGTCCACGCCTGCTTGCATGCATGTGTGCTTGCACAATTCTTACATGTGAAGGAGTGTTTGCACTGATGTGACTGTGCCCATTTTGTTTCTGCATGTGAGTCTGCACGTGCTGATGTTTGTATTTTTGCACGTGTGCAGACTTCTCTGTATTTATACGGTTTCATACCTGAAGGTTGTATGTGCATTTTCGTGGTGGTGGTGGTAGTGTGTGTTCATGTGTGTGAGGGTGTGTGTGTATGTGAATGTGTGTGTGTGCATCAACCAGTCCCTGTCCTTATAGAACCTGCAGGCTCTTAGCATCTGTCTCTTTTATCCCCCTTCCTCCTTCACCCTCCCTTCTGTGACAGCCACATATAGGGGTGATGGGAGAAACAGAACAAGGCGGGGAGAGACACAGAACCGGTGAGACTCAGAGGCAGAGGCAGCGGGGGTCAGGGCGAGAGAGATTGAGACCTGGCAGGTAGAGCATTTTGGGTCTTCTGGAATTTGGATCGCTCTGACCTGCTTCCTGCTCTGTCTTCATAGCGCAAGACTTTTCTCTGGCCCTCTCCATCTCTCCTGCTATCTCTCCCTGTCTCAGTGTCTCTGTTTCCCCCTTTAGACTCTGAGCTCCAGGAGCACAGAGACTGGGTCCAGTTTGACTTATGTCCACTGGGCTTGCCACTATCTCCAGCATCCCTCTGAGCCTGTCCCCATCCAGCCTCTAGCAAGCTCAGCCCATATTTGCTGAATATGTGAATGACTGGATCTGTGTCCCCCTGCCGTGGCCTGGGCCTGGCTTTCCCTTATAGAAGGGAGGTGGCAGCATCTTGCTTGCAATGTTAGGCTAATCCCTCGCTGGAACCAGGACTCTGACCCCAGCAGTTGAGTATGTTCCTCTGAACAAGACCTCATGATATTTCCAAGGGGTGGAACCTATACTTTCCTGACCTTGGAGAGATGCCAACATAGACTTTCCTGACCCCTGGTCCTGGCTCCTGCTGTGTTGTGTAACCTGGCACTGAACTTGGGTCCTTTTTTGAGGCCCAGAAATCACTGATGGGGGAACATGAAGTGCTTTCCACTTAATCCTCACCCTTTGAGGTAGGTGGTGTTATCACCTACACTCTGTAGCTGAAAGGAGTGAAGCACAGAGAGGTTAAGACCTTGCCCAAGGTCACACAGCAATCTAGAGGTAGAATCAGGCATCAAACACAGACAATCTAGTTCCGGAGCCTGTTATTTCAACCACTTCACTGTGCTGCCTTTCCAAGAAAAATGTGAATAAAATAAAATAAATGCATGTAAAATAGACCATGAAGGCACATTAATTGGTGATCCTGGAGTAAAAACATCAATAAAACAATGAGAAGTGGTAGATCTTATCACTAAAAAAAACCAAAACAAAAACAAAGACATCTCTTTCATGCAGAGATGAGACATTGAGAAACAGAAAGAAAAACAGATAGAAAGGGTGAGAGGCAGAAGAGGATATAAGTTCTGGGGGAAAGGGTTCTATAGATAAATAAGCAAAGGAGAGACTGGGTTAAACAAAGGTAAAGCGGTTTATTTTTCCTGCAGGACTTCTCAGGGCCTTTAGATTGCTAATGTGTGCTGTCAGTAACTCACCAAGAGCGGCTTCGGAATTTACAGCAGCTCCCAGGCCATTTGACTTTCCCTTTCTTTCTTTCTTTCTTCCTTTTTTTTTTTTTTACAGGACCCATCACCATCTCCCAGGTCAAGGTGGAGGGAGCACACTCCAGGAAGTGTTCACATGTCAGAATTAAGCACTAATTTTTAGAGTCAGACAGACTGAGTCTCAAACCTCAGCTTCATCATTTATCTGTCATGCCCAACACTTGGGCAAGTGTCTGCTCCTCTTTGAGCCTCAGGTTTCCTCATTGGGAAAATGTGGGTACCTACCCTACAGGGTGGTTGTGAGAATGGAACTGAGACCCAGTACGCAGGCAGCTTGGTACACAGTAAGTGCTCAGTGAATACATCGCTGAGAGACAGAGACTCAGAGACCGAGGCTGAGGGAGGCAGAGGGACAGACAGACCCAGAAAGAGAGTGAGAAACTCAAGACAAGGTGATAGTGTGGCCATGAAGGACACAGTAAGCATTCACTTATTCATTCAACAAACATTTATTGGTTACCTACATTTATTGGGCCCTATTCTAGGCACTGGAGATGCAGCAGTGAACAAAACAGGTAAATACCCTGGCTTTCACAGAGCTAACATTCTGTAGGAGGGACAGATGATAAGGAAACAGCGAAAACACAGTAGTTCACAGAGCGACAGTTAATATTCAGGCATCAAGTCCCAGGTTTCCCTTCCTGGTTGTTGTTCTGCCAGCGTTCACTTTGATTGATCAGTGTCTACGTGTACAGAGTGCAAGGTAGTTTGATCATCATCCTTGGAGTGTGGCAAGTGGAGCAGGGTTAGGAGGCACAAAGAAGGAAACTGTGATACTGGAGGCTTTAAGAGGACAGGCGTGGCGAAGAGATAACGAAAGATGGCAAGAAAACATGGAAGCCCAGAGACTGAAGAACAGAGAGACAGACATAGACACATGGGGAAATGAAGGCACACTGAGAGACAGGAAAGGACTGAGGGAGCTGGTGAGGGCCTGAGGGAGCTTGTGAGAGGCCGAAGGAGCTAGTAAGGGGGATGAAGGAAAAGTCAGGAGCCACCTAAGCCAGGCTGAAAGGCTGAAGGAAAAGCGGGGACAAGGATCACAGGGTGAAGGATCAAAACTACGCCCTGCCAGGCCTCTGGCATCTCCTCCCCAGACTGTGGGAGCCTGCACTGATCACTTCCTCCATTTCCCTGCCTGGGCCAGGTCCTCAGCATCCAGTCCCCAGGGCCCTGCCAGTGACTCTGCCATCTTTCCTCTTTCTTCTCCTCCTTGTGGGCCTGCCCCTCTGGAGCCAGGTCCGGGCCTCCCAAGCTGGCCTGCCCCCAGGCCTGCCATCCCTCCTGGGACTGGGCAACCTCCTGCAGGGTCTGCTCAGGATCAGCAAGCAGGGAGGGAGCAAAGTGTGCGGGAGCCTAGCTTCCCCCTGCGTCCCCCGCCCTCTCCTGGCTGCAGACCGTGGTGGGCTTGGGCAGGGGCAGGATGAGGTCTGAGAGAGGGGAGGGCATGGGGAGAGTTCCTCATCAGCAACATGGAGACACCCAGAGTCAGGGAGACAGCAAGAGATGGAGACAGACAAAGAGAGGAAAGGGGAGGGAAAGAGACACAGAGACAGACTCTGAGAATCCCTGAGAGAAATGCAGAGACAGGGCACAGAGAGAGATTATGACAGAGAGAAGGAGACAGAGACTCAGGGAGAGAAAGAACATAAAGCAAGAGAGGGAGGCAGAGAGCCCTCGAGACAGGAGCAGGGGGGAGGGCATAGCTCAAGTGGAAGAGTGCATGCTTAGCACATGTGAGGTCTTGGGTTCAATATCCAGCTTATTTATTATTTAATTTATGTATTAAGAATAAATAAATATATAAACCTAATTACTTCCCCAATCAGAAAAAAAAAGAGAAACTTATTAAAACAAACAAACAAACAAAAAAACAAGACAGGAATAGAGAGTCACAGAAAGACAGGGACACACACGGAGACCGAGGCCAAGGGGGACAGAAATACAGAGGTGAGGAGAGCAAAAGGCCGAGGCCCAAGGAAGCCGGCCCCGAGAGAAAAGGCCAGTCGGAAAGAGCAACAGGTTGGGAGATACGGAGAAATGACACAGAGACGCTCAGGATCAGAGACACAGAGGCACAGAGATGCCTGGAGAGACCCAGAAACAGTGCCATGGAGACACAGGGGCAGCCCCAGCGACAACCAGAGATGGACAGATGGACGCGTGGCGGCTGGCAGGGCTCACGGCCACCGGCCCGGTCCCCACCGCCGGGGCCGCGCTGGGGTCGCGGGCGCGGGCGCGGGCGCGGGCGCGCTGTGCGGCTCCCAGGCGGTGCGCGGGGCTGCGGGGAGGCCGGGCCGCGAGCCGCTCGGAGGGCGCTGGGCTCTGGGTCAGTTCACCCCAGCAAGGCCCTTGGAGGAAGTGTCTTGGCTAGTGGGTAAGCGCCTGAAGGCTGCTGCCAGAGGACCCAGGTTCGAATCTTGGTTCCAGTGCTGTCTGTATGACTGCTTGTGGGTTTTTTAGCCTCAGTGCCTCTTTTTTCTCACCTATAAAACGAGAATAATGTCCACTTCCCATCCCCAGGGATGCTGTGAGAATTCAGTCAGGTGACAGATCTAAAGCACTTAGACCCAGGCACATAATACTTAATAAACGTTGTTTTTCTGCTAAAGCCAATTCCTACGACAGGTTTGCTACTAGTCCTCTTCTGCCCATTTACACGTGACAATGCGCTGTTGTCTCACAATAATGTTTTTAGCTGCATAGGATTAAAAGCATTAAAGAAGCCAGGCACACAAAGTCATATATTGCATATGATTACTTTTCTATGAAATATCCAGAATAGGCAAATTCATGAACAGAGAAAGCAGATTAGGGGTTGCCGGGGACTGAGGGAAGAGAGAATGGGGAGTGGCTGCCCAGTGTACACAGGGCTTTCCTTTGAGGTGATGAGAAAGTTCTGGAACTACATAGTGATGTGGTTGTACATCATGCATGTACTTCATGCCACTGAATTGTACACTTTAAAGTAGTCAAACGGTAAATCTTATGTGTGTTTTACCACAATAAACATTTTTTAATTTATAAATTCCCACAAAAGTCAATTTTATTAAAATAGTTACCAGATTGTTAAAAAAAAAAATAAACCAAATTTGGGGGGAGGGTATAGCTCAGTGGTAGAGTGCGTGCTTAGCATGCACGAGGTCCTGAGCTTAACCCCCAGTACCATCATTAAATAAATAAATAAACCAAATTACCCCCCACCAAAAAAGTGAAAAAGGATCTTATAAAAATTTTTAAAATTTGTACTGTATTATGTTCTTCTCATGAACATGTTAAATAAAAAAGACCTAGAGGCAAGTCTGTAAGCACCGTAATTTTAGAGTGGTGATGAGTCTGAATGAAGTTTCCAAGACTGAAGCTGTAATGTGCTATGAAAATACCTGTGGTTTCCACTGGTGATTAAGCCATCGCTGTTGACACGACTTTCCCTGTGATCTGCCTTCATAACCAAAGGAAAGGCTAAATTTCAGAAGGAGGTCAGTGGAAAAGATACAATTTTGTTTCCCATCTAAGTTCATGTGCCCCCTGAATTCTAGTGGGGCCTGGACCCTTGTTAAAGAATTCCTGGTCTAGAGGCTTCATACCTGGGTCCTGGAGTCCTGTAACCCTGGATTTAAAAGTTATTTCTGCCATGTGTAAGTTTCTACAAGTGGTGTCCTCCCTCAGCCTCTGCTTTTTCATCTATAAAATAGCGATTTATAAAATTTTTTGCAAATCATCATAAGCATTAAACAAGAACGAGGATAGTGAATGAATCACCCAGATCACCCAGGAGGGCAGGAGCCAGGACCTGGGGTCAGGAAAGTCCATTTTGGCATCTCTCCAAGGTCAAGAAATTGCAGGTTCCACCCATTCAGTGAAATGCGCCACAAAATGAACAACAATAAATAAAGGTCAGGAGGCAGAAAAAATTTAAGATATAGAAATTCCAGTTCCTATGGGGTATGGACCAAATCTGTTTGGTGTTTTCAGCGCCCAGTTCGGTGTTTGACTCACAGGAGGGGCTCAGAAGATGATCGCGGCATGAATGACTGTATTATGGGTTTCAGCTGTGTTAGCCAAAAATTGATATATTGAAGTCCTAACCCCCAGTATCTCAGAATATGACCTCTTATAAAAACCCTTATGGTGGCATTGGGCCCATCCAGATAATCCAGAATAATCTCCCCAATTTAAGATCCTTAACATCATCACATCTGTAAAGTTCCCTACATCATGAAAGGCAACATATTCCCAGGTTTTGAAGATTAGGATATGGAGATCTTTGGGTGGGGAAGGGCATTATGACAGCTACCACACGTGACCTTCCTCTTGTTGCAAACTGAGTCTATGGGAAGCAACTCTGAAATGACATTAGTGCATATGACCTCTATTAGGTCTGGGGGGTTGGCACCTGGGGGAGAGAAGGAAGGGGAGCGGGACTGGGGAGAGGGAGAAGTCAAACCATGATGCAGTCTCTGGGGACATCTCCCGGACACTCCACCAGGCATTCTGGAGGTGCAGTGACCCTTCAGCGCTGTCCCCGTTTGGGCAAGATGTCTGACCCCTGCACGGAGCAGCCAAGAGAGGGGCTGGCTGGGAAGGGGCTGACAGCTGAGGGCAGCCCAGCAGCAAGCGATTTAAGTCCTCTATTCCTAAGGACGGATCTGGGCAGTGCGTCACGGCGTCCGCTTCAGGATTTACCAGAACTCTCAAAGTGAGGCCAATTCCCTAAATACACATTTCTTCAGTATAAGTAGAATTGGCTAATACATCTTTGAAATGCTTGCTCAAAAGTAGGTAGACGCCCAGGGCGACAACTTTCTCTTTCCCACCCTCTTCTGAATGGAGCAGAACTCATACAGCAAGAGACTGAGTGTGTGGTGGTGTTACGGAAATGACAGGCCAGCCAAGAAACAAGCACGACTCAGAGCATTGGAGTACTCAGGTTGATTATGCCGGTGGGCTCAGAGGGGCTTTTGCTCCAAAGCTCTGAACACCTCCAAGATGTGTGCATGGGGTTTTATATGGTTAATGACAAGCTTGGGGTATTTGGCCAATAGGCATGGAACAGCTTTAGCAGCATCATTATTACAAAAGTAGAGGCAGGAAGGCAGCAAGCCAACATTTCAAGGCCAGACATGTCTCTTTGAAAATCCAGCTGGCTAGCAAAGAAAACATGAACAGGGAATCAGCAAACTGACACTTATTAACTTAGATTTACAAGTTACCCCAGCAGAACTCAAATCAGTAAACTGACACTTGTTACACTTAGATTTGTGAGTTAGCTTGTTAGCCCAGCCCGGCTTTTCCTTCACATTACCCCCTCTTCACAACCCTTGTTGGAGTAAGCATCATCATTTACCTGTTGCAGGGGCTTATAATTGGAGGCTAACATCTGGAGTTTTATAGCCTCTGTTTGCTCACAGACAAAGTGGGTCAAGAAGTTTAGGATACAGGGCCCAAATAGCAGACTGCAAAAATCAGGAGCAAGGGATTTATGAACGGTGCCAGCCGGGAGGTCCAGGCCCAGGGGCCTGTCCATGGGCTTTTGTTTAAAATATGTTTTTTTTTTTTTTTCACTCGGTCTTATAACTCTTGAACCATCCCTCTGACAATTCCTGGTTGATTGGCATAAAAACAGCACTCTTTGTTTAGGAAGAGGCACAGTCCCCCCTCTCTGGCCATGAGCAGGTCCAGGCCCCTCCTGTTTTGTAAGATCATGCCAGCCAGAGAGTCAATCTGGCTTTGCAGAGCTTCCAGGGTTTTTGTTACTCATTGGTGATCCTGGCTGAACTCACCTGTAAGCTGGTAATAGTAATAAGAGGATGAGGCTATGCCACCAATTTCTGTGCCCACCCCTGCTGCCATTCTGAGCCCCGCTAGCAAGGGGAGTGAGGGCATTAGCATCAGTAACATCAGCCTTATGATTATCTTAGACATGATGCTGCAGTGATGGCACTAGTTATAACAAGGTATATAATAGCTATCAGGATCCTATGGCCTATATTCCAGTCAGGAGGGGCGGTGCTGGCCAGCCCCACTGCTAATACGCAGGCTAGTATAGCAAACAGGGAAAGAGGCTAGGGAGCACAAGAGGAATACATTTAACAGTTTTGTTGAACTTTCCTCAAGCTTCGGCCGTGCGTTGACTAGACAGCTTCTGGGTGTGGCTAGAGCAGGGCTCGTCAATCTTTTTCTGGTCCTTTTGATCTTGATCTTGAGTGGGTCTCCTGGGACACTCTCAGTTCTTTAGGGACCCTTTGCTGAGGTGGAGTCGCTCTCTTAACCCTGGAGTGGTGGATCCAAGGGTGGATCCCTGCAACTTTAATAGCTTTTCTGAGCTTTGAGGCCGGTATGCTGTGTGTAGGTGCCAGCGGATGCTCAGTGTCTTTGCCACTTGCTGTACAATCTCTGCCATGAAGGTGGGTCCACTGTCAGATGCAATGGAGGTGGGCATTTCAAACCGAGGGATGACATCCCTGAGGAGAGCCTTTGTTACCTCCCTTGCTTTCTCCGTCCTGGTGGGGTAGGCTTCTACCCACCCTGTGAAGGTGCAGACAAAAACCAGCAGGTACTTATATCCCTTACTGAGCCCAAGTTCAGTAAAGTCCACTTCTAAATCTTTGAAGGGAGCCAATCCACATCGTTGTACTCCCTTTGGCCCGGTGGGCCATTGTTTTGAGCACAGAGCAAGCAGCGTTGGGAAACTGATGCACACAGAGTAGGGAGATGAGAAATCAGGAAATATCGCTTTAGGAGGGCCTCCAAAGCAGATTTTCCCATATAGGTGGCTTCATGTTGTTGTTGGACTATGCGATAAGCTAGTCGTTCCGGGATGAAAACCCTTTCATCTGTCATGATCCACTATCCGTCCTTTTTTTCTTCCCTTGTTCAGCCTGTGCCCACTTGTTTTCATCGTGGCTATACTCTGGGGCAGTGGGGAGCTCTGGTGTTGCCATAATTTTAATTACTGGGTGTTCCTGGGTGGCTGCCTCTCTTGTCTTTTGATCAGCCAGCCTGTTCCCCTGGCTCACAGGGTCATTTTCTTTTTGGTGTCCCTTACAATGAATAATGGCCACTTTTTTTGGATCCCATACTGCCTCCAGTAACTGTAAAATTTGGGGGGGGGGTTTGATTTCCTTTTCCCCAGCAGTCAAAAGTCCTCTCTCCTTGTAGATGGCTCCACGTACATGCAAGTTTGCAAATGCATATTTGGAATCAGTGTATATATTCACTCATTTTCCTTTCCCTTCCCTTAGTGCCTGGACCAGTGCCCAAATCTCTGCTCACTGAGCAGACCATCCTGGGGGAAGGGACTCCGCCTTTATTACCTCTCGGGTTGTTGTTACAGTGTAACCTGCTCGCCGGTGTCCATCCTGCACGTAACTGCAGCCGTTTGTGAAAAGTTCCAGGTCTGGGTTTTGTAGGGGCTCGTTGGTTAGATCAGGCCTATTGGCGTAAACTTTTTTTTTTCTTTTTTTTACAGTCGTGGTCAGGCTGCCCTTCCCTCTCAGGAAAATATGTGGTTGGGTTTAAGGTTCACACAGTCTCTAGACCGACTCTTGGATTTTTACATAGAAGCCCCTGGTAGTGGGTCATCCTTGTGTTAGTTATTTATTTGTAACCTGGACCGTTTATCAGGTCCACCACAGAATGGGGCACTTTTACATTTAAAGTCTGTCCCAGTGTGAATTTGTCTGCCTCGTTGACCAAGGGGCTGTGGCAGTGAGGGCCTGTAGACAGGGTGGCCATCCTGATGACACAGGGTCCAGTCTTCTAGACAAATAGTCCATAGCGCGCTGCCATGGCCCCACATTTTGAGCCAGGACTCCGAGAGAATGTCCCAGTCTGGTCTGGTGTCAGGGGCCCGTGTCATGGCCCACCCCTCAACATCCAGTGTGTCCCTGGGGGCTCGGCCCTGCAGCCATTTTCGTGCTTCAGTGAGAATGTGTCTCTTTTCCTCCGTATTGAAAAGAGTCAGAAGCAGCTGGCGAACATCTTCCCAGGTGGGCCGGTGAGAATGAAAGACAGACTCTACGAGGTCAATCAGAGCCTGCGGTTAGACGGCCTGATTACAGTCGTCACACACCACCAACTAGAAATCATTATGGGCTGGACAGAGACCACATATTGACATGTCTTCGCGACAGAGCCCCATGACTGTCCCAGCATCGCTTCGGGACTGGGCAGGTGCCGGCGCTCCCCGACACTTGCCATGCAGGCAGCGGCGGTCGAGGTGGAGGCGGTGCCGGGGCTGCGGGGGCTGCTGCTGCTGTTGCTGGGCGGCTGTGGCCGCTGCTCTGTCTGCCGCCGCTCGGCATGGCTCCCTTGACATCTTCCATGGCCCGCTCTGACACTTTTCACTCCTTTTCTTTGGAGGGCAGGCCAAAAATCCTATTGTGGAAGCTCTTCTTCCTAATTTTGTTTAGACCATAATGTGATTGAAATGCCTGCAATTTTTCAGAGTAGGAAGGAATATGATGGCACCAATTGGGAAGGGCTGTAGTGCTAAAGGGTTGGTAGCAGAGTACGGGGTATCTGGGCTGAACAGTCCTGTCCTCCCCAACTTGCTGTGGCCCTTGTGTCTCCCGCAGCGGTATTTGGAGGGCCGGTGGTGCTGGCCTCCCAGCTTGTGCTGACCGGAGTCTCCTTCCTACCGGCTCAGGCTGGGGGCTGGGCTCTGCCTCTGGGTCCTCAGGTTGGGGAGGTGTTGGTGCCCCGGGGGCGTACGGAGGGGGTAGGCACATTTTGTTCTCTGTGTCTCCCTGGAAAATAGGCTTTTTTTTAATCTGTCCTTTTTGGCCTGGACCGGCTGAGCTGCTCATATCTTGCATTGTCCAGGTCCATTTGAGCAGAACCGATTCCATGGGGGTAGATTTGGGGCAATATTTAGCCAGGAGTTAATGTAAGGGAATTGATCTGGGTGGCCTGCGGCTCCGGTGATTATTCAATAGATTGCTCGCACTGTTGTTCAATCCAAAGTTTTTCCTGAGGGCCACCCGACTCCAAAGGGTGGCCATTTAAGTTTATACAAAGTATGAAGCCTGCCAGAGCTCATTTAAACTCCATAGTTTTCTGAGAACTCCTTTTTGAAATTTTCAATCATGCAGTCCAGAACTGTTAGCTTTGATTTAGAGGCTCTCATTACTATTAGTTGACAGATTTTATGGCCTAGAGGTGTGGGTCTGCTCCTGGCACCGAGGACTGTGACTCCAGTATTTCTGTTGTTTTTTGTTTTTTGTTTTTTCCACTCCTCAAAACAGTGGTTTTGTTTTGGTTTGGTTTTTGCTTTTTTAAACTCTGCTGCCTGGCTGGGCCTAATATCTATCTGCTTGGCTGGAAGAGCTGCCAGTGAGTTAGGGTTTCACAATAGGCACTTGTCCCAGAGGGTCCCCTGGGCCTGGATGAGCTCTAGGGGGTCCCTGCACAAAGCCTTCTCTATAGCCTAAATTGACAAAATATGAGGCTGGGATAGCCGGCCGGTGGCAGAATAAATGAACCAAAAGGGGACCTCAAAAGAGAGTTCCAGCCAGTCCTGGGGTAGCTCCCTGTGGCTCAGGTCTTGCCGGCTTTATTTTAGACAGAGGGGCATTATTGAGGCTGGTTTATTAATCACGACTGGATATTCCAGGGGACTGGTGACAAAGTCGTGTCTGAAACATTTTAAAGTAGCCTCGTTTTAGTCCCCAAAGGCACAGGGGTCGTTTACTTGTACGCTGTTTTATGTCCCTTTCCCTCCCAGTGTAGCCACCCTGTGCCTGTGTTGCAGACAAGACAAGGGAGGGTTTTCGCTCCGTCCGCCTGGCCGCTCCCCTCGCGGGGACGAAGGTGCCTCTTAGCTTTGGCGGGTCAGTATAAGCTGCTGACTCACATCGGGACCCTGAGGGACCGATACCTCTCTGAGCCATTTAAGGTCACCATGGAACCGCAGGTTGGGACACATTCGAACTCCGTAGCGGAATGCTGTGGAGCTACAAACCCGAGCCTGATCTCATGCTTCACAGGACGCACATTCACTTACACACACAGAGGTTAACAACAGTCCTCCCACCAATCCCAATATCCTGTTTCCTGTAGGAGGGGATCTGCCTCCTCTTCTGTCCACTGGGACAGGACCTGATTCCTCCCGGGGGTTCCTACCTTGTCTGGATGGCCACCGGGTGAGTCTGTCCGTCCCTCCACGGAGTCTGGCTCTGGTTGTAGCCCAGCCACACGGGGGCCCGAGTCACCATCACGAAAGAACCCGGAATACCGTCGGGCGGCGCCACATCATTCGCTGTCCCCCAATCGGCCGGAGCCACCAGTCCAGCGGCTCAAGGGGCTGTTGTAGTTGAACCTCGCTAGGGCCTCCAGAAATGTTACGGAAATGACAGGCCAGCCAAGAAACAAGCACGACTCAGAGCATTGGAGTACTCAGATTGATTACGCCGGCAGGCTCAGAGGGGCTTCTGCTCCGAAGCTTTGAGCACCTCCAAGACGTGTGCATGGGGTTTTATATGGTTAATGACACGCTTGGGGTATTTGGCCAATAGGCATGGAACAGCTTTAGCAGCATCATTATTACAAAAGTAGAGGCAGGGAGGCAGCAAACCAACATTTCAAGGCCAGACATGTCTCTTTGAAAATCCAGCTGGCTAGCAAAGAAAACATGAACAGGGAATCAGCAAACTGACACTTATTAACTTACATTTATGAATTACCCCAGCAGAACTCAAATCAGTAAACTGACACTTGTTACACTTAGATTTGTGAGTTAGCTTGTTAGTCCAGCCCGGGTTTTCCTTCACAGCGGGGCCAGAGAGACGGCCCTGCCTGGGGGACAGAGCCCAGACGCCATACACAGATGCTGTCCTCCGTGAGATCCTGAGGTTTGCAGACATCCTACCTTTGGAGGTGCCCCATGCTGTCACCCAGAACACCCAGTTCCGGGGATCCCACATCCCCAGGGTACAGACTGAGTATGGGTACAGACACTTGGGTTCAGCTGGTGTTTCTGGTCTGCTAGATAGAGAGGCAAGACTGGGCCTCGCAGTATCAGGTTCCTGAGTCCTTTCATAGCCTGATTCCCACCCCACCTCCCTCAACCCAAGCAAGTCTGGGATTGCCAGCTCCCTGATGGAACACCAAAGCACAACAGTTGAGAACTAGGACTCTGGAGTCATCTAGAATCCCTGCACCTCCTCTTCCCAGCTGTGCAACTCTGGGCAAGTGACTCAACATCTCTGAGCCTTGGTCTCTTCTTCTATACAATGGGTATAATAAACATACCTCTGCTGTGTGGTTGTGAGGATCCAGTGGGTTTATGGTATATAGTAAATTCTGAAAAATGTTACTGTTCTGATTATTTTTACAACCAGATGTCTGATTATTCTTGTTCTGATTATTTTTACACGAAAGCCAGAGTGGTCTTATAAAACCTGTTAGGTCATGTCCTTCCACTGCTCAAAACTCTTCCATGGCTCCCATCTCACTCTAAGTAAAAATCAAGGGACCCTGCCTGATCTGCTCTCCAATTTCCCACTTGATGTTCATCTCCTACACTCTCTTCCTAGCTCACTCCAACCCACTTGACCCCCTCAGTGTCCTTACATATTCCAGGGCTTCTTTCATTCTCAGGGCCTTTGCGCTGCTGTTCCCCAGCTTGGAAAGCCCTTTACTCAGAGATGCTCACAGCTCACTCTCTCCTCTCCTTCAGAACTTACTCAGAAGTCACCTTCTCCAGGAAGCTTTCCCTGGCCCCCCAGTGAACAGTTGCACAGTGTATAGGGAAGGGTCTGCCTGGTCTGTCAGAGGGATGGCATGGGTGGAGATGTCACCATGAAGGGGAGATGGGGCTCCTAGGGAACCATGTCTGGGGAGAGAAGTCCCAGGTCTATGCCTACCATCGTGATCACAGAGGATCTTAAGTCGGTTTCCTAGAAACAGACTGTGAGATGGCAGTGTGCACACAGGAGGTTCACAGGGGAAGCCTCTAGGGAGTGACACCTGCGGGGAAGCTGGGGCAGCAAGATGGGGCAGCAGGTGGCAGTGGACGGTGACACAGCTACACAGAAGACCCAGCCAGTCCCACAGGGAACTCTGGGACTATGCTGCCCCCCAGAGCTGTCCCAAACCGGAGCAAAGAGCTGGCTTCATACTCCAGCATCAACCAGTGGTTGGATGTGGCTTTCCTCAGGGAGGAGCTCTGACTGAGGCCAAGAACCTCCCTTTGGCCAAAGGCAATTCGTGGAAAGCGATCAGGTCTGAGCTGTTAGCCGCAGACACACTCAGTAGCTAAGAGTGAATGTCTCAGTCAGCCAAGGAAGTCTGGGCGGCCACCATCTTGTCCACTACACAGGGCAGGACACCAGTGGAGGTCCAACTTTGTCTCAGTATTTGGTAGCATGAGATGAACTAACAATCAGCAAATAAAGCCTGCCTTCTCCTCCTTCTCTGACAAAGAGACCTTCCCAATGAACTGGAAAGCAAGGCTTGACCTGGATACTCTCAGACTTTCTCAAAGGAATGCAACAGTTCAAGGAGGGCTGGCACTGGCCCAAGGTACCTGGCCCACGTCCCTTTCCTTCCCACTTCCGGGTCCATCCTGAACCCCAGCCCACATGTGCCAAGCTCCATCCATGCCCATATCCAGCCACTCCACCACCAGCTGAGACCAGAAGGAAGAGGGCAGGGCCTCACGGCTGCCTCTGTCGCTCCCTCCTCTTTGGAGTGTGTGACTACTTTTACTTTAAACTGAGCACCTTACCCCAACACCTTGTGGCCTTTCTCTTGTCTTCTGAAACAGCCTGCACTCTGTCTATGGAGTATGTATCTCTGAATAAATCCACCTTTACTCAACTGTGGCTCGCTCTTGAATTCTTTCCTGCACAAAGCCAAGGACCCACACTGGATAGAGTCATGTCCCGGGGACTCAACCAAGACCTAGGACCCTCCTCTGGCCCCACATTTTTTCTCTATCAGGGGTGTGCACACAGCAAGGATGCAGGTTGTCCTTGGAGGATGGGCCTAGGGAAGTGGACTCCTGGGCTCTGGATGTGGACTTGAAGCCATTGCACAGAGAATTCTGCAGTCCCAGGTGTGCAAAGGGACCTTCAGAGCAGAGTCATGAACACCAAGAAACCAGGGACCCTCAGCCCACAGGCCACTCCCCCCATTTTACAGGCAGGGCTGGAGGAGGGTCAGAGGGCCTAAATCTGTTTCTTTCTCTCTTTTTTCCTCCTTTTAAAAAAATTGTAGTAAAATATACACAACATAAAATTTACCCTTTTAACCATTGTTACGTGTAGAGTTCACTGGCATTAAGCACATTCACATTTTGTGCAAGCATCACCACCACGCGTCTCCCACACTCCATGTCTTGCAAATCTGAATCTCTGTCCCCATTAAACAATTCTCTATTCCCCTCCCCCAGCCCCTGGCAACAACTCTTCTAGCTTCTGTCTCTATGAATCTGGCCACTCGAGGAAACTCATATAAGTGGGATCATAGAGTATTCATCCTTTTGTGACTGATGTATTTCACTTAGCATAATGTCCTCAAGGTTCATCCATGGTGTAGCACATCTCAGACTGTCTTCCCTTTTTAAGGCTGAATCATATTCCCTTGTACAGATATAGCACATTTCATGCATCCATTCATCTGCTGATGGGCTCTTGAGGTGTTTCTACCTTTTGGCTGTTATGAATAACGCCATTATGAACATGGCCATACAATTCTCTCTTCAAGTCCCTGCTTTCAAATCTTTTGGGTACATACCCAGGTCTGGATCTGTTTCTGAGAAGTCCTTTCAGACACTCTCTCCAGGCCTGAGTTGCAGCAGAAATATTGAGCTTCAAGCACCTCCAAAATCATCCCCAAATCTCACCAAATCTCAGTGAGCCCACAATGCACAGGCCTTGGTGAGGGGTGCCAGGAAGGAGAGAAGTTTGCCAGGGGAGTGCCCAGATCTTGGTCCTCAGCAGCCTGAAAGTTCCCGAATGTCCTTAGTGTTGGCTGGATGTTTGCTTGAATGAATAGCAAAAGTGACCTTAGGTGGAGAGGTTAAGAAATCTATGACTTGCTCAAAAGCAGTCAAAATCGCTAAAGATGATCTAAAATATGTGAAAGTTCTCACAACGGGCTGAAATCTGCTTTTGTGGTTAGAAGTGATGTGAATAATACCAGAGGGGCCACTAGCCCCTTCTGATGCACATTTGGGAAAATAAAAAAGGAACCTTCTCCAGGCAAGTGGCCTGTGGAATGCATGGTATGAAGAAAAAGGGCCCATCTGGGATTTTCATCCTGCTGTGCAAGGCACAACCTTTGTGACCTCATGTGGCAGCCCTGAGTAATAATAATCACTTGTTATGTGCCAAGTGATTCTCAATATAGCACGGAATCCTCTGAATAGATACTATTCTTGTGCCCATTTTGCAGATGGAGACACTGAGGTTCAAAGAGAAGTCACTTGCCCAGTCATGCAGCTGGGGAGTGACAGAGCTGGGGATTGAGCCCAGGTTCACAGACCCCAGAGACCATAGTCTCCCCACCCTGTTGCTCCCCAGGGCCGAGGAGACCAGGAAGCTTTGGACCAGAAGCACATCTCTGGGTGCTTTCCTGGATGAGCAGCTGTGAAATTCTGGGCAGACTCCTTCCACAAGGCACCATGGTGTTCCTGCTGCTCCACTCTGTCCTCCACAACCCTGACCAATTCCAAGATTCATCCTCCTTCCAGCTCGAGAGTTTCCTGGATGCCAGTGGAGCTTTTCAGAGGAGCCTCTCTGAAAAATCTGCCCCTCTCTGCAGGTCAGTGTCCAAGCCTATGTCTAGGCTGGGCCAGCTGTGTGGCTCCAGGGAGGATGCCTTCCCTCTGTGCACCTCCTCCTATAAAATAAGCAAGTAGTTTTCTGATTGCTGATTTGCAAGACATGGCACAGGCCAGGCTCAAGTGAAGAGTGTGGATGGGGAGCACAGATAACCTCAAGCACAGTTAATCCTGAGGTCAATCCTCACCCAGGAGCTGTAGAGGGAGCCAGGCTTGTAAAAGAAAAAAAAAAAACACCCCAAGAAAGGTATTTTTAAAATGTCCGTTTGCTTAAAAAAAAAAAAGTTTTTAATTAAGCATAATCCTCCAAATTCTAAACAGCACGTTCAATCATTCAAAATACTAAATACTTTTTAAATGATCACTTTTGTTGTAGTTACCTAAAAGACAGATAGCTATGCAAGTACTGGCTAAGATTTCTATTTAAAATAGTCTTTAATTACACATACAATGCAAACACTTGGTAAAAAATAAGTCAAGCAGAACAAGAGTATGTGAAATGAAAGTAACATCTTCCTTCTCGATCCTGTTTCTAGATTGTCAGTTCTAAACCTAGCCATAAGCACATTAATGGTTCCTTGGGTATCCTTCAAAACTTGTTTAAGCAAATGCAAGCATAAATATGAATATATGTATACGTTTTACAAAAGTAGGTCATCCTAGCCTCCCATTGTGGGCTTCTTTTTTTTAACCATCCATGTTGGATATTGTACCATCAAAGCATGCAGTGTTCTAACTCATGCTTCTTAATGGCTGCATAGCTTTCCATTGCTAATGCCCCATCATGTATCACTGATTCCCATACTGATGGGCATTGCACTGTTTCCAGTTTTTCACTTTGCTCCAGTGTACATTGCTCTGCGTGGGTGTTGGGCCTCCTCTGGGAGTACTGCTGAAGGAGCAATCTCTAGGATTAAACTCCTGGGTCACATGCATTCATTTAAGAAGCTGCTGCCTTCACTTTGCTATATACCTGGAACTAACACAATATTGTAAATCAACTATAGTTCATAAAAAAAGAAAAGGAAAGAAGAAGAAGCAACTGCCTGATTTTATGAGCTGCTACTGAAAGACAGAAGAACGCAGACCCAAGGATATCTAAAATCTAAAGCAGGGCTGATCCACGGCATTCCCATCTGACTATTCAGCGTATTTGAAACATGGGTAATTTCGGGGTCTGTGAAAGCCACAGCACTTCAGACATGGTCACTGTGGGAAGACACGGAAAGGCCTCAGTCTATCTCTTCCTCAAACTGAGGGGCAGCTTCCCTTCTCAGATGGAGCTGTCCACACTCTCTATGACCACCTGGGAGGTACCTGCCTTCACAGGTGGACAAGAGTATGTGGCATCTCGGCTTACAGGAGAATGAGGGTTTCGTGTTCAAGGAGGAAATCAGGAAAGATTTTGCTAAAATCATAGTCTTAAACCATCAGTGGCTTGGACAGTGGCTCAGAGGTCATCTCTGATCTCTTCCCTCTCCCTGTCTCTGTCTCTCCCCCTTCATCTTTGATCTCGTGTCTCCCTGCTCCCCCAGGATGCCGAGCATGCTCCAGGGAGTCTCTAGCCTGGACTGAGCTCTTCCTTTACCTGATGTAGCTGCCAGGGCACTTCTCACCCATCTCGCCACTGCTTCCTGCAGCTCTGGACCTGCAGTCCCAGGACAGGGACTTCGGGAAGTAGCTGCCTCCTTTCCAGCTCATCCTGCAACCACGGAATCTCCTGCAGAGCCAAGCCCACTTCCCACACTGACCAGCCATCACCTGGCTAGGATCCTGTGCCTTCTCTCCATTGTCTGGCCTCACTTTCCCTACATGCACAGCACAGAAGCTTTATAGGGTCCACATATAGGCTCTGGAGTCTGACATCTTGGTTTGGGACTTCCTTCATTCACTGTTGTATCCCCAGCTTCCTAGAATAGGATCTGGCACACAGTAGATGCTCAATGAATGAAATTTTTTTGCTGAATGAGTGAGTTTTTTTTAATTTTTATTTTATTTATTTGGGAGGAGGGGTAATTAGGCTTGTTTGTTTGTTTGTTTGTTTGTTTTTAACGGAGGTGCTGGGAATTGAATCCAGGACATTGTGCCTGCCAAGTACGCACTCTACCAATGAGCTACATCCTCCCCACCTCAGAATGAGTTTTCAAAATAAATCCCAGCTCTGATACTCTACTGTGTGAACTTGGTCAAGTGACATTCCCTCTCACAGCCTCCATTCCCTCATCTGTAAAATGGGGTAATAAAAATAACCTGCCTCACAGGCCATTATTAGTCTTCATTCAATGCATTATTTATCAAGCATATATTATGTTCTAGTCATTCTTCTAGATACTGAGAACACAGCAGGAAACACACAGTAAAAGCTACTTGCCCTTGTGGAGTCGACCTTCATGTGTGTGAGGGGAGAGGGGAAGAGGATAAATAATAATCAAGAGACAGGAATAACTAAATTGTAGGGGATGCTAGAAGGTGATAAAAAAAAAAAGCTGTGAGAAAATAAAATTAAAAGGGCAAGAGTGTAAAACAAGGCCATTTGTAGTTTTCAGTAGGGTGATGGGGTAGACCCTACTGACAAGGAGATGTTCGAACAGAAACATGAAGGAAATGAGAGAGCACTGGTGCAGATGTCTGCATGAAGAGAATTCCAAGCAGCAGGAAAGGCCAGTGCAAAGGCCCTGAGGTGGGAATATGCCTGGCGTTGGGAGGAGCAATCAGGAGGCCAGTGTGGCTAGCACAGGATGAGTGAGCCTGCAAGTTGCAGGAGATGCTGCCAAGAGGGGATGGGATAGATGGTGGAGGTCTTTGACTTTAACCTGGGAAAAGATGGAACACATGGAAGCCTTTCGAGATTTTTGAGACATGATCTGACCTATTTTTAAAGGATCCTGCTAGCTGCACACCTGTGAGTCCTCAGACAATCTTCTCTGAGGCAAGCGCAGGAGGTGGGGTAGGATTGGGCCAGAGGTCATTTCCTCCAACCACCTGCCACGACCCAGGCCCAGACAAGCTAGGTGCCAGGGCTGGCTTCCCACCCACGCTCCTGCCTCTGAGCCAGAGCCTGTACCAGAGAGAGGGAGAGAGAGGGCATAAGGGGTCCCACTCTTTCACCTGCCTTTTGCATAACTCTCTGTCCTCGCGTAAACCAATTACGCAAAAGAAGCTGGTGCAGTGGGGCAAACAGCAAGCCCAGTTTTGTAACATCAGTCCAAAGGCTGGCTCTCTGCTGCCCCCTGTGGAGGGACAAGTTATAGCAAAGATGATCCTTGGAGCCCTTAATTATCAGTAGCGCCCCTTTCACTGTCAAAAAAATCCTGGGGGGGACAATAAAATATATGGTCTCCAGGTTAAATGATTTTACAGCCCAGGTGTCTATGGGGGGAAATAAATTTAGGTGCAATAAAGAGCAAGTAGTTTGCATCATAAATTGGCTGAACGTTAGAATCGTGGACTCTTCAAACAACCAAAAGAGCCGACCTTTATTAACTGCTTCCTCTGTGCTGGGCAATGATGTAAATATTTCAGTTATTAAGTCATTTAATCCTTCTACAACTTTAAGAGTGAGAACTGTAACTATATGCAGTATCTTGTAGTAACCTATAATGAAAAAGAAGATTAAAAGGAATATATATGTATGTACATGTATGACTGAAACATTATGCTGTACACCAGAAATTGACACAAAGTTGTAAAATGATTATATATCGATTTAAACAAAAAGAGTGGGTACCGTTATCTCCATGTTACAGTTGAGGAAACCAGGGTACAGAAGTTGCTGACTGGTAAGAGGGGAAGCCAGGACTTGTAATGTTCTGTGTCACAAGGCTATGTTGTCTCTCTTGTCACAGAGACGCCACAGGTTAGAATTCTCCATCAGTGATAATCACAACCTGTATTTATTACTTGCTCACATGGACCATCTTACTTAAGCCTGTGGAGTAGACATCGTGAGCCCTTCAGGTTTTTTCAAATTATTGATTTATTTATTTTTAATTGTGGTAAAAGAAACATAACACAAAACCTACCACTGTCACCTTTAAGAGTACTGTTCCGTGGGGTTAAGCACATTCACAATGTTGTGTAGCCATCACCACCACTAGTCTCCAAAACGTTTTTTCATTTTACTAGACTGAAACTCCGTACTTGCTTAAGGACAACTCCTCATTACCCTCCTTCCCCAGCCCCTGGCAACCAGCCTTCCACTTGTGGTGTCTATGAATCTGACTGTTTCTAGGTACCTCACATAAGAGGAATCTTATGGGGGAGAGTGTATAGCTCAAGCAGTAGAGTGCTTACCCATGCACAAGTTCCTGGGTTCAATCCCGGTACCTCCTCTGAAAATAAATAAATAAGCTTAATTACTTCCCCCTCCTAAAAAAAAAAAAAAAAAAAGGAATTATACAGCACTTGTCCTTTTGTGACTGGGTTATTTCATTTAGCATAATGTCCTCAAGGTTCATCCACGGTAACACAAAATTCCCTTCCTTTTTAAGGCTGAATAATAGTCCATTGTATGGATATACCACATTTTGTTTATCCAGTCATCTTCATGTCCGTTTTATTCATTCATTCACTTGCTCACTCAACCAATTTTACTTGGTGCCTGCTATGTACCCAACACAATGGCTGTGGCTAAAACTGACACTATTCCCTGCCCTCAAAGTGTTTACATTCTGGTGTGTTTGGAAACATCACAAATGAAAAACAAAATATGTGGTATACCGGCTGGTGATAAGTGCTGTGGTCAAAAATAAAGCAGGGAGGGGGCAAGGGACCTAGAGGAGGTGAGAGCCATTTGGCTACACTAGGGGAGAGCATTCCAAGCAGAAGAGCCAGCCAGTGCAAAGGCCCTGAGGTGGGTGGGCCTGGTGTGTTCAGAAACAGTGAGGGAACCAGTGAGGCTGGAGTTGAGTGAACAAGAGGGAGAAAGGGAGATGAGGGAAGTGAGATTCAGAGAGGCAAAAGGTCTTTCTCAAGGTCACCCAGGCCTGTGACTTAAACAGGATCTGTCTGACTTCAGAGCTCAAGCTCTTAACTTCAGCAGTGTTTTGCTTCACAGATAACCCAGTGTTTTGTGCTGGTCTCAGCCTATCAATAAGCAATGTTGTAGCTGGAACAGCCCTTGGGGTTCTTATTATGATTGCAAGATGCCCTTCAGCAATAACCATCAGGAAACTTTGTAAAAATAGACAGTTACTATTTACAAGACCTGGAAATTACATAGGACAGCAGGGCCACATAGCAGTTTTTCAAGGAGACAGAGAAAGGGAAAGAGAGAACAGGACTGAGGTTCTGCTTTTATTAGGGTCAGGGGTGGGGGCCTAGGGTTTCACTGGCTCACTATTAGTGAATTTAAAGCGTAAGAGTGGGCTGTGGAAGGTATAGCTCAGTGGTAGAGTGCCTGCTTAGCATGACAAGGTCCTGGATTCAATCCCCAGTACTTCCATTTTAAAAATAATAATAAATAAATTAAATAAATAAAACTTAATTACCAAATAAATGAATAAAACCGAAGAGCAGGAATTTAAAGCATAAGAAGAGAAAAAAGCAAGTAGCCCAAATGGTCTGTTATTGAAGCCAAACAAGACCTCAAAAACAAAGAGCCTGGGTCAGGGGAAGGTGACCTGGCTCTTTACCTAGTCCTGCGGCTGACACTGTGATTATTTGAGATCACCTTGGAAGTGGATACCTCTGAAATGGAATGCCTCTGACAAGCCTTAGTCAAGTATTTGCATTACAAAAAAGAAAAAGAAAAAGAAATAAAAACCTGTCAGGGTTTACACTACACCCAGCAACAATTCCCATGAAGTGATCTTGTACTTTGTGCCAATCCTGTGCGCATACATTACTGGCATGAGCCTCATTCAACATGTGGCAAAACAGAAACTCCAACAGGTGAAGGAACAGGCAGGAGCAGAATCGAAGGCAGCCTGGCTGAAGTTTAAGTTCATGTTCTTCGCAGCTGTTGCTCCACTGACACAGGGGACTGTGGAGTCCTTAAATTACGGAACTTCAGCATTTTAGGATCTTGGAGCCAAGACTGACATGGCTATGATATTGGTAGACTATCTGTGTACTTCCCAGGCTGTTTGGTAAAGAGAGGCTCTCCCCATGCTGCTGTCATGGGCTCCACCTTCTGCGAATATGGATGGGTGCCACGCTGGGAAGGAGTCCCTTTGGATGATTGAGTGGTAGCTGGTTTCCCCGACTTGCCCTTGCCCGACTTGCCCGTCTAACCTGAAGACTGAGAGTGGAGGGTTGAGGGTCGGGGGGAGGAGTTCCAGCATAGCCACCAGCTGTTTTGCATGTGAGAATCTCTGTTTTAAAGGAACCATCTGGTTGGGGAAAAGGTAGAGCTCAGTGGTAGTGTGCCAGCACCAGGTCCTGGGTTCAATCCCCAGTGTCTTAATGGAGAGGAAAGAAAAGAAGGAAAGAAAGAAGGAAAGGAAGGAAGGAAGGAAGGAGACGAGAAGAGAAGTGAAGAAAAGAAAAGAAAAGAAAAGAAAAGAAAAGAAAAGAAAGAAAAGAAAAGAAAAGAAAAGAAAAGAAAAGAAACCATTTGGGGCCAGGGCCCTGACTGAGACAAACTGTAACCAGGATTTTCATTCCATTCTATTTCTTTCCATACTTTGGTCCTTTGCCCAGTTGGCCAATAAAGATATTTTTTCATTCCTGCTTCATGGAAGGGATAACACGGGAGAAAACAGAGAAGGAGGAGTTATTTCTTTGCTTTTGAGTTTCCAAAACCTAGCCTACAGTGGGATAGTAATCATTTCAGTGGGAAGACTAGAGATTGTTGAATACAGTCAACTCTGTTTCCTAAATTGACAGAGTTGGTCTGGATTCGAGGAGAGGAGAGGAAATGCTTGGGGAAATGTTGGGCATTTTTGAAAAGGAACAATCTGGCCCTCCCCTTCTGCCCATACACCTGCCTGAACTTGGCTGGTTCTGGTTTGAACAGAACCGGACCCACACTGCTGGGTCAGGATGTGGGACAGGCTCGGGGTGCCTCTGGCAGAGTCCACTGGCAGCCTGCGTCAGGCCTCTTGCTGGGGGGGCCGTGGTTTGGCCCAGAGAGTGGAGTGATCTTAAAACCCAAAGAGACTTTGAAATTCTGAGGCAGAGATAACATAATTGTTAACTAAAGCCCAAGGCGATAACAGACAAAATGACTGGGTAGAAGGTGTTGGAGATTGACTCACATCCCCCCAAAATTCATGTGTTAAAAGTCTCAGCCCCTAGTACCTCAGAATGTGACCTTAATGGGGAACAGGGCCATTGCAGATGTAATTAGTTAAGACGGGGTCATACTGCAGTAGGGTGCGCCCTAATCCAACATGACGGGTGTCTTTATAAAAAGGGGAAATTTGGACACTGAGACAGACACAGGGAGAACACCACGTGAAGATGACGACAGAGACCGAGGTGCTGCTTCTGCAAGTCAAGAATTGCCAAAGATGGCCAGCAAACCACCAGAAGCTGAGGGAGAGGACCAGATTGCCCCTCACAGCGTCGGAAGGAAGCGGCTCTGCCAGCACCTTGAGTTTGGACTTCTAGCTTAACAGAGCTGTGAGAAGACATCTTTGTCATTGACATCACCCAGCAGGTGGTACTCGGTTACAGAAGCCCCGGGAAACATACAGAGGCTTTTCAGAGACAGCCTCAGAGTCCACTCATCCCTCCCTTCATTTATCCCACAGACCTTGATCCATTTCTTGTCCTCATGGAGTTTGCGCTCTAGTGGGAGAGAGACAAGAAGTAAACAAGCCAACACGAAGCACTGTCTTTAACGCCGGGTGGAGGATGGGAGATGTGGGGCCACAGGCAAGTCAGACACAGGCCCTGAGCTTGTGAATCATGAAAATACCTGGTGGCCAGACATGAAGGCTGGCCCAGCAGTGACCTGGCCATGACTTTTGTCCCAAGAGCAGAGGGTAGGGACACGAAGGGACTTTATTTTTAAAAACATCTATGGATAGGCAGTAACTAGGTTTGTTTACTTTAGATGAGGCACCAGGGATTGAACCCAGGACCTCATGCATGATAAGCAGGCGCTCTACCGCTTAAGCTGTACTGGGACTTACATTTTAATGAGAGCTGTGGCTGCTGAGAGGAGGTGAGCAGACCACTTGGGAGAGCCCTGCGGGGAGCCAGGCAAGGAGGCCAGCACACCAGAGGATGGGTTTGTCTGTTGGGGCCTCCGTAAGAGCACCACAGACTGAGCTGCTTAAGCAATGGAAATTTATTAGCTAGAAGCCCGGCTTCCAGGCGCAGCACCACAGACTCTGCCCTCACCTTCACATGGAGTCCTCCTTGGTGTAGCTCTCTGTGTCTAAATTTCCCCTTTTCATAAAGACACAGTCTTACCAGATTACAGTCCAATTAATAACCTCATTCTGACCATCTGCAAGGTTCTATATCCAGATGAGGTCACATTCACAGATCCTAGGGGTTAAGATCTCAGTGTCTCTTGTGGGGACATAATTCAGCCTGCAGTGGTGATGGTGATGCAGAGAAGTGGACACAGTCAGGAGATGTTTTGGAGGTAAAATGGACAAGATTTGGTGGTGAGCTGCACACAGGCAGTGGGGGAGAGATGTGAGGGGGAGGAGGCTGGAGCTGGGGTTGTGGCTGGGACAGTGGATGGAGGGGACATTCCCAGACACACAAAGGGCTGGGGTTGCTCTGATCTTGCTACTGTTCTGGGAGAGGGGGTTAGGGCTGGAGCATCTTCGTTTGCAGGAAAAGCCATTCAGAGCGGCTGGAAGGATGGGTGCTGCAGGATCCTAGAGTCAGAGAATAATAATAGTTGACGTTGACAGGGCCCTTCTTGGTCCAAGCATTGCACTGAGCAATTTACATCCATGACCCTTGTCATCTTCTGAGTCGGCTATCCCTGCCCTCCAGAGAAAGAAACAGCTCAGAAAGGGTGGTCTCCAGCCAGGGTTAGAATGTGGCAGAGATGGATTTGACCCCAGCTCTGCCCAACCCCAAACCCTTTAAACAAGAAGCTTTCCTCATACTGATGCCAATATTAATACTTTTTTAGCAACAATTGTTGCTGCGACAAGAATGCTCTCATGACCGTGCCTGTAGTGAGCCTGCACTGGCTGGATGTTTGATGGGACTTGTGTGACTTCAGCCCCAGTTTGCAGAGGAAGACACCGAGGCTCAAAGATGCTAAGCCACTCATCCAGCATGTAGGTGGCAGAGGTGTGGCTTGAACCCAAGCCATTTCTGTCCCCCAGATCCAGCCTAGAACTCCTCGCTCACCCTGGAACTTGAAAATGAAGGGACTGAGGGCCAGAGAAGGAAAGATCTTGTGTAGGTTTCCCCAGCAAACTGCAGCCGAGGGAAAGCATCGCACTGAGGAAGAGAAGGTGGAAGACTTGAATCAGAGCCCTGTGTTTGTACACATTCTTGTGCATGATTCTTTCACGCCCTTTTTTAGAAGGCTGTAAACACTGGGGACAAAGCAGGCCCAGGCCCGGGCCATTAATCTCCTGAGGAATTCTTCTGGAACTGTGTTCTGAGGCCTCCCCAACCTGTGTACTCTTCCTGCCAAGGCAAGTGCCTCCACTCCAGCCGAGAATACCCCAGGTATGTGTCCATGACTTCTAATGAGGAACCCAGCTCTGCCCTCATCAAGGTTTTGGCCAAGCCCTTTCCTCTCACTGTGCCTCAGTTTCCCCAGCTGTAAAAAGAGATCATACGAGGGGTCATGCACAGAGAAGCAGATTTGAAACAACTGGTCTAAATTCAAAATCTGGACCAGCCACTTACTAGCTGTGTGAACTTGGACGAATGTCTTGACCTCTCTGCCTCAGTGTTCTTATCTGTAAAATGAGGCAATAATAGTACCCATCTCAAAGGGTGGTTCTGTAGCCTCAGTGAGGATGTGGGTGTACCAGGGCAGATAAGTCACTCAAAAAAGTTCACCTCTCCCTATCCTCATTCTAATAAACCAAATGCATCCATGGGAGGATCTGAGGCACTGAGATAGCTGGACAAAGACGGGGTCCTTGAGCTCCAGGGGTGGACAGGGGACTGAGGCACTTAGGTCTGATACAGGGTCCCAAGACCCTAGATCCTGGACTCTCTCTGGTACATGAAGGGGCCGGGGCTTGGATACCTCAAAATACCATCTAAAAACAGGTCTTCAGATATTCTGAGAAAATGAAAAATTGACTATCTGAGCCAAGCCCTGCTTCAGGCTGGGCACTGACCTGGATCCCGGTCGCTCAGTCAATGCTCATCCCTGTCACACATCAGGACCTATCCAAGCTGCTGACCCCGCACTGGTCCTGAGCACAGCCTGGCCCATGAAAGGCATCTCAGGGGGAAGGACTGGCCAGGGCAGTGACCAGGAGACAAGAAGCTGTGTTGCATTTGGTTAGAGACAAGAAGAAAAAATACTTAGGTCAGAGGGCCCATCAGAAAAAAATTTGAAAAATGGACCCAGAGAGGTCCTTTGGGCTGTTAGCAAAATTTTTGAATGTCCCACTGAGGAGTTCTGAATTTTTCTTTGGGCCCTGGGGAACCATGGAGGATTTTAAGCAGAGAGGGTCACAATCAGATTTGTGTTTAAAAGAATTCATTCTGGTTTGGAGACTGGATTAGAGGAGATGAGACTGGATGTGGGAAAGGGAGGAGGCTAGGATGGCCCCTAAGTTTAACTATCAGGGTGGGTTAACCGTTGTAATAAAGAACCCCCCAAATCTCAGCAGTTTGAAGCAACAAATGTTTCTCAGGTCACACCCCATTTGGATGAGGGTTTAGCAGGTCTCCCCCTAGTGGTGGCTTAAGGAAACGTGGGGTAGTTTCTTGTTTTTGTTTTCCCCTCATTTTGTGGCTCTTCTATCTTCTTGTTGATGGAGGGAAAGACTATATAGGATTTCACCCCAAATACGTAATCATCTTGACCCAAAAGTGATACATACCATTTCTGGTCTCATTCTTTTGTTGAGAATTGGTCACATAGTCTCATCCACATAATACCAAGGGACAGCCACTTCCCAGACAGAACACGAATTCTCTGTGGTCAGCTCTCTCTGGCTGCCACACCAGGGTTCTGGTTATGGGGATTCAATAGTTAGGATTTGTTTATTAAATCAATCACTATTTACTGAGCTCCTAAAATGTGTCAGGCACTCTTCTACGTACTTGGAATTCAGCTGGGAACCAGAGTTCCTGCCTTCACAGACCTTGGAGGTTTGTAGAGGAGACTGAAAAATAAACATGTAAATATTGTTTCTCTTCCAGTTACAAATAGCAGAAACTCACCTCAAACCAGTTACGAAAGCAAAAAGGGAACAAAAAGGCAGTACTTATTAGCTCCCATATTGGGTGTTCCACGAGCGTATTTGGCTTCAGTACCTCTTTCTTTCCCTCTCCCTCTTTTGCCTCGCCCTCCACCAACTTGCTGTTATGACTTCATTCTGCCATCATCCTCACATGTTTTGGTGAGAAAGATGGTCCTCAGTAGTCCCAGTTTCCCATAACTCAAGAGGGACTCTGATTGGCTCTACTGAGATCACATGCCTATCCTTGGTCCAATCACCAATGATTTTATGATGGCAGCAGCCAGAGCCATTTGCTCAGCCCTGAGGATGGTGGAGGGCCAGGACTGTGTGACTGACAGTCCGACTGCGAGGAGGCCTTGTGGGGGAGGCTCCCCAGATCAGCTGGTGACCAGACAAGGAAGGAAATGAACGTGTGCTCCAATGACAATAAACGCTAGATCCCTCAGTCCTAGTCTGCTATTTTCCAATGTTTAGAAGACCAGAATCCAGACACACCTATCTGCTCATACAGGCAGCTCAAAAACATCCCCACTCAACAAAAAGCGACTCCCCCACACACAACCAAAACTCATTTACCCTCAGCCCCCAAATTAAGTCTAATCTTTGTGCCAGTGTCTAATCTAGGAACTCAGAGTGACGTGTGAGGCACACGGGAGGGTGAGATGTCAGTTAGATGTCCAAAATCAATAGCCAACTGACAATATAAACCATTCTTTGGGGGAGGGTATAACTCAGTGGTAGAGCACATGCTTAGCATGCACAAGGTCTGGGTTCAATCCCCAGCACCGCCATTAAAAATAATAAAAATAAAATAAAATAAAATAAACCACTCTTCACTCTGCAGTGGAGTTTGTTGATTGCCAACACCCCAGATATTCCCACTGTCTTCAGACGGTGAGGGCCTGTGTCCCACAAGAGAGTTTGGAAATACTCATTTTCCCAGCATGCCTTTTGGCTAGGGGGTATCCATATGTCAAAGTTTTGGTCAGTGAGATGTAGGGGGAATTCTTTGCCATGGTGCTCTAAAAAAAGATTATCCCCCTTTCATAAAAAGAGGGTAGAACTCCAGAAGACTCCTCAACAGTGCAGACTTCCCTCTGCTTTCTTTCTTTGGAGAATGTCATTCAAGGACGTGATGCCTGGAGCCATGGCAGCCACCTACAATCGTAAGACCATTGTCTCATTAGCCCGAGGCCTAAAAGTCAACAAGCAGGATAATGGAGTAAACTGAGTTTTTTATTTCCTCAGTTGATTTACTAAATCAGCTCTGGCACTGCCTACCTCCAGACTTCTTGTTTTATAAGATAATTAAATATATTTATTTTTAACTCCACTGTTGATCTAAGGTTCTCGTGCAGCCAAGGCGAGGAAGCAAATATGTGCCATCCAGGAAAGAGACCTGTGCGTGATTCGAGGTCACGGAGAACAGACAACACGCACACCAGGCGCAGGAGGAATAGCCTTTGTTTACCGCGAGGGAGGAGGCAGAGTGTGGGAGATGCAGGCCCAGGGAGTGCGGCAGTGCCCTGGGATGGCAGACCCGCTCCACCGCCAACACCCAGGCCCCCGGAACAGCCCGCACTTCGCTTGGTGCTGCCGCGGAAGGGACCCGCCCCACTGGGTCTGGAATTCGCAAAGCTGGGGATGCGCCTGAGGACCGCTGACAGGTGCGTGTTCCTAGGCAGAACTGGTTCGTGTTCCTAGGCAGAACTGGTTCTTCCTTGCAAGGCGCTAAGTCCAGCACAGGCTGCGAGGGCTCCTTATCTCTCAGAAAGGAAGTTCCAGGCTCCAGGCCCGTTCTTTTTTTTTTTTTTTTTTTTTAACTGTTAAAAATTTATTGCTTCTCTTTTTCATTACGATAAAATGGACATATAACATTGTGTAAGTTTAAAGTATACAGTCTATTAATATGATAAATTTATGTATTGCAATATGCTTACCACTATAGTGTTAGCTAATAACCTCTATCACCTTCAGTAATTCTTTTTTTTTTTTTCATTAATAGACTTTGTTTTTTAGAGCAGTATCAGTTTCACAGCAGAATTGAGTAGAAAATACAGAGTTCGCACATAGCCCTCCCCACCCACACATATATACTCCCCTACCCTCAACATCCCTCATCAGTGTGGCATATTTGGTACAATGGATGAACCCACAGAGACACGTTATCAACCAAAGTCCATAGTTTACACTAGGGTTCACTCTTGATGTTGTGTGTTCTATGGGTTTTGACAAATGTATAATGACATGTAGCCACCACTATAGTATCATACAGAGTAATTTCATTGCCCTAAAAATCCCTTGTGCTCCATCTCTTCATTCCTCCCTCCCTCCCTCTCCCCAAACCCCTGGAAACCACGATCTTTTTATTGTTTCTATGGCTATGTCAAGGCCCATTCTTATGAGGGGGCAGGGGTGACACTGAAAAACTGCACACAGGGGACCGCCTTTCCCAGTAATTTGGCTGCTTGCAATGGAGAGCATTCTACCTGCCAACTTCTTGGCCGTGGAGTGACTCCCTTTAATAACCAGCGTGGCTGCCTCTAACCCTCTTCTCTGAAAGCTGATTCTCCACCTTGTCCTCCTTGTCCAGCCTGAAGGGAGTTTAAAGGAGGATTTCCCTCCTGGGGTTGTGCTGCTTTACTTCTCATCCCTGGGGTCTTACAATTGTCTCGATCAACCACAGCCTCAGGGTCTATCTGGACAACTCCCTGAAATGTGAATTAGAAGATGTTTCCATTCTTGGGACTGAAACTGAGTTCCCCTAAAACAGAGTTCCCTTCCCGAGTTTATGATTAATCTCTCCATCCAAAACTTGATTCCCTTGCTTGTCTCCTCTGATCTCAATGCCTTTCTTCTCCCCTCTAACCTCAATCCTGTGCTAACTGAACACTAATCGACCAGAGTCAGATGACTAAGATTGCTGTTCTCAAGAACATCATTCATATACTAAAATTGCTATTATAGATCTCATCATTAATGTACAAACTCAGGTTCTTTTCTCCAGGGGAAGATGAGCTCACAGACTCCCAAGCTATGGACCACCTGGCCAGAGAATCCTAAACCAGAGACATCCTGCCTCCCAGAACCACGATTAAGAAATGTTACAAGATGATAATTAATCCCAGTTCCGTTGCTCTTCTCCTTTAAAACATCCTTGACTCAAAGACCAAGATGGAGTGGTTCTGAGACTTGTCTCCCAATCCCTTTCTCAATGGCCTGCAAGTAAACCCTTACTTTTCCGCAAACGCCCATTGTCAGAGTTTGGCTTTCTATGCCACGGGCACACAAGCCTCACTCCATTACAGAAAATCCATGGAGGTTGTCTGTAATACCAGAAAGCTTGGCCACTCCTGATTCTTGAATCTGAACTCAGGGCTAATAAGGTGCTTTTGTGTTAATCGTTCCCTCTAGATGAATAAATTAGAAAAAGAATCTCATCTGGGCAGATCCAATGCTTAGAGTGTAAAGTTTGATGACTGCCACTTTCTTGGGGTGCGGGGGGGGGGATGTGTCTTCCTATGGTTGGATGCAGCTCTGCACCAAGATGAAGAGCTTGGCAGGTGAAGTGTGAGCAGGTTGTGTTTTCTGCTCACTCCTTGTGAGCATAACTGTACAGCCATTCACTGTTTGGACCCCCACCCTCCAGAGTTTGACTCTCAACAACAGTCATTGGAGCTCTAGACCCTTGAAGGGAGTCAACAGATGCTGGCCACATAACTGATGGCTGATGGGACCAAGGGTATTTATCAAGGCATCTCCAAAAACAAGGCTTTAGAAAATATCTGTATTAATTAATGTAAAGGCCAAATTGCTGTAATCAACAGATCCCAAAATACTGTGACTTAAATACAATAAAAGGTTCTTCCTCTCTTTTGCGACCCTCTTGAAGTAGGCAGGTTGTTCAAGATGGCAAGTGGCTCCCCTCCATGTGGTCCATCAAGGACCCAAGTTCCTTCAGTCTTGTTGCTGAGATCAGCAGCAGCAGCGTCTGAGATTTGTTAAAAATGCAAATTCTTGGACCCTATCCTGGACCTACTGAATCAGAAGCTCTAGAGGTGGGCCCAGCCATCTGTGTTTCAACAAGGCCTCTAAGTAATTTTGAAGGATGCTTAAGGTGGAAGACTGCTATCCTATGGCGTGGTCCTGATCTTCATGGTCAAAGGACAGGAAGGGCCTCTTGAATCATCCCTTCCTATCCAGGAGGTGGCCAGGACGGAAGTCATCTGACTGTTCAAAAACCTCAGGCCAAGAAAAAACTTGAATTCTGGGCACGCGATGTGGTTTGAGACAGGGAGAGTGTCTAGTCTGGCATAATAGTTAGTGGTAGGGACTCTGGAGACAGGCTGCCTGGGTTTAAATCCCAGAGTTTCCATGAAGTTGCCATGTACCAGCTGTGTGACTTCCGCCAATGAACTGTTCCTCTCTGAGCCTCAGTTCCCTCTCCTGTGAGGATGGTTACTGTATCTATCTCATGGCGTAACTATGGAATTCACAGTGTTACCGCGTGTCCCCACATAATAAGCCCTCAAAATATTAACTTCATCGTCTTAAATTTTAATGTTGGTAAGAGCTGCTGTTTGTTCCCAGCCATGTATTAAATGCTTTCCCTACAAGATTATATTGAATCCTCACGAAACTGTTGTGAGAGGTGTATTTTACATACAGGTATTCATTTTATAAAGGAGGAAACTGAGGGGCAGACTGGTCAGGTCACATAGGTTATAGGTAGTGGAACAGGAATTCTAACCCAAGTCCGATTTCCGTAGCCTCAAATATAAATCACCTCTTAAGAAAACAGGATTTCTAAAAGTTCCTGTCTTATACAAATGGCCAATAGGCACATGAGAAAAATGCTCCATATCGCCAGTTATCAGAGAAATGCTAATCAAAGCTGTCCTCATTTCAGAAATGAATAAAATGGGGCTCAGAAATAGCAAATTCCCAAAGGCCCGGCAGAGCTGGATTCATACTCAGGGCTAATCATCTCCTGCGCCGGGCTCCCTGTGGAGCTGAGAAGCAGCGCCACCTGGTGGTAGATGGTGTGAACTGCTTCTGGACGAGGAGGGAGAACAAGACAAAAAAGTAACAGCATTTCCAATGTACCAGGCATTGTTCTAAAGCATTGTACTTAGATTTAATTTATATTAATCTGTTTAATTCCTCCTCCTAAAAACACTTTAAGGCAGTTAATTAATAATTAATCATCTCCACCCCCTAATCCACTTTTATTTTACTCTACTTTCTTTGGAAAAACCTATTTTTTATTATGGAAGATTTCAAGCATACACAAGAGTAGATATAATGATATATCCATCATCCAGTTTCAACAATGATCAATTTGTGGCCATCTTGTTTCATCTGTACTCTCAACAATCCCCTTTCCTCCCCTCACTCCCACCCCCCAGCAAAAAAATTCAGGATTATTTTGAAGCAAAGCCTAGACATTGTATCAACTCACCTATAAGTATTTTTAATTACAGAATTTCTAAAAGTAGTGCCACTTTGCTGTTGGGGAAACTGAGTCATGAAGAGGTCACATAACCTGATAGGGTGCAGAGGCTGGATCGACCCCAGCAGTCTGGCTCCAGCGCCTTTGCCATTGGCTACCGTGATGCCTCTGGAACGTAGCATCACCCAGGCAGCAGTACAAGTCAGCCACTTTACAAAGTTGTCAAACTGCTTCTCCAATTGGCAGAGTTGGAATGTAAACAGTAGCGATGAAAGTACTGTTTACAGTGTTAACTTTACTAAAGCTGATAACTTGACTGCAGTTATATCAGAGAATGTCTCTGTTTTTAAGAAATACACATTGAAGTATTTAGGGTAAAGGGCTACATTGTGTGTAATGTAACCTAAATGATTTGGTAAAAGTATTAGATGAAAGAGAAAGAAGAGACAAATGATATTGGAAATGAAATAAAATGTGAACCCAATGTTAATCTGGGTAAAGAGCACAAAATGGATGTTATTTGCACTATATTTAATTTTGAAATGTTTCTATGCATTTAAAATTACTTTGCCCCAAAAGTTTTAAAATTTAGGGGAAATGCATATTATATATAGTGTATAATTTCATTTAGGTGAATTTAAAAAAATCTAATAGAAGGACTTTTACTCAGCATTTATAAAGAACTCTCAGAACCCAGTAATGAGAAAACTTACAACCCCCAATTTAAAATAAGGAGCGGATAGCTCAGTGGTAGAGTGCGTGCTTAGCATGCTGGAGGTCCTGGGTTCAATCCTCAGTACCTCCACTAAGTAAATAAAATAAAAATAAATGAGGGGGGTGGGGAGGGTACAGCTCAAGTGGTTAGCATGCAAAAGGTCCCAGGTTCAATCCCCAGTACCTCCTCTAAAAATAAATAAGTAAACCTAACTACCTCCCCCCCACAAAAAATAAAATAAAATAAATAAAAATCGTCACCTTTAGGTGAAGTTTTAAAACAGGCAAAAGTAGTCTAGATGACAGAAGTCAGAATAGCGTTTCCATTTGGTGGGTATCAGATGGAAAAGGGCAGGACAGAGCTGTCCGGGTTACCAAAAAAATTCTATATCTATTACAAACATGTCTCATTCAGCTGTATGCGTAAAAGCTTTGCACTTACTGTATGTAAATTATGCCTACATAATAATGAAGGCAACAGATCAGAACAAATTGTTATAGTCATAAAACAAATTACTATAAACCAAGGAGAATGAATGAATTACAGTTTTATACAGTAAAAACGATGAATGTCAGAAATATAACTTTGAGCAAAGGAGCCAGACACAGAACAATATTATTACATATTCCGTTTATGCAAAGTCCACAAAAACAGGCATTTAAGTATGCATGCTTAGGATGTAAAATGCTAAAGGCTCTAAAACTCTATGAAAGTCAGGAAAGTGCTTTTCTTTGGGAGGAGAGAGGTGGTAGTCATGGGAAGGGGCAGTAGAGGGGCTTCAGGGATGCAGGCAACATTCTGTCTCCTAACCTGGGTTTCACTTTGTAACAACTGAGCAGATACTCACTTGTTCTGAGTACTTTTCATATGTATTGAAACAAAATGTAGTTTTCCATCACATCTAAATCATGAGATACGACGGAATAAATTTAATAAAACATGTGTAAGACCTTTACACTGAAAACCACAAAAGGTTACTGAGGGAAACTGAAAAAGACAATAAATGGAAAGGAATGCCATGTTCAAGAATCAGATAAGAGGGGAGGGTATAGCTCAGTGGTAGAGTGCCTGCTTAGCAAGCATGAAGTCCTGGGTTCGATCCCCCCTACCTCCACTTTTTTTTTTAAATTAAAAATAAATAAATAAAGCTAATTGCCTCCCCCCACCAAAAAAAAAAAAAAAAAAGAGAGAGAGAGAGAATCAGATAAGCCAAGATTGTTGAAAGATCAATGCTCCATTGATCTGTAGATCAATGAATTCTATTGGTAAAATGAGTCATAGTTATTCACAGATACAAGAACTCAGTTGGGAAAAAAGCCCACTCATCTCCTTAAGAAATGTCAAATATAATTTTGCTTTTTATGTTTAATAATTGCATATCAGATTATGTAAGGGCTTCTATTTCGATCACTTATGTACAAGTAAGAGCTGTAATAAACAGCTAATTAAGGAGGGAAAATGTTAACTTCTTAGAGCCTAATGATCACAAGAAAAAAATTATCTAATCTAATTTCTATGTATTTACATATATTTTGGGGGCAGAAATATGATAATATGATCACTAAACGTCATTTAAGCATAAAAGCATGTTGGGATAAAATTATGTGGTGGCAGTGGAATGAAATACAAGTTCAAAGAGAAAAAGACAAAGTAAAATTAAAGAAAAAGATGCTTATGTCTTTTTTTAAATGGTAGTGGATCTCAGGTCTCGAAGATTCCACTGCACATATTTAAGAGAGTGGCATATCTTTTATTTTTAAATGTCAACACTTGCAATACACCAGAAATCCCCACAACTTAAACTTATGAAAAAGTTTGTCATCAACTTAAAAATGTATGGAGACACAAACTTTTTTCAAAAAAAAATGTTATGTGCTACATGAAGCAAATAGTTAGAAGACTACTACTCTTCAAGTCACTGGGTCTGTCTGCTAAGGACCCCAGAGCTATGCCCACTGCCCTGATCTGGCATCATCTGACCCCTGCCTGCCCCCTTCCCACTCCAGCCACAAGGGCCTTGCTTGTCTCCATGCTACCTCTCAGGTCTCAGGACAGTCTGTTTCCCCACCTGGAATGTTTGCTCCCCTCTTTCCTCCCAAGTCCTGCTCCTCCTTGAGGTGAGAAACCAGTTCCCACACCAGTCTCCCAGCACTCTGTGCTGGAAACATCATCAACAACCCTGAGTTTCTCCACTCTGAGCCTCCCAACATGCTGTTCTCACTACAGGAAACACTCTTCCCCATGATCTTCCAGTACTCATTCTTCAGACTCACGTATGCTCTCCTCCAGGAAGCCCTCCCTGACGCCCACCACTCCCAGGCTGGGGCAGCCACTTAGTCTGGGTTCCCACAGTCCTCTGTGCCTCCCCTATCTGGGCCCTGACCTCTCTGCCTGTGCCTCCCCCAGCCCAGTCCACCCCACTGGACTGTGAGCCCCATGAGGGCGAAGCTGTCTCTGTCTCCACTGTGACCCCAGCATTGCCCAGCTGGGTCTGGGCAGGGCCTTGTGTCAACTATCTAAGGGTGGGTCTCACTAGGTAGAAAGATAGAAAGTAATGGAACCAGCCTGGACCAGTTTGGGCAGCAGAACTGAGAACCTGAGTCCTGACTAACCTTGGATGTTCCTTGGGATCAAGGGCTGGGCATGTGGGCTGAAAAGGGCAGGGCCAGGGAGTGAGGATTTGAAGGGATAAAAAGAATCCTTTTTCTGCAGTCTTTGAGATTTTTAATGAGCCAGTAATCACCTACTACCTGCGTGACTGAAGTTCTATGAAAACCTATAATGGCACTGACTGGGTTATTGTGAGATTTGGGTGCCACGCCTGGCACATAACACACACCCAGAACAAGACGGCAGTAAACTCTGGCACACACTTTTGTCCGCCAGGATTTGCCGTTAATCCTCTGAGGGAGGTACTAAAATAACATCCCATTTCACTGCTGAGAGACTGGAATAGAGGGAGGTTATTCGCTGGCCTGGGGAACGTCACGCGGCTTCTCGAGGTCAGCGCGGGATTTGAACCCAGGTCGCTACTGGCCACACGTGGCGGCTGGAAGAGAAGGAGGAAGGAGGAGAGGGAAGGTTACTGTCTGTCCCTCTCAGGTTCCCTCCAGTCTAGTGTTTCTTCCCCTTCTCCAGTCATCTTCCTTCTCTACTCCGCAGCGCTAAAGCCCAGTGACCTGTGGTGTAGAGGGCGCCCCTGGTGGACGCGGTGCGTAAGCGGCTCAGGGAGCTAAAGGGGTGGCGGGTGGGAGCCGATGGGGGTGGCGGGTCCTACCAGGATATGGGAGAGTGGGCATCAGTGGGGCTCACTCCTTCATTTCTTCATCACAGCCCAGAGCAACCAGTCTAGCAGGCAGGATGGGGGGCAGAGGAGGAGGGATGGAGCAAAACAGTCCTTCCAGAGAGGAGAGTGAAGAAACAACCCAGAACAACTGATCCTTAGGGTAGGTGATCTTGAGCAGGTGACCGTGACTTTCTTCTGCCCCAATTTCCTCATCAGATGTAGATGATGTATTATATCTTCAAAGCATAAATGGGGGATAATACGATTTATGCCTTTTCTAGAAGGAGCCCAAAGGAGATTCCTCAACCCAGCCTGGGGGGGGCGGTGACGAGGGGTCTGGGCTTACTATTTACTGAGCCTTTAAAGCCTGAGGATGCCGAGGTGAGCAAAAACCCCAGCCCTTGCTCTCAGGGCTCACCCGATGGTTCTGTACAGCCCCCGTACAGAGTAGCCCCCTTATCACATTTGGTGGTGACCACACCCCTGGGAAGTGAGTGCAGTTATGAGCCCCATTTACAGATAGGGAAAACCGAGAGGTAGAAATAGTTCGCTGCAGTCACACAGAAAGATGTGGCCGTGGCAGGGCAGAGACTTGAATTCAAGTAATTCCCATTCCCAAAACTTTCCAAACCGGAGGCTCCCTGCCCTTCAAAGCTCACGCTTGAGCCTCCAGCTCCACTCCATCCCTTCTCCCCAAACACTCCCTACCCTTTTGAATGTAAAACTATCAAGCATTCCACTCCTCACCCCCTACCCAACTCCACCCCAACCCCCATCCCCACCCCACCACCAACTGGCTAAGCCACACATTTTCATCAGCCAAGGAAGGTCTTCCCCTGTGAGAATTTGGAAGCCACCTGCTGAGCCAGGTACACTTTCATCCCACTTAACATCTGTGTCTTCCCCGACAGGTGCTGCGGAGTGGGGAGGACGGACCCTGTCCCTGCCCTGGACCCTGTCCAGCTCTTGGCTTGGGGGGCAACAAGCATCAGACAAATGATCAAAGATGGACAATTTGAGTGGAAGGTGGATGGGAGAAATGAGCCTGGAAGCCTGGATGCCAGGAGCTCTGGGACGACACTAAGTTGGACCCAAAGGGAGGAGGGGACAGGGCAGATTGAAGCCAAATGCTTCAGGCAGAAGGAACCAGGCCCCCATGACTCAGACATTTGAAATGAGGCAACTTTAAAAAAAAATTTTTATTGAAGTTTAGTTGATTTACATGAAATGAGGAAATTCTTAACGAAAAGACAGATACAGTGCTTTCTGTATCTGTGTCAAAGCCATTCCATGAAATACTTCCTAGGAGTTAAAACAAATGAACCAGAGCTGCATGTACTGGATTTGAATGATCCCCAAAATTGAAGAAGGCCAGTTGCAGAAAGATATATGTATGCTGTGTGCTGCCTTGTGTATCACAGTTTTTAAATCTGCAAAAGAATACCTTCCCAGATATTGTGTGGGTTGCACAAATATGTAGTAAAAGAATGAAAAGCAGGGTGGGGGGAAGAGTATAGCTCAATTGATAGGGTGCATGCTTAGCATGCATGAGGTCCTGGGTTCAATCCCCAGGACCTCCATTAAGTAAATAAATAAATAAACCTAAATATCTCCCCCCTCAATAAAATAAAATAAAAAACTATGTCAGAATATTAACTGTAAGAGAGTGGTTTCCCTGGAGGAGGGAAGGAGGGAGAAATATGACATCTGGGAGGGGACACAGGAGACCCCGACTCAGTCAGTTATATTTTATTTCTCTAAATAAACAAATGCTAAAGATGGTGAGATATGATAAAGATAGGTGTGCACACACAATTCATCATGACAAGTCTTCAAAATCTGTTCTGTCTCCATATTTGAAATAATTATTTTTAAAACAGAAAAAGGGGATGGGACCAGGTGATGCTCAGACACAGTCATAGATGGGGGCCAGGGAGCAAGAGCCATCAGCAGAAAGACCTACATTTTTATTTTTTAATTTTTCTTGGCCCATGGCTGCCCTCCTGATGTAAATTTGTGGGTGCCTTTTTTTTTTTTTTTTAACTCCCTGCCCTACTAGAGGGTATGATACATAGAAAGCTGCAAGAAAAGAGAGGATGGGGTGAGGGTGTTGCCTAGTCAAATTTGGGTCTGCCCATTCACCATGTAGCAAAGCCAATCTATGACTCGGGGTGTGATGAAGGAAATTATAGCATTTATTTGCAGGTGCCAAGCAAGGAGAATGGGCAGCTGATGCTCAAAAGATCCAAACTCTCCGATGGCTTTCAGAAAAGGGTTTTTAAAGGCAACATTTGGGTTGACAGTTGCAGCTTGTGGACTTTCTTTTGATTGGTTGGTGGTGAGATAACGGAGTGATGTTTCAGGAATCTAAATCATCCTGGTTCCAGCCATCTGGGATCTACTTGCTTATGGTCAGCACATAGTCACCATTCTTCACCGGGGTGAGGAGGGAGGGGTCAGTTTCTGCAGAGTAACTAAAAGATAAGCATCAGGTTGTTCTATACATCACCTGAGGAGGAACTAGCACTCTGCTTTATCTCTAAACAAAACTTTTGTTTAAGCCATCACTACTTTTCTTGTTCAACTGCTCCTCCTTTGTGTCTGCATTCCCTCACTTCCCCAGTTAGCAACTGCTTGAGTCTGCTCTGTGGAACTCAAGGAAGGCCTAGGAGACTAAAGCCTTTTTCTACAAACAAGAAACGGGGACACAGAAGGGCTTTTGTACCTAGGAAAGTCCCATAGAGTCCTGCTCAGTTTCAGTCTCCCCTTTTCTTTGATACTTCTCAATTCTGAGGGGAACAAGGGTGGGACAAGAAAGGGAATAGAGTTTAGGATAGAGGTGGTAATCATACACTCAGCAGGGGAACTCAGATTTAGGGGGACTCAGTTTCAAGAGCATAGGATGAAGTGGTGGATGTGGGGGTGGGATGCAGGTCACAGACCAAAGAATGTTGCTGCCTGTGGTCTGTGACATAGTCCAGTCCCTGGTGTTACTCACAGCCGAGGGTGCTCTTAGAATCCGGGGAAGCCTCAGACCCGAGGTTAGCAGGAAGGAAGCAAGACTCATTTTAAACTTCCTCTTTGCCCAGTTCTGGGTGCTGGGTGAGGTGGCTCTGAAGGAGAGAAAGCAAAGAAACTGAGATATGCAGGGCTGGGAGAAGAACACTGGGGAAAGGCATAGGCCAGAGAGCGGAGGAGCTCATCCCCAGACAGCAAGTCAGGTTCTAAAACAGTAAGGCTTAGAGAAACTCAAGCAAAATAAACCCCCAGCAATTTCCAGAAGCCACCTACCCCTCAGCCTGCTGGAACCCTGGGGTTGGCAGCCCCCAGAGTGGCTTAAGAAAATCCATCATAGGAGGTTAAATTTAAAGAGGATCACTTGGGGCCTCACCTAGCCCGGATCAGAGGATGGTCTGATGGGAAGTAGGTGGTGGGGAAGGACAGGGTCAGCTGTCAGCCACTGAACTGGATGTATGGGCATCTCCAGGTCCAGGGGAGGAGAGGCCAGGATCCACCACAAATGGCTCAGTTATTGCAAAATCGATGTTGGGAAACCTCTGAATCTTTCTCTTTAGACTGAGAATTTGGAAATCTTGATTGTTCTTTCAATAAATTTGAGAGCCTAGCCGATAATATTCAAATCATTCATTCAGCAAAATATATATTGAGTACCTGCTGGGTGCCAGACCTGCCAGACCCTAGGGACACATCAGTGAACCAGACAGAAGCCTCTGCCATCATGGAGAGCATCTGCTGGTAGGGGAAGGCAGAATGAAAATGTAAATCAACATATAAGATGCTTTCAGGTGCTGATAAGAGGTTGTGGAGGAAAGTTTGTATGTATTTAACAAACACATTCAAAGCTGACTACATGCCAGGCACTATTGTAAGTGCTTAGAAAATGTTAACTCATTTAGTATTTATTAAATACCTTATTTAATAATAAAAAGCAGGGTCTGAGATGGGGGAGGGAGCTAATTCAGTTTGTGTGCTCTGGGAAAGTCTCTTCCGGAGGGGACTGGCCTTTGAGCTGGGATTAGAAAAATGAACCAATCTCAATCTCTAGGCCAAACACAGCAGGCAGAGAGCTAGTGCAAAGGCCCTGAAGCTAGCTTGGTGTTCAAGAAACTGAAAGGCCAGTGTAAGTGGAATATCATGAGCAGAGAACAGCGGGGGGCCAAGATGATGTCAAACTCAGCAGCCAGTAGACAGATCCTTAATCACTGTAGGTCACCAGGAGGGGCTTGAATTTTATTACCAAAGTAATGAGAAGTCTTGTCTTGGAATCCTCAGAATTTGAGCAACTTTTAAACTTTCTTATCCATAGGATTTTGCAATCAAGACCATCTTAAAATACTAGGCTCTTGTAATCTTGTCATTTCTCTCCTAGACCAGAGCCCCTTCTCTCAAAACATGGCTGGAATGTTGCCTATAGTCTCCTTTGGCCTTGATTCTAGCCTCCTGACATCCCAGGGCTGTCCCCTGAAACTGGGGAGAGATGTGGGGAGGCTGGCCTACACTTTGTTGCCATGATGTGGGTACCAGTTCTTAGGTTCTCCTTTGTCTTGTTCTGGAGAGTCTTGGGAGGTACCAAATCCAAACTCCAACCTGTCAGTTCACTCAGCTCTTCTCCCGGGATAGCTAACAAGCACCTTAAATTCATGGCTCCAAAAGAGAATTCCTGATTCCCCTCCCTCCTGCAAAACCTGCTTCACCAGTTTTCCACCCCAGTTGGCCCCCATCTCCTTCCTCGTCTCTGGGAAAGGGAATGCCATATTTCCACTTGCTGCAAACAAAAAATCTAGGACAAGGGAAAACATTCATTTCACTAGAAAACACATCTTTCTGGGCTATCGTATTCTGGTGTTGCTCCCTGTCTTCGCAATCATCTCTGTGCCTCTGTGGCAATAGTCTTTTGGAATAAAGTTTCTCCTCCCCCAATATCAGAATTGTTTTTATTTGACAGAAATAATAACCTGGATGCCTTCCTTTGCCTTCAAACCGAATTTGTCAGCAAATTCTGCTGGCTCTACCTCCCAGTATATCCCAAATGCATCTATTTCTTTCTTTCCCCACTGCTACTCACCCTGCTCCCAGCCATTGTCATCCCTTGCCCGGACTTTACTGGCACTAGGTTCCCTGCCTTTTCTTCCCCTATCCCCATCCCCCACAGTTCCTTCTTCAGAGGGCAACCAGAGAAATAAATGCAAAGAGAAAACTAATCTGTGTGTATGTGTTAAGGGTGGGGATCAGTACTTTGGCACGAGTGAGGGTAATTGACTAGGAAAGGTCACGTGAGAGGTTTCTGGCATGATGGTAACTCTCCAAATCCTGAGGAGTTTGAGTCACACGGTTGTATGTGTTTGTCAAAATTTACTTGACAGTTAAGGCTTGTTCAATTCATCATGTGCAAATTAACCTGGGAGGTGGCCGGGAGTGACTCGTAAACCAATATTAAATCTAGCAAGTGATAGGCATGCTGATGTGTTTAGGAGTGAAGGGTACTGGTGTCTGCGACTTTCTTTCGAACACATTAAAAAAAAAAAAGATGGATTGATGAGAGAAGATGAAAAGATACCTAACCAAGTGAGGACAGTAAAACGTTATTGGTGAAAGCTAGGTGGTGAATATTGAAAGTTTTCATAATAAAATGTTAAACGAAAATGCAAAGCAAACCAAGTAACTTCCTGCTGGAAATCCTTCAACTGCTTCTCTTTGCATGAGAAATAAAATGCAAAATCTTTTCAAGGGCCTGGCATGATGTCCTTGCTGACCTCGCTGACCTCATTCCTACATTCAGCCTTTGGTGTAATCAATATTTATTTTATTAAAATTTTTTTCCCTTTCGTTTTTTAAAATTTTGTTTTTTATTATTTTGGGGGGAGGTAATGAGGTTTTGGGGGTTTTTTAGTAGCAGTACTGGGGATTGAACCTGGGACCTTGTGCGTGCTAGGCATGCACTCTACCACTGAGCTATATGCCCCCACCCACCTCAATATTTATTGAGCATCTTCTGTGTGCCAGACACTGCTCTAGATGCTCAGGATACAACATGGATCTGACACGGTCACTGTCATCTGCCCAGACTTTTGGAACTTCCTGAAATTATCTTACTTTACAACTTCATCTGCATGGGGATAAGCATTCCGGGAGGACAGGGTCCTCTCTGTTACTTATAGCGGCATTCCCAGGTCTAGAGCAAAGTCTTCTTTACAGTTAAACTTCAGTAACAATTAGTTGAAAGAATCTTAGCCAGTACATATTTAACACTTGTTATACAAGCACCTGGCCCTGTTTAAAGTTGTGTACACACACACCTACTTACTTAATCCTGAAACACATCCCCATTTTACAGAAGAGTTAACAGAGGCAGAGAAGCTAGGCTGTGAACTCAAGTAGTCTGGCTTCAGACCTCCGGTTTCTAACCACCATACTATACTGCTAAGTGAATTATGATTGAATCAATCGTTCAGCGGGGCCGGAATTCAAATCCCAGCTTTGCCCCTTTATTAGCTGTGTGGCCTAAGGCTAGTCAGTTTACCTCTCTGAATTTCGGATCCTTTATTGTTAAAAGTCACTTTCCTCCTCCCAGTCCGTGGTGAAGATAAAAGATGCTGGAGGAGGTTGGCTCAAAGACACCGTACACGCAGGCTCATGCGAATGCACACTCCGATTACAGGGCGGAGGGAGGTAGGAGCTGGCACGGGGTGTGGCCTCCAGAAGGAGGCCAAAGTCTCTGGCTTCCAGGTTCCCCTGATCGGCCCGCGCACCACCTGGGGTCCAAGACCTGTCTCCGCCCCCTCGAACCTGGGTGACCGGGGAGAAAACCGTTCAAGGGTGTGTCCCCGACACCCGGCGGCATCTGCGATCTGGGAGAAAGATACCCGGCGGCGGGGAGAGAACCCAGCCCCGCAGGCAGGGGGAGAGGCTCGCTGCCCCGCCTCCCTCCACCAGATTTCGTCGGGGAGGGAGCCTCCCGGCTCCCGCCCCCCACAGGCCCAGCCGCGTGGAGCGTCTGGGAGCGAAGAGAAGCAGTCAGCCCGCGGAGATGGAGGAGGCGGGCACCTGGGTGCTGCTGCTGCTGCTGCTGCTGCTCCTGGTGCTGACGCTGGCGCTGCCCGGGACCCGGCGCCGAGGCCACCTGCCCCCGGGGCCCACGCCGCTGCCGCTGCTGGGGAACCTCCTGCAGCTCCGGCCTGGAGCGCTGTACCTGGGGCTTTTGCAGGTGAGGGGCCGCCCGCACGCCCTGGCTAGATGCGGGGGTCGAAGGCCCAGAGAGGGAAGGGACGCACCCCTGGGAGAGAAACCGTAGTGCCAGCGCAAAGCGGCCGTCAGTGTATGTCCTAGAAGAGGCGGGCAGGTGAAGGGTCCCGGATGGGGCTATGGATGCCCTGGGGTGGGGAGGGAGCAAGGGTCCAGGGCTGAAAAGGGTCAGGGGATCCTGGGAAGAGAGGATCCTGGAGTGCGGGGCCAGGGCCAGGAGGGGCAGAATCCTGCCCACAGAATCCTGGAGAGGGATCCGGAGTGGAGAGCAGGACCCAGAGTGACAGGAGCCTGAAGTTAGAGAGGCCCCCAGAATCCTGGGAAGGTGGAATGGAGGCAGCAGGGAGGGAACAAAAACTGAGAGAAATAGGTGTCCTCAAGTAGAAGAGAAACTGATAATGTGATGGTGGTGGCTGGTCCCGAGCAGAGGTCCTGGGGAGATATAAGTGAGCTATCCAGAGGAGTGGGCAGAGAAGAAAAGGGGGTGGGACCCCCAGAGGAGGGGGAGGCAGAGGCTGGAGGGTTCTAGGAATCTATCTGCAGAGACAGATGGGAATGGGGAAGAGGGGGGTAGGAGGGAGCTGGAAGTTCTGCAACAGAGGAAAGGAAGGAGAGCAAGAAGGCTGAGACAGTCCCAACCCTCTGGGGGATTGGGAAGAGGCCAGAGGATCCCCATTCAAAAAGAGTCTGGGGTCTTCCAGGACATGGCAAGGAGGGTGGTGTTCTTGGGGAGAGATGGTTCCAGTGCTCCATGGTTATCTGCTCCAGAATTTGAGGGTTTAGCGGTGATTGAAAAGGGTGGCTAGTTCTGAGGGGAGGGAGCTGAGGGATTGGGGGAGACCAAAGATATAGCTGCCCATTTTTACTGCTGAATGTCTGAGCTGTGGGCATAGGGGTAGGTTCTGGGTTGCCCCAGAGTCATAAATTGGGGCTCTACAGGGGGTAAGGGGATGGGACCCAGAGAGTGTGTTGGGTGAGAGTTTGGGGAAGGAGGACTCTATGGGGAGGGCACCTGGGAGCCTGGTACAGAAAAAAAGAGAACTAAGCCCCCCAACGTGACTATTTCACTATTTCGGTTTAGGGCAGAGCAGGAGGGTTTCCTCTTAGGTGGCTCATCCAGCGACAAGGGGCACGATGGAGACACATAGACTTTAAGAGGCAGTAGCCTCCCCCCACAGCACCTGTCCCCCCTCTCTCTCCCTGCCCCCAGCTGGGTAAGAAGTACGGACCAGTTTTCACTGTGTACCTGGGACCCTGGCGGCGTGTGGTGGTCCTGGTTGGGCGCGAGGCTGTGCAAGAGGCCTTGGGAGGTCAGGCAGAGGAGTTCAGCGGGCGAGGGATAGTGGCGACGCTGGATGGGACCTTTGATGGCCATGGTGAGTCATAAGCAGCCTGGAGGCTTCTGGGGCTTGCACTCAGATCCTGCCAGCTCTTACTGTTCTGCAACCTTCCATGCATGATTCAGTGTCTCCGGATCTCTGTTTCCTCATCTATAGTTAGTGTTTGTTTTGTTCTGTTTTTGTGGAGGGTAGGTAATTAGGTTTATTTATTTATTTTTAGAGGAGGTACGGGGGATTGAACCCAGGACCTCCTGCATGCTAAGCATGAGCTCTATCACTTTAGCTTTACCCTCCCCCTCCTCATCTGTAAAATGGGGTGATAACAGTGCCTGTTACATAGGACTGTAGTAAGGATTGCAAGAGGTAAGAATACGCGGTTGTAATAGTCTTATTACTGCTCCAGGCAAAGTCCCCCCAGGGCCGGGAGGAAGAGGGAAGACATCTGAAGCACTGAGAATGAGTAGGCAAACACTCAAAATGTGTAAACTATTCTCTGTGTTAAGACTGAAAGCAGGAGGCCAGAGTGCGGGGACACAGCAGTGACTAAACCACCTCAGTCCTGCTCCCCCAGAGCACACAAGCCAGTGGGGAGACAGACCCGTCGCCAGTGGGGAGACAGACCCGTCACCAGTGGGGAGACAGACAGTGACAAGCCCAGAAAGGTCAGGGCCGGCCTGGGGGAAGCCCTGAGACGGTGGGAATTGGAGGAGGCGCCCGGCCCAGCCTCTTCAGTGGAGGACATCCAGGAAGTCTTCCTGAGAGACGGGGTGTCTGAGCTGAGACTCACAGGGGGACTGGGAAGGGTGTTCCAGGCAGAGGGACCAGCATGGAGGTGAGAGAAGACGCATTCATTCATCAACTGACAACTTTTCATTACGCCTGCCTTGGGACTGGGGACACGGTAGTGACCAAGACAGCTGTGGTGACATGTCTTACTGTGAGAGAGTGGGGCTTTGCCATAAGACATGAGGGAAGAGAATAGAATTCTAAAATGAGAGGGACAGCCTTGAGAGCAGGACACATGGGGCCCTTTCCTGGCCCAGGGAGCAGAGGGAGTTGGGGTGTGAGAGGAATGGGAGGAATCAGGGAAGGCTTCCCAGAAGAGGTGACATTTGAGCTGAGACCCGAAGGTTGAGTAGAGTTAGTTCAGTGAGGACGAAGAGATGAATGATCCTGGCAGAGGGAACAGCAAGGGCAAAGGCCTAGAGGGGACATCCTGGCATCCTTGAGGACGTGAGAGAAGACCAGTGCGACTGTAGTGAGATGAGTAACAAAGCTGGAGTGGTCTGCAGAGCCTGATTACATGGGACCTGAGTCAAGCCAGCACGTTTGGACTTTGGGTTTTCCTGGGAAGGGATATGGTCGGAGTTAAAAAGATCTTCTGGTTGCGGAGTGGAAGTCCAGGCAGGGGACTGGGCTGGACCAGGACTGGGGCCATGGAGTGGGGAGGGGAGGTGGTCAGGAGAGGAATGCAGGGCTCTGGCCAGGGGGCTGGTCAGTGGCTGAGACAAGGAGGAGAGATGCTGGGTCCAGTTTGGGACAAAATGGAGGGGTGGGTAGACGGGATACCCAGGAGGAGGCGTCTAGGAGGCCATTATGGGCTGGCATTCTACAAATAGGAACAGCTCAGAGCAGGGAAGTGTCCATCCAGAGCAAGTCTCTTGGATAAAGGAGGGAAACGGTGCGATTCCACCCTCCTCCCTCCCTGTTCAACCTCCTAACGACGTGGGACATGGGACCCAACAGTACTCCATAAATGCTGGGGTGGAGGGATGAATGGATAGATGGTTGGAGAGAAGAGAGGGAGGGAGGGAGGGAGGGAGTAAAGGAAAGAGGAAGAAGGAAGGATAAATGAATGGGTGGATGAATAGAGGAATAAAAATATGGATAGATAGTGCTCGCTTCGGCAGCACATATACTAAAATTAGAATGATACAGAGAAGATTAGCATGACCCTTGTACAAGGATGACATGCAAATTCATGAAGCGTTCCATAAAATATATATATATATGGATAAACGGAAGGAAGGAAGAAATCTTCACTCACCCTGCTTAATCATAGAAGGCTCAAGGAGCCTGGATAATTCCAGTTACCAGCCTCTCAGGAGAAGGTCACCCTGTGACCCAAGGTTAGGCATTTATTGAGCATCTCCGGAGTCCTCATCCCTGGGCTAGGCTGGTATGGACTCAGGACAGGGCACCTCACTGGGAGGAAGGGCTGCTACTGTCCTGGGAGAGGGGCCGGTCCCTCCTTGAGCCTAGCCTTCTGTGCAGGGGTTTTGTTCTCCAATGGAGAGCGATGGAGGCAGCTGAGGAAATTCACCACGCTGGCTCTGCGGGAACTGGGCATGGGGAAGCCAGAAGGCGAGGAGCTGATCCAGGCGGAGGCCCAGCATCTGGTGGAGTCGTTCCAGGGGACAAAAGGTCAGCGGGGCCGGTGGCCTGAGTGTAGAGATGGCCTTCCCTCTGGGGCTGGGCTGGGGACTCTGGTCACCTCCCTCTCTCTCCTTCTCCACCTTCCATCTCTGTCCTGCTGTCTCTGTGTCCCTGGGACTGTCATATCACTCTTTCTGCCTCTTTTCTCTCTGTTTTTCTGTTTTTCTCTCCTGCAAGTCTGTCCGTCTCTCTCCCTGTCTCTCTTTCCCTGTGGCTCTCTCTTTTCCTGACTATCTGTTGTCCCACAACCCCTTCCTTATCTGTGTCTCTTGGTCTCTCCCTGTCTATCTGTCTCTGTCTCACTCTCTGTGCTTGTCTCTTTCCAGTCGTGTCTGGTCCCCACTCCATATCCAATCCACCTCCAGGTCAGCTCCCCTCTTCCCAACTCCATCCAGCCCTCCTCCTTGCTCCTCCTCCCCAGGACGGCCATTTGACCCCTCCTTGCTGCTGGCCCAGGCCACCGCCAACATCATCTGCTCCCTTGTCTTCGGCCTCCGCTTCCCCTACGACAGTGAGGAATTCCAGGCCATGGTCCGGGCAGCTGGCGGCACCACCATGGGGGTCAGCTCCCCGTGGGGTCAGGTAAGTGGGTGGGACCCCTCTCCAGCCACTTTCCCCAAAGGCTTGTGTCCACCTCTTCCAGGTAACCCCAGAGCGCTCAGTCCGCCTGCCCCTCCACCCTGGTGCCAAGTCAGGTCCCCGTGAAAACAGCTGTCTTTCTCCCCACAGACATACGAGATGTTCTCCTGGCTCCTGCCGCGCCTGCCAGGCCCCCACACACAGCTCCTTGGCCACTTGGGCACCCTGGCTGCCTTTGCCGTCCAGCAGGTGCAGCGGCACCAGGGAAGCCTGGACACCTCGAGCCCCGCACGTGATGTTGTGGATGCCTTCCTGCTGAAGATGGCAAAGGTGGGGGCATTTGTGGGTTGGGGGGTCCTCCTGAATGGCACTGGCGGCCTGGCTGGTCCCCAGCCAGGTGTAGCCGGGACATACTGTCAGCCTCCATCCTTCTCTGCACGTGTCCCTGTGGATCTGTGTCTCTGCCTGGGTGTGCATAGCTCTTCTTTCTGGTACATTGTTCTCCGCCTCCCCCCACCCCACACTCACCTCAGGTGTGTTTGAGTCTCTTGCATCTCTCCCCCTCCTCTTCCCTCCAATCTCAGGCCCAGCTCAGGCCCCCTGCCCAGTGACCTGCCACCAGCAATCCCCACCAGCCCTTCTCCCCATCCCTACCTCTCGCCTCCCACACAGGACATTTCCTGTGAATTACAATCATTTGCTTATGAAACCCTTCAATCTCAAATTATACTAATAAAGTTCAATTTATTAATTAGGTGAGAACAATCAACTTGTGAGAAAATTAGAATTAAGATGACCCCTGTGGAAATACCTAGTTTTGAATTGTACAGATTTTGCAATGATGGGAGATATTCAGGGCCACATCCTTGAATAAATGCAGCCACCCTCTTGGTGGAGAGAGCAATTTTCTTAACTCTGTGGCCCTGTTTATTTTCCCTTTCATTTTTTTAATTTGTATTTCTTTTTTGTGGGGGAGGTAATTAGGTTTCTTTATTTCTTTAAAAAAAATTTTAGTGTGGGAGGTATTTGGTTTATTTATTTATTTTTAGAGGAGGTACTGGGAATTGAACCCAGGCCCTTGTGCGTGTTGAACAGGCGCTCTACCACTGAGCTCTACCCTCCCCGCCTATTTATTTATTTTTTTAATGGAGGTACTAGGGATTGAACCCAGGACCTCATGTATGCTAGGCATGCACTCTACCACTGAGCTATACCCCCCTTTTCATTTTTTTAATTTAAAAAAGAACGTAATTGTAGTAAAATACACATAACACTTCCCATCTTGGCCACTTTTAAGTGTACAGCTCAGTAGTGTTCATGACATTTGCATCACCACCTTTGCTCTCCAGAATGCTTTTCAACTTGCAAAATTGAAATTCTATACCTGTTAAAGAAGCTCCCACCTTTCCTTCTGCCAGCGCCCGGCAACCACCCTTCTATTTTGTGTCTCTATGAATTTGATGACTCTAGGAACCTCCTGTAAGTGGAATCACACAGTATTTGTCCTACTGAGGTTTATCTCACTTAATGTCCTCAAGGTTCATTCATGTTGTAGCGTGTGACAGGACTTCCTTCCTTTTTAAGGCTGCCTCATATTCCATCGTACGGCTATGTCACATTTTCTTTATCCGTTCATCCATCAGTGGACACTTGGGTTGCTTCTACTCTTTGGCTATTGTGAATAATGCTACTTTGAACATGGATGTACAAATGTCCTTCAAGACCCTACTTTTCTGAGGGGGGGGGTCATTAGGTTTTTATTTAACTTATTTATTTTAATGGAGGTACTGGGGATTGAACCCATGACCTCATGCATGCTGAGCACAGGCTCTACCACTGAGCTCTACCCTCCCCCACCACTTTCCGTTCTTTTGGATAAATCCCCAGAAGTGGAATTGCTAGGTCATATGGCAATTCTATGTTAAGCTTTTGAGGAGCCGCTGTACCATTTGCTGTAACAGCTTCACCATTTATATGTCCCCCTGGTGACAGGAGTTCCAGTTTCTCCACATCCTCACCAATACTTGTTATTTTCTATCGGTGTTTGTTTTTAATAGCAGCCACTCTCTTGCCTTTTTAAAACATTTCAGCCAGAGAGAACTTATATCAAAAGCCCACTTTCCAACTTTCCCAAACATTTGTTTAAACTCCTAACAAAGCTTTAACTTGCTATGCTGCACCCCCAACCTGGCTGTGCTGGGCCTCGACTCCCCGCAGCCCATGTTCTCTAAGCCCCTCTGCCTGGTTTCTCCCAGGAGAAGCAAGACCCAAACACAGAATTCACTGACAAGAACTTGCTGATGACGGTCATTAATCTGCTGTTTGCTGGGACAGTGACAGTCAGCACCACAATCCGCTACACCTTCCTGCTCCTGCTGAAATACCCTGAGGTCCAAGGTAGGAGCCTTTGCCACCAGCCAGGCCCTGGGAACAGGAGGCAGGGCTCAGAGGAAGAACCATCAGGAGAGTCCTCCTGAGCCAGAGCCTGGAGGCGACAATGGGTCTGGCACCCAGGGTGTCTGGGGAGCCAGTTGTTTGGGGACTGCTGGTTGCAGTGTGAGTAGTGAAATGAGAAATGAGGCAGGAGACATCTCCAGACTTGCTGTCTTGGTGGTAACTTGTGTCCCTAATCCTGAGCAATGGGGAGCCATGGAATGTTGTTGAGCAGGGGAAGGACAGGGTCAAATTAGCATTTTAGAAAAACCCTTTAGTCTGCCATGAAGAGGTAGGTTGTAAGGTGTGAAAGAGGATGCCAGGAGCTCAGGGTAAGGACTGGGGTGGGGGAAGACAGCGCTGGGCCAAGCTGTGGGGAGGGGAGAGGGAGCCACGTAGGCAGGTGGTGGAGAAAAATAAGGGAGGGGGTCATCCAGGGATAGGCCAAGGGCTCTGACCAGAGGACTGGGGGACTGGGAAGCCACCCTGAGGTGAGGCCAGAAGGGATGAGGAGCTGTTTCAGGGGAGATGCTGAGGCCGCTTTGGGACAATCTGAATGTGAGGGGCCTGGGGCCACCAGGGGGAGGCCACAAGACACCTGGGTCAGGGCTGGAGAAAAAAAACAAAGTGGAGTTATCAGGGGACAGGCAAGACCTGAAGCTGTGATGGTGACGGAGGATGTGGGGTGAGGCAGGGCTGGGAATTTGCCCCAGGGGACTCCAGCGGTTCAGGGTCAGGCAGCTGCCTTAAGTGCTGTCAAGATGGTGGGGTGGGCTGACCTGGAAGATGGAAGATGGGACCTGGGGCCTGGTGGCCTTGGTGGAATGGAGTCAGCTGTGGTTTCAGCTCACTGGGCTCCAGGGTCCTCATTTGGGAGATGGGGCTATACAGTGGTACCCACCTCGCAGGACTGCTGTGGGGAATGAGAGGACAGATGGGATGCCCAGCACACTGGCTGCTCCAGAAGACCGTCCAAGCAGAGGATCACAGTGCCCCGCCCCACCCCTGACCTCCCACCCCCCTCCTCTTGAGTGCAGAGCGGGTGCAGGAGGAGCTGACTAGGGAGCTGGGGGCCGGCCGGGCACCCTGTCTGGCAGACCGAGCCCGCCTCCCCTACACGGATGCGGTTCTGCACGAGGCACAGAGGCTGCTGGCACTGGTACCCATGAGCATGCCCCGAGCCCTCACCAAGACCACCCGCTTCCGGGGGTACACCCTGCCCCAGGTGGGTATGCGGGTCAGCCCTGCCCAGCAGCTGTCTCTGCCTCGAGCCTGAGTCTGCTGCTATCTGTGTCTCTGACTTTTTCCAGATCTTGGTCTGTCTCTCTTTCTCTCGCTGTTTCTACATCTTCCTCCTCTTTCTCTCTCCTCCCTGGCTGATATCTCCCTCTTTTCTTCTCATCTCCCTTTCTTTCTCTATGTCCCCGTCTGTCTCTGCATCTCTCTCTCTGTGTTGCTTTCTCTTGCCTTTTGACTTTCCCAGCCTTGGTTTCCCTATGTTTCAGATGGGTATCCTAATTCTTCCTCCTCCCAAAGTGGTTAGGACAATCAAATAAGGTGACAGGCAGGGAACAATCTGAGGGCTAACAGAGGCCCTCACCCTCAGTCCCTGCTGTAAACACACAGAATCAGCCCCACCCTCTCTCACTCAGTTCCTGTCCCTTGATTCGAGAGCAATTCAGAGCCATCACCACCAGGGGACGATGTCTCCCTGGAAACCTGAGGCGCCTTCCGCACCAGCTGCTCCCTCCTTGAGCTTGGTTGTAGAATCCAACCCATAGCAGTTAGAATCCAGCCCTGCTGTTTTCAGGCTGAGACCTTGGGCAAATCACTTCACCCTCTGAACCTCCATCTACTCCTATTCTAAACTGGGAGCAGTAATAGCATCAACTGGAGATTATAAGGAATCTGTGAAAAAATGCTTGTAAAACACCAGCTGAGCTCTTTGTACAGGGAGTGGGGCTCCTCTGTACACCCCCGAAGCAACGATTGCTAAAGCAATGACTATAGCAAGTGCAACAACTACTGCTAATGACAACAGTAATAACAGGCATTAGTGGTTGAGGACCTGCTCTGTGCCAGGTATTAGTCTAAATGCTCTACATGTATTACCTTATTCAATCTTCAGAGCCACCCTCTACCATTATCACACCCATTGTACAGATGAGGAAACTGAGTCCCTAAAATGTTAGAAGACTTGCCAACCCCAGCCAGCCTACAAGTGGCAGGGGCAGGATTTGAACCCAGAGCCTGTGCTTTAACCACTGCTCTCTGCCTTTCTCTTATTTTAATGGCAGTTACACGACCTTTTCCTGAAGCCTCACTCACCTTCCCAACTCAGAGCCCCATTAACCAGAGTCCCTAGCAAAGGAGGTCCCTCTTCGTCTCCTCATACTCCCCACCTTGACCGTGCACCACAGTCCTGGGAATACCATAACTCTGATCTCAGCTGAAGGGGCTGCCACTGTCCCCAAACCTGGGCAGGGGAAGCCTTCGTGGACAGCCATCACCCACCCACACTTCGCCTCTGGAATACCATAGTGGCAGAAAGCTGGACTCTGAGCCAAGCTGCTTAGGACAACCACAGCTGAATCCCAGCGTACCCCCAAAGTTTAAAACACTGTGTAAAAATAACAAACTCTGCCGTGTCCAAGTGTTGCCTTAGGGCAAGTTGCTGAAGTTCTCTGGGCCTCTTCCCATCCTTAAAAATGGGGATCAGAAAAAAAGAAAAGAAAGAAATCTTTAAAAAAAAATAAATAAATAAATAAAATGGGGACCATATTAGTAACTGTTTCCTAGGCTTGTTAGAAAGATTTAGCGAGTTTGTGTGTGTGTGTGTGTGTTTGTGTGTGTATGTAAGTAGAACACATGTACCTATTACAAAGGAGGTGAGTTAGATATAAGGCTTAATAAAGTCTCTGACCCATAATCACTCAGATGCCACTGTGTTTTTTTTTTTTCTTTATTTTTTTGGGGGGCTGGTAATTAGGTTTGTTGGTTAGTTTGTTTGTTTACTCTTAAAAGAGTTACTGGGGATTGAACCCAGGACCTCATGCATGCTAAGCATGCGCTCTACCACTGAGCTATACCCTCCTCCCAACCCCTGTATTTTGTGAACTGATTTCCCCAACACACCAGACTCATGTGCTCCGACTCTGAGCGGAAGGCCTGGGTTGTGAGGGATATTTATAGTTTTATTATGATTTCCCCCCAGGGCACAGAGGTCCTCCCTCTCCTTGGCTCCATCCTGCATGACCCCAAGGTCTTCCAGCAGCCGGAGGAGTTCAACCCCGGCCGATTCCTGGACGCAGAAGGGAAGTTCAAGAAGCAGGAGTCGTTTCTGCCCTTCTCCTTAGGTATCTGCTGGGCCGCCCCTGCCCTCCCCGCTGGTCCTCCCCCAGGTCCTCCCCCAGGCCCGGCTCCAGCTCTCTCTTCCTCGCAGGTAAGCGCGTCTGCCTTGGGGAGGGCCTGGCTCGGGCCGAGATCTTCCTCCTGTTCACCACCGTCCTGCAGGCCTTCTCGCTGGAGAGCCCCTGCCCACCGGGTGCCCTGAGCCTCCAGCCAGCCGTCAGCGGCCTTTTCAACATCCCCCAAGCCTTCCAGATGCAATTTCGGCCCCACTGACCTCCATCTGACCCGCCGTGTGGACTGGATGAAGGAGGGCACCTTGGGAGGGGGCAGGCAGCCTCGACAGTGGGCATGGATATGGCTGGGACTCCAGAGCCGCACGTCTACACCACAGGCAGCCACATTCATGCACCTGGAGCTGTTTTCTAGAGTCAGTCACACGTATATTCAGCCTCCACATCCACGGGGTCCTCGGCCCACACAGCTGTTGAGACTTGGAACCACACACCCAGATCCCAACCATGCGGGCCGTGAGGCAATGTGGCCACACAGCTTTCTACAGACATACATTTAGTCCATCAGGAATCACAGCCACATGCCCAGATAACCCACCAACTCAAATACCACACGACCCCCCTGGACTCACAACCTACACATTCAAGTTCAGCCACCAGTGTTCTCGGCCCGTGTGCCCTCTTCACTCCTCAGACTTCCCAGTGTTGCCATCTCTGGGAGCCTGGTGCAGAGAACATGTCCCATGCTGGCTCACGTCACCTCACAGAGACCCTCTTTATCTGCGGCCCTCAGGTCATGGTACCAGTGTCCTTGTACAAGGCTTTCTCCAGCTACATGCCCCCAACCAGTGAACCACACAGTCAACCCAAGTGTGACACTGGCCTGCCCACTGAGACAAGCTACTCCCACAGGGACACAGCCATGGTCTCCTGTGCACCTTCAGCCCTCAGGGACACCCCTTTCCAAGCACCCTGATCCCCAGATGCTCCCAAATACAAACACACCCCCAATGTGCAGTTGTGCATACAAGCCTGTGGACTAAGCAAACTTGGACACACATGGACCCTCAGAACAGAGGAACACACACACACACACACACACACACACACACACACACACACACTCCAGCTTATATAACTTGAAAAACCTCCCCTGCTCCCCAGTCCCCCTCAACACACACTGACGCACTGCCCCTACTCTGTGTCAAAGTCCCAGTTAGACCTCGTGGAAGGGACCAGACTCCAACTCCCTGGGTCAGGGAAGAGGCCAGGTCTGACGTCTTTGTGACTCCGAAGATCCCCGTTTTGCAATAAAAGTTCCTTTCTAGACCCTGGTCTGGCCCAGGGCAGGGCCTAGCGTGAGTGTGACAGTGTCCATCATTGTGAGTAAGGGGTGGGAATGGGGAGGGTCCACCCCTCCCTCGAGGCTAGGCGGGAGCTGAAAAACACGGCCCCCGCCCACCCTGGCTGCTGACATCAGTAGCAGATGTGGAGATGGGGGGGAGGGGAGCGGTCCTGGGCCTCACTTCCGGTGAGGCTGATGTGGATGGGGTGGGCAGGCCTGGGGCTGGGGTTGGAGGGGTGGAGGGCCTCAGTTAGGAAAAGCCTGAAGGTGACCCCTCCACGCCCTGGGCGCTCTCCCAAACTAAAAGTAGATGCTGAAACAGGAGCCCTCACTCTACCCTCACTCTGGCCTCTTCTGCTACCCTTTCCCTCCCTTCTCTTCGTAAGGAAGCCAGAAGCATCTTTTTACTTGTCAGTTATCTACGAAGGAAGTGTTCAGACCCACGATAGTAGAATAGTGCGATGAACCTCTGGGCCCTTGACCCAGCCTCATTGGATAACCATCCAATTTCTGCTAATTTTATTTTGTCGATCACAATCTTCCGATTATTTTAAAGCAAATCTCAGAAAATAATTGAATACACATTTCTAATAGTAAAAGGACATTTTCCCCCTGACATTTTATGAGGACAATTTTCAAAGTTGAAGGGATTCTACGGGAAGGCCCATGGGCCACCTCTGGATTCTCCCACGGCAGTTTGCCACGTGTATTAGCACATTTCTAGCCACCTGCCCATCCAGCTCATTTTTTTAGGCATTTCAAAATAAATTACAGACATCTGTCTCTGAATGTTTCAGCAATGCTTCGTTAGCTTTTTTTTTTTTTAATTTTCCACAATGTTATCACTTTATTTTTTGGCTTAAGTTCTATAGAGGTAGCACAGAACAGCGATACAATAGAAAACAGACGAGCTTGGGATCAGACCCTGACTTTGCCACTTTCTAGCTAATGACTCCTTCACTGAGGGTTGAGCATCTAAAAGACCAAATTTAAAAGAAGAGATGTGAACAATTCTGGAACTTAATAGGAACGAAGTACACGTTGAGTTCTTGAATTTATTATTGTTACTGCTTTTCATATGTCTGTGATGTGAAAAGGAATAAATGAGGTTTCAGGTTTCCTCCTTTTGAATTAAGGCAATGACTTGCTTTCCTTTGTGCTCAAAATTCACACCCAGGGAAATTTGGGATCAGAAATACCAGCAAACAGGTGGGGAAAGCAGGGGAGGATTTAACTCAGTGGTAGAGCACGTGCTTAGCATGCAGGAGGTCCTGGGTTCAATCCCCAGCACCTCCAAATAAATAAATAAATAAATAAATACCTAATTATGCAACCCCCCAAGAAAATAAAGTAAAAAAAGAATTTTTTAATAAAAGAATTTTTAAAAAAGAAATAGCAGCAACCTCATTTATTAAGGAAGAATGGAACTAGGATTGTATCAAAATGAAAGTTGACATGAGTTAAGATGATTCGAGTAGCAAGCAAAAGAAAGCATAAACTCAAAATGGCTTAACCAGTAATTATTGGACCCCAAAGTAAAAGTATTTACAATTAGTAGGGTCTTCAGGGTTATTCTGGGGGAGGGGTTAAAATATACATAGCATAATATTTCTCATTCTCACCACTTGTAAGTGTACAACTCAGTGGCATTACATACATTCACAATGTATAACCATCACACTGTCTATACCCCAAACTTTCATTACCCCCAGCAAATACTCAACTTATTAAAATGATAACTCCTCCTTTACAATTCACTTTTTAAAAGTCACAACCATAATATCCATTTCCACACCTATTACAATTACCGATTTTGCAGTGTTAGTGTTCACGTTTCCCTGGCTGTCCCAGAAATGTATTTCATAGTCAAGTTTGTTCAAATCAGAACCCAAAGGTTCACCATGCAGTGCCTTCGTTTGAACATGCAGGTCTTCTAAATCTGTAACCGGTCCCCAACCTTTTGTATGCCACTTATTTCTTAAAGAAACTGGGTTATTTGCCCTGTGCAGGTTTTCACATCCTGTCTTCGGCTGATGGCCTCTTTGGGGTGCCACTCAAGATGTCTTTCCATTGTCTGGAATTCCCTGTAAAGTGGGAGTTAGACCAGATTCGGGCTCATTCTGGCAAGAACTCTTCACATCATATCTCAATAATAAATGGTCTCATATAGCGTGTCCAGGTCCTGATCCCTCTTTTAGAAAGTTTCCCATCAACCTTTCACTTACTGGCCTTAGCAAAGGGATCCTTTAAAACCAAATCAATCAGGTCTCTCCCCTGCTCAAAGCCCCCCAGTGGGGCACCCTTGTGCACTGCTGGTAGCAAAGTAAATTGGTGCAGCCACTATAGAAAACAGTTTGGAGGTTCCTCAAAAAATTAGGATTGTCAAATGACCCAGCAATCTCATTTCTTGGTATACATCCAAAGGAAACACATCAATATGTCAAAGAGATCTCTGCACTCCCATGTCCATGGCAGCGTTGTTCACAATAGCCAAGATACAGAACCATCTAAGAGTCTGTCAGCAGATGATTGGATAAAGAAAATGACATAGCTATGTAACAGAATATTATTCAGTCATAAAAAAGAAGGAAATCCTGCCTTTGGTGATAAACGTGGATGGACCTTGAAGGCATTATGCTAAGTGAACTAAGTCAGACACAGAAAGACAAATACTGCATGATCTCACTTATATGTGGAATCTAAAAAAGCCGAATTCATAGAAACAGAGGGATGTAATGTACAGCATGGTGACAATAGTTAATAACACTATATTATAGAACATTGGAAATTTGCTAAGAGAGTAGATCTTAAAAGTTCTCTTAAAACGAGAGAAAAACATTTGTAACTGTGTAGTGATGGATGTTAATAGACTTATTGTGATCATTTCACAATGTATAAAATGCTGAATTGCTATGTATACCTGAACCTAATATAATGTTCTACGTCAGTTATAGCTCAATAAAAATTAATAATTAATAAGTTAAATTAAAAAACAAAAGAATAGTGGTTGCCCAGGGCTGGGGGTGGGAGAAATCAGGAGATGCTGGTTAAAGGGTACACATTTTTTAGTTATAAGATGAAGTTCTGGCTCTAATGTACAGCATGACAGCTATAAGTTAATCTTGTGATGTATACTTGAAATTTACTAAGAGTAGATCTTAAATGTTCTCACCATACGCACCAAAAATGGTAACCGAGGTGATGGATGTGTTAACTAAGTTAATTGTGGTAATCATTTCACAGTCTGTACATGTATATCAGGAGGAGGCCCTGAGGCCCGTGAGCCAGGGATAAGAGCCAGGTGGACACCAGGGGGCATGAGGTAAGCAGTTTGGGAGTTTATCTTGGAAGGTTTGAGGCCAAGGAGGGAAAGGGTTTGACTTGGGATTGAGACACATTCCTCTTGTTGTTTGGCAGGTTAGAGGGAAGGAGAGTGGCGGCCCGGGAGGAGGCGGGAGGAGGCCAGAGGAGAGGACCAAGCTGGAGCAGGGTGAGGTAACCGGGAGGAGGGTAGGATGAGGCGGGAGAGAGCTTTGTGAATCGAATCCCCCATGGCACCTGGAAACCTACTGCAGGGTGGAGGGTATCCAAGAAGACCCTGAGGGTTGGGGCTGGGTGACAGGATCTAGGTACTGAGGCTGTCACTGCAGTGGGACACAAATGATACAGCTTCAGGGAAGCTAATGGTGAAAAGCCCTAAGTGGCAGGTTGAGAGCTGGGAGCTCACCTGGAGGGCAGCAGGGGAGCTGAGGTTAAGCAGAGAAGGGACAGGGTCAGATCTGAGTTTCAGAAATATCCCTCTGCTTAAGAATGGGAGATGGACTGGAGGGAGGAAAAGTGGAGGCGAGGAGGCCGGCAAGGAGGCCAGGGAGGAGGCCAGGGCAGGGTCCTGGTGGGAAAGGATGGGGCTGGACTCCATGAGGTGGGGAGAAGAGGCAGGTGCGAGAGACATGGGCAGGTGGAGAGGAGAGGAGTTTGTAAGGAGCTGTAGGGATGCCAGTGCACAGAACGGCCAAGAGCAGAGAGATGGTGCCCAGCCCCCTCTTGCAGGCACCCAGGCTTGAAGAGACCCCGTTCCATATGCGCAACACACAGGGGCAAGGAGATGGACAAGCAGGCGAACCAACACACAGGCATCGGATCTGCAAGGATCAGGGCACACAATCCACCAGAGGGAGACAGCAATGCCAGTGCACAGGGAGACATACAGATGAGATGCAAAAAAATCAAGGGCACCTTGTCAGCTGTCGTCACCACGTGCAAAGAACTGCACGTGCACTGCCCTGGGACACCCGCCCTGTAGCCTGCCAAGTGGGCGCTGTTCTTACTCCCACCTTACAGATGGACACGCCGAGGCTCAGGGAGGCCAGTCACTTGTAAGATCACACAGTTAGTGGCAGAAACAGGATTCCAACCCTGGTCAACTCAACTGGTGTCCTGTTTCTGGGCCCATGTGGGTCTTCTTTGTAGGAGGATCCACGTCTCCCTGAGTGTAGCCCGGGGATGCCCATGAGGCCGTGTCCTGGTTTCTGAGGTTTCTCCAGGAATGGAGTTCCAGACCCAGCTTGTCTGAGTGTGGGCCAGCAGCGTGCCCCTGCGTGTCTCCTCCTGTCCAGCCTCCATGTGTGGATGACATCCGAGAGAGAGAGAGAGAGAGAGAGAGAGAGAGAGAGAGAGAGAGAGAGAGAGAGTGCGAGAGCGAGAGAGTGAGCGAGCGAGAGAGAGAGAGAGAGAGAGAGAGAGAGAGAGAGAGAGAGAGAGAGAGAGAGAGAGAGTGTGTCCTTGTCGAGGAGCCCTGAGTGTGAGGGGGAGTGCCTGGCTGGGCTGGGCTGGGGGTGGAGGCAGGGTGGGGGGGTCGCAGAGGGGAATGGAGTTCTGGAGGAATGTTTACCAGACACAGAGATAGCCCAGAGGGACAGCGCCCAGAGCTGGGACAGAGAGACACACAGCTTCCCTGCCTCCCTGGCTCAGGATTAGGGGCCCCTTCCCACTCCTCAGCCTCCCTCCAGGGCCCCTTTAAGACAGAGCTGGTCTTCTTTTCTCCACTTTAACCCCTCGAAGTTCAGGTGGCCCCTTGGGCTCCGGCCGGTGGTGGGCGGAGGCAGGGGGGGGAGCCAGGGGCGGGGAAAGGGTTGCCCGAAGTCTGGGAGGGAGAGAAGGAGGCAAAGGAGGCAGGGGAGCAGGGAAGGCGGCCGCTGAGCAGAGCCGGCAAGGGGCCCCCCTGCCGTGCCAGGCGGGCAGTGCCAAATCCAGGGAGCCCGGAGTTGGGGGGAGGGCCGAGGGCCGGGGACAACCCGGCCCTGCCCCCTCCCCCGCGGGGTGCCCAGCAACTTCTGAGGAAAGTTTGGCATTGATTGCTCGGTGCCCCGAGGATGGGCAGGGTCCTGCTGGCCTGGTGCTGGGCGCTGTGCTACTGGGGGTGTGTGGCCCCCAAGGGTGAGTGATGGGGGGCCCTGTGGGGCAGGACCACCGGTGGAGGGGCTGGGACAGGAAGGAGAGGAGGGGGATGGATGGCAGGTGTTTTGGGAGGGGGTGGTGAGTCCTGGGCTGGCTCAAGGAGTTTCCTTGGGACGACAGAGAGGGAGACAGGGACACAGAGACAAGCCCAGAGAGGCCAGGAAAGAAAAAGGGACAGGAGAGAGGAACAGAAGGACAAGAAACAGAAACTAGGAGAGTCAGAGACGGGAAGAGATGGACACAGAGAGACAGACAGACAGGAGAAGCTGAGGGCAAGGGTAGGGGCTGGACTTGAGTTGGGGGCCTTGGGGAGAGGGGCTGAGCTGGGGGCTGCCCGGAAAGGAACCTTCTGGAAAGGAGCCCTAAGTCAGGCAGAGGGATGGGGAGGGCTCCGGAGCCCTAGGGGAAAACCCTGGCCACTGTCACCCCCCACCCTCCTTTCCCCCTCGCTGCTGGTCTGTGTGTGCTCCGCCTCTGGGGCTGGGGGCTTTGGCTCTGCCTCCAACCCTGCCATCTCTGTGGGTCTCCATTTCTCTCTCTCCCTCCCCCTGTCTCTGTCTTTCTCTCTCCCCGCTCTCTAGGGGTCTCTGTCAGTGTCTCTGCCTGTGTGTCTCTGTTTCTCTGCCTCTCTCTGTTTTCCTCTGCGTGTCTCTCCCCACTTTTTCCCGTCTGGGCGGGAAGTGGGGGGGTCTCCATCTCTCATTCTTTGTCTCTCCAGGTCTCTGTTCCTTTCTGTCTGCCTTTCTCTGGTTTCTCTCTCTGTCTCTCCTTTCCTGTTTCTCTCCCCTCTCCCTCTCATCCCTTTTTGTTCCCCACCATCCACCAGTCTGATCTGTCAAGCCTCTAGAGACCCTGGGGGAGGACAGGGGAGGGGAGCAGTCCGGCCGGGCAGTCAGGGCGTGGGAGGCTGCCAGGCCCCGGGGCCTCCTTCCCAACAGACGGCGAAGGATGGAGGCCGGACCCAGTCCCCTGGGAAGGCTCCCATCCTCTCCTCAAAGTCTCCACCCTCCACCCCCCACTGAGGTCACTCTACAACTATGTGGGCCTAAGGGCCTGGCGGGGTCCTGGCAGCCGTGGGCAGGCGGGAGAGGTGGAACTGAGGCGTCAGAGGGAAGCCCGGGTTCCTAAGCTAACTCTTCCCCACCTCCCTGCAGGTGTACAGGCTGAGGTGCACCCCTTTGTGGGGAGTCCGGGGAACATCACTGGTGCCCGAGGACTCATGGGGGCCCTTCGGTGTGAGCTCCAGGTTCAGGGGGAGCCCCCCGAGGTGACCTGGCTTCGGGATGGACAGGTTCTGGAGCTGGCCGACAGCACCCAGACCCAGGTGCCCCTGGGCGAAGACGGGCAGGATGACTGGAAAGTGGTCAGCCAACTCAGGTGCCCAGCCTCCCCAACCAGCCACGACCCACATCTCTTCTGACCCCCCACCCCCCACCTCCATCACATGGCGGGGTCAAAAGTCACTTGCAGGAGCCCAACCTGGGTTGGACCCCAGGGTGGCCATCCCGTGGCTTTCAGCCTGTGATGTAACCCTGGCTTTCACTTTCCTCTTCTGTAAAGTGAGTTAATAACACTTCCCACCGCTTAGCTCTTATGAGTTTCCAGTCCAGACCCCTCCCTTTTTCAGTTCTAATGACCCTCTCCCTGTGTCCAGCTCTGACCCTGAACCTCTCCGGCCCTCCTCTTGCCCCCTCAGAATCTCATCCCTGCAGCTCTCGGACGCGGGATGGTACCAGTGTTCCGTGGTCCTGGAAGGAAAGACCTTCGTGTCCCAGCCTGGCTACGTTGGGCTGGAGGGTGAGCCCTGGCCTCAAAGGTCATGGGAAGGCAAGAACCCTGAAGGGTCAGAGGGTGCTGGAGGATTCAGGGTGTCCACTGGGGACACGCAGTCGAGGAATGTCAGAGATCTTGGGGGGGGGGTCAGGCAGCTGGAGAGTCTATAAATTATTGGGGCAGGCCTGGGTGGGATTGTATGTTTGAGGGGAAAAGATATCTTGATTGTTGTCAGATGTCCCGGGGTCAGACGTGGTTGGGGCAGGACATCTGGGGATCAGATAAGGGATCAGAGGCACAATTTAAGCTTCTCCCCCGCTCCTGGGGGCCCCGCTTTTCTCACTGGTAGAGTAGAATAAGGAGTAAGACATTCCAGCAAAGAGACATGAGAGGCTCAGGTATCCTAAGGGTTAGACGTTGGAGTGGGAATCAGACATCAGGACCCTGTGCACTGGGGCTAGAGGTGTCCCGAGGGTCAGACAGAGGGATCAAAGACCCTGCAGCCTACAACTTCCCAGAGGTGAGTCAGACTCCCGGGGGCTCAGAGGGACTCCAGCCTCCACCACCGCCCCTGCCCCCAGGCCTGCCTTACTTCCTGGAGGAGCCTGAGGACAGGACTGTGGTCGCCAATACTCCCTTCAGCCTGAGCTGCCAGGCCCAGGGGCCCCCAGAGCCCGTGGACTTGCTCTGGCTCCAGGATGCTGTCCCGCTGTCCCCAGGTGTGGACCACGGCCCCCAGCACACGCTCCGTGTTCCAGGTGAGTGAGGGGACGTGGCCACCTCAGTGCAGAGGACCAGACCGGATGGAAGGGTCTGCTCGTCCCTCTGTCCTTGTCTGTCTGTCTCTCTCTGTCTCTGAGTCTTTCTGTTTTTTCCTGTCTCTGAGTATCTCTGTCTCTGCACCTCTGTCCCGTCTCTCTCATTTCTCTCTGCCTGCTTTCTCTGTCTCTTTCTGTCTCTCTCTTCTCTATCTCTCTGTTTTTCTGTGTGTGTGGGGGGGGGGGTCTGTCTCCCTGTCCCTCTGTCTCTCTGCTTTTTCTCCTTCCACTCACCCCAGCCTCTCTGAATAGAATTCTTTGTCCTGGGTTTCCTCTGAGCTGCTCTGTGGCCAAGTGTGTGTGGGCCTGATGCCCCTTTGTCAGCCCTTGACCCCAGGCTGGGCACCGGAACCAGCTGTGCCTTCCTCTCCTCCACCTCCTTACAGAGGTGACCCAGGATGGAGAGAGACAGGACAGGGAGATCTGAGTGACAGGAGAAACCCTCCCAGCCTCAGTGGGATCATCCCCTTCTGCACCACATAGATGGGGCAGGACCTGGCTTGGGGTCACTCAGCGGTCAGAGGCAGAGTTGGGGGACCCTGGGCACAGGGGCTTCCCCTCACTGAGGAAAGAGAGACAGAGGAACACAGATCGGGGAGGCTGAGTCAGTCAGAGGCAAGAGGCTAGACATTGGAGGCATCAGCTTCCAGCATCCCCAACCTGCTGCCCCCATCTGCTGGCATCCGGAGGGGACTCCTGACTGAGGGTCTCATAGGGTGGAAGGAGGTGCCCACATTCCCAGCATTCTGGGGGCCCTGAGTATGCAAGGAAGCAGTGGTGACCATGCCGGCCTCCAGAGCGGTGACTCAGGCCCACGGCTCTGGGACCTGAGTCAGCCTGGCAGGACCCTGGAGGGGGAGGGAGATGGTTCCCCCACCCATCCCAGGAAGAGGGAGAAATGGGGGGAGGCACAGGTGTGGAGGGTCTGTGTCTGTATTAGCCCGTGGCAGAGCCATCAGGCAGGGTCTTTGTGTGGGTCTCAGTGTAGGGGGGCGGGATGGGAGGGTCTGGGTGTGTCTCTGGATCTGTGTCTCAGTGGTTCTGTCAGCATCAACCCCTTTGTATGAGGGTGTGCCTTAGTGAGGGCCAGCTTGTGTGTGTGTATGGGTGTGTGTGTGTGTGTGTGTGAGAGAGAGAGAGAGTAGGTATGTTTCTGTTGGCTTGGGTGTGTTTGGGTCTTTATGACATGTTTCTGTAAGTTTCTCAGGGGCTGTCAATGTGTATGTGTGTGTGTGTGTGTGTGTGTGTGTGTGTGTGTGTGTGTGTGTGTGTGATCCACAGGAGGCAGTAACAAAACCCTCGTCTGTCTGGTCTCCTGGTGTATCAGCCCCACCCCAATTGCCTCTTGGTGGAGAACCTGGGGGTTTGGGGTGCTTACTAGCCAGTGTATAGGTGTGTGTCTGTGCTGCGTATGGACATGTGGCAGTGTCTCCACCTTGTGTGCCTGCAGCAGCCCAGTGTGTCTATGCAAGTGTGTGTTTCTGTATCCATCTGCATCTTGAAGAATGTGTCTGAAGCAACCTAGTGTGTCCAGCTGTGTTCTGAAGGTTTCGCTGTGTTCGTGTGGAGCAAGTCAACGTCAGCCTTATGTGTGTCCTGGTGTGTATCTGTTCCTCCACTTCAAACCCCAGCGTATGTCTGCTGCTTGGTGGGTGTATCTCAATCTGCAGGGAAGTTTGTGTTTGTCAGCTTCAGCCTAGGTTTATACAGTGCTGCTAGCTGTTTGTAGTCAATGTGTGCTCCTTTGTGTGTTTATATTAGTGTATGTGTGTGTCTGTGTGTGTGCGTGTCAGTGTCAGCCCAGTGTGTGTACATGTAAGACAGTGAGTGTGTAATGCGTCAATGCGTGTTTGCCACAGCATCAGTCCTGTGTGTAGCTTTAGTGAGTGCTGCCCTATTTTAGTTTGGGGCCAATAACGGCCTCTGTGTGTCGTGTTGATTCACTGTGCGTGTGGAGGAATTCACTGTGGGTGCTGTGTCAAGGAATTTCGTCCGTTTGTGTCTGCCCCTCCAGGATCTGACTCAGGGCGTGTCCCTTCTCTCCTTCCATCCAGTCCATTCCCTCGGAAAAAGCAAAATGCGCTCAGGGGTGGGGGAAGGCGGAGCAGGGTGCAGAGGGGGAGAGGGACGGGACATCTGGAAAGCACATCTGGAGTCGGGCGGCTTGGGTCATGGAGGAAGAGCCCCGCCGGAGGGAAGGGGTCCCAGGCCCCTTCGTAGGTGTCCGTCCCCCCTCCACCCCCCCCCCCCCCCGCAAGGTGCACGCCGCTTGGGCCAGGGAAGGGGGATCCCGGCCCGGCCGGAAGTGCCAGAGCGGGAGGGGGCGCCCTGGTGACTCACGCGGGGGCAGGAATGCTGCGGTCGGAACGGGAACGGGACCGGGACCGGCTCCAGAACCCCCTCCCGCCCCAGGGCTCCTCCGGCGGCGGGCAGCGCCAGCTCCGCGCGGTGACCCTGCCGGGCCCCCACGTGCCAGGTGGCTGGACGGGACCCAGCCCCCCCCTACCCCGGACAGCCGCCCGCGGGCTGGCCTGTCCCTCCCCGGGGCCGCGGGGGCTGCGGCCGGGCACCTGACCTTGGCTGGGAACTGTCGCCCGGGCAGCGGAGCCCAGGAGCTCCCCTGCCCACCCCCTTCCGGCCTCGGCCGGCCGCCTTGCCCTCCTTCCACTCCCTCTGCTGACGGAGAAAAGGAAACTTTGTGTCTGCGTGTAGCCGGGTAGCCGGGGGTGGTAGGAACACAGCACCCGCGCAGAACAAACGCAGGAGACACACACACAAGGGGACAGCATCCACAGTCACACGAGGCCGCAAACACACCCGCACAGGAACACGGACAGACGGACGCAGATCTGCAGTCCACATACAGACTAAAGCCTCGGTCCTTCCCACACCCTGGCACCCAGATGTTGTGTGTGCGCGCCTGTTTCTGTGTGTGACTGTGTGTGTTGTATAGCTCTCTGTGTTGTGTATCTGTGTGTGTCTGCATCTCTTATGTTTTTCTCTTGTACGTGCCTTTGTGTGCGTGTATGTGTGTCTGTCTGTGTCCCCGCCACCACCACACTGGGGTGGGGAGGCAGTCCACCCCCAGACACTCAAAAACAGTTACTCAAGACCCATACACGAACTCACCTACCCATAGAATGACACGTTCACGTTCCTACGTACACACCGATAAACGCTCATAAGTACACTCATGTGTCCACACAAATTCATCCACTCATGCTACAAACGTTTATGGAGCACCTACTGTGTACCAGGCCATTTCTGGCCCCGAGGGGGATACAGCAGGGAACAAAACGGACAGAAACCGATGCCCTGGGAGCTGACATGCTGGTGGAGTTGACACACGGGATGAGGGCCACAAGACTGTCAAGTACACTGTGGTGAGAGGAGTACATAGGGAAGAGGCTGGAGACGGAGGGGAGGTTCCCATTTCCACCAAGGTGGTCAGGGGCAGAGTGATTGGAACAAATTGGAAGTAACAGATGTGAAGGAGGGCTGGAGGAAGCCACGTGGACATCTGTGAGTGTGCTGTTCCAAGCAGAGGGAATGGAAGTGCAAAGTTCCCGAGGTGGAAAGTGTGTTTGGTGTTTGGTACGTTCCAGAGACACCAGGGGGCCAGTGGGGCTGGAATGAATGAGTGAGTGAGTGAAGGGGAGAGGCGTTGGGAGCAGCTGAGCTTATAAATGAACAGACACCTCGACATCCACCCCACATGAGGGCCTGTTTCTTAAGTGTGTGTCTGTTACGTGTATATGCCTCTATGTGTGTCTCTGTGGCTCAGGGTGATTGTGTCTGGGTTTGTGAGTGTATGTGAGTGTCTATGTCTGCGTATGTGTCTGTTTGTCTGAGTATGTGGGTTTCTGTGTGTCTGTGTGTATAACTGTGTGTTGGTGCTGGTGTGGGTCTGGTGTGTCTATGTATATGTGTGTGTTTGAGCATGTATGTGTTTCTCTGCATGTGTGTGTGCCTGTGTGTGTCTGTGTATGTGGTTCTGAGTGTGAGTGTGTGTCTATGGATGTGTGTCTCTCTCTGGGCTGTTAGCTGGCCTTGTGTTTGGGGACGGAGGCCTGTGTTCCCAATGCCCTGCCTCTCCTTCTCACACTCTCCCTTCAAGGCGGTGCCCATGGGGCTGGACTGACCCTGTCGGGGAAGCGTGGTAGGGGGTTGCCCAGCATGGCACGGGAACCCCTCCCTCCCTCTCTGACACTGGGCCCCTCCCTTATGCCTCCCAGGCCTGAACAAGACTGCTTCTTTCTCTTGTGAAGCCCATAACGCCAAAGGGGTCACCACATCCCGAACGGCCACCATCACAGGTGACAGAAGAGGGAGCTGGGGAGCTGGGTGTCTGAGGTTGTGGGGTTTGGGTCAAAGGTCAGAGCTAGGGTAGAGGGCAGAGTGGGGAGCTTTGGGCAAAAGCCCCCCAGGGTCAGTCTCTCCCCTCATCTGTCCACAGTGCTCCCCCAGCGGCCCCGCGACCTCCACCTGCTTGCCAGCCAGCCGACAGAGCTGGAGGTGGCTTGGACCCCAGGCCTGAGCGGCATCTACCCCCTCACCCACTGCACCCTGCAGGTGAGACCTCAGACTTTCCTCGCCTGGATCTCAGCCCTCTTTCCATTCACAGCCACAAGCCCCATCCTCTCCCTGGGAAACCGGCCCCTCCCAGCCATTCGTGTGTTGAGAGGCAGTGGAGCCTCCAGTTAAGCCAGATGTCCTAGATTCAAATCCTAGCTCTGCCAGCTGCTGGCTGCATGAGCTCGGGCAGGTGACTTAACCTCCTTGAGTCTCAGTTCTCTCATCTATAAAATGGGCATAATGGTAGTACCTACCTGGTAGCCTGGCTGTGGGAATTCAATGAGTGAATGCAATGAGTATCCGGGACTTAGGACATATGTAATAGACTTAGCTGCTTTCATTTTTTTTTAGTGTTAATGATATTGACTCTAGCTGGAATGGGAACCATGAGACAGCAGGGCCCCGAGCCATCTCTGTCTTCACTGGGTACCCACAGCCCTGGGCTTCTCCGTCCCAGCCCTGAAGCACCCTGGGTTGTCTCTGTCTGGGAGTGAGTCTGTCTCCCCACTGGACTGTGAGCTCTAGGAGGGCAGGGCTGGGCTGGTTCAGCCACCACTGGGTCCCCATTATGGCCCAGCCCAAGGCCAGACATTGAGGAGGGAATGTTTGCTGGAAGAACACCTGACAGTTTGAGATGGACTGGACCCAGCCTTCGACACTGAAGTTGCTCCTAGTCTCAAGTAAGAAAAACCAACCCCCACACATCTCTGAATACAAAGTCCAGTTCTGGCCTGAAGTTTTCTGAGGTTTGGAAGTTTAAATGAGGACGGGACAGGGCCTGTGAAGGAGATGACAGTAACTAATAATGACCAACTCTGAGTGCCAGCTGTGTGCTAGGCTTCATGTTACAGCTTTGCACACACTCCCTCAAGTGTTTGTGAAATAGGGTCTGTGGATACGCCCATTTTCTGGATGAAGAAACGCAGACTCAGAGTAATTAAACGGCTTGCCCAAGGTCGCAGCCAGGAAATGGCAGAGATGGGATTCGAACCCCTGTATCACGAAACCCAAAGGCCCCCCCACCTCCTTAAAGACTGTTTAGAGCCAGTGCTTGATGAAACAGAAGCCCTGTCCTGGAGACAACTCATTCACTTGTCATTTTAACCCCAGAAACTAGCATCTGTTAATCTTCCCATTTTCAAGGTAAGGAACTGAGGCCCAGAGAGGGGGAAGTGACCAGCCCTCCTCAATGGCTAAAAAGGACAAAACCTATTCAATTCCAGAGGCTGGGCTGATTTGGGGAGACCTCAAATGCCGGGTCAGACTCCAGCTGTACCCCCCAACCCACATCCATCCAGTGTCTGCCAGAAAGCAGAAGTGTGTCCTCTTCCCTCTCCGGGTCTCACTTCCTGCTGTTCATGGGCTTGGGGCTAAGGGTTCAAATGAGAGGGTTACAGCCATCCTATGGAAAAGAGAAAAGAGAAGTGGGAGTGGGTAGGGGGCGGCTGACTGTCTGCACTCGTGTCCCCTCTTTCCTGGCAGAGGTTCCCCTTCCTGTCTGTCGCTGTGGGTCAGAGAGCAGGCTTGGAGACAGCCTCCCCCAGCCTCCTACCAACCATCTGCTCATCACCTCCCCAGGTCTTGTGGTGGTGTCATCTCCCCACGTGGGGGCTGTGTGACTTTGGGCAAGCTGCTGAACCTCTCTGTGCCTCTGTTTTCTCATCTGCAAAATGGGACTAGAAAAAAGAAATTGACCCCATAGGGTGGTGATAAAAAGTCAATGAGGTCATCCAGGAATGTGTTTGGCAAGCTGCTTGGTACACAGTTGGCCCTCAAATGTCAGCTGTTGACAGGATGTGCCCACCCGTTTACGTGCATCGTGTCATTAAACCTCACAGTTTGATAGGTAAGGTCTCTTGGAAGACCATTTTCCAGAGATGACAACTGAGACTCAGAAGTTTAAGACACTCAATCTGGTCCCTCAGCAAACAATATCCAAGCCAAGACTTGGACCCAAGGAATCTGGCTTCAGAGTCTTAAGCAGTAAACTCCTTCATAACACACTGTGCAGTGTAGTTGGGTCTCCTGGGTGTTCCCCAGGGTGAAGGCAGCAATCCTGAGCTGTGTGGCTGTGTGTTGGGGGACTGTGACGGATTTGTGCTTCTGTGGGGAAGGGCTGTACAGACGTCTTCCTCCACTGTGGCCCCTGCCATCCTGATGGTGCCAGTCCTGGGGACCAGGTGGGTGTACCAGCCTGTGTCACTGTGCAGGGTGTGCCAAGTTTGACACTCGTTGCCAGACAAGCTCGCACATACGAAGCAGTTAATGACAAACACTCAATAGGCATAGACACTTCTACAGTCTTACAAGCATCAGTCTACTTAACCCTGCGAAGTAGGGTAACACTGTTGTCATCCCATTTTACGATGAGAAAACTGAAGCACAGAACTAGGGAGTAGTAGAGGCTGGTTTTGAAGTCCAGATCCAATATCTGTGCTTTTCAGCACTAAGCTGCATTGTCTCTCTGGACAGAAGTGTTGTTACTATTGCTGATGTCCTTATATGGACATTCTTATCGTCAGTAGGGCAAAGGTTTTGAAGACAGGATGGGGTTCAGGTCCCAGCTTCATCAGTGACAAGCTGGTGTCCTTGGGTGAGCAATTCCATCTCTCCAAGCCTCAGTGTCCTCATCTGTGTAACAGGGATAAACACAGCACATACTTACAATGCACAGCTGAGGTGAGGGTCAAATGAGTTCAGATTTGTAAAAGGCTTTTCTTTTCTTTTTTGATTAATATGTAACATAAATAATGTGCATAATTTTTGGTGCACACCTAGATTGTTTAACCAACGTGACCAGCCTTCAAATCAAGACGCAGGCACTTCCTAGCTCCCTGGGAGGCTCCGTCAGCCCCTAGAGATGCTCACTCTTCTGACTTCTATTGTAGGACATTGCTTTTGCCTGTGGTCGAATGTCATTGTCATTATTGTTGATGCTGATCGCCTGCCATGCGCTGTGCAACTGTCCTACATTTAATCTTTAAGCAGCCCTGGAGGGCATTTGCTCCTCTAAGCTCCCATTTTCCAGATGAGGAAACTGAGGCTCGGAGAGAGAATGTCTTGTCAGAGGTGCCTTTTGCGAGTGATGACAGAGCCACATCGTGCAGCTGGGTGGTCTCCTTGCTTTGCAAATGCAGGTGCCTATGTTGCACTAACCTGGATTTGTCTCACGCACACACACACAGACACACACCCTGGCAAAGTTGTGTCATTATACCAGGTTCATCACCATCGAGAGTTGTGTGACCACCTCTAGTGACTGCCACCGTGTTTTCGTGCCCCCTCCCTCTCCCCAGGCTGTGCTGTCAGACGATGGGGTGGGCACCTGGCTGGGAGAGCCAGACCCCCCTGAGGAACCCCTCACCTTACAAGCATCCGTTCCCCCTCACCAACTTCGGCTGGAAAGCCTTCATCCTCACACCCCTTATCACATCCGGGTGGCGTGTGTCAGTAGCCAGGGCCCCTCACCCTGGACCCACTGGCTTCCCGTGGAGACACCAGAGGGAGGTAAGAAGGGGCTGGTGGTGGGGAGGCGTTGCTCACCGCCCTGCCGAACTTTGCTTCCATCAGTGTCACCCCCAGCATCTCCTCTCACCCATTTACCCAACGTGGCTTAAATCACCTTCCCATCCAATCCCTGACTCCTCAGCAAGGCCCACTGGCTCCTCTCCCAGACCTCCTCCCTGTGCATCTGCTCATGGGAGGCCTGCGCGAGTGGCCCACGTGCGTGCCCTTCGTACCCTGCTCCCACTTCCTGGGAACAGGGGACGGGGGTCAGGAAGAGGTGGGGATGCCAGCTTCCCCTCTCGCCTGTCCTCCAGTGCCCTTGGGCCCTCCGGAGAACGTCAGCGCCATGCGGAATGGGAGCCAAGCCCTTGTGCGTTGGCAGGAGCCAAGGGCACCCCTGCAGGGCACCCTGTTAGGGTACCGACTGGCCTATCGAGGCCAGGACACCCCTGAGGTGGGTGCTGCTGGCTGGGTTGGGGCAGAGCGGCTGTGGAGGAGGGAGACAGGAGGAGAAGACAGGGCAGACTCAGACAGTTGTGCAGGTTGGGCGCGATCACACTGCGCCCAGGAGAGCACATTCTGGGGAGGTTAAACGGGTCCAGGAGAGGGTTATAAGTCATTGTACAGAGTGTTTCAATAGCCTTATACATTTACTATGATGATTTTACAGCAGATAATTGTATAGCATCTTGAGGAAGGGGTGGCTCCTCCTAATTTGCACAAAAGTACTGTCTGAACGAAAGCTAGCGAGTGGGACCCCTGTGGGGGAGAAATGGGGTGAGAGAGAGGGTTGGGAGTGAGAAGAGGGTGGAGCAATGAGGGTGAAAAGTTGAGAATTCCATTCTTCAACAAAAGTACTGCATTCCACGCGCTATGCTCAGACTGAGGGCATGGCGGTGAGTAAGACAAGGTGCCTGGCCCGGTGGAGCTGGTACTTCAGTGTGCGTGGGGATGGAGAGTGGAGATGAAAGGACCGGCCGCGGGGGGAGAGACAAAGAGTAGGAAGCGGTAGAGGATAAGAGGCTGGAGGTGAGGAGACGGCTGTGAGAAAGATGGGGAGTTGAGGCTGAGGGTGCAGCTTAAGAGTTAGGGGCCTGGGGCTCTACTCTCATGCCCCGTCTGGACGTCCTAGGTGCTAATGGACATAGGGCTAAAGCGAGAGGTGACCCTGGAGCTGCGGGGGGACGGGGCTGTGCCCAACCTGACGGTGTGTGTGGCAGCCTACACCGCTGCTGGGGACGGACCCTGGAGCCTCCCTGTGCCCCTGGAGCCCTGGCGCCCAGGTAACTCCAAAGCTGTGCTCAGCCCCCTTCAGCCTACCCACAGGGACCTTGTCTCTCTCAGACGCCCGTGACTTGCTCCCTGGACCTTTCAGTGTTACCCAAGTCTACGCTTTGTTCCTACGTGGAACATTACTGAGAGCTTCACTCCCTCACCCGTGTCTCATCAGTCTTGCCCTCTCTGAGCTTGTCCTCCCCCTGTCCTTTCTCCTCACAGGACAAGGACAGCCAGTCCACCATCTGGGTAAGGGCTTTTGCACCCCCTCTTCTCCCTTCCTTCCCTCAGTGCTCAGGGAGGACCCCATCACCACACGTACTCTTTGTACATCCCTTTCATGTTTCTCAGACTCATCACTCTAATCCTCTGCTTCTTGGGTTTGTGTGGCCTTTGATGGAGGAGTCTGGAATGGCCCAGTGCATTGTAGGTACTCAGTGAATGGTGGATGGATGGATGGAAGGATGGATGGATGAATGGATGGATGAGTGGATGGATAAATGGATGAGTAGATGGGTGGATGAATGAATAAGTGGGTGGGTGGATGGATGGATAAATGGACAGACAGATGAGTTTGCCCCTCACATCCATCCTTCTCAAATATTTCTCCAACAATTCTCAAACATTCCTCTTACACCCATTGTACCCTCCTGTTTCTAGTACAGCCCACCTCTTGTAATTCAACCTTCTATCCTGAGATATTCCTTCCATGCCTCCCTGCATTTCTCTGCATATCCTTTCTGCACTGATCCCACCTTCCTTTCACATTCATCCCATTATAACCCTTCTTCCTCACACATGACTCCCAAACCCATTGCACACCCACACTGCTCATTCACAAACTCTGTAGACTTTTTACACACTCACCATACATCCCACATTGCAAAGCACTGAGAAACTTTCAGTCCACACTATCCCACATTCTGCAACTCTCCTTGCACACTCGCCTGACACTCCTTACATGTTATCCCTCCGCCCCAGCCAATTCTAACCCAAGCCCGCTTTCTGCACACACCCACACCAAACCCCTGGTGCACTCAGCACATACCAATCCTCCATTCCTTACACTCCCACTTCCACCTTTTTGCACACCCTTTCCACTCATCCCTTGTGCCTCATTTTCCCTTCCCACATCTTTTGCATGCTCATTGCACACTCCTCTCACACTGAAATTACATCCTTACAAATCAGTGCTTCCTCTTGTATCCAGTACCCCTTGAATACCCACATACCCCAAATTTCTCCAACACCCATCCGACACTCTGAGCACACTTCTTTGCATGCCATGCCCTTTTGCACATTTATTTCATTCTCATCCCTCGCTTTGTGAAGACCCTTCGTAGTATTCACACATGCCTCAAAAATATAACCTGGCCGTTTGTCCCTTGAGCCTCACACTCCTTGCATGCTCACCGCACATGCTTCCTGCCCCCATCCTCTGTGCGTGCACCCTCTCCCTACTCATCTGTCTTCCACACCCAAGTCTGCCTTCCTTGCACAGTCATCACTGCATATCACTCACCCTTATACCACTTAAGATTTACTCACAACCATTTCACTCTCATCCAGCCTTCCTTGCAAACTCGTAGCCCATCCCGCACACGTCTCTCACTCCTATCCCACACTCCTTCCACACTCATCACACACTCCCCAGGTACCCAGCCACTCTTAACTCACTGCACTCATCCAACAAGTTTCACGCTTCTCCTTTAATGTACGCTCACGTCCCATCCATTGCCTGCCCTGTGCAGCCCAGCCCAGTCTCCCCAAAGATGGGACTGTAGCCATTACATGCCTCATCAAATACACCCACATCTACCTCCCTGCGACATCACCCTCTTGGGGGCCAGGGAGCTGGAACCAAGACCTCAACCTTGACCTGTCCCACTACCCCCTGACAGTGAGTGAACCCCCAGCCCCTGCCTTCTCGTGGCCCTGGTGGTATGTACTGCTGGGAGCACTTGTGGCCGCTGCCTGTGTCCTCATCTTGGCCATGTTCCTCGTCCACCGGCGGAAGAAAGAGACCCGCTATGGGTGAGCTGGGACCCCGTGGGGAGGGAGGCCAGCGTGGGCTGGGATGGAGAGGCTGGCAGTAGGGAGACCATGAGGAGGCTGGTGCAAGAGGAAAGATTACCAAGAATCAGAACGAGGGCAGGGGTCTGGGGAGTGAACGGAAGGCGGAAGGCAGCAGTGCGAGACAGGCTCAGCAGACCGCGGAGGAGAGGGCAGGCAGGCCTGCGGTTTGAGATGGTGCTCGCTTTCACTGCTGGTGGAAGGAGGGCGTTCCACATCATTCTGCCCTATCCTCATCTCCTCTCTATTCTCCGCTAGAGAGGTGTTTGAACCAACAGTGGAAAGGGGCGAGCTGGTGGTCAGGTACCGTGTTCGCAAGTCCTACAGTCGTCGGACCACTGAAGCCACCTGTAAGTGAACGTCATGCCTCCGTGCTTTGGTTTGGGATAAGCAGTATAGAGATTTGGGCCTGCTGGGCTGGTGCAGATGCAGAACCCAAAAGTTTCTGAAGGCCTTGGAATACTAGGGTGTTAGAACCAACCACAGACCCTAAGAGCAAGAGAATTGTGGAACCACACACAACCTTAGAGAATCTTAGACACAGTAAATCTTAGAAAGACCAAAACTCAGAGCCATAGGATCTTAGAACAGTGTAATGATGCTGGTGATAAAGATGATGATGATGACAATAAAGAAGACGACAATGAGCTGTGTAGGGTGCTGATGATGACAGTCAACCCTAGCACTTCCCAAGTGACAGGTGCTATTCTGAGTGCGCCACACATGTCACTTAATCCTCACAACCTCCCAATGAGGCAGGCATGTTATCCATCCCACTTCATGTGTAAGGAAGTTGTGGCACAGGGTGGTTAAGTAACTTGCTCAAGGCCACACAGCTTGTAACTTGGAAAGTGGGGATTCAAATCCAGGCAGTTTCCCTTTAAGGTCCATCCTCTTAACCGCTTCTTGGAATTATAGAATGTTAGAGAAGCAGAAGATCTTGGCTGAAGAATTATAGGCTCAGTGCTGTAGACTCTTAGGATCTTGAAAGTCATAGAATCTTAGCACCATAAACTCTCAGTTAGAGGATTATAGTGTTCTGGAGGATCCTAGCTAAGGAGGGACCTCAGAGGCCACCCAGTCAAATCTCTTCATCTCTCCAGTTGGGAAAACAAATCCAGAAAGAAAAGGGATAGAGATCTCATCCTAGCTCACAATGAGAAGACTGCCAGGGCCCCAGGGAGATATGAGAAGGGGCTGGGAAAGCCATTTATTGACGAGGGGAAGGAAGCGGAAGTGAGGAGGTCACAGCGATCGAACAGAGTAACACACAGCAGCAGTTCTCAAAGTGTGATCTGAGTCCCCGGGGGTCCCCGAGGCCTTAGCAGGGGGTCCAGGAGGTCAAAACTATTTTCATAATAATTCCAAGATGTTATTTGCCCTTTTGTACTCTCATTCTCTCACACGCACTCCGTGGAGTTTTCCAGAGGCTTCCTAATGTGTGATGATGTCATCAGTCTGTTGGTGGGTGGAACATGGGCTTGTATCTGGGAAACCTATCCATTTTCATTTTTTAAATTTCCAGTTTATTACTTATTTATTTTTCTGGGGGGGGTAATTAGGTTTAATTCTTAACTTATTCATTTTTAATGGAGGTGCTGGGTTTTGAACCCAGGACCTTGTGCATGCTAAGCATGCGCTCTACCACTGAGCTATATCCTCCCCCTTTTTTAAAGGAGGATACCTAGTATGTATAAGGATTCTATTTTTTTTAATTTTTTTTAAATTTTGGGAGGGGGAAGGTAATTAGGTTTTTGTTTACTTACTTTCTTATTGAACCCAGTACCTCATGCATGCTAGGCATGTACTCTACCACTGAGCTATCCCCTCCCTGCTATTTTTTTTTTAGTACAATTTCTGATTGTGTAGGTAAAAGGACTTGGAGATGCCGGGGATCGAACCCGGGGCCTCATACATGCGAAGCATGCGCTCTACCACTGAGCTACATCCCCGTCCTCCGTTTTTGTTTTGAGTAGAGCAAATGTTGGTGTATATATAACCCACAGAAAAGAAAGCTCTTTTCAGCCTTCAGTAATTTTAAGAATGTAAAGGGATCTGAGGCCAATAAATTGAAGAAGTATTGCTACACAGGCTGAAAATGAATAAATACAACTACACACAGCAACTCCATGATGGTGGTCTCGCAGACGTTGTGTTGAGTGAAAGAAGCCAGACACAGAAGAGAACATGTTATGTGTTCCATGTTTATAACATGCCCAAACCGAGAAGACTAACCTGTGGGAAGAGAAGTCAGGAAGGTGGCTGCCTCTGAGAGGGCAGGTCACGGTCTGTTCTTGACCTGGGTGCTAGTTACACTGTTGTGTTTGGTTTGTGAAAAGCCACTGAGCTGCTCACTTAGGACTTTTGCAGATTATTCTTCAATAAAAAGTTAAGAAATATTTTTAACAACTGGTGCAGCAGGACCCTAACAAGTCAGGGTGCCCACTGGTGCGAGATTACATGCCAGGCTCTAACCCTCCTGTTACTGCTCAGGGGGAAGACTCAGGGGGTCCAGGGGAGGAGCTAGGGTAGGGGGTAAGGGTTGCTTAGGGCCATAGCTTATTTTGAATGAATGCAGAAGTATTTTAGTATTTTAACAATGGATATACAGGCATACATTGGAGATATGGTGACTTTGATTCCAGACCACCACGATAAAGCAAATAATGCCATAAAGCTGATCACACGCATTTTTGGGTTTCCCAGTGTATATGAAAATTATGTTTACACTGTATTTCAGTCTACTAAGTGTGCAATAGCATTATGTCTTTAAAAACAGGGGTGGGAGAGTATAGCTCAAGTGGTAGAGCACATACCTAGCATGCATGAGGTCCTGGGTTCAATCCCCAGTACCTCCTCCAAAAATAAAATAAACCAAATACCTCCCCACCTGAAAATTAATTAATTAATTAAAAAACAACGTACATAGCTTAAATTTTTTGAACGGATTTGAGAGTCTGTCTTATTTATTTATATATTTTTTTTATTTTTAGGAGGGAAGTAAGTAGGTTTATTTGTTTATTTACTTTTAATGGAGGTACTGGGGATCGAACCCAGGACCTCATGCGTGCTAAGCATGCGCTCTACCACCTGAGCGACCTCCCCCATAACTTAATTTAAAAATGCTTTCTTTCTTAAAAAAAAAAAAAAAAACACATGCTAACCACCATATGAGCCAATTGTCACAGTAATATCAAAGATCGCTGATCACAGATCACCATAACAAATATAAAAATAATGAAAAGGCTTGAAATATTGGGAGAATTATCCAAATGTGACACAGAGACACAAAGTGAGCAAATGCTGTTGGAAAAATGGGCACCCATAGACTGGCTCAACACAAGTTTGCTGCAAACCTTCAATGCGTAAAAAACATTTCTACGAAGTGCAGTAAAGCAAAGTGCAATAAGGTGAGGCATGCCTATACCCCCATCAGCGAGTGTCGCCCGAATGTCAGCCCTGTTTTCTGTCTCTGTCTACCCTGCCCCACCCCCACCCTCACGCAGTGAACAGCCTAGGCATCAGTGAGGAGCTGAAGGAGAAGCTGCGGGATGTGATGGTGGACCGGCATAAGGTGGCCCTGGGGAAGACCCTGGGGGAAGGTGAGTACCCTCAGCACACACGCACACCCACACACATCTCCCCAAACCATGAAGCCCTTCCCACCCACCCCCAACCACAGGAAATGCAGTCCCCATGGCCCCCCCTGAAGTCACCGTCTTTCTCCGGTCCCCCTCCAGGAGAGTTTGGAGCTGTGATGGAGGGCCAGCTCAACCAAGACGACTCCATCCTCAAGGTGGCTGTGAAGACGATGAAGAGTGAGTCTGTCTATGCACATACATGGGATCCCTGTCCCCTAACCTCACACCCCTTCCCTATGCCCTTCAGGAGGCAGAAGAACAGAAAAAGTACCAGCAAATGCGTCCTACCACAGAGCCTCAGTGCTTCCAGACAGGAAATGGAGTCCATGCCAGGTCCTTCAACAGAAGGAACTTGATATGGGGAGATTACTACAAAGGTGTAGGGAAAGCACAGCAGGGTGCAGAGAAACAACCCAGAGATTAGCAGCAGTATGTCCCTCCAACCCCTAGGCCTGAGCGCAGAGGGAGGAAATGGTGTTAGCAGAGCCCCCAGCCAGGGCCCCTTGGTGGGATTTAGGAATCACAGGGGCTGCTGTGTGGGAACTTGAAACACAAAGGAGACACAGCCACTACCGAGGCAATACTGGAAGCAGAAAGAGAGAGTGAAAGGCCCTGGCCTCTTCCTTCCTCTCATCCACCTGCCAGTCCCCATCGTGCTTCCCATTGGCAAACTCCATTAAGAAACCTTGAGGAAAGGGAGCCTGGGAAATGCAGTTTTCAGGGGCCAGCCCCCTGTGATACATAGCAGAGCAGGGAAAGGTTCAGAATGAGGCCCACCTGGCTTCACCATTTACTAGCTGTGTGATTTCAGGTAAGTGACTATCCGTCTCTGAGCCTCCCATTTCTTAAAGCTCAAAAAGAAGATCCTAACGTCCCTACTTCCTACAGTGTTGTGAGGCAAAGCACTTAATGCTGGTGGTGGCACAGAGTACACACAATTAATATGGACTGCAACCATATTATTTACATCACCAGAGAGGGTGAGAGCTAGTCCAGAGTCACACAGCACAGGAAGTCCAGGGCCACATCCTTTCCACGCAGGGAAGAAGCTTAGAGGGTCAGGATGGAGGTAAGGGAGGAATGGTCCTTTCGGAATTGCAGGGGCTAAAAGCTTGGGTTATGGAATCATCACTCATTTATTCATTCATTATCAAGTGCCTCCTGCGTACCAGGTTATGTTCCCGGCCTGGGTGTGAATCCCAGCTGTGCGGCGCTGGGCAAGTCACTGACTCTATGAGCCAGTATCCCCAGTTGTAAAACGGAGACATTCATACGGATCCCCAGGGCTGTTGGGAGAGTGCTGGGAACTCACACGGACCCCGGAGCCAGGACCCCGGAGCCAGTCGGCCTGGGTTTGAACTCTGCCTATTCCTCTTGCAAGCTGTGTGTGCCTGTAAGCAGGTTCCTTAAACATTCTCTGCCTTGGTTTCCCCATCTTTAAAATGGGGGAAATAATAGAAGCACCTCAGAGGATTAGATGAGTGAATACATATAAAGTGCTAAGTACAGAACCTGGTACTTACTGATCATGCTTGATGAAGAAGATGGTGATGCTGAGGAGGATGACGATGAAGAGGAGGAAGAGGGAAGGAGTCCTCCCTCCCCTCCCCTCCTCCTCATCCACCTTCCTTTCTTCCCCAAGTTGCCATCTGCACAAGGTCGGAGCTGGAGGATTTCCTGAGTGAAGCTGTCTGCATGAAGGAATTCGACCACCCCAACGTCATGAGACTCATCGGTGAGGGAGGGGCTGACTTAAGGTGTCTACAGGCCCCGTGGAGGCCACACCACAGGGGAGACCCCTCCCTCTGGCCCTGGGAAGATGAAACCTCCAGGCTTCCTTTCTCCCCACTCCCTGAGAGTCAGCAAGCTCCCCCCTTCTTCTCTCCCTCAGCTTGGAATGTGACCTCTGACCTTCCCCAGAAATAGCTGAGGTCCCCAGGAGGGCTCGAGAAACATCCCTGGGAACAGTGCTGGAAATGGTTTCTCTGAAGCATGGTCCTTGCCACCAGCGCCCCCGCTCCCCAACAGTCTGGAGGCCCGCTTTGAGCGGGAGGGAAGGACAGAGGTGGGAGAGGGGATGGCTTCCCCTTCCTTCTGCTCAACCCCCATGACGAGGCTGCCTGGGGGGACTCAGGCGTCTGCTTCCAGGGTTCCGAACGGGAGGGCTTCCCAGCACCTGTGGTCATCTTACCTTTCATGAAACACGGAGACCTACACAGTTTCCTTCTCTACTCCCGGCTTGGGGACCAGCCAGTGGTGAGGGCATTTGATTGTCTGGCCCACAAGTTAACGAACAATAAGCAAGTTAACAAATCAATAAGCGAGATAATGTAAGTGCTAGGAAGGAAATAAAGAAGCACGAGTGACAGGGAGGCCATGCAGTTAGTTTGGGTGGACAGGGAAGGTCTCACGGAGGAGGGGACCTTGAAAGAGGAGTCAGCTGGTGGGAGGTGGGGAGATCTGGGAGGAAGCAGTCCTGGCAGAGGGCACAGCGTGGGCAAAGGCTCAGAGAATGGGCACAAGCATGGCTTGTTTTAAGACCGGAAAGTGAGCTCCCGGTTGGAGCATATGTCGAGGGTAAGAACTGTAGGAGATCAAGACAGAGAGGAAGGCAGGAGGCGATGGTGACATGGCGCCATGTGGTAAAGGGGTTGGATTTCATTCTCAGAGCCACGGGAAACCATTGCTGGGCAGAGCTAGGCCCACATGGGAAGGGAGGGAGGTAGAGGGGAGGGATGGATCTCGGGGCCTCTGCTGACCTCATCTCCCTCCTGCCCTGGCCCCCCAGTTCCTGCCCACTCAGATGCTGGTGAAGTTCATGGCAGACATCGCCAGCGGCATGGAGTATCTGAGTACCAAGAGGTTCATCCACCGGGACCTGGCGGCCAGGAACTGCATGTGAGTGTCCAGCCTTCCAGGAATCCCTCTCCTTCAGGGAGCCCCCTCCCTCCTTCCCAGGATGGAAGAGGGGCCCAGGCACACTGGCCCCTCTGGCAGGTCAGAAATCAGGAGTGGTCAGCAAGGAGGTTGGGGAAGGCTTTCTGGAGGAGGTGGGCCCTGAACTGAGATCCTGAAGGAGTATTGGGATGTGAAGAGAAGAGGCCAGAGGGCAGGCTCAGTGGGTAGCGTGAGATGAGCAGAAGGGCAGAGGTGACGATGAGGCTGGTGACATTTAGGCCTCATCTTTGCCCTCCTCCATGCTTAGTGACTCACTTGGGGCTACCTTTGGGGAGGGGCCACATCGAATAAGGAGACCAGACCCCCTGCCAGTGGACAAGCAGAAATTAGGCCAGAACCAGGGCTAATGTGAGGGTGTGTGTTTGTGTGTGTGTACATAGGCTTAGAATACTGGTCTCATTACAATGCTGGACTCAGAAATTGGAGCTAGAGAATCTTCTATAAGATGTGCAAATGTTCACAACTCTTGGGAATATGGAAATTTCTTTATTCCTCTCCCCTTTTTATTTTGAAAATTTCCAGATCTATAGAAAAGGAGAAAGACTTGTGCAACTAACACCCATGCACCCTCCTCCTTGAGATTCTGCCAAATTTCTCCTCCTCTTTCTCTCACCCCTCAACCATTTGAATGCAAATTGCCGAGAGGGTAACTAACACTCCACCCCTAAATCTTCAATAGGTATCTCCTAAAATAAGGACTAGATCACAATTCTGTTATCACACCTAAGAAGATTAACGATCATTCTGTAACTTAACCTACTATCCAATCCATATTCAAATTCTTCCAGCTGTCCTCCAGAATATCTTTTAGGGCTATTTTTTTCCCCTGAGCCAGGATCTGTGAAAGGTTCCCACATTGCATTTGCTTGTTACACCTTTTTGGTCTCTTCTAACCTAGAACAGCCTCCTCCAGCGCCGTCTGGGTATATTTTTGTGGCATATTCTTTTGTAAGAGATCAGGCTGGTTGTCTAGTAGAATGTCCTCTATCTAAGATGTGTCTGTTTCCTCTTGGTTGCATTTGCCTTGTTCCTCTGTTTCCTGTATTTCTTGTTAACTGGAAGGTAGGTCTAAAGGCATGAACAGTCTCAGTCAAAATGGAAGTTCTTTTATTTCTGTAACTTGGGCTGACCCTAGTCAAGTCCCCAGTGTAACAATAACATCGAGAATCAGAGTGGACAGTCTAGTGTCCCGCCTGTGCCATGCTTTCTGTTAAGTTGTTAAAATATTAAAATACTCCCTTACCAGTTGGCAACTGGCCACTACCCCGAGCTTCCCACATTCTCCGTAGACACCAGCTTAGATGCCTGAGCATCACCCATCTCCATTCCCTGCCGCGATCCTTCAGACCCCCCACCCCCGACCTCCAGGGCCCAGGACATTAGGGGCCTCCATGGTCTGTTCTGGTTGGTCAATGCCCAAGTCCACCACTCTGGCTAGAAATCATCAATTCTTAAAAAAATAGAATCCCAGAAACTCAAATGCAAGAATCAGGGAGGCTTCTATTTATATAAAGCACAAAAACAAGCACAAGTAATCTATGCTGTTGGAAGTGGAGATCTTGGTCACCCGGGAAGGGTAATTTCAGGAAGGAAGGACTGGGAACCTTTCTTTCTCATTTTTAAAAAATCGATGTCTAGTTTATGTGCACTAAAGTACACACATCTTATGTGTGCAGTTCAGTGAATGTTTACGTGTCTATAGACCCAGTGAACAACCACCACTAGATCAATATAGAGAACATTTCTAGGCCCCGGCAGGCTCTCTCCTGTCTGTTCCAGCTGCTGCCCGCAAGGGGTGACCACTGTTCTGGACTTTTGTCACCATCAACTTCTGTCACCTGATTTTAAATGTCATATACATGGAATCATGCAATTTTCACTCCGTTGTATCTGGCTTCTGTTGCTTAGCATAATGTTTTTGAGATTAGTCCATGTAAGTATAAGTATATCGTTGTACGTATCAGGAGTTCTTTTTCTTTGCTGTGTGGTATTCCATTGTACAGATTTTCAAGGCTGTTCTGTTTCTTTATCTGGGTGCTGGTTATGTGGGTGTGCATGTGGAAATTCAGTCAGCTGGTCACTTAAGATTTGTGCATGTTTCTGTATAAATATAGTATACTTCAAAGAAACATTTTTTTAAAAACCAGAGAGTCAAGCCCAAGGAGCCTGGGAAGGACCTTAGAATCTGGCAAAAAGCCAGAGATGGGCGGGCCAATAGCAGCCCCTGTCCCACCCACGTTTTACAGTTCACTCCTAGTCTGGGCCAAGGCCAGAGACAGATCCCCATCCCCAAGCAGGACAGCCAGGGCAGGAGATGGAGAGTGAGGGTGGGCTTCCTGGTGGAGGGGGCTGGCGCCGTGACCCTGTTCCTCTTCCCGACCTGGGCAGGCTGAACGAGAACATGTCAGTGTGTGTGGCAGACTTTGGGCTCTCCAAGAAGATCTATAATGGAGACTACTACCGCCAGGGACGCATCGCCAAGATGCCAGTCAAATGGATCGCCATCGAGAGCCTGGCTGACCGCGTGTACACCAGCAAGAGTGACGTGGTACGTGCCCCCCTGGTAGGAGTAGGGAGCAGTGAGAGAGCATGGCCTAATCACCTCACATTGCACCGGGGCTCACGGGGACATGAGGGCTTCCCTGTGCAGGGGCCTGTCTACATGGACCACATGTGGCGGGCATCTGTGAATGGTGGTGTGGACACACTGGGGGTATGGGGTTATGTACTGGCCCATGTGTGCGTGGTGACAGGTTGATGATACATGGGACGTGTGGACAGTTTAGGTTAGGAGAACCAGTGGTAAATACTTATCCCTGTGTATAATCAGGGTGTAGAGCCAGCCATGAGACCATGTGTCCACGAGTGTATAAATGTGTGCATGTGTGAGCATCTCTGTGTGCATACAAGTTGTCTCTGTGAGTGTGTACCTGTACCAAAGTATTTCTGTGAATAGCTGTGATGCACCCACAAAGCTCACTGTGTCCACATAAGTGCGGGTGTGCCCATGAACCTGTGTGTTGGGCGGGGGTGTCTTTGTGCAGGAGACACCCTCTAATTCTCTCCCCTCCGCCCCCCACAGTGGTCCTTTGGGGTGACGATGTGGGAGATTGCCACACGGGGCCAAACCCCATATCCAGGAGTGGAGAACAGTGAGATTTACGACTACCTGCGCCAGGGAAACCGCCTGAAGCAGCCCGTGGACTGTCTTGATGGACTGTGAGGACCCTGAGGACACCCTCCCTGCCAATCCTAGATTTCACTCTAAAACCCTGAGCTCCCCACATGGCCCCAGCATATCCAGAACCCTCGAAAACCTGCACAGAATCCCTCAGACTGTTGAGGAACCCCCTGCCCCCTCACCAATGCTCTGCAGGAACATTCTAGCCCATGAAGTATGAATTAGCAAAAGGTGCCCTTTCCTCCTTTGCTTTGTGTGTGGAGTGCAGGCTGGATCCACCCCCACAGCCAGGCATCCGTGTGCAGGAAGTAACTACACGACCTCAGTGGCGGCCCTGCCTCTGAGACCCCCTACTCCTGAGGAATTCTAATTCCTCCCACACTCCCGAGCACCCACACTTCCCCCATGTGCTCTTCCACATCCAGGAGCCTCTGCAAAACCCTTATAATGAGCTTCTCCAAACTCTCAGGTCTCCTCTGTGATGTTCTCAGGATCCTTTCCGGTGGTGCTTATCAAACTTTGCTGTTTCATGAAACACACACACTTTGGGGGTAAAGAGAAACTGTCACTTGGGTCAGAAAGGGACAGCCTGGGGCTTCCAACTCCCCAGGTCCTCCTTGGGAGCTCCAAGAGCTGAGGGGAGTAAGAATAGCTCACATTTCTGTAGAATTTACTAGAAGGCACTGTTTTAGGCGCTTCACATGAATTAACTCATCTGGTCCTCGCCCCAGCAGTATGAGGTAGGTTGGCCCCATTATTATTCCCATATGCTGATGATGTAACTGAGGCCCACATAAAGGGCAAATCGTTTGCCAAAGGCTGCATAGCTTATGTATTAGTTATCTGCACCCCAAAATCCAGTAGCTTAAAACAACAAGCATTTATTACCTCACACGGTTTCTGAAGGTCAGGAATCTAGGAACAGCTTAAAAGGGTGATTCTGGATCAGGGTTTCTAATGAAGTTACAGTCAAGATATCAGCCGGGGCTGCAGCCATCCAAAGGTGGGGACTGGAAGATGGAGTTCAAGGTGGCTCACTCCCATGGCTATAAGCAGGAGGCCTCGGTTCCTTGCCACGTGGAGCCCTCCATAGTGCTGCTTGAGTTTCCTCCTGACATGGTGGCCGGCCTCCCCTAGATGAGCATTCCAAAAGATACAGCCAGGAGGAAGTCACAGTAGCTTTTACAGCCTAATCTCAGATGTCACACACACCATCATTGCTGCCAAGTCAGAATCCAGTGACCAAATCCAGCCCACACTAGGGAGGGAAATTAGGCTCCATCTTTTGAAGAGAGGAATGTTAAGGAATTCAAGCATGTATTTTTCAAATTTAATTAATTACTTATTTTATTTTGTTTTTTATTGAAGTGTAGTTAACTTACAATGTTAGTTTCAGGTATACAACAAATACAACAAAGTGATTTGGTTATACACCCTGCATACATTTTTTTTTCAGACTCTTTTCCATTATACGTTATTACGAGAAATGGAATATAGTTCCCTGTGTTGAGCACATATTTTAAACCAGCACAGTTTGCAAAGCTTTGATTCCAGAGTCTGTTCTGGGGAGCCACACTGGGAAGCTCCGCCCTAGCAAACCCTCACAAGAACATCCCCCTATATCTAGAGAGGTTTCCCAAGACTCTTTCCAGCTCCTGAGTCTGTTCCAGGAGCCCCCTCAGAAATTCTTGAGAATCCCCAAATCCCCATAGATGCTCACAAACTGCTACAGTTCCCTACACTTCCATGAAATGCCCCCAGTCCCCTGAGGGTCCTAAAGTGCCCCCAAACTCCCAGAATGTTTCCCTTGTGAGCCCCTGCTCAGTCTCCCACCCCTCATTCTGCTGCCTTAGGTATGCCCTGATGTCCCGGTGCTGGGAGCTAAACCCTCGGGACCGGCCAAGTTTTGCAGAGCTGCGGGAAGATCTGGAGAACACGCTGAAGGCCCTGCCCCCGGCCCAGGAGCCTGATGAAATCCTCTATGTCAACATGGATGAAGGTGGGGGTCATCCTGAACCACCTGGAGCTGCTGGAGGAGCTGACCCCCCAACTCAGCCTGACCCGAAGGATTCCTGCAGCTGCCTCACCTCAGCGGAGGTCCATCCTGCTGGACGCTATGTCCTCTGCCCTTCTACAGCCCCCGGCCCCACCCTGCCTCCTGACAGGAGCTCCCCAGCAACCCCAGGGCAGGAGGATGGCGCCTGAGACAGCCTTCCACCTGGGACTCCCTCTCAGGACCCAAGCTAGGCACTGCCACTGGGGGACCCCCCACTTTCCCACTCTAAGCCTTACCCTCAACCGCAACCCTCTCTTCCTGCCTATTCCACTTCCATCCCAGACAGATCCTCTCCCTTTTCCGCACCTTAGTGTCCCCCTGTGTAAAAAGGAAGGGGTTGGGTTGCAATCCCTAAGCTCTTCCCCCCAGGTCTAACATTCCAAGATGCTAGACTCTAAGGTTTAAAGAGTCTAGATTCAGAGGTTCTACGTTTCAAAGATGAGTCTTTGCTTCTAAGGACCTGAAATTCCAAAGTCTCTAATTCTGAAGTGCTGAGGTTCTAGACATGGAAGTTCTATAAAGCCCATATTCTAAGGCTCTGAGATTCTATGGCTCTAGATGTTTCTGGTTCTAAGAATCTTGATAAAGCCTGCAAGATTTTAGGTTCTAAAATGCTAAGATTCTAATTCTAGGATCTAAGGCTCTATGATTCTAGATTTCGTTTTTCTGGAGTTCTGAGACTTTAGGGTGTAAGATTCTAGCTTCGACAATTCTAAAAATTCTATAATTCTAGACACGGAGGTTCTAAGGACTAATGCTCTCAAATTTGATGTTGTAAGCCTCTTCGAGTATAAATCATCTGGCTATTAAGACTCTAGACCATGAGGCTTCAAGATTTGATATTCTCAAATTCTAAGATTCTAATGATGGCCAATTATAGGTTCTAAGGCTTTATGATCCTCGAAACTCTTGTTATGAGATTCTGGATCCTAAATGTCTAAGATTCTAGAATCTGTAATTCAAAGGTTCTAAGAGTCTAAAGATGAAGGTACTAAGGTCTAAAGTTCTAAGATGTGATGTTTTAAGACTTAGTCTAAGAACCTAGAGTCTCTGTGTCTAAGATTCCAGATCATATGCTTCAAGATTCTAGACTATTAAACTCTAAAATTCTAATGTTGTTCTGTTCTGTGTTCCAAGGCACTGTAGATTCTATTGATCCATGATTCTGATCCTCGGCATCTACAGTGTAAGACTCTACAGTTGGTTGTGACTAAACAGATGTCAACGTTCTAATCATTTCTAATTTTGGACACCTTTAAGTTCTATGTTGCATCCTACCTTTCTAGGATTTTAGTTTCGGGTCCAAGAATTCACAATTCTAAATCTTAAGAGTCTGGGTGCTGTAGTTCTTAAGATTCACACGTTGTAAGTTCTACAGGTCTCCGGGTCTAGATTTCCAAGGCACGCTATTCCAAGGTTCTAACCTTACAATATTCTTTGGTGTGACCTTTCCCCCTCTTAGCCACCTCTGCTTCCTCCTCCTGCACGTAGGGGTGTGCCCCCTGAAGCATGTGCAATGCATTAAGGATGCCTCCTTTCCCCAGAGGACAATCCTTTGGGGCCATGCTGCCCCTCTGAGCCAGTCTCTCATGCCCCCTATATGAGTGTGGACTCTGGCACCTCCAAAGGGGCTCAGATTACATAAAACTTTGTAACCGTGCTTCTGTCTCCTCTTGTCTCCACTCAGTTGTCCTGTGGCCCCTCTCCCTGGCAACTCAGTTACCCCTTCAGTAAAAAAGAAGGGTTTGGTGGTGTCTAGGAGTTCTCCCCTCGCTAAAGAAGGTAGAAACGAACATATTTATGGAGAAAAAGACAAACACGCAGAGAAAAGCAGACTTTCTGAAGCTCCTAGTGAGGAATAGGCACATAGATACTCACATGGTCACACAGACAGCCTCCCCCACTGCAAAGTAACAGACACATGAATTAACACTTAGGCTCAACTGGTCACAAATACAGAGACACACATCCAGACACAGAGTAACAAAATTATTTGCAAACACATGCACAGGCAGGTAGTCACCAGGAACAGGAAAAAGTAGAGTAACAGATACGGATATTGTAAAGTGACACAAATACTCAGACATACAGAGTACGTATAGAGTACTCACAGACCCAAGCGTTCAGATTCACACAGAAACACAGGCACAGAACACCTCCGATAGTCACAAGCCCACAAAGGGACTCTTGCCAAGACAAGCCCACTGTGTTTTGCACGCATCGCGGGCACACGTTCCTGGGTGTGTCCCGCAGCAGCTGGAGGAACCCTTGGCAGCGCCCGGACGCCCCCCGGTGGTAGCTCTTGAGAACCGAGAACAGTTCAATCCGGGCCACAAACTTTTTTAGGACAAACCATTGTGGGAAGCTGGGAGGAGAGAGGAAGTCGGACGTGGGCGAGGGGCGGGGTGTCTGGACTGGAACCTCCGGGCCCACGTGAGTGTCTGTCCCGCTTCTGAGTGGGTGCTGTGTGTCTAGGTTGCCGTTGTGTAAGCTTGTAGTGTAACTGTCCTGTGCGTCTTTATCATTTGATGCTGTGCCAACCTTAGTGGGCACATCTATACCTCAGTTTGGTATATTGTCCCCTGAATTGATACATTTGATCCTACATATGCCATTTGTTTATCTATGCTGTGTGTGCGCCTTTGTCTAAGCAGAGGTTGTGCGGGGCTTTTGTGGGCTTTAGGTATGATTCAGTGGGCAGCGGGAGTTTGCGTTGTGTATTTCCATAGTGTATCTTGTGTCTTTTGAGTTAGAAGCGACAAGTGGTGCAGGGTTAGACATTGTGAAATTCTGTGGGTTTAGTGGCATGAGGCTTAATTACGGACCTGTCTGTATAAGCTTGTCACTATAGACGCCAAACAGGCGGATCTACTGAAGAGCAGTTCAGAGGATTTGGGGTAGAGACTCCTGAACTTCTGGAGGTCTTTCCGGAAGGGAAGGCTCTATGATCCCGTGCAGAGCGCCCATTCCACGTAAGATCTCAACCATAGAGAAAGACGGCAGCCCAGTTGTGATCAGGGAAAGAGGCGCCCGAGAGATGTACTATCAAAGGGGAGAGGGTGCGATTTCCCTTACAACTTTTCTCCGGTTGTTAGTCTAGCCTTCTATTTTCAAACCTTCAGGACGCTCTGAGTGAAAGGGTTGCTTTTCATAAAAGCAACTGAGTTTATTCCAGATTAAAAATCATTTATCTACTCAATCTCTATTTCGTATACTTCCCTCTGTAGCCAAATTTGTAAGGCCGACCGTAACCAGAATGACCAATCTGGTTAGGTTTTCCTAAAACGATCCAACTGTACTAGCTTTTGTGAGATAAGACAGTAACTGTGATTGGTGGACAGGTTGTTTTGAAACCGCCCTAACGGCAAGGGGCAGGTCCTTCGTGAATTCATCTCTTTCCGGTTTCTTAAAGGCAATAGTGAAAGGGGCGGGGGAGGGGTCCGCCGACCCTCCATTTGATTGGTTCTAGTGATTTTACCCGCTTGTACCCCTCTAGGGGCGGGAGATTTAGTCCAATCAAAATATGTGTTACAGAGACACTAGTTTGATGAAAGGACTGTGCAGGACAGGCCGTGGTGGTGGGGGTGGATCATTTTGAGACCTCATCGCTAAATGGCCCAAGTCTTTACTCCCTTTCCCTGATTTGACTCTACGGGAGCGGGCGCGCGGGCGCTACCCAATCACTGCGCGCTCCGCCTCCCTCCTTTTCCCGCCCTCCCGCTTCGGCCAGGGTATCGACGTAGGCCAACGCTTCCTCCCCGGCAGCTCTTAAGCACTTTCATTGCCGTTTTTTTGAAAGACGTGCTCTGATTGGCTTAGTCTCTGGGCCCGCGCCCGTTGCCCCCATGCGGTGGCCAATTGGCACCCGTGTTGCATCGCACAGGTCCGCGGAGGAGGGGGAGGTGGCGGCGGCGGCCATTTTGAGCTGCCGCCGCCATTGGAGTGGGGGGCCCCCCCCTTTCCCCCTTCGCCTCCTGACAGGAAAGGTTTAAGGGGGACAGAGCCCTGGGAGGCCGGTCCGGGCTCGGGGGCCGCCCCGGGGGCCCGGGCCATGGATGTGCGCCGTCTGAAGGTGAACGAACTTCGCGAGGAGCTGCAGCGCCGCGGCCTGGACACTCGCGGCCTCAAGGCCGAGCTTGCTGAGCGGCTGCAGGCGGCGCTGGAGGCCGAGGAGCCCGACGACGAGCGGGAGCTCGAGGCCGACGACGAACCGGGGCGACCCGGGCACAACAACGAGGAGGTCGAGACCGAGGGGGGCTCCGAGCTGGAGGGGACCGCACAGCCACCGCCGCCCGGGCTGCAGCCGCACTCGGAGCCCGGCGGCTACTCGGGGCCGGACGGACATTGTGAGAGTGCGCGGGGCGGGGGCCGGGGAGCCCGGAGTCCGGGCCGAGGAAGGGCTGTGGGACGCGGGAGTCCGGCGCCTGAGGTCGGGGAGACGGTCGTAGGATCGGGGGATCCCGCTACCCGCCGCTGAAAAGGATCTGGGGACAAGGCCCGCGGGACGACTGGAGGGTGGATCCTGGCTTTCGGTGCAGGGGAGATACTGGATTGGGGGCCTTGGTTCCGAAGATGAGGAAGGTCTTGGGGGGTGTAGAGGATTCTGAAGCCTAGGGCTCAGAAACCGGAAGCCGTGGTTTCTGGAGCCGAAGACAGACGGAAGAACGAGAGGTTTTCTATTCTGGGGTTGAGGAGGGTCTTGGAAATGGTGATTTTAGGGTTTGAAGCTGGGGAGGCTTGGGAGCTGTGTTAGCCCAGCCTATGGGCTGGGCATTGGGAGCTGTGTTTTCAGAGCTGGGGAAGGAGTGACCAGGTGCCTAGGGCTGGGAGAGTTTTGAGGATGGAGGATCCTGGAGTTTGCTGCTGTATGAGGTACCGAGAATTCTTATATTTGGTACTGGGATGGGTTGGTAAGATGGAGTGCTGGTGTCTGTCTGGGGAAGGTCTGATGGACTATGTGTTCTGGTGTTCCGCTGGTGAGCATTTAGAGGATGTGGGAGACTACTGTATATTGTACTATGTTGGACCCACATCTGTGTGAGGATGGCCTGGGGGACGCTGAGGTCCAGGGCTGGAAGGCCAACCTTGAGGCAGGGGCAACCTGGTATCTGGTGCTGGCAATATGGGGACCTTCTGGTTGACTTCTAGAGGGAGGTATATGGAAACTTGGTGTCCAGAGGCTGGTGGAGGACAGAAGGGTGATTCACTGGGTGAGGGACCTGGAGGTCTAGAGCTCGGAAGGCTCTGAGAACGTAACACAGTGGCCACTGTAAATAGTATAGGTTGTTTGGAGAATAAAGGTAGCTGGGAGTGGGATGGAGTAGATAATAAGCTGGTGGAGTTTGAAGTCAATGGAGTATCTGGGGGATAGAGAATTCTTGTGTCCAGCACAGGAGTATGTAGCTGATCTGGCAGATATAGGGGAGAGGAGAGCACGTAGGATGTGGAAAGTGAAAGAAAACCTATTGACTTGGCTGGGGGCCTCAGGGTGGAGTAGAGGGAGTGTTTCTGGGGCTGAGCATCTCCACGAGAGGGCTCCTTGGTCCCCAGAAATAGTTGTGTGCCTGGGGATTGGAGGGGGCTTCATGGGGTAGCAGGGAATCTCTGCATCAGCCAGAAGGTATGACTGAAGGAGAGGGGATGGAGTAGGTCTGTGATTTTCTAAATAGAGGAGACCCTGGTATGGGAGGGAGTAAATCTGGAGTTTAAAAAGGGTGGCTTTCTAGCAGGACTAGGGAATGGGGATCGGAGAGATTGAGGAGTAAGTGGAAAGGACTCTGGCATCCAGAGTTTATGTTATTTCTCTGAAAAGAAGATACCCTGAGCCATGGGGCTAAGAGGGAATGAGGTGAGCAACAGGGTCAGGGAAGAGACTAGATTTGGGGTTGACGTTGGGTGTTTTCTTGTTCAAGAGAGATGGGATCTTCTGGAGCAGGGTAATCTGAGTGTAGATTTGGGGTAGAGGGCCATTGACTAGGACCCATGTGCTGTGAAGAGTACTGTCTATTTCGTAGATCTGTGAGGGAAGGAGGAGTGGCCCAGTGTGCCTGTCTAGGGCAGGCAAGACCCTGGCAAGAATGCCTAGGAAGAAGGGCCAGTGACCCAGTGTCTCCAAAAGAGTGAGGTGCTTTAGAGCACAGACTCTAGATTCAAATTTGTTTCAAATCTGGCTCCATGGCTCGAGCAAGTAACTTCACCTCTGTGAGCTCTGTTTTCTTTGTGTGTAAAGTAGGGATAATAATAGTGCCCCCAGGATTGTTATGAATGAGATCACATGTGTAAGGGGCTTAGCACTGGACCTGCCTATTATTCCGACTTGGATGTTTTAGCAGAGAAGGGCCCCAGAATCATACCTTCTGTGGGCGAGGCTGCCTCTGTGAGCACAGGAAAGATCCTCAGAAAGAGAGATGTGAGGCTTTTGTGGCAAGAACACTGCTTAGAGCTTGAAAGAAACAGAATGGTTTGAAAGGGCCCCCTGTATTCTAATTAAGGAGATACTCTCTTCCTTTCTCCCCTATTCCCTATGACAAAATCCTTTGAGCTCTCTTTATACCCCTCTCCAACCCTTCCTTCAGCCCTGGTAAACAGACCTGTAGCAAACCACGTGATCTGTGACTTTTCCTCCCTTTGGGCTGCACCTGGTTTGTGCCCAGATATATTTGTCCTCTGAGAAAGGATCCAGTCAGTTAGTAGGCGGCAGAATAGTCTCTTCTTCCCTGTGGTTCTGCCTCACTGGTCCTGGCACAGCCACCACTAGGGCCCTGGAGGCACCTGGCAGAGCTTGCCCCTGGGGCGGAGAACCTGCTTACTCCTCACCCTAGGTTTCCAAGGTTCTCTTTAGGTTTGACTACAGGGTTCTCCTTGAGGAAGTTTCAGGTTTTAATCCCACCTCTGAGCTTTCACATGTGTTATCTCAACCCCAGGAATGTTTTCTCCATTCTCATCACTGAATTATCACCTGTGTATTCTTTGAGTTGAGGCTTATTTTTTACTTTCTGAATCCCTGGTCTCAGCCCCTTGTACTTCTTTTGTAGCCCTTAACATGATCATAATTTTTGTGCTTAAGTATTTGTTTAATGTGTGTCTATCTCACTAAACTGAAGGCTTCAGTGAGGTAAGCTTATTCTCGGCTGTCTCCCAGCATCTGGTGTGTAGTATGCACTCCGTGAATAGTTGGTATTATTATTTGCCCCACTTCAGTTAAGCTCCTCTTGGACCCACAGGACACCTTCCCCAAACCCTTCTCATCCACCTAACTCCAAAGATTTTAGGACTTACCTCTAATGAGACGGAGGCCACTATTATCATGACTCCTGTTTTCTTAACAGTTCCTTTCATTTCTTCCCCATCTCCCCTTCATCTGAGATGGTTACCCCTTATCATTACAGTTATTTTAAGGTGGAAGAGATTTTTAAAGAGGGTTGGCTATGCAGGTGGAGATAGTGAATTCGGTTGGACAGAGGACTGGTTTGTAATCTGAACAATTTTTAAGGTTGTACTCTGAAGGTAACTCCCTAAGCATTATACCATGTCAGAGAATAGCTTGGCTGGTGGCTTTTAAACTGTGCTCCATGGAGTCCCAGGTGTCTGGAGCTGCCCCCCACCCCCGCCCTAGTGGGGACTTAGAGGATGAAGTCAAGCTGGACTTCTCTGATTGTCCCATTTCCTTGCTTCAGCTGGAGCAGTTCTGCTTCATTTGGTTTTGTATGTTGGGATTTCTTAGAACCCAGTCACAGATAGATCTCCAACCTTTTGAGGGGCAAGAGGGCACGTCCTCAGGCAACTGGGGCCCCTTACTGCATAGGTGGGTTTCCATCTGAAGGTGTTGTATACCTTTTAGCCTTTAGCAGGCTGTCCCCAGTGGGGATGGTGTTGTGTTGCATTAAAATGCCACCCCTGGTCCCAAGAAGCACCCTTCTGACTGGCCATTTTTTGTTTTAAGATGTCATGGACAATATTACCAGGCAGAACCAATTCTATGAGACCCAGGTCATCAAGCAAGAGAACGAGTCAGGCTACGAGAGGAGACCACTGGAAATGGAGCAGCAGCAGCAGACCTATCGCCCAGGTAGGAAAGCAGGTATTTCTTTTGAAGGAAATAGAATCAATATGTGAGTGGCCCTTACCCTCTGCCTGGGGCCTCTCTTCTCGAAGAGACTTTGCATCTTCCTCTTGGGCAGTCCATTTGGGCTTTGTCAGTCTGGCAAGGTTTTTTGAAGGAAAGAACTTAGTCTCACTCCCAGGTGTTAGGAGTAGGGGTGTCTTCAAAGTGTCTGTTTCCAAATCTTGGTACCAACATCCTAGAGAGTTTGGCCTGGGGGCCAATACTTGAATCTTACTTAGAATCTTAGAGTGTGGAAGCCAGGGCCTTCTAAATGTAGTCCAGTGTTTCCCATGTTCTGAATAACATTGTTTCAGGAAATCATACTAGAGACATCTTAGAAAAGAGTTCGTTGGTCAGACACATCCGGAAAAAGCAACATATGGTATACCACCTCTGGAGAGTCACTGTGCTCGTTAGAGTACTAAAGACTCTGAGAAGCCCAGGATTGAAAAAAAAAAACCCTGTGTCACATTGTTTAAACCCAGGGTTTCCCAAACGTGTGCACGTGTGTTTGTAGAACAGGGTTCCCTGTAATGCCAGTTTGAGAAACAATTGTAATCCCCCTCTCCCCATTTTTCAGATGGGGGAGGTAGCAGGGCTGAGGTCAGAACATGGGAAACTGGCTCCTGAGCCACTGCTCTTGGTTACTAAGCAGCATCCCTCACCAGTGTGTCCTACTGTTTGGGAAGCAAAGTCTCACTGTTGAGTAATGATAGAGCTGGGACTGACTGTCTTGTACTCCTTTCACTCTGCTGTGGCCTCAGTGCCTTTTCGTAGTGAATCCAGTTGATTCTATCTAATTCTATCCTGATTCATCCACAAACTGAAATCTCCAGACTTTTCTTGTGGGTGGCTCAGGATTTTAATGAATGTAGGTTAAACCATAGATTTGTGTCAGGCTCTGTGAGACTTGTAGGATCATCTGGCCCAAGGAGAGTATTTTTTTCTGCTGTTATTAACAGATGGTTATCGGGGCCTCCTGTGAGCCCAGCAATGTGCTGGGAACCATGGAAGCTTTCTTACATGAGTGAATACCATCTCTACCCTGGAGAACCAGGAGCCTTCTCTGAGAGAGTTGATCTGCATGCCAAAGCCAGGGAGTGGCTTGAATGTTGAAATGTGTAGATGTGAGTGATCCACAGCATCAGGCATAGGTGCTGTGGGAGAAATGAGGAGAGGCTGAATTCACAGTTTGCTCTTGGTTAGGCACTGATTCTTGGAGTCTGTGTGAGATTGGGACTTTCCTATGGTCCACAGCATGTTATCCCATCCTTACTTCCTATCTGTGGTGTGACTTAATTGAGGCCATAACACCTAGGGCTGGCTTATGTGCAGATCGTCCCTTCTGAAGTAATTCTGCACTTTGTGGTAGAGAGATTAGAGCTGGTTAAATTACCTGTGGGACCACAACACTGTTGAGTTGACCTTCCCCCCCTCCATCGCTAGATTGAAGAAGCTTTGTGAGAACTGAAGTGGAGGTTCTTTGGGAGGAGAAATTGGAGAATGTAGAATCATGGAATCGCAGAGTTTAAACGGATCTTAGAAATCTTTTAGGGCTCCTTCCCACTTGGTGCAGGCCAGCTTTTATGGGGCCTTTGGCAAAGTAGCCAAGGCAGCCTTTCGCCTTTGGGTAGGCCCTTAATGAACTTGTCCTTGGTTAGTGCTGAAGTCCCCTCTCCCTCCCCATGAAGCCTGAGAGTTATCTGACTGACATCTGTCACGCCATCAACTGTCAGTGCTGATATGCCTAGATGGCCATCCTCAGCCTCCCTGTGGAGAGCCTTGTTCTCCAGCTCAGCCTTCTTTGCTCCCTCAGCAGGCTTCCATTAAACCCAGCAAGCTGCCTGTGCCTAGACTTTCATCACTGTAGTCAGGATCCTGCCGATACCTCCTGAAGTAAAGGGGACCAGAAAAGTGATAGCTGAGGAGTTTCTGAGTGTCTTGACCATCTGAATTTGTCCTGACAGTAGAAGTGAAGACAGAGATGAAGCAAGAAGCACCCACTGGCTTCCTCCCACCCGATTCATCTCAACTCAAACCAGACAGACAGCAATTCCAGAGTCGCAAGAGGCCTTATGAAGAAAACCGGGGACGGGGGTACTTTGAGCACCGAGAGGATAGGAGGTGGGTGTGTGAGGCAACCCTTTGTCCAGTAGGTCTCCACGTCTGTAGCCCGGCACCTGCTGGAACCTTTGTACTAACCAGGAGGGGCAGAGTTCTCCCTGCCCTTACATTCTCCACCAGTCCTTCCTGCACTCACTATCAGATTCAACTTTGCTAAACTTTTGGTCCTTCCCCCAGTCCCTCCCTTTCCATTACCTGGAGGGTGAAGTCCAAACACCTTGTGTTTACATGTGAGATTCAATCTGCTTTTCCAGTCCTTTGCCCCACTGCCCTGCAGTCCTGCACAGTGTCCTGTCCTTAACGGTTGCTTGATACTCCTCCATTGAAAGAAAGATCTATTTGCTGACCTACTCCCAAACATACCCCTTCCAGCCATCTACTCATTCATTTATCATCAGCACTCAGTGCTTTTACAAGTTGCCCACCCTTGGGCTGGACACTGGAGACACACAGATGATTTTCAGCAGTGAGTTTCGCCTTCTATTGTTCCCAGTATAGGGATTGAGACACACATACACACTAGTAAGCCACAGTCTATTGAGGTAGGTAGTCAGGGTGGGTGTGTCAGGAGCTCATGGGAGACAGTGGCCTCTGCCCTGGTCATTTTCTTTTCCCCTTTCTTTACAACCCTTCCCTCCCTTCACCCCAGTCCCATCTCTACCCCTCCCACCTTTCCTCCTTCAGCTCCTGTGTGAGGCCTTTTCTAATCACATCACAGAAACTAGGAATGACCACTTATTTTCTCCTCATTGTGGCTGGTCATCTGACACATTTTATTTCCTATCTGGTGGAGTCACTCTTCTAATTTGCTTGTGACTTTTTTTTTAAGACAGGGCCTAGGTCTCATGGCTGTGGCTAATGTTAGGAGATGGAATCTACCTCTTATGAATTGCTCTCACTGACTCCTACAGAACAGAGGCCTAGAGCGACTTACTGACAGAGAGCAGAGGAAGAACAATTGGTTTCATCCAGGGGTGGCAGAGAAAGCTTCCTAGGATGGACTCACCATGTGATGAGCTGCTTCTTCATACTGGGCTTCGTGCTAGCCCTGGACTGGCAGGGTGGAAAGGCTTTCCACCAGATGGGAGCCTGCTGCTGGGGGAGTGCCAGTGGCTTGATGGGTGTGGGACCCGATCGGGGCATATGGTGGATGAAGGTCATCCAGACTGTCCTAGGCAGGACCCTGGGCATTAGACCCCGTGCTTCTATCCTTTACTCTTATTTCTATACGTTGGAAACCAGCAGTATTTTCATATAGTCCCTTTTTAGTATTTTGGTTGGAATGAATCTCGTTCATAATTTAGGACACTTTTGAAAGAGAAAGAATGAAAAAAATGGGTCATTTCAAACCTTTCAGATACGGAGTTTTTGAAAGCCTGGAATGTGGACAGATTGTAATAACTGGTGTTTGTCTAGCTTTTATACATTCCCCTTCCTGGCCCAGTACCCTACCATAGCCTCCCATCAGTAACAGAGTCCAGTACACAGGCAATTCGCGCATGTAGATGATATGAATCAGAATCTGGGAGTGTGAGCGAAGAGTCTCTGAAAAAGCTCTATAAATGATTCTGATGGCCTCCTAACAGAGCACACCCTCTCCGGTCTCTGTCCCCACATTAGGAGTTAACAGTCAGTGCTCTCCTTGCAAGGATATAGGGTTCCAGAATTCTTCTGCTAACCTCTGCGGGAAGAACTTGAAATCCAGGAAGCAGCCTGAAAGCCACTTATAAATTCCGGCAGAACCTTCAGTTCCCTTCCTCTGTGCTTGTCCAGCTGTTCTTGTGTGACTTAATCCTTCTTTATGACACAGGGGCCGCTCTCCTCAGCCTCCTGCTGAAGAGGATGAAGATGACTTTGACGACACCCTTGTTGCCATCGACACATGTGAGTCCTTGGAGTCTTTATCTGATTCCGCCTTCCAGTCAGTACTGGGAAACTGTACCTTGACCTTCACAGAATCTCTGCCCAGTACCATCCAGAGCCAGTGTTAGTTCTGATGTGAGAAACGGCAGCTCTGGGGCAAGGGTGCTGGTTTGGAGGCAGAAATTCTGCTCCCAGCTCTAGATGTGAGATTCTGGGCAAGTCATTCTACTTCTCGGGACTTCTCTTCAGGGAGGAGTAATCCAGCCCTGATACCTCAGAGAACTTTCAGTGACACTCATCAGAGTGGATACAAGTGCCATTTGGAAAACCCTGAACACCCTGTAAATACAGAGGGTTGTCGTCTAATCAGGAAGGGAACCTGAGTGCTGCTGGGGAAACTTAACTCTTTGACAGCCATTTCCCCAGTTTCCATCAGCTGCTCAAGTTCCTGGTAAAATCAGTGCTGCTTTGCCTTCTCAGGCGTTAACCTGGCTTGCTATGCTCTCTGTCCTCCAGTTCAGTTTTTTTTCCTCTGAATAAGAGGCATTCCCCTTGACTGTACATCTAAACTCCTGGGGGAATGAATATAGAGATCTTGTTCTTCCTCAGACATCCTAAGACAGAATCTAAGTGTAGAGCCTATGAATCCAAGTTTATAAATGCACCCAGAAGCCCAGTCAGGTCTGAGAACTGTGCTTTTCAGCAGAGCAGAACGTTAACAGCAGTTCATTCGTGTGTTTCTTTTCATAACTCATGTTTATAGAGCAGTGGCTGCATACTTTGGAAGAGGTAAAGACATCTCGTACAGTCTCTTCTATCACAAGATTTCAAAGACAGTATACCCAGAGTAAAGCCAAATGTTTTTTAAAGTTGGGTGGCAGTGGTCCATGAAGCAACATCTGATTAGATTAAATGCCAAATGTACAGACCATGGCACTCAGCCTTTTGAGAAAGGAGAAAGCCTACTGGATGAGATGATCAGGAAAGACTCTCCTGAAGGCATGAGAGGCTCCTTAAAAGGTAGGGAGAGTCCAAGCTACAGCAGCAGAGCCCTGGGCCCACATGAGGAGGTGGGAGCCTGTGGTGCACCTGACAGTGGTCCTGGGTGGTGAGTATGGATCAGGGTCAGATGTTTGTTCAGCTGTTGGCAGCACGAGTCTGGCTCCCACACACATAGTTAGCACAGAAGATGGTTGAAATGTGTGGCAGTGGGGATTAGCCTTTCCTAAGTTCTAAAATCCCTTGAAATTGGTGAGGATATGGAATCCTCTTACTAGCAAGCATACATCTCCATAAAAGGCATGTGTACAGTTTCTAGGGGTCCCCCTGATGGCCATCCTTGAACCCCAACCAGATGAAGAACCCTAGTTCCTATGTGAAATGGTTGCTTTCATCCTGTGCAGGCCAGTTGTCAGTAGTCCAGGGCCTTTCTACTAAAAGGGAGAATGGTAAGGTGGTATAGCTGGTTTCTCATGAACCTATCCCCACAATGTGTCAGCTTGTGTACTCCTGGCTAACACTCTTGGGGAACTTAACCTCTGCCAGTGCCTGTCTCTCTCTTGGGACCATTAAAACATCAGCCAACTACAGCCTTTGTTTTCCACAGATAACTGTGATCTCCACTTCAAGGTGGCCCGAGACCGGAGTAGTGGCTACCCACTCACAATTGAAGGCTTTGCATACCTGTGGTCAGGAGCCCGTGCCAGCTATGGGGTCAGAAGGGGCCGTGTGTGCTTTGAGATGAAGGTGAGTGGGAACAACAGAGGAGACAGGGACAGAAAGCCGGTCCATCCTTTGGAATAGCCTATCACCAGCCACCTTGTTCAGAGCCATGATAGCAGAAGAGATTTGACTGAAAATAGACTTTGTGTCCAAACAAAAAAAATATATAATGAATTCAAGAGAACTATACCATTGCTAAACATTATATGGGAAAAACAGGCCGACCATACATTGCTTCATCAAGCATATTTTCCTTGGTGGGATTTGACCCAGGTATTATACAACCAACCATTTTAGAGGTGACATGTTTGCAGAACTGGGAAAAGGAGTTGTTTGGAAAAAAAGTGGGCTAGAAAGAATGGATTTGGGCAACACCAATTAAATGGAAGCCAGAGGGAGAGCTGGGCAAAGAAAGCTTCTGCCATCAGGCCATCCTCTACCATGATCTCTCCACAGTTTCATGTCATGTTTATGAAAATAACACATGCTCGTGTATAACACAAGTTCAGATGGCACAGAATATAGGGTAAAAAGCAAGGTTATACTCACATCCTCCCAGTCCCCATCCTACCCTCTAGAGATAACTTACATGTTAACAATTTCTTGTATAGACTTTGTATATTTAAACTTATTTATGATTGTATTTGTATTTGCATATGATAGATACTCCAGGTTCTTTACATGGTTATTTCCGTTAATCCTCACAGTATCATCATGAAATAGATACTGTTATCCCCATTTTTTAGAGGTGAAAGTTGAGACCAAGGGTTATCATATTTGATTGGCTAAGACCATTAATTCTAAGTTGCACATTGTTTTGTGTGCTACTCATAAAGAAATGCTGCCAGTTAAACTGCCACAGTGCTTTCTTATCACATCAATTGTAAGATATATCCGGATTTGGGGGATGTTAAAATGTGAAAAATGTACATCCAGAAGTCAGTGAAATAGGGTAACTTTCCAAAAGCCACAAACAAGTACAGATAAATAGGCAGTCTAACCTCTAACTTAATTAGAGGTTAAGTCAGAAGGCGCTTTTTATTCTTTCTGCTTCTTTTACTTAGTACTATATCTTGGACATTTTTCTATACCAGTATATCCCCTGCCTCATTTTTAACTGCTGTGTCATATTCTGTGGCTTGGATGTGCCATAATGTGACCAGTGCCTTATTGATGGTTCTTTCTTCCCTTCCTTTCTTTCTGTCGTATAAACAATGCCACACTGAGTATTTTTGTGTGTAGTTACAGGATAAACTGGAAGTTGAATTGCTTGGTTATAGAGCATGTGCCCTCCAAAGACGTTGTACCAATTTATGTTTCTACAACAGGTGTTCAGTCCCTGTTTCCCTTGCAGCAAGTGTTAAAACTAAAAAAAACTGTGTTTTGAAATACCTGTCTCTGGCCCTGCACTCTCCAGAGCCTTTTGGAAGCCCTGGTTTCAGTATAACAGGCTCTTCAGAGCAGCTTAAATACCTTTTCCTCAGCAACAAAAACCATTCCTGTTTTTTGCGGTCTGTGCACTTCCCTCCTGTATTGCCTTGTAACCCACCAGCCTCCAGAGAATAATTCTGGGCCCTCTTGTTCTCTGTCCCCAGATCAATGAGGAAATCTCTGTGAAGCACCTCCCTTCTACGGAGCCAGACCCACACGTTGTCCGTATCGGTTGGTCCCTGGACTCCTGCAGCACGCAGCTAGGTAAGGGGAGATCAGTCAAGCAATCCAGAAGAGTAGAGCAAGTGGCTCTGTCCCTGGATTCTCACGCTTCCTAAGCTTCTCTTCCCAGCGTTGGACCTGGAACGGAACTACCTAGGGTGGAACAGACACAAGAATTAGGTATATGCCACTGCCCAACTTCAGGCATACAAGTTTCGACTGGAAGATCACAGTCATATGACAACTTTTCTACCGAAAATTTATCCTTAATCTTTAAGAAGACGGTCCAAAGGTCTCTTTAGAAAACTGTTCCCTTTAAAAAAAAAAAAAAAGGATCAGTTGTCCCCTGTTCTCAAACTATGCTGAATGTAGTAAGTTCCTCAGGCCCCATTAAGTTCTGCTGAGATTTTTTGTCCCGAGCCTAACCCTGAGTAAAAGAGAAATCAGAGATCAGTGGGGCCAGGGCTGGTTGACAGAGAGAGGCAGCGGCTGCCAATTGGGAGGTTTTGAATTTTCATAGGACCCCAGGCCTCAATGACGTTCTGACCCCAAGTGACTGATTTCAGTGACCAATACTGAGACCTCTTTCCTTGGTCATATATACATTCTGATTATGAAAATAACGTGAGCTCCTTGTAAAAATTCAGGCCATTATAGAGGGTAAAAATGGAAATGCCCCTAGACTGTGAGATGATAACCAGTGTTAACATTTTCACGTGTGGTCTTCTGAAACGCTCCTGTGTCCTTTGCGTATCTCAAATGGGGTATATTATGCGTACTATTCTGTTTGTTGCCTGATTGCTCTTTCCTACTTAGTATATGATGTATATATAAATTTTTTTTAAGTTGAGAGTTAGGTTTTATTCGGTGGACATTTCTGAGAACTTCTGATGGATATATTTTTGTAAATAAGTATAGCTCTTTTGACCACTGCATAATTTTTCATTTTATAGTTGTATCACTTATTTATAAATGCTTTGTAGACCATTTAAGTTGATTGCAGGTTTTTGCTATTAAACACTTGAGCTGTCCTTGTGTGTAATTAATCTGACTGGTCCTTAAAAGTAGAAATGCTAGGTCCAAAGGAGTGTACAGTTTTCATTGTGATATGCATTAGCACTTTTTAATTTAGGATTCATATGCCACCTTTTATTTTTGTTTCAGTTTTGAGATGTAAGTGAAGGGTAGTTGATACAGATAAAGATACAAAGCCCAGAACAGTCACGCAGATGTCCAGGGTCACACAGCTGGTTCATACAGGAACTGGGCCTGGAATTCATGCTTGTTGGCTCCTGGTTTTCTGGCAGAATGCTCCTTGGGTTCCTAGCCTAGGATTTGTCTATAACCCAGATGTCAGCCAGGGCCCTTGGGATCAGATTCACATTGCTTCAGCCCCTGGTTCTGTAGCCTAAGGAAATCCAGTACCTTTCCTAGGGCTTAGACCTCATTGTCTGCAGGAGAGAAGTGCAGCCCCTTCACTACTTTATGACCAAAACTCACTGGCACCAAAAATTGACACCATTAGTAGACTTGACTGAATATTGAGTGTCACAGGGAAGGGTTGCATCTCAGCATACAGCCTTCCTCTATCCCAGCTCCTCTCTTCCCTCTTCCCTGTCTTTCCAAATTCTCCCCTTCTATGCAAAGCAGTTCAGTTCAGCTCCTACGCCCAGATTTAACAAACTAAACCCATCAAGACCTCAGAAGTTCTGCATAATGAAGTGCTTCCTTTCTACGGAACCTCCTTACCTTTCCCCCCAAAAAGCATCTGATTAGTAACACTAGTAAAGAAAGTGATTTTTTTTTTCTTAAAAAGTATGTGACAGCCATAAAGGCTGTTGTGACCATCGCAGGTTTAACCTGCCTTTGCCTATTTCTTCCGTCAGGCGAAGAGCCTTTCTCCTATGGCTATGGAGGCACTGGGAAGAAGTCCACCAATAGCCGGTTTGAAAACTACGGAGACAAGTTTGCAGAGAATGATGTGATTGGCTGCTTTGCGGTGAGTGCTGGCAGCCTGTGGGAGTTGGCAGAACCAAATGTTGGTCCTATCAGTTCAACCTGCAGACTTCTTTCTCATAATACCTCTGTCCATCGTCTGTCCCATGTCCAGCCACTCTCACCATACCTCTTTGTGTCTCTGACAGACTGGAATGTTTTCAGTCATTTTGTGCAAAATTCTGCCATTCTTCCCCTTCAGGTCTTTTGTGCAAAGCTGTCAGATGGCACCCTGAAGATGTTTGGGGCATCAAGTGTGCACAACCTTCCTCCATTCCTAGATAAGAGAGACGTTTTCTAAACAAACCCAGGAATTTCTTATTTTTCTTTGCTATGGAATAGACTTTCTGCTCTTGAAGGCAGTGATGTTGACTCTTGCCTCACTTTGGCATCATCTCTTCCCAAAACTTCTCCCTTCCTTCATTTCACATTGGTTAAGTCAGGCTTCCTGCGTTGCCTTTTAAAAGGGCAGGGGAGGATGTAAAACAGAAAAAGATAGAGGGTACCTGACCTGCTGCTGCACTTCAGTCCCTAAGAGCAGTGACCAACACTCACAGTGCTGTGGAGTGTGGCTGTCAGCTTTGGACCAGATTCCCTAGACCCGGACCCAGTCCCTGCTCTTCCACTCACAGTCCTGGACAACTTACCCTCCCTGCATTTCAGTTCCTTCCAGACGAGAATCTTTGCATCTCTCTGAGAATTTCATGTAGGTCACTAAGTTAACCCAGTAGAAGCACTTACAACAATGTCTGGCACATACCAAGTGCTCAGTAAGTACAGCTTAACGCCGATATCACTAGGAGTTGTAGATGTTTGTAAAATGTGCCATGAAGCCCCAAAAAGGAGTTACTTAGGTGGATCCTTCCTCTTGGTCTTCTTCTCTCTTCCTCATATTTGTACACATGTTCTCTGTTTTTCACCCCGTTTCCTTTTACCTCTTATGTTGAAATAATTTCAAACTTAAAAGCCATTAGAATTCTCACAGAGCCTTGTCCAAATTATAAGATTTGCTTTACCATTTTCTCAAATGTATATTGATTTTTATCTGACCTGTTTGAGTACATTGCCCACATCGTGTCTTCGTTCCTTAATACTTTGGCATGCATCTCTTAAGGATAAACCTCAGTACAGTTATCACATTTACCATTGGGTAATTCTGTTACCTGCTCCATAGTCCACATTTAAATTTTGTCAGCTGTCCCAACCATGTCCTTTAGAGCAGTTTGGTTTCTGGTTCAGGATCCAATCCAGCATCACATATCACATCCTCTTGTCATGTGTTTTTAGTCTGAAACTGTTTCTCAGTCTTCGTCTTTCACAACCTCATTATCTTTTTAATAAAAAGCATGTTTTCTTGAACAAAAATTAAGCATGTTTATATTCTGCACACTGTTCTAAACTTGATTTTCTTTTCCACTTAACAGTAAACCTCGGCTCTTTCCCTGTCCGCACAGATAATATAGATCCAGTTCAGTTTAAAGCATTGTTGAATAATTAATAAATTCCCATGGTTTCCAAAAATACCAAGAAATACAGAAAGCTATGCAGTGTCTTCTTCAGATCTGTCCCCTCCACCCATGGTTCACATATATCCTCCCCTACATGTGAACCTCTTGGTACTCAGGATTTCTTTATCAAAATACAAGAAAGATGATTGTTATTTTTCTTCTTTTACACAGAAGGCAGCATATTACATATATGTCATTCGCATCTTTTTTTTGCTTAAATATATATCTTAGAGATTTTAAAAAATATCACTACCTAGAGGACTTTGTTCTTTTATATAGTCTGTAGTCATTGTGTGGATCTGCCATATTTATATAGTCAGTCCTATATTATTAATGTATTAATGGACATTTGACTAATTTCTCACCTTTTTATTTAGTGGTTGCCTAATATTCTGATGCAGGTGTCAGTTTCCCCTGGTGTAATTTAGCCAGTCTTCTGTAGGTGGACCTGAAAGTCATCTGCTGGAAAAATCAATGCTACGATGACAGCTTATCTTTTCCCCACTTGCCAGAGTATCTTGGAGAGTCTTTTGGGTCCCCACACATGGATCCCTTGTGTGATTTAGTTTCTCCTACTTCCCCATTGGAGCACATTTAGCAGTGCTGGAGTGAGCAATTTTCACATAATTTTTGCATTCTTGTGGGAATATAGGTGTAGTGTTTACTCCTGAAAGCATAACATCTGAGTCAAAGGTGTATTGTTAATTTTTGACAGCTATTGTCAGACTGCACTTCAGAGAGGTAGTAGCAATAAAATGTGTTGTCAGTGCGTGACAGTGTTTCCCAGACTCTGCCCCACCCAAACGTGAGGTTATGTGAATGTGTGGCATTTTGGAACTCCAGGCCTTGAGTCTTGCTTCAGCCAATTCACCTCTACTTCTATTTTTGAGATTCCATGTGCAATTTCCTTTGTTTAAAGGATGCCATAACTTTAAAAGGCTCAGAGTGAGGGGTTGCAGGAGATGTAAAAATCAGTGACCTGAAGGAACCAGTAGGGAGAACATTTGTGTCAGGTCTTGACTTCTCAATATTTACGAAACAGAAAGGACAAAACAGCCTTCCAGGTAGGGAAAACAGTATAACCCATTTCAGTAAACGTAAGGAGTGAAATATTTGGAGCCCCGGGGAGAACACAAAGAGATATGAGAAGTGAGGCTACACAAATGGTGCGCTCTGAATGATGCTAGGCACCACTGGAGTGTATGGCACCTGGAGGATTTTAGCAGAAGTGACACAACAACACTTACTTCTTCAACAGATGGCCCTGTCAGTGGTGGATTTGTCAGTTGAGGGTACTGATTTATGTACAACATGGTAAGTTCCTGTAGTGAAGCTGATGGCCAAAAGGAAAGTTAAACCTTGATGATGTTCATTTCCATGTTAGAGGAAAGGTGACCTGGGCCACTCTTCCTCGGGTAAGAAGACAGGGCAGGGACCGTGCTGCAGGAATCAAGAAAGGATTCAGTCCACAGATGTCTGCATGCCTCCCCTGCATGGTCTCAATTCGTGGGCGCTTACAGAGGAACAGATAGAAAGGACTGTGTAGAGCTGTACCATGTGAGCACTGAAGAGGGTGGTGAGGAAGCTCCTTTAGGGAAGGGGCTTTCACAGCTTCTCAAAGGGCGAGTCCCGAGCTGGTCTCCCTATGAAGAGGGAAGGAATACCACATCTTGTACTTTTTCTATCAGGAACCCAACCTTTGCTTCTATTTGTTGTCTGATCCCAAGTTTTGAGTCTCCTTTAACTGTAAACCTTCACCCTGCAGCCAGAGTGATCTCTCTAAAACACAGTTTTGACCAGGCCACTCTCCAGTTTGAAACAAGTCAGGGGCTCTGCTCTGTTGCCGTCAGCACGAATCCAAATCCCTGAGGTGACAGAGAGCCCCTCACACATTGAGGGCAGGGGCCATGCCTCCTACCTTTACTTCAGCCGAGCACAGTACCTGGCATCTTGGAGTGAGAGTGCCCATTCACTGTGTGCTCACAGTGTAGTAAATACACTAACCTGTTTAATCCTCAGAACAGCTCTATGCTGTGTAAATTCTTATCATGGTCCCTCTTTTTGATAAGGAAACTGAATAGGAAGTAAATGGTAGCACTGAAGCAGTCTAACTTCTAAAACAATCTTAACCACTAAACTTCAGCTGCTCAGTAAAGACTCAATAAATTGTTGTGTTAATAACTATGGTCCCTGCCTGGCTCTCCAGCTGTACCTGAAATTACTCCCCCCACCCCATTCTTTATGCTTCGGCCAGTCTCACCCTATGTTGCCTCACTGCCAGATCTGTACAAAAACAATACTTCTATTTAGAACTCTCTCTTCCCGCACCAAACCTGGCTCATTTCCATTTATTGTTCAGTACTTGGTTTATGGGTTCCTCCTCAGATAATCTTGCTCCTGTGAGGTGCTCTTACTGAATTAGGACAGTGTCCTTTGTCCAATTCCCTACTAGGCCCTGAGCTCTGTCAGGCCCAGATCACTGTAGACATACACACCAGGAAGAACAGGAACTGGGAACACGTCTTGAATGCATAAATGAATGCATTTGTACGAGCTGAACTTGACTTCAAAGGCCCTGCTTTGGCTTTCTTTCCATCTGTTAATCTTGCTGGGATTGGGGGCAGACAGGATTGCTTTTGTCTTCCTCTCAATCTCAGACTAGGCACAAGACTGAAATACTTGGAGCTTCCTAAAATTATACACTTCACATTGGCCAGCTTTTGGGTCTTGGGCAAGCTTTGGGCTACACATTTTCTGAGCTGTTCCCTGGTGCTGCCCAACGTATCTGTATGCTGGGGAGGGATACACTTAAATCTGGAAAGCTGGCTCTGTTTTTACTCCCTACATCTACTCTCTGACTTGTGCCTTAAGCTGAGCATTAGTAGTTACCTTCCTTTGGCTTTTTCTCCTAGGACTTTGAATGTGGAAATGACGTGGAACTTTCCTTCACCAAAAATGGGAAGTGGATGGGCATTGCTTTCCGAATCCAGAAGGAAGCCTTGGGGGGTCAGGCCCTCTACCCTCATGTCCTGGTGAAGAATTGTGCAGTGGAGTTCAATTTTGGGCAGAGGGCGGAGCCCTACTGTTCTGTCCTCCCAGGCTTCACCTTCATCCAGCACCTTCCCCTGAGCGAGCGAATCCGGGGCACCGTTGGACCAAAGAGCAAGGCAGAGTGTGAGGTGAGTGGGCCTGGAAGCCTGAATTGGTGGCCTCCTCTCCAGAACCATGTTGCTGCCAAGACCGAGGGGAGACATTGGGCAGCCAGGTGTGGTGAAAACAGCACAGCCTTGCTGCCTGGCTAACCTTTGTGGGGAAGGGCCTCTTCCCGGCTCCTCCGTGCTGGACTTGGAGTTGAAAGCTGCTGTGAGAGTGAGGTGAGAGTTGTGGGTGTGTGGCTTACGCCAAAGAGGGAGGGGCTAAGGTAAGAGACCTAAATCTTGGAAAGATTCCAAAAGGAAGTTGCCACATTGCTCCTTGGGTGAGGTCAGAATCTTGGAAAAGGAGGCTTTCCTTCCAGCAGAAAAGGGTGCAAAGGCACTTCCTGGTGGGCGAGTTCTTGGAGGAGATGTGCAGCTCCACACTCCCAGCCAGGGCTGTCTGAGAACAAGAATGGCAGCGGGGCGTGGAACTGATTTGGCTGCAGAAGCTGTACTAGTGGTCTTTGTTCTGAAATATTTTTTCTGATACATGAATGATTTTGTGTTTATTCTAGAAAATTAAGAAATATAAAGAAATGAAAGTTTCCCATAATTTCATCATCCACAAAGAAGTTTCCTTTGAAAGTTTTGGAGTTTGTTTGCTGTGCTAGGTGCTTGTTATACACACACACATTTGTAATTGAGATCTCATGATACAAGCGTTTTGATATCCTGCCCTTTTCACTTAATGTTATTTTATGAGAGCACCGTTTTATTTTGTTTGGAGTTTTTTGGTGGGGGGAGGTAATTAGGTTTATTTATTTATGTATGTATTTAATGGAGGTGCTGGGGATTGAACCCAGGACTTCGTGCATGCTAAGCATGTATTCTAACCACTGAACTATACCCACCCACCCCACCTCCCAACACCTTTTTTAAAACTCATTCTTAGTAGCCTCACATACCATTTTCCTATTGTTGGCATTTAGGTTGCATCCAGTGTTTGCCAAGTTCTAAACATAATGATTAAATACGACATATGTCCTTGTGTGTACAGTCGTCCTCATCTGAGACTCCGGGAAGGTTCTACCACTCCTTGTGCCTATTCCCTGGACCCTTCCCTGTCTGAGGCCACTGAATCTTGTCTGAACAAAAATGTAAATACTCATAATAACAGCACTTGATTGTGTGCTCATTTCATGCCAGGCCCTCTGCTGAGAGTCTGACAACCCTCATCTCTGAATTCCAACAGCAGTGCTTTGAGGTAGATGCTTTTTACTTCCCAGAGGTGACCTGAGGTTTAGAGTCACCCTCACGGTCACAGGCAAGTCAGAGTGGTGCCAGGCTGCCATGCTTCACGCTGTTCTTGCTTCAAAGTGTCCCTCCTGGTCCTGTTCTTATAGATTCTGATGATGGTGGGCCTGCCCGCTGCTGGTAAAACCACGTGGGCCATCAAACATGCAGCCTCCAACCCTTCCAAGAAGTACAACATCCTGGGTACCAATGCCATCATGGATAAGATGCGGGTAAGTATGCCCCTGGTCTTTATTTACCTCCCATTCCCTGAGTACTGCTCAGCAAACAGCACTACCCACCCCTCACCACCCTCTGCCCACAGGTGATGGGCCTGCGCCGGCAGCGGAACTATGCTGGCCGCTGGGATGTCCTGATCCAGCAGGCCACCCAGTGCCTCAACCGCCTCATCCAGATCGCTGCCCGCAAGAAACGCAACTATATCCTAGATCAGGTACTTACTGGTGACCATCATGCCCCAGGAGAGGAGAGGGTACCCGAGGAATCCCCCTCTGTCCTTGTATTTTTTCCCCCATAATGCTCTTGGACTGCAGTGCTGGTCAGAGGTCAGCCACATGTGATGGTGCAGTTCCAGATGCTTAACACAGCTCTGTGAGTCCAGTCTGTGAGGGGGGTCTGGGGCAGTAATCCAGGTGTAGCTCAGGCCCTGAGCAGTGCAGAAGAACATCATCAGGTGAGAGCAATTTAGTGAAATGGAATGATACGGATTTCTGAGCTGAACAGACCTCGGCTTGAATCCCAGCTCTGCCACTTCTAGCTGCATGCCTGTGGGCAGCTAGCTGGCTTCATCCTCTGACTCTAAGCCTCCTAGTCCTTAAAATGGCAATCATAATAGTACCCAAAATGTTACTTATTAACATGGGGACAGGCACATAGAAGCTAGAGTTTGTTGTTAGTTATTCTACAGAATAGGTGTGTCTCAGCTTCTCTGAGCATGTTTTTATGACTGTCAGGTACATGTGTAAGTCATGTATTTTCTACCAAATTTCAATTAAAAGCAGGGTTCTTAACATCAGGCAATTTGGGAACCTTCAAAATTAAACACAGAATTTTGTATGCAGATGCAGGTATGTCCTTTTTTTAGCTAGAAAATTTTGAGTTAGGGGAGGAAGATTGCCCGTGGCTTTCAGCAGTCTCAAAAATATGGGTGACCCGAACATGGTTAAAAATCCCTATCTCAGAGTAATGTTTTCCTCATATTTACCACCTGTGAGATATCCTTGACATTTGTCCTGAAGGGTTTTTCAAGTGGTAAATTCTAAATTTAGGGATGTGCAAACAAGTCTCTGTTCCCCTCAGCCTTGGATTTGTGCTTTCTTAAAAACCTGTTTGGGGGAGAGTGTGGCTCAGCGGTAGAGCACATGCCTAGCGTGCATGAGGTCCTGAATTCAGTCCCCAGTACCTCCATTAAAAATAAATAGATAAGCCTAATTACCTCTCCCCAGAAAACAAAAACAAAAAAACCTGTGAGTGTGCAAATACATAAACTAAGCAGCACACCCAACGTGGCAGCCTTACTGGGTTTGCTTTCCATACATGTAACCCTGAGTACTTGGTTACCATGAGTTCAAAGGGCTTTTGAGCTGGTGATGATAGTTGGCTGACCAGAAAGGTGGTTAGAAACTTCAGGGGATCAAGGTGTTTTGCTTAGATGTGAGCAGCTTATACAAAACATTTAAACAGGAGCTTCTGGATTGGTAAACAAGTGGAGATTTGGGAAAGGTGGTGCACTCAGCATGGGAGCTCCCTGCCCCTTCCCATTTTCCTTGCCTTTTGCATCTGTTCCATCTGGCTATTCCTGCATTATATCTTTTTATAATATACCACCATTTACAGTTGAAAAATGATGCCTCAATAGCCAACATTTGAAAGGAGCACATAGTAAGAACTTACTTTTAAAAAGAAAAAGGGCTACTGGCTGGTAATAGTTCATCATGATAGACAAATTAGATGATCTCACCGAATAGTTAGGTATTGAGAGTGAAAATCTGGTTTGCTGATGAAAACTAGAAATGAAAACTGAAAGTTGGCAAAGGCTGTGCAACACCACTGGCACTCTTCTGTGACGGGGGAGATGTGAGATTTACTCTGCTTTTCAGGAAGGTAGACATGAAAAGGTGTACTTTATCCGGTGACCAGTGCTGCAAACCATGGAACTGAGCCTGAAGACTCATGTTTGTGAATAAGACGGGACATGATTCCATAATACTAAATTTTGATAAAAACAAAGTAATTGGGCTAATGTCTAGAATATAGTTACAGTGGGGGAAACGTTGAGCACAGGATAGTCCAAGAGCCATCCAGGGGTACTGCCCCAGCTCAGCCCCATAAGTAATGCATACAGACAGCTTCTTCCCCTTGGAAGACTTTGTCTTTTGTTTGTTTGTTAACCCTGGCCTCAACTTTGCCCCATTTTTCTTGTCAAGGCATTTTGGAATTTTCGCCCCAAAGGGACTCAGTGTCCTGAAAGGTCGAGCAGTGGTGTTTTAATACCCTGAGAATCCCTTTTTTGGATACCCCAGCAAGTATTCCCTGCTTGTCTTTTTCTTAGTTTGCTGGTTAAATCATCTATGAAACCCATTTCAGATACGTGGTCCAGTAAAAAAGGTTTATAGTCCAAGGAGTAGATCATCTTAACATATCTGTCTATCATTTCTCTGGAGGTCAGGCCCCCAGCACCTCAACCAGGCATAGAAAAGCTGACACTGTAAATATTCACTGTTGGCCCTCTTGGCTTGTGCTGGCTTGCTCAGGGACAGCGTCCTGGGCTGTCCCAGGTGAACTTGTGGTCTTCAGGGCTCCTGATGGAGGAGCATGCAGGTCAGGCCAAGTGCTCTAAGCCAACAGCGAGGCAAAAGAACCTAAACTCTGAAGGTGGAAGAGGACGGTTCTCTGGTTAACCACAGATGGGGGCCTGAAACTAGAGGTTATTGAGGCCTAGGAAGAGGTCTAAAGCCACTGGTTTTGACCTGTTTTGGCTTACACCCCAAAAGTGTGATCCAGAAAACCCTCGGTGGATGTGTAGAAGATTCAGACCAAGCCCCAGGCCAGATCCTGGCATTTCCCACCCCACCAGCCTTGGCAGTGAGGGCCAAGTTGATGCAGAGCTGTCTCCTGAGTTAGATGGAACTTCCCAGAGCAGAGACTGGTACTACAGGCAAAGTCCCTGCAGTCCCTGGATCTCAGACCAGAGCTGTTTTTCCCAAGTGCTCTGACCTCCCTGCATTTGGCTCTTCTGGGTCTCCTATGACATAGTTAGACCTCAGAACTGCCATCCTCGAGAGGGAAGGAGAATGTGCCTGCAGAAGCCAGGCTACCCTGAGTGAGCCAGGATTCTGCCTTTGTCTGGCCAGGACCCCAGCCCTTACCCTAGGATGTGTCTCACTGGGCACAAGCTTTCATGTGTGTTGGACCTTTTAAGTACATTCCATGATGGACCAGAGTATTCTCTTCAGATCTTCTGGGTATTAGAGCTGTGGAACACTCAAAGAGAATAAGAAAGAAGGCCATATTGCTTCAAGTGGCTCTTTGGGGTCCTCTGTTGCCCATGGAAAACCTCTGGAATGAGATGCTGGCTGGCCTTTCCCTAGCATATCAAGGTGCCTTGAGCCTGGGTGCAGAGCAGGAGCTGGCCCTGTGTGAGGCAGCAAAGTTGCCCTCCTGGAAGCTTCTGAGAAGGCCTCTGCAGGGCCACATTTGAGGGCCAAAACCACCCCTAGAGCTGAGGTCTGCAGGCTAGGCATTCTCTTAGGATTGCAACAGCCCACAGCCAGGCCAGGCAGTGATCAGAGGCAGGGCTGGATGAGACAGCATTGCTAACCTCGCCTTAACCCTCAGAATGTACAGTTGTGGTTCTGCTTTGCATCCCTGTTGGCAGGTGCCATGCCTTTGCCTGAAACAGAAACCGAGGGCTACAGTGGAGGCCCAAAAGTAAATTACCTCTTGTTGACAAGCATTGGAGAAGATGTTTCTTTCCTCCACCCTCCCCAGAGCCTCAGCCCATTCCTTTGTTGACACTGGCCAATTCTCTCCCCGCACACGTGGTTTGTTCCACTGGGTTTAGCTCACTCAGCCCAGAGTGAACTCTTGTCACCAGCTTTAAGGTTGCTCCTCTGGGATCCTGGCAGGTTTTTCCTACTGCCAGTCTGACCCTGTTGAATTGCAGACAGGGGACAAGTGAGAATGGACAGGGGACAGTGGGACTCTTACAGAACTCAGGCTGTGAGCAGCCTGCTCTGTTCCTCACTTCCCCAGACTGTCACACACCAAAACTACCCCATGTAGCTGCTCTGAGAAACCCAATTCCTATCAACTATATTTCAGTTTAAAAAATAAGATGTTGTAAAATAAATACATAAAATAAAACTAGCCCAGGCTTCCTACCCAAAAAACTCCAAAACTCAATTCCTGCCCTTTGGCCCACATCACAGGGGAATGGGAGTAGCCTGGAGGCCAGGGAACACAGACAGCCCCAGACCTCCTTAGAGTCAGCATCTTCAAGCAGGGTGGGACTGGAAGAAGCAGGAGCTACGGAGAGGGAGCCCACACAGCTGGAAAAGCTGACCTAGCTGTTGTGCTGGTCTCCTAGCAACAGCCACCAGCAGCCCCCAGTGACCACAGCAGTGTTGGGCCAGCCCAGGGGCTCTGACCTCACTGTTTGCTGTGGCAACAGCCACTGACAGCTAACTCCCTTCCTCCAGGAAAGCCAAGTATTTGCATTTCTGCTGTCGTGGCTTAGGTGCCCTTCTTCCCTTCCTGAAGCCAAGGAGTGAGGGAAAGGAGGTGCAGTCTTAAAAACTGTCACCAAGAGGATTCTCAGCACCTTAGTTCCAAAGTGTCTGAGGAGCCATCCCTTCAACTTTGAGTCTAGCCACTTCCCAGGACAGGGGCCAGCAGTTTATGAGTTCAGGCTGCTCTGCCCCCATTCCTCCCATTATGAAGCTGCAGGGACTAGCCCCCTTGGCAGTGTTGCTTTTCTTCTTTGTCCCCTCATCAGTACATTGACAGGACAGGTCTGCCCCCAGAGAAAACCTCCAGGAGGTGTTTATCCATGTCCTCAGGATTCAAAGGAATCAAAATAGGATCACATCTTATGGGCAAGCAAAGAGTGGGATGGGTTGTCCACAGAATGGCTGGGGCCACATCCACCCACTCTGGCTTTTGTGCCAGGAAAAAAAAACTCATTTTCTAGCTGGAGGTAGCCAAATTCTATCTTCCTATGGCCAGATGCCACTTGCTATGGTTTTAGGAATGGAGTCTAAGAAGATCAGGGGGGAGAGGGCTTAACTTTTCCTTTGTAACCTGATGTGCTTTTTAACCACTTGTGGCTCAAGACCTCTCCTTGGGCCAGTGCTCTAGGCACAGATTACAGCATGTGTATGCCCACCGCACACCCTCATTGCCCCCTGCCCCCTTAACAAAGTTGGGACATTTTCCCTGGGGAACAGGGAAGAGCATCTTCGCCTGCTGTGTGTGTCAGGGCCTCTAGGTCTGGTTGGTATAGAGAATAGCTACACCCTCAGCCCAGATCTCCCAGCAGGCTGCACTGGGGTCCCTGGCCTCTGGCCGACCCACAGTCCAGCTTCCTGTTCCTTGTGTCTTGGAAGACGCTCTCTTGTGCCTCATCTTTTCCTCAAATGTAACTTTCCTTGGTCCTTTCCATTGGGAAGCCTTTCCTAAGACAGTGTCAGTTCTGTTGGCTATATTTTCAGACTTCTTTCCCGCCAGATTTTTTGTTTTCTTTTAAACGGAGGTACTGGGGATTGAACCCACCTTATGCATGCTAAGCACGCATTCTACCACTGAGCCATACGTTCTCCCCTTAAAATGGAACATGTAGTCTTTTGGGGGGTGGGGGAAGGGAGAGGTATTAGGTTTATTTATTTATTTATTCCTTGTTGGAGGTACTGGGAGGTACCCAGGACGTCGTGCATGCTAAGCAGGCACTCTACTACTGAGCTGTACCCTCCCCCCACCAGACATTTTTACATCTCCAGGTCCTCACCAGAGCCAGGAGGAAGGTGATATGATCCCTGCCTCTCAGATGGAAAAATCTGAGACTTAGACAAGTAGTAGCAATGCCCAGCCATTTGGAATCCCTTGTCCTGTGACTGTCAGCAGCCGCTTTCCCAAGTCAGTTCATTTTGTGAGGGTGGACTCAAGAATCTTAAAAGTGAAGAAGAGCAGTTTCCTGAGCTTCCCTGCTTAGGAGAACTAGTATCCTTTTCTCAGTCCCTGTCCTACATAACATCCCACAGAGGAAAAAAACCAACTGATACCATTTCTTGCCTCTTCTGTTACCTACTCCTAGACAAATGTTTATGGGTCAGCCCAGAGACGAAAAATGAGACCATTTGAAGGCTTCCAGCGCAAAGCTATTGTAATTTGTCCCACTGATGAGGACCTAAAAGACCGAACAATAAAGCGAACTGATGAAGAAGGAAAGGATGTCCCAGATCACGCGGTCTTAGAAATGAAAGGTAGGAGATGAATGATTCCCAGAGGGACATCGCAACAGGGTCCTTAAGGGAAAAGGTACCTTACACTGTTTTCCCTCTCCAGCCCCTTAATTTTTTTGATCTTGTTCTTTCTTTCTTTGCTTCTGCTTTGTCCCTTCCGAACTGTCTTGTACAGCTGTAAATGGAAAAGCTTCCTGAATCTCTTCTGTGGCAGGATTTTCAGACTAGATGGGCCTAGGGCCAGGGGAGGGAGATGTGTGGGAGCACGTGCTGAGAGACGGGCACAGGCATCTGCCTCTGGCACCCACTGGGTGGGCTGACTGAGGAAACCTCAGTTTGCGCCTCGGTTAAAACAAGAATGGTGACTGAACCCGTCTGGCCTGCTCCCTGCATTATAAAACATTGGTTTGGTGGGGCTTAGCCACCTCTTCAGGAAAGGGAGAAGAGGGTCTTTGTAAGCCCCTGACCATTGTCAAAGAGGCTGAGCTTGGGACCCTGTCTTGCTGCTGTTGCTCATGTGGCAGTCCCCTCCTTCCTTCTGGCAGGGCAGTGTCCTGGGGGTAAAGGAGACCAGACCTCAGAAGGTACTGACCGCCTCTCCTTTTTCCCTCTGGGGCCCTCTCTGCCTCCTAGCCAACTTCACATTGCCAGATGTTGGGGACTTTCTGGACGAGGTGCTGTTCATTGAGCTGCAGCGGGAGGAAGCAGACAAGCTGGTGAGGCAGTACAATGAAGAAGGCCGCAAGGCTGGTCCACCCCCTGAAAAGCGCTTTGACAACCGAGGCGGTGGTGGCTTCCGGGGCCGTGGGGGTGGCGGCGGTTTCCAGCGATATGACAACCGAGGTCCCCCCGGAGGCAACAGAGGAGGCTTCCAAAACCGAGGAGGAGGCAGCGGTGGAGGAGGCAACTACCGAGGAGGTGAGACATCTCACACTGAGCTCTCCCTACTTTCGGTTCCCAGGTGAGGGTTGGGCTTTGTGACTCCTTCCTCAGTCAGCAGATGGAAGTTTCCCTGGCACCAGCTGTTGGCTAAACTCTGGTAGAGAACTGAGACAAATTAAGAGTCTGTGACCTCAGGGAAACTGTCGCACTGTCCTGCTCCCCTGGACATTGCTCCTGAAACCCTTGCCTATGTGTATGTCACATTGCTGTCATTTTTGTGAATCTTTTTCCCCCTCATCTGACCATGAGCTCCTTGAGAAGAGGGGCCAGACTGAGTTGACTGCCAGTTCTGGGTCCCACCTCAGGACCTGGCACAAGGCAAATGTTAGAATTGGTTTTGGTTTCTGGTTTTAAAACAAATGGAGAAATAGGCTTGGAGGGGTTAATTTGCCCAAGATTCATCTAGCTGAATCCAGAGCTAGGATCAGGTGATCCAAAGCCCAAGTTCTTATTCACTAAGTTGTGCCATCTCTGAAATAAAGTGTAAGATCATGATTTAATAAGCATACCCTACTCCGTTTTAGTCTTGTGCTGGATAGTTCTGGGGACACAGCCATGACCCAGACACTTTATCACCCTTCAGTGATGGTCCAGAAGTGTTCTGGGCTGAATGGGAAAGTACTGTGAGTTCATTTATACCCGATCCAGCCTGCACGGGAGCAGGGCTCAGGAAAGGCTTCCTGACATACTGGTGTCTAAGCTAAGGTCCAGAGGCCAGTAGGAGTTGGTCAGGGGAAGGGTTCTGGGCCTAAGAAAGCTGCATAAAAGCTTAGAAGAGGCTAGCCTATTTGGCCACGCCCAAAGAGGACTGTCCCCAATGCTTAGATGTTGGGGACACAGTAGAAACCAAGAGAACTGGTCCTGGGCCGACAGTCCAGTGGGTAAGACAGACCTGTCAGCAGGCAGTGAGGACTAAGCATAATCAGGGCTTCACAAGGGGATAGTCCCAGAGCTCTAGAGAAGCCCAGAGAGGGCGCTTTACTTGTTCACTGGGACTGGGTTTTTGCTCTGTATCTGGTCATACTGGAGCCTCAGTGGTCACACAGGCAGCCCAGCTCCTGAGGGTCCCGAGTTGAGAACAACAAGGCCTCATCTGGTTTCTCCAATGCAGGTTTCAACCGCAGTGGAGGTGGTGGCTACAACCAGAACCGCTGGGGTAACAACAGCCGGGATAACAACAACTCCAACAACAGAGGCAGCTACAACCGGGCTCCCCAGCAACAGCCGCCACCACAGCAGCCACCGCCGCCACAGCCACCACCACAGCAGCCTCCACCGCCGCCCAGCTACAGCCCTGCTCGGAACCCCCCAGGGGCCAGCAGCTACAACAAGAGCAGCAACATCCCTGGCTCAAGCGCAAATACCAGCACCCCTACTGTCAGCAGCTACAGCCCTCCACAGGTGAGAGAAGGAGAGCAAGCGTGCGCAGTGCGAGGAGGTGGGGCTGGGGGAGAGGTCAACAGTGCTCCAGCCACGGGTGGCCACTCTTACCTCCAGCCCTGCCCTTTCTCCCTGCCAGTGCTTCTGACTGGAACAGACCCTTGACATTCCCAGATCCCTTCCAGACCCAGAGTAAATTGAGAACCTACATATTCTACCATCCCCCTCGGGGTGGGCTGTGAACGGTGCTTCTTCCAGCAAGTACATTTCTCTTGGCTGTGTCACTGGCCTCTGTGAATCCCCAAGAAAGCAGCCGATTGTAGTTACCCTTTGCCCAGGCTGGCCCCCTGTCTTCAGGATGTGGAGATGGGCCCTAAGGTTGGTGAGGACTTGCCCTCTGCCCTGAGAACTTCACTGCGAGCAGCTCCAGGATGAGTTTGAGTTCTCAGAGAGCCAGTGCCTGGCTCTGGTATGCACAGGCCCCTTCATCAGAGCAGTCTCCATTTACTGTGCACCTTCCACATGCCAGGCCTCGGGGCAGCTGCCAGGAGGCAGAGGTAAATTGTTCCAGTTCTGGTCTAACCAATACAGATTCAGACCCTAGCCCCACAGCGTTCTGGTTTTGTGACCTTGGACAAAACAACTTCACCTCTTTGGACCTCGTTTTCCTCATAAAGGTCTAGAGTTGTTAGTAGAACTCACTTCCAACATTTGTTGTGAGGGAAGGGTGGCATTATAGCTTCACAGGTAAGGCTCTGGTACTAGGCAGGCCTGGGAGCATGTCACGGCTCTGCCACTTTTTACCTGTGTGACTTGGGCCCAGTGATTTCACCTCTCTGAGCCTCACCTTCCTTCTCTGTAAATAAAGCCGATGGAACCTACCTCACAGAGTTGATGGGATTAGAATAGTTAAGAGTACAGCCTGGACATAGGAAGCACTTAGGAATTTGCCACAACTGTTTTTCTCAGTAGATCTTCCTGTAACAAATGCCACCATTTACTTATTGTGCCCAGTGGATTGTGCACATAAGCTTACTGAATACTTGAGGCAGTCCGAAGGAGTGGTTCTGTTGTAATTCTCATTTTACGGAAAAAAACAAAAGCTGGGATTTCAAGAGATGCCGTGTGCCTTGCTTCCCCAAGGTCTCAGAGCTGGGATTAGAGTCTAGATTATAGCCCCACATCCTCCCCTGTCCTGCCCTGTCGCAGAGCTGGCCTCCCTCCTCCTCAGCCCTCAAACAGCCTCCACCAGGGAAGTTCCTTTGTGGGCCCATTGCTTACAAAGGCCCTTCCTCCATCCCAGCTTAACTGGCTATTTCACAGAGCCCTGGTTTTTCTCCCTATTTTCCAGCCAAGTTACAGCCAGCCACCCTACAACCAGGGAGGTTACAGCCAGGGCTACACAGCCCCACCGCCTCCACCTCCGCCACCACCTGCCTACAATTATGGGAGCTACGGCGGCTACAACCCAGCCCCTTATACCCCACCGCCGCCCCCCACCGCACAGACCTACCCTCAGCCCAGCTATAACCAGTATCAACAGGTAGGTGCCAGAAGGGGTTGGGGGTGGAATGGAATGGAGAGACTTCTGGGGCCCCCTCGTTGGTGTGTATTCTCAGACTCATGTCCCTGCTCATCCCTAAGAAGATGGACAGCCTTCTGGCCTCAGGCTGGCATTCATCTGGTATAGCCATTCCATTTGAACAGCTCTGCACTGACTGCTAAGTAACTGGTATCGTAGTCCCTCTTCCCAGTGCAGCAAGAAAAGGGCATAGCAGGAACCGCAAATCCTGCTTCAGCACCATGGCCAGTGTCCATTCTTATTGGTTGATGCTAGATCACCACACCTCTTTTTGAGTATTTTGAACATATTATCTAGCAATACCTGAAAGGGCACTAGGTTGGCAAGCCAGAAGATCTGGGCTTCAGTCACTAACTGCCCACGCATGTGGCATCAGGTCAGTCACTTGTCCTCCCTCCAAAGGTGCCTTGATTTCTCTGTTAGGAGACCTATTTGCCGACTGTCATCATTGTACCCATCTCTGCTCTGGGCTAGAGTAGGGTCAGAGGAGGAGCTGAATGTGGGTATGGATGTGACGACCTGGTGCTCTTGGTTTCTCTCTCCCCAGTATGCCCAGCAGTGGAACCAGTACTATCAGAACCAGGGCCAGTGGCCGCCATACTACGGGAACTACGACTACGGGAGCTACTCTGGGAACACACAAGGGGGCACAAGCACACAGTAGCCCGTGTGTCCTGGAGGCCCCTGCCGGCTTCCTCCACCAGCGCCCACCTCGGCCCCCTCGCCCACCTCCTCACCGGGTCCCGTGGTGCTGGGGGACGGGTCCTCCCAGGGCTGCCTCCCTTCTGAGGGGCTCTTCTCCCACACAGGGCCGGGCATTTTTCCTCTGGATTCAAACAGGCAACAATGACCTTTTATTTTCTGTTTGTCCCCCTACCCCCGTCCTCTTTCTCTTCCTCCCTTCCTCATTTTTGACTAAAGACCCCCTCCCTTGGTCTTACAGTGTGGCTACAGGGCTAAGGGGAGGGCCCCCTTCCTGTCCTCTTGTTCCAGTCCTGCTCCATCCCCTCAGCTTCCCAGACCCTCATGCAGTTGGTTGTAAATTCTTCCAGGAGCTGTTTTACTGTCTACTTTTCAGGATTAAAAAAAAAAAATCAAAAACTTAAAAAAAAAGTTTAAAAAAGCAAAATGCAGAGGGAGGAAGCAATGACAGATTTTTTTTGGTAATTATGCTTTTTTTTTTAATTTTTAGAATTTGTCTTTTTACTGTGGGTCGGCTGTTGATATTTCATCAGGAACCATTTCTTTGCTGAGTTCAGGTGACTGAGGAAGAGCCACACCCTCAAAACAAAACACACAAACAAAACCACAGAATCATCTTTAACCTAACTTTTTATACGATGTCTCAGTTTCCCGTAACTTTGCACACAAGCTTCTGTGTTGAGTTGAATTGTACCTGCTTTTTGTATTTGGAGAGAGTGTGACTATTGAACTTGAAACCTTTTATTCTGGGCGTCTTAGTAGTTTCTGGTGGGATAAAGTGGGTGAGAGGGAAGAAGGGAGTTGGGGGGCTCCTTCCCCTTCAAAACATGAAATTTCTCCCACTGACTCCTCTCCAGAGTCTCCCAGGTGCCAGACTTAAAGGTTTTTCCTACAGTGATCCTATGATTATTTTTACTTCCCCTTGATCCATATGTTTTAACAGGATTTTAACAAACTGCACTTACTAAGAAATGTGTTTGCCCTGTTTTGTTTTGTTTTTGGTTTGTTTTCAATAAATGACATGGCACCTCCTAGCAGGAAGAAAGCAAGGTTTCAACCCTAAAGTGTTACTGCAGTTGGCCTTTCATTGGGTTGGGGGCCTTTTCAAGGGGACATTATTTACTCATTCATTAAACACTTATCGTGGGATTTGTGTGCCTGTCCCCGTTTTTCGTACTGAGGATGCCCCCTTAAACTTGGGGCCCTCAGTTTTAAATCCACTAGTTCATTTTTAAAGTGGTTCCTGGTCTCAGCCCTTTCCATTCTACCCATAATCCCAAATCCCTACCGGAATTTGTGAGTAGATAGGATGGAACAGGTCCCTAGGCAGAGAGCGAGCCAGTGCTTGGAAACTAGGGCTAGACTGTTCGGGGTCATCAGTGAGTGTGACTGCCCATCCATGTTAGGCCTAGCATATGTGCTGGACTTAGGATGTTTACTGTCTTGTGTTCCTGGATCCAGGCTAGTGGGGATTCCAGGAGCTTCTTTATCCAGCCAATAAGTGTTAGGTACTTGCTCTGTTCTTTACTCTGGACAGTGCTGAGGACACAGCATGACCAGGGTGGTCCTGGACCCTGCCCTCATGGGGCTCCCAGTCCAGAGGTAACAGGGACCTGTCATGGAAGGGTGACAACACCAGGGTCAGCTGTGAGGGTGAGGGCTTCCTGGAGAAGGGGAAATTTCTTAAAATAGGAATAAGCTAGAGTAAAAGATTCTCAGCACCCCACAGCCTATCCTCCTCCAGCAACTTGAGTCATTTCTTCATCCCCTCTGGGCACACTGTGCTCCTCACCCCAATGCTGTAGCACATGAATGGCCAGTTCAGCCTCATCTCTTCCCTCAGGAACTATCACAGAGCTTTGTGAAGGGGACACAGGCTACAAAAAGGGAGGAAGAGGTTGACTTTTTAAGGTCAGGTGTGAGGTATATGAACATGAGATGGAGCCAAGGTTGGTAGCTATGGGATAAAAGGGAGGCTAGGGTGGCCTTTCCTGTTCAGGGAGGGCCTCGGATCTTGTAGTCAGCAAGTCCCCTTCCCTGTAGATCCATGTGCTGGGCAACAGTGCCCTCTGCTGGCCCTTCCTGGCAATGTCTAAGGGTAGTTAGTCCCCACCTTTTCTCTGGATCCTTCATCATGGGGAGTTATTCCTCTGCTTTTGGCCACCAGTGTCTATTTTACTGCATCAACCTCCTCACAGATCTCCCTTACCTCCAGTGCCTTACTCTACCAACTCCCCACAGGATAAGGGAGCTCAAGCTACTTAATATGGCTAATGAGGCCCACATGCCTGGCCCCTGGTGACCTCACTGGCATTTTCTCTTTCAAATTTCAGATCAGTGGTTTGTTCGGGGGGGGGGGGGTCACAAATCCCTTTTAAAATCTAAATACCATGAACTACCTTGTAAATGCATGTGTTCACAGTATTTTGCATAGATTCTTGAGATTCTCAAATCCTTGCAGTCCAATCTTGGCCTTCAAGTGAGAACTCCTTTCCTATTCCCTGACCATACTGAAGTCCTTGCAACAAACAGAACTATCCATGCCTGTCTACCCTCCCACCTGAGACCCTTTCTCTACCTCCCTTCCTCTTATCCTGATTCTCACTCATCCTTCAGGTCTCAGTTTAGGTGTCCTCCCAGAAAGGAGCCTTCCCTGACCCTCCAGGATTAGGTGGGCAGCTCCCTTAGCCCCGTAGGTCCATCAGAGCCCTAGCCATTCAGGGTGGTCACTGGTAACACTTGAATGTGAGTTCCTACCCATCACCTAGGGCAACTCCGGACCAGGGTCTCCCCTCCACATCTGCAGATTCTCTAGATCCTGGAAACACAAAGTAGGAAATTCACTCTCTGGTCTCACCACCTATCAGGCTAACCAGGGACTGGGTGTGATGACAAAAGCAAGAGACACGGCATAGTGAATACTCTTTGAAGAAATAAGAGGATAGAATGGGGTACAAGCTAGACAAGCCCTCAGACGCCCTGAAGGTGGTCATTCAAACCATTCATCCCCAAATTAAGCACGTGGGCCTCTGGAATCACAGCAGTGCACAGGTTGAACAACGATTCAGATCCCTCCGGATATTGCAGTTTCTTAGTGGTTCGGGTTGGGGGCGGGCGTTAGAGCCGATCTGACCCTGACACACTTTTCCTTCCTGGTCGTGTAAGGGCGGGACCGGACAGAGGCACGCATGCTCATAGGAAGGTCCGTCTTCGTCCCGGAACTTTGGTTCCAGGCGCGGCGGGGCACCGGTGACCCCCGGGAATGCGCTTGGCCGGAAGTGGCCGCTGACGACCTGGGGCCAGGGTTGGCGTGAGGATCCTGCTGTGGCGGTTAACAGGTCGTAGAGAATCAGAATGGAGGCCATGGCGACCGCGGCAGGGGCGAGGGAGCCCGGTGAAGGTGAGGTCCTGGCCACGCGGAGGCAGCGGGAGGGTGGGGTTACGGTGTCACTGAGAAATGATTCCCCGTGAAGGCGAAGGAGGACTCTTTAAAAGGGAACACCCGCCCTAGACCTTTCACCACTGTCGATTAAGCCCTCTTGTTTCGTTCTGACCTCCTTTACCTCATTCCCTCCGTCGAAATTAACCTCTTCCAAGTTCCAGGCTAACCCAATTCCTAACCAAGCTAACTCTCAGGGTAGCATAGACCTCTCCTTCCCTCAGGCTAACTCTCGCGTTGTCCCAGGAAACCCTGCTTCTCAAGCTACCTCCGTCCTTATATCAAACTGACCCTTCCCTTGCATCCTCCTCCTGTCCCATGCAAACTCTACTCAGCCCAGACTAACGGCTCCCACATTTAATTCTAATTCCTCCTTCCCCAAAGGCCAGAGTCCCATCTGCCGCCTCAGGGCCCTTAATCCATTTCTGTGCTCCCCCAACTCTATCGCATTTTCAATGTCTTTATTTCTCCTGATGCCTCCCCATCAGTACCTAAAATGCTTTTGTTTTGCTAACCTTAAAATTCTATCCCATGTGGGATGAGGTGCGGTTGGGAGGTTGGTTGAAATATCACTGGCCAAGAATTAGTAATTGTTGAAGCTGGATGATGGGCATATTGGGGGTGGGGGTCATCATTGTACTCTCTACTTTCTTGCATGTTTGAAATTTTCCATAATTAAAAAAAAAAAGTTTTAACCTAAAAAAAATATATCCCTTGATCCCATACTGCCTTCCAGATAACATCTATCTTCTCCAAAGAGTCACCCACACTTCCTTGTATTTCCTCACCTCCCACCCACTGCAGTCTGGCTTTTACCTTCAGAAACTGCACCTGTTAGGGTCCCCAGTGACCTCCCGTGTAGTTAAACCGAGTTGCCCCATTTGTTTTTTTACTTACTAGACTGTGGGGCCAGCTGGTGTTCTTCAAAGTTAAACGACCCCCATAGACTACTTGGAGAATTCAGTGCCATTGACACCTGTCCTTCTCGAAAGTTTTCCTTTGGTTTCTGTGACACTACTGTTTCTAATTTCCTTCTTATCTCTCAGGCTCCTTCTCAGCCAGTATTAGTTTGCTGGAGCTGCTGTAACAAATTACCACAAACCGGGTGGCTTGAAACAACAGAAATTTATTCTCTCACATTTCTGGAGGCCAGAAGTCTGAAATCAGAATTACTGGATTGAAATCAAGGTGTCAGCAGAGACACAGAGGGCTCCCTCAGAGGCACTAAGGGAGAACCTGTTCCTCGCATCTTCCAGCTTCTTGTGGCTCTTGGCATTCCTTGGTTTGTAGCCACCTCACCCCAGTTTCTGCTCCTGTCTGTCTTCACCTTGCCTTCTCTGCATATGTTCACGCTCCCTCTTATAGGACACTTGCAATGGCATTTAGGGCCCACCTGGATAATCCAAGATAATCTCCCTATGTCAAGATCCATAACTTAATCACATCTGCAAAGATATATATATTTTGGGGGGACCATATAAGGTAACAGTAACAGGTTCCAGGAATTAAGATGTGGCTATCTTTCGGGGGCCATCTTTTAGCCTCTCACAGCCTCCTCCACAAGCATGTCTTCTCCCCATCTATGCAGGGCTCTTTCCTAGCCCCTCTTCTCTTCTCATCCCTCACACACTACCCCCTGCCTATCTTCACTTATTTCCTGCTTGCTGCAGCCTTGCTCCCATTCCCACCACTTTTGAGAAGCAGATCTCACCAAGGTTTGCCCAGCACTCTGCTTTCCTGTCACCACTGCGTGTATTGTCTTTGACCTTGCCTGTCTTCCCCTATCAGACGGAGTGCGCCCTGGGAGTGGACTGGATCCCTCCATGGGTCCTCAGCATTGCCCAGCTCAGGGCCCAACATAGATTTAGAGTTGCTGAAGAGTGGTTGAATGAATGTGTAAATGAGTAGGAGATAATGAATGAATGAATGAATGAGTGAGTGAACAAGTTAATGAGTATGTTAATGATTTCATGAACAAGTGGAAAGGCAAAATTGAGTGAATTAGTGAATGAAGTGGTAAAGGATCAAGTAAACACCAACACACTCCTGTCTTAGGACCATTGCTTTGGCTTTTCCCTCTTCCAGTTTGCCCCAGAAATCTCATGGCTCAGTCCCTCACCACTTCAGGTCTCTACTGAAATGTCACTTTTGTGTAATCTCTTTAAAAATCACATAAATAATAAAATAAAATACTTAGGAATAAACCTGAGCAAGGAGATGAAAGACTTACATGCTGAGAACTATAAAACATCAATAAAGGAAATTGAAGATGATTCAAAGAAATGGAAAGATATCCCATGCTCTTAGATTGGAAGAATTAATATTATTAAAATGGCCATACTTGGGAGGAGGGTATAGCTCAGTGGTAGAGTGCATGCTTAGCATGCATGAGTCCTGGGTTCAATCGCCAGTACCTCCATCGAAAAACCAAATAAATAAATAAACTTAATTACCATGCCCCCTGCAAAAAAATAAAAGAAAAAATAGCCATACTACCCAAAGCAATCTACAGATTTTATGCAATCCCTATCAAATTACCCATGACAGATTTCACAGAGCTAGAAAAAAAAAATCCTAAAATGTATATGGAACCATAAAAGACCCAGAATTGCCAAAGCAATCTTGAGGAAAGAGAACAAAGCTGGAGGCATAACCCTCCCAGACTTCAGACACTACTACAAAGCTACAGTAATCAAAACAGCATGGTATTGGCACTAAAACATGTATGGATCAATGAAACTGAATAGAGAGCTCAGAAATAAACCCACACACCTATGGTCAGTTAATCTTTGACAAAGGAGGCAAGAATATACAATGGAGAAAAGACCATCTCTTTCAGCAAGTAGTGTTGGGAAAGCTGGACAGCCACATGTAAATCAATGAAGTTAGAACACCCTCACACCATACAGAAAAATTCAAAATGGCTTAAAGACTTAAATATAAGACATGGTACCATAAACCTCCTAGAGGAGAACATGGGCATAAATCGTACCAATGACATAAATCTGACATAAATCATACCAATGTTTTCTTAGGTCAGTCTTCCAAGACTATAGAAGCAAAAGCAAAAATAAACAAAAGGAACCTGATCAAACTTTAAGCTTCTGCATAGCAAAGGAAACCATAAACAAAATGAAAAGACAACCTAAGGACTGGGAGAAAATATTTGCTAGCCATGTGACTGGCAAGAGCTTAATTTCCAGAATATACAAATAGCTCATACAACTCAGTAACAAAAAAACAAACAACCCAATCAAAAAGTGGGCAGAAGGCATAAGTAGACATTTCTCCAAATAAGACAGGCAGATGGCCAACAGGCACATGAAAAGATGCTCAGCATCACTAATTATTAGAGAAATGGAAATCAAAACTACAATGAGGTATCACCGCACACTGGTCAGAATGGCCATCATTAAAAAGTCTACAAATAGCAAATGCTGGAGAGGGTGAGGAGAAAAGGGAACCAACCCTTCTACACTGTTGGTGGGAATGTAAATTGGTGCAGCCACTATGGAAAACAGTATGGAGTTTTTTCCTTAAAAAACTAAAAATAGAGTTGCCATATGATCCAGCAATCCCACTCCTGTGTGTATATTCCAGAGAAAACTATAATTTGAAAAGATTCATGCACCCCAATGTTCATAGCAACACTGTTTACAATAGCCAAGACATGGAAGCAATCTAAATGTCTATAAACAGATGACTGGGTAAAGAAGATGTGATTGGTCTGTCTGTCTGTCTGTCTATCTGTCTATCTATCTATCTGTCTGTCTATCTATCTATCTATCTATCTATCTATCTATCTATCTATCTATATCTCTCTCTCAGCCATAAAAAAAGAATGAAATACTGCCATGCAGCAACGTGGATGGACCTAGAGATTATCATACTAAGTGAAAAAAGTCAGAAAGAGAATGACAAATACCATGTGATATCACTTATATGTGGAATCTAAAATATGACACAAATGAACTTATTTACAAAATAGAAACAGACTCAGACATAGCTTATGGTTACCAAAGGGGAAAAGGTGGGGGAGGGATAAATTAGGAGTTACAAACTACCAAATATAAAATAAACAATGAGGTCCAACTGTATAACACGTGGGACTATCTCTAATATCCTGTAATAAATCATAATGGAAAAGAATACATATATATATGTATACCTGAATCACTGCTCTGCACCAGGAACATACACATTATAAATCAACTATACGTAAGTTTAAAAAAAATCACTTTTTTGGCAAGTTTCATTTAAAATTGTAGCCTCACCCCCATTCCCTCCTCCTTCCTTCTTTATTTTCCTACACAGCTCTTGAAACTACTTAACACTATACGTTTCCTAATACACTGTATGTTTTCACTCACTATGTTTTTAATTGTATGTGTTCCCCCACTAAACTGTCAACTTCTTGCTAACTGGTGTCTTCAGGGCCTAGAATGGTGTCCAGAATATAGTAAGTGCTCAATAAATGTGCAGTGAGGGAGGGAGCGCCCAGTCCCTTCCACCCACTCCTCCTTCTCCTGCTCCCATCCCTGGACTGACTGATCTTCCCTCTCGCGGCAGGCTGTGAGGAGCCCAGTCCTGGGCACTGGGGGGAGCTGAGCTGCACGCCGGTCGCATCCAGACCCCAGGACAAGGTGGAAGCAGTAGAGGGAGCACCCAGGGCCCCGGATGGTGAAGACGCCCCGGAGGCCAAGAACGCGGCGGTGAGCGCCATGCTGCGCGCTGTGGCTGCCAGCCGCCTGCCCGTGTGCAGCCAGCAGCAGGGCGAGCCCGACCTGACCGAGCGCGAGAAGGTGGCCATCCTGGGCCAGCTGTACCACGAGAAGCCGCTCGTGTTCCTGGAGCGCTTCCGCACGGGCCTCCGCGAGGAGCACCTACCTTGCTTTGGGCACTTGCGTGGTGACCACCGCGCGGACTTCTACTGTGCCGAGGTGGCCCGGCAAGGCACTGCCCGACCTCGCGCCCTGCGCACCCGCCTGCGTAACCGGCGCTACGCCGCCCTGCGGGAACTCATCCAAGGTGCAGGGGCGACCGGGCCGGGTGGCAGGGGAGACTGTGGCAGAGGAAGTGAGAGAGGAGAATGCAGAGCAGAAGCGCAGATGGAAATCCTAGGAGAGACAGATAGAAATGTGAGGTAAACTAGGAAGAGACGAGCAGGGACCCAGGGGAAGAGAATGCGACCAACAGTGAGAAGGCTTAGCATTTAGGAGAGGACAGAAGTGCCGTTTGGGACCAGCGGGCGGAGGACACCGTATCCAGCACTGTGATAACTGGTTACCCCTCAGGAAAACTAGATCCCTCCCTGCCCCATGCACAGAGGCATTGACAGAAACCTGGGGGACTATGTTCATGACCCTGGGGAGACAGAGTTCTCTTGAACAGGACACCCACGTGAAAAGCATGAAGGAAAACATCGGTGATGTTTCTTACAGCATGTTGTACTTATAAGCAGCTTTGTGATCAAAGACACCAGAACTAAAGATAAAAAGACGAGAGCAAATGTAGGAGAGTGGGTTAAGGTTCTGGTTAGGGAGAAGGCGCAGCTGTGGAGAGAGGGATCTGGAAAGAGTGGGACACAGCGGCAGATGTCGGGCAGAGATGAAGATGGGGGCAGGGGAGTGGGAGATGAATGAAGGAAGTGGGGTTAGGTGGCAGAAACAGACTGGGGCATGGTAGGGGGCGAGGAGGGTGGGCAGAGGAGGGGTGGGAGGGACTGAGACCCAGAGAGAGAGTTAGGAAGAAGGAAGGAGAGAAACAAAATGTTTGATGGAAAACACTGGAAACAAATGAGGGTAAGAGAGAGGGCAGGACGGGGATGGTCGATGGTCACAGACTCAGGTACCACAGAGGCCCGGGTTCCTCAGCTCTGAGGGTGGGGATAATGACAGTGGGTGGGAGGGACTGAGCTACCCCTGCAGGAAGAGGCAGCTGGGGGAGGTGCGAAGGACCAGGATCTGGGGCGGTGGGGAAGCCAGTCCCACCTGAGGGGTGGCTACAGAGAGGAGCACGCTGGGGAGAGGTGTGACCTGAGCTCTGGAGGACCCTCACCTGGGCAGATGCCTTCGTGCCACCCTATCCCATGCACACACATGCCTACTCGGAGCAGATGTACACGTACATGCCCGGCAGTGCGTGTCCAGGCATGTGCACCAACAGACAGGCACATACAGTCTACCTACTGGCTCCTGCCCGTGTGCAGGACACCTGCCCATGACATCCTGCACACGGGCTCCCAGTCACAGCTCCCCATGGCTGTGTGCTCACACACACGCATACACAGGAGGATGTGTGTGTACGTGTGGCCACGCACGCTGATGGGCAGGAGCTTGTGAATGCTGCCTAGGCACAATTGTACACAGGCCGGAGACCACCAGTGCCTCAGGCCAGGGTGTACACCGGCCTCACTGCACCCACACTTGCTGAGACACAAGTCCACACGTAGATACAGGCCTAGTCACGCACGTGTGCTCAGACACAGTGCATGACTGCTCGTGGTCACATGACCACAGGCATCTGTGCATGCTTCCTAACATTGCTGAATGTGCACACTGACACTCACTTGTGTTCAAGCTTCCAGTAAGCGTGGTCACACGCATGTGTGGACACAGGTCTGCTCAGGAACACTCACTCCCCCCCTCCACCAGCCCCTCACCTCGCCTGCAGACCCCTGACCCTGCGCCCACCCCGTCTCCTCCGTGCAGGGGGCGAGTACTTCAGCGATGAGCAGATGCGGTTCCGGGCCCCGCTCCTCTATGAGCAGTACATCGGGCAGTACCTGACCCAGGAGGAGCTCAGTGCTCGCGCCCCAGGCCCACCAGCCGCCCAAGCCCGGCACGCCTGCCTGCCCGCTCTCCGACCTGCTGCTCCAGTCCTACCAGGAGCGGGAGCTGCAGCAGCGACTGCTCCAGCAGCAGGAGGAGGAGGAAGCCTGCTTGGAGGAGGAGGAAGAGGAGGAGGACAGCGATGAGGAAGGTGAGGGCCAGCAGCCTAGAGGCCCCAGTGTCAGGACACCCCAGCCCTGGGCCTGTGTGTCTCCACGGCACCAGGCTGGGCCCACTTGCAAGAGCAGACATCGAGTCCCTTCCCTGCTACCCCAGCTGCCCTGGCCCTGTCCATCCTCTCCAGCTTCCCTGTCCCAACTCCTCAAAAGCACCAAGCTATCCCTCACCTCCAGGCGTTGCTCATGCCGTTCCCTCCTCCAGGAATGCCTTCCTGTCACCAGCCTTCAGGTGTCAGGTCATGTTCTGCAGCCTCCGGAGCACTGTAGTGTCCTGTGTCTGGTGTGTGCTCTGGGAAGGTAGAGATGGGGCCATCTTGGTCACTGCTGTGTTCCCAGTGCCACCCAGCACCAAGGAGGCAGCTCTCTGTGGGTGTGAGTTCAATGCCCTCCTCATACACTCCCACCGTGGGTGTCTCCCTGCAGACCAGAGGCCCGGCAAAGACTCGGAGGCCTGGGTCCCCGACTCGGAAGAGAGACTGATCCTGCGGGAAGAGTTCACCAGCCGGATGCACCAGCGCTTCCTGGACGGCAAGGATGGGGACTTTGACTACAGGTGCTCCCGTGCCCTCACCCCCCGTCCAGCACCCCACAGGACATCGGCTCTGCGGTCACACAGCCTAGGGGTTTCAGATCAACCAAAGATCCGTGGGTGACCTTGTAGTAGCTTTGTCCATCTCTGAGCCTCAGTCCCCTCATCTGAAGGAGGGGAATGAGCAGGGCTGACATTCAACTCTATATTCATGAAACATTGAAACATTCCATTTGGGAAGGTGGTGGTGGCCTGGTAGGGTGCCACTACCCCAAGCTCCCTCCCTAAGTGTCCCCCAGGACCCTGGACCCCTTCATGCGGCAGGAACTAATCCCTGGCAGGGTCGCTGCCTGGCGTGGAGGGGCCTGTGGTGGGGGCCCCTGCAGTGCTGGCTGTTCATTTCTCCAGTAGATCCCCAGGGGTGAGACACCTGGGCCACCTGCTTTGGAAAAGAAGTTTGCCATCAGGGAAAAGAATGCAGGCTAGTGAAGTACCAGAGTCAAAGATAATGGTTTTGTCCACTGAGGCAGCCTCGCCTTGTGGTCCAGAACACCAGGTGTGGCAGCAGAGGGCCCTGGTTTCAAACCCCCATGACAGACAGGCAGGCAGACCCTCGGGGCCTTGTCAGTAGAATGGGGGTCATGATTGCCACTGCCAGGGGCAGCACCTGGTACCAGAGCATCGCTTGGGCCTCTCTGGGATCCCCCGGCTCCAGAAGTGAGCCTGGCTGATCACTTCCAGCTGGGGTGGAACATCTCCGTGCTCCACACGAGCAGCGAGCAGAGTGTCTGGGCCGTGGGGGCCCTCAGGGAGGGCACCACTGCCCTTGTGGAGCCAGGCGCCCACAAGGAAGTAGGGCCTGGTGTGAGGAATGGGGAGTAGTGTGGACCGAAGCCTGTCCCGTCTCCTCAGGGCTGCTGCTGGGCTGCATTCAGCGCCAAAGAGGGTGTGAGGGGGCCTGGGAGGGGTTGGGCCGAGTCGGGGGTCCTCCTCATGATTTGGGAACCCTCATTCCCTGAGGTCAGAGTTTCTCAGCTTAGGACTGTGAACCCTTGGGGCTGGACAGTCCTGTGTGTGGGGACAGTCCTGTGTGCGGTGAGGTGTTGAGCAGCATCCCTGGCCTCCACCCACTGGATGCCAGTAGTAGCCCCCGCAGTTGTAACAACCACAGTATCTCCACTTATCACCAAATGTCCTCTGGGGGACAGAATCTTCCCGGTTGAGAACAACTGCCTCAGGGAATGTGGGCCCACGTGTCAGCACATCTTCTAGCTTTTCAAGAGAAACTAGATATTTCCATGTAAAATCTCTACTTTGGAAAATGTTGCCTTCTGTTTGAAGTCTTGAGAGACCCAGAGTAACTCAGCTGCAAGTTAGCTCTGACTTGCGGCTGCCAGCATATGGCCTTTCTCTTCGGGGGGCCCCAGGCCCCAGCTCCTCCCAAGGGTTAGAAGTGGGGAGGCTGGGGATACAGGCCGAGCCAGCCCCTGACAGCCCCCTCCCCCTGCAGCACTGTGGATGACAACCCTGACTTCGACAACCTGGACATCGTGGCCCGGGATGAGGAGGAGAGGTACTTCGACGAGGAGGAGCCTGAGGATGCGCCCAGCCCAGAGCTGGACAGGGACTGATGGCTGCCCGCCCCGCCCCCCCACCACAGCAAGGCCACTGATTACAGGCCAGCTCAGTGACTTTCTCTAGGGGACAGCAGGGCAGTCACCCCACACCACCAGCCTCGCTGAGTCTGGTCCCATCTCAGCAGCCCCCTTCCCCACTGTGCCTGGAGCTAGCTCCCTACCTTCTCCCTCAAACCCTGAGTCTCTTTCTCCTATTATCTCTCGGTCTCTTTCTCCCCCTCCTTTCTGTGTCTCTGTCCCTCTCTCTGTACCTCCCTCTTTTTCTTCTCTGCCTGTCTCTTTCTCCCCCTCTCTCTGCGCCTTGGCCTCCATCCCCATGACAGGGCCCAGGATGAACATCCTCCCCTTGACCAAGGCCAGTGGGGCCCTTTGGAGTTGGAGCTGGAGCTGGCCAGGTTGACACGAGTGCACAGCTCGGTCGAGGCTGACCCAGGGCCCTAGAGTGGGCTCTGCTTCTCCCTCCTGGTCCCCGCCTGTTTTCCTCCGCCTCTATTCTTGAATCTCAGCCTCACGCTCGGGCCTCCTTGCCTGTGTTACATTCCACCTCTCCTTCAGCCTCACAGGCTCGGCCTCTGTGCTGCGTCTGTCCCTCTCTCTGCCTTGCAGCCTTTATCTCTGGGTTTCAGTGTTCCCCACAGGCCCTGGCTGCCCCCCATCCTGGCAGCTGTGGGATTACTGCTGAGCAATCCAGCCTCACTGTGGGCAGTGGGGAGACCCTGAGGGTGGCCACCAGCTCTCACCTCTCCCTGAGGACCCAGGTTTGGGAGATGTGGGCAGGGGCAACCCTGGGGATTATGGACCTACTAGCTTGGGTGCAGGGGGAGGAGGTGGTACAGGGAGAGGGGACTCTCCCATCCCAGCCCCCCGGCCCCCCTCTGCTCAGCCACAATTTTCCCTTCCTTCACTTCCTTCACCTCCCTCTCCCTCTCCTGTTTACACTCCCCAAATACGCACAGGCTGTTATCATGGGTCCTGAGTCATCACACACACACACACACACACTTACAGCCTGCCCCAGCGTCCCTGCCCCAAGCCGGCCACAGAGCCCGCCCCACGGAGCCCCCTGCCGCCCCAGGCTAATGGGAGCCAGATGGCCGCCTGGTGACTCAGCCACTGGCCTGTGGGAACCCAGGCGTCCTGTCTTCCCATGCCCCCACACCCAGCTCATGCTCCCCCAGTAGACATACACAGAGAAAGGGCCAGCTGCTAGGGGAGGGAGGACCTGGGGACCCCTCAGTCTGTGAGCTAGAATGGTGGCATCCTGCCATGGCCAAGCCGGAGGAACCCTCTAAACTGCCTCATCCAGCATGTGGCCCAGAATGAAGGGGAGACCCCAAGGCTTCCTGGGGCCACAGCTCTTGACCCCCAGGCCTTGGCTGTGCCCTCTGGGTCAACCAGAATTAGAGCCAGACATGAAAAGTGAGAGCTGGACAAAGGCCGAGGGACATTCAGACAGAGAGACTATTAAATAGGGAAACTTCCGGTTACTGAGCAGTTCTATCCTGTGCCAGGCCCCAGCAAAGTGCTTGGTGCACTGAATCCTCCAGACAACCCTGAGAACCAGGGCCTCGGCTCTGTTCCATAGGTGGGGCGCAAGAGGCCGGGAAAGAAGATGTTAATGTACTCAATGCCATGTGGCCATCAGAGGTGGAAACCCAGGTGTAGAATCACACAAGTCCTAGACACCACTCTGCTGGCCTGCCTGTCCACTATCAGGGCCACACAGAGCAGACCGACACACAGACTTCCTCAGATGGGAAGACTGAAGAAGAGTTAGCTGTGGAGGACGATAGCAGCAGCTGACACCTCCGGGACCCGCCCAGTGCACTGAGCACCATCCTGTACACGGACGTGGACAGAGGCATCCTGATAGTTTAATCAGTACTCGAATCACTGAACCATCCCAGCGGTCCCATGTGGCACGGACTATCAGTACCGCCAGTGCGTCTCCCAGGGGGCCCATGGCAGGTCCAGCCAGCTAGACGCATGCGATTTGGGAAGATGAAGAGGGCGAGGTGTCCTTCAGGCGTTTGTGTCCACGCTCTCAGGTTGTGAGAGCGCTTTCATAATCCAGGTTTCAGCCCTAGGTGATGTGCACATTTTTCACCAGTCTATCATTTGATCATTAAATTTGTTTGTGATATACTTTGCCATACATAAATTTGTTACATAATTTTTTTAAGTGATGAGAGACAGCAATTGAGTCAGAATTAGGGTTAGTCAGATAGCAGAGAAGGAGCGTCTGTAGCTGAGACAGAAGTGGAGCCGAGAGACACACCCCCATCATGGCCTTGGAGCCGCTGAGACCCAGAGAGGTGCCTGTCCCTCTGCTCCCGGGCCCGGCCGGGGTTGGGGTGGGCGGAGAGGCTGAGTCAGGCAGGGGAGAGCCCCTCCGTGGGCATCCGGCCCCCACCCACCATGTCTCCTGTGTGTCCTCCCCGCCGGGCTCTGCTGGCCGCCACCCCCACCCCCCACGTCTGACACCTCTGTGTGTCCTGCCAAGGCTGAAAATGCCTGCCTGCTCTTCTTGTCCCCTCCAACGGCCTGCCCCGCTGTCGCTGTCCCTTCTCCCTGCTGCTGTCTCCTCTCCTCTGCCTCTCCCCCAACGCCTGCCCCGTCATCCCTTTCATTCTGTCTCCGCACCTCTCTGGCTGTCAGTGTTTCCCCATCACTTTTCATCTCCCCTCTCTGAGCCCCTTCTTTTTTCCCCCTCGTTTTGCCAGGGCCTCTCCCTGCTTGTCATTCCCTCCCTCTGGATCTCTGAGCTTCCAGCCCCACTTCCCCATGCCATTCTGTCGGAGTCCCCCATCCTCCTCTCGTCTTCACCCTCTTTTTTTCCTACTCCTCTCCCTGCTGTCTCTTGGCCCACCCCCTGTCTCCCATCTTAGCCACTCTCTGTCTCCCAGACCCTGGGAAACCTAGTGGGGATGTCCAGGTCAATGGTTCACTGGTGGCCCGTGGGAGCCCAGAATGAGGGGTCGCCACCTCGCCCCCACCCAGCGAGGCTGCGGCCTGTCTGGCCAGGAGGAAGTGACTGTGCTGTGGCCTGGTCACCCCCGCCCCCAGGACCTGCCTGGCTGCTGCCGCCCCCGGGCTGGGGCCCAGTAAACACAGCCGCCGGCAGCCTGAGATATTTATACCGAGGTCCGGGCGTAGGTCCAGTGCCCACCACAGCCCCTGCCCTGCCCTGCCCGCTACAGCCAGCCCCGAGCCAACGTGGCACCAGCCAGCAAGGGGACGCACCGCAGACACAGCCTCCACTCAGCAGGGAGGCGGTCGCTGGGGATTCCAGCGGCCTCACTGGGGACACAGGATGCCCCCTTCCCAGGAAACACCAACACAAATGCAGCCCCACACGTGCAGCTGCTCATGAACGGGAACGCTCACTCGCCCTGCAGAAAACTCAAAGGTGATAGAGCAAAATAGAGTCCCACACAACTGCTCACATACTGAAGTCATCAGCCCACAGGTGGGGATACAAAATGCAGACAACCACCTGCTCACAGACACCCACTGAGGCTGAGAGCACCAGTCCAGGAGGTAGACACGCACTCACACAAACACACTCGGAGGAGGACAGCAAGCATATGGGAGACACACCCCATAGACACACAAACATGCTCAGAATACCGGCAACACACACATTGATCACGTAAAGGTAACCCAGATTCTGCTTGCCCACAGACACAAACACACACAACTGTCACACACACGCACTGAAAATACAGCTGAAGCAGGAAACAACACACACACACACACAGCGCCTCCTGGAAACACACTTCTCACAGACGCATAGAAATACATAGAAAACACCCACACTTCTAATTTCCACTAAGAACGCACATATTTACACCCAGAGAAGAGCAAGGGTGTTGGGGGAAAATTCAGACACAAAACACACCCCAGGGATACAGCCCGTTCATACACACAGACTAGCTTAGGACACAGAACCCAGAGAGCACACCAGCTTGTACAGCAGAAACAAAACACAGGTGCATGCACCAGAAATGCAACACACATACACACATACACAGAGCTGAACACGTGCTGGGACACATTCATTGAAATCCCCGTCCATCCATACCCAACATAGCTGGAAGGCACCCAGCTGGTGGGTTAGAGACCCCCATAGTGGAGACACAAAATTCACACCACAAAGTTTGCAGGGACACACGCACACAAAGGGATCCTGAATACATTCCAATTCACATTAGAAACAAACAAAAGACATCAACACTCTGGGTGTCCAGAGATCTAGAGGAAAGGGGGCTTTCTCCCCCTCCTCCCCCATCTCCTCCTGCCTTTCTCGCTCTCACGTTGACCCCGTCCTGGGCCTGTCTGGGGGAGGGGGCAGGAAGGCCTGAGCTGGCCTCCCCGGCCCTGCTTCCTGCCCCGTGAGGTCTGGACGGAAAGCTGGGGCTCCAGCCGGAACCCAGGCTCCCCCCACGACTTCCCTCCCTGCCCCGGGCTGCCCGCAGAGGCGGGGGAGGGGACGGGGGCGTCCCGAACCCCCAGTCCCGGCCCCGCAGTCGGCTGGGGACCGAGGCTGCCTCATCCCGACTGGGCCCGGCCTCCCCACGGGGCCAGGGTCCGGGGGTGGCCGGGAAGGTGCTGAGCCCGCAGGTTTCCCTGCCCCCGCCGGCCTCCCGGGCAGGTGGGCGGGGTGCGCCCCGAGGGCGGGGCCGGGGCTCGGCGACCGCGGGAGTGCGCGCCCCGGTGTGCGGCCGGGACTTGTCCTCGGCCAGGCGCGAGCTGGGCGTGTGAGGGCCGCGGCCCCGGGGGTGTGTCTGGGTGTGGGGGACTCTCCGTCTGGGACCCGGGGTGTGACAGGGCGTCTGGCTATGACGGGCCGGCTGCCGTTGGAGGGCCGAGGGGGAGTCCCCGGGCCTGAGCGCGCGGGGCCGGCAGACATCAGACCGTGGGCACGACGGCCCGGCCGTCTGTGCGATCCTGACGTGTCAGATCTCCGTGTGTGGTGTGTGTCTGGGTGCGGCTGTGACGTGCCAGGTCGTGTGCATGCACACTGCCTGTTGTGACCGTGACCCTGCGGAGGATGTTTGTGTAACTGCTGGTGTGTCCCCGGCCGGAGCCTCTGTTTCATTTCCTGACGGGGCTCCGATGCAGTGAGGAGTGTATGTGTGGCACACTGCCCCTGAATCCACGTCTGCTCCTGTGGCCATTGTGACTGATCCTACAGCATGTACTTGTGTGGCTGCCTTTTGCCGTGTCCCAGCCAAGGCTCCAAGGCTGGGCTGTGTGCATGTAACAGGGCAGCACGGGTCCCATGCCACCAGGTGTCACAGTTCATGTGTCATGGGTCCTGCATGAGTTTGCATGTGTCCATTGTGGCTCTGAGAGGTGAAAATGTTTGCATGGCCGTGGGACACTGTCCACATTTGAACCTCTATGTGAGTGTGAAGGCGTGCTTACCTGTGCTGAATCCTCACGGGGCTACAGTGACTGCAGTTCATCTCCACACAAGAGGCTAGTGACAACAGCAGCATGTCCTTGAATAGTGAACTCCTTCTGCCCCCACCCCACCTGGCTCTCTGTGGCTCCCAGACCCGAAGCAGGGGTGGCCACATTTCTACCCTTGGCCTGGGCTGGGCTGGACTCAGAGCCCAAGGACAAAGGACCCTCAGCACTCACACCATCCTCGCCCAGGGCAATCACTGGGCAAAACAGGTCAGAGCCACGGACCCAGGAGGGCAAGGGGAGAGATGGGAGGAACTGAAACCAGGAAGGAAGAGAGGAAACTGGGAGGCCAGACAAAGAGGAAGCAGGAGAGAATTTACCAGCAAGACCCCAGCAGATAAGAAACGCAGCAGAGGGAAACCCACCCTGGCTCAGGGTGCTGTCATTTCTCTCCTGGACAACTGGTCTCCCTGTAGTCCCTCCTGGCCCCATTCAATCTACTCTCAACCATCATCCAGAAGGACTGTCTGAGCACCTAAGTCAAATCACATCCTTCTGTTCAAAATCCCGTCATGGCTCCTGCCTCCCTCAAGGTATAAGTTTTCACTTTCCCACAGGCCTGATGTGGTCTAGAAGGCAGAACCAGTGCAGAAGTTGTGTGCATAGACCCTCAACTCCAGCTGCCTGGGTTCGAATCCCAGCTCTGCTGCTTGCTAGCTATGTGACCTTAACAAGTAACTTAACCTTCCTCTACCTCAGTATTCCCATCTGTGGAGTGGGGAGGAAATGGTCTCTATAGCAGGAGTTGGCAGACTTTCTATCAAGGGCCAGACAGTAAATATTTTTGACTTTGCATACAGTTTCTGCCCTTGCATAGACAATACAATACATAAACAAATGAGCATGGCTGTGCTCCAATAAAACCTCATTTACAGAAACAGGCAGTAGGTCAGAATTGGCCTGCAGGCAGTAGTTTCCCAACCCCTGCCCTGTTGGACTCTGGGGAGAATGCCTGAGCTAGTAGCTCCATACCTGGCGTGGAGAATTGTTATTACTTTCTGGCCTGTGAGTGATACTATCTGACTCAGATCCCAACACCCTTCCCCTTGCCCCTCCCTTCCAACCACACTGGCTTGTTTCCTGCCTGTGTAGCTCACCCCAAGTTCATCTTCAACTCCAGACCTTTGCTTTTGTCCTCCTACCAAGAACACCCTCCCCCACTCTCCCCCAGGTTGTCTTCTTGGCTTCAAGTCCCCAAGGCCACCTCCTCCAAGAAGCCCTCCCTCCTCCCCAAAGCCATCTCTCACCCCATCTTGCTTCCCTGTCTTCGTCTAGCTTTACTATGTCTGTCTCCTCCCCAGAAAGTAGGTTCCTAATGCGCAGGAACTATTCCCTTAACCTTTCTGTGCTTCAGTTTCCTGAACTTTAAAGTGAGTGTTATCAAAGTCCTTTGTCTCAGAGCTTTGTTATAGTGGTTAAATGAGTTAATTAATATAAGACACTTAGAATAGAGTCCAAGGTGCTTAATAAATCTAACCAGTGTTCACCATGAGTTCTTGGAAAATAACAAGTGCTCAGGAAGTGTTTATGTGAGGAGCGGAAAATGAATGGTGGAGAGACATGAGGAGGCAGATGGGGGAGGGGAGGGTCCGGGAACGTCGGAAGGGAGACCCCAGTCAGGCGCCCAACGACACAGAGACACAGTCCTCTCTCCACCTTTAATGGACCCCAGGTGGGCTTGGGGCGCGGTGTCCTTAAATATAGCCCCAGTGAGGCTGTCGGGGGTGGGGCCGGGCCTGCCGGGGTGGGCGGGGCCTGTGGGGCGGGGCCTGAGGGGAGGCGGGGCTTCAGCTGCACTTGCAGGAGCGCACGATCATGTTGGACAGCTGCTCCACCTTGGGCTTGCGGCCCACGTAGTACACGATGGGCAGCGGCTCCAGGGCCTGCGGTACGCAGCATGGCGCCGCCGACGCGCCAGGGTTGTGCTGGTTGTACAGCGCCAGGACCTGCGGGCGGGTGGCTGGGGTCAGGGTTGGAGGTCGTGGGCCGCAACCTCCCAGCCTCTCCCCATCTCCCTCTGTTTTATCTCATTATGTTTCTTTCTCGTTCCCTGCCTCTCCCCATTTTCCACTCTTGGCTTGTTATCTTAGTGTCTTTCTCTGTCCTTCCATCTTCCTAATTCTCTCTGTCTGTCCCCCTGGCTTTTTCTCTCTCATTCTGTCTCTGTTTCTTTCTCCTCCCACCTCCCCACCTCTTCAGCCTCGCCCAAGTTATCCGTCTCCGTGGATCTCCCCATATCCGTCTCCTCTGCATTGTGTCTCTAACTGCTCAGACCCTGTCTCTTGCTTCCCTCCATTCCTTTACCATCTCCCCTCCAATCTCCCCGTCTCTATTTCTGACTACCATCTCACCAATTCATCTCTGATTTTACCTCTTTTACCCCCTCTCCTCCCTCGGTTCCTGTTTCCCCCCATCCCACCCCGAGCTGGTACGCCAGACTCACCTTGCTGTACTGCGTGTCCAGGCTCCAAATGTAGGGGCAGGGCCCCAGGCAGAAATTGGCGTGGTAGCCCTTGGGCTCATGGATCCACTTCCAGCCCAGGTCCTTGCGGAAGTCAATGTAGAGCTGCCGCACGCAGCAGTTCTTCTCCGTGGAGCTGCAGGCGGGAGGGAGGAACCCAGGTCAGGTGAGTGGAGGGGCCGCCCCTCCTCCCTCTGTGTGTGTGTGTGTGTGTGTCTGTGTGTGTGTGTCTGTGTGTGTGTATGTTTCACTCTGGCTGCCCCACAACCCCGCACATCTCCATCTTGGTCTCCCTTGCACCCAATGTGATAATAACAGCAATAGCAGTAATAGTAATGATTATCACTGATAAAGCACTTGCTTTAGTCCAGCACTGCACTAAGGGCATCACATTAACCATTATGTCATGCAATGCTTGAAACAAGCCTGTAAGAAGCCAGATGACTGTCCACAGGGGAAGGCTACATAAATCACGGCATATCCACACACGTGAACATAAAAAATACAATGCAGCTCCATGTGTACTGGCATGTTCTAAGTGTGCAACAATGTCCATTAAAATACTACCACATGCTGGGCTGGGGTCTACTGGGGACTCAGTACAAATGCTTGTTATTCCCACAGAAATCCTCTCTGGCTCTGTTTCTTCACTTCATTCATATGTATGTTCAAATGTCCTCCACTCAGGAAGGCTTAACTCCTAGGACGCCACATGGCATGCAGTAGGTGCTCAAGAAATATCAGTCAAACAAACAAATGTCTTTTCCTCAGAGTCCTTCCTGGGCCATCCTATCCAAAATACCAATCCAAATGATTATGAATTCCATTCAGTGTAAAAACGGCATTTCAGCTATGCAAGAGAATATGAAAATGTCTGCATTTGAAATGGGGCAAATCTTAATACCTGTTGACACTGGATGAGAGTTTACGGGGGTTCATTATACTATCTTGGTTGCTTATGTATACATTTAAATTTTTCCATAATAAAAATATTTAAATCAGAATAGGAAAAATAAATTATCCCAATGATTTCTTTCTTTCTTCTTCCTCTGATTTATTTTCCTTCTTAGTACTTATTGCCACCTGCTCTTTTATTAGAGACTGATTTGTTTACCTGCTCATTGTCTGTCTTCCTCTGAGGACAGGACTTTTTGTCTATTTCATCCCTAAATGTGCTCCCACTGCCTACAACAGTGCCTGGCACACAACAGGTGCTTAGCAATTATTGGCTGTATCAGTTAACTGATCAAAAGGTTAGGTTTTTAAAAAGGACACTGGAAAGTGGTGGTGTGTAAAACTCAGCTATTCTGGACTCATGATTTCTGTCCCAGGCTCAGATGTGAAAGTCAGTCCTCCTCAGTCTGGGGCCCAGGCTTCTGCTTGCCTGGAAGGAAATATGGGATTTTATGTGCTGGCCTCCAGGACCATGGTTGAGATGGGTAGGGAGCTTGGCTAAAAAGCCTGACTCATGGGCAGCTGGGAACACTTTATATTCCATGTTCATAACAGGTGAAAGAAACATTATGCAAAGTTACAGGTACAATATGATCCAAATTCTGTTTTGAATAGAAGGACTAGAAGGCAATATATTAAAATGTTGACAGTGACATTTGATATCTGGCAACGTGACAGGGGATATCTTTCCAAATTCCCGATAGTGAGTATGTGTTACTTTTAGAACCAGAAAATAAAAATTAGGGGGTAGAGGTATAGCTCAGTGGTAGAGTGTGTGCTTAGCATGTGTGAGGTCCTGGGTTCAATCCCCAGTACCTCTGTGGAAAAATAAAAGAAAAGAAAAATTAAAAGAAAGAAAATGTAGTACACTTCCCACTCCCCTGAAAAAAGAGACTCTACCATTTGGACAAAATAAAAACATATATGGATATGTGTGAGTGTGTCATGCTGAGACTCTCAGGAGGGAGACATAAATGTAATAAAAGCTTCTACAGAGGGGCCTGGGGGTCAGGGCTGGAGGGTCTCTGAGTATCCTTTCTAGGTTTGGTCCATGTGCATGTATTTTCCTACTCAAAAATCAATAGAGAACTAATAAATTTCAAAACCCTACAAGGCAGGTCTTATTATTATTCCCATTTGAAGGATGAAGAAACTGAGCCTCAGAGAAGGGGGTAAGGTGTGTCTGCTCATATGCAGCCTGTACGTGTGGAGCTCTGGGCCAGTTCACAGCTAACTCTGTGCCACCCAGGAGTTTGTGGTCTCATGTACCAGTGCAACCATGTCAGCTCAAGCAGAAGGGGAGAGGCGATGCCACAGGACCTCCCAGGGCAAGACATGGCCTTTCTGGGAGCCACATGGTCCTGAGAAGAAAGTTAGAAAACTGAGGTTCCTGTGAGCTCAGCCTGGTCCCTCCCTAGTCTAATTGGGACCCAGTTCCCCCATCTGTACAAAGATGCGAGAGACGCTGGATCAACTAAGATGCTGTGAAGGGCCCGGAAGGCATCAGGAAGTCCATGTACGGGCTCAGGGAGGGGCATATGCCCCCATATATAGGCATATTTCTTGGGGAAAGGTTCCTGGCTTTTGGCTTCTCAAGGGGGGCCTTGACTCACAGAAAGGGAAGAACCACTGTCCAGAATAATCTCGCATTTCTGGTTCAGCTCTGGCCGGGGTGCTGAGGTCCTACAATGTGAACAGTGTGTGATTCTATTATCCAACTCAGCTGTTCTCCACGTGGGGTTCCTGGAGCAGCGGCAGCATTGCCTGGGAACTTGTGGGAAATGCTAGTTCTCGGGCCCCACCCCAGACCCACTGAATCAGAAACAGAGGGTGGAGGTGGGGGACAGCAGGACACATTTAAAAAGCCGTCCAGATGACCCTGAGACAGTATCTAACCCGTTTGTTCTGTGCATGCCTGGATCCTGCTGCCTGGGATACAAACGGTCCGGGCCCTTGCAAAGCTCTTGCCCAGCAACTCTGCCGTCCAGTCTACCAGAACCCAACAGGGCCTGATGAGTAAAAGAAACCCACTGGGGGCCCCAGGGTGGGCAGAAGGGGCCTCCTATCCAACTGGATGTTGGGGAAAGGGTCAGGGAGGCTCCCCAATAGAGATGGTATTTATGCTAAGAATAACATTATTGCGGAAAGCCTCAAACATACACAAAAGCAGAGACTATCACGTTGGACCTTGGTGTCTCCATCACCCAGCTTCAGCAATCCTCAAGTCACCACCAGCTTCACTGTGTTTCTACTCTTATCCACTTTCTCTCCCCAAGTGAATGATTTTGAAGCCCACGTCATCCACCATATCATTTCAGTCATAAATATTTCAATACAGATCTCTGAGAAAATCAGGACTATGTTAAAACACCACATAAGAAAAACTAACAATTCCTTGATATCATCAGATATCTAGTCAGAATTCACATTTCCCCAACTGCCTCATAAACATCTTTCAATAAAATAGTCCGCATAAATAAAGATCTAAATAAGGTCTACACATCGCGATTGGTTGATTCACCTTTTAAGATTCTTTCTAAAATCTATGGAACTGTCTCTGTATTTCCCCCCTGTGTGTTGTAGTTGTTGGAGAAATTGGCTCAAGTTTCCCACACTCTAGATGTTGCTGGCTGCATGCCCATGGTGGTGGCTCACATGTTCCTCTGGTTTCTGGAAACTTGGGAGTTGGATCTACCGTCTTGATCAGCTCCAGGTTTGATTTTTTGGCCAGACTTCCTAACTGACATTTTGTCCCTCGCGTGGTTGGCTGCCTCTCTCTGTAACGTTATTAGCTGTTGGCAATCAAGACCTCAATCCATGCATTCACTCACAGGGTTGCTAGGCTGAGGGTAGGATCTGGTGGTGAAGAAGCTTGGGAGCAGAGATGACTCGCCAGCGGGAGAATTGCACTGCAACAAAGCCCAAAGGCATCATCAAAATATGAAGCAGGGGAGGACCAAGGTCAGACTATCATTCTAAATTAGCAACATTCTACTCTGAATTTCAACATTCTAGGACTACAACTTTTCAATTTTCCTAGATTACCATACACCAGCATCTCAAGATTCTAGATACTCCAACAGCTTTCCAACTTTCTAAGATTCCCACATTCCAACTCTCGAGGATCTTGGCATGTCTGAATTCCAATATTTCAAAACTACATTCCAACATTCCACAGTTCTGAACCCATCACTCAAGAGGTCCAAGCTGCCACTTTCTAAGATCTCAGCCTTCCAAAATTCTAACAAGATTCCAGCACTGAGTCCCAATATTCTAGGTTACCAATATTCCACTTTCTCCAACTCCAACATTTGTGGATGCTAATATTTTAACACAGGATTCCACTATTCTGGGCCCAATATTCAAGGACTCCTATCTGCCAACACTGGAGACTCCAGTCGGACAGTGGGCAATCCTCCAATTCTGGATTCCGAAGTTCTAGGATTCCAACATGCCTTGAGTCCAACATTCTCAGATTCCAATAATTAACATCGAATTCTAACATCCTAGAATTCCCAACATTCTAGAACCAACCCCCACCTGCCAACAATATAGGAATCTAACATGGCGACATTCTAATATTGAATTCCCACTTTCTTGGTGTTCAACATTCTAATGGTCTCTGATTCCAACACACTAGCAAGAAAGCAAGCTGATCTCAACAATCGAGGACTTCCAGTTCACACATTCAGCATCCTAGGCCTCAGACCTCACCCCCTGAGCCCTCCAGGCTGAAGGAGATGCCAGCCCAAGCACAGCACCAGGCAGGTGCCCAACCTGCGGTGCCTGCTCAGCAGATGTCCAGAAGGTCTCCAGCCCGGAAGGCCTCCGTGAAAGGCTGCAAGGTTCACCTGAAGCAGTAGTTGGTGTCCAGGGCTCGGCGGTGCCGGGAGCTGTGCAGGTGCTGGGCCCTCTCCAGCGGGGTGGCCATGAGGAGCAGGAAGGGCCGGTTCATGCCATGAATGGTGGCGAGATCACCTCGGCGGCCAGAACTGAACCCTGCTTTGGTTTGGGAGTCAGGGGATGGGGAGGGTGGGGGAGACACACACACTCTCAGATGGATGCATGAGTGATAGGCAGGGGCAAGAATACACACACACATGCACATACGCACACACACACACACTCACTTTCTCAGAGAGGTGGATGGGTAGGGGGAGCGGTGAGAAGGCAGGGGGAGGGAAGACACACACATACACACACACACATCACTGCTGCTGGGCACAGGGCCGGGCCAGGGAGGTGGGCCTCACCGTTAATGTCCACTTGGAGTGTGTTATCTTTGCTGTCACAGGAACAGTGGGCACTGAGGCGAAAGCCCTCTATTTCCTCTGTGGGAGTGGGGAGAGAGATGCCAGTGTCAGGGGGTGGCCCATCCCAGCCCCTGGGGGAGGAGAAAGGAAATAGCAAACCCCTGGAGTAGGGGTGAGGGGACCTCCTTCCTGCCCTTCCCCTGCCTGTCCTCTCACTGCACCCTCTTGATCCTTCATCCTCCTTCCGGTCTCAGCTCAAATGCCACCTCCTCCAGGAGGCCCTCCAGGACACAGCCCCTCCTCCACTATGACAGAACTTTATTCACAGCACTTACCATCTCTGACATGTGTATTTGGCTATTTAGTTCCCTCATTGTTCTCAGTGGAAAGCAGGATACATGGGGGCAGGGATCCTTGTTTTCTTGCTCCCCGCTGGGCCTGGCCCACAGTCATAAAAACAAACATCTACTGAGTGCACACTGGGTGCCAGACCCTGTTCTAAACACTCTTTGTGCATTATTTCCTTTCATCCTCACCAAAGCTCCCCATTTGACAGACAAGGAAATCAAGGGCTGCAGAGAGGGGGTGACTCTCCCAAACTGGGAGAAGGCAGGGCTGAGGGGCAAGAGCCTGGGCTCTTGTCCCAGGGCAGGACTGGGAGAAAAGTTTCTTGAATGAATGAGTGGAGTGCTTTCCTGAGCTTCTGCTACCTGCTGGGCCCTGTGCTGGGTGCTCTGGACTCAGCAATGACTAAGACTGGCATTTGCCCAGCACCCACCTGCTCCCTAACCCCCATCTTTTCACCTGCCAAACCATCACATATCCCGTGAGTCTTGACACAGTCATTCTCACCCAGGACTCATTCCCAGACCCCACCAGATGGGTTTGGGTGCCCACTCTGGGCTCCCACAGCACTTACAGCCTCCCCCATCCCGGCCCTGTTCACTGTGGCCATCACAGCCTGCTAGGTCTTTGGCAAGACTTCCTAGGTGTCCAGAAGTGACTGTGGGTCCCATGAGGGCAGGCCTAGAAGTTGTCATGGTCACTACTGTGTCCCCCACACCACCAGCACAGGGCCAGGCACAGAGCAGGAACTAACTGGTATTTACTGAACGAAGGAATGAATGAGAGGGAGATCAGGAAGGGAGATGTGGGTGCTGCAGACTCAAGCGGGACCGGATAGACTCAAACCTCTTCCTCTCCCTGGACTCAAGGCCTCTGCACAGCCTGTCTCTCTGCCTTGAACACTATTGTGCCTCCTTTCTGCTCATCCCTCAGACACCCTCTTCGATGTCCCCTCCTCCAGGAAGCCCTCCCCGATCTCCCAGGCTGGGTCAGGCACCTCCTCTGGACTCCCCATCCCAGCCCTGCCTACTCTGGGACATTTCTACCTGGTTTTCAGGTCTTCCCTCCAAGTCTTCCCATTCTAGCAATGGACCACGAGCTCCATGAGGGCAAGGATGGGGCTGTTTTGGCCACTGCTGTGACCCCAGCATCACCCAGCACAGGGCAGGTGCTCAGGAAATGGATTAACCATTAATCACTCAGGTTTGAGAGTCTGGGAGGAGGGCCAGGTCTGGGCTCTTTGGCACAAACATGGGATGGAGGGTGCTAGACAGGGTGACCAAAGGACAAACAATGGGGTCAACACCATTACAAAACAGGGGTGGGGCAGGCAAGCGGTCCTCACCTCTGTGGGTCAGCCACTGCCGCACAACTCCAGTGACATCAAAGGACAGCCACTCCGGTGAGTCGCTGGGGGCCAGCAGCCGGTTGCTGAGGTAGCGCCAGGAATCGTTGCTATATTTCTGGAGGACAATGCGTTGAGGGGAGAGACAGTGGGTAGATGCTGCCACACACCACCATGTACGCTGCACCCCTCATTCCATCTGCTCCCCCAAACGGGCCTCCACGCAGTCCCTCAGTCCCCTCCCGGACACCCACACTGAAAGGCCCAACAGGAACCACCCACCCCCACTGCAGCTGGGAGAGGAGAGAGAGCCTCAGGCATGGGGGGTGGGGAAGGTACCTGGGCAGTTCAGCCCCTGCCCCTGACCTCCTGCATAGCCTGGGGAAATTCCTCTCCCTCTTTGGCCTCAGTTTCCTCTCTGGTGAAATGCCAGGACCCTTTCAGGTTGGACAGTTCATGATGCTAAGACTCTTCTACAGACATCGTAAGGGTCACTGACTATACAGTTCTGCAAATTTGACCCCCCCCCCCCGAATTCTGAGGGTCTGTAACTTTCGAGGGGCTGATGTCAGAAGTCATTCCCTAAGTGCAGTGCTTGGTAACACCCTAAGAATCGCACATTTAATGAGCTGGAGAAGTTCTGTGAGCCTGCTGCTTTACAAACCCAGGAGCTGGACATGCCACAAACCCAGATGTTGCAGATGCCAGACACCCCCGTGGAATGATCCCCTGGAGCTGGCAGCATAAAGCCAAATTCTCTAGACCCCGAGAACTTAACATCAGACAAATTCCCTTCCTGCAGGAGTCTAACATCTACTACTGAATCTAATGCTCCATATGACAGGGATTCTAGGTCACATAACTGTCAAGAGAATCCAGCCCTCCTGGAGGCCCCAGTCCTCCTGGAGACTAAGTCTTCTAGAACAGAGCTATCCAAGAGAACTTTCCACGATGATGGAAATGTTCTTTATCTGTGGTGTCCAAAATAGCAGCTGCTAACCCCATGTGACTACAGGCCACTTGAAATATGGCCAGTGAGACTGAGGAATGGAATTTTTTTTCTTTTAATTTTAATCAACTTAAACGGACCACATGTGGCTAGTGGTTACTGTATGGGACAGAGCATTTTGAAAGTCTCCAACCTTTCCAGAGATTCCAGCTTCCAAAGCCCTGAGTTCTTAGAGCCCAAATCCTAGATTCCAGCCTTCAAAGTGTTTAGCATCTAGGGCACTAGGAGTCTAAACATTTCAGAGTCCCTTGGTTCCATGGTCTGTGCTTCATCGTCCTTCGGGGTCCATCTATGTGGACCTCGCAGCCACCAGCCTTCCAGCCGCCCCAGCCCAGGCTGCCCCCAGGGCCCCTGTCCCACCTGGTACAGCTCCACGTGCTGCTCCGCTTTTAACTTGAGCCTCAGCAGGCGCAGCTCTGCCCGAGAGAGCAACACGGGTTCGGGTACCGCCTCTCGGACCTCCGATGTGTTAAACAGCATGTATATGCTGTGTGGGCTCCGCTTGATTTTATCATAGATTTCTAGGTGGAAGGAGAGGGGTAATGTCAGGGTTTGGCAGGGGCAGGGGAACTGGCCCACACCAAGTCCAAGAGCTGACAGCCTTGGGGTTGAAGCCCCTGACACCTTTTAGCCGGATGACCTTGGGTGACTGGCTTCTCCTCACTAGGTTTGTTTCCTCCTCTTTAAGCGGGATCCTATTCACCCTTCCTTCCCGTCATCTGGGAAGTGCCCCCTCAGTACAAAGCTGGCACAGGGGTGGAGTTTGCTCTGCTTGCTCAGGTCTCCCCAGCAGTTGGAGCCTCAAATGCAAATTACGTTGCAGAGTAGGGATCAAGGGTATTTGGCTCTGACTGACTCTACTGCCTTCCAGCTCTATGAGCTTGGGCAAGCCACATTCCCTCTCCCAGCCTCAGGTTCCTATTCTTTGTGAAGGATCAATTTGACATCAAGCTCTCTGCCTCCTAACCCAGATTCTCCTAACTGAAGTACTGTGTGACTTTGGGCAAGTGGATTCCTCTCTCTGTGTCAGATTCTCATGTGTAAGGCAAGGTCTGATTGCAGGACGACAGTGTGAGATAAGTGAGACAAAGCAAGTCACACAAGATCTGCACACAGTGGTCACTCTAATGTGTTCAACAACCCCTTGAGGAAGATACTATTATTATACCCATTTTATAGATGGGGAAACTGAGGCCCAAAGAGATGAAGCAATTTGCCCAAGGCCACACAGCTAGGAAGCTGCAGAGTGAGGATTCAAACTCAGGCAGTCTGATTCCAGAGGCTGTGCTCTTAACCTCTAGGCCATGCTGCCTCCCTGCTAATGTGACATTCTTCCTCTTATTATTATTATTAATACTAATTGTTTCCGCCCTCAGCTGGTTAAAGAAGGCAAAGTTCATTCTAGGTAGGAATGGCTTCAGGGGTACAGGCAGGGAACACAGAAAATTAGGAAGAGTGTTTCCTGGTCCAGGAAAAATTTGGGCCTGGGAATGAGAGGGCAGGTCAGGAACTCCTAGATCGACCTCTGCAGTGGGAGCGTGGAAATGGTGGCGACATCTGAAGAGAAAGGACAGAGGAGGCCCCTTCTGTGGGCCTCCTTATTCTGCTTCTCCCCTTCTAGCTAAGCCAGCCCCCGCCCACCACAAATAAGCCCTATCTCGTTCCAGGGGTTACTCAGCAGACCCCAAAGGAAGCCCAGGCCGGGAGACAGATAGGGAGGAAGAGAGATAGAAGGGGTAGGAACGGTCAGAGGGAGAGATGGAGAGTTGGGCATGGAGGAGAAAGGGATAGAGAGAGAGAAAGAGATGGAGAGAGAGAAACTGGGAGACCCAGACAGGGACAGAGAGAGTAACGGGGATGCGAAAGAAACGGCAAGGCAGAGATGGGAGACAGAGACACAAGAGATGGAAGACATAGGGTTTGGGAGCAAGATGGAGGCAGAAGAGGGTTGAAGGTATCAGTGTTGAAAAAAATTTCTACCACGAAAGTGAAGCGACCAAGGAAAAGGTGAAATGGAGATGCGGGTGGGTAGGGACATCATTTGGCTGAAGCCGCAACTGGGCGCACAAATGGGCCAGAGACCCGCAAGTGCACTGCCCAAGAGGGAAAGTGAAAGAAAGCAGGGGGGTGGCACCCAAGTCTCGGGGCCACGCGGGACGCCTGGGTCCCCTCGCGGGCGCCGACGGGGCGGGCCCGACGATAGCCCCGCCCAGAGCTGGGGGTGAAGAGGGCGGGAGAGGCCGCCGCCGCGAGAGCGGGGACCGGACCTGCCTCGTCTCGCCCCAGGCTCCGCGCGCGATCCCCGCCCCTCGAGGCACGGGAAGGAAAGGGAAGGGAGGGAGGGCGAGGCGGCCGGACGCTGGGGTTTCCCCAGCCTCCCAGGGAGGAACTAGGAGTTTGGGGTCCAGGCTTTCAGCATTTAGCTCTGCGGGGTCCTCCTGCCCCCTTCCGGAAGCGGAGGCTCCTCCCCCCGCGCGTGGCACCCACGTGGGGCTTCCTCACTCCTACCAGCTCTGTTTCCTCGCCCGGGTCTTGTAGAGTCGCACCCACCCACCTCTCCCGCTACGATTCAACTCCTCACTCAGCCATCTCCCTTCCATTCTGCCGGGGCCGGGGCGGGGGTGGGTCGCAGCTCCCAGCATGGCAAGGTCCATCTCTCCTCTGCTGCCTCCCAGGCCCACCTTTCCCACGCTTGTCTCCCCTTTCCCTTCCCAAGCACGACCCAGTATTCTAGGGTCATAAGTTTCCTGGGGCTCGTTTCCTCCACTGGGCTTCCTCCTCTCTCGTCTCAGAAATACTCGGGAGCACCTCCTGGAGCATCCCTGGCACCCGCCTAGGGTCTCCGCTTCTCTCCCGCTAGCTTCCCCCACCCTACAACCTCGCGCCCCCTTTCTACCCCGCATTTATCACCCCCTCCCCGCCTTTCTCTAAGCCCTCCCCTAATTTCGCGTGTTTCTCGAGCCCTGTGCAAGTGGATCCTCTCTGCACTTTCCTGGCACCTCCGAGCTTACACCTAGTTTTCCTGTCCTTCTTGAATCTTCCCGCCTCACGACCCCTGGGCTCTGGATCAGCTTTCCCCACTACCTCTCCTTTCCCAAATGCTGGGGTCCTCGCTTCTCTCAAAGCGGGCCCCCTCTCTGCAGCCCCCACCCCATGACCCCTGCATTCCAGTGCACCCTGCTAGGGGAAGTCTTTTTCTACACCCCTTCCCTCCTACCCTCTAATTGCTTCGCGTCTCTCCTAAGGGACTCCCCCTACGACCCACATGTTCCTGTCGCCTTCTAAAAGTGGTCCACTTCTCTCACTGTCTCCTCTTCAAGCCCAGATACCTGGGGGGTAGGGAGATCAGCCCTATCTTCTTTGGAATCCCCCACCCACGTTCCCGGCTTCCCCGGGGGTCCTCTTCCTCCAGCCAGTCTCCCCTACGGGTAATTTCCTCCCCGCGACCCCTGCACTCCGGCGCCCCCTGGGGGGTCCCCTCCAGGGTCCCCTGCCCCTCCAAGCTCACTGTCGCCGTTTTCCACCATTAGCACGCGGGTGACCTCCTTGGCGTAGTAGTCCGCCTCTGGCTCGGGCTCGGGTTCGGCACTTTCCCCGGCCACCCGGTCGCGGGTACTGTTGTAAAGGGCCAGTACGGCCTCCGGCAGCGGGCCGGGCGGCACCTCCCCCTGGCTCGGGGGGCTGGCGAGCCGAAGCTTGGACAGAATCTGGCCGCGGATGGCCTCGATGCGCTTCCGCTTCACCAGCTCCATGTCGATGGTCTTGCAGGTGGATAGTCCGGCGGCCGGCCGACCAGGCGTCAGCACTAGCAGCCACAGCAGCGGCAGCAGCAGCGGCAGCAGCCGCAGCCCGGAGGGCGGCATGGGGGAGGCGGCGCCCCCCCGGCACAGCCGAGAGCGCTAGCCGAGCTGGGGTGGCAAGAGGAAGGCCCCGCCCCGACAGGGGCTGGGGGGTCTCCCGAGAAAAGTAGGAAGGTCTGGGGGGGAAAGTTGAGGCCCTCAGGGAGAACGGAGCGGAGGTGGCGGGGAGGCTTTGATGGGTGGGTTCTTGGTATCCCACGGAAAAAACCGGGATGGGCGAGATCTGGTACCAGAGGTGGGTGGTCTTGAATAGGAAAGCTGAGGCAGGTCTGAAAGAGATCTCGTCTCCTGGATCCCAGAGGAGAAGGGTCCTTGGATGCGCGGGGGCTCAGGAGAGAGGCTGGGAGTTGGGGGGCGTGCAGGGGGGTGCGCCCGAGGTCTGGGGTCAAGTCTTCGTGGGAGTCGGGTTTGCGGCTCCTGAGGGCTGGTCCGGAATGGGGGAGCCTGGGGAACGCCGTGTAGGGGGCAGGGAGGGAGGAAGCGTCCGAGGCGGTGGGGGGTGCGGTCTGGTGTCCCCAAATCCTGCCTCTCGGGGCAGCGCTGCGCAAAGCGGTCGCCGCGCCTCCGGCTCCCAGCGGCAGCGGAAAAGTCTCAAAACTTTTTTTCCTCTTCTCCCAACCAGCTCGTCCCTCCTCCCGCTCCTCCTCCCCCTCCTCCCCGCAGTGGCGGCGGCGGCGGCGGCAGCACCAGCGGCGGGGGCGGCTCGTCTCAGGCTCTGGGGCCTCGGGCTGCTCCTCAGCGGCTTCTTCCTCCGCTCCCGGCTGAGGCCGGCCCCGCGGGCTGCTCCGAGCCGGGGGGTGCCCCGGAGGGGGCGTCCCCCCTGCCCCCGGCCCGGGGCCTCGCTGTCTGGCGGATCCGCGGCGGGAGGAGGAGGGTGGGACGGCCCGGGTCGTGAAGGGCGGCGGCAGCGGCGGCGGGGACCGGCTGGGGCGGCGGGGGGTTTTGAAGCCGCCCCGGCCCCACCCAGGAAGCGCGCGGGGCGGGGGCGGCCCTCAGGGGGAGGGCATGGGGGGGCCGGGCCACCGTCCTCAACTCGCGTGGGCGGGCTCCAAGGGGGGTCTCTTAAGCCCTCGGGGGAGGGGGCGGGCACCCGGCTCCGCCCCACCAACAGGGTGCTGCCTCCTGGCGGCCGAGCGCTACCCAAGCGGGTGACTGTGATGCGTGTAAGCTTCTCGAGCTGCGCGAGGGTCACCGAGAGAATGAAGACCTGGTGGAGAGGGTTCAATCAGAGGATGGGGACACGGTACAAGAAGTCCGAGGAGGTCCACCCGGAGTGGAGAGTGAGGAGGTGGGGCAAAGGGGGAGAGTGTCAGCCAGAAGACAGGGAGCCAGTGGGGCGGGAGCCCCAAGGAGTGGGGGCCGTAGGAGCATCACCCAGAGTGGGGAAGGGGTCAGAGGTTGAGGCAGAGGATGGGGTAGGGGGCCTGAGGAAGGAGAGTGACGGTGGGAAGATGGGGCACAGGACATCTGACAGATGAAGAAAGGCAGAAAAGCACCCACTCCTGAAAGAACTGCTCTCCTTTATTGAGCCCTTCCACGAGCAAACAGCTTCTTTGCACTCAACCCACTGTGAGCCCACACAATGACTGACCCCATTTTACAGAAGGGAAAACTGGGAGGGGCAGCCAGTGGGCTTGAGGTGCTAGACAGGACAGAAGCCACACTATGCCTTGGTTGGAGTCAGGTCTGACAGTTTCCAAAGTCCATGCTTCTGACCACTGAGCCATCCTGCCCATCACTGGGTGTCCTGAGATATGGGTGGGGCCAGCTGTTGATGCAGGGTCCTTCAGCATTCGACACCATAGCGGTCGAAGTGGCGGAGCAGCAGGCCCAGCTCAAGGTGCACGGTGCCGCCAGCGGCGGTGTGCAGGCGATAGCGGTCAGCCCCGCTATAGATGGCATCCCCATGCAGCAGCTGAGGCCCGCCACCCACGAAGGCCCTCGCCAGCTGCTCCCGCCAACTGCCCAGGGGTCGCCATGTGGGGCAGTCCAGCTGGTGGGTGCCTGGACTGCTGGGCACATGGCAAAAACCATAGCCTTCAAGCTGGCAGCGGCCAAAACTGTCTTGGGACCACACCTGGAGATGGAGCCGGGGCCAGCCTGTAGGATAGGAAAGAGGGAGGAAAGGAGGGATGGGTGCAGCCCAGTCTCCTGCTCCTGGAGACCCCAGGCCCAGGCATTCCCCTCCAGGTTTCTGCCCCAGCCTCCTCTCTGGACTCCCACCCACACATAGTGGCCAAAGGGATTTTTCTGAATCCATGTTCATCCCTTGCTCAAAACCCTTCCATGATTTCCTACTGCACTCAGTATGAAGTTCCACCTCAACAATTAAGGCCCTTTAGGTCTGGCCTCTGTTAACTTCCCTCTACACGGCCTCCTCTTCCGTGGCCCCATCTCAAAGGAGCCCAGTCCCCAGGTAAATGCTTTGGGCCTTGCCCTGGATGCCTCCCTCCTTCCCTCCCCATGGGCAAACCCTGTCCTCTTCTCTGGCCTCGGGGCCTTCTTTCTTGCTTCCTCCAACCCATCCTTCATCTGGCAGCTGGAAGCATCCTTCGCCCCCTTCTATAGGTCTCCCAATTTCCTCACTCTGAACACAGTTCAGCTCCTCAGCCTGGTAGGCAAAGCCCTTGGAGATCAGCCCCATTTCACCCTCCTTTCTGAGTCCCTCTGTGCTCCACCCTGTTTAAGAAGCTGGGGACACAGCAGCAAACAGAGCAGACAAAAATTCCTGCCCTTGTGCAGCTGACATCTTAGACAACGAACACAGTAAATAAGCAAATTATAGGGTATGTTAGATGGTGATAACTGCTCTGGAGAATAATAAGCTGGGTAGGATGGGGGTAGGGATGGAGTTTTAGAAAAACGGTGATCAAAAAAAGGTTCACTGAGGTGACATTTGAGTGAATGAGTAAAGGAGGGACAGGAGTATGGCCGCATGGCTGTCTAGGGAAGAGCACTCCCAGCAGAGGAAAGAGCTAGTGCAAAGGCCCTGAGGTGGAGTTGCCTGGTGGGGCCAACGTGGCTGGAGCAGAGTGAGAGGAGATGGGGAGGGGGTGGTGGTGACAGAACCAGATCGAGCAGGGCCTCGTGACCCACTGTAAGGCTTTACTTTTTACCCTGAGTGAGATGAGGACCACAGAGGGTCCTGAGCAGAGGAGGAATGTGACCTGACTTAGGTGCTCACAAGGGCACAGACTATGGGGGTGGGGTGGGAACACCAGTAAAGACGCTACTGTAATAGGCTGGTGAGAGGTGAGGATGGACAGATCAGGGTGCTGGGGAGAGAGGGGTGGAAGTGGTAGGATTTAGGAAGCATTTCAAAGGTGAAGCTAATAGGACTTCCTGATGGACAGAACTGGAGGGGAGGGCGCTGAGAAAAGAGGAGGCAAGGATGATGCCCATATTGGGAGACTTGGGGTCCTTAAGAGCTGAAAGGTCTGTTGACTGCCTCACCTTCCAATCCATTACCCACAAGGCAGCCAGAAGGATCTTTTATTTATTTATTTGATTTGGTTTGATTTGATTTGGGGGGGGTAGGTAGTTAGGTTTACTTATTTATTTATTTTTAGAGGAGGTACTGGGCATTGAGCCCAGGACCTTGTGTATACTAAGCATGCGCTCTTCCACTTGAGCTGTACCCTCCCCCCATAGAAGGATCTTTTAAAGGCAAAATCTGACTTTTCAGTCACCTGTGCTGGCTCCCCAGTGCCTTCAGGAGATGGCCTCATCTCTGCAGCCTAGCATTCAAGGCCCTGCATGGCCTAACACCATCCCCTGCCACCTGACTCCTTGCAGTCCTCCTGCTCTCCCTCGGGCCTCCAGATGCTCCTGGCTCACTTTCCCCCTTGAGCCTTCCACGTGTGGCTCTCTGCCCAGAACTCTCTTCCATCCTTCTGTTTTAATAGCTCCTGCTGGCCCTTCACAGTAAAGCTCAAACATTCCCCTCCTCCACGAAGCCCTCCCTGAACTCCCCAGGAGAGTCAGGCGCCTCCTCCGGACTCCCATAGCCCTTCAGGATCCCCCATCTTGGTCCTGCCTACTCTAGGTTCCTACTGTCTGAGGGCAGCTCTGTCTCCCCCAAAGGATGATGAACCATGTGGGGACAGGGCTGGGTGGGACAGGGGCTGTCTCAATCAGACATCTCCCTGGCATCACCTGACACAAGACAGACACTCAGTAAATATTATTTACATTGTAGAAATATATGGCATATTTACCTAGGCTATTTCCTGGAATCCATTCCTCTCTAATGACCCAAATTTTCCGCTAGAGGAGGTTTTCTGATACCTGGCCTCCCCCACATATTCATTTCCCCTCTGAGCATCTGAAGAGCGCTGCCAGCAGAACAGCCACCTGCCCTCACCTCTCTCTCTCTCACACACACATATACACATAAACCCCTCCCAGCTTCCTCCCAAATGAAGACTGTTGTTTGTCTCTGTGAAAGCCACCACCTCTCCCCCTGGCCCTCCCCTTGACCTTGCTCCCTCCACCCCTGGCCTCTGCCCTATTTGGAACACACTCTAGAGTCAGCCTGGGGATGCCTCAGCTCAGCCTCTCCAGGGCCAAGCCTGCCCAGGAAAGGGACCCAAAGGGCATGGGGAACAGGGACAGCACTGGGTGTTCTCAGTCCTGGAAGCATCGGTGCCACTAACCTACCTCCCCTTAGTCTAGCCTGGGGCCCAGGCAGGGAACCTACCTTGAAGGCCTTTGGTGGCAAAGTGCAGGTCGATGGGGTGGGACCAGTAGGCCATGTCCCCTATCTGGGGGGTGTCCACCTGCGTTTGGCCCTCCCGCACACCTGACAGGAGCTTCCATGCTGCCCCTGCAGTGAGAGTCAGGACACAGATGAGGCAGGGCAGGGTGGGAGGCAGTCATCGGAAGGGGATCCCACTGTGGCTGGAGCACCCCATTTCTCCCTGGCATGGCGAGGGGCAAGGGTTGCAAAGTGTGAACTCTGGAGCCAAACGTCTGGGTTCAAATCCTAGCGCTATTCCTCCTGCCTGTGCAACCTTGAGCGAGTTAGCTTTCTCTGCCTCGGTCTGCCCATCTGTAAGGTGGGTGTCACAATAATGCATTCCTCACAGTGTTATGAGAAGATTAAATGAGTTAATAGACACGATGCACTCAGAACAGGGACTAGGTCATAGTGAGTTCTGGACATGTGTTGGGTATCATTTTATTACCATTCTCAGCCCACACTTAGAGGCCTAGTCCAATGATTAAGATGGGCCCAAGGGTGTCCTTCACGAGAAACACAGATCACATCGAGAAAGGTGCGTCATAGCAGCAATCCTGAGGGTGAGAGTAAGAGCAAAAAATGCACTCAGTGCTTACTAAATGCCAGACGCTGTGCTAAGCGCTTTAGTAATGAATTCATTTAATCCACCCTCTGGGACTCTTAATCCCCACCCTACCCCTGCTGACAGATTCTCCTCCGGAGCCCACAAGGCCCTGCAAGGCCTGGCCTGTGCCCCTCTTCCTGAACTCATTTCCCATCACTCTCCCCATTCCTCACCGCCCGCTAGGCTCGCCGGTCCTATTTTTGTTCCCCTCCTCAGGGCCTTTGCACTGGCTGTTCCCACTGCGTAGAAAACTCTGCTCCTAGATGTCCCCCTGCCTGGCTTTTTTTTTTTTTTTTTTTGTATTTCATCCTTCAAGGATCAGCTCAGGTGCCACTTTCACAGAGGGGTTCTCCCTCACCCTCCTATCCAAACACCAGTCCCTCTCCCATCATTTCATCTCATTTCTTCCTAGTACCTACCGCTGTCTGTAATCATTGCACTCATGTCTTTATCTGCTTATTTATTTTCTGTCTCCCCTACTGTGAACCCCAGAAGAGCAAGGATCTTGTAAACTACTGGATCCCTGGGGCCTCAAACCCAGATCATGGTACACAGAAAGTGCTCAATAAATGTTCTTCAGACAAATATGTGATCCTAGGAGGTGGGGGCTAATATAATTTTACTGGTAAAGATACAACCTCTGAGAAGGAAAGGCATTTGGCCATTCATTCCACAAATGTTTACTGAACACCTACTCTGTGCCCCACCATGTTCTCCACCCTGGGGCTACAGCAGGACCGCAGCAGACCAAGGTCCCATGGTGGAGCTGATTCAGATGGAGATCTGAGTGATGGCGGAGACCAAAGGACAAATAGTCCCACTTTATAGATGAGGAAACTGAGGCTCCAAGAGGGAAGAGCACTTGCCCAGGGTCACAGAGCTGGTGAATGGTAGGGTACTGGAAATTGAGTTTCTGAGTCCAGAGCCTGCTTCTTATCTGCTCAGCTGGAGGATCTCAGTTTCCCAGGGAATCTCAACCACCACCCTCCCTACCAGTGAAATCACAAAGGACGCAAGGCCTGAAAAGATGATGATGGCAAAAGCCACATGCATTTCATGGGCATTTATCTGTGCATAAATACTGAGGGCTTTACAAACAAGACTCTATCCAATTTTTCCTTTCTTTTTTTTGAGGGGGGGATCCAATTTTTATACAAGCCAGGCAAATACTTACTGGGCACTTAGAAGTCTAGGCCTTTTTCTAACTGCTGTTGATATTTATTTAGTCCTCACAACAATTCCGTGAGGTAAATAGTGTTATTTTTCCCATTGTACAGACAGGGAAATCAAGGCAAAGACAAGTGTCCAAGGTCACATAACTAACATGCAAGAGCGGGTGTTGAACCCAGGCAGTCTGTGCTCTTAACCTCAGCACTCTGCCTCCTCTTAGTTGCTATTTTTAAAAAAAGTTTTTTAAATTGAAGTACAGTCAGTTACAATGTATCAATTTCTGGTGTACAGCACAATGTCCCAATCATACGCATGCATGCATATATGCATATACATACATATATTCACTTTCATATTCTTTTTCATTAAAGGTTATTACAAGAATTTGAACATAGTTCCCTGTGCTATGCAGGAGAAACATTTTTAGCTGCTATTTCCTTCATTTTCAGACAAGGAAACTGAGGCTCAGAGAGATCAAGTTCCAAGGCTCCCAATTAACAGGCAAGGGAGTTCATATTTGAGCCTGGACCTGATGGCCTGTGGCCTTAACCATCACACCATCCCACCACACTGTACTGCCTCTGATGGGGAGACATGAAAATTGGGGCCTGCAAGGTCCCTATTGGGCCTGTGTGGATGGATTTGGATGACTGCCAGAATAGGGTTCCTACATTCTCACAGAGAAATATGAATACAGGAGTGTAGCCTTGCTTCTTAATTCTGAGATGGAAACTTCCATTTTACATTAAGAACTCAATAAATGGAGGCTGTTAAGCAAATAATAAGGATGGGGGAGGCACCCAGGGCACCCCTAATACAGTGAATGCAGTCAAAGAGCTGTCAACTGTTTTGAGGATTGGGAGTATGTGCTGGGGCCGGGTGTGTGTGTCTAGCCTATAGTCCCATATCCTTAGGGAATGTGTGTTGAGAGAGTGGGAGCCAGAGTCCCCGGAGATGGGATGGGAAGGGATAAGAAGGGAGCCTGAGATTAGCATGAACAGAGCGTCGTCACGTTTAGGAGCCCTGAGAGCCGATGGAAGCTGAAGATCCGGGACAGAGTCAAGGAGTCAAAAAAAGAGGGTGTGGCTTCTTTTGTGGGTCTAGACTGGGGGGATCTTGGTGGGGAAATGCACCATGCCCGGGAATACCTGTGTGGACGCCCCACTTGCAGAAAAGGCTACTTTCCGAGAAACCGGTGGCCCCCATGATCTGCCCGATTACGTGCACCTCAGCCATGGCCCTGAGAGGAGAAAAATATTATCATTGCCTTGTGAGAAAAGTGTACAATTATCTCCACCTAACAGATGGGAAAACTGAGGCCCACCAAGTAAGAAGCAGTACTTGGGATTCCAAGCTAGTTTTCTCAAACCACGAGGCTGCGGTCTTAATCATGATACTAACTGCCTCTCCAAGACAGCCCCGGAAAAATGAGAGGCGAGAAACGGACCAGCTGAGGAGCTGGCGTCTAACTCAGCCGGCCTCCAAAATAACCTCTTCCTCCCGATCATTGCAGCGGAAAGTCCCGCCCCAGGGCCCATAGCCCCGCCCACAAGCACAAAGCCCCGCCTCCTCAGTCGGATCCCTCCCTTCAGATTCATGAGGCGCATGCGTTCTAAGTGCAGGGCACTTTAGCCCCGCCTCTGAGCTAACGCATGCGTTATTCCTACCTCAGAGCACCTAACGGTTACCAGAGGTGAAAGCGCCGGCGACGATTGGAGTTCATGGGCTTGAATGTTTGTCTCTCCGCGGACACTGACCCTCAGGCCTGGCTCGCGCCTCTCCCAAGACCTTCCTGGCAGCGAGAGATCTGAGGGGCTGATCCCTCCGAGGCCGCGCCCGGCTCCCGCCTCCCTGGTTGTTGCTAGGGCGACAGTAGCCTCCGCCCCTGGCCTTGCCCCCGCCCTGCGGGTTGCTAATTGGCCCTAGCGGTCTATGGGGGCGGGGCTGAGATGTGATGGACTTTTTCTCTCCTGGTTTCTCCATTTTGTGACAGGCGTCTGTCCAGCCGCGACCCACGGTTCCGCCATTCGGGGCGTGGCCCTGCTGTTGCCATCTTGAGTGTGGCTGAGGAAGTTTGATCATCAACTGCTTCTCCCAGACACTTTTTTTTTTTTTAACAAAGTAAGCAAGTACATCGATGCCCCGTGCGCCCTAAAACTCTCTTCACAACCAGAACCACAAATCAGAGACTTGAGCCAAAGCCAAGGGGGAATCTCCGTCAGATGGCTGTGTGCATCCTCCGCCTCATAACTAGAAAAAAACCCCAAAACTCATTCAGAGAAGTTGGGGAGGGGGTTCCTTTTTAGAGTTCCCCCAAGCTTCTCAAGGACTGATAAATCCAACTTCCTTCTCAGCAATACTGTCCAGTTCTTCACTGTTAGTGGCGATTCTGAGCAAGGAGTCGGGTATGGGGGAAGGGGTATGAGAAATGAGGAACTGAGGCCCCTTTATCTGCAGAAAATCCTGTTCTTAAAGGCTGAACTCTGTCAGTAACTTGTGACCTTGCATGACTAGGTCTCAATTATCGCATCCATGCAATGGGCACAAGGAGAGTAACTGAGTCAGAAGCACTCATTCTGATTTCCAGAGCAGTGACTTTCCCACCCTTTAAGTCCAACTGAACCTTAGTTCGTGTCTTATTCCTCCAGCCCAAACCAAAAGAGTCCAAAAGGAACTTTTCCCCCTATCTTTTAGCAAAACGGGGACTGCAAAAGTTAGAGTCACCAGCTGAAAGTTATAGCTAGGGGGCAACATTTCAATGGGATGATATTTACATAAATAAAATAATTCAATAGGTTAATATTTCACTAATAGGTGTATTTGAAAGTCACCATTTATGGAGTGATTTCTCTGTGCTAGCCCCGTAAACTGATTGTTTTGTATGCATGATCTCCTTTAATCCTCACAGCTATCCCACAGGGTAGGAAATTATCAGCTTTATTTAAGATGAAGAAATTAGGGCAAAATCATTTGCCTTAAACCAAAATGATTATAGTTCTGTCTCTGTCCTCAAACTCTATGTTCCTAACCTTCTGCTTTCCTGCCTCTCTTGGATACACATCTCCCAGTATCAAATATGGAGGTTATGCACGTCCTCCTCGACTCCATCACGTCCCATATACAACCAGTCATCAAAGTTCCATACAAGTCTACTTCTTAAATATTTTTTCTTCAGTTGGTTTCTTCCCCACTGGTTGATATTACTGATTAAGAAAAATGCTTCCCAGGGGGCAGAGTATAGCTCAGTGGTAGAGCACATGCTTAGCAAGCGTGAGGTCCTGGGTCCAGTCCCCAGTACCTCCATTAAAAATAAATAAATAAAGCTAATTACCCCCTTCCCCCAAAAAATGCCTCCCAGTTCAACTACCTGGGTTTAAGTCTTAGCTCTGCCCCTTCTGTGTGACCTTCAGCCTCTCTGGGCCTCAGTTTCCTCATCTGTAATGTGAGTGATGGTATCTACCTTGTTAGATTACTGTCAGGATTTAATGAATGTATGAAGCTATTTTAAAATATGTCCACAGACTCTTTAACACTCCTTCTTTCACTTGGTAGAGCCTAATTTCTCTCCTCTTGAGTATAGGCTGCACTTTGTAACTTGCTTCTAACCGGTGGAATATGGTAGAAGTGGTTGGTGTGTGACTTCTGAGACTAGGCCATAAAAGGCATTGAGGCTTCCTCCTCTCCCTCTCTCTCTTTTTTTTTTCACTTGGAGGGGGAACATAATTAGGTTTATTTATTTGTTTGTTTGTTTGTTTATTAATGGAGGTACTGGGGACTAAACCCAGGACCTCGTGCATGCTAAGCACGTGCTCTACCACTGAGCTATACATACCTACCCCCTCAATGTCTCTCTTGAATGGCTCAGCTTGAGAGAGACCAGCCACCAGATTGTGACAGCAGTGAAGCAGCCAGTGGAGAGACCCCAGTGGGGAAGAACTGAGGCCCCGTGCCAACAACCAGCACCATGTGAGTGACCCATCTTGGAAGGAGACCTTTCAGCCACATCAAATCTTCAGGTGACTGTTGCACCTGGCCAACATGCTGACTGTAACTTCATGACACCCTAAGCCAGAACCAGCCAGCTAAGTCATCAACAGATTGCTGACCAACAAAAACTATGTCTGATGATAAATGTTTATTGTTTTAAGCCAGTAAGTTTGGGGAGATAATTTGTTACACAGCAGTAATAACTAATACAAATGCCTAATGCATTTAGGGTAGTGCCTGGCACAAAGGAAGCATTATGAATGTTTGCTATTATTGATGGTTTTTATTGTTGACGTTGTTGTTGTAACTGAAATGACATACACACGTGTTTTACAATAAGCATGCTGAGTACTTATTGATGGGCTTTTTACTTTTAAGGTTTTCAAAATTGTGATAAAATACACATAACATAAAATTTACCATTTTAACTGTCTTTAGGTGTACAATTCAGTGGCATTAAGTACATGCACACAGTTGTGCAACCAGTCTCTAGAACTATTCTCATCTTGCAGAACTGAAACTCTGTACCTATTAAACAAAAACTCCCCATCCCTCCCTTCCTCCAGCCCTCTGGTAACCACCTATCTACCTTCTGTTGCTATGAATTTGACAACTCTAGGCGCCCATATGAGTAGAATCATTCATTGTTTGTCCTTTTATGACTGGTCTATTTCACTTATCATAATGTCCTTTAGGGTCATCCATGCTGTAGTGCATGTCAGAATTTCCTTCCTTTTTTTAAAAAAATTATATAGCAGTCTTTTATTTATTTATAATTATACTCTTTATTTATAATTATATACTTAAATTTGAAGTATAATTGACCTACAACACCATGTTAGTTCCAGGTATACAACATAATGATTCAGTATTTCTATATATTACAAAATGATCAGCACGGAATTTTCTTCCTTTTTAAGGCTGAATAATATTCAGCCCATTTTCTTTATCCATTCATCTGTTAATGTACAGTTGGGTTACTTCCTCCTTTTCCTGGCTATTGTTAATAATGCTCTTGTGAACATGTGTGTACAAATATCTCTTCAAAACCCTGCTTTCAGTTCTTTAGGGTATATACCCAGAAGTAGAATTGCTGGGTTATATGGTAATTCTATTTTTAAGTTTTTGAGGAAGTGCCATACTGATTAATAGTGACTATTCACATTGTTTTATATCTTGCATTTTTCACCCAGTGATACATCTTGGAAATTTATCCACATCAGTATGTAAAGATCTAACTCACTCTTTTTCAAAAATAAATGTTTTGAAGTATAATATATGTACAGTAAAGTGCACAAATCATAAATGAGCAGCTGGATTAAATTTCATGAACTGAATGAACCTGGTAACCAGAACTCAGCCCATGTAAAGAACATGACCAGCCCCCTAGGATGCCCATCATGCCTTTTCCAAGATGCCCCCAAGGGAAACCACTAACTGGATTTCTAACAATATGGATTAATTTTGCCTGTTTTTTACTTTGTGGAAATGAAGTCGCACAGTATGCATTGTTTTGTGTCTGCTGTCTTTGGCTGTGTTTTGCTTGTGAAATTCATTCACGCTATTGCATATGGCTGTAGATCTTTCATTCTCATTGCTGTATAGTTTCCTCTGTGTGAAGATGCCACACTTTATTTATCCATCTGTTGACATATGTTTGGTGGACATATGTTCAGATCTGAGTGGAGTGAAATTGCTGGGTCATAGGATATGTTCAGCTACAGTAGTAACTGCCCAACAAGTTTTCCTAGTGGTTGGACCAATTTGGATGCCCACCAGCAGTGTATGAGAGCCCCCCCAACCCCATCCTCACCAACATTTCCTGGTGGTGTGTTCCTTCATTTAGCTGTTCTGGTGGGTGTGTACTGGTATCGCATTGTGATTTTAATTTGCATTTCCCTGATGACTAGTTGAGTAACTTTTTAAATGTTCATTGCTCCCTTGGATTTCCTCTTTTTGTGAAATTTTTGTTCAATTCTTTTGCTTGATTTTATGTGTGTGTATATATATACAGATATATACATATATATTATACCCATAACTCATTATTTCTAACAATAAAATTCTCCTAAGAACAAGAGGATTCTCCTATATAACCAAAATACCAATTTAACATTTCCCCAAGTATCAATTTAACATTGATGCAAAACTATCATCTAATTTATAGTGTATATTCAAATTTCGCCCACTGTCCCAATAACATACCTTATCACCATCTGCTCTCCCTCCGGGATCACACTTTGTGTTTTGTTGTCATGTTTCCTTAGTCACCTTTGATCTAGAACAGGCTTCCAGCTTTTAAATCTTTGTTATTGTTTTGGTTTTCATGACACTGACATTCTTGAAGAGTATAGACCAGCTACTTTATACTGTGTCCCTCAATTTGGCTTTGTCCCATGTTTTCTCATGATTAGATTCAGATGATGCATTTTTGGCAGAAAAATCACAGAAATGATGTTGTGTCCTAAGTGTATATCAGGAGGGACACAATGTTGATTTGTCCTAATACTGATGTTAATTTCTATCTCCTGGTTACAGTGATATTGTCCGTTATTACTATTTTTTTCCCTTTGTAATAAATATATGATCTGTGGGAGCATACTTTGAGACTTAATAAATATTCTGTTCCTCATCAAACTTTCAGTCAGTGTTTAGGCTTCTGTTGATGATCCTGGCTGGAATCTCATGTTTAATATTCCACGACCATCACAAACTCCAAGAGGCCAGGGTCTCTTGTGGTATCCTGGGGAGACTGACTATACAAGGCTGATGGCAGCCAGAGAGATCTACTGGACATGAATAAATCTCTAGGGTGGACAAGGGAGTCGGAGGGACCTATATTGCTCAGAGGTTTGGTAAAAAAAACAGGCTGGTGGGAATTCATGCCCCCACCCCACAAATATGTATTGAAGCCCTGCTTTGTGCCAGGCACTGTTCTAGGCCCTGAGGCACAGCAGTGAACAAAAGAGATCAAATCCCAGCCTGGCTGGAACTGACACTGATGTGGGAGGATTCAAACTACAAACAACAGAAATATATGTTTCATAGTGATAAGCAATAAGAGCGAGGTTAAGGAGACAGAGAGTAACAGGGTCTCTCTCCCCATAAAACAGGTCTCTCATCTTCCCTCCGTGGATCTCCCCGCCTGTTGTCTGCCAGAAACTCTGGCTGAGCCAAGTGCACTTCCAGACACCATCTGCTCTCCCCGGGAGTGGGGCCTGTGCCAGCTCCAGCGTCTGGACTCTTGGCACGGAGCCCCAGAGCCCTGGAGCAAGGGAACTCTGGCCGGCCCCACATCAGGAAGGGAATCCTCCAGTTTGACTGTCTGGGACTGGTGAGATGGAGGGCTTCCGAGAAAGGGAAGCCAATGCAAGATGGGTGGGCTCCCTGAAAGAGGTGGAGGCCGGCAGGGTGAGAAATCCTCTAATCAGACTGATGAAGATGGAAATAAATAATTATATTCCTAAATACCAGACATGTTCGGAGTGCCTAGTTTGGGGCAGATGTTGGACATTTGTTATGGCACCTAATCTAAGTGTTTTATATATATTATCACATGTAAGAGGCAGGGAGTATTTACTACATTTTACAGATGAAGAAATTGGGGGCTCAGAAAGGTGATGCCATTATCCAGAGGTCATATAGCAGGTGCCTTGAAGAGCCTGGAAAGGAAAGGTCTGTGTGGGTCCAAACACTGCCTCATAACCACCACCTGTACCACCTGATAAGTAGCACGCCACCCCTGGCCCACTCCCACCTCCGCACCCTTTCCCTGAAAGCCCCTACCTCACCTGCTGCCTCTGCTTTCTCCCCTCTCTTTGGGCCAGCAAGAAACACAGCCCTGGGTTGCAAACTGCTGGTGGATCCTAGTACCAGTTGTTTACCTTGGCCAAGTGAGCACACATCTCTGAGCCTCAGTCTCCTTATCTGCAGAATTGGGATAGGAATAGAGCTACTGAGAGGAATCCTTGAGATGATAATGCAGGGCATCTAACCCAGGGGCCGGATGTAGTCTGCACTCAGTGACCCCGCGGCGTGCTCGTAGGCAAATCCTAACCTCTCTGCGCCTGTTTCCCCCTGGGCACAACAGGACAATCAACGATCGTTCTTAGGAATAAACGTGTACGTGTATGTGTAAAGCACTAGGAACCTTACCCACAGTTAGCTGTGGTTGCCGTTATTATTGCTGGGCAGCGGGGAGGACAGTGGGGTGGAGGCGGGGCCAAGCCAGGAAGGCCCTGGAGAATTGGGGCGCCCCCTCCACCGTCCTACAGCTTTTGGGTCTGGGTTCGGGAGGGTCTGTGCTCAGAGACTACCGCCTGCTCCTCCACACCCGGGGTAGCAGGGACCCACGCCGGGCGCTGACGTCGGCCTTCAAGGCCCCCTCCTTGGCTCGGCAGAGGGAGGAGCCTGGGGCCCGCCGCCCCGCCCCCATCCCCGCCCCCGCGCGCTGCGGGCCAGGGGCGCTGGGAGGGGCGCCGAGCGGCGCGCACAGACCCCGCGCCCCCAGGCCCCGGTCCCGGCACCGGGGAAAGCGAGGTTCACGGAGTTCCCCCACCCCGGGAGGTAGGGTCGGGGCGGGTGTCTGTGCAGGGGGCCCAAGAGGTTTCGGCCTATGGCCGTGGGCGGTGAGTGAGGGGCTCAGCTGGGGGGGGGGGGCGGGTACCGCTTTCCCCCGGGTCCTGGCGTTGGGGATCCGGAGGCAAAACCTTGGTGAGGAAATCGGCTCAAGGCAGGTTTGTACTGAGGGCGGGAGACTTGGGGACCCCTCAGGGGGATAGTGAGGGCAAGAAGAATATTCTCTGGTTGAGTTGAGTGTGTACGTGTGGTGGTTTGCGGATGTTATGGGGGAGGTGTGCAAAGGTGGATTCTGGTGAGGTGTTTGGGGAGCTGGTAGGTGTGAGTCATGGATGTGGCTGGAGTAGGAGAGGGGTGTGTGGCTCTGGGTATCTGGGGCAGGTGTACAAGGAAGGTGATGGGTGGGAACAGGGGAGAGTGTCCAGGCTGCATGTGTGGGAAGCCTGTGTATATATGTGTATCTGGGGGAATCTGATGCTGGGGGGATTAGGATGAAGGTGCAAGGAGTTATTTGGATGAGTGTGTGAGAAGCTTGGGGCTCCAGAGAGGTGTTTTCTGCGAGCTTATTTTAGGGGGGCAAGTATGCAAACAGTCCCTTGGGACATGAATGTGCACAGGAGGAGGGGGTGTTGGGCTTGCCTGGATGGGTACGTGTGGCAGGGGACTTGGGGATTGAGAATGTGAAGGCTTGGGGGCCACAGAGGGTGTGTGAACTACGCATAATTGGGGATGGGCGTGGGGGGGAGGGATGGGAGTGTGAACCCAGTATGGGTGTGAAGTTCATGGGCCAAGTAGGTGTGTAAGGCATGGTTTGGAATAAATGTGCAACAGGTATGTGGTTTTGACCTGAAGAGAAAGTAGCCCAGAACCAAATGTCCATATTCCTGAGTTCTCGTCACAACTTGGATGAAACTCTTTTTACTCCCTGGGCCTCAGTTTCACTATCTGTAAAATGGGTCTGAAGATCAGTCAGCTACCTAATCTCTGCCTGGGGCCTCTCCAAAGCCAGGAGTCAGGGGAAGGATGAAGGTGCAACTTTTACAACTTGTCTTTTTCTTTCCCCTACCCCCAGGAATTCCCTCTGGGAACCTCTCTCCAGCCATGGACAGCCCCAGTCTTCGAGAACTCCAACAGCCTCTGCTGGTGGGTGCAGGCAGTGAGCCCCTTGTCCAGAAGCCTGGTGAGCCTGATCTGGGGCCTCCCTTTCGAGAGACAGCCTTTGCGGAATCGCTGAGGGGTTGGCAGTTTCTGCCACCATCTTTTCCCTCTGTGAGCGCTGGCCTAGGGGATCCAGGGCCACCTGACCTTGAGGTAAGAGCAGCATCACTAAGGTGGGCTCCTTAGTGGGAGATAGGGGAGGGGGCTGGAGGGCGAACCCAGCTACGGCCAACATCTGGCAGGCTGGCAGCTTGAGTACCAGCCTTTGGCCTCCAGTCTCACTTCCCAACTGTGTGTGGCCTTCCTTGGTTTCCAGTTGTGGTTCTTCCTATTCTCTTTTTCCCCCTGTTGCTTTACCTTTTTCTCTCCAGATTCATCTCATCTTTGTTCCCTTTGTCTCTTTTTCTCTTCCCTCTGACTTCTGACCCCCGTGTTCTCTATCTGTCCATCTCTCTCCTAAGCCAATGCATCTCTGTGCCTCTGTTGTCCCTGGTCTCTCTCTTTTTTTTTTTTTCCAATTAATGTCACTTTTGATAATTTCTTATTCCTTGGGCATATTGTCAAGCTTGCCTTTTATTTCCTAAACATGGTTTTCCGGTTGCTATTACTGTATAAGAAAACACTCCAAAACTTAGCAACTTAAAACAACAATAATCATTATCATGGCTCATGGTTTCCATGGGTCAGGAATTTGGGAAGGACTTGAGTGGCTCTGCCTCAGGGTCTTCCATGAGGTTGTGGTCAGCCAGTGGCTAGAGCTGGAACACTGAGGGTCTGAAGTAGCTGGGGTCTGGTTGGATCTCTGTCTCTTGATGGAATCTCAGGGCTTCTGCATGAGTCTCCCCAGGTGGGCTGGTTTGGGCTCACAGCATGGCAGCTTCAGGGCAGTCAGACTTCTTGTGTGCCTCCAGCCTCCAGCATGAGTGTTTCAGCAAAACAGAAGCTGCTGACTACCTTTTCTGACTTATGCTTACAAGTCGTGTGGCATTACTTCCACCACATTCTATCAATTACAAGTGAGTCACAGCCTGCCCAGACTCAAGGAAAGTGGACATAGACCTCACCCCTTGATGGGAAGATTATCAGTCACACTGGAAGAAGAGCATGTGGGATGGGAGAGTGGTTGTGGCCATTTTTGGAAACACAGCCTGCCACATTGTGACAGTAAGCTTCCCTTTGGTATATGTGTCTGATAATTCCATTAATTGAAGACTTTGAGGGCCTTATTACTTCTGCCAATTCTCATCTATGGTTCTCGTGTGCCTAGTTATTTTTGACTGCGTGCTGGTCATTGTATTTGAAACATTGTTTTTAGGAAAAATTTCTTTGAGGCCTAGAATTAAAGTGCCTTCCTCCAAAGAGGATTTGGTTTACTTGTGTCAGCTGCAGGGCAGAAGGGGCCTTCTCTGTTCATTTGACCTCTCTGTTAAATTAACCTTGATTTTCACTTCAGTTTTGGCCTTAACAGTAACTCCTTAAAGTCTTGTGAGCTATTTGATACAAAATTAAAACAAATTGTTTTTAACCTAGAACCTGTAGTTTCAGCTGACAGGTTTGTCCTAGTAATTTAGGCCGCCAGAGCTGGCACCCCTAATCTCCATCTTGTTACAGTTTCCTGTCCCCATTGGTTTCTGTCTTCACTTCAGAGATTTTTAATTCAGAGCTTTTAAGCAGTTATAGTATCCGTGATTGGACTTGTGAACTCCTTGAAACTGAACTCAAAGCTTTTGAGTGTGGGTGATGCTTTTCTCTGGAGACAAGGTCTAGAGCTTCCCCACAGAGGGATCCAGGATTTAGACAAGTCAGGAGCCTATCTCTTGGAACATTTTTCTCTCTTGGTGTCTTTGGGGGCAGGGAAGATGGGTGGAGATGCCCACTTAGGCCGTCTCCTGCCCATAGGATGTGTCATCCAGTGACAGTGACTCGGACTGGGATGGGGGCGGCCTGCTCTCCCCACTCCTACCCCACGACCACCTTGGCTTGGCTGTCTTCTCCATGCTGTGCTGTTTCTGGCCTGTGGGCATCGCCGCCTTCTGCCTGGCCCAGAAGGTCAGTCTGTGGGTGTGGGGTTGGGAGGGGACTGGATTAAAAAAGAAAAATGCGTTAAAAATAAAACAAAACAGAGGAGCTATGCTTGCGAGGGGGCAGGTGGAGGGGGAGAGATGGAGATAAGTATTCATCATCTAGAAACATTCAGGGGTAAAATGAGGCATGTTTCACAGAAAGCAGCCCAGAGGGGTGGTTAAGAACCTGAGCTCAAATCCTAGGTCTGCTGCTCTCTAGTAAGGTTGTGCGCAAGCCATTCAACCTCTCTGTGCCTCATTTTCCTCATCGGTAAAATGGGAATGAATAATTCCTGCCTCAGGGCCATTGTGAGGCTCAGAGTTAGAACTGTGGCATATGGTCATATATACATGTTTTTATTAGTCACGCGGTATTCCCCAGTGCCCAACTGTGCCCGACCCACAGTAGCTGCTCCATCTGTTTTTGGAATAGATGAGTGAATACATGGGTGTGTTGGGTGGGGGAGGAGCTGGGCTGCGGGGATGCCTGAGTCACCGCTGCCCAACGCCTCCACAGACCAACAAGGCTTGGGCCAAGGGGGACGTCCAGGGGGCAGGGGCCGCCTCCCGCCGCGCCTTCCTGCTGGGGGTCCTGGCCGTCGGGCTGGGCGTGTGCACATACGCGGCCGCCCTGGTGACCCTGGCCGCCTACCTCGCCTCCCGGGACCCGCCCTAGTTGCCCCTGCGGCCCCCACTGTGAACCCAGAGGCTGGCCGCCCAGCGCGTCCGCGGTCGGAGTGGAGAATCCGGGTGGATGAGGCGGCGGCGGTAGCGTCCAGAAATGGGAGGGCGCCGGACCACCCCCGCCCCGCTTCCTGGAGGCCGCAAAGAGCGATTAAACACCAGACACTCTTGCCGCCAAACCTGTGTCTGTCTGTGTGTGTGGGAAGGTGGAAGGGGCTGGCGGCGCCTGACCCCTGGAGGGGGCGGGCCAGAGTGACGGGCTGTCCCCAGGGTGCCCCCTGACACCTCAGAGCTAGAGAAGGGGGAATCCGCCGCGCGGCCCGGAGGGCTTCCAAATTGCAGAATATTCTCTTCACAGCATGGGTGGTCGGTAGAATTAGAGAAAGCCAGGTTCCAAGTCCTCACTCCTCCATGTTCATTGTGGAACCTCTGCCCAAGTGCCTTCTCTCTGAGCCTCTTTTTCTCATTTGCGAAATGGGACTATTTCCCCCTACACCTGAAACAGACCCGAAGACTGTGGGTCATACATGTAAACCACAGCCTCCCTCTGAGCTCCTTTGACAGCAAATGGCAGAAATCCAAGAAGGCCTGCCTTGCCCAAGAAAGGGCAAGAAAGCCGACACAGTACCAGTATTCAGGGCTCAAATGAAATGGTCTGGTCTCCCCATCTCTTGGCCCTCCTTTCTCCTGTTGGCTTCACTGTGCAGGCTCCTCCTTCTGGGAGAGAAAAATAGCCCCAGGTAGCTCAGGTACCCCAGAGGTCCTGTTCCTCAGTTACTCTCTTGTTGGCCCTCCTGGGGTAGGAGGCAGCCCCCTCAAGTGGCCCGAGACTGGGAGGCTGGGATGGATGGAGCCTTAAGACATCAAAGGCAGGCAAAACAGCCGTCTGCCATGAACACTTAGCAGAAGCACGTTAAATGGGGCCTGATAACACCAAGTAACAAGGCGACAGTGGTTTAGTTTTCTCACTCCATTTAAAGCCGTTTAATCTCGCTAGGAGGAAATACTGTTCCCCATTTGTGCCCTCCTGAGTGTCTTCACGGATCATAATTTTAAGCTAGATATTTATGCATTTCCTTCTTGGTTACTGGGGATGAAAATGACACCTGCCCAAAGGGGCAATTGTGGGCACCTCGTGAGCCAGTTCAAGTATGAAGTGTGCAGAAGGCCCCCCAGCGTGTCACCTTCACCATGCACCCCCAAGTGGCAGTGGCAGACAGGATCTGGCAGCCATGTGGCCCACCGGTGGGAACACTACTCCTGAAGGATGTTCCTGGCTCCTATTCCCTAAATATGAGGGTTGTGATCAGTCAAATCAAAACTAAAAATATACCCATTTCCAAAAGCCCCTTAGGGGTTGCTCCCACCCCTGAGAACCAACAGGCCTCAGCCACTTTGGTTCACAGAGAGGGAACCGCAGTCCAGAGTGTGCTGGCATCTCCTGGGTTTGTCTGAACGGTGAGGGCTCTGGGTCTGGACTCAGTGGAACCCATGCTGCACCGCTAATTAGGTGGTGACCCCTGGCAGTTAAAAGACTCAGAACCAGATTCCCCTGAGGCCCAGAAGGCCTGTTACCTCCCTGAGCACCCCTCCCTCCTCCCACCCTCATTCTGCTTCAGCTACACTGGCCACCTTGCCAGCCCTTGAACCTCTGCAGGTCTCTGCCAGGGGTCCTCCCCCCACATATCTGTGAGTTCCTGAGCCTGCCCCTGGCCTCTTCCCGGGCTTCCCTTGGATGTCCCCCTTTCCATGAAGGTGTCTCTGACTGATGTATTAAATTTGCCCTCCTCAAACGAACCCGCCAAAACCCCTCTCCCGGCCCCGTCCCTTTTTAAAATAACATTTGCCACCATTCAACAGACACCAACTTTATTTGTCCATCACTTCACTGCTCCTGGAACCTGGGACCTGGAGGCTACAGTAACAGCCCCACTTTATGGGACGGTCAGAATGAGTAGATTCACTCAATAAATGCACACTCCTAGAGTGTCTTCCTGGGGGCGGGGTGGGGTCTGTACCGACCTCCCCCCATGGGCCCAGGGACTGACTAGCAGGTTGGGGGTCCCTGCAGCTCTGGGACCAGCTCACTCCGGCACACAATGACAGATAGGCAGGGCCAGGCTGCTGGTTTATTTGTCGCTGGAGGTGGTAGGTGGCAGTGGCGGGAGGGCGCCCTGCCCCGGCTTGCCTCAGCTCTTGCCTCAGCTCTTGGAGTAACGCCTCTGCAGCGATTCCCGGTAGAAGCGGAAGACGTGCTGGGAGGCGGTCTGGGCTGCTGCCAGGCACTGCTGGAGCTGGGAGGGGAGACAGGTCAGTGCTCAGGGCCCGGGCCTGCCCCGTGGAGGCTCCCCCAGGCCCCACCTGATTCCCAGAGTCCCCAGACCTAGCCCTCCACAAGTAAGGCAGGTGGTGTGGGGATTACTCCAAGTGCACCCCCTCCTCCCGGACTGCATGGGCTCCCGAGAGGAGAAAAGGAGAAAAAAAAGACAAGGGGAAAGCTCCAGGGGTCAGATTCCTGCAGCTCCAAGCCCTCAGACCAAGGGGATCGGGCATCCTGACCCCTGGAAGTGACCGCAACCTTGTTGATCTCTGGAGCCAGAGTTTGGAATTTTAGAGCCACAGGCCCTGTGACTCCAGTCTTACAAGCCATGGGATCTGAGACACCCCAGATCTTTACTGCCACGTATGCCTGGATTCACAGGAGGGCCAGGTTGGAAACGCTCTTGGAGACCATTTCATCCAACAGTTGCCAAACTGTTTTACGGACATTCCAAACTCCAAGGTGCACAGCTCTGGGCTGGAAGCTGGGAGGCCTTCAGGTGCCCCTACCTCTTGATTTCAACCTGAGCCCCTCTTCTATTCTCGTAAGTTGGGCTTCCCTTTAAAATTCCCACAAGGGTTTCTATGGCTGCAAAGTTTGAACACTCCTCTTTACAGAAGGGATGCAGGGAAGGAGCTCTCCTTAAGCCTCTGAGGATTGGGACAGGACCTGACGTTAAATGGGAGGGAGGGATCTGACAGTCACCCCTAATCACACGCTGGTACCTCAGCATCGGAGTAGAGCCCCTTGGTGGTGGACATCAGCAGCTTCCGCTCCACACTGTCAAGTGCAAACGTCAGGACTGCCCGGGCCTCCTAGGGATGAGGGGTACAAGGTGGGGGACCTGGGACTCTCCCCTCAGACACAATCTCAGCTGGTCCCAAAGAAGGGGCTTGCTTTTCTCCCAGCCAGGCACTTATGTATCAAGTGTGTGTGGTTTTTTTTTTCCCCCTACATATCATTCCTTCCCTGCTTCCCTGGGTAACCGCCTCCCACGCCAGACTCCACCACACGGTTCTGACAGGGGCTTCTGAGCACAGTCTCCTGTGCCACAGGGGCAGCCACAGTGCCCATCATTCCCTGGTGCCTTCCAGCCTCCCTCCAGTGCTCTGTACCCCTGGGGCTGGAAGCCAGCAAATTCTGTTTCCCAGATTCTTCCACCAGTAAGGTTCTACCAGTAATCTGGGGGAAGACTGGAAGGAGGGAGAGCAGCATCTTGGTCCTCCCTGCAGCAGGAGTTTGGGGTACATCACCTGCCACAGTAGCCATGGAGGTGGGCTGGGCTCTGGACTTCAGCAGCCAGTGCAAAGCCAGAGCATTTCTAGTTCCAACTGCACCAGTGTCTCCAACAGCACAGACTAGGAGTTGCCTTCAGGCTTCTAATATCTGGGTGGCCTCCCTTCTTCCTTTTTGCTCCTGCAGCTCTTCCAACATGGTTGTAACCAGGTCCCAGCATTAAATTCCCTCTGTCTGAAATCCCCCAAGGAGTTTCTGCTTTCCCGACTGGATGTGACTGTTACAGTCGGGCAAATAACTGTGACTAACCAGAGCCCTAGCACACTGTGCACTTGAGAAAAAGTTCTCTCCTCCTTTGCTTTTGATTTTCAGCCTCTAAAAATTAACTCCCTTTTTGCTTAGATGGGTTAGAGTTGGGTTTCTAGCACTTGCCCAAATGAACAGAGCAGAGCTCACCAGTTGGGACTGAGGTGGTACAAGCCAACAGTTTTGGAGAAGCGAGGCCTAGAGGAGGAGAGGGAGCGTCTGCCTGAGGTCTTTGACCACCCTGCCCTTCATACCTACCTTTTCCTGCTTTGCTGTGGGGTCCAGCATGAGGGTCCCACCAGAGTCCAAAGCACAGGTGACCCCACAGAACAGGGCCCGCATGGGTACCCCAGCGTCCACCAATGCCATGCAGGCAGCATTCAGGCAACAGGCCAGGAGCTGAGTGCCACAGGCAGTGGTTAAGTTTCTACAACACATGCACGCCTCCATTCACCCTGCTAGTGCTTGTGGCAGACATCACTAATTGCTCACAGAAAAACAGAATGGGAAAGTAGTGCTGGGATCCACTATCCTTGAGTTCCAGACTTGAATTTGCCACCCGTAAGCTGTGACCTCGAGCAAGTTACTTACTCTCTCTGAGCCTCAATCAGGAATCATAATGATATGCAACAGATAGGAACCTTCAAGGAAACTGAGGGCGGAAGCCTTCCAAGATCACACAAGGAGGCAGTGGCAAGGCCAGGCCCGGAGCTTGGGAATTGAGCAGGTGGTGCTATCAGGTGACAGAGGGATGAGGCAGTATCCTGGGAGCCCACAGTCCGGGGAAGAGGTGTGGCTGGGGTGCGGTGCGAGGTGAGCAGAGGCCTAAGTCAGACAGCTGGCCACACCTCAGGTTCCTCAAGTCCCTCCTCCCCAGGCCTAATGTGGCAGATAAGGGCCCAGCTTTACAGTCAGTCAGTCCCACCTCTGCCACTGACCCTATATTACCTCCCTTCCGTAAAATGGGTTCACAACAGATCTCGTCTTCCCCATCTATGAAGTGTCTGACCAGCACAGGGCCACGCCCCAGCAGAGCCTTCTAGAAAGGCCGGTTTCTGGTCCTTGGCCTCCACCTTTCTCACCCAAACCACAGCCATCTTTCAAGGCTGAGCTGTTGAACCAACCCCTCTGCCTGCTTAGGGCTCCTCCAGTGTTGAACCTCAAATCCAAGCTCAGGGTCAGAACAGAGGTCAATGGCACAGGCTTTGGAGTCAGATAGGCCTGGGTGTGAATTCAGCCTCTGCTGCCTTCCAGCCACATGACTTGGGCAAGCAAACTCCCCTCTCTGGGCCTCGGTTTCCTCACGTGAAACATGGGAACGGAACACCCACCTGCTAGGGGCCTTGAGCTCTAGAACCAGATGGCCTGGGCCCAAGTCCTGGCCCTGCCAATTACTAGAAGTGTGAGTTGACCCTACTGTGCAAATTAAATGAGTTAGGTATAAGGTGCTCAGAACAGTGCCTGGCATGTAGTAAGCACTCAAGCCGTGCCTGCTGTTCTACAACAAGTTGGTGCTTGTGAAACAGACTAGTAGAGGGTGCATACATGGCCATCAGTAAGGGGGCCAATCAGAGATTCTGGAGGACTTCCTGGAGGGGGTGGCCTGGGGGAAAGGATACAGAGCCAGCATCACTGACAACCTGCAGCACCACAGTTATGGAGGTGCGGGGATGCAAGGCTCCCAGCACCACTGCTTCACACGTGTTTCTGATCAGTCGCTCTCGGCTCTTCTCTGCTACGCCTGGGGAAATCAGGGGAGGGGTAGGGGTGGTCAGGCGCTTCCCTCCCGTCTGGCTCACCTTCCTCCATATGCCCCACCCAAACCCTCTGGAAAGGGCCTGCAAGTCTCAGCCCTGGTTAGTACAAGACCCTGCATGGACGATAGAGGATTCCTGGTGGGAAAGAGAGCCTCAGAGCTCCCAAATCCAGTGCTGCTGTCTACTCCCATCCCCATGGGCCCAGCTCTGGGGAGTGAGGGGGACAGAGCGTAAAAGGGCAGAAAAACAGGTTAATGGAAAGAAGGAGAGACGGAGCCCGGAGAGAGGAGGGGAAAGTGAAGACTGAGAGAGAGAGAAGTGACAGGAACACAGGCAGAGAGCTGGAGAAAGAGACAGAAATGGCTGAGGGGAGGGAGAGGGGGAGTGGAGACTGGGGACAGCAGTCGGGGAGACACCGGGCAAGACGCCCCAACAGAGTGGACATCGGAAGATCCAGCTGGGCCCAATTACCAGGCAGCCCGGTCTTCGGCCTCAGGATCACTTCCAGGGTGGCCTTGTTGAAGATCTCTTTGCTGACCTTCACCTCAGCTGGCCCGTACACACCAGCCAGGACAGACGTATCCCCTGGGGAGACAGCACAGGAGGCCTCATCCACATTTTCCCTGACTCTGGGGCCCAATGTGCGGCACTTAACAGTGTGGGGACTGAGCCAGGTGGCCAGAGCTCCCCACATCACCCCTACTCTGGCCTCCCATTTGTTGGCAGTGATTCTTTGAACACTTGCTTCGTTTCTCTGCTTTCACTTCCTCATCCGCACAATGAGGATAACAGTACCCTCCACTGCCCCTACCTGTGAGGATTAAATGAGATAATCTATTTAAAAGAAAAACGCTGCCAGGGAACTGCTGAGTGCCCAACAGACTTTTGCTATTATTATCAACTTTAACATGCAGTCCTTCCTGAGCGCTAACCTTCCTTCCTCTTACTGCTGTGGTCCCAACTTCTCCTTCCAAAGCATCCCCTAGCCCAGCTCTCTTCCTTCAGGCCTACATCCCCAGACTCTGCAGCAGTGGAGAGAAAGGGGTAACAGTCTGGGGGTGGGTCCTGACTCCTGCTGACTTCCTCCTGGCATTTTGCTCACTTCCCTGGGCCTCAGTTTTACCATCTGCAAAATGAAGAGACTGGACTGTAACATCAGCTTCCAGGCTTTGCTAACCACAACTCCCCATAAGAGATTTTAGAGCAGGATCCAACACACACATCTGTGTGTACTTAATGGAACGAAAGCCTCACAAAACAACTGTTACCATTACTGCTTTGATACACTCTGATATTCTCCATTCTAGGTTAAAAGAACCATTAACAAATGCAATTCTCAACCCTGGCTGTACACTGGACTCACGGCGGAGCTTTAAAAGATTCTGATGCCCAGGCCCCTTCCCCAGGAGCCTCTGAGCTCTGCAAGCTGCTCTAATGTGCAACCGGGCCTGCAACCTGTAGGGGGAAGACATGGAGCTCTCTCTCGAGCACAGCTTCCAAACACTGGCCTGCAATCAGAATCACCGCAGCAGTTAACTTACAGTGTAGAGGGCCAGCCTTAGTTGGCATGGGCAGGTTTTGGGGCTTTGCATTTTTAACCTCACCAGAGAGTCTGAGGTCACAGGCATGTGGGACACACTTTTGAAGGTCTGCACAGAACCCTGCTCCAGGGTCCTGGGCTTTGGGGCTTTAGAATATGGAAGGGGCTCAGTAGTTCTTAAGCTCTAAAAAACTCCAGGCAGCTGCATTTAGCAACAGCTCAGCCTGGGGAAGGTTCTGGGAAAGTCCCGGGTGAGGCCTTCCCTGCCCCCCCCCCTGCTCCCCGGGGTTGGGAAGGAGGAGCTGCCATGTAATTGGGGGGATTCTTCTTGGCTCCCAGAGGCTGTGCCCTGAAGGGGGAAATTATCCAAACAGAACTAGATCCACAATGGGGTCTTCCTTCCTGTTACTCCAGATGAGCTCTCTGTGGTTCATCTGAGCGTAGGGGTCCCTCCACTCTCACCTTCTCCAGGACATGGCTCCAGCAATTCCCTCCCCTCTGGACCCTACATCCATCTAACTCCAGCCCCACTGAGCTGATCCTCTTACAGCAAAGCTCCTGAAGAGCCGTCTCCACTCACAGACTCTTTTCCTCCCTGACCCCACCACGCCACTGGAGCAGCTCGACAGTGCCATCCAGGATCTGCGTCCAAGTTGTCAACCCACAGGCCATTCCCATCCTCACGTGATGCAGCCTCTCAGTAGGGCCGAGGCAGCTGGTTGGCCCTTACATCTCAAACTCATTCTTCTCTGGGCTCCAGGTCACTGTCCTCCCTTGGTTTTCCTCTTACATTACTGGCTACTCCTCCTCAGTGTCTTTTCCTAGCTCTGCACAAGTTGGAAGACCCAGGGCTTAGTCCTGAGACCTCCTCTCTTCTCCATCTATACTAATTTTGGTGGTAATTCCAACCAGTCAGTAGCTTGAAATACCACCTATAGCCGACGGAGTCCAAATTCCAGTCTCATATGTACTACCGCCCAGTCCACACTGCCACTCGGATTCTACCAAGCACTGCAAATTTAATCTTCCAAACTGAACCCATCTTCTGCTAGCACAGCTGATCTAAGAGAAAAAACATTAGGGTTCTCCCTGACTCTCTCATACCTCCAAACCAAACCATCTGCAACATTGGTCAGTTTTACCTTCAAAACACACCCAGGATCTCACTACCCGCCTGCTTCCACTCTGGTCTGAGCCACCATCGTCTCCCTCCTCCCTCCGATCCTCTATAGTCAACACTGCAGCCAGAGAGGTTCCATTAAAATATATTCAGATCATGTCACATGGCTCCGTTGTCATCATTAGGCCTTATGTGACGGGCAGTCCTTACCTCTCTCCAACCTCCTGTCACTGCTGCAGCCACACTTGTCTCCTGACTGTTCCTCAAACACACCAGGCAAGTTTTTGCCTCAGGGCCTTTACCCCTGTTGTTCCCAATGCTTGGTAAGCTTTCCTCTTGATCTCTTTAGGGTTTGTTCCCTTACATTTGGGTCCTTATTGAAATGGTGCCATCTCAGTGAGGCCTTTCCCGAACACCCTATTTAAGACTGCTTGCAACCCTCTCTGGCATACCCTATTCCTCTTCCCTGATATATTTTTCTCCATAGTATTTTGCTGTATATTTTACTTAGTTACCTTTTGTCTGTCTCTCTGAATGGAATGCAAATTCTGTTAGGGCAGGGATTTAAAAAATTTTTTTATCTGTGTATTCTCAGTCCCTAGAGCAGCACTTAGCAAAAATGCAGGTGTTCAACCAAGGAATGAATGAAAGTAGGCTTTGTACCTGGGTTTAAGATAATACCCTAGAGAGGGGCCTGAAGCATTTATAGGGGTGATCCTTAGGCCTATCTCCAGAGGAATGTTTACCCAGGTCAGGGAGTTGAGTCTAGTTTGAGAGGTATTTAGCTAGCGGAAGGGGATATTTACCTAATAAGTAAGACCTGCCCCAGTCTTAGGGATATATGGAGAGTTGTGTATCCCAGGCAAAGGGATATTTATCCAATTGTTGGGGCGGGGGCTGGGGCCATCACCCGCAATCTGTAAAGTATTTACTTGGGTAAAAAATCTGCCACGTATCTAGGGAGTAATTAAACTGGTAGTGGTGATTTGCCAGACTACCGGGTATTTATGCAAACAAATGGGCTTGCCTCAGTCTGGGATGTATGGACCCACGGTTGGTGTGTGGGAGGCCGGGAAGGAACCTAGTCAAGGGAGACAGTCACCCAGATGAAGAGATTTTCCCTATTCCGAGTATTCGTTAAGAGGAGGTCTGCCCCTCTTTCATTTTGAGCACTACTTACCAAGTGGAGATATCTTCTTTCTAGTCGGGAGGGAGACATATGTCTGCTGGCGTATGCAGTAGTATCCACCCGGGCAAGAACCGCACCAGTCCAGGAGGGTTATTTACCAGCTAGCAGAGTACACTGTAACCACCCCCTCAAACGAATACCACTTGGGTAAGTTCTTACCTTGCAGGAAAGAGGCAGAGCCATCAGGCCGGGACAGCAGGTTCTGTTCGCAGGCAAAGTGCCGGAGGCTACAGCCGGGGCCCCGAGGGCCGGACTCTGTTTTAGACTCAGCGCGGATCTTAGCTTCATTCTGCATCGCCCCCTCCATCGCCCCGGACCCCACGTGCAGCGGGGATTCTCGCTTCCGCACAGAAACGCGCGCTTGCGTACACACTGCGTACCCAGTGCGCACGCGCCGCCGGGGGCTCCAGAATCCGCGCCTACACGTGGCTCCGCGTTTACTAACAATCTGGTCGCTCTCACTCCCGCCTCGAAAGTCCAGGAAAGCCATTGGACAGAAGAGAAAAGAGGGCGGGCCTTGGCATGAGCTCTTCCTACCCGAGGCCCCCGGGCCCTGAAACCCTGGGGCTCTAGCCAGATTGCCCTCTTCTTTGCCTGTTACAGAAACAACTACGACGAGGCGGTCTGAGTAACTTTGGGGGAAGCTGTATTGTTTTATCCCCCTACATATGTGTCCTACAGACCACAGGACTAGTAGCAGGTGGTTTCTTGGCAGGATGATTTGGCATTTGAGTCAGGCTCATGAAGGGGCAGCCTCAGTCTCTCCAGTCTCGCGAGGAGAGGGGGCGGGTCGCCCAAGGATTGTTAGTCAAGATGGCGCTGGCAGCTGCTGCGGCGAGGGTTTGGGAGCCAAGTCGAGGCTTGGGCCAGGTCGGCCTCCTGGTCCTGCGGAGGCTTGGGGCTCGGGGGCTTGCTAGATCTGTGAGTACTTGGGACACCGGGGAGTTTTCCGCAAGGAGGCATAGGGACGTTAACGCTGTCTTCAGAGTGTAGGGGTCCCTGCAGGGAGTGGAGGATGAATTGTTACCGAAGGGACGAGGGCTGGGAGAACCACTTGGAGAGGATACACAAGAGAGGAACTTTCACTTCTTAGGAAAAGCGCCGCAGGTCCTTTGTAGACCCTGAAGGAGGGAGATAATTGGAGAGAGCTAGGGGGCTTCTCATTAGTTGCCATCTATCACCCGGTGAGGCCGCAGGAGGAAGATGTGACTTTTTCCCTCAGGGGCTGGAGAGTGAAACTACGTTTGTAAGAGAAGGACTTTCTTCTCGGTAGAAACATCCCCTTCAAAGAGGAGAAAAGAGAGAAGGTCCCTCATCACGGGCTTTTTAGTGCGTTGTGTTTCTTTGCTCTAATTCTGATTTTAAAATGAATTGGTTAAAAAGTCGTTTGATCTGTGCCCTCAGGTGGAATGCCTGGCCAGGGCCCTTGTCTGTTTATACAGAGGAGAGAATCAGTAAATATTTGTTGAATTAATGAGAGGGGAAGCGAAGAGAGAGAGGTCTAGACAGAGCACTTTGCCCACATTTCTTAGAAACACTTGAGAAATGCCTTGTTTCTTGTCAAAAGGGTCAGGCTCCCTTTAGGTTGATGCTAAGTGGCAAGCAGAAATTTAGTTAGGAGCTCTGTTCAGAGGGAGAGAGGCAGTGAGCTGCAGAAAAGCTGTGAACTAGAATTTTACATAGAAGAGAGTAGTGGTTAAGAAGGTGGGCTCTGAAGCTAGACCATGTGGGGTCATACCCCTAACCTGCCACTTTCCAGCTCTGTAGCTTTGGGCAAAGGACTGCTCCTCTCTGGACCTAATTTGCTCCTCTGTAAAATGCTAACCTTGGTCACCTCATAGTGTTGTGAAAATTAAATATGTCAAGTGCAAAGAAGCGAACCTGGCATGTGACAAAGGCAATAGGAGTGTTGGCGGCTGTTGAAAGTAAAGGTGGAGGGAAAGGACAGAAACTGACCTTGGAGATGGGGGATAGGAAAGGAGTGACCTTGGGAGGGCCTGGATTGGTGGGGGCCTTAGTGGGAAATCTGTCATGATCTTGTAGGGTTGGGCCTGATCGTCTGATCTTCAAACCATTCAGGAGGGAAGATGGAACCTGTGGGAAAGAGCTGTAGCTAGAGAGGGAAGCAGGGGAGGAGGATGGGCTGCGAATGAGGTTTAGGGGTACCTAGGAAGGGAGTCACTTGACGCAGGTAATTTCAGAAGGGTTGCTGGAGCAAAATGGAGGTGGGACAGCCCCTGCCTTTGGGCTGTTCTGTGCCAGGTGTTTGAGGAGCAATCAGATCCTCCACATCTGGTCTCCCTGGAGCTCACTGACTGGCCTTTGGGGTGGGGGTGGGCTGCACTGGAGTGGGAGTAGGGGAAGGTCATTTATAGCTGATCAAATCTGCGTCCTGGCTCAGTCTCCTTGCTGCCCTTCCTCTTGCTTCCCTTCCTTTTTTAAAAATGTTATTTTTTGGCGTGGTGGGCAGGGGCAGCAGGAGGTTATTCAGTCCCTGCTTTTTGTTTATCTATTTTCAGAGCCCATGTTTTTAATTCTCCGTTTTTAATTATCTCACTTTTTTTTTTCCTTAAGATTAAAAAAGATTTTTTGGAGGAGGGCAGGGAAGGAGTAGTAGCCTTTAGTCAAAGAAGCTTTTAGGCCAGGGCTGTCCCATAGAACTTTTTGTGTTGATGGGAGTGTTCTGTATCTCTGTTGTCCACTACAGTAGCCACACGCCACACGTGGCTGCGGAGCACTTGAAATATGGCTAATGGGACTGAGGAACTGGAGTTTTAATTTCCTGTATTTTTAATGAGTTTAAATAGCCGCAGGTGGTTGGTGACTGCTGTATTGGATGGTGCAGTTTTAGCCAATCAAGGTGGAGTTGGGAGAGAGTGCCTTGGGGGCAGGTTGGGAGGCTGTTTCACAGTGGACAAATTGGGTTGTTGGGGCAGGTTGGGTTGGGAGGAAGTTTCCATATTTCTCTCCTGACTGCTTGCTCCTCCTTTCATGTCTTTTATTCACTATCCTGTTGCCCTGGAGGCATTTGCCTGATTCTGTCTCCCTCTCCCTGCAGTTGCTAGCTGAAGTTTTAGTCATCAGGGAGAAGAGGAGGGAGGAAACTTGATTGTCAAGGAGTCCTGAGATGGTTTCTCAGCCACCACCCTGAGAAGCAAGTGGGACCTTGGCCAAGTCACTTTACTACCCTGAGCTTAGCAAGTAGGGTGAGTGCTCTGGTGGAAGTCAGGAAGCTCCTCCAGCTGGGCCTGTATGATCCAACCCAGCTGTTCAGGCAGCCTGTTCGGGGGCTCTAGTGCTCCAGGGCCCGGTGTGGCATCTCCAGGTGGTTGGTGCCCAGCGTGTACTGTGGTATGAAACCATAGGGGTTCATCTCCTTCTTGATTGGTGTCTTTTTATTTAATTGAAGTATTGTCCATTTACATTGTTGTGTCAGTTTCTGGTGTACAGCATCATGTTTCAGTCTTACATATACATACGTATGCTTCTTTTCATATTCTTCATTGTAGGTTACAAGATATTGAATATAGTTCCCTGTGCTACACAGTATAAGACTTGTTGTTTTGGCCGGTGTCTTAATGAAGCACTTCATAATTTATAGTGCCAAGTCACACCGTTATTACATTTAGTACTACCATCCTGCACGGTATATACTGGTGGTTTTCTTCTATTACAGGGGAGGAAACTGAGTCTCAGAGAGGTGAGGTCTGAACTTGGAGCTCTGGACTCCAAAGCCCAGTCTCTCTGTAGTTTCAAGATGCTTGGAGGAGAAGGTATAGGGCTTTGGTCCAAGTCTTGCAACTCCTGCTTAGGCTAGTCCTAGTGTGTATCATCAGCTGCTGGTGGGAAGAACCGGCCTCAGCGCCCCTGTGCCCTTCCTTCCCTGTCCTTTAGCCCCACTGGCCATTTGCCTCTTCCTTGGACAAGCCCCTCCCACCCAGAGGCCTCTGTAGGGATTTGGTCTTTCAGGTGTCGACCGACAGACCACTTCCTCAGAGAAGCTTTCCTGACCCCATCACCAGTCTCTGTAAAACGGGGACAACAGCAGTACCGACCTCAGAAACATGTGGTGAGGAGTAAAGGAAACAGTTCTTATGAAGCACTTATCACATACACCATGCGCTCGGTAAGGGCTCAAGAAATGGGGCTGCTGTTTCTCTCCAGAGACAGTGAATCTGGTGTGGCCTCGACTGATGCAGGAAAAGGCCACTTCATCCCCTTGGTGGCTCCCTGAGGCTGGGGAGAGCCTGCTTCATCTCCACCCCTCCCTGGCCGCCTTCACCAGAGGCCCCAGGAAGGGGAGGCCGCTGATGAGGTCCCTGACTCTCCTGAGCTGCAGGTAGAGCTGGGGCTCAGCCTTGCAGCGTGCCTCAGCCTGCAGAGAGCGGGTTTGGTGGCCTTAGCTGCCCTTGCTTCATCTGGCTTAACTGGCAGCATCACAGAGCCTCCCACGACAGAACCCCGCCTTTCTCTCCAGCTTCCCTGTAGCAGGCAGGCTGCCTGGCTTTGTATGCTCACGTCACCACACATGAGCTCTGTGGCCTTGGACAAGTCACCTAACCACTCTGAGCCTTAGGGCCACCTCTTTTCCAGAGGTGTGGTAATGGCACCTGCCTCACCTGGGTGCTGGGTGGGTTCAGCTAGCACACGGGCATAACAGAGCAGCTGCCTCGTGTGGCGCCGAGGCATGTAGTTAACTGTTGTTATTGGGGTGCCAGGGTCTCTTCTCTTGCCTCAGAGCCTTGTTGTTCCCGAGGACCCAAGTGTTCTCCTGGCCCCCAGCCTTTGCCTGGCTCACCACTGCTTGTCCCGCAGGCCTCGGCTTCACCTCCCTCCTCCATGAGGCTTTCCTCCTGCTGCATCTGCTGCTGGCAGTGACAGCCTCCTCCCAGAGCTACGGCAGGTGCGTTGCACCTGCCTCACCACAAGCCTGCGAAGTAGAAATTCTTATTTCCATGAGAGGACGCAGGTTCAGGGACACTGTCTCCTGCCCAGGTGACAGAGATGGAATGGGACAGAGCTGTATTCAAACCCAGGCTGTTTAGCTGTCCCGCCCCTCATCCCACCCTGCTGCATGTTAACCCTCTACAGTCCTGCTTCCTCTGAGATTGCCCCTCTTGGTTGTAACTTGTGTATTCAGGGCTTGTCATCCCTCTCCCATCGGCTCCTGCCCTCAGTTCAGGGCCCGACTTAGAGCAGGTATCCACTGTCTGCTTGCTTGACCACAGCGGTTGTCAGATGCACTTGCTAGCCTCTCATTTGTCCAGTGTTCGTCATGTGCCAGGCACTGGGTTGAGCCCTCTACACATGGGCTCATTGACTCTTCATGAGCACCCATGAGATAGATACTCACACCCGCCTCAGTTGACCTGTGAGGAAACTGAGGCTCTGGGTTTAGTTACAGGGCCCGGAGGCAGTGGTCAGCTCAGAGTCCGTGACCTTAACTGGCGCCATATGGAACGGCTGGAGGAGGGGCCGGACCCAGCCTTCCAGAGCAGGCCTGTTTCCTGTGTGGTAGGAAGGGATGTGGCTTCAAGGCTTTGTGTAAATCTGTGCAGCCTCTGCCATTGTCAGTCACTGGTCACCAGGAGAGGACCCCCCCCCCCCCCAAAAAAAAGAAAAAATGGCAGAGATGCATACTTCCTCTGCAGGCATTTTACCACCCACTCCCATGATGGAGCATTTCCTCAGGGCCAGGCACTGTCTGAGCCTTTGGTAGCTCAGGGAATCAGCACAGTAACAGGGTAGGTACCACCGTCACCTCTATAGGCCCAGGATGACGGGGCATGGCCGGGGCCCAGCTCCAGGGTGCAGGGGCATCGAGGTGCCCTGACAGTAGCTTTCCAGCCTTGAAGGCAGACAGTCCTGCCCTGACCCCGGGGTTTGTTCCAAACCCTGGCCCCTGGCCTCCTGTCCTAAGGCTCCTGCCCAGACAGCAGCCCTCATCCGGTTCCACAGGCATCTCCCCTGTGCCTCAGTCTCTCGGGAGTGTCTGCTGGGGGCCTTGGTCTGGAGTTACAATCCAGTCTGAGGTGCCGTCAGGCCTTCTCCCAGGCGCCTCTTGCCCCCATCTTCCCAAGGTGCCAGTCAATTCCTTTTTTCCCATTTCCTGACCTTCCTAGATTTTGTGTTTTTTTCTTCCCTTTTGCCAGTCTTGGAGCACATAGTACGTCCCATGCCTGTGCTGAACCCTCTGTGTGCCTTATCTTAGGAACGTTTGGTGGCAGCCCTCTGCAGCCTTTTTGCAGATGAGGAAGTTCAAAGAGACAAGGTGTTTTGCAGAGGGCTGTGCAGTGAGATAAGAAGTTGGAACCCAAGCTGATGAATTTCATCACTCATTCACCAGTTCAGTCAGTAATCGCTTGTTGAGTGCTCTGTAAAGCAACGTGGACATGCTCCTCGCCTTCCTGGAGCTTGTGATGTGTGGGGGAACGGACACGAGATGAACGGATCTTCTAGGTGGGTCCGGCCCTGTGAGCACTCACGAAGGGGAAGCATGGTTTGCGGGAGTTGGGCTGGTTCCATGACATTGTCAGGCCTGGGCCTGCCCTGCCGTTGGGAGTGTAATTTCCTGTATTTCCTCACAGCCGCAAACGCAGATAAACGCACATGTGTTCCCCCATGGGAACCTTGGATGGCCTTGTTCACTGCAGTTACAGGAGGGAGGGTGGGGAACACATCTGTGCAGCCGCGTGTGAGATCCAGCTCGTGGCAAACCCGGTCATTCTTCCTTTGCTCCTGTTAGAAGTGAATGACTGAGCTTAGCGGGTGGGCAACGGCAGCTGGCTTTGGGGGTCTGGATGTCAGTCCTGCCCTGAAGCTCAGTCCTGACTGACTTGTTTTATTTCTGGGGCCTGGCGCAGGGAGGTTACATTACCTCCCTGAACTTCGGTTTCAAGGGCAATAGTAAATAATCTGTCTCACAGCCACGCTCCGAGGACTCGGTGAGGGTTGTGGACGTGGATCTCAGCCTGGCGCCCGCCAAGTGCTTAATAAAGGGTGTGTTGCAACACTGAGACCAGTCTAAGGCCGTCTAGCTCAAGAGCTAAGAAATGGAATTGGTTCACCTCCTGGTGCACGTGGAGGTGTCTGCCAGGCTTCCCCGCCAGGCCTCTGATCCGAGGGGGTGTGATGCTTCCCACGGACTCCTCCAGCCACGCTGAACTCACTTTTTGCCCTTTGATCTGTTCTATTTTCCCCGGCCTCACGTGCTCTTTCTCTGACTCCTAGATATCCTTTGGGTCCCAGTTCTCACATCACTTCTTCAGGGGAAACTTTCCCTCTTTCCACTCTGCTCTAGCCCCCCGGCTTCTCTTGGGAGAATACGCATCACCCTCATCCCCTCGTCCTTACTTGCTCAGCATCTGTCTTTCCTGCAGGGTGGCAGGGACAGGTGTCTTGCCTGTCATAGGTCTCCAGAACTCAATACCTGGGACGAAGCAGGTGCTCAAGTATTTGATGACTGAGTCAGTCTGGACTCCTGGAGGGAGTAAGGACTGGAGTGGTGGGGCATAAAAGTGTGGGGAGCGGTTTGCCACGTGACGGAGGAGGAGGCTGGCCCAGGATAGAGATGGCAGCAGCCGGGCGGCAGTAGAAACGATAATCCACATTTTTTAAGCTTTTACTCTGCTTACAAATACCCTGCTCACCCTTTTATATTAACGGTTCTAAGCCTCACGACATTTCCACGAGGTGTTCTCCATTTTACAGATGGGAAGGAGGAGACTTGAAGAGGGGAGTCACACTCCCATTGTCACCCAGCAAGGGATTTGAACCCAGGCAGGCTGACAGCTGACTCTTAAGGGCTCACAGACGTAAGCTGGGCAGCCTCCCTCTGGGTACGGGGGTCAGTAAAGAGCCCATCTGGCTGACTCGAGGACGCTCTGTGTCTGTGGTAGCCATAGGGGTGGAGAGGAGGGTGCAGCTGTGGTCAGACTGGAGAAGCCTTGGATGCCAGGGTGAAGAGCTGGGGCCTCTCATGATAATGGCTACCAGTTCCTGAGTTGCCTGCCACTTGATTAGATCGATTAATCTTTACAACAACCCTGTGTAGTAGACACTGTTATTTTCACCCTAGTTTTACAGGTGAGGAGCTGAGACACAAAGAAGTGGGAACTTGCCCAAGGTCACACACTGGGAAGGTGGCAGAGCTGGGAACCATGTGCGTCAGGCCCCAGAGACCACAGCGGCCTTGGCAGCTTAACCACCAGGCCTTACTGCCTACTGCTGTGCAGTTGAGCTGCTCCTGACATGAGTGCCCCCCACCCTCTCTCCCCAGCACCCCCAGAGGCAGCAGCAGCAGCACTTCTCGTCCCTGGATGACAAGCCCCAGTTCCCAGGGGCCTCAGCGGAGTTTATAGACAAGCTAGAGTTCATCCAGCCCAATGTCATCTCTGGGATCCCCATCTACCGTGTCATGGACCGGCAGGGCCAGATCGTCAACCCCAGCGAGGATCCCCACGTGAGAGCCACCTCCCTCTGACTCCATTCCCCCAACTCAAGCCCCTTGCCCATCTCCTCTCTGGTCCTACCTGGCCCATGTCTGTCTGCCTCCATCTGCAGCTGCCCCAGGAGAAGGTGCTCAAGTTCTACAAGAGCATGACGCTGCTCAACACCATGGACCGCATCCTCTATGAGTCCCAGAGGCAGGTGCGTGGGGACGGGCTGGGGAGGGGTGCTTGGGATTACCTGAGGTTACCTACCTGTGTTTGGGCCAAAAGACAGCTCCCAAGGAGGAGGGGGTGGAATGGAGATCCTTGTCTTGAAGTCCTTCAAGTTCTTGAGGTTCTCCTGGGGCTCTGGAGGACAGGGTCGGGGGGGGGGGGCCTGCCCGAGGGCAGAAGGATGGACCAAATCACGGAAAACCTTCTGTCTGCTGGGCTGGGGACTTCGCTGTGCTGGGCGAGGGCAGGCAGGAGAAGACCTGACTACCTCTCCTCTCAGGAGCTCACAGTCTTGAGAAACCGTGGCCTGTGGTGCCTCCCGGCGTGCCCGCGTCCAGTGCGCTGCGATCGTACACTCAGCAGTGTTAATACCAGCAGACAGAGATTCCGTCAAAGCAGTGTCAGAGAATGGAATTTGTTGACTCAAATAACTGCAAGTCCAGAGGGCCTGTTTCAGGCACAGCTGGACCCAGGGGACTGAGAAGGTGTTATCAGACTGTTTCTCTTTTTCTGTCTTTTCTCCTCTCCTTTGCCTTGGCTTCCTTCATTCTCAAGCCACAGTGGTCTCTGGGAGCTCCAGGCTCACAGAGAGGCAGCAAAGAAAGGGTTCAAGGTACCGGCTCTGGAGCAAGACTGCAATCGATATCCTCATTCTGTCCCTCTCTAGCTTTGTGGGCTTGGGAAGGTTGCTTACCCTCTCAGTGCTTCTTTTCTGAAGCTACTTCGTGGGGTTGCTGTGAGGATTGATGTAATGGCCTTAGGAACAGTGGCCACATAAGTAGCTAATATTCATTGTGTGCTGGCTAAGTTAACCAGCACACAGTGAATATTAGCTGCTTATTGTGAATATCAGCCTAGCCATTATTGTCCTTTCTCCTTAGCAGTGGAAAGAGAATGTCTGGTCCCTAATCTTTCAGCAGAAGGCCCAGGGCTGATGTTTACTGGACAGGCTCTGGTCACAGACTTCTCCTTGAAAACCAACCCATGTGACCGACCGGCCAGTCCGGGGCCACAGGCCCATCCCCAGGAACCAAGGGAATGGAGGTATGGAGCCCGTCCCTCCCAGGAGACTGAGAGTAGGGGCATGGGGCCCAACCACCCTCCCAGTCCTAATAAAAATAAAAGCAGTCGTGTAGGCAGATTAATAGTTGTTGTTGTTGTTGTTGTTTTAGTCTTGCATAAAAGAGATGCAAAAAAAGGTTGTCTAGGGCTGGTATGGTGGCAACCACATTGTCACTGGATATCCAGCACTGGCTTCTAGCCTCCAGGGCTCCTCATGAACCAAATGGCTGCTGGAGCTCCCTCCATCATGTCTCATTCCAGGCAGGAAGTGGAAGGAAGGTGGAAGATCAGACATGGCAACACCCAGCTATCTCCCCACACCCACATTTGTAGAACTTTCTAGGTAGTCCCACCAAATGACATCACATGTATCGTGGGTCATTCCCAGCTGCAGGGGAGACTGAGAAAGTAGTCTTTTAGTCTGGGCAGTTGCTGCTTACGGTGGAATGAGATCTGTTAGCAATGAGGAAGAGGGATCGGATGCTGGGCCGGCAACTAGTGACCTCTGCCCCAGCCCAGGTCCTGTTTCCTCAGGGGGCCCCTCTCAGGCTCCTCCCCACACCCACCTCGGCACCCCTGCCAGGCCCTCAGCACCAGCATCTGCCCACTCACTTGGCACTGGGAGGTCAGTTCATTTTTAATTGGCTCCCTACTTAGAAGAAAGGGTTATTCATGTGCTTCCCCGACTGTGACAGAAAGCCAGGCAGGCCTGTGGAACACATGAGGCCTGGGCACAGGGTGTCCTGCGGGTGCCCACCCGGCTCTCTCCGTTTGCCTTTACATGCGTTCCTGCTTCTTCCATCTCTGTGCCAAGGCCCCCGGGTCTCCAGCCAGACTTTGCCTCTTAGCCCCAGATCTACTGGGCTTCTTGCCCTGGGTGTCCCACACCAAATTCAGCCTGTCCAGACTTGACTGCGGCACCTTCCTCCCAGACCTGCTCCTCTTCCTCCCTTAGGCCATTTTGCAGTGAAGGGCACCACCGTCCACCCATTTGCCCAAATTGGACATCCACAGTGTCCCCTCCTGCCCCCTCGCTATCACTTTCCCCCTCATTCACTCTGTCCCTAAGTTTAGTTTGAAAGCCATTCTGCTCAGCACCACCATCAGGAACCCAGACTTCCTACCTTTCTGCTTCACCATCGTGGGCGAATTGGCTTTCATCCTGTGCTTGTTGCCTCATGTTCAGAAGGTGGCTGCCACAGGTCCAGACTCCACTGCCACGTGCAGAGCAGGAAGGAGGGCTGCAGGGAAGGGGCGGCAGCAGCCGCAAGTCTCTTTTATCAGGAAAGCAAAAGCAGACTTCCACTAAATTAGCTGGCTAGAGCTGTGTCCTGCGGCCACCTCTGGCTGTGAAGGAGGCTGGGAACCTGCTCTTCCAGGCTCTGGGATTCGGGGGCTTGGGAGAAGGGAGTTGCTCTGGCACCGGTGGAGCCAGTCAGCAGGGGCTGCCGCTCCCTGCACTACTTAACTCAGTTTCTCCAGACTCTGAGCCATCCCCTCCCTGCCTTCTCACCACCACCCACCTGGCTCACGCACTCAGTCCTGTCTCCTCTGTTGTTCCCCGCACAGCAGCCTGAGAGACAAATCTATTTTGTTTTTTCTTTTTTCATTCTGAGAGACAGGTCTGAGACATCGCTCCACTGAGAGCTATCGGCGGGTTACCCCCATCCTCAGGGTAAAGTCCAGACGTATGGTTTCCCTGCACTCTCTGGGTGTCGTTCCCTGTGCTTCCCGCCTCGTCTCCCCACCCCTCCCACTTTATATCTCTGTCCTTCTGGCCTCTTGGCCTTTGTTGTTCTCTCTGCCAGAAACTGCCACCCTCCCCACCTTTGCTCAGCATAGGCATTGCTCCCTGATGCCTCTCCGTGGTGGGGCGGGTCCCCCTTCAGCCTCCGACTGCACAGCCCCATCACCCTGGTTCTAACCAACCTGGCAGTTTCTCCATGAAAGCAGGAACGCCAGTGTGGCCTGGCCCAGAGCCGGCCTTCAGGAAGCATCTGTTGATTCAGAGTCGTCAGAAGTTGGTCAGTGTTTGGATGTGTCTCTGTCATTGCCCAGCCTAACTGAACCCGGACCTCTGGGCCCTCCTCCACCCCCAGGGCCGGATATCTTTCTACATGACCAACTATGGCGAGGAGGGGACGCACGTGGGGAGTGCAGCCGCCCTGGACAACACGGACCTGGTGTTCGGCCAGTACCGGGAGGCAGGTACGTCTGCCCCTGGCCTGGCGCTGTGAAGCAGGTGCTAGGGGCTTGGGTGTGTGGTCCCCATCGAGGCAGGTCAGGCCCAGTCAGTCCCTCCTGTTGTGGCCCGCATTAGTCACCCATTGTGCTCTTACAGGAGCGGGAGGCCTGAGGAGCTGGAGGAAGACCTTTCCGAGCAAGAAAGAGCCGAGCCAAGCCAGGGGCAGGAGTTGGGGGGCTTCCCCTCCCCAGAGGCCTGGTGGTGTTGTGGTTAAAAGCCTGTGCTCTAACCATTCCATGCCTTGCTGGTGACCATTTTCAGATGTTGGGCAAGTCAATTCTGTTCTTAGCCTCAGTCTTCTCATCTCCAAAGTAGAGATTAGGATGCACTGTCGGGCTGCTGGGAGCATGCAGCAAGGTCAGGCTGAGCTGCAGGCGTGGCTCGTATTGTAGACCCCTGTCCACAGGGTGCAGGGCTCTGCTGGCCTCTCCCGAGATGCTGTATCGTTCAGAGAGCAGAAACAAATGGGAGGGCCCGGCCAGGGAGCGGCTAACTGCTGAGTGAATGCAGCAGAGGATGGAAGGGTCAAAGACTAAGGATAAAGAAAATGGATGAGCGATAAGGAGAGACTGGAGGTGAAGGAGTGAGCCTGGGGAGCTGAGGGTGGGGGTCTAGAGCAGTTGTTGATATGGGGGCCCTGCCAGGGAGCTGCCCTGAGGCAGTGCCAGGGAGGCAAATCTGACCCTTCCTCTTTTTTTTAAAATTTAATTTAATTAAAAAAAATTTTTTTTGCAGTGGGGAGGTGACTACGTTTATATAGCTAATTTTTTGATGGAGGTACTGGGGATTGAACCCAGGACCTCGCGCATGCTAAGCATGTGCTCTACCACTTGAGGTGTTCCCTCTTCCCATGACCCTTCCTCTTAGGTTCTGCAGGATCTTGGGCAAGTTGCTTAACTGGTCCTTGATTCGGTTTCCTTATCTAAGGCAGTAGTTGAGGGACTTCACGGGGCAGGTGACAGAAAGCCTTCAGCACAGGGCCTGGCTCAAGATGAGCACTCAAGAGTCAGAGGCAATGTTGTGACCAGGGCCTCTCACCCTGGGACAGCTCTTCAGCAGGGAGGCAAGGCCTGGCCAGGGAGGGCTCGGGAGAGGGCTCCAAGCAGGGCCTGGAGCAAGGGTCCTGGAGTCACGGGCAGCAGGCTCTACCCTCAGGGGCCACCTCCACAGGAGTGAGCCAACCCGTACCAAGGGTCTCAGAAGGCCTTGCATCCAGGCAGGTGCAGGGTGCACTCAGGCAGGGCAAGGAGGAAAGTCAGACTGCGGGCCCCATTTCTGGCTGGGCAGCTACTCGCCTTGCTGGCTCTGTGTCTCCCATCTGTGAAGTGGGGAGAACAAGGGCACTCAGAACAGGAGCGCTCACTGAGCTCCTGAGTGCCAAGGAGCTGTTCCCAGTGCCGGAGCCCTGCAGCAGAGCGGAGGTCTCTGCCCAAGGTCCCACTGCAGCTGCTGCGGGGAACCCCTGACAATCCCCCTTACGTGCCAGAGCCAGGTGACACAAGGCCCGGGTCAGAGAGGTGCCACCTTGTGGCTCCTTTGATGATGAGGTGGGCGTCCACTGGGGTTTTGTTTCAAGAAGAGGTTTTACTGCCATGAACAGGTTTGAATATTTCTTCTCTAGTCCAGAAGTCGTGAGCATGGCCCATACTTTTCTTTGGTTCATATGATGATTTTTTTAAGTAGATGAATTAGTTGACACACTTAAAACTCAGGTAGTTTCTCATTCTAAAAAGAAAACAGCAAGCTGGATTTCTTCTTTTGAAAAACTGGACCATCTGGCCTCCCGGGGCAGCAATGAGTTGCTTTGAACAGCAGCCTCCCTCTTGAGCCAGGCCTGTGCTTTCTGCCTCTGCCCACCTGCTTCCTGCACCCACTGGTCCCTGTAAGCATCCGATGTGCCTTCCCCGATTCTAGTCCGGCTTCCTTCCTGCACAGGAGGGAAACGGGAGCCCTGGTAGGAAGGGCCTGGCAGGGAACCCTCACAGGGTTGACCCGCCTCCTGCATTACCCGCCATGGTAACGGCAGCCTCCTCCCGCACTCAGGCGTGCTCATGTACCGGGACTACCCGCTGGAACTGTTCATGGCCCAGTGCTACGGCAATGTGAGCGACCTGGGCAAGGGACGCCAGATGCCCGTCCACTATGGCTGCCAGGAGCGCCACTTCGTCACCATCTCCTCTCCGCTGGCCACGCAGATCCCTCAGGGTGAGGACGCATTTCCCTGCACGGGCCCTTGCCCTTCTCTGTCCTTCAGGGGCTTCCTAGTTGCTACCACGGGCAGAGTGCTGGTCTGTACAATAGGCTTGCAGGACCCCTCTTGTCTGGGGTCCCTGTCGGAGGGCTGTGGCAGCGTCCACACCCCGTTCGGCAGGCCTGAGCGGGTACGATCACTCTCTCCATTTCCCACACTTGTGCCCCAGGTCTGTTGTTTCACAGGCACAGCCAACTGTGCGTAACTGAGCATGCGCCAGACCCCTCGCTGAAGGTCCGCTGGCAGGGATCAAGAGAAGGGACTCACATTGTCAACCGTGTGGTTCTCGACCCCAGCCCTGCTCTGCCTCTGTCCTCAGAGTCTAATTCCCTAAAGCTTACTCTGGGAGCCCGTGATGCTTAGGTGCTTAGCACCGTCAGTGTGGCTTCTATTAAAGGCCACAGCTTGCTAAGCAGGCCTGCCTGGGGCCAGGCTGCAGCCACATGGCGCAGAGACCACAGGTGCGGACCTCCCTGCCCCACCTCTGGAGCCTGCACTTGATCGAGGGTCGGTCTGCTCCAGGACAGACACATGTGCTGATGTGTCTGCGGGGCTTAGCAGAGGGCCCGGCACGTCGGAAGACCTGTGCACATTCACCCCATGTGTGTTCTGTTTGGGGACAAGGAACAGTTTGTGCCTGAGGTGCGAGGTGGGCACGGCAGCTTTCTGGCAGGAGGGGGCATTTTTGCTGATTTCTATTTCATAAGGTTTCTATAAGGTGGGGCCTGGCCCTCACTTTCCAACTGGGTGACCATTAAGTCACTCAGTCGGCCAATGTACGAAGTCCTTGCTGTGTGCTGGGCGCTGTTCTAGGCACAGTGAACAGAGGTGAGGAAAAACCTTAGCCCTCCTGGTGCTGACACTGTGCGGGGGGTGGGGAGGACCATAAACAGGATGAAGTAACACATGGAGTATGTCAGGGCAATAAAGTCTACAGGGAGAATAAAGCTGAGGGAGTGGTGTGTGATGGGAGAAGGTGGGGACAGGTGTCTCCAGGTGACAGAAATACAGACCAGGAAGTTGGGGGGGCAGGCAGGGTCTTGGGGCAGGTGCTTGCTCTGTGTTTGAGGTGCAGGGAGGAGCGATGGAGCGGGTGTGGAGGGAGGGGCTGAGGGAGGGAGAGCAGTCAGGGCAGGGTGCAGATAGGTGGGGTCTTGGGCCTTTGATTTTTGAAGGCACTTTGACCCAGAGTGAGCCTGAGCCAGGGGAGGGGAGGGGAATGACCGGCCTGGCTCACCTTTTAAGTCCTAGGTTGGCTGCCCTGAGGGTAACAGGTTGGGTAGGTTGGGGCTGGTGGGGAGGCTGCTCTGGAACAGCCACAGGCTAGAGGTGGAGGTGGGGAGGGGTGGGGCTGGGCCCCCGGGGAGAGGAGAGGTGAAGGAGGTGGGGAGGAGGGGTCAGGTTCTGGCTCCACTTTGAAGGTGGAGCAGGTGTGGGAAATGACAAAGTTAGAAGTCAACGATGCGGAAGTCTTTGGCCAGAGCATTTGGAAGGATGGAGCTGGGGTCAGCTGAAGGAAGAAGACTGGGTAGAGCAGCTTCTTGGGGGACAGTCAGGAGCTCAGGTGTCTTCTTTCCCCTCAGAGCCTGGCCACAGCCAGCCTGAGCCCTGGAGCCCCGGGTTGGAGGGCCGGGGTATGTGGGTCTGAGTGCGCATGAGACCCGCGCCTATCTCTGCTCCTGTCTCTGCTCCTGCAGCGGTGGGGGCGGCCTATGCAGCCAAGCGGGCCAACGCCAACAGGGTTGTCATCTGTTACTTCGGAGAGGGGGCAGCCAGTGAGGGGGACGCCCACGCTGGCTTCAACTTCGCTGCCACACTCGAGTGCCCCATCATCTTCTTCTGCCGGAACAATGGCTACGCCATCTCCACGCCCACCTACGAGCAGTACCGTGGGGATGGCATCGGTACGGGCCCGCCGGCCGCTCCCCACCCTGCCTGCGTCCTTCCTTCCCCTCCTCCTCCTGCCCTGGGAGCACAGCTGTTTGCTCTCCTGCCTTTCTCTGCTCTCTCCCCACTCCCTGCTCTTGTGTCATCTGAGCCCTGAGGCCTGACCTACCTCTGTCCCCACAGCGGCTCGAGGCCCTGGATATGGCATCCTGTCCATCCGCGTGGACGGCAACGATGTGTTTGCCGTGTACAATGCCACAAAGGAGGCCCGGCGGCGGGCCGTGGCAGAGAACCAGCCCTTCCTCATTGAGGCCATGACCTACAGGTACCTGCCACCCCCATCACCCCCCTGCCTTGACGGCCGCCATCTTCAGTATCTCCCCCACATTGATCCCACAGCCCCGTACTGTGTAGCCCCTTCCTGACCTTTATTCCATTTCCACCCCTTCTCCCATAGTCCACCCCTCTCTCCTGACCTTCATCCGAGGAGCCGCAGTCTGACCCCTTCCCTCCCCCCAGGATCGGGCACCACAGCACCAGCGATGACAGCTCAGCGTACCGCTCGGTGGATGAGGTTAACTACTGGGATAAGCAGGACCACCCCATCTCCCGGCTGAGGCACTACCTGCAGGGCCGCGGCTGGTGGGATGATGAGCAGGAGAAGGCCTGGAGGAAGCAGTCCCGCAGGAAGGTAAGGGAGGGCCACCCTCTGGGAAACCACCACCCTGGGGCTGGGTTCCAGGATGGCGCGTCAGAACCCTAGGAAGGATGGAGAGGCTGGGGGTCTTGGGGGTAACCCCGGTGATGTCTCTGCCATCGTGCTGCTGTGTCCCGGCCGCTGTCTGCCCTCAGCTCCCTCATCTCTGCAAAGGGATACTGGGGTACCCGCTTCAGAAGCTCGGCAGAGGTGATTTAATTTGAGTGCAGTGTAAGGGTCCATCCAGAGTCGGTGCCCAGCCCTTAGCCCTGGACATCAGACCCCAGAGGCATGCAGTCCACGGTGGGCAGGTCAGACCCTGGTGTTGGGCAGTGCTTGCTTCCTGGCTCTGCCCTTGACTACATCATCCTGGGCACGTCCTTCCCCTTCTCTGTGCCTTGGTTTCCTCACCTCTGAGCTGCCGGCTTCTTAGGGCTGCTGAGAGGCTGAACTGACTCTGTACTCTTCAGTGCGGTGCCTGGGCCTGCTAAGGGTAGAGATGCTGGGATTTGGGATGTTAGGGTCACCACTGTTATGACAGTTATCTCCATTGTCCAGATGGGAACACTTGGCTCAGGGGATAACGCTTTGCCCAGGTCCCACAGTTAAGAGGCAGGTTCCTGGGTGGGAGGCTGGCTGCCTGCCTATTGCCCTTTGTCTCCCAGGTGATGGAGGCCTTTGAGCAGGCTGAGCGGAAGCTGAAGCCCAACCCCAACCTGCTCTTCTCGGACGTGTATCAGGAGATGCCTCCCCAGCTCCGCAAGCAGCAGGAATCTCTGGCCCGTCACCTCCAGACCTACGGTGAACACTACCCCCTGGACCACTTTGAGAAGTGAGGCCGCTCGCCCCACCCGCCTCAACCACCCCAAGGGGCAGAGGGGACTGGAGGGACGCTACTCCTTCCACACACAGCCCCCTCAAAATACTCAGGCCAGGGCAGTACCGGGTGGCTCCTGCTCACCATCCCCGCGCCTACAGGCTGTTACATTGGTGGGGCCTCGTCAGCCCCCTCTCCGGCTTTTGTTACAGGGCCTTCTCTCGGGGGCTGGGCCAGGGCCCCTCGAGGACTGGAAGCCCCTTCTGGGCTGGGGGTGGATGTGGCAGCTCAGCCTGTGGGATTTAGAGTGTGAGGTGGTCAGCAGGGAGTGAATAAACTGTCTCTCTGCCTTTGGCTCCGTGCCACCTCTGGTCTCCGTCTCCTGGAGTTTGGGACGTGGTAGGAGAGTCCAGCATGACTGATTTGGGGCCACCCCCACTTCTCCACTTGAGATAAATGAAGCCTAGGCTGTTGAGCTATCTATTTCCCTTGGAAACTTCTGCAAGCTGGAGGGTCAGCTTCAGCAGACAGGTAGGGGTGGGGGACCTACAGAGATGGGCTCCTGTCTCCCATAGAATAGGGACAGGCTGGTGTCCAGCACAGTGACCAGGAGGCCATCGGGGCTGGCCTTGCACATTAAGGATGGGGAGGGTGTCTGATGTGAAGATCAGGGTACAGATGAGTTCTGCTCTGTAAAACCCCCTGGTACCCTTCAGATACAAGCGACTCCAGGCCTCAGGAGGGAAAGCGTATTTTTAAAAAACAAAAAGACAGAAAGTCCGTTGCCTCTTGGGGAGGCCTCTGGCCTGGGGAGGCCCAGGAGGGGCTCGAGCAGGCTCCATTTCACACCGAGGACTGGAAGGAGAGGCTGAGCCAAGGGCCGGTGCCGAGGCCCAGGCCAGGTCTGCCTGCCCCTCCCCGCCGAGGCTCAGCACTGGAGCTGAGGGTCCTGCAGCTGTTTCCAGAGCCGGATGCTGTCCTGGGGGCTGAGGGGCCGCACCAGCAGCAGGTCGCGGAAGGCACAGGGGTCAGCGGTGCGGTCCGCTGGCCAGGCCGTAAGGAAGCCTTTGTGGGTCCTGGGCACCAGGCCCAGGGCTTGGAAGCACAGGCCTGTGTAGACGTCGTCAAAGGGGAAGGGGGCCACGCGGGCTGCTGCCTGCAGCAGCCAGGGTGCCAGGCGCCCGGCGATGACATAGCCGCCCCCGCTCGCGTAGGCCGGGTAGCTGCCTTCGAAGAAGGACCCAGGCACGTAGAAGGGTCCTCCAGGCTTCCGGAGGGGCTTGGCCTGGGTGAAGACCTCGCCCAGATAGAGGACTCTGGCCCTGCTGGGCGGCAGGGCCCGCAGGTGGTCCAGCAGGGCAGGGATGTGTACGAAGGCGTCGTCCTGGGTTCGCAGGACAAAGCGCACACTGGGGCAGTGGTGGCCAAGCCAGGCCAGCAGCAGCAGGTCTTTGAGCGTCTGGTTGAAGGGGACGTCGAGGAAGTCCCAGAGCAGCAGGTCGCTGTAGCGGCGGCTCTCCCAGGCCGCCAGGGAGCCTAAGTCAGGCCCCCTCTTGCCTTCCGGAGACCCCAGCAGGAAGAGCAGCCGGACCCCCGGAGCCGGCCCGCCCCATGTCTCCCTCACGGCCTGTCGTTCCGCGAAGCGCCCTGGTCCCGACTTGACGGCCAGTAGCAGATAGGGGACGTCAGAATCCTTGCAGCTGGCCACTTGGCCGCCGCCACCCCCAGGCAGCCACTGTGGGAAGCTCCGGCAGGCTGCCGACAGCAAGAAGTGGCGGAGGTCCTCGGGGTAGGAGGTGAAGTCTGGGATCTCGGCAGCAGCAGCAGCCCCCCAGGCATTGCAGTCTCCCGCCTCAGTGCTGTCCCCGCTGGGCAGGGTCCCCAGCCGCCACTGCTGCTGGTTCCAGTAAGCCATGGGCAGCGGGCCAGTTTGGCCCAGACGGGCTGAAAGGTTAGCCGGCAGGGTGGGCTCAGGGCAGGCTGGCGTGGGGCCTGGCGGGGTGCTGCGGGGTCCGGGGTAGGCCTTGCTAAGCCGAGGCTCTGACGTCCATTCGATGTACACTTTGAGGCCCAAGAGTGTGAGCAGTGCTGACAGGCAGAGGAGGCACTTGGGGCAGCGCATGACCCGACCCAGGGAAGGGGCAGCTGTGGGAGCTGCAAAGGAACCACAGAGGCCTTTGGGGTGCAGGGATGAGCCCTCCAGCCCCTGCCAACCCCAGTAAGGCTTCTCACAGTCCCAGACCCTAAACCAGCCCTCCAGCAAGGACTTTCCCCTCTTCCTGGACTTGTGGATCCCTGCTCCCATTACAACACCCTGCTCTTCCACCATCAGCCCAGCTCCTTCCACCTTCCTAGAAACTCAGGAGGCTGCCTCTTCCTCATCCTCAACCCCATCCCCACCCTAGAGACCGGTACTCCGCCCTTCCAACCTTCTCCCACCAGTTCATCCCCCTTACCGGGAGTCAGGATCACAGGGTCCCCTCCTTCCACCTTCGTGGAAACCAGAAACCAGCCTCCCTCTACCGCCCAAGTCCTCACCCCAGGCGCTGCTCTGTCTTTACCTCCGGGTCCGGCTCCCGCCAGCTCCAGCGCCCTGGGCCTCTGGTCCGGCCCTCCCTGCCGCCTCCCCTGCCCTCGTCCTGGAGCTACTGCCCTTGTTCTCCAGCCCAGCTGGTCGGTGGGGCGGGGAGGGGAGCTAGAGGCTGGGAGGGCCCCAGGGGCCGGGAGGGGCTGGGGCGGGGCTGAGGGAGGAGGGGAGAGGGAACGGGGAGGAGGGCAGGAGGGCAGGAGGCCAACCTGAGAGATGGGGCTCTGACGTGTTAGGGCTGGTTTTCTGGTGAGGCAGCGGGAAAGGTGCCGGGGTGGCTGCAGAGACTGACGGGGGGCCAGCAGGCCGGGGAGGGGAGAACCAGGGGCCCCGGAGAGAGCCCGAGGGAGGCTGAGGCTGAGGGCTGGTGGAGCCATGGGCTGAGGGCCCAGGGACAGAGAGAGTCCTAAAGTGGCAGCGCCTGGCCGGGGGTGGAGGGCGGGGCGGAGGTGAATGTGCTGAGAGGGCACGGGTGGCCCTGCCAGTGGTAGGGGGTGTCGTCATCGGCCCTCCCCCCCAGTCAGGGTGGGGGTTGGGAAGGGGGCTGGGGGGGAGGAGGAGGAGAGACGGGCAGAGATAGACAGTGCAGAGAAGAGACAGCCAGGGAGAGGCAAAGAGGACTTGGGGAGGCAAAGAGGAAAGAGCTGCCAGGAGAGGAGATGGGAAAGTGGAGTCGGAGGAGGAGGGAAATGGAGACAGCAAGTGAGAGAAAAGAGGAGCCCCTGTTGGGGAGGGTAGAAAGGGACATGAGGAGAGGCAGGTGGAGGGACGCAGGGTGGGGGACAGAGCCTCAGCCAGGGAGAGGCCGAGAAGGGAGCCAGAGAAGGGAGCCAGAGCTGCCAGGAGTGGGGCAGATGGAAGGGGTGGGTGGAGCATGAGCCAGGCTAGAGGGCAGTGAAGGGTGATGGGTGGGGGCACCAGGAGCCCTGGAGCTAAGCTGACCCCTGCACCTCCTCTGTCCCCTTGGGTGCCTGGGCTGCCTGCCCAGTGGGGCGGGAATCCCTCACTCCAGCCCCGGCCCTGTCTCCAGCTGCACCGTGACTCCAGGAACACTCACATCCGGCCCCCTGGGATGGGAGAGAGTGTCTGCCTGTGTTTACATCCCTGCCCTCCAGAGGCCCCTGCTGTTGAGGCTGCATCAGCTGTCTGGGGAGGCAGGCAGGGGGGCCTCCTCATTCCAGACCTCCTGGGGTGGGGCAGAAGGCCCCTCAGCGAGCCTGGCCTGACACCCTTCACCCCACCCAGGCTGGGGACTGCCGATCATCTCAGCAGCAGCAGCAGCAGCAGCAGTTGATTATCCGTCCAGCACTGATTCCCTCCCTGCCAGGTTTGAATAATGGAGCCCACGGGACCAGCTGGGGGAAGTGAGTGCAGAGGAGGTGGGAAATATTGATGGAATAAAAGCTAGAATGGGCTGGGATCAGGGCCCTGAGCATCCCTGGAAGGGGCCTTCAAGCCTCCCCCAGACCAGGATGGGGGTCCAGGCCCCCTAACTCTCTGCTCATCTAGCAGAGCAGAGAACCTCCCAGGGCCTGGAGGTTCTTCGATCTGGGCAGCTGCCCCTCCTGGGAGTGGTGGGAAGTCTCGAAGCAGAGGGTTTTGGTTGCTGTGTGCATCAGTCTGCAGACACCCGATGAGGAGAGAGAAACCACCCAGCAACTGTAACAGGTACAGTCGAATTTCAAGAATGAAGAGGTGCCTTGTGGAGCATGGTTGAGGGGGATGTGCAGGTAGAACACGGTGAACACAACCCAGCATTCCTGCCTCCCGAGCCTTCAGGTCCCTCTCCAGATGATGCTGGGGCAGTTCTGGCTTCTCGCCCGCCTTAGGGATTGTAGGTCACTGTTGAGTCCAAATTCCAGTCAGCCAACCTAGAAAAGCTGTCAGGACTACCCCCGGCTGCACTAGCTAACTCGTTACATCTAGATCTAGTACTAAAGTGCCCTCCTGTCAGTGAACTTGGCCCCAGCCAGTGAGATCTGCCCTCACTGGCTAACACCCTGAGGACCCACTCCTGCACAGGTTCCCCAGGGTTCTGACACTACATGTTTGCAAGTCTTCCCCTTTTCGTGTCAAAGCTGTTGCCTTCGGGTCATAGTGAGCACCTGTCCCCCGGAGTGCGCCGAGACTTGACCCTCGGTATTTCTGGGTCTAGTGACAGCAGCGGGTGCTTGTGGAAGTCTTAAGAGCAGTCACCCTTTTCAGGGCGTCTGCCCCAGGAGAGGTCAGCACAGGGCTTCCAGGGCAGGGATCCCCGGTGGTCTCAGACACTGGCAAGGGGGGGCCTGCAGCAACCGGGGGGTTCAAGAATCTGATTCCTTTGGGCCCAACCAGATGACCTGATTCCAAATTTCTGGGTCCCACTGTTTACCAGTCAGTGTCCTTACTTTTACATGAGAAACTTCTCAAGACCATGAAGTCAGCTGTTGCACCTTAGCAACTTACAAACTTCTGTGGAAAAAGCACATTTATCAGCCCTGGAGCTAAAAGTAAGAACTGTGGTGGGGGCTGTCACGAGGGCTTTCCAGTTCTGAGACAGTGACCTGAGCTGGGTGCTCAAAGTCACTCCAGGGAACCCGCCCAGCACTGTCTTTAGGGCTGTCATCACTGCCACAGGTCAGCACAGCAGCCTAGGAGCCCCCAGGGCACGCCCTTCAGTTGGCGCCTCATCACAACCCGAGAGGAAGCCCCTCAGATGCTGCTGCTGCTGCTGCATGCCCTGGGTTCTTCCTGTGCCTCTGCCCGTTGCCAGGGGCTTCTGCGCTGCCCTCAAGTCAGAGGCAGGAAAAACCAACTCCCAAATCCTGTCCCTCTGAGTTTATCTCTGGGAACTCTCCGGATGCCAGTCCTGTATCAGTTTGGGTCCAATCCGGAGAGAAAAACTACATAGTGCTTTGAACATGGAAAGTTTAATATAAAGAATTATTGACTTTAACAGCAAACTGAAACAGGAAGGGATTCGTTGGTAAGGTGCCTCAGAATTTACTGGAAATCCACGTTCAGAGGTGTGGTGAGGCATTCAGGGAGGTGTCTCCGTGCAGGCGCTCCTGCGTGAAACTGCGGGGGTGTGTGTGGGGCGGTGTGTTGCCGGGGGTGCTGCTGACCACCTGGGGCTTCAGGAACCAGGCACTGGGGAAGCCGAGCCAGCACTGCAGGGGGCGCCGCGCTGCACACCTGAGCCAGGAAGCAAAAGCCTTTCCCTTGACGAGGAACGTCTTCCCAGTGCCCTCTGCTGGCAAACCTGATCACGCCAGTTAGCAAGGGAAAAATATTTCTAAGGGCCACATCAATTTTCACAGAGCAAACAAGAAAGTTGAATTTGGAGCTGAGTCAGTAATGCAATAAGCAGGAACACCGTGGACCTGAGGCGCTCCCAGCCTTTACTGGTGTGGACCACGCCTGGGTCCTGCGGTGAGCTGAGTCCCACACAGGGAAGCGCACCCTGTAAAACGTGGGTAGCAGCCCCTGTTTGGTCAGGTCCCGGCAGGAAACAGCAGCACATGCAAATGGGATAATTTGACCAGAGTTTTCTTGACATAGTGGTGGGCACGGTGTGGGGAAGCCCCCACCTCCCCCAGGCCTGCAGAGGCAGGAGGAGGTTGTGAACTGGAAGGAGGGACGCGTGCCTGACAGGGGCTGTGACCTTCCGCCCAAGGTACAGAGCCCCCTGGGTTGGGGAGTAAATACCCCGCCTCACACTCTTTCCCTCCATCCCACCAGGGCCCCTCAGCCCGCCCGACCCCCACGTTGGTGAGACCGCCTAGAAGCCAGAACTGGGCTGTCGGCCCCTCAGCGCAGCCCTGCTGACGCAGGCTGAGTCTAGGCAGGGATGGGGCTGCTGGCTGTGTCCTGCGACTGCTCCTCCAGCCCCAACTTGAGGCCCTGGGCCCAGCCAGCCCCCAGAACCTCACAGTTGGGCAGCATCTCCTCCACCAAGATCTGAGTGAGGCCCGGGTTGGACACAGCAGGGAGGTGGGAGATGTCCAGCCTGCGGAGGTTCCTGAGGAGGCAAGATGGGGGAGGCCCGCCTAAGGACTGCGTGTCTGCATCAGGGTAGGGAGGGGGTTGCCCCCGCCCCCACTTCAACCCCCAGCTTCCTAAAATAAAAGTCTGAGGGCCCAAGTACATGAGACCCACCATGTTAGTTACAGACACCTCTGGCTCCTCTTGTTTTGCAACAGTGTAAATATCATGGAGTTCCATTAAAACAAAAAAACCAGGGGTCCTCCTTTCTCCCAGGGGTCTGCCGTGCTGCTCAGCTGTGCTCATCACCACAAACACTGACTCTGTCCTGGAGGCAGGAATGCGGGAGCTGCCCAGCGGCGCCCCCTCCCCACTCCCTCTCCCATGTATCTGTGCTGGGTGGTAGCGCCTCGCCTGGCCTGGGGCCCAGCCTGAGCTGAGGTCTCACCAGAGGTGGTGGAGGCAGGCGAGGCCCCGTTCAGAGATTCGGGGGCAACCAGCCAGCGAGAGCTCCTGCAGTGAGTCGGCCAGCTGGTGGAGGCGACTAAGACACCAGTCATCCACGTGGGGACAGCACCGCAGCGACAGGGACTGGAGCTCCTTCAGGGCCACTAGAGGGGGGAGAGGGCAGATGGCACCGAGGGCCCTTCTGGAGCTCACCACGAAAGGGAAAGTGCAGAGCCCTGCCCATCCCCACCCCCCACTCACAGAGGTGGTCCAGGCCTTGGTAGTTGATGGCACAGCCACTGGCATCGACAGCCTCTATGGGCACCGCCCGGAACTCCCAGAACTCAAGAAAGGACAGACCACGCCCACTTGACCGCATCCACTCCTTGTCCTGAAACCTGGAAAGGAAGACAGGGTTTGCAGGGTACCCTACCCCTCCCTAGGCCACCAACTTCTTGAGAACACTCGCAGCCCATATAACACAACGACTGTACTGGGCCTGGCGCACTTACTATATTCCAGGCCCTGGACTAAGGGCTTTACGTGTCTGTCCTCATTGGATCCCCTGACAACCCCATCAAAGATGGAAGGTTTGGCCAATTTTACATACCTGGAAGCTGAGGGTCAAAGAGATTACTGATAACAGAAGAGAATAGAGCTCTAAGACCAGACTCCCTGTAGATGGGCAAAAGTTGAGGCATTTCCAGGTGCTGGAGGGAGTGTTCAAACCAAGTGAGAATCTTAACTGGAACCAAGATGAGGGGTTGATGAAGCTTACATGAATTTTGTTTTTCAAAAAAGTAAAGGTAGGGGTGAAGGTAGAGCGCATACCTAGCACGCATGAAGTTCTGGGTTCAATCCCCAGTACCTCCATTAAAAATAAATAAATAAATAAAGCTAACTACCTCCCCCCAAAACAAAAACATATATAATAAAATATTTAAAAGGCAGAAAAAAGGGAGGAGGAGGAGGAAGGTAAGAATGAGAAAGGAAGGGGGAAAGAGCAAAGAAAAGCAGCACCAACACTGACTGAGCACACGTGCCAGGCCGGGCCTGTTACAACTGTCTGGATTGCAAAATGGCTTTGAATCTTTACAGCAAACCCATTTTACAGATGACAAAACTGAAGCTCAGGAACAAGTCCCAAGTCACACAGCTAGGAGGGGACAGAGACTGGGGGGCGCACAGAAGCCTGTCTGACTGAAGAGCCTGGGGCTTGGAGCCGCTCTCCCGCCTCCCCCAACCCCATTCTGCACCTTTGTCGTCATACTTGACTGCGCCTCCCTGCTTCAGGATGAAGTGGGCACCTGCCACGTACGGGCCGTATCGCTCCTTGATGTAGGTGAAGGACCTGCCGGGAGGAGAGTGAGGATAAGGCTTGGCAGCACCACACCCGTCGTCAGGCCCCGGCGCTGCTGACACGGTCAGAGTCCACAGCACAAGACGCAGGCAGGCAGGCAGGGGGACACACACACTCAGACTGCAAATATTTACTGAGTGCCTGTTAGGTGCTGGGCACCAGGGGACGGTGGTGATCAAGGCAGATAACCAGCCCCGCCCTTGTGAAGTTATTTCACTGGGGGAAACAGGTAACAAACTGCAGAGTATCAATTCCATGATGATCTTAACACAGAAGAACAGACTAGGAGTGGGCTGGGTCAGGGGTAGGGACAGAGGAGGCTAATTTAGTTTGGGTGTTAAGAAATGCTTCTTAGGAATAAAGAGTTATATTCAAATGAAAAGTTCTGTTCTATTTCATGACATGTCATTCTAGCCACATAAAAATAATCTTGAGGAAACTTATTTCAGAATAACAGTTTTATATTTGTGTAGTAATTAATATTCATGCACCTACTGAAACCCAGAAAGCCTGATTCTGAATGAACTATGAATGTCATCAAAAAATGTAGCAAATATTTCACAGTATAAAAATCACTAATAAAAATGATGTAATGATAGGAAAAAAAGGAAGAAATGCTTCTTGAAGGAGATGACACTTGAGCAGAGAATGAGTGGGAGAAGGAACGCAGATGTCAAGGCAAGAGTCTGCCAGGCCAAGGAACGGCGAGTGCAAAGGCTTGGAGGCTTGAATTAGGATGGCTGAACGAACAGCAGTAAGGCCATCAGCTGACGGGGTTGGGGGAGTCTCTGGTGGAGGTCTCAAAGCTCAGTAGGGGCCAGGTTTTCAGCCTCAGAGTTTGGCTTTTATTCTAGTTGCGACTGGAAACCATTTGAGGGTTTGAGGCAAAGCAGTCATGTGACCCATTCTGCTCTCTGAAGAGTCCTCTGGCTGCTCTGGAGACTATGACAGACTGTAGGGGCAAGAGGTGACCAGGTAAGAGATGACCGCTGGGCAAACCTGTGACATTCTAGTATTTTACTGATGGACTGGATGTGGACGGAAGGGATGGAAAGAGAGGAATCAGGGATGACTCCTCAGAATGTGGCTGTTCACTGGGATGGAGAAGGCTTGGGGTGAGAAGACTTTCTAGGGGGAATCAAGGGTGTGCTGTTAGCCACATAGTCTGAAGTGCCAGCTCGAACTCCAAGAGGAGATGGTGGGCGGCAGGCGGCCTTTATGCGCTGGAATGTGGGAAAGGTGTGGGCTGGAGATGACGCTGCAAGCGGGCATAGCTGGCACCGCCTGGAGTGGCAAGGGCAGGGTGGGCACCGACTAGGGAGGCCTGAACAGCAGGGTCTTGCAGGCCAGGGATTCTCACCGATTCTTCTGGTGCACCTTCAACACCTGCTTTCGGAGCAGGTACTCCCTCACGGCCGCCACGTCATAGAATCGGTCTGCCAGGAACTGGAACAGCGTCCTCCCCTTCCTCTGAATGCCCTCCGGGTCCACTGCCCTGCTCAGGCCACGGATGCTGCCGGTACCCCAGTTCCATACCGGGGCCGCCAGGCGCAGGGACTGGGGAAGAGGAGACGGGAGGAGGGGCTGAGCCTGGAGCCTCCTGTGAGACACACAGCGGGATCCCCCTGTGCTTGCTCCACAAATCCCCCTCCCCAAAGCTTTCCGCTCACTTAATCCTCCATTCAGAACTTCCAAATTCTCTGGGATCCACAAAATGTCCTCATGTTTTCCCCAAGTTCTGCTCCTAAATTCTCCTTGATTTGGCCAAATATTCTTGGTTTCCCCAAATCCTCCCAATTTCCCCCAAACCCTTATTTTCTCAAAACCTCTATTATCTGACCTCTTAGTTTCCCACAAATTCTCCTCTTAATTTTATCCAATTCTCCCCAGAGTCTTCCTGAATAACACATTCCTTTACCCCAAATATAATCTTTTCTCCAAACCACCCTTAACTTGTTAAAGCTCCCAAACTCTTCCTTCAATTTCCCCTCTGAAGTTTTCTCTTAGCCTCTTCCATTTCTCCTTTTGCTTTAACCACATTCTCCTGATAATTTTGCCCAAATTCTTATTTTCCCTCAAAATTCCTCTTAAGCTCCCAATCTTACTTCATTTCTTAATTGAATGTCATCTAGCCTTTTTTTTTTTGTAATTTAAGTATAGTCGGTTATAATGTGTCAATTTCTGGTGCACAGCACAATGTCCCAGTCACACGTATACATACATATATTCGTTTTCATATTCTTTTTCATTTAAGGTTATTACAAGATATTGAATATAGTTCCCTGTGCTATACAGAAGAAATCTGCTTTTTTATATCTACTTTTATATATAGTGGCTAACATTTGCAAATCTCAAACTCCCAAATTTATCCTTTCCCACCCTCTTCCCTTCTGGTAACCATAAGATTGTTTACTATGTCTGCAAATCTGTTTTGTAGATGAGTTCATTAGTGTCTTTTTTTTCTTTTTTTTTTTTTCAGATTCCACGTATGAATGATATCATATGGTATTTTTCTTTCTCTTTCCGGCTTACTTCACTTAGAATGAAGATCTCCTGGTCTATCCATGTTGCTACAAATGGCAATATTTTATTCCTTTTTTTAAATCACTGAGTAGTGTTCCATTGTATAAATATACCACAGCTTATTTATCTAGTTATCTGTGGATGGATATTTAGGTTGCTTCCATGTCTTGGCTGTTGTACATAGTGCGGCTGTGAACCTTGCCAACCTCTTACTTTAATTTTTCGTTAAGTCTATCCCTTGATTTTGCCCATTCTTCCTAAATTCTCTCCACCAATATGGCAAATTCTCCCCTTAATTTCTCCTAGGTCCTTCCTTGGAATTCCCAAATTCACCTCTTGGTTCCTGCCCCCCCCCTACACCCATCATCCCTTTGGCTTTCCATCAAAATTCCTAACTCTCCCATGAGTTGCCCTCATTTGTATCCTTTGGTCCCCTACCCTAGGACCTCAAATCCCAGTTTCTCGGCCAATCCCTTCCAAACCCTCATCCCTTGCAGGTCCCACTCTCACCCGCCCGCAGTCGGATCCCTTCCTAACTGGCTGGGCGCGCTTTCTCACACCGAACGCCCTGCTTCCCCACTGGTTTCTCTCCTCTGCGGTCTGTGACCCGCACGGATCCTTCCCGACCCCCTGCGGCCACACGTCTCCGCTCAGCGTGAGAGTTAGCGGGACAGGCCCTCTGCTCCCTCCTGCTCCTTGCTTCCTGGGGGCCGACAGAAGCCCTGAAGGCAGAGGGGCTAATTTTAGGGGCTCTAACTAAAGTCACCCACCGTCCTCGGCGCCACCATCTTGTTAAGACTACGTAACCGGAAGGGGCTGGCCTTTTTTTTAATCCTACCCATCCGATTCAGGCTCGGGTGTCTTTTCTCATGGCCACGCCCCCTCCGTTTTCCAACCCTCCTCTTAAAGGAACACACACTTTTCACTCTTCTAGGGGTTAAGGATCGGTTGGCGTCCCTTCTTCCACGGGCCTTAGTATGTGGGACTCCGCAGCATTTCCCTAGAAGAGGGTGGGCATTCCTTCCTGTTGGAGTACCTTCCTGACCTCCCACTGCACTCACAGCCCCCCTCAGCTTTCCTGTTCCTCTAGCTCTGGCTTGCTACCTCCCTAGAAAAGGGAATGATGCGCTAAGAAACTGTTGGCTTCTTTCTTTAAAGCAGGGTTAGGGACGGGAAAGGTGTGGGTGGTGGGTGTTGAGGTTAGATCTAGGTAAGGGACAGAAGTGGGATCTCAAGACTAGCATTGTGATGTGTTCACAATTTTAGTTTGGAGTTCAAGGCTGGAATTTGCCGTGAAAATTCAATACGAGGTCTTATGGATAGAATTATTCATTCATTCTACAAATATTTACTGAGTCTCTACCACGTGGCAGGCACTGTTCTCGGTACTGAGGTTGCCGTGGTGAACAGGGCAGACCAAGCTTCTTCGGCAGGAAGTCAACATTCCAGGCAGAGAGAGGATGGGTAAGAAACAAATGAATAGGCAAGATAATTTCAGACAGTGTTTGATAAGAGGCAAATAAAAACAGGCACTATAAAAGGGAGTGACTGAGGCATAGGGCCACCGGCAAAGACCTTTGTGAAGAGATGACATTTTAGCGAAAAACAGCCATTCAGAGATCTGGGGGAGTGTTGTATGAAAGAGAGAAGGATAGCACTCCCCTTGACAAGGATGAAAGAGTCACTCGGGCCTGACAATACGTATCTAACCGTCGTGGGGTTGTTTTGCTAGAGAGGGTGTGGAGAAAAAGGAACCCTCCTACACTGTTGGTGGGAATGTAGTTTGGTACAGCCATTATGGAAAACAGTATGGAGATTCCCCCCCAAAATAAAAATAGACTTACCGTTCTATTCAGCAATCCCACTCCTGGGCATATATCTGGAGGGAACTCTAATTCCAAAAGACACATGCACCCCAATGTTCACAGCAGCAATATATACAATAGCCAAGGCATGGAAGCAAACTAAATGTCCATCAGTAGATGACTGGATAAAGAAGATGTGAGATAGATATATACATATATATATCTCATATATATATATATTACTCAACCATAAAAAAGAATAAAATAATGCCATTTGCAGCAACATGGATAGACCTGGAGATCATCATTCTAAGTGAAGTAAGCCAGAAAGAGAAGAAAAATGCCATATGATATCACTCTTATGTGGAATCTAAAAAATAAAAAAAATAAAAAAAAAACATGAACTTATTTACAAAACAGAAACAGACTCACAGAAAGTAAACTTATGGTTATCAGTGGGGAAAGGGGGTGGGAAGGGATAAATTGGGAATTCAAGATCTGCAGATACTAACTACTATATATAAAATAGAAAAACAGTAAGTTTCTTCTGTATAGCACAGGGAACTATATTCAATATCTTGTAGTAACCTATAATGAAAAACAATATGAAAATGAATATATGTATGTATAGGTATAACTGAAATTTATGCTGTACACCAGAAATTAACACAACATTGTAAACTGACTATACTTCAATAAATTAAACAAAAAAAGATCTGGGGGAAATGTGTTTCAGGCAGAGGTAACAGCTAGTGCAAAGGCTCAGAGGTGGGACCAGCTTGCAGAGAGAGGTGGGAGACTGGGTCAGAGAGGTGAGCAAGAAGCTGACTAATTTATTCCATTTGCAGGGGCATGATCTGATTTACATTTTCTAAGGATCATTTCTGCCCAGTGGAAAACAGACCTTAGAGGGCAAGGGGGGAAAGCAGGGTTCAGGGAAGAGGCTACTGCAATAGTCCAGGCAGGAGATGAGTCCTGTGGGCAGTAGCAGGAACGGGGCAATGGAAATGGTGAGAAGTGCCCAGGTTATGAGTGTTTTGAGGACAAAGCCAATAGCTTGAGAAACTAAAAGAATAGTGATGCCATTTATGGAGATGGGGAAACTGGGAAAGCAGCAGGTACAGAAAGGTAGGTGTGGTAGGCTGAATAGCGCCCCCCCCATATCTACATCTTGATTCCCGGAGCTTGTGAATATGTTACTTTATATGGTAAAGGGAAGATGTGATTAAGTATCTTGAGATGGGGAGGTTATCCTGGATGATCTCGATGGGCCCAGTGTAATCACGAAAGTCCTATTTGGATGGAGGCAGAAGAGTCAAGAAGTAGGAGATGTGATGACAGGTGCAAGAGGTTGGAAGGATGCAGGGAAGGGCTTATGAGCCAAGGAATGCAGGTGGCTTCTAGAAGCTAAGAAAGGCTAGGAAATGGATTCTTCCCTGGAGCCTCCCGGCCCTGTGGACCCACTTCAGACTTCAGACCTCTAGAACTATAAGATAACAACTCTGTGTTGTTTTAAACCACTAAGTTTGTAGTAATTTGTCACAACAGCAATAGGAAACTAATAGTGGGGTAGGTCTCAGCTGAGAGATCTGTTTTGACCATATTCATGGTCATGAGATGGCTGAGACGTCCAGGTGGAGATGCTGAGTAAAGGTCTGGGGGTCAGGACTAGAGTCAGAGACGGGGGAGCCATTGACATATAGGTGGAATTTTCACACCCCTGAAAGAGGGGTTCTAGCTGAGGGTGGCCCACAGTGCATCCTGACCTTCTCCGTGGCAGGGCCCAAGATGCTAGTGATAATGACTGCAGGCAAGTCTAGGGTGGGCAGAACTGGCTGCTCAGCTGTGGGCCAGCAGCCTGGACACCGAGGCACTGCAGCCAAGGAATCGTTCTCTTGGAAGCCACTTCTGGCTCCTCAGGCACATGGATCAGGGAGCTGTGGGAGGGCTGGAGTGGAGAATACAGGCAAAGACCCAGCAGGAGGAAGCCAGAGGTCAAGTGGAGAAGGCTGCAGGGGAGGCTGGGGAGGAGCAGTTGGAAGGACCCAGGAGGGGGCAGGAAGGATGAGGCAGCGCATCCACACACCCGGTGAGGGGTCCTGCCTGAGAAGAGTCAGGGACAGTGGTGTCTGACCTCCGCCAAAGGGGCTGTGGTTGGATTCTTAAGAACAGAGTTGAAGTTAAACTTCAGTATGAAAAACAAACAAAAAAACCAAAACCCACACGAGGCTGCTGATTCTCAGGGGAAAATGGACTTTGGGATGCCCAGTCCCCCTCCCCCACCCCTACTGCCCTTTACTCCCCTCCCCCCAGCTCCCTGGGGGACTGGGTCACTCTGGACCTTGCTACTTCCTGCTCCTGGCTGTCACTACCCAAAGACTATGGAGCTGTGGAAGCAGCTGAGGCAGGCTGGACTGGTGCCTCCGGGGCTGGGCCCACCTCCCCGGGCCCTGAACGGGTTCCCCCCAGTGGAGAAGGTGGGTCAGACCCTCATGTTCCCAGGGGCTGACACTGGAAGTGCCAGGGAGAGTCTGCTGTGGATCTGGGAGGAGCTGGTGAGTGAGGGGTTTGGAGGGGCAAGAGATGGAGGTGGAGAGAATGGATGAATGATGGGGAATGTATGGAAATAAAAAGGCCGCAGATTGAAAGACAGAAAGTGAGAGACAGGACTAGAGAAGTAGGGGCAGAGACAGACACAGAGAGAGAGAGAGAGAAAAAAAAAAAAAGACATGGAGACAGACCCAGCGAGACAGAGACAAGATATGGAGAGCAGAGACTGAGAACCACAACAGACTCAGATTAAATCTGAGAGACAGAGAGGTAGAGAAACAGAGACAGACAGAAAGACAGGGATTTGGAAAGACAGGGACAGAGACAGTCAAGCAGAGACAGAGAGACAGAGAGGGATAACAAGAGAGGGAGACAGAATAAGAGAGACAAAGAGACAGACTCAAAGACACACAGAGAGAAAGAGAGATGGGGACAGTGAGGGCCAATGGAATGGAGAGGCCAAGGCAGAGGGAGACAGAGGCAGAGATCAGAGACAGAAGAGGATGGCAGTTAAAGTCCAGGGACACAGTGAGGACTCCACCCATGTGCTGTGGGCCAGGACCTTTAAAGAAAAAGTAATTGATGACACCTGTGAAAGATGGCCAGGCCCTAAGTATGGGGATCACTGCGGTGGGATTTTGCAGTAAAGGAAACAGAATGGGCTCAGCTCCGAACACAGCATAGGCAAGAGGAAAATTACAGCCAAGGAGCAGGGGAGGGGTCAGGGGACAGAAAATTCCTAAGAGGAAACATCTGGGGTTAGGGGGGATTCTGGCTAAACCAACCTAGCAGGATTCTTGCTGAAGGCAGGCCAGGGTGAGCAGCCATCACCTGGGGGAGGGGGGAGGGCAAGGAACCTGATCAGATATTGAGAGAATGATGAGATATGGAGGAGGGGGAGTCTTGCTAAAACTGGATTTTACAAGGAAGTGCTGATGGGCCCAGGAAAATGTTCAGGATCCTCACTAAAATTTGGTCAGGCAAAGATCTATGCCGGGGCTTGAGCTGGGAGCCACTCCCACCCAGGGTTCGAGGTGGGGGCACACTAACCCCTCGCCCTCTGAGGTGGGGTGCCCATGACTCCCCCTTCCCACTCACAGGGGAACCTCCGCCGAGTGGATGTCCAGCTGCTGGGCCAGCTGTGCAGCCTGGGGCTGGAGATGGGGGCGCTTCGGGAAGAACTCGTCACCTTCCTGGAAGAGGAGGAGGAGGAGAGCATCGAGGAAGAGGACAGAGAGCTGGAAGGGAAGCAGGAGGGGGCCTCCAGCCCTGCCCCAGGCCGCCGCCTCCCTGACTTTGAGATGACTATCTGAGGCCCAGCCAATGTGCTTCCGAGGGACACATGAATGATATGCAAGTTTATGCAAAGAAGGTGGGGGGATTTGCACGTCAAATTAACCTGCCAATGTCGATTTGGAATCAGCGTGCCTTCCTTGAGCAAGAGCTTTCCTAAAGATGTCTGAGATGAGATGGAGGTGTTGAGCTGTGGGGGGTATGTTTGCAGATGATGTGGGAGGTTTGCCGGGAAACTCTAGGTGTATTTGCAGATGCCCTGCAGATGTGCTGCAGGGGAGACAAGGGTCTTTCCAAATATGATGGAGATGTGTGCAGATGGCTGTTGAGCACTTGAAAAGTGGCCAGCCCTAGCAGAGGTGCGCTCTAAGTGTAACATACATGCTGAATTTTAGAGCTTGGTATGATAAACAGAATATTCAGCATTCTGATAGTTGTAAAAATTAATTACATATTGAAGTGACAATTTTGAGTATGTTGAGATAAATAAAAATATGACTAGAATCAACCTCACCTGTTTATTTTAAACTTTTTTATTGTGGTAAAATAACATTGCATAAAAGCTACCATTTTAACCATTTTTAAGTGTACAACTCAGTAGTTAAATGCATTCACATTGTGTGAATGTGTTTTCATCTTGCAAAACTGAAACCGTACTGATTAAACAATAACTCCTCATTCCCCCTTCCCACAGCCCTTGGCAAACACCCTTCTACTTTGTCTGTCTATGAATTTGACTACTCTCAGGGACCTCCTGTGAGTGGGATCACACAGTATTTCTGTTTTGGGGACTGGCTTATTTCACTTAGCATAATATCCTCAAGGTTCATCCATGTTGCAGCATGTATGAGAATTTCCTTCCTTATTGAGGCTGAATAATATTCCATTGTATGTACAGTCACGTTTTGTTTGTCAATGGGCACTTGGATTGTTTCTACCTTTGGACTATTGTGACTAACGTTGCTATGAACAAGCGGGTACAAATATCTATCCAAGTCCCTGCTTTCAGTTGTGTTGGGTATATATAGCCAGATGTGGAATCGCTGGGCCGTACAGTCGTTCTATACCAAATTATCTGAGGAAGTGCCATACTGTTTTCCGCAGTGCCTGTACCATTTGCCACTCCCCTCCAACGGTGCGTGAGAGTTCCGGTTTGCCACCTCCTTGCCAACACTTGTTCTTTTTCTGTTTTTCATGATAGTCATCCTAGTGGATGTGAGGTGGTACCTTACTGTGGTTTTGATTTGCATTTCCCTAATGATTAATGATGTTGAACATCTTTTCCTATGCTTGTTCATCTATTTCTTTTTATGTTTTTAAATATGACTGCTAGAAAACTTAAAATTACATAAGTAGCTCCCGTTGTATTTCTCTTGTGCGGCACTATTTCAAACGTTTGAAAATGGAATGTGGGTGTGAGCAGATGCGCGGTGAGGCTTCATCGATGTTCCCAGATGCACTGCAGGGCGTCACAGCTCCACCTGCAGGAGACAGGCAGATACCTGAGGATGGAAGCCGAGAAGCAGGGCTGTAAATGTAACTCCTGCCCAGTTCCACATTTGTAGAAAAGCTGCCCAGCCCAGCAGGTGGAGGGCTCCAGCCTGAGGAGAGAGAGCTCTTTGGGGAGCTATCAGAGAATGAAAGAGAATGGGAAAGAGAAAGAGGGTGGAAAGAGCATAACAAGTAGAAAAATTGCATAAACACAGGTTCTGGATGATCTAGCGGTCTGGCTCCTTGCTATTCAGAGTGTGGTCCATGGACCGGCAGGATCAGCATTGCTGTGGCTATCTACTGCTATATAATAAATGACTGCACAACTCAGCTGTTTTAAGCAATGACAACATGTATTTTGCTCACGAATCTGCAGTCTGCAAGGGTAACTCCTCTCAGTTCAAAGATGAGCTGTTGCGCTTCAGCTGGAACCATCTGAAGGCACCACCACTCACATGTCTGGTAGTTGATGCTGGCTATTGGCGGGGGCCTCAGTTCCTGTATGCATCTCTCTACGTGGGAGAGACTGGCTTTCACACAGTGTGGTGGGTGGGTTCCAAAGGCAAATACAAAGAATAGAGAGCCAGGCAGAAGCCATACTGCCTTATAAAACCTAGCCTCAGATGCCAGGCAGTGACCCTCACCACATTCCACTTGTTGAGGCAACTGCAAAGGCTCAGGGGATGGGGAAATGGTTTCCACCTTTTTATGGGGGAACACAAGGTTCTGGAAGCGTGTGGGTCAGTGAAATGGAGCAGGGTGCTATGGGGCCCTCCTGGGTATGAAAGCCCCTCCATGTCCCTTATTTCTTGTTTGTAGAAAAAGGCTTTAGTCTCCTAGACCTTCCTTGAGTTGCAAAGAGCAGACTCAAATAGTTTACTAATTAGGGAAGGAAAGGAATGCAGAAACAAAGGGAAAACAGTCAATCAAGAAAAGTAATGATGGCTTAAACAAGGGTTCAGTGATCAAACAAAGTGCTAGTTCCTCCTCAGGGGATATACATAATAATTTGATGCACAGCTTTGAGTCGTTCTACAGAAACTAAGACCCCCACCCAGGTGGAGGATGGTGAGTACATGGACCACAAGCTAGTAGGCCCCAGACTGGTTGGAATCAGGTTAGGTTCCTAAAACATCACCCTGTTACCTCACCACCAACCAATGAGAAGAAAGTCACATACCCTGCAGCCCTAACCCCACATGTTGCCTTTAAAAACCCTTCCCTGAAAGCCACTGGGGAGTTTGGGTCTTTTGAGCACAAGCTGCCCATTCTCCTTGCTTGCCACCTGCAAATAAATACTGTACTTTCCTTCACCACAACCTGGTGTCAGTAGATTGGCTTTGTTGTGCAGCGAGCAAGCGGACTCAAGTTCAGTTCAGTAACAACAAGACATACTGCTGTGGTCATTTTTGGAAAACACAATCTGCCACAACATCACCAGGAAGCTTGGTAGATGTGTTGATTCTCAGGTCTCATCCCCCTCCTGAATCAGAATCTATATTCTGCAAGATTTTTCAGATGCTTCCTTTGCATATTTGATTCAAGAAGCACTGTTCTAAATCACAAACAGCACTGTTTTGAGCATGAGAGGACATAAGTTTTGAAAGCTCCCTCTAGCTGCTGTGTGGGGCTGGGTTAGAGGGATCTCAAGTGGTGGCTGGATACAAGCAACCAAAGAAAAAAACAGATAAATTGGAATTCACCAAAACTAAACAGTACTGTATATCAAAACATATGATCAAAAGCAAAAAGACCAATTACCAGTATTGAAATTGAGTCAGTAATTCAAAAACTCCCAACAAACAAAAGTCCAGGACCAGAGGGCTTCACCAGTGAATTCTACCAAACGTTCAGAGAAGTTAACACCTATCCTTCAGAAACTATTCCAATAAATCCCCTTGGTTTTGGGGAAGAAGGCGAGAGACTTGTTTTCTCCTCGGTTGGCTGCATTGCGAATAGCCTCGCCACTGCGAATCTCATCTAGATGCTTCAGCTTGCTGCAAATGGGCAAGCCAACCTGGTTCGGTAACAAAACCACCCAGTTTGTGGTAATTTACTACGGCAGCCCTAGGCAACTAATACAATTGTTTTTTACATGAAAAGAAAGAAAGAAAGAAGAGAGAAAGAAAGAAAGAAAGAAAGAAAGAAAGAAAGAAAGAAAGAAAGAAAGAAAGAAAGAAAGAAAGAAAGAAAGAAAGAAAGAAAGAAAGAAAGAAAGAAAGAAAGAAAGAAAGGAAGGAAGGAAGGAAGGAAGGAAGGAAGGAAGGAAGGAAGAAAGGAAGGAAGAAAGAAAGAGGAAAAGAAGGAAGAAAGAAAGAGGAAAAGAAAAGAAAGAAAGGAAAAGAAAAGAAAGAAAGGAAAGAAAAGAAAGAAAAGAAGGAAATTATTCCAAAAAATTGCAGAGGAAGGAACACTTCTGAACTCATTCTATGAGGCCAGCATCACACTGTACCAAAACCAAAGACATCGCAAAAAAGAAAATTGCAGGCCAATATTACTTATGAACATAGGTGCAAAAATCCTCAACAAAATAGCAGCAAACAGAATCCAACAATATATTAAAAGGATCATACACCATGATCAAGTGCGATTTATCCTAGAGATGCAAGGATTTTTCAGTATCTGCAAATCAGTGTAATACATTACATTAAAAAATTAAGAATAAAAACTAAATGGTCATTTCAAGAGATGCATAAAAAGCTTTTGATAAAATTCAACATCCAATTATAATAAAAAAAAAAAACAACTCCAGAAAGTAGGCATAGAGGGAACACACTTGAACATAATAAAGGTCATATATGACAAACCCACAGCTAACATCATACTCAGTGGTGAAAAGATGAAAGCATTTCCTTTGAATCAGGAACAAGACAAGGATGCCCACTCTTGCCAGTTTTATTCAACATAGTTGGAAGTCCTAGCCCCAGCAATCAGAGAAGATAAAAAAATAAAAAAATAAATCCAAACTGGAAAGGAAGAGCTAAAACTGTCACTGTTTGCAGATGACATGATACTACAGATAGAAAATCCTAAAGACACCACCTAGAAAACGACTACAGCTCATCAATGAATTTGGTAAAGCTGCATGATAAAAAATTAATATACAGAAACCTGTTGCAGTTTCTATACACTCACAACAAACTATCAGGAAGAGAAATGAAAGAAACAATCCCATTTAGCATCACATCAAAAGAAATAAAAAAACTAGAAATAAACCTACCTAAGGAGGCAAAAGATCTGTACTTGGAAAACTGTAAGACACTGATGAAAGAAATTGAAGATGATACAAACGGAAAGATACCATGCTCATGGACTGGAAGAATTACATTGTCAAAATGGCCATACTTCCCAAGGTAACCTACAGCTTCAAGTGCAACCCCTATCAAGTTATCAATGGCATTTTTCACAGAACTAGAACAAATGATTTAAACGTTTGCATGGAAACACAAAAGACCCCTAATAGTCAAAACAATCCTGAGAAAGAGCAGAGCTGGAAGAATCACACTCCCTGACTTCAGACTATACTACAAAGTTCAGTAATCAAAACAGTATGGTACTGGCACAAAGAGAGACACATAGATCAATGGGATGAGATAGAAAGTCCAGAAATAAACCCATGCACTTATGATCAATTAATGTCTGACAAAGGAGGCAAGAACATACAATGGAGAAAAGACAATCTCTTCAATAAGTGGTGCTGAGAAAACTGGACAGCTACCTGTAAAAGAATGAAACTAGAACATTCTCTAACACACATACAGAAGTAAACTCAAATGGATTAAAGACTTAAATGTAAGACTGATACTATAAAACTCCTAGAGGAAAACATAGGCAGAACACTCTTTGACATAAACTGCAGCATTTTTTTTCATCCAGCTCCTAATGTAAAGGAAATAAAAGCAAAAATAAATAAATGAGACCTAATTAAACTTAAAAGCTTTTGCACAGCAAAGGAAACCATCCACAAAGCAAACAAAAATCTACTGAATGGGAGAAAATACATGCAAATGATATGACTGATAAGGGGTTAATATCCAACATATATAAACAGCTCATACAACTCAACGACAAAAAGCAAACAATCCGATTAAAAAATGAGCAGAAGAGCTGAATAGATATTTTTCCAAAGAGGAAATGCAGATGGGCAACAGGCACATGAAAAGATGCTCAACATTGCTAATCATCAGGGAAACACAAATCAAATCCACAGTGAGGTATCACCTCACACTGTCAGAATGGCCATCATCAAAAAGAGCACAAAAAACAAACGTTGGTGAGGATGTAGAGAACAGGGAACCCTTATACACTGCTGCAGGGAATGTAAATTAATGCAGCCACTGTGGAGAAGAGTATGAAGGTTCCTCAAAAAACTGAAAATAAAGCTACCACATGACCCAACAATTCCATCCCTAGTTATATATCTAAGGAAAATGAAGACACTAATTCAAAAAGATACATTAACCTCAGTGTTCATAACAGCATTATTTACAATAACTAAGATATTGAAGCAAACCAAGTGTCCATCAGCAGATAAATGGATAAAGATGGGCTTTACATATATATAAAATATATATATTACATATATATATACACACACATACACACATACATACAATGGAATATTACTCAGCCATAAAAAGAATAAAATTTTGCCATTTGCAATGGTATGGATGGACCTGGAGTATATTATGCTTAGTGAAATAAGTCAGACAGAGAAAGAAGAATAATGTATGTTATCACTCATATATGGAATCTAAAAATTAAACAAATACATGAATATAACAAAGGAGAAAAAGACTCACAGATATAGAGAACCAACTATACCAGTGGGGAGAGGGAAGGGGAAAGTGGCAAGATAAGGGTAGGGGACTAAGAGGTACTACCTACTATGTATAAAATAAATCAGCTACAAGGACATATTGTACAGCACAGGGAATATAGGCAATTTTTTATAATAACTTTAAATAAGTGTGATCTATAAAATTTTGAATCACTATGTTGTACACTGGAAACTAATATCGCATTATAAAGAAACTACATCTTAAAAAAAATCAAGTGACTTGGAAAGAAATTTCTCCAAAGAAGATACACAAATAGCCAATAAGCGCATGTAAATCGTTCGACATCACTGGTCATTAGGGACTTGCAAATTAAAAACACAATGAGACACCACTTCACGCCCACTAGGAATGACTATAACCCAAAAAATGGAAATAGCAAGTGTGGATGAGGATGTGAAGGTATTGGAGCCCTGCTGCATTGCTGGTGGGAATGTAAAATGGTGTAGCAACTGTGGAAAACAGCCTGGCAGTTTCTCAAAAAGTTAAACATAAAGTTACCGTATGACCCAGCAATTCCACTCCTAGGTGTATACCCAAGGGAAATGGAAACGTAGGTCCACACAAAGACTTGTACATAAATGTTCATAGCAGGGTTGTCCACAAGAGCCAAATAATGGAAATAATCCAAATGTCCACATGTGATGAATATACATGTCATGTAACCAACTGTACATTATTCAGCTGTAGAAAGGAATGAAGGACTGATACACACTACATTGTGGATAAACCTTGAAAACACTATGCTCTGAAAGAAGCTGAATACAAGGCCACATATGGCATGATTTCATTTGTATGAAATGTCCAGAAGAGGCAAATCCACAGAGAAAGTAGATTAGTGGTGGCCCGGGGTGGGGTGGGGGGCGGTGACGGAAGGGGAGACCAGGGAATGATTGCTTAACAGGTGCGAGGTTTTATTCTGAGCTGATGAAAATGTTCTGGAGTTACCTAGTGGGGATGGTTATCCAGCATGAATATACTATATATAAGCCACTGAATTGTACACTTTAAAAGGGTCACTTTTATGATGTATGAATTTATATCCCCCCAAATTGAAGTATTGGTCAGTAGAGGACCCAGGTGGGCCGGGAGGGGCCAGACGGGTCAGGGCTGTGGGGAGGGGGAAGCCGGTGGGGAGGAGGCTCAGGAGACTGATGGGCAGGACTGGGCATGGGGAGGGGCATTAGCCTGAGGACCGAGGGACGGGGACACAGAGGAGGAGTGGTTTGGGGGGAGGATCACGTGTGGTTCTTTTGCAGCTTGACTGTGTGCATGGGAGGCTATTAGGAAAATCAAAAATTACTTGCCTGACTTGTGTTTCTATTGAACGCACACCTGCTGTGGCGGACTGCTTCCACCAGATGGCGCCAAACACAGGCTTCTGCAGCCCCACCAGCTATGGGAGAAACCGGGTAGCGCTGGTGTGCGAGCGGAGAAACTTCAAGATCTGGTGAGTAGGAGACAGGCAATACAGTAGGCTGAATAATTACCCCCAAAGATATCTGTGTTGTAATCCCTGGAACCTGTGAATGTTACCTTTTATGAAAAAAGGGACTTTGCAGATTTATGATTCTATGAAAGATACTGAGATGAGACGACTATGGTGGATTGTCTGGGTGAGCCCTAAATGGAATCACAAGTGTCCTTATAAGAGACAGAGAGCTATGTGACCACAGACATGAGAAGATGATGTGATGACCGAAGCAACAGGCTGTGTGAGGAAGAGGCCACAAGCCAAGAATTGCAGTGGCCTCGAGATGATGGAAAAAATAAGGTAACATGTTCTCTCCTGAAGCCTCCAGAAGGAACGCAGCTCTGCCAACACCTTGATTTTAGTCTTCTGACTTCCAAAATTGTAACAGAATAAATGAGTGTTGTTTGAAGCCACTAAACTTGTGGCTGATTTAGAGATGGGCCCTTTGGCAGGTAATTAAAGTTACATGAGGTCATGAGGGGAGGCTCTCATGATGGGATCTGTGTCCTTATAAGATCTTTCTCTTTCTCTCTTTTTCTTTCTTTCTCCCAGCATGCACTGAGGATGGGCCATGTGAACACATAGTCAGAAGGCAGCCTTCTACGAGCCAGGAAGAGGGTGCTCACCAGGAACCAAACTGGCCAGACCCTTGATCTTGGACTTCCCAGTGTCCAAACTGTAGGAAAATAAATTTCTGTTGTTTAATACTCAGTCAATGGTATTTTGTTGTGGTAGTCGAAGCTCATGTGGATTTTGGTGATGCAAGTGGTTCTAGAGGAACAGAATGTTAAAGATGATTTTCTGAATTGGTTCTGGGATTTCAAAATTGGTTCTCTAATCTGGTTGAACTTAAAGATATTAATGACTCTATTGCTAGTAGTAAGAGCACTGACAGGCCAGGGCTGGCAGCTGAGATACACAGCTTATCTCCACTGGATACTCCTACTCAGCCACTTATACGAAACAAGGAATTAGGTGACTGTGTATGTGAAACTTGCCAACATTTCTGGGGAAATAACAAATATAGTGAGGTTCGCTGACTGATCCTAATGTTGCTGAACAACGTTGTGATAGAAAAGGATGATTTCAGGGGTGAGATTCCAGCTCAAGCTGTGCAGAAATAACCTGGAAACTTCTCCATGTGCCCTGAAGGAGCCCCTTGTCTCTTGTAGTCACAGGGCTGAGGTTGTTGAAAATCAAATGTAGGATCTTATCCTGTGACTGGGTGAATATCAGCCTCTTGGGGTGTTTACTGTCAAAGGAAGGGCATCGACTGGGAAAGAACGAGATCCTACAAGTTTGGATGGAGACGTGTAGGAAGACCCTGGTGAAGCTGGGGACATTGAGCCCCTCAATTCTGATGAGTCTCTTTTGCCAGTGGAACAGGTCTCCACACCCCAGTCTGAGGGGCTGAAGCCTGCATCACCTGAGGAAATGGTAATGCCCCCCTGGGGGCCATCGTCCTGCAAGACGATGCAGATTCTCCTCAGGACCCGCCCCCACCACCTCTCAGCATCTACCCATAAGTAGGCTCAAGTCCCAACGGACCCCTAAAGGCGAGGCACAAAGTGTGACCCATGAGGAGGGGCACTGTACTCCAAAGGCACTACTTGAGAAATCTGGGAAACTCGGTGGGAATGGATGTTAGGTGTGTGGGACGGTGGGGGAAGGAACCCAGAGTTGGATGGGGCTGAATTTATTGACGTGGGCTCTCTACGCAGAGATTCTGCACTCAATGCTGCAGCTCAGGGAGCTAGAAAGGGCTCTAATGGTTTGGTCGGTTGGTTCTCTGGCTGAAAAGGGGACTAAAGGTGGCCCATGAGGAGCAAATTAGAAGTGCCAGATCTCATGTGGCTTAATGCAGTGGGAAGGATTCAGGGACTCTGGGAGACGGGACTGCTAGGTGGATGACATTGAGACCTACCTACCCACATGGGGAGGGTCCAGAGGACATACCTGTCGTCCTGACTGAGAGAAGCAAATTTGTGAGCTGAGTCCCAGCATCCTTGGAGAGCTCCGTGACCGCTGCTCTCTGCAGGCCCCCTTACAGTGGGACTTGCCGTTGCTGAGTTGGGAAACCTAGATACAACGGGAATAATCAGATCTTGGGGTGGCAGGGGGCAAGATGCAGCGCTCCATGGCCAAAAGCAGGGTGGATGTGGTTACCCTGTGGACAGCAGGGTCAAAGGAGCAATCAGAACAGCCTGACCTGCAGGCCTTCAGCCTGGGCTGGTTGGTGATGGTCTTCCTAGATGTGAGATAGGTAGGAAGCCTACTAAATTCTCACTTGAGCTGTAAAAGCAGAAGAGTTTTAAGTCAAGCAAACAAAAGTTTAACCTGAATCATAAAAACAGAGTCAAGTTTCCTCAGTCAATTCCCAGACTTGAGTCAGTTTATAGACCTAGAATCCTTTCAATGAAGGGAAGGCTGGGTTCCCTTGAGGAAGGACTCTGGGATAAAAATTTATACTGCTCATCTTTCTCTCAGTCTTCCTCAAAGAGACCTGTGGCCTTTTACCACAGTCACTGTGCATTGCAGGAAAAGAAATAATCAGACCTTTTGGGGACTATGGGACATTGGCTCTGAACTGACATTTATTCCACGGGACACAAAATGTCACTGTCATTCACCAGTCAGAATAGGAACTTACAGAGATGAGGTGGTCCATGGCGTTTTACCTCAGATCTGTCTCACGGCGGGCCCCATGGGGCCCCGGACTCGTCCTGTGGGTACTTCCACTTCTGGAATGCATAATTGGAATCAATACACTCAGCAGCTGCAGAATCCCCACAGTGGTTCCCTGACCTGCGGAGTGAGGGCTTGTAGGTTGGGCAAGGCCAAGTGGAAGTCACTAAAACTGCCTTTATCTAGGAGGATGGTCAACCAAAAGCAATACTGCATCCCTGGAGGGGCTGCAGAGACCAGTGCCACTGTCAAGGGCTTGAAGGAGGCAGCAGTGGTGATTCCCCAGTCACCCCCAATTCAACTTGCCTATTTGGCTTGTGCAGAAGGCAGACCTTGGAGAATGACAGTGGATTATCCTAAGCTTAAGTAGGTGGTGACTCCAGTTGCATCTGCTGAGCCAGACATGGCTCATTGCTTGAGCAAACTGACACATCCCCTGTGCTGGGGATGTAGTTATTGATCACCTTTTTCTCCATCCCTGTCAATAAGACCCACCAGAGCAGTTTGCTTTCAGCTGGCAAGGCCAGTAACCCTCACTGTCCTGTCTCAGGTGTTTATCAGCTCTCTAGCCCTGCATTGTAATTTAGTTCTCAGGGATCATGATCACCTTTCCCTTTCACAAGACATCACACTGGTCCGTTACATTGATGACATGCTGGTTAGACCTAGGGAGCAGGGAGTGGCAACGACTCTGGACTTATTGATGAGACATTTGTGTGTCAGAGGATGAGAAATAAATCCAACAAAAATTTAGGGGCCTTCTACCTCAGTGAAATTTCTAGTTGCCCAGAGGTGAGGGGCATTTCAAGATATCTCTTCTAAGGTGAAGGATAAGTGGTGACAACTGGTACTTCCCACAGCCAGAAGAAAGGCACAAAGCCTAGTGGGCCTCTTTGAATTTTCTAGGTAACATATTCCTCATTTGGGTGTGTTCCTTAGGCCCATTCACCGAGTGACCCAAAAAGCTGCTAGTTTTGAGTGGTATGCAAAAAAAGAGAGGGCTGCCGTGGGCCCATGCTCTGTGACAGCTGCTCTGCCACTTGGGCCAGATGATCCAACAGATCCAGTGGTACCTGGAGTGGCAGTGGCAGAGAGGGTTGCTGTTTGGAACATTTGGTGGATCCAGGCCCTTAGGATTTTGGAGCAAAACCCTCTACCCTCCACAGGTAACTATTCTCCTTTTGAGAAACAGCTCTTGGCCTCCTACTGCGCCTTAGCAGAGACTGAATTCTTGACCGTGGGCCACCAAGTTACCATGTGACCTGAGCTGCCCATCTTGGACTGGCTGTCATCTTACCCACCAAGCCATACAGTTGGGTGTGCACACCAATATTTCAGCATCAAATGGAAGTGGTACATACCTGATTGGGTCCAAGCCGGCCCTGAAGGCATAAGTAAGTTATATGAAGATGTGGCCCAAATGACAATGGCCTCCACTCCTGCCTTCTCTCTCCCAGCCTGCAACTACGGTCTTACAGGGAGTTTCCTATAATCAGTTGGCTGAGGAAGAGAAGACTCAGCTGGGGGTGGGGATAGCTCAGTGGTAGAGCACATGCCTAGCATGCACGAGGTCCTGGGTTCAATCCCCAGTACCTCTATTAAAAAATAAATAAACCTAATTACCACCCCTTCAACAACAACAAAAAGACTCAGCTGGTTTACAGATGGTCTTGCATGATACCCAAGTGCAAGCATTTACCAAGTGGGCAGCTGCAGTTCTACAGCTCCTTCTGGTGCATCCCAGAAGGCCAGTGGCGAAGAGACTTTGCTCAGTGGGCAGAGCGTCAGGCAGTGCATCTGGTGCTTCACTTTTCTTGGGAGGAGAAATGGCCAGGTGTGTGATCATATACTGACTCATGGACTGTGGTTTGGCTGGATGATCAGGGACTTGGAAGGAGCATGATTGGTGATAAAATTGGGGGAAAAGTTATGTGGATAGACCTCTTTTGTTGGAGAAAAAAAAAATGAAGACATTTGTGTCTCATGTAAATGCTCACCAAAGGGTGACTCAACAGAGAAGGATTTTAGTTTTCAAGCAGATAAGATGAGCCATTCTGTGCATAACACTCAGCCTCTCCCCAGCCATCCCTGTCATTGCCCAAATGTCTCATACGCAAAGTGGTGGTCATTCCATCACCCATTTTTCTTTTTTTACATTGAAGTTTAGTTGATTTACAATGCTGTGTTAGTTTCTGGTGTACAGCACACACACACACATATTCTTTTCCATATTTTTTCATTATAGGTTATTACAAGATATTGAATATTGTTCCCTGTGCTATACTGTAGGACTTTGCCCCACTGGGTCACCTTGGTATTGAACCAATCTTGGGTCCGCTCACCCTGCCTCAGGAAAGCAAACCTACCAACACCTGATTGAGGTGAAGGAGAGTGCAATGTTTATCACAGGTGCCGAGGAAGGAGTACGGGTGGCTAATGTCAAAAGACCTGAACTCTTTGATGAATTTCTGGGAACTCTTTGATGGATTTCTGGGAACTCCTTGATGGATTTCTTTTTCAAAGGCAAGGTGAGGGAGAGAGTCACAGGGTGCATGATCAGTCGGTGCACCATTCTCTGACTGGCTGATGACGAGGTAACAGAGTGGTATCACAGGGGTTAACATTATCATTTCGCAGGCTCCAGCTTGTCTGGGGTCTATGTGCTCCTGATTATCACAGTTACCTTCTTCCATGTGGTTGGGGTTTTAATATGTGCAGAACAACTCAGAAACATGCCTCAGACACTGTTATCTATGTCCCTCAGGGAAGAACTAAAGATTCTGTGGCTCTGCTATATGGCTGATATATTAAATTGTTCCCAGTTTTCCTGGCCCCACTGCTTTTTTTTTTCTTAGTTGCTACATGCTCACATTCTTCCAATCATTAATTCTTGAGCCAGACCTTCTGTGTCTTGGGGAGGCCTGGGCAACTAAAGCTTTTTCACAACCAAGAAGCAGGTGGAACACATTGCAGGGAGAACTGATGGTGTAAGTTCCAGTCCAAGTCCAAAGGCAGAAGACATGTCTCAGCTCAAAGATGGTCAGGCAGAGAGAGCAGATTCTCCCTCGCTTGGTCTTTTCTTTTATTCAGGCCTTCAGTGGATTGGATGAGGCCCCTCCACATTGCGGAGGGCAATCTGCTTTACTGCATCCACTGATACAAATGTTAATCTTATCCAGACACATACACCCTCACAGACATCCCCAGAAGAATGTGTAACCACATATCTGGGGACCTAGTAGCCCAGTCAAGCTGACACAGAAAATTAACCAATACAGCTGGTCATAGGGAACCTCTCCTGAGACCGTAGGTGTGAGTTGAGAGGGTCTGGGCCACCCGTTCATGCCTGATCTTGGACAGACCACTTCTGTTTTATGATGGATGTGCTGGGCCTGCCTGACCTAAAGATTTGGTGGGCTTGACAGAATCCAGATTAAGATGAGGGGCTCTGGCTACCAGGTCATGTTACACCTCACGTTCAGAAACTCTCTCTCCCAAGGCGCAGGAATAGGTCAGGAGCAGTTTTTCTGTTGCTCTAGAGGCATGGCCTTGCTCCGGAGCCCAAGGAGTCTGCACTTCTCCTCTTTTATTAAGTCCTGCCTGAGGCCCCACAAAATGTCTTTCATTCTTCCAACATGGGTTAGAAGGAGGCACAAGGTACAATCATGTGCACCCTTTTGGGGGGTGGTCCAGCATGCCCAGATTACTGGAGACCTGAAAACTTCACGGAGAGAGCAGATACAGACAGTGCCCAAGGCCATGGAACGCTCACCCTCTGTTTTGCATTGCTGCTGACTAGATCTGGGCCTGGCACTAATGTGATTGTCGTCATGGATATCACTGTCCTCAATTATCAATATTCACGAGCATCCACTTCCACTCTTTGGAGTACGTGGGTCTCAGTAAAGCATTCAGAATAGTCACCATTTCTTAGCCATCAAGTCTGATCGTCATGCTGTCACCACTCACCCAGAACACTGCGATTCCGCAGCATGTCCAGACAGGCCAGAACCTTTAGGAACATACTGGGCACAGACCATGAATGTATGTTTTTGGTCCCGTGTCAGTGTCAACTGTCCCTGGTTCATCTTCCTGATAAACTGTGAAAAGAATGCATTTGCCAGGTCAACCCTGCGTACTGCATACCTGAGGCTCTGGTTAGTAGCCAGCACAGCGTCTGGCACAGTGGCTGCATGTGGAGCTACAACTTGGTGATGTTTGTAGTACTCTGCTTTTATCTGCCATTATCTATCTGGATTTTGGAGATACCAGGCTGGGGATGTGATGGGACCATCACTCTTGTGTCCTTTCAGAGTGACTCTTAACATCTGCCGTTTGCCCTGGGATGTGTTTGGTTTCATTTATTATACGCTAGAGGGCAGTATAGAGAAGGAGGTTTCCTCTTTGTTTTTCCTGCTGTAAAAGTTCTTGCCCCACAAGTTAAGGAACCACTGTGAGAGTTCTCCCAACTGCTATGTAGATCCACTCTCATCATATGTGTGATGAGGAAATGACCATGGGGTGAGTCCACGGACTCAGTGGGGCTGGTATGAGACAGACATGGACAAGGAAGATTTCAATTTCCTGACCCCCTTAAGCCAAGTACTCTAACAGGCCCATAGCAGTTCTGTGAGTCCCTGGTTTTCGTGCCAACCTGGGCTCCATGTCCAAGAGCTCTTGAAAGATCTGTGTTTTCCTCCTTCCCAGTGAGCAGGTACTCAGGTAAATGGCTGTAGGTCACTTGTGAGATGGCCTGGGAATCATAGTGGCGTGCACTTGCCTTCATGTTGCAGGGACACTGCTCATGGGGACTGAGCACATTTATCAGTCAGAGTCTGGCTAGGAGGACTTTCTCAAGTCTGAACTTGGCAAAGGATCATGACTTTATATTGCAGCAGCTCTGATCTCAGCCTTCTGCTCCTCCATTCTTCATCTCTCTCTTTTTTGTGTGTGTGCCTTTTACATTTTTAAAAATTGAAGTATGGTCCGTTTACAAAGTTGGATCAATTTCTGGTGTACAGCATATTTCAGTCATACATGTACATCCATGTATTTGTTTTCATATTCTTTTTCATTATAGGTTACTACAAGATATTGATTATAGTTCCCTGTGCTGTACAGAAGAAACTTGCTGTGTATCTATTTTATATATAGTAGTTAGTATCTGTAAATCTTGAACTCCCAATTTATTCTTTTCTGTCCCCTTTCCCCTCTGGTAACCATAAGTTTGTTTTCTATGTCTGTGAGTCTGTTTCTGTTTGTAAATAAGTTCATTTGTCTTTTTCCCCTTAGATTCCACATATATGGCATTTTTCTTTTTCTTTCTGGCTTACTTCACTTAGAATGATGATCTTCAGGTCCATTCATGTTACCGCAAATGACATTATTTTATTCTTTTTTATGGCTGAGTACTATTCCATTGTATAAATATGCATCCTTCATCTCTTGATTCTCTTAAGTGACCACCTTGCTACCTGTTATATCTCTTGTTCCCCAAGATACCATATTCTAAGAGCCATCTCCTAGACCCCTGCAGGTCTGTCTGCACTCTGATGTTGCTGCCAATTATGGTAATTATGTCCCCCTTGCTTCTGATGGCTCAGTGCTGGCCTCTGCTTTTCCCAGATCCTCATCCCCTATTGCTACTATGGAGCCCCACTCTGTAACAGCACCTCCTGTCTGTGTTCAGCCCTGACCTATGGAGGAGGGTCTCCATTTGCACGTCAGTGGTACTGGTGCCCCTTTCACCAGTGCTCTTCTCACCAGCCCTCCTGGGGATCCTAGATGGCCAGTGGGCTTCCTCTTTAGATAGGAGACCTGTCCCACCCAGCATGCACCCTTCCCTGAAGGTTTTGAGCCCTTGCCCCACTGCGATACTGTGGTGCAATTCAATTCTGATGTTGACTACTTGGAATTAGTGCAGACCTCACAGGCTAAGGACAGGTTCTTCCACGAGACCACCTTCACATTAAATGCTAGCCTCACGTTTGTTGTCCCCATGCCACCCATACTTCTAATCAACTTGCTGCAAATTCAGAGGGTCCCATAACACCCTCAGATTGGATATTTTGCTAGAATGACTCAAAAAACTCAGGAAAATTCTATTTATGCTTCATAGTATTGTAGCTGTCAGTGGCGCAGTATCATGTACACACGAACACCTTGCAGAGAGAAGCAAAGCAGTTCTCTGTTTATTGATTCTTAGAGAAGGATTTATATAGAACATGCATGCTGCCTCACATATCATCTAAGTTATAACAATGTTAATAATCTTAAGGTAGTTAGGTTCCCAGGCTCCAGGTTCCCAGGCTCCTGCAGTAAGCACAGGATGTTACATGATCAAGGACAGATGTTTTAAAGTTCGTCACAAAACTTCATTAAGTAGGCCATCTCTCATCCAGCCAGCTGTGACTGTCTGAGGTTGTCCTCCTCTGAGGATCTTACCCGTCGTTGGCTATCCAGCCGTCCATACTGGATACATTAAGTAGGCCATCTCTTATCCAGCCGGCTACGTGACATTTCTCACAGCTTGTTTATCAGTTCAGCCCATGGCTTATTCTCTAGAGCCTTCAGGCGGGGGCCTACATATCCCCCCTTTTTATTATTAAAAGCAAGGAAACAATCCTGTTGCACAGAAGCAAGCAATCCCATCATGACAAGAGTTTGTTGTAGAGCTTCCTGTTGCTTATGTAAATTACATATCCATTTTAAAAGATATAACAAGGCAATACAGATCAATATAAGCATGCCAATATGAATAAAAATGTGTAAATTAAGCCCATTAAGCCAATTTTCAGGCTTAAGCCAATGCAATCCATTTTCAATTTGCTCAAAGACATTTTGTGCAAAAGCATCATGGATATTATGTAATTGAGTCTCCAACTGATCTTGTAAATTAATATGTTCTCCCAAAAAAATCATTAAATGTTCCTTGTAAATGTTGTCTGATCTTACACCATGGTGTCTCTTTTTCATTATATTGAATAGGAGTTACACATAGCATAGAGAATTGCCAGTCACATTTCAATCTTAATCTTTTTGATAATGCTTCTTGCTGTTCTCTAATCCATTCTACGGCAGCCTCAAGAGCCTGTAGTCTAGCCATGATTCCATGATCTATGTCAACCTGTGTTTGTAGCTCTTAAGTTACATTAGTCAAAACCTTTTCAACCATATGGGCAGTATTAATAGAGGATACTAGAGCTGTTGAAGCAGCTGTGGCCATGGCAATTATGATTACAGCCGATATAATAAAAGCAATGAATGTAGCTACAAATCTTTTTGGCCTAACTTTCTTGAAAGACTCTAATAGCACATATAAACTTTGCTCATTAGACCAGGTTCTGTTCAGGGTAACTGGTAGCCATACATGAATTCGTTGTTTTAGTAGCATAACATAAGATACATTATAGTCACTAATATTTTTATGCATCAAACAATCAGAATACCAGAAAGGAGGAAATAAATTTGTGATATAAATATGGTCAGTAGTAATATTAGGAGGGAAGGGACCCCAAACTAAAATGTAAGGATGTGTAGTGCAAATCATTACAGAATCAGAAACATTGGTAATTAATGACATAGAATAATTGCCCGACCCACTTAACATAGTCTCCATGATAAAGAATTCTGTCACTAAAAGGCAGTCCGAATCTCCAAATGGTCTTGTGCATAGGACTAAAAATAATGTCACCATCAGACAGTTCTAAAATGGGTCCGGAAAGTTCATGTTCACTCCAAGTAATTGGTGCCGAAGAATTTTGTCCAAACTGAAGAGACATGTTATTACTTAACAAATGTCCATGGGGTCCCCGATCCAAGAGAGTTCCATTGAACAAGGAGCTATAACAAGGACACTGTATCTGGCAGGATGACCATTGAACAGAATAAAACATATTTCCAATCAGTTTTCAGTTTACACATGGGGACAGGTGGCACTTGTGGTACATTCAGAATTTCATAAGTAGTAGTTGATACAGCTATAATAAAAGTTAAATTGGCTGCTTGATTTCTCTTCTTAGGTTGATAATACAAGTACAATTGCTTCTGTAGATTAATACAATCAGTATGTGACTTATTATATACAATACATAAACGTGGATTATGAGAATATAGTGTCAATGTTTGGTTGCTGCCCAGATATTCTTGCGTTGCCACGGGAGGTATCCATGTGCCACCTGTTCAAGCAGAATCGTTAGAAGCAAGTGGGGGGTCTGCAAGCCACCACGTAACAGGTGTGAATAAAGGAGGGTTAAGAATATAAGCCCAATAAGACATATTAGATCCCCCAGAAATTAGAGACATGTAGCATGCAAAATGATAAAAAAATTAAGATCCTTATCCATCTTTTGAAGTGGTGACCACATAGATATACTTCTGTGCTATCCATCATAGCTCATGACCTGTATCAACACATAGAACACCTCTCTTCCAGCATTCAGCCTGATAAGGGCCTTCCCAATCATCAGTAAATGGCTTTTTCACCCAAACTCTATCTGGGCCACCTATCACAGCAGGATTAGCATGTCTCTCTTGAGCAGTGTGAGCATCTTTTCCTTGATTTTAAAAATTAAGCATATATAATGTGTGTGCTAGGATGTTATGACATTCTTGGGGAGTATATCTCCCCTTTAAGTTTTGCAAGTAAGCCTTAAGAGTCCTGTGACAACGTTCCACTATAGCTTGTTCAGTGGAATTATAAGGTATTCCAAAAGAATGTTGTATTTGCCAATTAGAGCAAAATTGTTTGATAACCCTTGCAGTAAATTCTGAGCTGTTATCTGTTTTTATAATATGAGGTTTTCCAAGGACAGCAAAAGCAGACAGCCAATGTTTAATAACTTCTTTAGCTGTACATTTAATACATAAAGTAGCCCAGGTGAATAAAGAATAAGTGTCAACAGAAACAAGTATAATTTTAAGGCACCCAAAGGGAGGGAAAAAAGTAGTATCTGTTTGCCAAATCTGATTTTTGCTAGATCCTCGAGGATTAACACCTTTATGTATACGGTGAGGACATGAAAGAGTACGTATGTTACATTGAGGGCAAGCAGCAATAATTTGTTGAGCCTCTCGTTTTGTGATGGGATAAATGGCTTTTAAGGCAGCGACATTACAGTGATGCATTTCATGAAATAACTGTGCTTTCTGAAAACAAGAGAGATTGGTAGCTAACATAGAAACAATAGAATCTATGTAAGTATCTCCTTCTGTAAGTGGACCTGGAAGATTAGTATGAGAACTAATATGAGCAATAAATAGTGGGTGTTACCATTGGAAGATTAATCCTTTTATGTTTAGAAAATGCTGAAAATGTTGTCTTGAAGGTGCTTTAGGTGAAACAGCAGAAGGAATTAAGGGTATAGCATCGGCAACATGTAATGAGTCAGTTAATATATTTAATGGTTGAGAAGGCCAAGTCATTAATGCCAACTCAATAGCTGCAACTTCGGCTATTTGAGTACTAGCATGGCCAGTTGTGAATTTTGAGCACCATTGACCTTCATTCATCCATGCAATAGTGGCTTTTGTGGTTTTTCCAGAGCCATCAGTAAAAACAGGTAAGGCTTTGGGTATAGGAGTTTGAGAAATAAGTTCTGGGAATTGTAAAGGAATCTGAGTACAAAATTGTAGCAAGGGATGGGAGAATTTTTTGAAAATAATCTTTCCAAGAAAATCAGCCAAGGACAATTGTATTTCTTCATTTATTATAAAATTATCCAGAAATTGTTGGGAAGTACATGGAGGATTAACAGAGTGTGGATATTCTCCTATTAATTTTTGCAAACAACGTTGATGTCCTTTCATAATTAACTGGGCTATCATGTCAAATTTAGTTGGGGAGCCTTTAGAGGCTTATGAGAGAGATAGATACATTCTAATAGAAATAATTGAGAACCTAATTCTTGAGCCAACACAGCAGTAGGAGACAAAGGGGTAAAAAAACATGAGCAAAATAATAGGTAAAGATAAAGAGATTCTAAGTAAAAATTGCTGATAAACAGCTCTAGCAATTGTTTCTAACTCCATAAAAGCTTCTGATGTAAGGACTGGAATAGATGCAGGATCTCTATCTCCTTCAAGCAAAGAAAATAAAGTATGCAATTGTGATGTGGGTATTCCTAAACATGGATGGATCCAATTTATGTGGCCTAATAATTGTTGTAATTGGACTAGAGGCATTTGTTTGTTTACGTGAATTACAAACGGATGATGATGAATAGTACGTGCGTCAATGGTCATTCCTAAAACTCCCCAGGAACCTGTTTTTGTACTTTGTCTTGGGCAATAAGCAAACCATTAGCTTGAAGTGTCACAAGTGTTCTGGTATATAATTCTTTTAACATGGTATCTGTTTCAGCAGCTAATAAAATACCATCCATATAATGAAAAATAATGCATTGAGGGAACATATGCCGGGTAGGTGCTAAAATGTCACCAACTAATTGTCGACAAATTGTAGGACTATTTTTCATCCCCTGAGGTAAATATTTCCATTGATAGTGCAATGGTATTTCCTGATTATTATAAATTGGGACAGTAAATGCAAATTTTTCTTTATCATCAGGATGTAAAGGTAAAGAGGAAAAAGTCTTTTATATCAATGACATATAAAGGTCAATTTTCTGGAGTTAAGGCAGGGTTAGGCAAGCCCTTTTGTAAGGGGCCCATAGCTTGCATAACAGCATTCACTGCTCTTAAGTCTTGTAAGAGGCGCCATTTCCCAGATTTTTTCTTCATAACAGAAACAGATGTGTTCCAAGGACTAGTAGATGGTTCCAAATGACCCAGCTTTAATTGCTCATCAACTAATTGCTTTAAAGCTTGTAATTTTTCTTTAGGAAGGGGCCACTGCTCTACCCATACAGGAGATTGCTGGGTCCAAGTGAACGCAAAGGGTGTTATTCCTGACAATAGTTCAGTGGCCCATATTAAAAAGGATCAATGTTAAGTGTTAAGTTCCACTGAGTCAATAAATCTCTTCCCCATAATGTGTAGGGAATGGGTAAAAGTAAATGGAGTAACACTTGCCACTTTGTTTTCTGGCCCCTTAGCTCTCAACGGAGAAGTGCTGATCTCTGGGGCCATAAGGCCCCCACACCTTGAACATTAGCATTAGAAGAATCCTTAGGCCATAAAGTAGGCCATTGATGAGAAGCAATAATAGTTTTATCTGTTCCTGTATCTATCAAACCAGTAAATTTTATCCCTTGTAAAGAAATATTTAATGAAGGATGTTGTCCAGATATTTCGTGTGACCAAAAGGCAGCTTGGCCGATTGTCCAAATCCAGAAACCTGTCTCTCTTTTGATAAAGTTTTTTCAGCAGGTAAGTAAGGAATCAAGATAAGCTGAGCAATCTGAGAATTTTTTGGTATAATATAATAAGAGGAAGCTCGAACCATAATTTTTATTTCCCCCGCATAATCATTGTCAATAACTCCAGGCAAAATAGTCAATCCTTTGAGCCCTACAGAGGAACGTCCAATTCAGAGGCTGAAATATCCTGCAGGTAAGGGCCCATAAACTCCAGTAGGTATCAAGTAAGTTTTTGACTTATCATCTAACAACTCATCATTAATGGTAGCTAAATTGAGTCCTGCACTCCCTGGGGAGGCGGCAATAAGGTCGGTAATTGAGTATTGGGTCTTGAGCTGATTTCTCCCCATACTTGTTTTTGGTGGGCACCTGGAGGAGGGGTGCCCCGTTTCTAGTTACCCGATGGTTTTCCTCTTATCATATTACTATTAACATTAATTTTAGATTTGCATTGATTAGCCCAATGGTATCCACGGCAGCACCAGGGACATATTTTTGCAGGTTGTTTTTGAGGAGGTTTATCTCCTTTACAATATTCAGCTATATGACCTGGTTTTTGGCATTTAAAACAGGCTAAGGGTGGTTTAGCATTATTGGACTGCTGGGAGAAAGCAGCAGCCATAATACGGACAGCGTGAGTTTGTGTCCCTACTTCCTGACAAGCTTTTATCAGCTCCCCTAAATTATGATTACGACTTCGCAAATGAGCCATAGCAGCCTGACAGTCAGCATTTGCATTTTCAAAGGCACACTTTAATAATAATATTTGAGCAGCCTCAGGATTAGGTATTTGTCGCTCAATGGCAACTGGTAGGCGAGCAATAAACTCAATATAAGGTTCAGCAATGCCTTGTTTTATGTTCACAAAAGAATTAATGGCCCGATCCTTCATGGATGGTGGGATAGCCTTCCAAGCTGCGAGGGCAAGCTCAGAGCTCTGACGTGGTAATAGTGCATGAGCTTGGCATTGAGCATTAGGCGTTGCATATTGTCCAGCTCCTTGTAGCATGTCAGCACTGATTGGTATATTCTGAGTTAAATTATCTATAGATTTAGTAACAGCCAAATCATTATATTCAGACTTCCATAAAACATATTCGGCATGACTTAATAAGGTCTTAGCCAATATACTCCAATCATAAGGAATCATATGGTAACTTCCTCCTAATGCTTCTATCATACCCACAGTAAAGGGAGATTGAATGCCATTCTCTCAAATACTTTTCTTCAATTCCTTATAAACAGTGAAAGGCAATAAATCATGAATACGTTGACCATTTTGAACAATAACAGGGAAAGCTCTATGTATAGCATCAACATCTCCTTTCAAAAGTCCTTCCCTTAAGCACCCATGCATTAAACTGTGACAAGATGGATCCTCAAAGGCAGGGGCATTAACAATAGGTGGAAAAGTAATTTTTTGTTTATCTTTCTGATCAGAACTCAAAGGAGGAGGAAAAACCTCTTCTGAGTCTGAATCTGAATCAAAAGATATTCCCAAAGGTGAAGTCTCCTCTACAGGCTGCTTTATAGCTTCCCCAGCCGATGGCACTGGGGGTGGTGGCTGTAGTGGCAGAGGAGGTAATTTATCCTCTGGAGGGGCTGATGACTCCAAAGTGTTAGCCACAGCATTGTGATTAATGGGAGTATTCATAGTAGAAACATCCTTAGTATATAATGGCCATAAGGCCATTCTAATTATCCCCCACATCGTTATTAAATGTACATCAGTTAAGAGTTTGAATTCAGTTTTTAAAACATGTCCAGCTTGTTCCCATAACTCTAAATCTAGGGTGCCTTCCTCCGGAAACCACGGGCAATGTTGAGCAATGTCCAATAATAAATTTTGGAGCTCCGTAGGAGAAACCGAAACTGATACTGCTTTAAGCAGCTGTTGTAAAGTCCGAAATTACAGCTGCTGCTGCTTAGTAAGCTGTTGCCCCATGAGTATTCCTCGGCACGCCTGATAGGCTGAAAAGTCCCCCAAAATTTCCTTAGTTCCATTTACGTGTTTGCCGAGTCTGATATCACATTGGGGTCACCATCTGTGACATGATATCATGTACACATGAACACCATGTGGAGAGAAGCGAAGCAGTTCTCTGTTTATTGATTCTTAGAGAAGGATTTATATAGGACATGTATGGTGCTTCACATATCATCTAAGTTATAGCAGTGTTAATAATCTTAAGCTAGTTAGGTCCAGGTTCCCAGGCTCCAGGTTCCCAGGCTCCTGCAGTAAGCACAGGATATTACATGATCAAGGACAGACTGTTTTAAAGTTCATCACAAAACTTCATTAAGTAGGCCATCTCTCATCCAGCGGCTGTGCCTGTCTGAGGTTGTCCCCCTCTGAGGACCTTACCCGTCATTGGCTATCCAGCCGTCCATACTGGATACATTAAGTAGTCCATCTCTTATCCAGCCAGCTATGTGACAGCTCTCACAGCTTGTTTATCAGTTCAGCCCATGGCTTATTCTCTAGAGCCTTCAGGCGGGGGCTTACAGTACCAGCAAAAAGGAGAGATGCTAGGTCAAAGACAGGGTAGGTCCCACACGCAAGCTCCTCTGTGGAGTCAGGACACAGTGCCCACATCAGCCACACTGAGGTGTTCAACAACCAGGAAGCTCATCGGATCACTGGTGTCCAGAGTGTTCACTCGGGTTTTATTACATTGACAGGTGTGATTGAAACATGGGTTGTGATACTGAACTCACTCTCTAGACCAATTTCCATCCCTAGATGACAGGGTTGTTTATTTGGATGACGAGCCACCCTACTCGATGCCGAGCTATATCATCAGAATGAACTCAGAAGAGATCTAGGAACTCCTGAACACAAAAACAGGCTTACCACTTGGAAAATTTCAGCATCAGCGACAGTGATTTCACAGATACTTCATTATATCACACTGAAGGCCGCAGTTCTGGCATCTCTACTTTATTTAACATGACATTCATTTGTTCTAGGAGGCAGTACTTCCTCACGACTCACTTCAAGAATTTGACCTTTGAAACATCCCCATCCCCTAAACGCTATCGGGGCTCATAACCTGCTGTCCTGCCCCCAGGGCGCTGTCCTTTCTGCTGCTCAGGGGTTCCTTCTAGATCTGGCCCTTCCCCTGCTCTGAGCCTGGCTGGAGAGTCACCCCAGTGGGAGCAGTCCTGCCTGCTCACTGCTCCTAGGAGTGGTTTGGGGACAACTGCCCGAAGAAGGGACTGTGGCTCAGCTGAGGGCAAGTCTCTGTTGAAGAGGGCCTGTGCAGAGATCAGTGAGCAGCCTGGGTACAGGAACTCAGCAGTGAACCCAAAACATTCACTATATATATTGTGCAAACACTTTTAAAGAATAATATCACAGACCCTGGGAACAAATACTTTGGCAAGAGAGGTGTTGGTGAAGAGTGATAAAAAAGGTTAGGGTTCTGACCAGAGGTGAGATGAGAGATTGTACGACTCCAAAGCATAGTCAGGATTAAACAGTCACTAAGAGAGGGGATGTGCTCCAGACCCAGGCTAAAGGGAAGTGGCTTTCAGACAAGGGCCCCTTGTGGGCACCACTTAGAGCCAAGGCGTCAAGACCTTGGTGTGGGAGCTCTTTGCACTGAGTGTGTGTGTGTGTGTGTGTGTGTGTGTGTGTGTGTGTGTGCATGAATGTAGGTATGTGCTGTATATGTGTACATGTTTGTACACGGGCATGTGTGTATGTCAACGTGTACTCGTGCGATTATGTGTATGTGTGTGTGTATGTTTATACATGTGGTGTGTATGTTTGTGAAGGGAGTTAGGAACACACAGGTGCAAATCTCCAGACACACAGGAGTCCCAGGGACACCTGAAGATCAGGGGGTCAAGAAAGGGCACAGGAAGCCAGGTGAAGAGGGAGATTGCAATCCCCTGGGGTGAGAGACCCAGAGAATGAGCAGGGAATGGAGGCCGTCAGGTCAACGCAAGAGACAGAAGACTTGAGCGGAGGGTGTGGGAGATTCAGAAAAGGAAGGGATTTGAGTGTGGGGGTGTCAGAAGAGGGTTTCTGGACTCCAGCCTGGGGGAAACTGAGACAGGCCAGTGAAGGGCAGGCTTGGGGTGGAGACTAGAGACTTAGAAGACAGTTCCCAGTGGGAGGGCCAGGATCCAGCTAGGACCAGGTTGAGAAGGACAGGGCTGTTCTCAGAGCGGGTCCGGGGGTGCCATTCAGCATCTGGGGAAGCGCAGCAGAAAACCTGATGTCGACCTTGGGCCTGAAAGACATCCCTCAGCCAAGTTTGCCTTGTGCTGAGATGTGTGAGTAAGCCAAACTGTGACCACAGTGGAGGCTGAAAAGGAAGCAGGGCCCAGGGAAGAGGAGGGGAGGGGGAGGGGGAAGGCATCAAGGGCAGAAGAGTCTAGAGCACGGGATGGGGTTAGGGCTGGGATTGTGGGGCGTGGGAGGGCAGGAAATCGAGGAGGCAGGAGACTGTAGTGTGCAGAGCCCAGAAGGATCTAGAAAAGCAGAAGAGCCAGGAGGGGTTTGAGGGGAGGGGATGTAGAGAGGGTCACTGCCCTGGAGGATGTGTGGTGAAAGTCAGGGTGAGGAATAACTCTGCGGGGGGTGGCATGCTTGTACACTTTGATTTCTTCACTGAAAATGAGGCCTCCGTCACATCCAGTGCTGTTTGGACCGTCAGCCTCACGGCCGGCTTAGGAAGCACAGAGCTTGTTGGAGTCCACACCCTTCCCCTCTGAGGTCTGTCTTCTGAGGGCTCCTCCGTGGCCCAGAGCTTCTATTTTCCTCTGTTCTGATCACATTCTGTCTCTTGAAGACTTCCGCCCGGGCCCTGTTCATCCCTGATCTCTCTTCAAGGCCACCATTTCTCCTCTGGCCCCTCCACTCAGATCAGGAAATGTCCTCCTCAAACTCCCAGGTCTGTACTTACAGCAGCGCCCCTGCTCCCCACACTGAGGCAGAGGTTTCCAGTGCCTCCTCAGGACTCACTTCCAGAATTCCACCTTTGAAACCTCCCCATCCCCTAAGCCCCATCCGGGCTCACCCTCTGCCGTCCTGCCCCCAGGGCGCTGTCCTTTCTGCTGCTCAGGGGTTCCTTCTAGATCTGGCCCTTCCCCTGCTCTGAGCCTGGCTGGAGTGTCACCCCAAGGCGAGAAAGAAGATAGCACAGAACCAGCCTTGGGACCACAGCACCATTCAGCAATAATTTTTTTCTCTGTTTTTAAGTTTATTCTTGTCAGAAAGACAGAGTCGTTATGATGGCATAACAGCGTAATTTCTGTTTTGAAATTTTGCCAATGTTTGAGAAAACCACTGGTTAGGAACCATTTCTAGAAGCTAACAGTAATCTGTTCTCCTGAAATTGTTTTCGTAACAGTCGAAATATTTCTCCAATTTCATTTTTTTTTTCAGGGAAGCGGTGTTGGTACAACTATAAAAGCAAATGCTCAGAATCAAACAGTTACACCAGTGGATGATGATACTGACACAGGAAAAAACAAACATGGGGCATGAGGGGGGCTGTGTCCCAGGTCTCAGGGGAGTCCCTTGGATGTACCCCGCCAAGTGTGGCTCCTTGGCTTTGCACAGGAATTCAAGAGCAAGCCTCAGCTCAGTAAAGGTAGATTTATTTAGAGAGATATATGCTGCATAATGTCTAGTCTGCTTCAAAAGTTAAGAGAAAGGCCACCAGGTGTGGGGATTGGGTGCTCAGGTTAAAGTAAAAGTAGATACACACTCCATAGACAGTCTGCAGGCCATCTCCAAAGATGAGGGTAGTGAGAAAAGCAGCCATGAGGTGCGGTGTTGCTAGTTTTTATGGGCTTGGTATCTTCACATATCAGCAAGCGGGAGGACCATTCCAACTAGAAGTCAGATCTGCCACCATCTTGAGCCTCAAAGTCCCCTTTGAGTTGACCCTTCCATCATTCTGGTGTTAATTGCTGTGTCATTCCTTGAATGGCTGTGCCCTGCCCCCTTCCCTCATGTCTCATTCCCCCCTCAGAGATTTTACTCCCATAATCTCATGGGGGTGCAGAGGGGCGACGGTCCGACTTCTGAAACTACTTCCAGGCTGAGTAGGGGCGTTGACCCTGCCTAACAGGGAGTAAAAATCTCTGAATGCCTAATCTAGGGGCCCCAGGGGCAGGACAGCCTTTTGTTTTTGCGTCAGAGGGCAGTATGGGCTGGAATTCTCGCATGGCCATCATCTGTTCTGGTAGTGCTGTAACCCACTGTTTTCATAGACTTCCAATGAATCTTAAAAATGAAGCACCTTTGTAACAGCAGTTCAACTGTGTATAACAACAAAAGACTTAAAAGTCATGGTTAAACACCTGTAATTGATAAAGAGAGACTTGTTTACAATTACTAGAACTAGGATTATATTCAACTTAACATACCAAATAATCCTAGTTCATTTAATATCTAAGATTCCTCAGAGTTCCTTTAAGTCATCACAAAGTTAGCTGGAACTAAAAAGAACTTGCAGAATTTGTTAAATCCTCACGTGGTCCCATTTCTAGTGATAGCCTGACAGTAGTAGCTCTGTCAGGGACCTCAGATATTCAGACAGCAGGGTTCACTTGACAAACAATATGGGGTGGAATGAAGACCTCCTCTGGTTTGGGACTGAGGCAGGCTCCCAAAGCCGAGAGTAGTCATTTTTCTTGGTGGGTGTTTTTCATGTAAGGGTCTCTGAAATAGATTATTGCCTGGAATTTAGTGAGCAAGTCCCTTCCCAATGAAGGAGATGAGGCACTCAGGCACCAGCAGAAACTGATATTCAAAAGTAAATTTCCTAGTAAGCACTTGGTTTGGGGCTTTCTGTTGATCTCCACTATTATACAGGATTGAGAGGACAAGGGTCCAGGGAAATCAGTCAGCACAGAGTAAGTGGCCCCTGTATTTACTAAGAAAATAGCTTTTTTTGCCTGCCACATCAAGGGTTACCCGAGGCTCCTTTGGAGAAATAACCACGTGTCCTTTGGGACCCAGGAAGGGTCTCTGGCCCCATCGGTCTTCATTCATCTAGGCCATCACTGGTTTGGGAGCCTCAAGCCCCCTTCGGGACTGGGGGCAGTCCCGCTTCCAGTGGCCTTTTTGTTCACATATTGAGCAGGGTCCTGGTGGACTTTTTCCAAACATGGGGCATTCATTTTTCCAGTGGCCCTCCTGGCTGAACTTAAAACAGGTCCCTTTTAGGTGAGACAGTGGCTCTGATCCAGGCATCCTGGATCCTGTCCTCACCATGGATCTTCATAAAGGAGGGTAACCCTGAGGTGGCACAGGGGTTAGGGCTGCCACTAAGAATTGTGCCTTTTGATGCTGTCCCTGAATCCTTCTTGCCTCTTCAACCCCGTCTCTATTGTTAGATACTCCAAGTGCCAGATCCATGAGATGATTCATGGGGGTCTGGGTCCCACAGCTGCCTTTTGTAATTTTCTCCTAATGTCTGGGGCTGACTGAGTGACAAAATGAGTATTTACCAGGACTTGCCCCTCAGGGGTTTTGGGATTAATACTAGTATGCTTTCTAAAGGCCTCCACTAAGCAGCCCTGGAAGAGGGCTGGATTCTCATCTTTTTCCTGTGTTACTTCTCTGAGTTTGTCATAGTTGATGGGCTTAACAACACACTTTTTCATCCCCTCTACGAGGCATGTTACCATATGGTTTCTGTGTTCAAGCCCTCTACCTCCCTGTTGGTAGTTCCAGTGGGGGCTCTTGGTCAGGGATTGCTTCCCCCAGTGTAAGGTAGATTATATGTCCCTAATTGTAGGTAGTCAATTCTTTGGCATGCACCTGGGCTGCACTAAGGAGCTGGCTTTTTTCCTCAAAAGTGCAGCAGGTTGAAAGGAGGACCTGTAGGTCCCTCCAGGTGAGCTCATAGGCCATTGTCAGCCTGGTAAATTCCTCCATGAAGCTACTAGCATCCTTGGAAAAACATACAAATTTCTCCTTGCAAGTAGCCAAATCAGTCATGGAAAAGGGAACGTGAACTCTAATAGTTCCTCCATCACCCCTAAGGGGCAGTTTGGTAGCAGGAGGTTGGTAGGTGGCCCCACTTTAAATAGTACCATCAGGACTTTCCTCTGGTGAGGGAGACGGTGGGGAAGACTGTCCCCCTCAGAGCTGGGGGGCATGGGCGTTCCTGGCTGTGGACCCTGGGGAGCTAGACCCATAAGGGGGTCATCTAGAACATTGAGTTCCTGTCGGGGGAGACACTTGGAGGGGACATGAGCCAGATATAACCGGCAGGAGTTCCTTAGACCTGGATCTTGGGATAGGGTCAGGAACACTTGGACATATGGGATATCCCTGTTTGCCTCCTCTTTTATACAACGGGTTTAACTGCAAGATGGTATTGTAATTTAATGACCCATATTTTGCCCAGACCTCTTGGTCCCCTAGTTTGTATAGAGGCCATGCAGCATTGCAAAGGAAAATTATTTTCTTTTTCCCCAAGCTATCCTGTTTAAACTTTTCCCAATTAATTAATATGTATCCTAATGGGGAGCCCTTTGGGATACTTGTAGTTATCCCCATTTTGGTTAGGATGCTTTTGTCCTTGAGCCTGAGGTGGCTCCTTTGTACTAGTCAAGCAAAGGATCAAGGGCCAGTGGGAGAAAAGGTGGCCAGAGTCCCAGGGCCTAAATCCTTCAGAGGTAAGGAGACCTAGGTCCTGAGTCAACTAAGCAGATTACCTTCTCTGAAAGAGGGGAGACAAATAGCTTCAAAAGGTAGAAATCCAGGATGAAAAAGGAATGCTGTAGTTATGGCACTTCCTAGACCAGAGATCCATAGGCCCACTGAGGGAGTACCCACCTCCCTCAGCGGTGATGTCCACTCAGTGATGTAATGAAACCGGGGCTCCAAGAGGGGTGCTTAGGCCATCAACCCGCAAAGGGAGTGCTCACCTGCGACTTCCACTTAGGGGTGCTTAGACCATCGACCCATGAAGGGAGTGCTCTCCTGTGACTCCCACTTAGAGGTGCTTAGACCATCGACCCCTGAAAGGAGTGCTCACCTGTGACTCCTACTTAGGGGTGCTTAGACCATCGACCCATGAAGGGAGTGCTCACCTGTGACTCCCACTTAGAGGTGCTTAGGCCATCGACCCCTGAAAGGAGTGCTCACCTGCGACTCCTACTTAGAGGTGCTTAGACCATCGACCCACGAAGGGAAGTGCTCGCCTGTGACTCCTACTTAGCGGTGCTTAGACCATCGACCCCTGAAAGGAGTGCTCACCTGCGACTCCCACTTAGGGGTACTTAGACCATCGACCCCTGAAAGGAGTGCTCACCTGCGACTCCCACTTAGGGGTGCTTAGACCATCGACCCACGAAGGGAGTGCTCGCCTGTGACTCCTACTTAGGGGTGCTTAGACCATCGACCCATGAAGGGAGTGCTCACCTGCGACTCCCACTTAGGGGTGCTTAGACCATCGACCCCTGAAAGGAGTGCTCGCCTGTGACTCCTACTTAGGGGTGCTTAGACCATAGACCCATGAAGGGAGTGCTCACCTGCGACTCCCACTTAGGGGTGCTTAGACCATCGACCCCTGAAAGGAGTGCTCGCCTGTGACTCCTACTTAGGGGTGCTTAGACCATCGACCCATGAAGGGAGTGCTCACCTGTGACTCCCACTTAGAGGTGCTTAGACCATCGACCCCTGAAAGGAGTGCTCACCTGCGACTCCCACTTAGAGATGCAAATACCCGCAACCCGAGAAAAAGTGATCACTTGCTACTCTTGCTTGGGGGTTCAAAAATCCTGATCCGCAAAGAAAGTGCCCACCTGAAACTCCGGCCTAGGGATGCAATGAGGCCATATGCCCTGAGGGCACTTGGGGAGGGCCTGGCAGCAAATTTTTAAAGGGGAATTCCTGGATTCCTCTAATTTGGGCCTCCTTTTGCAGTTCCGGTGTTCTGGAACCAGATTAAGATGAAGACTGAGCAGAGAAGAGGAACTGGGCTGAAGGAGCAATGGAGGGAAAGCTCACCCAACCACAGTTGCCAATTACTTGCCATGTGGCCTTAATTTGGATGTCTGAGTGGTCACCTTGGTGGATCCTCTCACTTCTGAAGAGATAGAGCGATAGAGGAGAATGAGAAAAGATCGAGGGGAGAAAAGCTTTGGGTTCTGTGGGCTCCTTCATGGCAGCATCAGCTGCCACCTAAGGGCTACTTGAATCTGCACAGCATGGGAGAAACCCCCTGCTACCCTCCAAAGAAAGGAGAGCCATAGCCCAATAGGTGGACCGAGATTATGCCCTTTTAGCCCTGTTTCTTGATTTAAACACCCCACATTGGGTGCCAGACAGATAATACAGGAAAAAACAAATGTAGGGTGTGAGGAGGGCCATGTCCCAGGTCTCAGTTGAGTCCCAATACCACAGTTTAGGAACCATTTCAAGAGGCTGAGGTGATAATCTGCATCTGCTAAACATGGTTATCATAACATTCAAAATATTTCTCCAGATTCAAGTGCATCTTTTTTGTTACAGAGGCGGGGTCGGAATGTATAGTTAGTAACAAAACTGAAATTTCTGCTGTTAACTTCCCACAATGATGCAGCATCTTATACAATAATATGAGATGTTGTTTTTTAAGATTTTGTAAAGCTAGTATAGATACCGAACGGATATATTAGGAGAAATTATACCATCATCACTTCTGCCGGTTGGCGACCCATCATCTTTTTAAAGACATATATGATCTTATTTTTTAAACAATTCATGTCCAACTGGTTGTATGCCACTGAAGCTATCTTGTCTACTACAAATATCAGCGTCTTTTTGATTAGGTACATAAGCAACCATTTTAAGAGTATCAAGATTGGCTTTATCATATCATATCCATTTATCATTAATTTATCTTTTACGAATTTCCATACCTCCTCTGTGATTAATTCAGCCACCATACTTGTTAAACTTCCCACGGCCTTGTCCTTGATGAATAAAATAAGCGAATCCATGGTGAAAACGCGAGGAGGTCTTCTGGTGGTATGAGTGCAAGTTCTGAATTTACTCCTTCTATAGAAGACACGGGGCATGGGCATTTCACAGAGGAGTGGCCAATGATCATGTGACACGTTATGGGGCAACACTTGACATATAAGGTTAGTTTCCTCTCACTTGTTTGACGGCCATGATGACTAGTCATAAATGCCTAAATATTGCGATGCAATGGGCCCTCCTTCCTGCAGTACTGGGGATGTACCACCCAGTACAGGAGCAACCAACCTCTCACCACCAACTAGTACCCAGGAGGGGAAGTGGACATTGTCTTCAAAAGGCTTCATATATTAAGCAGAAAATTTTGAAGTTGTTTTAATGCTGTGGTAGGCTGAATAAGGGTCCCCAAAGATATACACAGCCTGACCCCCATGACCTGTGAAAGTTACATTATGGGATCAAGGGGCTCTTGACCATGTGATAAAGTTAAGGGTCTTGACTTGGGGACATAATCCTGGGTTTTCAGGGTGAGAGATAAATGGAATCATAAGGGTCCCTATAAGGGGATTGGACAGAAAGAGATTTGAGTACAAGAAGAAAGAAGGTGATATGAGTCTGGACCAGGAGGCAAAAAGGTGATGCAGTGAGAGGCTATGAGCCAAGGAGTGAGGAGAGCCTCCAGGAGCTGGAAAAGACAAGGAATCTGATTGTCTCCAAGAGCACTGGGAGGGAACATGTTCCTGCAGACATTCTGATTTTGGCCCAGAGAAACGCATTGGAGATCTCAAGACTGCTGACTGTTAGAGAGTAAATCTACGCTGTGAATCTGCTAAATTTGTGGTAATTTGTCATAGCAGCCAAACATTCTATCAGAAATAATATTTACATCAGCCCCAGAATGTAAATTTCTAAAAACATCAGCAATAAGACCAAAATTGTTTGTTTTTTCAAATCTTCTTTTTTTTTTTTTAACCAGATAAACACTAGTATGTATTTTTATTTTTAACAACAAGGGCCTCAGCATTACACTTTTAAGAAAAGAAAAATCTGGCGTGTACAGCCTAGGACTTGTAAACAGTATTTCATAAGTGGTTAGGAGGAAATCTGAAACCCAGCCAGAGGGAAGTGGCCATGAAGGAGGAACCCTAAGATTAACAGTTTAGGCACAGCTCTAAGAGCAGGGGTCAAATGCGTGGGCATTGACTGAGGTCCAGTGCACTCCTGGAGGAAAAACCCCTGGCAAGATGGTCTGGCGGTAGAAGCTGGGACTTTTTAAGGCACATAAGGCAGGGATTCCTACTGAAAAGGAAAGTTCAGTTCAGCATGTCCAGGGCTAGTGAAATTGGATGTAAGGGGCAGGGGACTATACTTCCTAGGTCCAGGATGAGAGGAGAAATATTGTTAGGAAATTGTATTAGGGTTCTCCAGAGAAATAAATCAGAGTGCGTGTGTGTACGTATATGTATACATACGTATATATGCATATGTCAAGAGATTGAAGGAATTGAGAAGACTTGTGAAGCCGTCTCCAAGCTGGAGACCCAGGAAAGTGAGTGCTGTAGTTCCAGTCCAAGCACAAAGTCCTGAGAACAGTGCAGCCAGTGGTGTAAGTCCCACGGTGAGGGTGGGAGAAGACTGATGTCCCCACTCAAGCTGTCAGGCACAGAGAGTGAGTTCTCCTTTCCATTCACTCTGTGTTCTACTCAGGCTGCTCAATTGATGGGATGGGGCCCACTGGGGAGGGCAGTCTGCTTTGCTCAGTCTACAGATTCAAATGCTCATTCATCAGGAAACACCCTCACCGACACATCCAGATAATGTTTAACCAAATATCAGGGCACCTTAAGATGGCCTAGTCAAGTTGAAATGTGAAATTAGCCATCATAGAAATAAAGCCCTTTTTTTTGTTGTTGTTTAAAAAAAATCTTTTAATTTTCAAAAAGTTATTTTAAGAGAAAGGTTATTTACAGGCAAGTTACTTGTGTCAGATCTATGGATTGTTTTGGGTAGTGTGGCCGTTTTGATAGTGTTAATTCTTCCAATACAAGAGCACAAGAAATCTTTCCATTTCTTTGTGTCATTTTGATTTTCAGAGTATAGGTAACCTCCTTGGTTAAGTTTATTTTTAGGTATTTTGTTGTTTTTGATGTATTGGAATTGTCTCTGCCAGTTATAAAACTCTGGTTTTTGAAGTGAAAAAAAAAAGTGAATGAAGAGCCACAAATGGAAAAATATCCTTCTTTTTTATGAGTGAGTTGTATTTATGTTTATGTATATATATACTGCATCTTCACTATCTATTCAACTATTTATGTGCACTTAGGATGCTTCCATATCTTGGCAATTATAAATAATGTTGCTGTTAATAGCAGTGTGTATATATCTTTTTGAGTTAATTCTTATTTTGTGGATGCCTTTATTCCCTTGATAAATATGTAAGTTTAAAAAGATTGTACTGTGTAGCACAGGGAAATATATACAGGATCTTGTGGTGGCTCACAATGAAAGAAAATGTGATAATAAATATATGTATGTTCATATATAACTGAAATATTGTGCTCTACACTGGAATTTGACACAACACTGTAAACTGACTATAACTCAATAGAAAAAAATGTTTAAAAAATAAATAAAAAGCTAAAGCTCTAAACATTCTTAGAAACAATGAACAGTGCATATATGTAAATTTAAAAACTATATGTGCAGTAAAAAAAAAAAAGATCTATCAAGCCATGAAAGACATGGAAGAAACGTAAAAGACATATTACTAAATGAAGAAGCCAGTCTGAAAAGGCTACAAACTGTACAATTCCAGTCAAATGACATTCTGGAAAAGGTACAGCTATAGAAAAAAACAGAAAAATCATGGTTTCCAGGGGTTTGGGGAGAGGGAGGGAGGGAGGAATGAATAGATGGAGCACAAGAGGTTTTTAGGACAATGAAATTATTCTGTATGATACTATAGTGGTGGCTACATGTCATTATACATTTGTCAAAACCCACAGAATGTACAACATCAAGAGTGAACCTTAATGTAAAATGTGGACTTTGGTTGATAATAATGTGCCCATGTTGGTCCATTAATTGTATCAAATATGCCACATTGATGAAGGATGCTGAGAGTAGGGGAGAATAAATGTGTGTGTGGGGAGGACTATATGTGAACTCTCTGTATTTTCTGCTCAATTCTGCTGTGAACCTAAAACTGCTCTAAAAGGATAAACTCTATTTTTAAAAAAGAGAGAAAAGTTATTTACAGGCAAGTTACTTCCAGTGTTAACTATTAAAACCTTTTACTGTTGGGCATAGATAGATCAGCAGCAGTCTGCATATACAACAGAGCCACAATAGCATGGCATTCATGGTCTCAGGCTCTCTTCCAATATACCCAAGGGATCTGGACAACCTGCAGAACATCCCATCCATCCCAGGCCATTATGTTGATGACAACAAGATAACTAGACCTGAGAGCAAGAAATGGCAAGTATTCAGATTGTCTAGTAAGACACAGGTGTTCCAAAGTGTGGAAGAGGAATCCTTCTAATATTGATAATCAGTGACAATGAGTATCAGAGGTGACTATGACATCCATTGGAGAGAATGATGCCAATGACAAGGTCAGCCCTAGTTACCAGCAATTTAAGCAATAAGTGAGAGTTCCATGGTCTGTAGAGCATCCTCATCTGTGACCATTCAGGGAAGCTCGTAGGGTCCAAAAGTCTAGGGGGTGCTGGACCACCCTCCAGAGTAAAGGACAAGTTACTGCACCTGTACATCCATATAATCCATGTAAGAGGAAGACTGGTACTTTGTGGGGCTTCTGGCAGAACCTAATGAGAGAATTACAAGCAGCAGGGCCATAGCTCTACAGCAGTAGCAAAACAGCTCCTGATCTGCTCCTTAGTCTGGGGAGACAGTGCCTGATGTGTGATGTAATGTGACCAGGTAGCCAGAACCTGTCATCATGACCTGGGATCTATCACACTCACCAACTTAAGGTCAGATGGGGAGCGCAGCAGTCATCACAAATGGAAGTGGTACATCCTGGGTTAGACAAGGATAAGTGGCCCAGACCATTGGCACCTACCACTCCTGCACTGACATATGTACACAGCTTTCATCTGTGCACTCATGGGATGGTCATTCTGACTAGTCAGCAAAAAAAGAAAAGGCTCCACCCTCTTCAAGATCATTCCAGCCCATCTTCTCTATTTCCCCCTCTCCCTGTCCCAAGGCTCCTATTCAACCTTACTTATTGGTACACAATTGGCTTTGTGGACCAAACTGAAGGAGATCTTGAGAAAGATCTGTTGCTTTTCTGTAGCACTCCCAAAGGATGCTGAAAATGTCTGAACCCAAACCAGGCTTTAAAAGAAAGCTGCATTCATCAACTTGGTCAAAGGTTGACACTGTAAATCTTTCCCACTAAGTCTGCAAACTGCTAGTCATGGACTTTGCTTCCTCCCCAGCTCTGTCCCACATTCACCACCCTCCCTCCAGCTGCAATCCCAGGTGCCTTTTCTGTTCTGGCCACACTCTGACTCCCTTCTGGATTTGTATCCTCAGTGCCCTCAGCTCAAGTCTTGTGTGTTTATTGTGTCTGCTATAGCTCCCAACACCTCAGACACAGCAGTTGGGTGTTTTTGGCATCTTGTTCATAACTCATCCCAACTGTGCATGTCTGCAGTTATTTTTAGCCCCTTATGGTTTCTTTGTATTCTGTTGTCCCAGCCTGTGCAAACACTGTGGCAAGAGGTCTCAGGCCTTGTCTTAGGCCTTGGCCTGCATAAAATGCCAAAAGCATATATCAACCTGACTTTAAACTGCACAAGTTTTTCTCTAGAGCACTTTTCCCACAGACCTCTTTCCTAAGCATCTTTGTTCTAGGCACAAGAATATTAGGAGAGTTCTAAAGCTGGAAGTGAACTTCATACCCAGCAAAAGAAAGGGAACTTCTTCATCTACAAAAACAAGGACAACTTTGCAACAAGTTTTTACCCTGTATGTGATCGCTATGGAAATCATTGCCACCCCTTGAACCCTTTCTATAAAACCTCCTGCCTTCTCTCCCTGGCAGGCTCACAGTCTTGAGGTCATTAGCTCACTGTGACCTCTTTTGCCTGGGTAAGAAATCAAGCTGCCTCTTCTATTTCATCCAAAACTTTGTCCTTGAGTCTCAATTTGGTAAGTGGGGTATAGAGGCCATGTTTCAGCAGCATTGGGACTGAAGCTAATAGACGTGCTCATCATGTTTTCCAAGGATTATTTCATGTATGAAAGTTTTAAAATTCCTACAGGGCAATATGGCTACATTCTCATGGATAAGGTATGAATATTTCTGACAGACAAATTAGTGGCATATCCAATAATCCAGTCACCAACATTCTTAAAGCAGATGTCTATTCTTTGTTTGAAGATTGTTTTTATAAATTTACTGGGAAAAGTTATTCCAGTTGTACACAGCCAAACTGTCATGCCACTGTTAAAGCAATATCCTATATTGTCTTAAAGATGATGCACCATGAACTAAAACAGTGATTATGGTGTAATTACTAATGATAAATCTAACAGAGCATATATCTACTTTCTGGTGGTAGTATCTTCTTGTCCCTGCCTCCTCAAAGGTTACTCTCCAATCATATCAACAACCACTGGCCAGAAGTTTCCATCACCAACTCATTGATTTCTAAATCACTTTACCAATTCTACCTGCCAGGCAAAGATGAAAGACTTGAACTTTTACACAGAAGGTTTTAGTAAATTACTAAGGAAGAATGTGATTTGACTGCCTAATCTATGGATTATGGAGACTTCCTTCTCTTGCGGAGTTCAGGTCTCTGGTTTGGGACCTGAGTCAAAGAGGGGGCTCAAACTGAGAGAACCCAGGGGATGGGGGAAGAAGAGGTCCACATTTGTTAAGGGGAAAGATGCTGAAGGGCTTGAGCCTGGATAGGATTTGGAAAAAGAGATGGGGTGGTTTCAAAAGGTGAAAATCTGAAATGAAACACCCTGAGGGCGGTCTCTGGAACCTCATGGCCCAAAAGCGGAGTAAGTGCCCACTGTGGGTGGTAGATGGCAAATTGCTGGATTTGAGGACAGATATCCAGACATGATCAGAGTAGAGCTCTCAGCCTTGAGCATTCAAGTGAGGAAAAAATAAGGGGCAGAAGAGTGAGGAAGCCTTCCAGAGGGACAAACTGCCAAAAGACTTCAACTGGCCAGAAAATTTCACTATCTCTGCAGCATGCCAAACAGTACAAGGTGTTAAAAGTCAACATTGGAAGTAACCTGACTGTAAAGCACCTGAGGTCATATGCACATGAGAAGACAATTAAGGGAGGAAAAAGTTCACAAGAAACACAAGAAATGGTTCTAGTCAGAAATGGCATCTTTGCTCCTTCTGTTTTGCTCTTTTGCTATTTGCAGATTATTCAGAGAGGAAGAAAAATCTTTCTTTTAAAACCTCTTCTTCAAAGCTGATCAGTCATCCAAGAGAGTTTTTTTTTTTTCCTTTTAACAGAGAGAATACCAACTACCACTCTCAAGTCAGTAGACTATTTGAAACTAAAACTCCTCTCTATAAATTCTTATATGTAAACAACTACTGCATGATTCCACTTATATGAGGTTATAAACTGGTCAAATACACAAAAATCACAAAAAGTGTAATTCCCTTTTAGGCATTGTCTAAGGTCTTCCTCTTGGAAAATGAGGACTCAGCAGCTTTCTTCCCTATCACCACTAAACATATGCACCCTTCCCACCTCCATCTCTCCAATATTTTCCTAAGACCAACATTTGGTGTAGACTTTATCATGTCTATTTAATGTTATTGATGAAATAAAATTATTTTAAGGCAGGGCAAGAAAAATGTAAATGCAAAAATCGATCTGCTTTTTGGGCTACCACCTCACCCCTTTGCTGTACATTGTGCATCTGCATTATACATTAACTAGATACCATTAGAAGGCACAGGAATGCCTGCTCAACAGAATAAAAATGCAATTTTGTTCTGGCACCAGCCAGGTAACTCCTTAAGAGGTAACATTTCTTGTTTAATCCTGTGAGGGAGTCATGATGACCCACCTTGGACACACAGGTCTGGACTATATAAACTGCAATATGGTACTTTGATGTATAATCCATTGTCTCAAAAATTTATGTGCTCTGACCTCTAACCAGCATGGGCCCTTTGAGCCCCACGGACCTCTCAGTATCTCTCAGATATTCAGATCCCATTGTTTTAAGTGACAATACTAAAAATTTTATTTGAGCTGGTTTTATGTAAGATGTGGACTCTTAAGGAGCACCTGTGCATTTCCTAGGCAGGGACCTAAAGGGATCTGAGCAAGAGGAGCAGGGAAGCATAGGTGGCTGGTTTTTAAGTTTGGCTTAATTGAAAAATAAGTTGATATACGGTCTGAACAAACTGCTAGTGAAATGAGAGACTGAATTTTTCCGCCCCAAAGAAAAGGGACACTTGCTCCGTCTGGCCACAAGGTGTCCTCAGGGAACTGAGAACCTAGTGGAAATGTTTGAGGATTAATCCTCGCTAAGTGTAGTGGTCCCACAGGCATTCCCACTACAACCATTAAATAAATCTTGCTCATCTGGAAAGCACGGTATAAAAGATTAATCATCTGGTGCTCCAAGCACCCATGGCAGCTTTAGACTGTTGGAAGGAGAAATCAAGACACATAAAAGAGTAGAACAAACCCAAGGGTAACTCTTTGGGAAGCTAGACTCATAAGCAGCACACATCCTATCTACCACATTGTCCTCAGAAAATTGTTTAGGTCATGTCTCATATCTGTACTAGGCTACCAAATTAATGGTAGGAAATTGTGCCTCAAAGGCCAAACAGTTCCCTGATGGACCTCTGGGAACCCCAGCTGGGTTTATGTAGAATATTTATGGAACTGACATTTGCAAATATTTAACTAAATGGGAATGTCTGACCAAGGATAACCTGTCCCTGAGGTGGCCAAAATGGGGCACCTTTGATTTACCTAAATTGGTTTATTTGCCTGCTCAATTAGAAAAAAATAGGTATAAGATCAAACAGCCAGAATGGGAGGCATATTTTAATTGGTACCTTGAAGCCTCAAAACAAAATGATAAAATGGCTTCATCACAAGAGACAAACTGAAAATTTTTAGAAATTAAGAAAGACCTCAGAAGCCATTGCTTTTCCTTCTCCTTTCTCTCCTCCTCCTTTAGCTCCTTCATATCCTCTTCTTTCTGAGCTCCTATCCTGATTTCCCTGCTCTTCCACCTCCAATTTCAAAGGAAGAACTTAGACTCTGAGTCTAAGGGAAAGGATAAAACAGCCCTAAGATAATAGCTACCCTCTTTAAGGAGAAACCCACAGGTAGAGGGGAATCTGTTCTTACCTCAGACTAGGACAGAGCTTAAGAACTTAACTAAGGATTTTCCAGATCCTTTACAGGATCCTTGGGGGTTTGCTAAAGAATTTGATCTTACATTAAGAATTTACAAGCCAGGATATTTAGACTTGTTCCAGCTCATACATTTACTAGTCTCTGAAAGTAAAGCAAAAGAATGGCTCCAAGAGATAGATTGGAAGATGTCTATGGAAGATTTTCATAAACATGAGGGTGAAGATCACCAGAAATAGAGAGAAACTGCCCATAACCTATATCAGGGTGTTCAAAAAATCTTCCAATCAAAAATAGATTGGGCAAAAGTCTGTCAATGCAAAAAAAAAAAAAAAAAAAGTCCAGGAGATACTACTTTTGATTTGAAATAGAAAGATTTGAAAAGACATTCAGACAGGGATCCAGAGAGTTTCCTGAACCTTCGGAACAATCCAGTAGTAAATTCTATTTTTCTAGAAGGAATAGATGAAGAATTGGCATCACTGGTTAAAAGATATGAACTTGACTGGGCTACTCTGCGTACTCACATGCTTGTCACTGTTGCCGTCAAGCTCTCCAAAGCCTTACAGAAATGAGAAAAAGAAAGAGCTGCCAAGATTATGAATGGACAGCTACAACAGTGCAGTGGTCCATGAGGAACACTTGGCCCAAATTTCAGTCATTCTCAAAAACAACCACATCTGCATTTATTGCAAAAAGCCTGGGCATTTTAAAAGAGACTGCCACAAGTTTAAAAGAGATTTAGAACAAGGCAAGATCAACAAAGAATAGGGATGCTCTGATGATCATAAGAGGGCATTCCCTTCCTCCTCACCAACACCTTGGAGGAAATTGAAGTAACAGTCAGAGGGGAAACTTCTAAGGCCTTTGTAGACATGGGGGCTACCTTATCTATTCTCAGCCCTATCCTCATTCATTGCCTTGTCTCTGGGAGTACACAGTCAATTCAAATGGTAAGTATTTCTAACTTACCTATGCAAGTTTTAAACTCACAGCCAATAACTTTCCAGCTAGGAACTATCACAGAAGAGTTTTGTGTTCCTTCTGGTGGAATGTACTCCAACTGATTTGATAGAAAGGGACCTTTTAGAGGTCTATATTGTCTTTTCACCTAGGGCTAAGTAATTTTAGATTTAGAAAACTTAGATGCAGACCAGAACATAATTGTGGAAAAATTGATGGTTGTGAAAACCAAAGTTCAGATAAATTGAGAGGAAATTAATGATTCACTCTTATAAGCACCTGAGGAATTATGGTCATCTTCCTCAGATACTGGGGAAATCAAGTCAGCTACTGCTATTTATGTAAAATCGGTAATTCCAAGCCTGTACCCAAAATCTGACAATATCCATTTAGACCAGAGGCATTAAATAGATTAAGGCTTGTCATTCAGGAATTCCTTGACAAAAAACTTCTAATTCCTCTACCAGTCCTTGCAATACTTCCACTTTGCTGGTAAGAAAGCCAAATGGAAAAGGCTGGAGGTTTGTCCAAGCACTATAAATAACATGGTAATCTTCACCACCTTGTGGTTCCTAACCCTCAGCCCTGCTCTCAGCCATTCCAGCAGACATCTTTTGCTTTTGGTAATAGAACTATGCAGTGCATTCTTTAGTATTCCAATGGAAAAGGAAAGCCAGTATCTTTTTGTCTTTATGTGGGAAGATCATCAGTATACCTGAAGAGTATAGCCACAGGGCTATACTGAAAACCCTACTCCTTTTTCTCAAATACTTAGTTAATTTGGCTGAGGTAAACTTTCCTAATGACTATTGTTTAATTCAATATGTAGATGATTTGCTTTTGTGTTCTAAAGTTGAACAGGACTTTCAAAGTAATACTATCTGTTAGAACAGTTAGCCTTTAAGGGGCTTAAGGTATCCAAAGGTGAACTGCAAGTCTGCTTAACAATTGTAAAATATTTAGGTCACTTGATAGTTAAGGAAGGATTGTTAATTGATTTGGAAAGAATTAAGGGAATCCTGGCTTTCTCATTTCCCCCAAAAAATAACTAAGATGATTTCTAGGTCTAATTGGATATTGTAAGTTATTGGGTACCTAATTATTGCCTCATTGTAAATCCCTTTACATGTTACCTAAGTCTGACTGATCAGACCCAAATGAATGGACAATAGAAGAAGAAAAGGCTATTGATACCTTAAAATCTGCACTGACTCAGGCTCTGGCACAGGGCCATCCTAATTTTAAATTACCATTTTTTTCTCTTTGTGTATGAAGATCTAGGAAGTGCCCTAGGTGTGCTAACTCAGAGGCATGGTGGTCAGTGAGCTGAGAGACAGTGCAGTGGAAATCATGCAGGCTGAACAGAAAAAGAGAAAAAATAATTTAAAAAATACAGTCAGTCTAAGAGACCTCTGGGACAACATCAAGCATAACAATATTTACATTATAGGGATCCTAGAAGGAGGAGAAAGAGAAAGGGGGCAGAGAACATATTTGAAGACATAATAGCTATGAACTTCCCAAACCTGGGAAAAGAAACAATTATCCAGGTCCAGGAAACACAGAAAGTCCCAAAGAGATCCAACCTAAGACACACTGTAATTAAAACTGCAAAAACTAAAGGAAAAGAATATTAAAAGCATCAAGGTGAAGAGCAACTAGTTATATAAAAAGCTCTCTCATAAGACCACCAGCTGACTTTTTAGCAGAACTCTATAAGCCAGAAGGCAGTGATGCAATATAATTAAGGTAATGAAAGGGAAAAAACCTATAACCAAGACTACTATACCTAGTACGGCTTTCATTCAGATTTGAAGGGGAGATCAATAGTTTTAAAGATAAGTAAAAGCTAAAAGAGTTCAGCACCACAAAGCTAACTTTACAAAAAATGTTAAAGGGACTTCTCTAAGCAGAAAAGAAAGGCCACAACTAGGAATATAAAAATTATGCAGGGAAAAATCCAATTGGTAAAGGCAAGTGTACAGTAAAGTTAGTAGATCAACCACTTATAAAACTAGAAGGAAGGTTAAAAGACAAAAAATAGTAAAATCATCTATTTCCACAATAAGTAGTTGTAGAATACTACTAATAAGTAAAATATGATGGCAAAAACAGCAAATGGTGGGGGAGTAGTAAAAATGCAGGGTTCTTAAAATGCATTCAAATTTATGAGATCAGATATCTACCTATCTATCTTATAGTAACCATAAACCAAAAATCTACAATATATACTCACAAAAAGAGAAAGGAATCCAAACATAACACTAGAGATAATCATCAAATCACAATGGGAGAGAGGAAAAGAAGAAGAAAGGGGAAAAAGGAACCACAAAAACAACCCCCAAACAATTAACAAAATGGCAATAGGTACATACTTATCAATAATTACTTTAAAAGTAAATGGACTAAGTGCTCCAATCAAAAGGCACAAAGTGACTGAATGGATATGAAAACAAATCCTATATATATGCTGTGTACAACAGACACACTTCTGATCTCAAGACACAGACTAAGAGGGAGAGGATGGAAAAAGGTATTCCATGTGAATGGAAACAAAAAGGAAGCCGTGGTAGTAATACTTATATCAGATAAAATAAACCTTAAAGCAAAGATTGTAACAAGAGATGAATTAAGACAATACATAATGATAAGGTGTCAATCCAAGAAGACATAACAGTTATAAGTATGTACATCCAACATAGGAGCACTTAAATATATAAAGCTAATACTAACAAACATAAAGGAAGAAATTGACAGTATATAATGATAGTATGGGACTTTAACAATCAACTTATATCAATGGACCAATCATCCAGACAGAAAATAAGTAAGGAAACACTGGGCTTAAATGTTTCATTAGATCAAATGGGCTTAATAGATATGTATAGAAAATTCCATCAAATTGGCAGAATGCACCTTCTTTTCAAGTGCATATGGAGTATTCAAGTGCACATGGATCACATGCTAGACCACAAAACAAGCACTGGTAAATTTAAGAAGATTGAAATCATATCAAGCATCTTCCCCAACCACAACATTATGAAACTAGAAATCAACTACAAGAAAAAAATGCAAAACCAAAAAACATATGGAAGCTAAACAACATGGTACTAAACAACCAATGGGTTAGTGAAGAAATCAATGAGGAAATAAAAAAAAAAATGAGACAAATGAAAATGAAAACACAATGATCTAAAATCTATGGGAAGCAGCAAAAGCAGTACAAAGAGGGAAGTTTATCAAGCCTGTCTCAGAAAACAAGAAAAATCAGATGAGCAACCTAACCTTACAACCAAAGGAACTAGAAAAAGAACAAATAAAACCCTAAGTAAGTAAAAGGAAAGAAATAAAAAAAGTCAGATCAGAAATAAGTAAAATACAGACTAAAAAATAAGAGAAAAGATTAATGAAAGTAAGAATTGTTCCTTTGAAAAGAAAGAGAAAATTGATAAACCTTTAGCCAGACTCAATAAGAAAAAAATTGCCAAATAGCAAGAATCAGAAATGAAAAAAGAGAAGTTACAACTGACATTACAGAAAGACAAAGGATCATAAGAGATTGCTATGAGCAATTTCACCCCAATAAAATGGACGACATAGAAGAAATGGAAAAATTCATTCCCAAGACTGAATCAGGAAGAAATAGAAAATAAGAACAGACCACTTACCAGTAATAACATTTAATCAGTGATTTAAAACCCAACAAACAAAAGTAAGACCAGGTGACTTCACAGATGAGTTCTAACAAACACTTACAGAAGAGTTAGCTCCTGTCTTTCTGAAACTATTCCCAAAAATTGCAGAGGAGGAAGCTCTTCCAAACTCATTCTATGAAGCCAGTATCACCCTGATAAAACCAGAAAAAGATTTCTAAAAAACAAAAGTTACAGGCTAATATCACTGATGAACATAAGTGCAAAAATCTTCAGCAAGATATTAGCAAATTGAATTCAACAATACCTTAAAAGGATCATACACTATGATCATGTGGAATTTATCTCAGAAATGCAAGGGTGGTGCAATATCCACGTATCAATCAATGTTATACACTACATTAAGAAACCAGAATAAATATCATATGGTCATCTCACTAGATGCAGAAAAAGCTTTTTGACAAAATTCAACATACATTTATGATAAAATCTTGCAACAAAGTGGCTATAAAGGGAACATACCTCAACATAATAAAGGCCATATATGACAAATCTACAGCTAACAATATACCCAAAAGTAAGACGCTGAAAGTGCTTTCTCTAAGATCAGGAACAAGACAAATATGCCCACCCTTGCCACTTTTATTCAACATAGTATTTCAATTTTAAGCCACAGCAATCAGACAAGAAAAAGAAACGAAGGGAATCCAATTTGGAAAGAAAGAGGTAAAGCTGTCTTTGTTTGCAAATGACATGATACGAAATATAGATAACCCTAAAGATGCCACCAAAAAACTATTAGATCTCATCAATGAATTTGGTAAATTTGCAGGATAAATTAACATACAGAAATATGCATTTCTATATGCTAACAACTATCATAGAGAGAAATTCAGAGAACAATTCCATCTATCATCCTATCAAAAAGAATAAAATACCTAGGAATAGATTTGCAAAGGAGTTAAAAGTCCTGTGTTCACAACTATGAAACTATGACATGCATGAAAGAAAATGAAGATGACAGAAACAGGTGGAAAGATGTACAGTTTTCATGGCTTGGAAGAATTAGTATTTTTAAAATGACCATAGTACTCAAGGCAATCTACAGATTCAATGCTATCTCTCTCAAAATACCAATGGTATTTTTCAAAGAACTGTAACAAATAAATCTAAAATTTGTATGGAATCACAGAAGACCCCGAATAACCCAACAACCTAAAGAGAGCAAAACAAAGCTGGAGGAAACATAATCCCTGACTTCAAATTATACCCTAAAGCTACATCAATCATAATAGTATGATACTGGCACAAAATAGACATACAGATCGATGGAACAGAATAGAAAGCCCAGAAGTGAACTGGCACTTATATTAGCAATTAATCTATGACAAAGGATGCAAGAATGTACAATGGGGGAAAGACAGCCTCATCAATAAATGATGTTGAGAAAACTGGATGGGTACAGGCAACAATACAACTGTTTATTAATTAACATATGATATCATTATGTCATTAATTAACTTACATATTTAAATATTTATATAATTTGAATTGATGTATAAATTAATATTAATGAAATATGGATTAATATCAATATAATATTACTAATTATAGTACATTATACAATATTTAAATTATATTAAATTAACTTATTAAATAGTGTGATACATTATTAATAGTAATTAATATATAAATAGTATGTAATTAATATGACATCATTATATATTAATATATAATAATATATTAATATGATATAGTACTACATTATATTAATATTACTATTATATACCATTAATATATCTACTAATTCTACAAAAATGATGAATGCTGATTGTATTTTAATTCCATGTGAGGGTTTCCTTTGCTTTAAAAACTTCATAGTTTGGGCCTCTGACAATTATTGTCCAGATATTTTGGTCTGATCAAACCAACAACCAATTTTGAGATGATTCTAGCATTAAAAAGAAAAATGTAAACATGTTGATTATACAGAGAGCCATAATAATCTTTTTTAAAAAGAGACAGGCAAAACAATTCCCTGTCTATCCTCATTGCAGGTGACAATGACCACATATCACCCTGAAAGTTCGGGCATCTAGAACATCAGTCCAGAGGCCTGTCCTCCCAGCAGAGAGGCTGGGATGAACGAGGTGGTAGGAAGACCAGTTAGGAGACTGTTACTACAACACCATGCAGGAGTCAGGGTGGTTTGGGGCTGAATTTTGCATTCTATTGATATAATGCAAATAGACTGGCAGTAAGGAGAGATTAGTGTGAGAGCAAGAGGTACCAAGTTTACTGGCAAGTTTTCCAACCTGAGCCCCTATAAGGATAGAGTTCACTTTGACAAAGAGGAGGAAGGCTTTGGGAGGATCAGGTTGGAATTGGGGGGAATAAAGGTCTTGCTGTGAACAGGTTATGTTGGAGATACTTCATGACAGCCAGGACACATACCCCACGTTGACTTAACTCACTCTCTTCCAATTCTCTTGAAAACAATGTTAAGCCTGGGACACCAATTCCCAGAATCTCTTACAACAGATTCATGTTGGGGAAAAGGGAGGTCATTCCTAGGGCAGCAGAGGTCAGCAATCTGACAGACTTTCAGAGACTTATAAAAACAGAGCAAAAGAGGTCAAATTTCTCCAAGTCCCCATTCAAAACCCTCCAGGGTACCCTGTGGTGGGGTTGCCCTCGATCAAAGGTACAAACTGCAGTTCCTAATAAGAAAATAACTTTTTATTTCCAAAAGGAGCCCATCAACCCATGGTCATTCCTAGGGGCAGAAGTAGCTACTAAAATTTCAGGATCAAGTGGACTGTGAAAATGCAGGGCTCCTGGTTCAAAAATCATTACAAATTTCAAGATGGTGTCCAACTAAATATAGGCACTTGCCATCTACCACTACAAGGATAAGATCACAACACAGTGCGGCCGCTGACATCAATATTCCCTGAAAGGAGTTCAGGGTGGAGATCAGGAATGAGACACTCCATGCCCTTGGGAAAACTTGCAGAAAAGGCCTACAGACTGTTAGATGTTTTCAGGAGATTTTCTGAGCCCTAATTCTTCTCTCTCCTCATATGCAGCAAAGCACTAAAATAATTAATGGTGACATCTGCTCCTTGTGACTAGCAGCAAGCCTCTGCCTAAATGTGTGCTTCACTGCACATACCCTCCCTACAATAAAATCACATATAACACTGAGCTCCCTATTGCCTCTTCGGAGCAGTTACTCAGAGCTAAGATGCTATCTACTAGACTACAGTTCTCATTTTGCCCCCAAATGAAACTTAACTCAAAACTCTCACACTGTGTGATTTTATTTCAGTCGCCAGGTGGAACAGAGTATTAACCTAGCAGGGTGCTTCTGGGTGACTCACTGCTCAGGTTACCAGTCCCTGAAACCCATCCTGCCTCCGAAGGGCAAATGATATGTTCATGCTCCTTGTGAATCTGCTCCAACTTCAAGCCATAAAAAACCTAGAGAAATGGTAAGCCCTGACTGCCTTTAAATCCCCAACGGGATAGTTTTCTTTCTTTTGAAAGTTTCCTATTTGGGGCTCTGACAATAATCAGGCAGGTATTTTGCTCTGGCCAAATCAGTGACCAAATCTGAGAAGATTTACCACATCAAGAGCAATACATGAAACACACTGATGATGTACAAAGATATAACTTCCTCAAAAAACAGATGGCAAAAACCTTCCCCTAATGTAGCTCCTCTGGAGGGTGACAATATCCAAGTCCTCACCCTGAAAGTTGGGGCTTCCAGCCTGGGTCCTGTCCTCCCAGCAGGACTGGGCTCCAGGGGTGAAGGAAGCCCCTTTGCACAGGAGGTGCCTGCACCTGAATGCAGGAGGGAGGAGTCAGTGACTGTCCTTGTGCACTTGGACAACAGGCTCAGGCCAGGAACAGGGTGGGGATGTAGCAGTGGTCAGGGGGGTAGAGTTGGGATGTGACAGCCACAGGCACTAAGGTTCCCCCTTTGACCCCCACAGCATCTGAGGGACTATGGAGGTAATAATGTCGAGAACACAGGGCAGCATTAAACCACAGTCCTTACTGTTGCTTTGCAGCTTAGTATCTTTTTGAAAAAAGGTGATACTGTTTTTAAGCATTTCATGACCAACTGGTTGTATAGAACTAGAGCCATCTTGCCCACTACAAATACAGGCATCCTCCCGATTAAAAGTTAAGACATCTGGTCTAACAACAGCATTGATTATTTCTTGGGCCATAACATTCTTTGTCTGTTAGGGATATCCTCATCTCATCTATGAGAAATGTACCCACGATATCCACTAGAACTTCCATGGCATTGTCCTTTGCACATGAAATTAATGAATGCTTGCCAAGCACAATGAGTGTGATTTTTCAAATTTTGTTTTGTTTTATTTTGTTTTGTTTTTCGCTTCAGTCCTGGATGTGACTTCATCCCTGGAGAGTCAGCCATGGAAGAAGTAAAAGATATGACTTCTGCTCACCCCATACATCAGAGGTGCTCCTGGCCAGTGAGCATAAGTCACTGTGCCCAGAACCATCAGCCATCTGCATGAAGTCACCACCCTCCAGCCAGACTGGCTTGTGTGACCTGTGGCCACAGCCTGCAAGTTAGCAAGATTCCCAGGAGGTTTTGAGGAAGTGAAAATGACTGAGGCCTCTGGAGAGGCTGAAGAGAGGAGGTGCAGGGGGAAGTGAGAGAGTTGATGGCTGGGAAGCCCTATAGTGTGTGGACCCCCGAAAACAGAGAAAAGGTGGAATACCCTGTGGGATTGGGGATAAACTTGAAAGGAGGGTAACTCCTCGGGAGTCACATCTATTTCCACACAGTTTTCCTTCTTCATACATTAAAGGCTTCCATAGGTTAATATGCTCCTTCAGACACTAATCGAAACTGGCCCTTTTTGGACACATCTTCCCATCAATGGTTGGTTTGATGTTAAACCTACTAGGATTCAGAAATTGTGTATGAGGTCACTGTGCTTGAATTAGTCCAATTTAAAGACTTCTTTCCCTCGGGAGCATGTAACACATTCCTCTTAAGAACACCTGACAAAGTGTTGACAATATTGTAATATGATAGGGATCTAGGCTGAGGCTCAAGACTGAAAGGACTATCAGGACTTGCTCCTTCTGTTGTTGTTTTAAAGTGACAGGGCTTCCCATTGCTGCTGAAGAGGTTGGTATTTCAAACCGTAGGTTTGAGTGTCGAGGCTGAAGAGCCAGATCATTGCAGGCTGCTTATTTCTAGGTCAGCCCGAGGAGAGGTTCCTCACTGGGTGGTTGTTCCTCTCACATCTTTTCCCCTCCAGTCTCTATTGACCCCTGCAGGGATTCCTTCTGTGACTTCAGAGATCCATCACTACCCTGCACCCCTGCCATGTGTATCCGCAAGGGCAGCCTCTGCAAAGCTGGTCTCTCAGACCACTGGCAGACAGTGATGTCAGGAATTAGGGTCTTGCAAGCAGCACAAAGTCCTGTGGAAAGGGAAGGTCAGCTCAACAAGCCCAGGGCGTGACTCCAGTGTGCGGATTATGGCCCAGGCCTGTTTGTGAGGTCCAGAAAGTATAGTAAGAAATGTGTCCTGGAGAAATGGAAATCAAAACTACATTGAGATATTACCTCACACCCATTAGGATGGATCCAATTAAAATACAGAAAAACACAAGTGTTGGTAATGATGTGGAAAAATTGGAACCCTTGTGCACTTTGGTGGGAATGTATAATGCAACAACTGCTTTGGAGAAGAGTATAGTGGTTCTTCAAACACTTAACCATAGAATTACCATATAACCCAGCAATTTCACTCCTTGGTATACGCCCAAAGAATTGAAAGCAGGGTCTCAAAGAAACATTTGTCCACACGTGTTCATAGCAGCCTGATTCACAACAGCTAAAATGTGGAAGCAGCCCACGTGACCACTGATAGATGAATGGATAAGCCAAATGTGGTATATACGTACAACAGAATTTATTCGCAACAATGTGAAGGTCTTTATTACCAGTGAACTGTACACTGAAAAATGGTTCAGATGGTAAATTTTATGTTATGTGCATTTTGCCACAATAAAGAAAGAAAAAAGAAAGGAATCATGTCTCTTAATGTGAATTCAAATGGTATCCTTGAATACAGGATGAAGATGGTCCCAAGTGCCTCCTCTGGCTCTCTTGGTGCTGATGATGGTTGATGTTCTGAGCAGTTGTTCTGCTTCTATTTCCCATGACTTTGCAGCACCCACAAGCTCTGAGAGGGTTCCCTTGCTGCCCTAACCTGGGGGTTGTGCCTGGGAAGAAGTGAATCAAGGGAGACTGTTTTGTAACCCTTTGAAAAATGTTCTCCTTGCCTTAACCATCTGTTAATGTCATGGGTAACTCTCCTCCACCCTCCTCTTCTGCCGCCACAGAATGGGGCACTTTTAGATTTAAAATCTGTCCCAGTGTGAGTTTGTTTGCCTCATGGACAAGGGGGATGTGGCAGCGAGGGCCCGTAGACAGGGTGGCCATCCTGATGACACAGGGTCCAGTCTTTTAGACAAATAGGCCATAGCGCGCTGCCATGGCCCCACATTTTGAGCTAGGACTCCGAGAGAATGTCCCAGTCTGCTCTGGTGTCAGGGGCCCGTGTCATGGCCCACATCCATATGTCAACATCCATTGTGTCCCTGGGGGCTCGGCCCTGCAGCCATTTTCATGCTTCAGTGAAATGTTTCTCTTTTCCTCTGTATTGAAAAGAGTCAGAAGCAGCTGGCGAACATCTTCCCAGGTGGGCCGGTGAGAATGAAAGACAGACTCTATGAGGTCGATCAGAGCCTGCAGTTTGACGGCCTGATTACAGTCATCACACACCACCAACTAGAAATCATTATGGGCTTGACAGAGACCAAATACTGGCATGTCTTTGTGACAGAGCCCCATGACTGTCCCAGCGTCGCTTCGGGACTGGGCAGGTGCCGGCGCTCCCCGACACTTGCCATTGCAGTGGTGGCCCCAGCTTAGTTGGGGGCGGTGCCGGGGCTGCAGGGGCTGCTGCTGCTCCGCCTGCCACCACCGCTTGGCGTGGCTCCCTCTGACGTCTTCCGCAGCCCGCTCTGACACTTTTTGTTCCTTTTCTTGGAGGGCAGGCCAAAAATCCTGACCGGTTTACCGGTAGCTCTTCATCTGCTATTATTGTGGAAGCTCATCTTTTTAATTTTGTTTAGACCATGATGTGATTGAAATGCCTATGGTTTTTCCCAGTAGGAAAGAGTATGATGGCACCAATTGAGAACGGCTGTAGTGCTAAAGGGTTGGTAGCAGAGTATGAGGTGTCTGGGCTGAACAGTCCTATCCTCCCCAACTTGCTGTGGCCCTTGTGTCTCCCACAGTGGCATTTGGAGGGCCGGCGGTGCCGCTCTCCCAGCTTGTGCTGACCAGAGTCTCCTTCCTATTGGCTCAGAGTGGGGGCTGGGCTCTGCCTCTGGGTCCTCATGTTGGGGAGGTGGTGACAAAGAGGGTGGCCGTGTCTCCAGTGGAACAGGAGGCGTTGGTGCCCCGGGGCATACGGAGGGGGCAGGCACATCTCGTCCTCTGTGTCGCCCTGGAAAATAGGCTTTTCTCTATCTGTCCTTTTTATTTTTGTTTTGGGGGGTGTTGGCCTGGACCAGGTGATCTGCTCATATCTTGCATTGTCCAGGTCCATTTGAGCAGAACCAAATCCATGGGGGAGATATTCTGGGCAATATTTAGCCAGGAATTAAATTAGGTATCTAGGGCCAATATCCTGTCCTTTCTTATTCTGAGTCCCCTCCGAGTGCACCATTGTGAGTGGCTGCAGAGGCCGGGCTGCGGGCTTGTCTTCACTGGGGGGTGTCAGGAGCAGCTGATGACTTGATGGCTTCAGCATTCTTTGTTTACTGGTATGGTTTACAGTGCCGTTCTGCTCTCAGGCTTTAAGATTGTTGGGCTTTTGAGAACCTCAGGCCTTGAAGGGGAACTTCTGGGTGTGGTAAGCACAATGTGTGGGTGGTTTGAGGTTTCATTTCCTGTTTCCAATCAGCCTGTTTCAGCCTTGGCTGGTTCCTCTTGGGGCCTCTGAATCCCTCAAGAGCCCAAGATGGGGGCAGAGGCTCAAAGCTACAGTGATTATGCTGAGCAGAGGGGCCAAGGTGGGAGGAGAGAGGTGGGGTTTGAGAGACGGTTAGAGGACAAGAGTGTGGATGGGAGGGGGTAGGTCAAAGGATTCAAGAGAATGGGAGGCTGAGGAGCCTGTACAAGAAAGGGGCCATGCAGCGATGCGTGGCTTTGTCAAAGGACTGCACCCTAGATGAGTCATCAGGATGCCACTATTACGGCCATCGTGCCACACACCCCTGTGGCCATGGAGGTTTCCTTTGTTTAGAAAAACTCAACTGGGACAGATTTTAAATCTAAAAGTGGCATAATGGTGAAGCTTGTAGTCAGAGATAGAAGAGGAGGGTAGAGGAGAGTTACCCATAACATTAACAGATGGTTAAGGCAAGGAGAACATTTTTCAAAGGGTTACAAAACAGTCTCCCTTGATTCACTTCTTCCCAGGCACAACCCCCAGGTTAGGGCAGCAAGGGAACCCTCTCAGAGCTTGTGGGTGCTGCAAAGTCATGGGAAATAGAAGCAGAACAACTGCTCAGAACATCAACCATCATCAGCACCAAGAGAGCCAGAGGAGGCACTTGGGACCATCTTCATCCTGTATTCAAGGATACCATTTGAATTCACATTAAGAGACATGATTCCTTTCTTTTTTCTTTCTTTATTAGTGGCAAAATGCACATAACATAAAATTTACCATCTGAACCATTTTTCAGTGTACAGTTCACTGGTAATAAAGACCTTCACATTGTTGCGAATAAATTCTGTTGTACGTATATACCACATTTGGCTTATCCATTCATCTATCAGTGGTCACGTGGGCTGCTTCCACATTTTAGCTGTTGTGAATCAGGCTGCTATGAACACGTGTGGACAAATGTTTCTTTGAGACCCTGCTTTCAATTCTTTGGGCGTATACCAAGGAGTGAAATTGCTGGGTTATATGGTAATTCTATGGTTAAGTGTTTGAAGAACCACTATACTCTTCTCCAAAGCAGTTGTTGCATTATACATTCCCACCAAAGTGCACAAGGGTTCCAATTTTTCCACATCATTACCAACACTTGTGTTTTTCTGTATTTTAATTGGATCCATCCTAATGGGTGTGAGGTAATATCTCAATGTAGTTTTGATTTCCATTTCTCCAGGACACATTTCTTACTATACTTTCTGGACCTCACAAACAGGCCTGGGCCATAATCCGCACACTGGAGTCACGCCCTGGGCTTGTTGAGCTGACCTTCCCTTTCCACAGGACTTTGTGCTGCTTGCAAGACCCTAATTCCTGACATCACTGTCTGCCAGTGGTCTGAGAGACCAGCTTTGCAGAGGCTGCCCTTGCGGATACACATGGCAGGGGTGCAGGGTAGTGATGGATCTCTGAAGTCACAGAAGGAATCCCTGCAGGGGTCAATAGAGACTGGAGGGGAAAAGATGTGAGAGGAACAACCACCCAGTGAGGAACCTCTCCTCGGGCTGACCTAGAAATAAGCAGCCTGCAATGATCTGGCTCTTCAGCCTCGACACTCAAACCTACGGTTTGAAATACCAACCTCTTCAGCAGCAATGGGAAGCCCTGTCACTTTAAAACAACAACAGAAGGAGCAAGTCCTGATAGTCCTTTCAGTCTTGAGCCTCAGCCTAGATCCCTATCATATTACAATATTGTCAACACTTTGTCAGGTGTTCTTAAGAGGAATGTGTTACATGCTCCCGAGGGAAAGAAGTCTTTAAATCGGACTAATTCAAGCACAGTGACCTCATACACAATTTCTGAATCCTAGTAGGTTTAACATCAAACCAACCATTGATGGGAAGATGTGTCCAAAAAGGGCCAGTTTCGATTAGTGTCTGAAGGAGCATATTAACCTATGGAAGCCTTTAATGTATGAAGAAGGAAAACTGTGTGGAAATAGATGTGACTCCCGAGGAGTTACCCTCCTTTCAAGTTTATCCCCAATCCCACAGGGTATTCCACCTTTTCTCTGTTTTCGGGGGTCCACACACTATAGGGCTTCCCAGCCATCAACTCTCTCACTTCCCCCTGCACCTCCTCTCTTCAGCCTCTCCAGAGGCCTCAGTCATTTTCACTTCCTCAAAACCTCCTGGGAATCTTGCTAACTTGCAGGCTGTGGCCACAGGTCACACAAGCCAGTCTGGCTGGAGGGTGGTGACTTCATGCAGATGGCTGATGGTTCTGGGCACAGTGACTTATGCTCATCTGGCCAGGAGCACCTCTGATGTATGGGGTGAGCAGAAGTCATATCTTTTACTTCTTCCATGGCTGACTCTCCAGGGATGAAGTCACATCCAGGACTGAAGCGAAAAACAAAACAAAATAAAACAAAACAAAATTTGAAAAATCACACTCATTGTGCTTGGCAAGCATTCATTAATTTCATGTGCAAAGGACAATGCCATGGAAGTTCTAGTGGATATCGTGGGTACATTTCTCATAGATGAGATGAGGATATCCCTAACAGACAAAGAATGTTATGGCCCAAGAAATAATCAATGCTGTTGTTAGACCAGATGTCTTAACTTTTAATCGGGAGGATGCCTGTATTTGTAGTGGGCAAGATGGCTCTAGTTCTATACAACCAGTTGGTCATGAAATGCTTAAAAACAGTATCACCTTTTTTCAAAAAGATACTAAGCTGCAAAGCAACAGTAAGGACTGTGGTTTAATGCTGCCCTGTGTTCTCGACATTATTACCTCCATAGTCCCTCAGATGCTGTGGGGGTCAAAGGGGGAACCTTAGTGCCTGTGGCTGTCACATCCCAAGCTCTACCCCCCTGACCACTGCTACATCCCCACCCTGTTCCTGGCCTGAGCCTGTTGTCCAAGTGCACAAGGACAGTCACTGACTCCTCCCTCCTGCATTCAGGTGCAGGCACCTCCTGTGCAAAGGGGCTTCCTTCACCCCTGGAGCCCAGTCCTGCTGGGAGGACAGGACCCAGGCTGGAAGCCCCAACTTTCAGGGTGAGGACTTGGATATTGTCACCCTCCAGAGGAGCTACATTAGGGGAAGGTTTTTGCCATCTGTTTTTTGAGGAAGTTATATCTTTGTACATCATCAGTGTGTTTCATGTATTGCTCTTGATGTGGTAAATCTTCTCAGATTTGGTCACTGATTTGGCCAGAGCAAAATACCTGCCTGATTATTGTCAGAGCCCCAAATAGGAAACTTTCAAAAGAAAGAAAACTATCCCGTTGGGGATTTAAAGGCAGTCAGGGCTTACCATTTCTCTAGGTTTTTTATGGCTTGAAGTTGGAGCCGATTCACAAGGAGCATGAACATATCATTTGCCCTTCGGAGGCAGGATGGGTTTCAGGGACTGGCAACCTGAGTAGTGAGTCACCCAGAAGCACCCTGCTAGGTTAATACTCTGTTCCACCTGGCGACTGAAATAAAATCACACAGTGTGAGAGTTTTGAGTTAAGTTTTATTTGGGGGCAAAATGAGAACTGTAGTCTAGTAGATAGCATCTTAGCTCTGAGTAACTGCTCCGAAGAGGCAGCAGGGAGCTCAGTGTTATATGTGATTTTATTGTAGGGAGGGTATGTGCAGTGAAGCACACATTTAGGCAGAGGCTTGCTGCTAGTCACAAGGAGCAGATGTCACCATTAATTATTTTAGTGCTTTGCTGCATATGAGGAGAGAGAAGAATTAGGGCTCAGAAAATCTCCTGAAAACATCTAACAATCTGAAGGCCTTTTCTGCAAGTTTTCCCAAGGGCACGGAGTGTCTCATTCCTGATCTCCACCCTGAACTCCTTTCAGGGAATATTGATGTCAGCGGCTGCATTGGCTTGTGATCTAACCCTTGACATATGTCAAATTATTACAAATAAATTATAGGTTTTGTGACAAAGGCCCTGTGCACTTATAAGCAGAAGGGGCCTGACCTGTACCTGTTGTTTAAGTATACATTTTACAGTGGATATTTATTTGTGTCTGTTCATTTCAAATTTGTGAACAACAACAACAACAAAAGTACCTGCTTCTGTTAGCTTAAAAGGACCTTGATGGTGTTGTGTGGGTATCATTTGTTTTTTAGTGTGGCAAGTAGGGACTGTTTGAAGAGAAAGAAGTAGTGTTTACAATGATATGGCCAAATAAAGCACCAATCCGGAAGTTAGTAAGGAGAGAGACAATAAATGACATATGCAGTTCAAAATCAATTTAGAGTGTGCTTGAATGTGAGAGAAGGCTACCATGCTACAGTAATCAGTATTGAGCATTTACCAAACCTCACCTAACTATTTACTCTGGGAATGTTCAACTGTGTGCTTTCCCCACCCACACAGTGACGGGTCCGGTTTAGGCGCTCCCCTTTTACTTATATTCCGCAGCTGTACTGAAACCCTTAGTTGTCTTGGATCCCTGCGTGCTGTGCGGTGCCTCTCCTCAGCACGGGAACTGTGAGCTGTTTTCAACTTCTCTTCTTAGTGGCACTGAGCTCTCTAAATTGCCACTCTACACACCTCTCTACATTAAAACCCAGTCAGAGCTTAGACTGCAGCAAACAGATACCCGCTATGCTGATCAAGGACGTGATGTTTTCACTTATGAAAGACTTAGCCCTGCAACTTCTAAGCCACATGTTATGGCTATTCCTCGAGGAAAAGTTGATGCTGTTTTCCCCAGAGTATATAACAGATCAACACACCGTGTTAAATGAAATCATACAGTGGAGTTGTCGGTATGCAGTGGAAACTGCTCTGACCTATATAATCCGGAACATGGCTGCTGTTGTCAATAACTTGTTTAAGGGAAACATTCTACAAAACTTCCCATACTTCTCTAAGAAGGAGCGTCGTGAAGCAGCATGTCTATATACAGTTTAAAAGAAACTATAAAGGCATATGGAAATTATGTCCAGTCGTTGGATTTTCCTTGCCTTTCTCGTGCAGTCTCAAATGAAAAGATCAAATACGTTCCTGACACAAGCAGAATATAGGCGTGATTGCAATAACTGCTGAAAGTGATTTTCTTTCATCGAAATCAGCTTTCTTCCAATTTTGACAAATTCGCTTGCCGAAGAAATTTGAAACGGACTGAAATAAAGCTGTTGCGAAATGGCATGCAGTCTGTGGTCTGTTTGTGTGGTGAGATCTGTTGTGGGTTTCGGCGGGCTGTCGCTCAGGCGGTAAAAGAAGCTTCCAGACAGAACGAAAAGTTGAATAGCTGCACTGCTACGGGCAAGAGTGGGCCAGAGACGGGAGGTGACCGTGTGAGCGCCGGGGTGACCGTGCCGGGTGTTTTTTTGAGGAAAGGGCTGCGAACCCAGAGGGATGGCGGAGCGTGATCATGTCGTGAACAGATTTCTGATTGGCTACAAGTGAGGTACGGGGCTTTGGTGCATGGCAAGGCAGTGGGATGTGTGACTCGCAAAAGACGGAGACATAGGGTTGAGACAGACCAGGTCCTCTTGACTTTTCATTGTCTGTTTAGACATTACCCAGGGCAGTTAATCCTGCTAGTGTTGGTCGGTGTGACTCAGAAAGGAATGTACTTTATCTTGTGAAGAGGAGAAGGCAGATGCCTAATGGCCAGAAGTTTGGGGGTCGCAGGGCCCGGGCTGGCAGCGCTTGGCACCACAAGATCTGTCCGGTGTCCAGCCCCAGGATCTCTGCCCTGGACCCTAGAGGGGGTAAATAGAGAGGACCTGTTTGGACTTTAATATTGGGGACCAGCAGAGGGTCCCATTGACCATTGACCTATTTAACCTTACACAGCATAGTATCAAAACTTGAATTTTAATCCGTAAATGTCTGTTTTATTTACCCCATTTTCAATAACCATCCAGATTTTTTTTATCCATTTGAGATCAGTCGCTTTAAAATCATCCTTTCTTTTTTTTTTTTTTTAATTTCACTTAGTCAGCCTACGTTCATATTATTTATTCTAATATTTGTATTGGCAACTGTGAGGCCCATTGAGGGGAACGGGAGTACACAAATAAGGCCTCCCAAGGCAGTTTTTCCTGTCATTTTAAACTAAGGGCTTTCTTTGATTAACCATTAGATAGATACTTTCCGTCTTTAAGTTTGGTTGAAATTTATAGGTATGAAACTGCTGTCGATAGTGAGAGCTCTCTCAAATGTTACCAATTTAGAAGTTTCTCGAACTTCAAAGTTCCATCCTCTGGCCATGAATGAGCTAGATTTATGCTTAGTGATTTGAAAGCCATAAGAGGAAGAGGCTTCCCCATGAGACAGTAGGGGCTTCTGCCTTAAGAAGATTCAAATTTTACTCCCCGGAAGTAAAGGCCTTCATGGTCCAGGCTGACGCAATGAAGACTGACGTGGCAAAAAGCCTGAGAATGGGTAGAATCAGAGAGAGGAATGCTCAGAATCCCAGTCTCTTTGCCTGGCTGACAAATATATGTCATTTGTGGACCTTTTGTATGGCAGAGACCTAGGTGTCTCTTTGTTTAAACACACACACACACACACACACACACACACACACACACACACATCCAACCCAGAGAAAGATAGAATTTACATTTCAACGCCACAGGAAGAGAAATGCAAGTTCCCTGTAGAAGGATTTTTGTTTGTGTCAGTTCAGAATTCTGAACAGTTGCTTTTACCAGGCTTTTTACCCTTAACTGCATACAGAAGAAAAGAGCCCCAGCTTAGTGATCTTCAGGGCGAGACTTCCTTTAATTCCCAACTAAGAAAGTACTTGTCAGTGTAATTTTACACTGGCAATCTGTTGCTCCTTTTGCTTTTGTTTTGAACGCTTAGTTCCTGTTCTAAAGCCGGTTGTGAGAATACAGTCGAGAGTGACGATCCTGTGGTGGGCCAATGTGCTGTTTGAGAGCTCAGCGTCTAAGCTTTTTCCCCAGGGCGGTCTCCGTTCCCTCTCATGTGTCATCAAAATGAGTGAGTCTCCCTTACAGGGAGAGCTGCCCAGGACCAGGTCTTGGTTTCTACAACTCCTGCAGGTTTCTCACTCACCAGAGAAATCCATTGCCGGCCAGGAGAGTCTTGTCTTCTGTGTAGAGTTTCAGTTTTTCTGATTAAAAAAAGGACCAGAGACATGTTGCACAATGAGAATATACAGACAGCCACTGAACTGTACGTGGGTTAAGGGTTATGTCTTTTATGATAATGAAATATTTTCAAGGGAGAAATTTGCAGTTGTTGACTGAAATAAATGCACAGCCTAAAAGTTGAGAGTTATGTTTTATTTGGCAGACATTTCTGAGGACTTGAACTCCTTTGAGCCGGGAGGACAGCCTCTCAGGTCGCTCTGAGAGGCTGCTCTGAAGAGGTAGACAAGGAGCCAGAATATATAGGAGTTTTACAACAAAAACCAGGTAGTCAGAACATTAAAAGATTACTTGTTAACTGAAGAAAACCAGACATCTTAAATTAAAGAATTTAGCATTCTCCTACGTGAGGGATGGAGGGAGCAAACATTTGGGCTCACTGAATTCATTCCTTTAACAGGCACCTAGCTATCTAGGGCCAATATCCTGTCCTTTCTTATTCTGAGTCCCCTCCGAGTGCACCATTGTGAGTGGCTGCAGAGGCTGGGCTGCGGGCTTGTCTTCACTGGGGGGTGTCAGGAGCAGCTGATGACTTGATGGCTTCAGCATTCTTTGTTTACTGGTATGGTTTACAGTGCTGTTCTGCTCTCAGGCTTTAAGATTGTTGGGCTTTTGAGAACCTCAAGTCTTGAAGGGGAACTTCTGGGTGTGGTAAGCACAATGTGTGGGTGGTTTGAGGTTTCATTTCCTGTTTCCAATCAGCCTGTTTCAGCCTTGGCTGGTTCCTCTTGGGGCCTCTGAATCCCTCAAGAGCCCAAGATGGGGGCAGAGGCTCAAAGCTACAGTGATTATGCTGAGCAGAGGGGCCAAGGTGGGAGGAGAGAGGTGGGGTTTGAGAGATGGTTAGAGGACAAGAGTGTGGATGGGAGGGGGTAAGTCAAAGGATTCAAGGGAACTGAGGCTGAGGAGGCTCAGCTTTACAAGAAAGGGTTAATGAGGATCAGGGATGGTGAAGAGGAAGCCAGCTTAGATGTGTCCTGAGGGTAGTTCCCATGTCTGTCACCCTGTGTAGCCATTGAGGTTCCTCTTGTATTTAACAGAAGTTTGCCTTTTCTGAGTGGTGTTTGTTTCTTGGCTGGCCTGTCATTTCTGTAACATTTCTGGAGGCCCCAGCAAGATTCAACAACACCAGCCCCTTTAGCCGCTAGACCAGTGGCTCTGGCCTACCTGGGGATGGGACTCTGGCAGCAAACAAGGTGACGCCACACGACGGTGTTCCGGGTTGTCTTTCATGACGGCGACTCAGCCCCCCCAGGTGGCTGGGCTACAACCAGAGTCAGACTTAGTGGAGGGTCGGACAGAGTCACCAGGTGGCCGTCCGGACAAGGTAGGAACCCCCAGGGAGAAATCAGTTCCTGTCCCAGTGGACAGAAGAGGAGGCTGATCCCCTCCTACAGGAAACAGGATATTGGGATTGGTGGGAGGACTGTTGTTAACCTCTGTGTGTGTGAGTGAGTGAGCGGCCTGTGAAGCATGCAATCAGTCTCGAGTTTGTAGCTCCACGGCATTCCGCTACGGAGTTCGAATGAGTCCCAACCTGTGGTCCCGTGGTGACCACATATGGCTCAAGGCTGTATCAGTCCCTCAGGGTCCTGATTGGAGTCAGCGGCTTATACTGACCCACCAAAGCTAAGAGGCACCTTCATCCCCATGAGGGGAGCAGCCAGGCGGATGCAGCAAAAACCCTCCCTTGTCTTGTCTGTGACACCAGCACAGGGTGGCTACGCTGGGAGGGAAAGCGACATAAAACAGCCAATGAGTGAACGCCCCCTATGCCTTCGGAGGCCAGGATGCTATTTCTTTGAGAAAGTCTCCTACCTGACTCTGTCACAGAACACCGGAGACTTATTGTTCCCCTACTGAACTGACCCAAGGAGTGCTCCTTTTGCCTAGCCTCAGACCCCCAGGATTTGAGTTTAGAAGATGAATTTCTTCAGGACTGGGCTCACCCAGCTTTGGAGGTCCACTTTCTAGTCCATTTGTTTTGCCATCAGCCATCAGTCCCACACCCTTGGTACATTAGTTCAGGTTATAGAGAGGATTTAGTGAGGAAGCCCCTGGAACTGGTTGAGGCCTTGAGCTCCAGAGACATCAGCTGTGACTGGAACCCAAGCTCCCTGACCAAATTAGCCTTCAAATGACTCATAGAGCCAGCAAGAGAGTAGTCTTTCTGGGAACTCTGGTGTTTTGAAGAGTGAAGAAGGAAAAGATATAAAGGCTACCTTCCCAAACACCCAAAGCAACAGCTCTATTATCCTTAAACATCTAGACAGAATGGGAGGCTTGAAGCCGAAACCCACCATCCTAGACTGCATGATTAAGAATTTCAAAAAGGGGTATGCAGGAGACTATGGAGTTCGAATGACCCCTGGCAGGCTCCATACTTTGTGTGAGCTTGAATGCTGACCTTTGGAGTCGGGTGGTCCTCAGGAGGAACTCTGGACCTAGCAGCAGTGCAAGCAGTCTATCAAATAATCACTGGAACCCGAGGCCACCCAGATCAGTTCCCTTACATTGACTCCTTGCTGAATATCACCCAGTCTCTACCCGCATGGATTCGGTTCTGCTCAAATGGACCTGGATAATACAAGATATTAGCAGCTCAGCCAGTCCAGGCCAAAAAGACAGATAGAGAAAAGCTTATTTTCCAGGGAGACAGAAAAGACGAGATGTGCCTGCCCCCTCTATGCCCCAGGGCACTGACACCTCCCGTCCCACTGGAGACACTGCCACCCTCTATGTCACCACCTCCCCAGCCTGAGTACGCAGAGCAGAGCCCAGCCCCCAGCCTGAGCAGGTAGGAAGGAGACTCCACTCAGCACAAGCTGGGAGACCGGCACCACCGGCCCTCCAAATGCCACTGTGGGAGACGCAAGGGCCACAGCAAGTTGGGGAAGACAGGACTGTTCAACCCAGGCACCCCATACTCTGCTACCAACCCTTTAGTACTACAGACCTTCTCAAGTGGTGCCATCATACTCCTTCCTACTCTGAAAAACCACAGGCATTTCAATCCCATTATGGTCTAAACAGAATTAAGAAAAAGAGCTTCCACAAGAATAGCAGGTGAAGAGCTATTGGTGAACCGGTCAGGATTTTTGGCTGCCCTCCAAAGAAAAGGAGCAGAAAGTGTCGGAGCGGTCCACGGATGACATCAGGGAGAGCCCCCAAGCAGTGACAGCGAGCGGATCAGCAGCCACGGCCGCCTAGCAGCAGCAGCAGCCCCAGCACAGCCTCCACCTCGGCTGCTGCCGCCGCTGCCGCAATGGCATCTGTCGGGGAGCACCAGCCCCTGCCCAGTCCCGAAGTGATGCTGGGACACTCATGGGGCTCTGTTGCGAAGACATGCCAGTATTTGGTCTCTGTCAAGCCCATAACGATTTCTAGTTGATGGTGTGTGATAACTGTAATCAGGCCATCAAACTGCAGGCTCTGATCGACCTCGTAGAGTCTGTCTTTCATTCTCACCGGCCCACCTGGGAAGATGTTCGCCAGCTGCTTCTGACTCTTTCAATACGGAGGAAAAGAGACACATTCTCACTGAAGCATGAAAATGGCTGCAAGGGCTGAGCCCCCAGGGACACACTGGATGTTGAGGGGTGGGCCATGACATGGGCCCCTGACCAGATTGGGACTTTCTCTTGGAGTCCTGAATCAGAATGTGGGGCCATGGCAGCGCCCTGTGGCCTATTTGTCTAAAAAACTGGACCCTGTGTCATCAGGATGGCCACCCTGTCTACGGGGCCCTCGCTGCCACAGCCCCCTGGTCAACGAGGCAGACAAACTCACGCTGGGACAAACTTTAAATGTAAAAGTATCCCACTCCGTAGTGGCCCTGATGAATGACCCCAGTTACAAATGGATAACTGACACAAGGATTACCCACAACCGGGGCTCCTACGTAAAAATCTAAGAGTCCATCTAGAGACTGTGAGAACCTTAAACCCAGCCACATATTTACCCAAATGGGAAGGGCAGCCTGATCACAACTGTGAGGAAATCATCGAAGAAGTGTACGCGAGTAGGCCTGATCTAACCAACAAGCTCCTGCAAAACCCAGACCTGGAATTCTTCACAGACAGCAACAGTTATGTGCAGGATGGAAAATGGCCAGCAGGTTACACTGTAACAACAACCCAAGAGGTGAAAAAGGCAGAGTCCCTCCCCAAGGATGGTCTGCTCAGAGAGCAGAGATTTGGACACTGTTCCAGACACTAAGGGAAGGGAAAGGAAGACAAATCAATATATACACTGATTCCAAATATGCATTTGCAACCTTACATGTACATGGAGCCATCTATAAGAAGAGAAGGCTCTTGACTGCTGGGGGAAAAAAATCAAAAACAAAGAAGAAATTTTACAGTTACTGGAGGCAGTATGAGATCCAAAGGAAGTAGCCATTATTCACTGTAAGGGACATCAAAAAGAAAATGACTCTGTGAGCCAGGGGAACAGGCTAGTTGATCAAAAGGCAAAAGAGGCAGCTGCCCGGGAACACCCAGTAATTAAAATTATGGCAGCGCCAGAGATACCCACTATCCCAGAATATAGCCACGACAAAAACAAGTGGGCACAGGCCAAACAAGGGAAGAAAGAAAAGGATGGATGGTGGATCATGATGGATAGAAGGGTTTTCATTCCAAAATGACTAGCTTATCGCATAGTCCAACAACAACACAAAACCACACATATGGAAAAAAACGACTTTGGAGGCCCTCTTAAAGCGATATTTCCTGATTTCTTATCTCCCTACTCTGTGTGCATCAGTCTCCCAACGCTGCTTGCTCTGTGCTCAAAACAATCCAAAACAAGGGCCCACTGGGCCAAAGGGAGTACAACAACGTGGATTGGCTCCCTTCAAAGATTTAGAAGTGGACTTTACTGAACTTGGGCTCAGTAAGGGATATAAGTACCTTCTGGTTTTCGCCTGCACCTTCACAGGGTGGATGGAAGCCTACCCCACCAGGACGGAGAAAGCAAGGGAGATAACAAAGGCTCTCCTCAGGGATGTCATCCCTTGGTTTGAAATACCCACCTCCATTGTGTCTGACAGTGGACCCGCCTTCGTGGCAGAGATTGTACAGCAAGTGGCAAAGACACTGAGCATCCGCTGGAACCTACACACAGCATACCGGTCTCAAAGCTCAGGGAAGGTAGAAAGAATGAACAGAACTCTAAAACAAATGATAGCTAAAATAAGCCAAGAAACCCAGCTCCCCTGGGTGGACATTTTACCCCTGGCTCTGTTGCAAATTAGATGCACCCCAAGATTTAACATTGGGTTCTCTCCCTTTGAAATCCTCTATGGGCAACCACCACCTTTAGTCAGGGTGGGAAATCCCACCCCAGAGATAGGAAATATAGGGCCCGACCAACAACCATTGGGACTAGGACAAGTACTATGGGAAGTTTGGGGTTGGGTAATAGAGAAAACCCCCATTTTGTTAGGAGTCCAAGTGCATCCCCATAAACCAGGTGACCAAGTATGGGTGAAGGATTGGAAAAAGGAACCTCTCAAACCAACATGGAAGGGACCATATTTAGTGGTATTAACTACCCCTACGTCTGTTAAGTTGCAGGGATCATCCCTTGGATCCACCACTCCAGGGTTAAGAGAGTGACTTCACCTCAGACAGAGGGTCCCTGGAGAATTGAGAGCATCCCGGGAGACCCGCTCAAGATCAAGATCAAGAGGGACCAGAAAAAGGTCGACGAGCCCTGCTCTAGCCACACCTGGAAGCTGGCTAGTCAACACACGGCCAAAGTTTGAGGAAAGCTCAACAAAACTGTTAAATATATTCCTCTTGTGCTCCCTTGCCTCTTTCCTTGTTTGCTATACTAGCCTGCATATTAGTAGTGGGGCTGGCCAGCACCGCCCCACCTGACTGGAATATAGGCCATAGGATCCTGATAGCTATTATATACCTTGTTATAACTAGTGCCATCACCGCAGCATCATGTCTAAGATAACCATAAGGCTGATGTTACTGACGCTAATGCCCTCACTCCCCTTGGCTTCACAATGCACCTGCACTGAACTGGGTGACATGTTGTCCATGTACCGACCTGTATATTCAGCTTATACTTATCAACCGAGCTGATGCTATGACTCCACTTCAGAGTGCACATATCAGGGCAGATCCTACTGGACTGGCATGATTAAGGCTTATTATGTATCTGGCATCAAGTGCTATGGCACACCAGGCAAGCTAGTGTGCTGGACCAAGCAAACACACTATGGGATGAGTGATGGAGGAGGAGTACAGGACCAGGCATGCTGGCAAGTAGTCCAACAAGCAGTCCAGAGGCAACACCAAAAGTTATTACCTACCCAGGAGCCAATAAAGCTTCTATCTTTAGCTGAGCCTCAGGATCTAGACCCACAAATAGATGAGCTGTTGGCTGCAGTCCATGGGATTCTCAATCATTCCAAACCAGACATGGCTAAAGATTGCTGGTTATGCTTACATCCTGGCCCCATCCAGCACCTGGCTTTACCTTTGACAAACTTCACTAAGACTTTCACTATGACTAATAGCGATGCTGCCTCTACCACTAGAAGTTCCAGGCTGAACTCCGTACAGCTCGCCTACAAGGCACCAGAATGTTATTTCAATAATGGAACTAATCCTTTAGAGGGCAATCTAACTATAAAACAATGTATTAAAACCTCACACTATATGGGTCTAGGGTGCCAACCCACACAAGGATGCTGTTCTAATAACAGGACTTATTTTGTGTGTGGCGAATTTGCCTACCAGTGCCTCCCCACCGGTTGGGCAGAGTTATGTGCTTTAGCTTACCTCATTCCCTGAATGGACATTATGCCTAATAATCAAAGTCTGCCTATCCCTGTCATAACTCACCAGCATCCACGAAAGGATAAAATGACCCATACTACTGATCCCCTTGCTAGTGGGGCTCCGAGTGGCAACAGGGGTGGGCACAGGAATCGGTGGCAAAGCCTCATCCTCTTATTCCTATTATCAGCTTACAGGTGAGTTCAGCCAAGATCTCCAATGAATAGCAGAAACCCTGAGAGCTCTGCAAAATCAGATTGACTCTCTAGCCAAGGTGGTCTTACAAAACAGGAGGGGTCTGGACCTACTGACGGCCAAAGAGAGGGGAATGTGCCTCTTCCTAAATGAAGAGTGCTGCTTTTATGCCAATCAATCAGGAATTGTCAGAGGGATGATTCAAGAGTTACAAGACAGAGTGGAAAAGAGGAAGCATATTTTAGGCAAGAGCCCAAAGACAGGCCCCTGGAGCTGGATCTCCTGGCTGGCACCGTTCACAAGTCCCTTGCTCCTAATTTTTGCAGTTCTGCTGTTTAGGCCCTGTATCCTAAACTTCCTGACCCGCTTTGTCAGTGAGCAGATAGAGGTTATAAAACTCCAGATGTTAGCCTTCAATTATGAGCCCCTGCAACAGATAAGTGATGATGCTTACACCAAGAAAGGTTGTGAAAGCATCAAGAGAGGGGAATGAGAAGGAAAAGCCGGGCTGGGCTAACAAGCTAACTCATAAATCTAAGTGTAATAAGTGTCGGTTTACTGATCTCAGTTCTGCTGTGCTAACTCGTAAATCTGAAGTTTAGTAAGCTGTCAGTTTACTGGGTTAACAAGTTAATTTGTAAATCCAAGGTCAACAAGTGTCAGTAACACGATCTGTTCCTACAAGATAAGTTCCAGTGTACTGATTCCTTGCTTTTGCTGTTCATGCCTTATTGGCTAATAGCCCCATCCTTGTAATTAACCCTATAAAACCTCATGCACACGTCTTGAAGGTGCTCAGGGCTTTGAAGCAGAAGCCCTTCTGAGCCTGCTGACGTAATAAATCTGAGTACTCCAACCCTCCAAGTGGTGCTTCATTTCTTGGCTGGCCTGTCGGTTCCATAACATAAGTACTTACTTAATTGGGAATTAAAGAAAATCTCACCCTAAAAATAACTAAGCTGTGGCCCCTTTATTGTGTATACAGTTAAGTTAAAAAAAAAAAAAAAGGTGGCCTGAGAAAAACAATTTTTTTCAGAATTCTGATCTTACAAAAACAAAAGCCTTCTAAAGAGAATTTGCACTTCTCTTCCTGTGCCTTTAAAAAATGTGTTTTATCTTTCTCTGGGCATTTTGTGTGTGTGTGTGTTTAAAAAACTTGATCTTTGCCATTGGAAAGATACAAGTATGGTATACAAATGGCAGCCAAGCAAATAGATTGGGATTCTGAGCAATCCTTTGTACCAATTCTCAGGCATTTTGCCAACTTAACCTTTGTTGCATCAGCCTGAACCACAAAGGCCTTTACTTTTTTTGGAAGTAAACTTTTGAATATTATTTAGGTGGTACTCCCCACTCTCTTGTGGGAAAGCCTCTTCATCTTATTGGTTTGATATATATCTTCATTTATTATATACATTAAACCAATATATACCTTCTTCTTAATTGGCTTAATATGTAGCTCATTGATGGCCAGATGATAGATACTTTAAATTGAGAAACTTCTGAATTGGTAAAACTTTAGAAAGCTCTCATTATAAACAGCTGTTTAATTGGTACCTACTAAAAATTGAATTTAAGGGTGGAAAAAATGTATATCTAATGGTTAACCTAAGAACTCCTTTAGTTTAAAACAAGAAAAACCAGTTTGGAAAGTCTTATTTGTGTTCTTCCCTTCCCCTCAAAATGTTTTAGAGGTGCTAATAAAAATATTAGAATAATTAATGTTAATTAGGTTGAGTAACACTGTAGAAAAAGTCTATAAAGATTTTTCTTAACAAGGTAAAAATGAGGGACTTATCCCAAATGGATAAACATTTTCCAGATGGTTATTTAAAACACGATAAGTAGGGGGAACAGCCAAGATGGCAGAGTACAAGGACACTTCTAGCTCATCCTCTCCCACAAATACACCAAGACTGACATCCACGGACCCACCCAGCCAATCAGAGCACCTGCTGAACTTTGACAGAACATCGCCTTCTTTAAAAGACAAAATACACCACAAATCTGGTAGGAGAAAAGGAAAAAAGAAAGAAGAAAAAGCAAAATAGTGCGGGACTGATCCCGCGGGGAGGGAGTGGCAAAGTAGGAATAGCACTCCATTGCTGGGTCTCCTCCTCTCCAATGGAGGTCAGTGGGACGGAGGGAGAACCTCCAAGACTCAGATCTGTATGGAATAGCCCTTGACCATCAGAACTAAGATAAATGGGCACAAAGGGTCCCCATGACCCTCAGCCCTAGAGGCAAACCGGCAGGTGGGGGATGGGACAGATTGCCCAAGCCAGGTGGAGGACTCACGCCAGCTGTAGAGGCAACCACAGGGGATTGCAATGTGCTGTGCACCATTGCTGGGAGGGTATACAGAGCAAAATAACCTGGGTCCGCCATAAAACATGGGGAAAAAAAGCAAAGCAACACTGCTGATGTGCCCTGGGGGGAAGGGTGCTGTAGCCTTTGTCTCCAAAGACCTGCGGAACCATTGCTGGTGTGTTCTCTGGAGAAGAGAGGCAGGACTTGACCACAGCCACCATATCCTTAGGTGTGCAGAGCCCAGGCAGAGGTGGGGTCGAAACCTGAATCTGTACCAAGGGGCTCTGCAACCTCACAGATGGGACTGAGACTTATTTATAGCCCCAGTCAGATAGGATGGTTCTGCCCCAGTGCCTCTGTGAACTCGTGCCTCTAAGACAAACCAACGAGGAGTGGAGTTGTGGCACAGAGCAGGGGTGAAGGCTGGGTGGCCATTTTCTCTGAGACCACCTACGGAGCAAGGACCAAGATGGAGCGGGGAGCTGCACAGGGCAGGGGAGCAACCCACTGGCCTACCATGCATGAGTGTGGTGCCAGCATCAGGAGGGTGTGCAACCCACCTGCCTATGGTTCACCAGCGTGGTGCTGGACCATGGCATCAGGAGGGAGCGCACAGTCTCCATGGGAACATAACCACTTTTCTCCTGTTCAATTTTCTTTTACTTACTTAATTTTTGCTTTTTAAAAGGTTTTTATGTTTCTATTTTTTAATCCCTTTTAAAACTCTCTTTTGAAATATTATTATTATATTTTTAATTTGTCTCAATCTCATTTTTATTTCTCTTTGTTTTGTTCTTCTGTTATCAATTATACTCTGTTTTCAAATATTTTTTCTTCTTTTATAGTTTATTTTTTTAATTTCCCTAAATTTGATTTTTATTGTTCTTTGTTTTGATCTTGTTATTGATTATAATTTGTTTTCAATTTTTTTCTTCTTTTAAGGTTTTTAAAATACGTCTCAACTAGATTTTTATATTTCTTTGATTTGTTCTTCTCTTATTGATTATACTGTTTTCAAACCTATTTGTTCTTCTCTTATTGATTATACTCTGTTTTCAAACTTTTTTCTCTTTTAAATTTCTTTTTTTCTAGTTTTATTTCTGCAACTGATTTAAATAAATAAATAAATAAATAAATAAATAAATAAATAAACAAACAAACAAACTCCTTAAGGACCACAGTAGATAACTGATACTTCATAATCTATAGTGCCGGAGTGATATAAGCAAAATGAAGCAGAGGAACCACTCACAATTAAAAGACCAAGAGAAATCCCCTGAAAGAGCAATCAATGAAATAGACATTGATAGTCTACTAGATCATGATTTCAAAAGAGGAGTGATCAAAGTACTGAAAGGACTAAAAGATTGTGTTTAGAGACAGAGAATATGTCAAAAAGAAAATTGAAACTATAAAGAGGAGCCAATTAAAATTGGAAAACTCATTTGCTGAGAGCTGAGCTACAGAATGTTAAAAGTAGGCTAGATAACACAGAAAAATGAATAAGTGACTTAGAAGACAAGATAACAGAAGTAACCCAATCAGAACAGCTGAGAGAAAAACAAAAACCAATGAAAATAATATAAGGGGCCTATGGGATAATGTAAAGCATGTCAACCTATGCATAATAGGGGTCTCAGAAGGAGAAGAAAGAGCAAAGGGGATTGAAAAGGTATTTGAAGAAATCATGACCAAAAACATCCCAAACCTAAAGAAGGAATCAGATATCCAAGTACAGGAAGAACAGAGGGTCCCAAACAAGAAGAACCCAAACAGACCCACACCAAGACATCATAATCAGGATGACCAGGGTTAAGGCTAAAGAAATGATTCTAAAGGCAACAAGAGAAAAACAAGAGTGAGTTACAAGGGAACCCCCCCAACACTTTCAGCTGATCTTTCTACACAAACACTACAGGCCAGAAGAGAGTGGCAAGACATTCAAAGTCCTGAATGGAAAACTATGCAACATAGGCTACTTTAACTAGCAAGGATATCCTTTAGAATAGAAGGAGAGACAAAGAATTTCACAGACAAGCAAAAACTAAAAGAATATAGCAACACTAAACCTATGTTAAAAGAAATGAAAGGTCTACTCTAAATAGAAAAGAAGCAGGAAAGCTACAGAAAGAAGAAAACCATAATTGGAAAGGTGATAATTACCATGAATTACAACAGAATAAAAATGAAATTGTAAAAGAAGACATCTAAATCATTAAGGGTGGCAGAGGGGAGCAAGAAAATATAGAGTTTTATTTCTTTTTTAATTGTTCTTGGTAGGATGGGTTTGAGACTATATTATTATCTATTTAAAACAAATAGTTATAGTAAAGTTATAATATATGTACATAACAGGGTAACCACAAGCCAAAAACTTACAACAGAGACACAAAAACTTAAAAAAAAAAAAAAACAAAAAAACCCCAAGATAATGCAAAGGAAAATTATCAAACCACAAAAAGAAAAAGAAAGGAACAAAGAGGAAATATCAAATCAATTGCAAAACTAAGTTCAAAATGGCAATAAACATACTTCTATCATTAATTACTGTAAATGCCAATGGATTAAATGCTCCAATCAAAAGATAGAGTGGCAGGCTAGATAATAAAGCAAGAACCTACAGTATGCTACACATAAGAGACCCACTTTAGGGAGAAGGACACACAAAGACCGAGAGTGAGAGGATGGAAAAAGATATTCCATGTAAATGGAAATGATAAGAAAGTAGGAGTAGCAATACTGATCTCAGGCAAAATAGACTTTAAAACAAAGGCCATACACAAAGATAAAGAAGTACATTTTATAATGATTGAAGGAGTAATACAAGATGAGGATATTACATTCATTAACATATATGCACCCAATATAGGAGCACCTAAATACATAAAACAAATACTAACAGATATAAAGGGAGAAATTGATGGGAATATGATCATTGTAGGAGACTTTAACACCTCCTCCCATTAACATCACTGGACAGATCTTCAAGATATAAAATAAATAAGGCAACAAAAAAATTAAATGACACAATAGAACAACTAAACTTGGTTGATATTTTCAGAACATTACATCCCCCCAAAATAGAATATACATTCTTTTCACGTACACATGGAACATTTTCTAAGATAGACCATGTACTTGGGCATAAAAGAAGCCTCAACAATTTTAAGAAGATAGAAATTCTCTCAAGGATCTTTTCTGACCACAATGCCATTAAACTAGAAATCAACTACAGAAAGACAAAGGAGGAAAAAAAAGACAGCATGGAGATTAAGCAACATGCTTCTAAAAAAAAAAAAAAAAAAGGGTCCATGATGAAATCAAAGAAGAAATTAAAAAATGCTTTGAGATAAACGACAATGAAAACAATCATATAGAATCTATGGGATGCAGCAAAGGCAGTGCTAAGAGGGAAGTTTATACCAATACAGGCCTTCTGCAAAAAGGGACAATCTCAAATAAACAATCTAACCTACCAGCTAAAACAAATAGAAAAAGAAGAGCAACCCCCCACCCCCTAAAGTTAGCAGAAGGAAGGAAATAATAAAGATCAGGGAGGAAATAAATAAAATAGAGATTTTTAAAAATAGGAAAAATCAATCAAACCAAGAGCTGGTTTTTTGAAAGAGTAAACAAAACTGACAAACCTCTGGCCAAGCTCATGAAGAAGAGAAAAGAGAGAGCAAAAATAAATAAAATAAGACAGGAAAATGGAGAAATTACAACCAACAGCACAAAAATACACAATATCATACAAGAATACTATGAACAACTATATGGAGACAAAATGGATAACCCAGAAGAAATAGACAAGTTTCTGGAAACATACAACCCACCAAGACTGAACCAAGAAGAAACTGACCACCTGAACAAACTAATCACTAGAAATGAAATCGAATTAGCAATAAAAAAAACCTCCCCACAAATAAAAATCCAGGACTGGATGGCTTTATTGGGGAATTCTACCAAACATACAAAGAAGAAATCATACCAGTCCTTCTCAAACTCTTCTAGAAGATTGAAAAGGAGGAAGTACTTCCAAACTCATTCTATGAAGCCACCATCACACAGATATTAAAACCAGACAAAGACACTACCAAAAAAGAAAATTATAGACCAATATCACTGATGAACATAGATGCAAAAATCCTCAACAAAATATTAGCAAACAGAATCCAACAACACATAAAAAAGATCATACACCACAATCAAGTTGGGTTCATCTCAGTAACACAAAGATGGTTCAACACATGCAAATCAATCAATGTAATACACCACATCAACAAGAGAAAGGACAAAAACCACATGATCATCTCAATAGATGCAGAAAAAGCATTTGATAAAAATTCAACACACATTTATGATAAAAAAAAAAAAGTCACCAAAGTGGGTATAGAAGGAACATATCTGAACAAAATAAAAGCTATTTATGACAAACTTACAGCCAGCTTAATAGTGAAAAACTGAAAACCTTCCCATTAAAATCTGGGACAAGACAAGGTAGTCCACTCTCACCACTCCTATTCAACATAGTCTTGAAAGTACAGCCATCATTCTGTTAAAAAAAAAAAAAAAGGTCAACAAACCTGACTGGCCGGTTACTATTCACAGCTCCAGGCCCATTGTTAAAACTAAAGCTATTGATCTTACTGTTTCTACTTTATTCTGGTAATCAAAAGTTATAATCATGCTTGGTCTCTGAGTGGTTCTCCAGGGAGAAGGTCACAGGACTGTAACCTTACAAAATAGCCTAAATTACCAAGAAAACCATGCCTTGGGTGTTTATAAGATAAAGAGATCGAAATAGATAGCCTGTATAGACTTGGTCACCTGGAGACACCATGACACCACTCTGAGTCTTATGAGAAGAAAATAATTCTGTTGTTATCGATGCTTTGTTGTTTGAGCTATGGCTATACACACCGTGCCCTATCTCCAAGGTGAGTTCACAGCTTTGAAGGCACTAGCCTGCTATGAGTCCCCTTTGCCTGGCAAAGTAATAAAGCTGTCTCTTTTCTTCTAAGCTCCAAGACCCTGTCTCTGAGTTATTTGGCTTCTCAGGGATGGAGGCTGATTTTTTGGCAACATAGATCTTGGTTACTCTGAAATAGTGTCTAACTGGTGCATTATCCAGGACTTTGACCAATTTTCCTCTCTTCTATGGCTCCTCTTTTGGTCTCTACATTTATGGCTTACCCAGTGAAGTACAGAAAGCACACATCTGTCAAATTTTGTGACTTGTTTGATGAAGAAAGCCTGTGGGGAAAAGACTAAAACTACTGGTTGAAATTAGGTTTATAAATAATTTGAACATTTCATTTCTTTGTGATTTGCACATCCTCCTCATTATAGATAAATAAGAGTCTAAAGAAATGAGGTCATTTGCAATGATTACATAATAAAATGTTAGAGCCCAAATAGAAAAACTCTTCATTTTATTTAGTTTCTACTCTATTTTTCTTAAAATAACATTCATTTTTTAAAGTTTACTTCACCAAGGACTAATCCTTTGCTGATGTTCAAATTTATTCTTTTGTGTCTGTCTCTTAGGCGAAAACATGAAACATTGCTTCTGTGGCAGTTTCTTCCAGTTTTTCAAGCACTCGTGTAGTAGTAACTGGTTCAAAATACTGTTTTATTTCAAAGCATGCAGTTTAGACGTACCTTCACTAATGATGGCAATATTTCCATTTTGTTTCTGAGCTGTCAGGTCACTTTCACTGTCAGACAGCATACCTAGCAGAGTGTTATTTTCATAGGTTGGAAAATAATACTGTGGTTGATCCCACATCTGCCTTTCAGGAAGCAGGGGTGTATGTTTATATTCTTCCATGTGAGTCCTTCAATCAGCTTTGAAGTTGAACTTCTTGTGGCAGCTGTAACATCTACATTGGTGAATCTGACCCCCCAAATGAAATTGACCAGTTTCCCTTGCTGATAGAAGTTCAATCCAAGTTCTGACTTTATTTTGAGCAGACCAAATTCATGTGTATCCAAATAATTGATGACATAAAATCAGTCATATTCTTTATTCTTAGGATTTATCCTATGATGCCTTAACTATGACCCTTTTCTGCTATTTCTGCAGGGTTCAGATTCATAAAGTAATATTTTTATCTACTAAAATTCCAGGCACCTCTACATAATTGATTACATAATCACTTGAGTTTTGTTTTTTTAAGTTTAGTTTTATAGATTAGGGTAAGGAGACCCAATTTGCAAATCTCCTGTAACCTAAAATATAGCAACAATCTGTTTTACTTGTGAAATATCTCAAATTATACTATTTAGGGGAAAGTTCTCAAATTTTCAGTGTTCCTGAAAATATCTTGGGGTGTTTTTTGAGAATGTTCTTCTGACCAAGCCTGAGATGAACTGGGCTCAGGTGGGGATATGCTCCCCTTCTAGTGGGAGAAGCTGAAGGGGCAGACAAAGGGTAAGGATGTGTCATTCTAACTTGAAGGCAGGAAGATAAAGAAGAGTCATCCCTTATATGTGGAATCTACAAAAAAGACACAAATGAACTTATTTACCAAAACAGAGACAGACTCACAGACATATAAAACAAACTTATGGTTACCAGAGGGGAAAGAGGGTGGGACAGGATAAATTGGGAGTTCAAGATCTGCAGATACTCACTGCTATATATAAAATAAATGAACAACAAATTTATACTGTTTAGCACAGGGAACTATTTTCAATATCTTGTAGTAACCTATAATGAAAAAGAATATGAAAATGAATTTATGTATGTATATGTATGAAACATGCTGTATGCCAGAAATTGACACATGGTAAACTGACTGTATGTCAGTTTTTTTTAATGGAAAAATAAATAAAAACAATATGTTTTTGATCCTTTTTTTTTTTTTCCTTTTTTTAAGGAATGATCCAATCTCCCACATGAACCCTGGCTGATTAGATGTAGAAGTCCTAAACACAAATTCTTGCATTTAAAATAAATATTTTAAAATGACTCTCAGATTCCTTCAGCTTGAGATATCATGTGTGTGCAGGGGCCCATCACACACACACACACCCTCCAGGGACACTATAGGATCCTGCACAGCATCAGGCAGGCATCAGGAGCAACGCAAAGAGAGTGAATGACTCATATGATGTCCCTGGGACAGTTGCTCAGAGTCCGCTGTGAGGGCTGAGATGGGGCTGTGATGGGCAGATGGCACAGAGGGGTGGGGACCAGAGAGCTGGATACTGATGCACAGGGAGGAAGGAACACTATTCCTAACAGAGAATACATCTCTGCAGCAGCTGCACAGACAGAGTCCCTAGGCCAGGCTGGCTATACCTTAGCCATAACACTAACTTTGCCCCAAGGTGAGGAATTTTCAGTCTATGACCCAAAGGGGTGGGTTTGAGGTTGATGGTGATAGCCAAGAGAAACCTATGATTCCAAATTCAAAAGCTTGTGTCTACAAAATAAGAAGACACCCATGGATTCCCTATTACATTTCCAGGGCAACATACCTACATCCGAATGAGCAGGAATTGCAGTCATTTCCTGGCTTCCTCCCCTACAGGTTTACTTGCAGACACAAGGAGTGGATACCAAGTGTCCCTGCAACTTCTCCTTTGTTCAGCTGCTGCCACCTCCTGGCAGATCACTGATAATCAGAATATGGAGCCTGAGAGCCTGGTCCCCACAGCTGAGCAGGAGGGCAGGACTCAGCCTCCACTCTGGTGGGGACAGATTCAGTAATGACCATTCTGACAATCTGGGGGTATCTGGAAAGTTGGGCTGTCAAATGGAGTTGCCCAAGTGTGGTTGGGACAGAGTTGACGTAGGGATGGGTCAGGGAACAGAACTGAGGCACCTCAGCTGGAAGTGATGAAGAGGTTCTCAAATGTTTGCAGGGAAGAGGCTGGATTCTCCAGAAGAAAGCTTCTCACCCATTGTTTCAGCTGCAGCAGTTAGTGTCTGTGCACTGGTGTACCTGCTCCCCTTCCAGAAATGTCAGCCTCTCCTCACAGCCACCTGCCGAATCTCACCTGTGCTTCTTCACTGTCCAATCTACATGAGGAGTCTCTGGGGTCTCTTTCCTGCACTGCCGGGAGTGGGAGGGGAGGCCAAATTCAGGAATGGTGTCTTGAGAAGCAGACTGGCAGGACCTTACACTCCCACCATCCTGGCCCTCATCTGGAGTTGATGGTGAACTTCAGAAACTACCTGCTCCCTCAGGCTCTGAGAGAACCTGTGCCACGGTGAATAACACATTGTGCCTGATTCTTCCCAGTGGTAAGGTTCTTGAAGTACACAGGAGGACCTCTGTCATGCTGTGGAAGGCCCAGTCTGGAATATTCCACAGCAGTCCAGTCAAGGCCACAAGCACAGATCCTAAGTGACAGGGCCTTCAGGGATGCAGGCTCATGGCCATTCCCCCCAGTATTCACACCCATGGCATAGTGTCTGGGCACAAGTGTCCAGCCCTCACTGCCCACCGTGCCTGGAACCATCCCCCTCACCAAGGGTCCTGGGGTTGGCTCCAGGTCACCACTCCATCCTGTCACATCCTCCAAGTGAGGTTCTTCCCAGGGGAGACCCTGATGTCTGTCCCAGGAGCTTCACCTCGAGCAAATCTAAAGAGCATTTGAAGGCTGGTGGTTGTGGCAGTGAAAACATTTGCATTTGTCTCAGGTGATGGAAAAGGTCAATGTGAGCTCAAAGAGGAGCATGAGTGCCCTCTAGTGGATTGTTTTTGCTAGAAGCAGAGCAAAGAGGGCCCTAGAGAGTTGAAGGATGAGAGCTGATCCTGGACAAAGGGCACATTCAGGTTCAGAAGGAGGCATATTTAAGGGTGACTAACTTATGGCTTCCTGTAGCTCACTAGCTGGTTTTCCAAAGGGAATAACACACAGTCTCTTCAGCAAGTGGTGTTGGGAAAACTGGATAGCAGCATGTAAATCAATGAAGTTAGAACACTCCCTCACTCCATACACAAAAATAAACTCAAAATGGCTTAAAGACTTAAATATAAGACAAGACACAATAAATCTCCTAGAAGAAAACATAGGCAAAACATTCTCTCACATAAATCTTAGCAATGTTCTCCTAGGGCAGTCTACCCAGGCAATAGAAATAAGAGCAAAAACAGACAAATGGGATCTAATTAAACTTAAAAACTTTTCCACAGCAAAGGAAACCATAGCAAAACATAACAACAACCTATGGAATGGGAGAAAATATTTGCAAATGATGCTACTGACAAAGGTTTAATTTCCAGAATATACAAACAGCTCATGCAATTTAGCAAAAAGAAAAACCAAACAACCCAATTGAAAAATGGGCAAAAGACTTAAACAAGCAATTCTCCAGTGAAGACATACAAATGGCTAATAAGCACATGAAAAAATGCTCTGTATCACTAATTATCAGAGAAATGCAAATCAAAACTACAATGAGGTATCACCTCACACCAGTCAGAATGGCCATGATTCAAAAGTCTATGAATGATAAATGCTGGGGAGGGTGTGGAGGAAAGGGAACCCTCCTACACTGTTGGTGGGAATGTAGTTTGGTGCAGCCATTATGGAAAACAGGAGATTCCTCAAAAAACTAAAAATAGATTTACCATATGATCCAGCAATCTTACTTCTGGGTATATATCAAAAGGGAACTCTAATTCAAAAAGATACATGCACCCCAATGTTCACAGCACTATATAAAATAGCCAAGACATGGAAGCAGCCTAAATGTCCATTGACAGATGACTGGATAAAGAAGTTGTATATTTATACAATAGAATACTACTCAGCCATAAAAAAGAATAAAATAATGCTATTGCAACAACATGGATGGGCCCAGAGATCGTCATTCTAAGTGAAGTAAGCCAGAAGGAAAAAGAAAAATACCATATGATATCACTCATATGTGGAATCTAAAAAAAAAGGAAAAAAAAGGACACTATCCCCCATGCCTGGGGATCTGCACTGCATCCAGTGCATCCACTGTGAGCACTGGTTCCCACTCATTCCCCACAACCACCTACCAAGATGTGGTGGAACTGGCACTCACCAATCCTGGCACATGGCGGTCACCTGGGATTTCCCACGAGGCATCCCAGATCTCATCACCGGACCTTATGTCCAATGCCAAGAGAGTTACATGAGGCACAGGGTTTGGTCTGTTCTGCACTTGAGACAGATGAAGGGCCTGGGGACCTCATGGCTGCTCTTCCGAGCTCAGACGGGGCCCCTTCTGTATCCTCGGGACAGGTACCCATATCTGCTGGGCCTCCACCATGAAAGGAGCACCCAGACCCCAGTGCTAGCAAGTCTGTGTTGAGGTCCTCAGGCAATGAGAAAGAGAGACTGATGTTGGACAAAGATCTGCTCTTCTCTGGGAGCCGGATAGTAGGACGGGGAGCCAGGGCACATGTTCTCTGTAATTAAGCCCCAGAGGAGAAAAGGGGTGGTTCCTTCCTTGTACCCAAGCGGGCCTCTGAACAGAAGCCTTCCCTCCTGTCTGGGAGGATGTGCACAGCCCGATAACCAGCTGTCCCTGTCTGCCATCCACCTGCTGCAGGGACAGCACCTGCCTGGGGCCCAAATCCTCAGCTGGGTGAGCTTCAGACTCCAGGGCCTCTGGCCTCACCTCAGTCAATAGCAGAGGCTACAGTGGGGCCCATTTTCTACTGAGGACACCTACTTATTGGGTACCCCCTAAAATTTGAGGCCCTCTGGATAAATCTGGAGGCTCAAGTCCCAGCTGCTTTCACCCTTCTGGGCCCTGTATCTCCTCAGCAGAAGTCACTGACCACCCTGGTCACCTCCACCAGCTCCCATCAAGGCTGCCGTGTTCCATGACTCCCTGTCCTCCTGTGGAGCCCACTAAGCAAAGGATTTTGTTTGGAATGATGAGATTCCAACTCCCCACAATCCCGCTCTGCACCTCCTGAGGACACTGTCTTCCTCCCACATTTTGCTCTCCATCACAGAAGACTGGGGCCCCCCTGTAGTCGCAGTCCCATCGAAGCTGCCAGCTGTGGCACCTCCAGCCCTACTGCTCTTCCCACCCCTCTCAACACCCCAGCACCCACCTTTGCCAACCTCAAGGGCATCACACCCACAAGAAGCAGCCTGTGTCCCTGTCACTCTTACCCTGATTCAGATCTCAGCTGTCTCAGCCTCTTCCACTTCTGTGAATTGGCACCCCCAGATTTCTGACTTAGCCATCAAGGAGGTAGTGGTTGCCATGGGGGCTCCTGGCCCCTTTCTTCCAAAAAGCTAAGGGACCAAGGCCTTTGTAGGGAACCAGGAGGAGGCCAGGCAGGAACCCTTTGGGCATGCACTGTCTTACTCACCACACTGGAGAGACATTTGTCTTCTCAAAACCCTTGTCTTTCCCCCATCTGCCCACTCTTTCCTATCCTCTCCCTGGGGAGCAGACTTGCCATGAAGGCATGCCTCCTCCCTCATCCCTTCCATCTGCTAAGTTTGTATATATAGGTTTGTTCTCATGTGATATACAAGCTGCTTTATTATCATAGAGATTGCTATAGTCTTTCTTGCTAAAACTAAATGAGTAAGATTTTTGTCTACAGAAGGGTTTTTACTGTGGAACTACTACTTTGGACCAGATAATTCTTTCTTGTAGGGGATGGTCCTATGCACTGCAGGATTTTAAGCAACATTCCTGGCCTCCAGTAGTTCACCCACAGTTCTGATAGCCAAGTCACTGATAGAGCCAAAAAATCCCCCACCCCCACAACATTTCCAAATGCTCTCTGAGTGGGGGTCAGTGCCATCACTAGTTGAGAAAATAATTCTAAATCTTTAACATTTATCTCCAAGTTTTTTTGCCTTCTCTTGGGGGGAGAAGGGGGTTCCAGGTAAAGTAGGCAGGACTGTGACCCACCAGCATCACCTGGAAGTGACCTGAATGAAGAGGACCCCTGCTCTCATTTGCTCTTTTTCTGCTCATCGGAATTTTCTCTTAGCAGAAATTGATCTGAAACTCTGAGTCTGTCCTTTCTGGGACACACAGGAAAATACTATATCTAAATTATCCCACTCTCACCCCTATTTCCTGGGGAAGAGGAGTTTTGGTGGCAGAGTATGGTGGGGACAATATTAACAGGAAAGGATGACATTCAAAAGAGCCCCTCTCAGCAAGAATAGCGCTGGGATGTCCTCATGCTGCCCTGAGGACCAAGGGACTATGGACAGCTCCCAGCCTGTTTTCCTTGGCAAATGCAGGAAGAGACGCATGAAAATGGGGCTAGGTGATGTCCATACAAATATGAGTAGGAAGAAGATCTACTATGGGCAGTAGACACAACATGGACATAACTTCTTCTTGGCCCCTTCCAGTGTCCTGAGCCCTCCTGGCCTCTTCAGTCCAGGCTCTGGGGGAATGACACCCATAAAACATACCAACTTTTCCCAACTCTTCAGAAAAGCCACCATCTGTTTCATCTCACCTTCCCCCAAGAACTCCCACTCACCTGCTCCTTGTCATCTCATTTCCACATGTACTTCCCCCTCATAAATCCTGGTCCATCAAGACTTGCTCCTACCTCCCTGTATCTGCGTACACAGTCCCCGCCTGGGATGCCCTCTCCCCCTTTTCTCCATCAACCTGCCCCTTCCCCTTTTACAGCTGGACTCATTAGTCATTTGCCACAGTTCATCCCAACCTCCACAGGTGGACACTAGGGACTCCCTCTGAACTCCCACCTCTGACTCTCTCCTCCTTTGGGCTGTAATATGTTCAGGAGTAGTTCCTATACTCATGTCACATGTTCTATGGATCCCTGAATACCTGAGAGACAAGCCCGATGAGCCTAGTCATGATTATCAATGGTACTACCGTTCCTACACAAGGCCCTGGCACAGAAAAATGGCTATAAAGTGTTCAGAGTATGAATAAAGGAAAGAACAATGGATAAATGCGTGGACACCTGCTTCAGCTTCCACATAACTACTATGGGAGTGCTTAGGGTGTGAAGAAATGGACCTTCACATACACTCCCAGTGGTCTATTGGTGCCAGTTTTATGTAAGGTGCAGGATCCTCTCTTAAATTTTTTGTTTGTTTTGAGATAAAATTCACGTAACCTAATATTCACCATTTTAACCATTTTGAAGTGTAGGGCCAAGGGAATGTGGCCCATATGGATCTACCAGAGTTCTACTGTGCTGCAGAATAGGCCCAGGGTGTCTGGAGTCCTCCACTGACAGCCCTGCAGGCGAGAGGTCAGAACCCATCTCTGCCCCGGAGTTGGTCTCCAGAGCACTAATCTGAACCAAAGGGCAACATCAGGATGCATAAAGGTGTCACACACACATACACACAGGAACTGCTAGACTCACTTGACCCAAAAATGTCCTCAAGTAGCCTGAGTGTAGAGACAGGATGATTTGGGGAGGAGAGTAACCACCATCCTTAGACAAAATTATAGACATGCCTTTGTTTAAAAATGATCCTGCTCCCAGAAGAAGTAACATCATGTCCCAGCGTGCACCTCCTAGGGAGAGCTGTGCTGAGAAGACATGCATCTTGTCTGAATGAGGTAGGAGTGAGTCTCCTGTAAGTGCAAACACTCCAGACTTCCTTCTCCTTGCTCTTTCCCCACAGATGTGCCAAGGAGCCTCAGCACCTTCTCCTTGCAGAGGCCATAAAGGCATCATGACTGGGGTCCAAGCTAGGCCGACTCTGACACAAAATCCCTGGATGTTTTCTGTTCCCAGAAACCTGTGGGGTGGTGGTGCCCTTCTTCAGACCAGGCTCCCCTTTGCCAGGTCTCTTCCTCTGCCTGGGGGAAACAGCATCCCCTCTCATCTGCACATGGGTCTCCCTTTTCATCATCATCCCTCATTCCTAGTTGCATGAAAGTCTCATGCAATCATCTAAATAAGATGACTTTTCAAAACGCCTTTGACCAAGGCAACCCCAGACATCCAGCACTTCCCCCAACTCCATCGTGTGCGCCCAGGCAGCCGCCAGGAGGAGGAGCTCCAAGGGAACCCACATGCTCCACCTCCTACCTCCTTGCACTGGGATCTTTTCACCTGGGATCAAGTTCCCTTCAAGTCAAAAGCCTCAGCACAAACGACCCCATGGTACAGGACATTCCAAGGATAACAGACACCCCTAGAGGGGGACCCTTCATACTGACTGTGTCAGGCCCTGGCTCACTCCCCTCAGATACTCCAGAGCACCTGGGACTCTGTGTGAGGTATTCTCTCCCTCCTCTGGGCCTCCATGTGTTGGGACACCTGAAGTCCTTCTCAGAGAAAAATACTTTCAAGTCTTCCTCACTCAGCTCACCAGGTCACTGCTAAGATTTCCATCTATATATGTTTATGACAGAAACACAAGGTCTCTGCATCAGAGACGAGGCCATCTACTCAGAAAAAGAGAAAGGGATCCAAAGACTTAAAGATATTGGAATGTGGTATGGATTTATCATTTCAGACCTGCTCACCCACCCTGGGAGAGTTCAGAGGACATGCCTTTCACTACATGAGATATGAGTTTGTAAGGGAGCCCCAGCAGCCTTGAAGAGCTCTGTGATGGCTCTTCTCTGGAGGTCAGAAATTACAGTGGGAAAAGGGTAACCACAAGCCAAAAACTTATAAGGGAGTCACAAAAATTAAATAAAATCCATGATAATACAAAGGAAAATTACCAAACCACAAAAGGAAGGAGAAAGGAACAAAGAGGGTATACCAATTCAACTGCAAAGATAAGTTCAAAATGGCAATAAACACACATCTATCATTAATTACTGTAAATGTTAATGGACTAAATGCTCCAGTCAAAAGACATAGAGTGGCAGACTGGATAATAAAGCAAGAACCTTCAATATGCTGCATACAAGAGACCCACTTTAGGGAGAAGGACACATATAGATTGAGAGTGAAAGGATGGAAAAGGATATTCCATACAAATGGAAAAGCCAAAAAAGCAGGTGTAGTCGTACTGATTTCAGACAAAATAGACTTTAAAACAAAGGCCATAAAGAAAGATAAAGGACATTTTATAATGATTAAAGGAGTGATACAAGATGAGGATATTACACTCGTTAATATATATGCACCCAATATAGGAGCACCTAAGTACATACAAGAATTACTAACAGAGATAAAGGGGGATATTGATGGGAATACAATCATAGTTGGAGATTTTAACACTGCATTAACATCACTAGACAGATCTTCCAGACAGAAAATAAACAAGGCAACAGAGAAATTAAATAATACAATAGAAAAACTAGATTTGGTGGATATTTTCAGAGCATTACACCCCCCAAAAATAGGATATACATTCTTTTCAAGTGCACATGGAACATTTTCCAGGATCGATCATGTACTTGGGCACAAAAGAAACCTCAATTTTAAGAAGATAGAAATTATCTCAAGCATCTTTACTGACCACAATGCCATGAAACTGGAAATCAACAACAGAGAAACAAAGGAGAAAAAAAGGAAAGCATGGAGATTAAACAATATGTTATTGAAAAAACAATGGGTCAATGAGGAAATCAAAGCTGAAATTAAAAAAATACCTTGAGACAAATGATAATGAAAGCACAACCACTCAAAATCTATGGGACACAGCAAAGGCAGTGCTAAGAGGGAAGTTAATAGCGATACAGGCCTTCCTCAAAAAAGAACAATCTCAAATAAACAATTTAACCCACCACCTGAATGAATTAGAAAAAGAAGAACAAAAAGCCCCAAAAAGCAGCAGAAGGAAGGAAATAATAAAGATCAGAGAGGAATTAAATACAATAGAGATTAACAAGACCATAGAAAAAAAATCAACCAAACCAAAAGCTGGCTTTTTGAAAAAGTAAATAAAATCGACAAACCTCTAGCCAAACTCACAAAGAAAAAAGAGAGAGCACAAATTAGCAAAATAAGAAAGGAAAATGGAGAAATTACAACAAACAAAATAGAAATACAGAATATCATATGAGAATATTATGAAAAACTATATGGAACCAAAATGGATAACCTAGAGATGGACAAGTTTCTGGAAACATACTGTCCACCAAGACTGAATCAAGAAGAATCTGAACACTTGAACAATTCGATCACTAGAAAGGAAATAGAAATAGCAATTAAAAACCTCCCTACAAATAAAAGTCCAGGACTGGACGGCTTCACCGGGGAATTCTACCAAACATACAAAGAACTCATACCAGTCCTTCTCAAACTCTTCCAGACGATTGAAAAGGAGGGAATACTCCCAAACTCATTCTATGAAGCCACCATCACCCTGATGCCAAAACCAGGCAAAGACACTACAAAAAAAGAGAATTATAGGCCAATATCACTGATGAACATAGACGCCAAAATCCTCACCAAAATTTTAGCAAATAGAATCCAACAACACATAAAAAAGATTATACATCATGACCAAGTGGGGTTCATCCCAGGGACACAAGGCTGGTTCAACATATGCAAATCAATCAATGTAATACATCACATCAACAAGAGAAAGGACAAAAACCACATGATCATCTCAATCGATGCAGAAAAAGCATTTGATAAAATTCAACACCCATTTATGATAAAAACTCTTGCCAAAGTGGGTATAGAGGGAACATATCTCAACATAATAAAAGCTATATATGACAAACCTACAGCCAGCATAGCACTCAACGGTGAAAAACTCGAAAGCTTCCCACTAAAATCTGGGACAAGACAAGGATGCCCACTATCACCACTCCTGCTCAACATAGTCCTGGAAGTCCTAGCCACAGCAGTCAGGCAAGAGAAAGAAATAAAAGGGATCCAAATTGGAAAAGAAGAGGTAAAAGTGTCACTATATGCTGATGACATGTTACTATATATAGAAAACCCGAAAAGGTCCACACAAAAGCTACTAGAGCTGATTGAAGAATTCAGCAAGGTAGCAGGTTACAAAATTAACGTTCAAAAATCAGTTGCATTTCTTTACACTAATGGTGAATCAACAGAAAAAGAAAGTAAAGAAACAATCCCCTTTAAAATAGCACCCAAAGTAATAAAATATCTGGGAATAAATCTAACCAAGGAGGTGAAAGAATTATACACAGAAAACTATAAACCATTGATGAAAGAAATTAAAGAAGACTTTAAAAAATGGAAAGATATTCCATGCTTTTGGATTGGAAGAATCAATATTGTTAAAATGGTCACACTGCCCAAGGCAATCTACAGATTTAATGCAATCCCTATCAAATTACCCAGGACATTATTTCACAGAACTAGAACAAATCATAATAAAATTTATATGGAACCATCAAAGACCTAGAATTGCCAAAGCATTACTGAAGAGAAAGAAAGAGGCTGGAGGAATAACTCTCCCAGACTTCAGACAATACCATAGAGCTACAGTCATCAAGACAGCATGGTATTGGTACCAAAACAGACATATAGACCAATGGAACAGAATAGAGAGCCCAGAAATGAACCCAGAAGCTTTTGGTCAACTAATCTTCGACAAAGGAGGCAAGAATATACAATGGAATAAAGACAGTCTCTTCAGCAAATGGTGTTGGGAAAACTGGACAGCAGCATGTAAAACAATGAAGCTAGAACACTCCCTTACACTATATACAAAAATAAACTCAAAATGGATCAAAGACTTAAACATAAGACAAGATACAATAAACCTCCTAGAGGAAAACATAGGCAAAACATTATCTGACATACATTTAAAAAATTTTCTCCTAGAAGAAATAAAAGCAAGAATAAACAAATGGGACCTAATGAAACTTATGAGCTTCTGCACAGCAAAGGAAACCATAAGTAAAACAAGAAGACAACCTACGGAATGGGAGAAAATTTTTGCAAATGAAACCAACAAAGGCTTGATCTCCAGAATATATAAGCAGCTCATACTGACTCAATAAGAAAAAAACAAACAACCCAATCCAAAAATGGGCAGAAGACCTAAACAAGCAATTCTCCAAGGAAGACATATAAATGATCAAAAGGCACATGAAAAAATGCTCAATATCACTAATTATCAGAGAAATGCAAATCAAAACTACAATGAGGTATCACCTCACACCGGTCAGAATGGCCATCATTCAAAAATCCACAAATGACAAATGCTGGAGAGGCTGTGGAGAAAGGGGAACCCTCCTACACTGCTGGTGGGAATGCAGTTTGGTGCAGCCACTATGGAAAACAGTGTGGAGATTCCTCAAAATACTAGGAATAGACTTACCGTATGACCCAGGAATCCCACTCCTGGGCTTGTATCCAGAAGTAACCCTACTTCAGGATGACACCTGCACCCCAATGTTCATAGCAGCACTATTTACAATAGCCAAGACATGGAGACAGCCTAAATGTCCATCAACAGATGACTGGATAAAGAAGAAATGGTATATTTATACAATGGAATACTACTCAGCCATAACAACTGACAACATAATGCCATTTGCAGCAACATGGATGCTCCTGGAGAGTGTCATTCTAAGTGAAGTAAGCCAGAAAGAGAAAGAAAAATACCATATGAGATCGCTCATATGTGGAATCTAAAAAACAAAAACAAACAAAAACAAAGCGTAAATACAGGACAGAAATAGACTCATAGACAGAGAATACAGACTTGTGGTTGCCAGGGGGGATAGACTGGGATTTCAAAATTGTAGAATAGATAAACAAGATTACACTGTATAGCACAGGGAAATATACACAAAATGTTATGATAACTCACAGAGAAAAAAATGTGACAATGAGTGTGTATATGTCCATGAATGACTGAAAAATTGTGCTGAACACGAATTTGACACAACATTGTAAAATGATTATAAATCAATAAAAAATGTTAAAAAAAAATTACAGTGGGCACTGCTGCCACAGAAGTGGGAAACCTCAATGCAGTGGGGGTAACTGGAACGAGAGGTAGCAGGGCTAAGAAACGGCACTTAATCACCAAAGGCAAGGTGGGCCATAACGGACAGCAGAGTCAAAGCTGTGATCAGAACAGTCTGACTCTCAGAGAACAGTGGCCCTGGCTAATTGATCACAGTGTTCCTAGAAATGAAAGAAGTAGGAAGTCTACCAAATTCTTACTTGATCCATACAAGGGGAGGAGTTCTAAGTCAAGTGAACAAAAGTCTTTTGATTCAAGGATAAGAGTCAATGTCCCTCAGCCAATTCCCAGACTTGGGCCAGTTTAAGGGCCCGGAATCCTTTGAATAAAGGGGATGCCAGGTCTCCTTGAGGAAGGACTGCATTATGCTAACGAACATTCTTACTGCTAATCTTTCTCCCAGACTTCCTCAAAGTGACCTTTTTTACCTTTTACCAGGGTGACTATGCATCAGGAAAAAAGACATAATTGGATTTTGGGGGACTGATGAATGCAAGCTCTGAACTGACACTAATTTCAGGAGACCCAAAATGTCACAGTGGCCCACCAGGCAAAGTAGGGCAGAATGGATGTCAGACAAGCAATGGAGTTTTAGCTCCACTCCATCTCACAAGGGCCCAGTGGGTCCCTGAACTCATTCTGTGGTTATTTCCCCAGTTCTGAAATGCATAATTGGAGTAGATATACTCAACAACTGGCAGAATTCCCACCTCGGTTCCCTGACCTGTGGAGTGAGGGCTATTTTGATGGGATAAACCAAATGGAAGCTGCTAGAATTGCCTCTACCTAAGAAAATAAATCAAAAGCAATACCACATTCCTAGAGGGCTACAGAGATTAGTGCCATCAAGGACTTGAAGAATGCAGGGGTGGTGTGACATTGTGATTTATAATAAGAAGTATACATTTAGCCTTCATCCCCATTCGTGACAAAGAGCTCCTTAAAACCCTTGAAATTTCCTAAATGCTAAGAGCTACAAAGGCATCTTTTGTTATGTTAATGAGGTCTCTACTGGACTGCACCTGAAGGTGAAAGCTGGTGGCTAGTGGAACCAAACGTGTGATTAGAGTTAGAAATTTCAGTACCCCCGCTCCAAACCCACCCCCATCTCTAGGGAGAGGAGATAGGATGGAGACTGAATTCAATCACTCTAAGAGGCTGAATATGCTTAGAATCAGAGTCCACTATGTGGTGCTGTTTCTCTCATAGCCAGGATTCTCATGTCCAGGAATCAAGGGGTGAAAATGGAAGTGATGTCACTGATTTACCTCTAATGATCCACTAGCAAAATTTATTATTACTTCCTGTTCTGTGAATTTATGCTCTGCTGGCCTAGAGGGCTTAGTTCCAAAAAGAGGAATGCTTCCACCAGAAGACACAAAAATGATTCCTCTGACACATCAGAGTTCCTAGCTCTCAAGCTGTCCAAAAGGTACAAAACCTGGAAAGCAACAATCTCAGCTTCAACCTCCTTCCCTCACGGGGATCAGGGGTTAGAAAAAATGGGAGAGACTGGTGAGGCCCAGAGACTGTGAGGGGGCAGCAATCACAGGGATAACTGCCTAGACTGGAAGCAGGTGAGGCCACTGGCTGAGGATATCCACAGAGGCCCAGGGGGAAGGCAGTACAGGAAAGAAACCCCAGGAATGCAGAAGGCAAAGGCAGAGGGTCACAGGCACTGTGGGAGTTCCATTTAGGCCCTGTGTGGAACTGTGTGTGTGAAGCCATCTCAGGCCCAGGGGCTTCTCCCTTCACAGCTGATATGGGCAGAGAGCACCAAAAACAACCCTGGATAAAAGTGGACTTAATCCTTGAGAGTTCAGCCATGAGGCATAGGGCACACATGAAACATGAGGCCCAGGTCTTGGTGAACAAGAGGGAACCAGCTCCCATCTCACCTTACCCAGGAACACTGAGGTATAGCCCTGTCTGTCCCAGAATCAGACTTTCTGTTCTGGACACTAGGCCCTGGGAGCGAGAGGGGAAGTTGATTGTCCATCTTCTCCCTCTGCTCCCCTTACAGACCTTCCCCTCCAGACGTGTCCAGTGCCCTGCTCCTCCCTCTTCTCCCCATAAACCCACCACCCACCACTCCAGTCACATATAACACTGCCACCCAGGGTCACACATAGTGTAACTTACTAGAGACAAACACAAACTAGTATACATTCCTGGAAGTCTGAGTTTGGTGACATCATATTAAGGAAGGGGGTTGGAGTTCTTGGAGTAACAGAGACTGTGACTCACAGAGCTGGAACATGATGGAGCATTAACATGATAGGGGAAGTAAAATGTCTACAGCTTGATGTTGAATAAACATACAGAGCAGCTTGGCATGGTGATTGCTGCACTTCCCTCCTTGTCCACCAGAGAGCGGCAGAGTTACTCCATAGCCTGGAGCCTCTCCATGGGCTGCAGACCTCCCCCAGCCCAGCCGAATCTGACCCTCACCAGTGTCATCTTAGTCCATAGCCCTCCTCACTTTCTAAGCTCTCCAGACTGGACTGTCAGGTCCTCTATCCAGCCAGGCGTCAGCCCACTTCACACCGTTAGGAATTACTATTCCTTCAGGTCCTGACTGTGTGGAAGCTATGGCCACACTAGACCCCCATGGAGATAGAAGGAGGGTCCTTCTCACCAGGCATCACTCACCTTGCCCCCTTTCCAGCACCTCAATCCTCTTCTGGAGTCTTCTGACAGGAACAGAACACTACCTCCCCAGAATATTTGAGAACACTGGGACGTCCCCATGTGCCCAGCTGAGGTTCTGTGTCACCAAGGGAAATAATATCTTTGTTTGGGGACCTCTAAGTGTCTGTGTGGGGCTGGCCAGACCCCAGGCCAGAATACAGCAGAAGCCAATGCTGGGATACTTGGGTCGGCCTCTCAGGGGACAGGAGCCCCTCTCAGCCTTGCTAGTATAAGTGTGTTCCACAGCCCAGTAGGATCAGCACCAACTGCAAGACTGTTAGATACAGACTCTTGGGTCCACTCCACACCTGCTGAACCAGAATCTGTATTTTAACAGGATCTTTAGACCCTCTGTGTGCAGAGGAGAGCGAAAGAGGCCTCAGCCCATATTACAGGGTCTCAGCCTGGCTGGGCATACACATTACCTGGGCAGCTACTGAAACAGCATTTCTAAGGTGTCACCTGGGCATTTACACTCCTTATAAAGTTCCAGAGTGATTCCAATGCACAGTGTGGGTGATATCCTGTGATAAGTGCTCCTGATGTAGCCCCAGGGCTCCTTCTCAGAAGGGAAAAGCCAGAAGGAGAAGAGGGGACTGTGGCAGGGAGGCTGACGATGCACCACAACTGGAAACTGTGGGAAATGCCCAGGACACTGAACCCCAGGACTGTGCTCCCCCAACGAATGGCAAATTGTGTGTATGTGTGTGTGGGTTTCTAGGGTGAGAAGTCAAGCTGAAAAAGGCAGAAACAGCAGCGGTTCAAAGGGAATGAAATATAAACAGCAAGGGACAAGAAAAGAAGGGACAAGGGAGGCAGGACTGAGAGGGGAGAGAGAAGGAGTGTCCTGGGCGCAGACCCCGCCCCCAGCCCACATGACCCATGATGTACTCCTGCCCCAGGAGGAGGCCCAGCACAGAGAGGGGAAGGACAGCAGAGCTCACACATCAGACAGCAGTGCTTGTGGGTGTTTCTGGAGTGGAAACTCTTCTCACAGAGGCAGGGATGAAGCAGACTGAAGACACCATGGAGCCCTCCTCAGCCCCTGCCCACAGAGGGCACGTCCTCTGGCAGAGGGTCCTGCTGGCAGGTGAGAGGGGACAGTTTGCAGGGAGTGGGCAGAGATGGGAGAACAGAGTCTGGCTGGGGTCTCCTGGGGAGACAGGGCTCTGAGAGGGGACAGAGGGCTTCTGTTTGGATCTCAGGGGAGCAGGGTAGGATGGAGGGAGGGAGCTCGGCAACAGGAAAATCTCGATGAACTAAAATTGGTAGAGGGCAGGAAAACCTAAATTACTGTATGTTTTACAAGTTACTGAGCTTCATCACTGAGCAATGGTTTTTGAAAACTGATGACAATAACAGTTTATATCAGGAGGTCACACTCCAGGGAAAAACAAAACCAGGAAACTAAACATTGTCCTTACTTACCACCCTTAGAAACTGACAAATAAACACCAGGATGTGGAGAGTCCCAGGAAAACGCATTCATTCATCCACAGGTGTTGCAGTTTGTTCCAGGCACTGGGTTACAACCAAGATCAGACAAGTCCCTGCCCAAAGATCTCACGTTCTGTGAGAAGGAAGACAGACAAGCAAAGAGATCTAGAATGTGCTGTCAGGTGCTGACAAGTGTCATGAAGGAAAAAGAGCGGGGAAAGGTCAGAAAGTGAAGGCAGAGGGTCTTTAGAGCAGGTAGTCAGGGAGAGCATCTCCTAACCCACTCCCTGAGGGTGAGCAGGCGTGTGAGAGCAGAGAGGAAGTGAGCCAAGCAGGCACCTGGGGAAACAGAGGAAATAACAAGATCAGAGTGGCTGAAGTAATGGGGGTCACACTGCTGAACTTGAACCAGTAGGAGACACACACACACACACACACACACACACACACACACACACTATATTTTTATTTTTATTTTTACTTTATTAGTAGACTTTCTTTTTTTAGAGCAGTTTCAGGTTCACAGCAGAATTGAGCAGAAAACACAGAGAGTTCGCATATAGCCCTCCCCACCCACACATATATACTCCCCTACCCTCAACATCCCTCATCAGTGTGACATATTTGGTACAATTGATGAACCACAGAGACACATTATTATCAACCAAAGTCTACAGTTTACATTACGGTTCACTCTTGATGTTGTACATTCTGTGGGTTTTGACAAATGTATAATGACATGCAGCCACCACTATAGTATCATACAGAGTAATTTCATTGCCCTAAAAATCCCTTGTGCTCCATCTATTTATTCCTCCCTCCCTCCTTCTCCCCAAACCCCTGGAAATCATGATCTTTTTATTGTTTCTATAGCTGTGCCTTTTCCAGAATGTCATTAGGTTGGAATCGTACAGTTTGTAGCCTTTTCAGACTGGCTTCTTTCATTTAGTAATATGCCTTTTATGTTTCTTACATGTCTTTCATGGCTTGATAGTTAATTTCTTCTTTTTTTTTACTGCACATGTATTTTTTAATTTACATATATGTACTATTCATTGTTTCTAAGAACGTTTAGAGCTTTAGCTTTTTAAATTAACATAGTTATCAAAGGAATAAAGCCAACCACAAGATAAGAATTAATTCAAAAAGATATGTACACCCTGCTATTAACAGCAACATTATTTATAATTGCCAAGATATGGAAGCATCCTAAGTGCACATAAATAGTTGAACAGACAATGAAGATGCAGCATACATATATATGTGATGGAATACAGCTCACCCATAAGAAAGAAGGATATTTTGCCCTTTGCGGCCCTTCATTCACTTTTTTTTTTACTTCAAAAACCAGAATTTTATAACCAGTATAATCATTTCCATTACATCAAAAACAACAAAATAACTAGAACTTAACCAAGGAGGTTACCTATACTCTGAAAACCAAAATGACACACAGAAATGGAAAGATTTCTTATGCTCTTGGGTTGGAAGAATCAGTATTATCAAAATGGCCACACTACCCAAAGCAATCCACAGATCCAATGCAACCCCTGTCAAAATACTTAAGACATTCCTCACAGAACTAGAACAAACAATTCCAAAATTTATAAGGAACCACAAAAGACCCTGAACAGCCAAAGCAATCTTTTGTAGGTCTTTTTTCGCTCCCTTTCTTCTTTTTGTTCTCTTTTCTTATGGTTTGATGACTAGAGGAGGTTCTTTAACATTTGTTGTAAAGCTGGTTTGGTGGTGCTGAAATCTTTTAGCTTTTGTTTATCTGTGAAGCTTTTCATTTCTCCATCAAGTCTGAACAAGAGCCTTGCTAGATAGAGTATTCTTGGTTGTAAGTTTTCCTCTTTTATCACTTTAAATATAGCGTGCCACTCCCTTCTGGCCTGTAGAGTTTCTGCTGAAAAATCAGCTGATAACTTTATGGGAATTCCCTTGTATGTTATTTGTTGCTTTTCTCTTGCTAATTTTAATATTTTCTCCTTATTCTTAATTTTTGTCAATTTGATGACTATGTGCCTTGGTGTGTTCCTCTTTGGGTTGATCCTGTGTGGTACTCTCTGCGCCTCCTGGACTTGGGTGACTGTTTCCTTTCCCAAGTTGGGGAAGTCCTCAGTGATTATCTCTCCAAAAATTGTCTCAGGTCCTTTCTCTCTCTCTTCTCTTTCTGGGACCCCCTATAATGTGAATATTAGTGTGCTTCATGTTGTCCCAGAGTTCTCTTAAACTATCCTCATTTCTTTTCATTCTTCTTTCTTTTTTCTGTTCTGCAGCAGTGATTTCCACTAATCTGTCTTCTAGATCACTGATCTGTTCTTTTGCCTCATTTAGTCTATTCTTGGTTCCTTCCAGTGTGTTATTCAATTCAGTGATTTTATTCTTCAACTCTGTTTGGGTATTCTTTATATTTTCCAAATCTTTGCTAAAAACTTCACTCTGTGCATCTATACTCTTCTTGAGTTCTCTGAACATCTTTGCCATCATTACTTTAAACTCTTTCTCAGATAAATTGCCTATCTCCTCATCACTTATTTCTTCTTCTGGTATTTTATCCTGTACCTTGGCCTGGAAGATATTCCTTTGCCACCTCATATTGTCTATCTTTCTGTGTGTTTGTGGATTCCTTCCACAGGCTTTGGGATTGTTGTTTTCTTATTTCTAGTATCTGCTCCTGGTGGATGAGGCTGGACTAAAGGCTTATGCAGGTTTCCTGGCAGGCAGAGCCAGTGCCTGTGCACTGCTGGCTGAAGCTTGGTCCTGGACCTCTGGTGGGTAGGGCAGTGTCTAGAGGCCTTTGTGGCTCAGGAAGTCTGCAGATGTTTCCACCCTGTATGTTGTTTGGCCTGAGGCTTCCCTACAGGCTGTTGGGTGGGGCTAGGTCTTGGTGCTAATGATCCAATCAAAATGTCAGCCTCCAGGAAAGCTCCTGTAGATGAACATTCTCAGAATGCCCGCCAACAGCTTTTATGTCCCCTGGGTGAGCCACAGCTGTCCCCCATGTCCCCAGGAGACCCTCCAAATCCAGCAGGCAGGCCTGGCCCAGGTTCCTATGAAATCACTGCATCTGCCCTTGGACCTGGCACACGCGAGTTTCCATGTAGGCTTCCCAAGCAAATGGAGTCTCCGTTTCCTCCAGTCCCGTGGAGCTCCCAGAGCCAAGCCCTGCTGGCCTTCAAAACCAGATGTCCTGAGGTCTCTTTCTCTTCCAAATGCCAGAACCCGGGCTGGGGACCCTGACATGGGGCTTAGAGCTCTCACTTCTGTGGGAGGGCCTCTGTGACTTAACTATTCTTTAGCTTGTGGGTCACCCACCCGGGGGGTATGAGGCCCAATTATAATCGCAAGCACACCCCTCCTACAGTCTTGCTGTGGTTCCCTCTGAATGTTTCCAGTTGCAGAAGATCTTTTTTGCTAGGTTCTAGTATTTTTTTTTTTTTTATGATTGTTTTGCATTCAGTTGTGGTTTCATTGTAGTCGTGAGGAGAGGCAAGCTCATGGTCCTCCTACCACTCAGCCATCTTGACCGTAAATCCACACACACACTATAAAAATAGACCAAGGCTGAGGGATGAAGAGACCTGCTCTGGACCCAGGGCTCCATTTTTCCATCCCAAAATATAGGTGAGATTATGAATTACTTTCTCTCCCTTCCCTTCTAGTCTCACTCTTAACCTTCTGGAACCTGCCCACTACTACCCAACTCACTATTGAATCAATGCCCATCAACGCTGCAGAAGGGACGGATGTTCTTCTACTTGTCTACAATGTGACAGAGAATATTCTAGGCTATGGCTGGTTCAGAGGACAAAAAGTAGAAAACAGCCAACAAATTGCATCATATGTAGTAAGCTCTCAGGTAAATGTACCAGGGCCTGCATACAGCGGCCGAGAGACAATATACGCCAATGGGTCTCTGCTGTTCCAGAATGTCTTTCAGAACGACACAGGATACTACACTATAATTGTTACAACGGATAAGTTTGGCTCTGAAGCAGCATCTGGACAACTCCAAGTATTCCGTGAGTGATTCCTCTCTGACCTCTGGGTGCAGGGTGGTGTGATGTCACACAGGACCAACAGGCCTGCACTGTGGCTCCATCCCCCTCTGCATAACTCCCATGTTGGGGTTTTGGGCATTTAACATAGGACACACACAGTGGAGACAAATTTCAAAAGATTAGAATTCTTTCATGGAATCTAGGACCCTGCAGAAACCCTGTGCAGAAAGAAGGACCAATCTGATAGAGGAACTTAGCAGAGGGAGATCAGTTTCAGTCCTGGACCCTTCACTGTGACCATGGTCCTGAGAAAGACTCTGTAGAACTCGGTCAGGACCTGGCCTGAGGACCCCTGGGATCCTCACAGAGAAGATCAGCCCCAGGAAGCCCCTCCCCAGGCCCTGTCCCAGGGCTCCTGATTCCAAAGACCCTCAAGCACCTGTGTCACTGTTGGGTTTTGGCCTCTTGGGAAGGGCTAATTGGGAGCAATGATTTCCCAGCTGCCTCAGTCACGAGGCTTCTGAGCTGGGGCTGAACCCCAAGAGCCACATCTGAGCAGAGGTGGACCCTGGTCCTTCATCTGAGACTCAGCATGGAAAGCAAGATGGGTTAGGTCTCCAATTAGCCAACCACCTTGAGGACTGAGGAGACTCCAGAGGAAGGTCAGCATCCCAGGGAGGAACAGAGGAGAGAAGATGCTCCTGGCAGCTCCTCACCCACCAGGCTGCAGCCCAGGGAGCCCTCTCCTATGGATGCAAACAATGGTAGATGCAGTTTTTTGGTCAGCTCCTCTATGCCCAGCTTATGTCAGTTAATTATGAATTATTTAAAGTTAACATTCAGACAACATGGCAAGGCTGAGACCATTTACCACTTATCCTATTCTACAGGCAAGAAACTGAGTTACAGGGGGATACAGTCACTGAATCAGAGTCACACAGACATGACTAGCCAATCAGAGTCATGCCTAGATCACAGCCCCAGCCTCTCCTCAACCCCAGGAGCCTTACCGAACATCTATGGACCCAGAAGCCAGCTGTTGGTCCAGATCATTTCTACCTGGACATCCCCAGCTCAGAAGGAGATGCTGGTGTGGAAAGTGAAAGGAAATGGAAAATTAGTTACTTATACCAACAATCAGAGTCAGTGACAGGAGAGTCCAGGCCTGCCCCTGTCAGGCAGCTAATGCATAAGCTCCTTGTCCGGGATTAGAAATCAAACGTTTATTTCCTAATATGCTGGGTGTCATTCTCACTGGAGTAAAATGGAAAGGACTTGGTTTCCTCAATCCCCAGTCTACACCTGCAACCAGCACAGGGCCCGACAGATAAGAAACTCTCAATCTCTCTGTGATGAAGGAAGGATGGAATAAATAAGAATGAATGAATGATCTATAATCTCTTCAGACACTGGAATCTGCATGCAGAGTCCTAGGAGGTTTTGGCCACACCTGTTCCTGTCTCTTCAGGGATGGGACCCATATTCCATCCTCTGACCACCTGCCCCTAAAGCAGGCTGGGAGCCAAGTCTCACGATGACTGTGAGGCTGCTTGGCCATGGGAGGGTTGCCAGGGTGACATGGGTCCTGCTTTAGGCAGCTGTGGGACTCTTGGATCTTTGAATCTTTGAAATCACTTGTAACCTCCACTTTGAAGTCACTCGTAAATGGACATTTCTCGCTCTCTCTGCTCCTTCCGTGTCTCTCATCTTCCTCCTCCTTCATTCCAGCTGGGACTGGTTCTGCTCTGAAAAGAGCCCCCACCCTTAAGCCCTCCACAAATACTCCCGCAAACGGCTGACTGCCCTGCTCCCGTCCTGCTAACGCCTGTGGCCAGGCCCACTCTCCCGGGCAATAGTAAAGGACACAGGAAATCAGTGGGAGCAGCAGCCTCTGTGAGGCTCCAACCTGAGCCAGTTTCCCCAGGTCACCAGGAGAATGAACTTCTGCTTTGCCCTGGTCCAGGGCTCTTTCCCTCCATGACACCAACAAGTGGGACATGTCACTTGAGAGTGATATGCCACCCCTCCATCTACTCTCTACATGACTCAACCAGGGAGTCAAAGGCAGAAGGACAGGTCTGCAGTGGCTCACGGGCTCACTTCACCTCTTTGACTTGTGACTCACATCCTCACCCTGGTGTGAGGCTCCCATTCCTCCCAGTGGTTCTCGAGACTTCCTGGGGGGCAGGGAGGGGAGGTGGCTGACAGATGCTGTGCCTATTCCATTGTCTGTGTGTCCTTGTGATGGCACCTTTATCATAGGAAGGGATGCTCTCCGACAATGAGATGCCTGAGCCACTGTCCTTTCACTTAGCCTCTGCCCAATTCGGACAAGTTTGATCAAATTCTAGTTTCTTGAGGCAAAAAGAAAAGAAAGCATGCCACATGCCTTTGTTGCTCTCCTCCCATTTACCTGATCGTCCATAGAAATTGGTGATAGGGACCTCTTCTCCTAAATTTATCAACATGATACATATCATTTCTAGTAATTTAGATCATTCCTTCCTTTATAAAACAGAGACTCAGACTTCTCCTGATCAATTCTGCAGTTTAACAGGACTCACGTATCTCTACCCAGGTAGTTCCTGATCAAACCACTATGGCAGCTTCCTTTGATCATAATGTGATCCTGGTTGGACTGCAGAACTTGGTCTAAGACCTTACAGAGGTATTCCTCAGAAACTGGTCTTAGATCTTTGGGGCATTAATAATGATTTTCACATATTCTTTCAGAATTTAACTTCTACTCAGATTTCTATCTCATAATTGCCAAAAACAGATGGTCGATGAGGCCTAAATTTTCTGCAAGTTCATGATTCCTCACTTTCCACAACTCACCCTGTCTGTATTTGCTACTGTCTAAGAGTATTCAGGAAAGATTGACACGGTCCTTACCTGCCCTCAATAATGGGAGAAGAGACATTAAAGACCAAGGGCAGAGATTCTGGTTCTGCTGCCAAAGACAATCAGCTCCTGCCTGTCCCTCTCCTTCTTTTCTAATCATTAACTGGACTTGTCTACCCTTTATGGGCTCACTGTCTCATCAGTCATCTTTAACACCTGGACAGAACTGCCCCACCTCATGGCCCTGCAGACTGAATACTGAACTGAACACCAGGCTTGCTTCTGGTCTTCCTGTGTATTATTTCTGCTTAAACACCCAGTTCCAAACACCCATGCTGCTTGGTCTTCTCAAGGTTTAAGGACCATGAGATGGTCCATCATTACCCATCTCCAGGGTACCTTGGAAATCGAGGCCTCAGTGAAAACACATCTCCACCAGGCAGTGTAGGTCTGTGCAGCTTGAAGGTACTCGGAACCCACATGTTCCAGGTGAGCACCCCAAGGTCAGTCAGGCAGTCACCAAGTCAGTGAAAAACCAGGAGAGGAAACAGTGACCTCGACCCCCAGGCTTATGTTATGGCTATGAAACGCTGATACTTAATTGACACTTGAGGAAGTCTGTGCTTCCTCCCGGACATAGAGCAGGTGGCCGTATGTTCAGTGAGCTCAGAGTTTCATGCATTTGTCTTGTGATACACAGACCTGCCTTATTCTTTAAGGACTCAGCTTTGCTTAGAGGTTAAGAAATGACGACTCTGATTGAAGATGCTTTTGGAGGAATCAAAGGTATAAAACAGGCAATGTTCTCTCTCTTATCTTCACAGCAAAGTTACCCACACCCATCATCACCAGCAACAACTCGAACCCCCTGGAGCACGAGGACACGGTAGTGTTAACATGTGAACCTGAGACTCAGAACACCACCTACAAGTGGTGGATCAACAATCAGAGCCTCCCTGACAGCGCCAGGCTGGAACTGTCCAAGGACAACAGAACTCTCACTTTACTCCATGTCACAAGGAATGACACTGGACCTTATGTGTGTGAAACCCAGAACCCAGTGAGTGCCGGCCGCAGTGACCCATTCACCCTGAATATCCTCTGTGAGTAATCTCTGTTCCTATGCGGCCCAGGTAGCCTGCCTAAATCTACACAGCCAGAGGCCAGGCCACACCCACTCCTCTCAGGTCCAAGTACATGGACCCTCACCCATAGATACCAGGCTGGCCATGACTTCCTGGCCCAGGCAAATCTGGGCAGGCCTAGCCTTGAGCCAAGACTGGGAGGGAACAGCTGCTCCTGTCTTGAGAGGCTCAGGATCACCATCCTGTGATGGGAGAATCAGGTTAATGTCTCAGACTTAGGATGAATGAAAATGAGGGGATTCTAAAAACAAGATTGTTCCTGGATCAGAGGGATATTATAACCCTTCTATAGGCCAGGAGACTGGGTTGGGCCACCTTAATTCCCTAGTAAATTATTTAACAAGAAATTAAATTCCTCTCCTACTTTATGGAAAGTTCCCTTGGCCCAGAGATGCACAGAGCTGGCAAGCCTGCCTTCCCCAACATACATGGAAGTGTATATAGGGAAGGGGAATGGAATTTTTTTAAAGTCAAGAAAATTCTGGGAAAAAGGTCAATGAAAGTTAATGAAAAACTCCACTTGATAAGGAGGATGCTAGACATATGGGCTGAGAAGCGGTTCCTGGTACTGATACCACAGAGATGTCCATGGAGACTGGCCAGGGGCCATCCTGGGGTGTCTGGGTTTCAGAGAGGAAGAGCAGTCTCCTCCTCACAGATTATCACTGAAGAGAGACCCACGACCTTGCTCACAGGGTCAGGGCCATCCTCTGGGTCACCTCCACAGAATTCACTGGACCCCAGGAGTGGCTGAGATCTCTGAGGAAGGAGTGCGGCCCCAGGCCCCAGACCAGTCACCTCCTCTGTTTCTTCGCAGACCCAGTGGCACAGCCCTCCATCCAAGCCAGCAACACCAATGTCACAGAATATGAGGATACCGTGTTCCTGACCTGTCTTACAAATGACACTGGGATCTCCATCTCCTGGCTCTTCAATGGCCAGAGTCTATTGCTCACAGAGAGGATGAAGCTGTCCCAGGGCAACAGCACCCTCACCATACACCCTGTCAGGAGGGAGGATGCCGGGAATTATCAGTGCCAGGTCTCCAACCTGGGCTATTCCAGCAAGAGTGACGTCCTCAGCCTGGAAGTGAAATGTGAGTGACCACTTGCCCCGTGCTGCATCTTCCTGGGAGGACTACCCTACCAGTGGGTGCAAATTAGATACAGGTCACAGGGCGAAGAATATCAAATAAGAGACCATTGTAGTAAACAGAATGGCAAAATGGGTAAGAGCTCAGTCTCTAAATCAGATATACTTAATTTCTTATCCTGCATTTGGCATTTTAGTGTGATCTTTCACAAGATTCCTCCTTTTTTCCTGTTACCATTTTTAATGTGGTAAAATATACATAAAATATAATTTTAATGATTTTAAGAGTATAGCTCAGCAGCATTAGGTATATTCATACTGTTGTGCACTCATTAACTCAATCCACCCAGAACTTTTTCACCTTACCATACTAAAACTCTGTACCTGTTGAACAATAACTCCCCACCTCCCCCACCCCAAACCCTGGCAATCACCATTCTATTTTCTTTGTCTCTGTGAATTTGACTATTTTAGTTATTTTGTATAAGTGAAATCATACAATAACTGTCCTTTGGGGTCTAATTTATTTCACTTAGCATTATGTCTTCAAGGTGCCATCCATGTTATAGCGTACCAGAATTTCATTTCCTTTAAAAGCTGAATTATATTTCCTTGTGTGTGTGTATATATATATATATACCATATTTTGTTCATCATTCATAGGTTGATTGCTTTTAGATTATTTCCACCTTTTGGCTACTGTGACAACACTGCTTAAACATGGGTGTACAAACATCTGTTCAATCTTTTGAGCACATACCTAGAAGTAGTAGAATTGCCAGATCAAATGTCAATCCTTTGTTCAACTCTTTGATGAACTCCCATATCACTTTCCATGATGGTTGCACCATTTACATTCCCACCAGCAGTGCACAAGGTTCCAATTTTTCCACATCCTTGCAAACATTTGTTGTTTTCTGGTTTTTCTTTTTTTAATAGCCATCCTAAACGGTGTAAGGTGATATCTTAGTGGTTTATATTTGCATTCCTCTAATGATTAGTGATGTTGAGTGTCTTTTCATATGCTTATTGGCCATTTGTATATCTCTTGTGAAGAAATGTCTCTTCAGTTCCTCTGCCCATTTTTAAATTGTGTTGTTGTTGTACTGTAATAGTTCTTTACATATTACAGATATTAAGCCCTTATCAGGTATATGTTTTACAAATACTTTCTCCCATTCTATGGGTTGCTTTTTCACTTTGTTGATAGTATCCTTTGATGCACAAAACTTTTTAATTTTGATGAAGTCCAATTTATCAATTTTTTTCTTTGTTGCCTGTGCTTTTGGTTTCCTATCCAAGAAAATACTGCCAAATCCAAAGTAATGACGCTGTCACTCTCTGTTTTTCTTCTAGTTTTATCTCTAACATTTAGGTCTTTGAGTCATTGTGAGTTAATTTTTTGTTTGTTTTTGTATATGGTGTTAGGTAAAGGCTCAGCTTCATTCTTTCATATAAATGTCCAGTTTTCCCAGTTCCACTTGTTGAAAAGACTCTCTTTTCCTCATATAATGGTCTTCACACCCTCATCAGTGTCATCTGACTATATATGCAAGGGTTTATTTCTGCCCTTTCTATTCCATTGTTGTGTATGTCTGTTTTTATGTTAGTACCACACTTTTGATTAGCTTTGCAGCAAATTCTGAAATCAGGAAGTGTGAGTCCTCCCACTCTTCTTTTTTCTACGTTGTTTTGGCTATTGGGGGACTCCTAAAATTCCATATGAATTTTAGGGTTGATTTTCTATTTCAGAAAAAAAAAAAGCCATTGGGGAATTTTGACAGAGATTGCAATGAATCTTAGATCACTTTGGATAGTACTGTCATCTTAATAATATTAAGTCTTCCCATCCATGGGCATGGAATGGCTTCCCATTTATTTATGTCTTCTTTAATTTCTTTCAGTAGTGTTTGTTTATAGTTTTTCAGTGTATAGATCTTCTACCTCTCTGGCTAATTCCTAAGTAGTTCATTCTTTTTGATATTATTGTAAATAAAATTTTCCTGATTTCCTTTCTGAATGTTTCATTGTTTACATATAGAAACAACTAAATTTTACATGTTGATTTAGTATCCTGCAGCTTTGCTAAATTAGTTTATTAGTTTTAACAGTTTTGTGGGGAATCTTTAGGGTTTCCTGTACATAAAGTTGTGTCATCTGCAAACAGAGATCATTTTATTCTTTTCCATTTTGGATGTCTTCTATTTCTTTTTCTTGCCCAGGTGCTCTGGGTAGTACATCCAATACTATTTTGAATAGAAGTGGGAAAAGCAGGCATTGTTGTCTTGTTCCTGATCTTACAGGAAAAACTTTCAGTCTTTCACCATTGAGGATGATGGTTAGCTGTGGGTTTTCTATATGTGGCCTTTATCATATTGAGGTGGTTTCTTTCCTTCTTTCCTTGTTTGAGTGTTTTTATCATAAAAGAATGCTGAATTTTGTCAAATGTTTTTATTGATTTAAACTCTTTATATGTTCATATTTTCTATTTCTTTGTGACTGCATTTTTGTAGCTTTTGTTTCTAGGAATTTGTCCATTTCATAGAAGTTATCCAATTTGCTGGCATATGATTATTCATAGTACTCTTATACTTCTACTATTTTTGTAGAATTGGTACTAATGTTCCCATTTTCATTTCTGATTTTAGTAATTTGAATCTTCTCTTTTCTTCTTAGTCAACCTAGTTAAATATTTGTCAATTTTATTAATCATTTTGAAGAACCAAATATTGGTTTTATTGATTTCCTCTACTGATTTTTCCATTGTCTAATTGATTTATCTCCATTCTAATCATTATTATTTCCTTCCTTCTGGATTTGGGTTTAGTTTCTTTTTTAACTCATCCCTTAAATTGTAAATTTAGATTTTTGATTTGATCTCTTCTTTCTTAATGTAAGTATTTACAATTATAAATTCTTGCCCAAGAGTCTTAACTTCTCCAAGGCTCAGATTCCTCAACAGAAAACTGCAATAAGAGTACGTGTTTCATGGTATTGTTTCACAGATTTACTGTAATATCCAATTAAACCCTTAGCAAATACACACACAGAGGAAATTTTCCATAAATGTTAGCTGCTGTTATTGCTACTATTATCATTAGGCTCTATAAAATCAGGGACTCCTACCTCTAAGGCCCCCTCTTATTAGCCATTTGACTTTGGGTTTTTCACCAATGCAAGCCTGTTTTTTCATCTGTAAAATGGAGATAGTGTCTATCTGACAGGGTTATTATATGAATTAAATGAGATATATGGGAAATATGTAGCACAGAGCCTGGCACATAGTAAGTACCTCTTAACAGTAGCAACTCCAGCATTAATTTTCATCTTGAGTAGAATGGTGAGGCCAAACAAAATTAAAAAGAAGAAACAGAGGCAAAAGGTATTATATATATTTGGGAAGGAAGGCATAACACAAATGACCAGTGGGACATGTTACTGACTAACTATGGGAAAGAAAAAAAGGAGTTGAGTGCAGCGTTTCATATCTAGTATGTTAGTTTTCATCCCACGAGATGCAGCCAAGATAGGATTAGACATCAAGACATTCATTTCCGAAAATGCATGTGAAGGAAAGCGGGGCAGGAGAGGGAGGAAGCTGGCAGGGTCCTCAGACCATGATGTATATCTGACTCTTGAGAAAGAGAAAGGGAAGGAAGGAAGTTTTCGATTACAGTGCAGTTTTAGAGACTGTCTGCAAAGCTGGCGGGAAGTCCTTGAACTAGAGTCACTCATCACAGAAAAATCACTTCTCACAGAATTGGGGTTGACTTCGTATCCCTGCTGGGAGCCCGTGGGAAGGGTAGTCTCTGTGCAAAGGGGTAGTGAATTCAGAGTTCCATCAATTAAGTCCCCACCACAAGACACTTGAGAGGCACATATTCATGGATGGTGCTCAGGGAAAGATGCAGCCATGAAAAGGTAAGAAGTCATAATATACAAAAAAACAAAAAAAAACAAAAAACACAAAACAAAACAAAAAAAAAAAACGCCATCAATCCTTCTTATATTTCTAAAGGCTTCAAAAATATCTGAGTACAGAAAGGCCAGGATGGAACTGAGGCAAATCTGACCACCAACCTAGACATACAGTCAAAGAGAAAAGAACTGCAAGGATATAGTTGGCTAATCCCCTCACAGCAACCTCCCACAGAAAATTTACTCCTTGAAGAAACAAGTGGAGATTTTTTTATACTGAGAGTTGTTTCCCAGAGCACTTTCCACTGTAAAACAACATCACCTTCATTCACTGTTCTCTTTTCTCTCCATGACAGATGATTCAACACAAGGAAGTTCTTCTGGCCTCTCAGATGGTGCTATTGCCGGCATCGTGATTGGAGCCGTGGCTGGGGTAGCTCTGATAGCAGCCATGGTGTATTTTCTGTATGTCAGAAATACTGGAAGGTATGATGCCTTTCCTCTCATTCCACTTTCTCCAAGGCTAACTGCCACGCTTGGGAGAGGGAAGGAGACTTCATCTCTGTGTCTGGCCTGGATCGGCTCCTCATTCTTCCTAAAGCTCTGCTTCCCAGCACTAATTCCTGCGGGTCTCTTCTTCCCTGGTGGTCATGCTTCCCCTACCCCACTCTCTCTCGGACATGGTTATTCCCATCCCCATCTGGTTTAGAGGGGTGAGAGCCATTATGTTCTTCTGTCTCCAGTCAGGGAAGCCAAGATCCAAGAAGGAAAACTAATGAGGAAATGAAAGGAGAAGCGGGAGGAAGGGAGTCACATGCCCAGTGGACAATAGTAGCAGGAGGGGACTGGGGGATAGGACAGGAAGAGAACCTAAGAAAAGCAGACACAACCAAAGGCCTCTTAGGCAATAAATAAAGTGAGAAATAACCAGCATCTGCCTACAAAAGGGGAAAGATGTCAGGGTAGAAACAGGCTCAGAAACAGTTGTATAGGTCACCCAAAACGTGAAGGGCCAGCAAACAGGGAACAAGTAAACACTAGCAGGGATCATACATAGATTGAAGAAGGAGGGCCTGAGAGGAAAGAGTACTGACCAAGGAATAAATGAACACTGAGGAGCCCCAAGGTATCATGCTGACAGTGTCCTTCCTAATTCAAGGAGCAAAGATCCTATGCCTGGGAATAACAGCATCTGGAATTTATTTAGGGCAAGTGACCAGCATGATCTCACACAGCACAAATCCTCAGACTCCAACCACAGTAAGTAAACCCACTTACCCAGTGAGAGCTGGTATGTTCTACCATGTGCCCTGCCCTAGCAGGGAATCCTGGATTTCCAAATGATCCGTACCTTCTGAATTTTCAGAGGGTATTTCCATGTCCCAACCTTAAGTTGACATAGATCCTCGCACCCTTCCTACTGCAAAAGCTTCCCCTGAGACACAGCACCGGAAGAGAAACTCACTCCCCCTAGGCCAGGCAAGCCAGCAGGCCATGAGCTGGTCATGTTTCCAGGAGCCATTTCTTCATCCTTAATCCTACCCCCTCCGGACTCTTTTATGCATGTGGGCATCTCCTTTGGTGAGAGTTTCCCTGCCTTTGGTGCTCTGGGTGCTGTCGGCCTCAATGTCCCTCCCTGCCACTTGATCCTGTTGCTGAGAAACGCCAGGGCAAATCTCAGGCCTTGTGAACTTGAAGAAATCTTCAGAAGTGAACTGAGGCCTTCTGCCCCTCCTTGGTCTAATGCCCTGGGGTCTGGACCACAGGTTGAGGGAAGTGAATTCCTTAAGTGATCATGGGCCACCTCTATAGCCTACCCTCCCACCACCTGCCACCTCCTTTACCTGGAAGTCACAATAGCTTAGGAACACCACGTTCTGAGGATTTAAGTCAGGTCTGCATTTTCATAGGTTGGTAACTCTCTTTTGCTTCCCCAGGTCAGGGACATTCTGACAACTCACCCAGCAAGGTAAGCACAGCCAGTTTCACCAGCTCATTTTCTCATGGAAATATCTCTGTGTAGAATGGGTTATTCATGAAGACAATATAAGATCCACTCTGGGTCAAAGTTCCTCACTTCAGAACAAACAAAGAAGTATTGGTTAATTACTTCCATGGGTCTACATCACTGCAAGAATGTGGACTTGAATCCTAGCCATGACCTTGGGCAAGTAACTTAACTTCTTTGATCCTCAGTTTTGTCATCTGTAAAACTGGCATGATGCTTACCTTGAAGAGAAGGTCAAGGAATTAAATATTATAACAAATCTAAAGCAACCAGCACAATATCCAGCACAAGGAAGGCACTGGCTTATCCTCCCTCCTCTGCCTCCAATCTGACCCTGCTCTTACTGTCAAATGATAATTTCCATTCTAATGGCTCCTTTACTTTCTAATAATTCTATTGAAATGAATTTTCTCATCTTAACCTTTCAATAGAATACACATATATACTGAAAAGTGCTTAAATCTTAAGTATTTTTCAACAATGTGTAAGTTTTCGCAAGTTGCACATACCTATGTAAACAGTACCCAAATCATTAAAAAAAAATTGTCTCCCCAACACACATATACAAAACCTTCTAGTTATTTCCCTCTAAAGAATAACAACCTTCGAATGCACTAGATTAGTTTAACATGATTATATTCTTATATAAGTGAAAACCGCAGTATATCCTTACATGTGCCTGGCTTCTTTCATTCAAAATTGTTTTGTAGAGTCATTCATATTGTTGTATGCCTTTGTGGTTCATTTGTTCTCACTGCTGTATCATCGTATTCCATTGTAGAATTCCATAATCTATCTCTCCTAACGATCATTCAACAGGATGTTAGCAAGCAGAGATAATGGGTAACAAAAGCCCTCCTCCTAAGCCAAAAGTTTCAAAGTGCCGAAAGCATTTGGTGCTGAATCACAGTAGACAAGGTGAGGGCCTGGCCTGTGATGTTGACTCAATTGACCCCTGCTCCTGCCTTTCAGATTGACGAAGTTGCATATTCTTCCCTGAACTTCAATGCCCTGGAATCAAAGAAACCAACTTCAGCCTCTCCATCCTTAACAGCCTCAGAAACGGTTTATTCAGAAGTGAAAAAGAAGTGATGCAACCAGTCCTGCTCTCTGTACTGCTGACTTATTCCAAGCTCCTCCTCCCCATCCCTAGGAGATCCCTTTACCCTCAGGAAAAATGGGAGGAGTGTCTTCCCCACCCTCCCTCCCTTAACCCCCTAATGAGGCTCCTCCAGGCTGCCTGGTCACAGCCCCTTACTTCAGTTTTAAGAGATGAAAAGGTACATCCAGGAGGAGGTCTGCAGGAAACAGACTTTTGTAACTGAAATTTGGCAAAGCAGACCTTGGGAGAGGTTGCCAGAACCTCTGCCCCTCCCCTTTTCCTGACCTAGACTGCTTTTAAACTTGCCTATTCAGAACACATTTATCCCTTCCCACCTCTCCTGTCCCACTGGAGTCTAATTTCAATTTGCCATAACCTGGAGAATTATGCACTGAAACACATGTGCCAGAAAAGGAGAGAAATAGCAAAAGGAAAAGCTCCTCCTAGCTCTCTGAAGTCCAGTGTGAACCCTCCATTCACAGGAAAATACAAATATAACCAATTCTGAACTGGGAAATTCTATACCTTCATCCACTTTTAGGGTTGTCTACCTGCAGGACCAAGGCCTGAGCAACCTACTACTTAGCTAGAATAACACCTAAACCCTTTGAAAGCCTGTCTTCAGAAAACCTACCAGAGCAACTAGAAAACAACTTCTCAAAAGTCCATATGTGATTCCTGATGGAAAAAAACGCACATACTGTTTTTAATAACTTTATGGGCTGTATTCAAGAAAATGCCCTTGGAGGGAGAGGTTATCGCTTTAGAGGAAAAATCAGCTCTTAACAGAGACAGTCTGCTGAGTTTGGGGAGAGGAATCAGATAGCTACCCTTCAGAGATTATCTAAATAATGGTTAAGGAATGCACAATTTGGGGTATTGGGGTTTTTTCCCTTCCTTCTGAGACATTCCACCACTTTAATTTTTGTAACTGCTTGTTTATGTGAAAGGGGTTATGTTTACTTAATTTGCTGCATAAGCCAATCTGACTGCCTTAGGTGACAGAAGACATCAAAACCCCTCAAATCCCTCTGCCCAGGAGCTCCTCAAGGCTTTTATGTCAGGGGCTCCACATAAAAAGAAGAAGAAGCAGTTTTCTACATCAATGGCTAGAAATGGGTCTCACTCAGTTTCTAGGCATCTCAGACCAATCATCAACACCATTCTATTCCATGTTTCCACCTGTGCACATTCCATCTGTCTGCCCCACTCACCTTCTCAGGAAACCTGGGCCTCTGCTAAGGTGTGCTTGGTCCTTGAGAAGCAGGAGTGCCCTAAAGAGAACACTACCACTCATGCTGTTGGCATTGTTTACAACCTAGAAAGCAGCACTGGTGCTGATCCTCCTTAGGACATAAGGGGAGGATTATAACTCAGCCCTAGGCTTCTTGAAAGCGTCCGAAATTTGTTTTCTCCCACAGGGTCTATGAGACCCAATGTGTCAGCATAAAAAGGAAGGGCAGGAGAAGGAGAGGCACATCTACTTCCCACTCAGCCTTCTTCTGCACAGATGGAACCTCCTTGGGGCTGCTGAGAGAAGAGTTTTATTCCACATTCGTTACTTGATCTCATGCTGTGTCTAAGAGGCCCCCTCAAAGAGGGTTGGTTGGGAGCTCTCTGTACTCAGGTACCTCTTCAGGGTTTTCCATCCCTGACACTCTGTATATAACTCCCCTCATCCACCCTGTTCTGTTATTTAATTTTGCCTGGCTAAGGCTGCTTCTGAATTATTTGTAAAATTTGCTCTATATTTATAATAAAAATTATATACCAGACATCAACATGGTGCCTCACAGTTGGTACTACTTTCTACAATGTCTTCTTTACAGGCAGAAGAAGGAGAAATTGCTTAAATGGGAGTCAGAGTGAGCCTATGTCTAAGTACACAGATATTTGCTCTAGTGATCAGAGAATCGCTCAATTCATTTGCACACCTGCTAACAAAGTGAGCTGATCTGGAAGCAACAAGCCATAGCTACAACCTGCCTGAAGAAACTGCCTGTCTTCCTCTAGGAAAGAAGATGATCTCATGAGCAAATGATCTCCAGCCTCTTCCCTAGGAAGAAATCACACTTTCCACACAGAGGCTCCAGTGAATCAGATGCAGCGATACAGCTTTCACTCCCAACAGTCCCCACAGGTTCAGGTGTGTAGAAATCTCTGTAGCACCCTCCCTCTTCCTCGTACCCTGTTCCTTCTTTCTGTCCCCTCAGAGGGTCAGATCTCTTCCAACCTGGATAACCTTCATTTACTAATTCCACCAAGCGTTAGCCTGTTATCTCATTTCCTTCACTTCTAAGCAATTGAAATGTGTGCTGTCTTTCCCCTTCCTCCTCACCTGATTCCTCCTGGCCCTCTGCAGTGGTGCCTCCATATACAAGGCTGAAGCAGCATAAAATCAGTAGCCATTGCTTGGCCAATTCAAATGTATTTTCTCTGTCCTCACATGGTTCACTTTTACAACATCTGAGACCACAGACAACATTTTCCTTCCTGGTCATTCTCCTCCAAGTGTCCCCATTGCACCCCCACATCAGATTTCTTACTCAAACCTGCGTGAATCCAGCCACACAACCCTGTTTCCACAGCTTTCATGATCTCTTTGCAGATAAGTCCTTCATCTGTATCTCTAGCCCTGACTACTTCACAGAATGCATGACACTCACATCAAAATACCTTCTCAAATTACTCCCCATCTAAACTGGCTTTCCCCCACAGCTCACTCATTTTTCTCAGTGACACCACTACTTCCTCAGCCCTTGTTCTTTTGTTTCCCAGACTTGATACGTTGCCACAGCCTGTTGATTCTTTTTTTTTTTTTTTAGCGTCTCTCAGTTATGTCCTTCTCCCCATTCCCATACACCTAAATAACCCCCGCCCTCAACACCTCTGCTGGAGGTACTGCTTGAATTCTCATCTTTGGTCACTCTACTGAAATCTTCCTTGCACACTACTGCCTCATTACCTTCCTAAAAACTAGTTCACTGTCCCACGCAAGGACCTACAGTGTCTTCCCCTGGCCTATCAGATGAGTTCAGATTTCTTCCTCTTCACTAATATTTCTTATTTTCTTTCCCACTACTCTCTAGTTTAATTCCTCCAATCTAATTAGCTCTGTCTCCTTATCCATCCTACCCTCTACCCCATATACACATAGACTCCTTAGTCCCAGTAATATGCCTGAAAACAAGCACCGCACAGGGCATCATTATCTCACAGAGCAGTTACCCACATCAGTCATCACAAGCAACAACTCCACCCATAGGGAGGACAAAGACCTTGTAGTATTAACATGTAAACCTGAGGTTCAGGATACAACTCACCTGTAATGGAGAATCTTTTTCCTGTTGGCCAATCTATGTGTTCATGAAATCCTTAGGGAGCACCTACTGTGCTATAAGTCTCAGTGTTAGACCCCATGAAAGATACAGAAATGAGAAATGCAGGGCCCTTACCCCAGGGAACATAAAGCCTAAGACAAGAGATAAGACATGAAAAATTATCATAATATAAAAATAGAAATGGAAAATGCCACAAGAGACGACAGGGAGAAATTTGATGAGAAATATGGCTACACAATAGAATGACCGGGAAAATTTTAGAAACAACTGGTATTCAGACCCAACTCACAGATTTAATTTAATTGGTGTGCGGGGGAACCCAGGCACTGGTAATTTTTCCAAAGCTTCCCAGATGCATTTCATGTGTAGCCATGATGGAGAACCTCTGCTATAACAGATAGGACTTAAGACTAATAGCAGTGGTTTTTAGCTAGGAGTATAAGTCAGAATTACCTAGGAAACATTTTTTATATACATACTAAGCCTACAAACCATCACTGAAGAAGCCGATACATTATGTCTGGAGTGACACTTGGGCTTGAGTGTTTTGAAAAACACCTAGATGATTCTTTTTTTTTTTAACATTTTTTTTTATCGAGTTATAGTCATTTTACAATGTTGTGTCAAATTCCAGTGTAGAGCACAATTTTTCAGTTATACATGAACATACATATACTCATTGTCACATTTTTTTCACTGTGAGCTACCACAAGATCTTGTATATATTTCCCTGTGCTATACAGTATAATCTTATTTATTAGATGATTCTTAACGTATATTCTATGTTAGGAAACATTGGCCTAAAACATAGGTAGTATTGAAAAATGTGGGAGTTGCGAGAATATTCCCTGAGACAGACATGAGGATGAATAATCTATTCTGCAGCCACAGAGAAATATTTGAAAAGAAATTTTGGCTAAACTTTAAAAGATTAATGATACCAAGTGCTGTGAGGTTGGGAAAAAACTGGTATTCTGACATACTGCTGGTAGAAACATGAAATGGCACTACCACTCTGGAAAAGAATTTGGCATTTCTTATCAAGTTAAATGTACTTATAGAGTTCAGCAACTAGGTATTTACATGAGAGAAATTATAATAGATACCCATGCAAAGAATTATACATAAATGTTCACACCAGCATTATTCATAATAGCCAAAAAGTGGAAGCAACTCAAATATCCATCAGCATGTGAATGGATAACCAGACTGTGGTATATCCATACAAGGGAATACTAATCAGAAATAAAAAGGGCACAAACTGCTGCTAAAACAAGATGAATGAGTCCCCAAAACATTATGCTGTACAAAAGAAGCCAGACACAAAGGAGCACATGCTATATGATGCCATTTAAGGGAAGTTCAAGAATAGACAGTAGTAATTAATGCTGTCAGAATTCACCATAGAGGGTGGAGTTAACAATGAAGATGCACTTGGGAGCTCTTTAGGCCGATGGAAATAATCTACAACTCAATTGAGGTAGTGATTACGTGGGTGTGCACAGTTACCACAAATCAAATTGTACATTTAAGATCTAAATGCCTACCAGCACTAAAATTGAATCAGTAATTTTAAAACTTCAACAAACAAAAGTCCAGGGCTAGATGGCTTCACAGGTGAATTCTACCAAACATTTAGAGAAGAGTTAATGTCTATCCTTCTGAAACTATTCCAAAAAACTGCAGAGGAAGGAACACTTCCAAACTCATTCTACAAGGCCATCACCATCCTGATACCAAAACCAGACAAAGATATCACACAAAAAATTACAAGTCAATATCACTTATGAATATAGATGCAAAAATCCTCAACAAAATACTAGCAAATCGACTTGAACAATACATTAAAAGGATCAAGTGGGATTGATCCACCATGATCAAGTGGGATTTAGCCCAAGGATACAAGGATTTTTCAATATGTGTAAAATCAATCAATGTGATACACCACATTAACAAATTGAAAAATAAAAACCATATGATCATATCAATAGATGTAGAAAAAGTTTTGATAAAATTCAACATTCATTTATGATAAACACTCTCCAGAAAGTGGGCATAGAGGGAACATACCTCAACATAATAAAGGTCATATATGACAAAACCACAGCTAACATCATACTCAGTGGTGAAAGCATTTCCTCTAAGATCAGGAACCAGACAAAGATGCCCGCTCTCACCACTTTTATTCAACATAGTTTTGGAAGTTCTAGCCATAGCAATCAGAGAAGAAAAAGAAATAAAAGGAATCTAAATTGGAAAAGAAGAAGTAAAACTGTCACTGTTTACAGATGACATGATACTATACATAGAAAATCCTAAAGATGCTACCAGAAAACTACTAGAGCTCATCAGTGAATACAGTAAAGTTGCAGAATACAAAATTAATACACAGAAATAGCTTACATTTCTATACACTAACAACAAAATAGTAGAAAAAGAAATTAAGGAAACAATCCCATTTACTATCCCCCAAAAAGAATAAAATACCTAGGAATAAACCTACCCAAGGAGGCAAAGGACCTATATTCTGAAAACTGTAAGACTCTGATGAAAGAAATTGAAGACAACACAAACAGATGGAAAGACATACCATGTTCATGGGTTGAAAGAATAAATATTGTTGAAATGACCATACTACCCAAGGCAATCTACAAATTCAATGCAATCCCTATCAAATTACCAGTGGCATTTTTCACAGAACTGGAACAAAAAAATGTTAAAATTTGTATAGAAACATAAAAGACAACAAATAACCAAAACAATCCTGAGAAAGAACATACGTGGGGGAATCTCACTCCCTGACTTCAGACTATACTGCAAAGCTACAATAATCAAGAGTATGGTACTAACACAAAAACAGAGACACACAGCTCAATGGAAAGGATAGAAAATCCAGAAATAAGCCCACACACTTATGGTGCATTAGTCTACAACAAAGGAGGCAAGAATATACAGTAGAGAAAAGACAGTCTCTTCAATGAGTGATACTGGGAAAACTGGGCAGCTACCTGTAAAAGAATGAAATTAGAACATTCTCCAACATCAAATACAAAAATAAACTCAAAATGGATTAAAGACCTAAATTTAAGACTGGATACTATAAAACTCCTGGAGGAAAACATAGGCAGAACACTGTTTGACATAAACTGCAGCAATATTTTTTTCAAACCAGCTCCTAGAGTAATGAAAATAAAAGCAAAAATTAACAAATGGGACCTAATTAAACTTAAACGCTTTTGCACAGCAAAGGAAACCATAAACAAAATGAAAAGACAATCTACAGAATAGGAGAAAATATTTGCAAATGACATGATTGACAAGGAACTAATTTCCAAAATACACAAACAGCTCATAGAACTTAACATTAAAAAAAAAAAAAACAATCAAAAATGGGCAGAAGACCTAAATAGACATTTCTCCTAAGAAGACATACTGATGGCCAACAGGCAATGAAAAGATGCTCAATATCACTAATTATTAGAGAAATGCAAATGAAAACTACAATGAGATATCACTTCACACAGACTAGAATGGCCATCATTAAAAAGTCTACAAATAATAAATGCTGGAGAGGGTGTGGAGAAAAAGGAACCCCCCTACACTGTTGGTGGGAATGTAAATTGGTGCGGCCACTATGGAGGACAGTATGAAGGTTCCCTTAAAAACTAAAAAAAAAAAAAAAAAGACTTACCATCTGATCTAGCAATTCCACTTTTGGGCAAATATCTGGAGAAATCTATAATTCAAAAAGACACATGCACCCCAATGTTCATAGCAGCACTATTTACAATAGCCAAGACATGGAAGCAACCTAAATGTCCATCGACAGATAAATGGATAAAGAAGATGTGGTATATATATATACAACGGAATATTACTCAGCATAAAAATGAATAAAATAATGCCATTTGCAGCAACATGGATGGACCTAGAGATTATCATATTACGTGAATTAAGTCAAAGACAAATATCATATGATATCACTTATATATGGAATCTAAAAGAAGATACAAATTTTATTTATAAATGAGAAATAGATTCACGGACAAGAAACTATGGTTACCAAAGGGGAAGGGGAGGGGAAAGATGAATTAGGAGTTTGGATTAACAGATACACACTACTATATATAAAATAGATGCACAACAAGGACATACCACTATATAGCACAGGGAACTATATTCAGTTTCTTTTAATAACATAATGGAAAAGAATCTGAATAAAAAATATGCATGTATATGTATAACTGAATCACTTTGCTGTATACTTGAAACTAACATTGTAAATTAACTACACTTCAATAAAAAATAAAATTTAAGAAAATATCTAAATGCTTGTCAATGTATTTTAATTTTGTTTCAATTTTTAAAAGTAAAATAAGCAAAGGATCAGCTAATTCAACCTATCAGGTACAAAGCACCTGTATTCATTTTCTATTTTTGCTAGACAAATTACCACAAATTTACTGGTTTTAAACAACACTCATTTATTAGCTCACAGAACTTAGTTCCTTGATGTTATGAGACTGAGGTCCCCATTGTCCTGATATGAACACTGTTAGCTACTAGAGGACCTTCTCAGGTCCTAGGCATGAGGTCTCCTCCCATCTCAGCAAAGGAGAACATCCCTTAAATCGAATCTTTTTACAGGTCCCTTCTGAGACTTGCTAGAAAAAAACTGCCTGTTTTTAAAGGACTACTGTGATTATATTAAACCAATTCAGATAATCTCTCTGTTAAACTCAAAGTTAACTGATTAGTAACCCTAATTACATCTGCAAAATTCCTCTTGCCACATAAGGTAACACAATCACAGGCATGATTACTCATTTTATATTCACAGCCAAGGGATTAGGAGTAAATCTTGGCATAACATCTTAGAATGCTGCCTACCGCAGCACCGTATGAAAGCTGTTTATGCTCTCAGGGAGCTCCTTCCGGGTCCCTGCTCCGAAGAAATAACAAAAAAGCTAAACATGGTCAGTTCAAACTTAACATGACACGATAGGAGGTTAAGGACAAAAAACAGAGACAAGAAAGCAAAAGCCCACTTCCTGCTAACCTGTAAATCTGAGTCACAGATGCATTCATTACCCTCGAACCTTTAGTAATGTTACACAGGTACTGACTGATAGTAGCTAGCGTCAAAGTTAACCCCTAACTAAAGTTATCAGAAACCAAAAGCCATCCCAGCAAACTAGCCAAAAGTGACAGTAAGGCTGCACTAATTCAACCAGGACATTTTACAGACTTCTGATGATTCATTTATTTAACACTTATTGAGGATTTACTATATGTCAGGCATTAAGCCAGGTGCTGAGAACAACATGAAGATTAAAAAACCATGCCCTTGTTGGGGAAGGTATAGCTCAAGTGGCAAAGGGCATGAAGGTCCTGGGTTCAATCCCGAGGAACTCCTCCAAAAATAAGTAAGTAAATCTAATTACCTACCAAAAATAGAATAAAATAAAATGTTCAGAAAAAAAAATCAAGATTGAGAGAACTGTGCAGAGCATGTAAAAAGAATGGAAAATTTTTTTTAAAGTCATGTCCTTATTTGGATGTGTATTAAAAATTCTACTGTAAAAAGAGTGTGGGGGCAGAGTGGAGGACAAAGCAAGAAATGAAGGAATAAAGAAAAACTTGAAGGGAAGGGAAAAAATTATGAGGTAATTGGCAGAAATTTAAACATTTAATATTTTATGATACTGGAGAAGTATTACTTTTTGGTGTGATAATGGTACTGTGGTTATGTTTTTAAAAGATCCCTTATGTTTTAGTAATACAATTGAAATATTTACAGATGAAATGACTTGATAACTGGGATTTGCTTCAAAACAATCCAGGTTTGAGGAGGGCAGTGGATGGGACAAGACTGGCCATGAAATGGTAACTGCTGAAGCTGCATGAAGAGTACACGTAGATTCATTATATTATTGGCTTTACTTTTACAACGATTTCAAATTTTCCCGAATAAGGAAGTCCTGCTCTCCAGAAGCTTATAACACAACAGCCAGATATTCCAACAAATAAAATGCTAAGTAGTTAAACAAAATATACACAAAGCCCTAGTCAAACTCAAAGGATAGTGACTGCCCCAGGATAAGCAGAGGGAGTCAGACAAAATGTCAAAGGAGCATCTCCCCTGACCAGAGTTTTAAGGAAGTCCCCCAGGCAAAAAGGGCAGGCAAGCAGCTACAAAGGCATGTGGATGTGAAGCCACAGAGCTTCTGCACACTCTTTGGACCACTTACTAGAGGCCGTGTTACCTAAGAGCACATGTTCTAGAGCCAGACCAGCTGTGCTGGAGTTCCTGCTCCCGGGTCTCTACTGTGAGACTTCAGACAAGCTATTTGCAATGTTTCTGTGCCTCAGATTCTTCACCTACAAAACAAGGATAATAATAGTACATACTTCACAGCGCTGTTGTCAGGCGTCAAGGAGTTAATCCATGTGTAAAACATTTAGAACAACAGGTGAACAATAAACGTTAGCTGTTAGTGATGGAAGCAGCATCCCAGCCCACAATACCACACATCATGAAAATCTCATCTACTCTCTACTTGTTGTTACCTTCTTTTGGTTAGACTGTACACCTGTAAAGTAGGAACCACGTCCACTGAGCGCTACAGCCCAGAACCTAGCCTACGGCCATGCCCAGAAGAGGCGCCGATCAGTCAACTCTTCTTTCAGGCAGCAGGGCTAGGACCACCAAAAGTCTCTGTCCAGCCTCCTCTTTATTCCCCCATGGATTAGACCCTGAATTCCTACAATTCTTTGGCTCCCTTTAGTTTCCTTCTTTGTTTGCGCCTCATCCTTTACTCTGCTCCAGAGATGTCCATTCACTAATGGTGCTCTCTGGTTCCCTCCCTGGTAGGTAATACAATGCTTTCTGTGTCTTTCTCCCCACTGCTTTATTATCTAAACAGACACTACACTTATTCTGCAATTTATAAAGGGTGAAGGGAGGTTGAATTCTAGACCATTCGCCTCATACCTATTTGTGAGAAGCAGACTCCTCTGGAGAGGAGAAAAGCAGGTAAGATGGTAGCCACAACATAGGTCTCCCCACCTTCGAGGAGATCCTATAGACATAGTACAATCAGCTAACATCTCACTTGGGTTTGGAGGGGTGGCATTCACAAACTGCTGGGGAAGAGAAGGAAGCATGGTGGGCAGGAAGTGCAGCTTTATGTTAATTTTTGCTGCGGAAACTTCCGAATTTCTTTTCCTCCCTCCCCCACTAGTTGACATCCTCATTCTGGCCCAACCCTCTCCCCAGAGAGGAAGAGCCTAAGAACTGAGAAGATACAAGACCATAGACGGATATAGACTCTAAAGATGAAGTACGAAGGTCAGATGCAGTTCTCTCTCAAATCAGCTCTCTGTACAAAGTCCCCTCTGCCCTGAGCAGCAGTGTGGGGCTGGAACACGATCCTGGTCTCCCCGAGAGCGGGAAGTGCTGGTTGAACATTAACTAACTACCCAGGAGCAGAAGGAAATGGAGCCCTCTGACGTTCCTCTCCCTACACATTCTCCCCAAGTTTCCTCTGAGAGGAGGACAATTCAAGGCTACGTTCCCAGCCCTAGGATTTGATGGCTCTTTGCTGTGTGAAATGAGAGGAAGGGATCACAAAGCAGAAATGGGACACTGGAAAGGACAGACTAAAAAGAGCTGTTTAAGCATGATTTATTTAAATGTCAAAGTCTTGTGAAGCATGCCAACATCCCTCCCCTGCCTGGTTTCTCTATGATGATGAGCCTTGCCATGTACTTGGAGCCCCGCTGAACCCAGACTCTTCTTGCTTGGGGACTAAAGAAACAAAAGAAAGGGGGAACTGGGAACAGGAAGACAAATAAAAACAAGCAGAGTGACAGGACCCCTGAAATACTCAGTGTGATTACAAGGAAGTGAAACTGGTCTTATTGTAAGGCCCAGACTAGTTTGGAGAGCAACTATACCTGATAAGTAACCAAAATATTTTAAGTAATGACAGAACTTTTGGAATAAATATGTAGCCAACTAGGACTACTTTTAAGATGTTCATATTTATCCGGATATGATATACTTGTAAAAGGAATCCTATAACTCATATGAGTCTTATAACTTTATTGTCTTAACTCACATAGGACTGAGAAACAGTATGATACAACCAGGAGTTTAAGGAGAAGGGAAGATTAGGGGAAAAATAGGAATGTAAATGGTGGCAGAGATGTATGGATAAGACAAAAGAAGACCCAAAGGGAAAAATAATACAAAAGGAACAATAAATTCCAGAGATGAAAGCACTATATTAATTATGGCTAAAATCAGCTAATAGGCCCCCTTCCCCAGCTGAAGCTTTTCTGGGGAAAGCTGTCAGCCAGCTTTGTGTGGTCCAAGGTGAAGTGAAGTGGGAGTGAAAATGGGCAGAGACAGACATTAATGTCTCCCACTTCCATTTAAACCCAAGAAGGGCTATATTAATATATACTAGAGAATTAGACTTTGCACATTTGTTTGCTACTTTTACATTAGACAGAGAAATTTGATTAATGTCAATTCTTCAAAGAAGCAGCTATATAAAGAACCAGCTGTAAAACTTGCCTATTTGCTAAATTAAATTAAAGAGCAAGTTTTTCAAAGGGTTTCATGTGTTTGTGAGCATATTCTCTACGGCAACCTCATTTCTAAAGAATCCTAAGTCCTCCTATGACCCAGCAATTCCACTCTCAGATTTACATTCAAGATAAATGAAAATGTATGTCCAGACAAGAACTCGTACACAAATGTTCATAAGCAGGACTATTTGTAATAGCCAGAGTGGAAACTAGCTGTATGTCTGTCAACTATGAATGGTTAAACAAAATGGGGGTATATAATGGAATATTATTTGACAACAAAAAGAAGTAAAGTACTTTATATGACACAAAGTGAATAAGTCTTGAAAACATCATGCTAGGTGGAAGAAGCCAGTCATAAAAGCCACATATTACATGATTCCATCTAAATGAAATACCCAGAATAGGCAAATTCATAGAGACAAAAAGTGGTAGTAGTTTCCAGAGGATAGAGGGACAAGATGAGAGGAGGGAGGGGAATGAGGAATGATTGCTAATGGGTATGGGGTTTCTTGTCAGGGGATGAAAATGTTCTAAGGTTGATTGCGGTGATGGTTGCAAAATATTGTGAATATACTAAAAACTACTGAATTATACACTTTAAATGGATAAACTGTATAGTGTATTAAATAAAGACTGATAGATCTGTTACCAAAAAAAAGAAAAAGAATCTTAAGGCCTGGATAAGGGCTGTGTCAGCTGGCGGGAATTTAGACTTCGCTATACTATCCTAAAAACCCATTCAGGCCCATAGCGAGCTTGTAAAACTGCAAAAATATGAATTTTGATTTAATTTTTAAAAATAACTGACATCAAATGTTGGACCTCATTTCTGCTTGCTTCCTACAAAATTCTATACTAGTTGTTCAATTAGTTTAATGAGACATGTCCAAAGTAACTATGGAAATCATTCACTGAGATCATAAATATTTACTGAGCATCTACTAGGTGACAGATGCTTTTCTTGGCTCCAGGAATTCAACAATGAGACACAGAGTCCCTGCCCAAAAGGTGCTTACAGTGCTTACTCACCAGGCGGTCTCAAGAAAGTATGCTAAATGCTACAGAAGGGGTAAGCACTGAATACTTCAGCAGCATAGTCTGGGGTTGGTGTGTTAGTGTAGGATTACAGAAAAAATAATGTCTCAACCAAGGCCTGAAGGATAACAAAACTGATAGGAAAATAATGAGGCATGATAGGAGCACAAAGGCCCAGATGCAATAGAGAGCAGGGGCAATTAAGGAATAAAGTACGTTGGTGTGGCTGGAGGATAAAGTGCAAGAATTGGGGTGGGGGAGGGGCAGGACTGGCAGAGATGAAGCTGGTGGAGACTGAGGCCTTTTAAATGTGTAACATGACAAAAAACTTGGGAGCCATGCTGAAGAGATCAAAGTGCATCCTGAGGGCAAGAGAGAACAGTTAAAGGACTTTAATAGTGGAAAAAGTTCTGATCAGAATTTAGTTTATTATAAAATCACTCTAGCTGCACTGTGGACAATGAATTAGAGGGGGAATGGAATTAGACTGGAGGCAAAGAAGGGAGTGAAAGAGAAGACTGTTGCCGTAATCTCAAAAAGGAAATGGTGATGGTTTGAATCAATCGTGCGAGGAAGGTTAGAAAAAGGAGTGGACAGGTTAGAGAGATATTTAGGAGGTAGCATGGTCAAGACTGAATTACTGGCTAGATGAGGAAATGACAAAGGGAATTGTCTAGGGTGGTGGCCAGGTTTCTGGCAGAGATCACTGTGGGGCACCAGCCACTAAAAAAAAAAAATATTAGTTTTAAAAATCAGGTTTGGAGGTAAGATAAGTTCAGTTTTGGACATGTTGCATATTCAAAAGCAGATATCTGGTAGACTGTTGAGATACACAACTCAAAAGAGAATGATTACAACTAAAGTCCCAGAGGGCCTGGTGAGTAGATCTAGAAAGAGGAGAGGGCACAGCTCAGAACTCTAAAGACCACTGACACTGATGGGATGGACAGATCAGAGGAGGTAGCAAAGAAAACTGCAAAGGAATAGCCAGACTGGTGGGAAGCCAACAGAGTGAGGGCCATGGCAGCAGCTCCAGTGAGTAGAAACTACCTGCATGTGTCAACAGTGTCAAGTGCTCTGGGACTTCTGGTAAAACAAAGAGAGAAGAATTTAGTGTGTTTTGGGGTGACTTCATCATTGGAGACATTAGAGCATTTCAGCTGTGTGACAGGGGAACTCCACAATGCTGAGGAATGAATGGGAGATACATAAATGGGGATACCAGCTAAAAACAACTCTGAGGAAATTTGTCTGTAAAAAGGAAGACAGGGATAGAGTAGAAGTCAGCAAGAGAAATAGGGTTCAAAAGGGACTTTTTAGAATATTAAAAAGACCTAAAATATTTAAATATTAAAATAGATACAGGGAGTTTGTTATTTCACATTATAATCATAATCTTCCCCCTAAATTCCTCCTTCCTTCTCACAGGGAACCTGGAAGGGAAGATCGATACAATAATATGTTAGGTGTGAAGTAATTTAAGCCAGCGCAGCTTCACAGACTTGTGAAGACTTAATTTACTAGCATCTTCTCAAACAGGGTGCCTTAATGCCTCCATTAAAATCTGCTCTCCTATCAAGTCTTTTCTTTACTTATGACCACACACAATATAAAACTACTGATTTTCTCATCATCTTTGAAGTGATCTATATTCTTCTAAAATGGACCTTTTAAAAACCACAATATGTGCTAACTTACAAAGATCCAATGGAGACATGCAAATAGTGGCTCTCCTTCTCTCTTCTCATTTCAGCAGTAGAATCTCCATTGCTAGTTCTGTGGGAGTGCTTATGAGTTACTGTTTTTAGAGGAGCTGTGGTTTCTGAGGAGGAAAAGTGAAGAATCTGTCAAAGCAGTAAGTGCATAGGAGGTACTGACCCTAAGACCGACTACCAGAAAGGCTATCATGCCTGCCCCCTGGGCAATTACTCAAAGATATCACCACACTCTGCCTAAAATGTTCACCCTACTTTATTAAACTACTTGATATTTCATCCAATTCATTTAGCAAACGATTCTGAGAAGGTTAGAGAGCTTTCAACTACACATGAATCACCTGAAGATTCAGACTGCTTTTCCCCTACCACCTACTTCCAAATCTACCACACTGAGTTGGGAGCTTTGATGGGGTGGGACTAGGAAGATAACTCAAAAGAAAGGAAAATTTTGGCCTTAAATGAGGAACAGGGTGGGCTTAGGTCAAGCATTACAATCCAGGGCTCATGAAAGCATCTAAGTCCTATGTGCCTGAAACTTGGAAAAGAGAGGAGTGCAAGTGAAAGGGTTCAGGAAACGAAAGGGGTAAGCATCATTTTTAAAGTATGTCTCATGTGAATCCACCAGCTCCAAGAAAGGCAGATAAACTTCTTTTCTCCTGAAGAAATTTCAAATCCAGAACCTAATTGTATTAGGGTTCTCCATAGAAACAGAACCAATAGGACAGATACAGATTTAGATCTAGAGAGAGACAGAGAGTTGGAGAGAGGGATAAACAAAGAGATTTATAAAGAATTGGCTCACATGATTACAGAAGCTGACAAGTCCCAAGATCTGCAGGGCGAGCCAGCAAGCTGGAGACGAATGAGAGCCAATGGTGTCATTCCAGTCCAAAGGCCAGCTGGCTCAAGAAGAATGTTTCAGCATAAGTCTGAAGGCAGGAAAATGCTGATGCTCCAGCTCAAAGGCAGTCAGGCAGAAGGAAGTCTCCCTTACTTAGAGGAAGGTCAACCTTTTTTTCTATTCCATAGGATTTGATGGAAAAAGTGTAACATTTCTTTAGGGAATTGAAGGATGATGGCAATGGCATAAAGGAGGAGGGCATTCCTAATGAAGAAAAGAACCAAAAGACAAAGAATCAGACTATGGTGAGTCATCCATGTCAACCGCAGTTTAAAGTATGTGAGGAGAGCTGGTTCGGATTAAGATGTTGGAGTAAGAGGACACAGAACTCACCTCCCCCCATCAACATATCAAAAAATGCATCTACATTTGGAACAATTCTCACTGAAAACTAACTAAAAACTGGCAGAAGGACTCCTGTACAACCAAGGCTGTAAGAAAGATACACACATAATCAGTAGGAAGAGGAGAGAAGCAATTGGGTCAAGACCTGTGTCTCTGAGAGGAGACTCAGAAGGAAAAGGCAGAATACACGGACGGAGACCTGTCTTGGGGACTGAGTGGCAAGAGCCACAAGTTGGGTGTCTCAGCCCTGGGGCCCTAGACAGGGGAGAGAAGCCCTGATGGCTGGTTGGAAGACTGCTATGACTTACAGGACGGCTGTGGGAAGTCTGGACTCACTCATGAGGAGCCCATGAGCACTGGCTAGCCCCCAAGACAGGACAAAGGGAAGTCTGCTCTAGCAGCTGCCAGGTTTCCCATGACTGCCTAACCATACACCCCAGACCACGCCAAGTGAACGCTCCAGCCCCACTCACTCCACATCACAGTATGGCACTGGATCTGAGGAGGCCACGGTTGGGGTAAAGAATCAACCATGGAACATGGAGGCAACCTCGTCCCAGAACAGAGCCTGCATGGCGTGGTGGTGGCCATTGCTGGCATTTACTCAAATGTGTTCCTCTGAAGCAACCCAGATCTCTGAGGGTGGCTGCTCCACCACAGCTCACTCCGTGGTATACGCTGAGATTCCACATCGGCCGTGCCTGCCCTGTGGAGTGGTTCTACAACACAGCAGGGGCAGCAGAGGCTGGGGGCAGTGATCAGCTGTGAGGGACAAAGGGGACTTGCAATCAAGGCTGCATCAGAGAAGAACCATGGACACCTACACAGGCAGCACATAGGACCTCTGTCTGTGGCTAATGTAAGCCAAGAGCCTACAAGAGGCCCACTTGCTTCAGCATTTCCCTGCTCTGGGACAAGAGTCCTGGTGCAGGGAGAGAGGAGAACACACATTTAAAGGGAATAGGGGTTTTTGCTCCAGCAACTTGGGGTCAGACCCCACCTCCAATAGGGTACTGATGGCCACTGACCAGAGAAGAAGTCCTGCCAGACACCTGGCTCCAGCTCTAGGTCCTCCATATCTCCAGCCCCACACCCTACAAAGGTTATAGCTACCAGCACACCTGGAGGCCAAACATGACTTGTGTCCCTGTCAAATCTGGCTTTCCCACCAAAGGTACTGGGCACACACTGTCTGTAGTGGGATATTCCCACACAAGAACACCCTTTCAAGACCACAACAGGTAACTGTTTCACCTAAATTCATAAAGGCAAAGAAAGTTAAGCAAAATGAAAAGGCAGAGGAACTACTCTCAATTGAAAGAGCAAGAGAAAACTGAAAAAAATAAATCAAACAATTTATCAGATAAAGAATTTAAAGAATTGTTAATAAAAATGTTAACTGAATTAGAGAAAAGAATTGATGTACATATTGAATACTTTAACAAGGAAGTAGAAAATAGAAAAAAAATCACCCAATCGGAAATGAATCACTATGCTGTATACCAGAAATTAACACAACATTGTAAATTGACTATACTTTAATAAAAAGAAATGGGTTTGAATTTAAATGACTAACAGTTTATAACAAATAGATGTAGTCATAGTCAACATATATAAACCCATGGTAGCCACAAATGAGAAAGAAAAATACCATATGAGATTGCTCATATGTGGAATTTAAAAAAAAATGAAAATAAATACAAAACAGAAATAGACTCACAGACATAAAATACAAACTTGTGGTTGCCAAGGGGGCAGCGGGGTAGGAAGGGACAGACTGGGATTTCAGAATTTGTAGATACTGACAGGCATATGAAGAACAGATAAACAAGATTATACTGTATAGCACAGGGGAATATATACAAGATCTTGTGGTGGCTCACAGTGAAAAAAAATGTGACAATGAATATATGTATGTTCATGTATAACTGAAAAATTGTGCTCTACACTAGAATTTGACACAACATTGTAAAATGACTATAACTCAATAAAAAATGTATAAAAAAAACCCAATAATACATACACAAAAACTGAAAAGAAAGTAAACACAAGCATACCACTAAAGAAAATCATCAAGCTACAAGTGAAGAAACAAAAAGAAGAAATGAACAGAGAAGAACTACAAAAACAACTGGAAAATGATTAGTAAAATGGTAATAAGTTCATACCTATCAATAATTACTTTAAATGTCAATAGACTAAATGCTCTAATCCAAAGATATAGAATGACTGATTGGATCAAAAAAAACCCAAGACCCATCTATACACTGCCTACAAGAAACACACTTCAGAGCTCAAGGCACATACAGACTAAAAGAGAGACGACGGAAAAAGATATTTCATGTTAATGGAAATGACAAGAAAGTGGAGGTAGCAATACTTATATTAGACAAAATATTCTTTAAAAGAAAGTCTGTAACAAAAGACAATGAAGGGCATTATATAATGATAAAAGGATCAATACAAGAAGAGTATATTACACTTGTTAACATATATGCACCCAATATAGGAGTACCTAAATATGTAAAGCAAAAACTAACACACATAAAAAGAGAAAATGACAATAATACAATATATTTGGGGACTTTAATACCTTACTTACATCAATGGACAGATCATCCGGACAGAAACTCAACTAAGTGACACAATAGTCCAGTTGGACTTAATAGATATCTTTAGGACATTCTGTCCAAAATTATCAGAATACGCATTATTTTCAAGCACGCATGGAATGTTCTATAGGATAGATCATATGCCAGGTCACAAAAACAAATTTCAACAAATTGAAGACAATAGAAATTATATCAAGCATGTTTTCTGACCACAGTGGTATGAAATTAAAACTCAATTCCAGAAAGAAAAATGGGAAAAGAACAAACATGTGGAGACTAAATAGGCTACTAAGAAACCAAAGGGCCAATAAGAAATCAAAGAGGAAATCAGAAAATACCTTGAGACGAATGAAAATGGGAACACAACACTCCAAATTCTATGGACTCCAGAAAAAGAAGTTCAAAGAGGGAGTTTATAGTGATGCAGGCCTTCCTGAAAAAATAAGAAAAATCTCAAACAACCTAATCTACCATCTAAATGAATTAGAAAAAGAAGAACAAACAAAGCCCAAAGTCAGAAAAAGGAAGGAAATAGTAAAGATCAGACTGGAAATAAATAAAATAGAGACTTCCCCCCAGCATAATAGAAAAGATAAAACCGAGAGCTGATTTTTTTAAAACTAAACAAAATTGATAAACGTTTAGCCATGCTCACTAAGAAACAAGAGGAGCAAAATAAATAAGAAATGAAAGAGGAGAAATAAAAATTGATACCAAAGAGATACAAAAAAATCATAAGAGACTACTATAAAGTTATATGCTAATAAATTGGACAACCTAGAAAAAAATGGACACATTTCTAGTAACATACAACTTGCCAAAATGGAATCAAGAAGAAACACTTTTTTTTTAATAGTTCAACTTAGGCAGGTAAGAACAAAAAGGGATTAATTAGGAAAACTATATACAAGAGGTACTTTACAGAGTAATACAGACTTTTCATGTTGATTATTTTAACATGGTTTAATACCTGTGATTATTCTTCAGTCTTCAAAGTTTAAATTGTTCAGGTAGCCATAAGATCTGGAGACAAATATATATAATAAGTAGTTTATGTTCAATATGTTTATATTCAATGATATGTTTGTTGCAATATGTTCAATGTGCTGTTCCTCTCTAGTGGTTCATAGTTCAATAAGCTGTGCAAATTTACATTGCACAATGTGCACTAAAGCAGGATTTCAATCAATCCTTGTACATCCATTTACAATGCATTGCCTCAAAAGACTTGTGTGTCTAATTTTCACTGAATAAACCTGCAACTTTAGCATATCCTAAAAGAAGTGATCGATGGAGTTCAATATACTAAGAAATATATGTTGTCTATGTTTCCAGACTTTGTGGTCACCTGTATTTTACTTTTTTATAAGATTCATCTTCTGTAAGTCTTAACCATTTTTTTCTTTTTTTTAACTTTTATTGAGTAATAGTCATTTTACAATGTTGTGTCAAATTCTAGTATAGAGCACAATTTTTCAGTTATATATGAACATACATATTCAGTCACATTTTTTTTCACTATGTGCTACCACAAGATCTTGTTTATATTTTCCTGTGCTATACAGTATAATCTTGTTTATCTATTCTGCATTTTAAAATCCCAGTCTGTCCCTTCCCACCCCCACCCCCCTGGCAACCACAAGTTTGTATTCTATGTCTATGAGTCTGTTTCTGTTTTGTATTTATGTTTTGTTTTGTTTTTAGATTCCTCATATGAGCGATCTCATATGGTATATTTCTTTCTTCTTCTGGCTTACTTCACTTAGAATGACATTCTCCAGGAACATCCATGTTGCTGCTAATGGCATTATGTTGTCAGTTTTTATGGCTGGATAGTATTCCATTGTATAAATATACCACATCTTCTTTACTCAGTCATCTGTTGATGGACATTTAAGCTGTTTCCATGTCTTGGCTATTGTAAATAGTGCTGCTATGAACATTGGGGTGCAGGTGTCATTTTGACGTAGGGTTACTTCTGGATTTATGCCCAGGAGCGGGATTCCTGGGTCATATGGTAAGTCTATTCCTAGTCTTTTGAGGAATCTCCATACTGTTTTCCACAATGGCTTTCCTTGCTTCCCTCTCCCACTCTCAATGAGTCTTAATCATTTTTGCCATTTATATTATGCCGAGAAAAAAATGAATACTAAGAATGAGATAATGGAAAAACAAAAATAGATTTCTTTTGCTTTCAAGTAATTCCACACCAAAACATTTTGCTGAAATGATTTTAATCTACAGATTTAAAAGACTCTTTAAATGATACTCAGAATACATTATAAATTTGGTTTTAAAATAGATTTGAATTTTAAATAGAACTTACAATGATTTCAATAAATCAAGTGCTCCAGAACACAAATGTGGAGGTGCAACAATTATCCAAGGAGATAAAGAGGATAAAGATTTTCTTCAAATATGGAAAGAAATTAAATCTTTCTATAGTAGTGACCTCTAAGAGCTATTCTCCTTTATAGACTACTATATTATTGTCAGTTTCATATACTTTTACATTATGAGAGTCCCCATAGGAAGAAATTTCTGGAGGTTTTCCCACATATACACAGCGACATTTTCTGTCATGCTTACATCTGCAAAGTATGGCAAATCCAGGTTCAGATTCTTATGATCAAAGGGCTTCATAATTGCCTCCTCCATACACTCTCTGAGATCAGTCGAATTCATAACCATTCCTATAACAGGATCAATCTTTATAATTGTGCCTATGGCCAGTTGGATTGTTGCATTTCCTGAAAAGTTTCAAGTTTTCTTCATTACTCAGATATTTGCCATGGAGCCAATGGCTCCAGCTGAAGGATACAAGGCAGGAAGCCCGCCCTGGAGGCAAGAACCCCCGGAACTCATCTTTTTGCAGGCAGGGCACCCAGCCAAGGCCTCTTTACTCCACCCGACGCAGGGCTGGGGTGGGAGAGCCTCCCTCCACTGCTGTGCAGTGGGGGCGGTGCCCAGAAGAAGCCAAAACAAGCACTTTGAACACACCAATCATTAGTAGTGAAACTGAATTTATAAAAACAAAAACAAAACACTCCCAGCAAATAAAAGTCCAGGAGCAGTCGGCTTCACAGGGGAATTCCACCAAACATACAAAGAAGAGCTATTACCGTCCTTCTAAAACTATAAAAGAAAACAGAACAATCCCAAAATCATTCTATGAGACCACCATTAGCCTGATACCAAAACCAGCAAATACACTACAGAAAAAGAAAAAGGCCAACATCTTTCATAGAATATAGACTCAAACATTCTCACAAAATATTAGCAAACTGAATCCAACAATATGTATAAAAAGGATCATACACCATGTTCAAGTTAGATTTATTCCAGGGATACAAGTCTGTTTCAATATAAATTAATCAATGTGATAACACCATGTTAACTAAAGGAAGGATTAAAATCACATATCACATGATCATCTCAGTAGATGCAGAAAAATCATTTGACAAAATTCAGTACCCCTTCATGATAAAATCCTCATTAGGGAATATATCTCAACATAATGAAGGTCATTTATGACAAACCCACAGCTAACATCACACTCAAAGGTGAAAAGCTGAAAGCCTTTCCTCTAAATTTAGGAAAAAGACAAGAATGCCCACTCTTGCAACTTCTATTTAACATAGGTGTTGGAAGTCCTAGTTACAGCAATCAGACAAGAAAAAGAAATAAAGGGCATCCAAATTGGAAGGGAAGAATTAAAGCTGTCTCTATTTGCAGATGACATGATACTCTATATAAAAAATTCTAAAGTCTCCACCAAAAAACTATTAGAACTAATGATGAATGAATTCAGCAAAGTTGCAGGATTACAATCTGTTGCTTTTCTACACACTAATAAAGAGCTATCAGAAAGGAAAAGGAAAAAATCCCACTTAAAATTGCATCAGAAAGAATAAAATGCCAAGGAATAAACTTAACCAAGGAGGTAAAAGGTCTATACTCTGGAAACTATGAAACAATGATGAAGGAAATTAAAATGATACAAAAAATGGAAGGATATCCTGTGCTATTGGATTGAGAGAATTAATATTGTTAAAATGGCCATCCTGCCGAAAGCAATCTAGGGATTTATCAAAATACCCATGACATTTTCCACTTAACCTGAACAAATAATCTAAAATTCATATGGAACCACAAAAGACCCTAAATTGCCAAAGCAATTTTGAGAAAAAAGAACAAAGCTGGAGGTATCACCCTCCTAGACTTCAGGTTATACTACAAAGCTACAGTAATCAAAACAGCATGGTACTGGCACAAAAACAGAGACATAGATCAATGGAACAGAAAGGAGTCCAGAAGTAAACCCATGCATCTATCGTCAATTAATCTATGACAAGGGAGGTGAGGCTATACAATGGACAAAAGACAGTCTCTTCAATAGGTGGTACTGGGAAAACTGGACATCTACATGTAAAATAATGAGATTAGAATATTTCCTCACACCTTTCATAAAAATAAACTCAAAATGGACTAAAGACCTAAATGTAAGATCTGAAGCCATAAGACTCCTGGAAGAGAACATAGGCAGAACACTCTCTGACATAAATCACAGTAAATTTTTTTTTTTTGGATCTGTCATATAAGGTAAAAGAAATAGAAGCAAAAATAAACAAATGAGACCTTACTAAACTTAAAAGCTCTGCACAACAAAGGAAACCATCAACAAAATGAAAAGACAACCAACAGAATGGGAGAAAGTACTTGCAAATGATATGAATTACAAGAGGTTAACATCCAAAGTATATAAACAGTTCATACAACTCAATATCAAAAAGAAAAACAACCCAATCAAAAAAGGAGCAGAAGACCCAAATATACATTTTTTTCCAAAGAAGACAAACAGTTGGCTAATAGGCACATGAAAAGATGTTCAATTTCACTAATTATTGGAGAAATGCAAATCAAAACCACAATGAGATATCATCCCACACCAGTCAAAAAGTCTACAATTAACAAATATTGGCAAGGATGTGGAGAAAACCCTTGTACACTGTTGGTAGGAATGTGAATTGGTACAGGCACCGTGGAAAACAGCACAGAAGTTCTTCAAAAAACTAAAAGTAGAACTATTATATGATACAGCAATTCCACTCCTGGATATACTTGGAAAAAATGAAAATGCTAATTTGAAAAGACACATGCACCCCAATGTTCATAGCGGCACTATTTATAATAGCCAAGATATGGATGCAATCTAAGTGTCCATCAACAGAAGAATGGACACAGAAGATGTGATGTGTACATACACAATGTGATGTTACTGAACCATAAAAAGAAGGAGATTCTGCCATATGCAGCAACATGGATGGCCCCAGAGAATACTATGCTTAGTGAAATATGTCAGACAAATACTACATGATGTCACTTACATGTGGAATCTAAAATTAATACAAACAAAGATATATAGCAAAACAGAAACAGACTCACCAATACAGAACGCAAACTAGTGGTCACCGGAAGGAAGAGGGAAGTGGGGAGGAGCATATTAACAGTATGAGATTAAGAGATACAAACTAATATGTATAAAACAGATGAGCAACAAGGATATATTGTATAGCACAGGAAATTAGAGCAATTATCTTATAATAACTTTTAATGGAGTGTAATTTGTAAAAGTACAAAATCATTATGCTGTACACCTGAAACTAATATAATATTGTAAATCAACTATACTTCAATTTAAAAAATTAAATAAAGTGTATGAGGAAAATTGAAAGCCATTTGCATAAGGGTAGGTGGTAAAGGGAACACAGAGCTTCCCTATCTCCCCAGTAGGACTTTCTAAGAACCCACCTCTGGCCCAGAATCTTTCTGAAACAGTTTCAGTTCAGCTGCTAAATATTTCTGAGAAGTAACTTACTTCCCATTCTGCCAAATTCTCCTACCTCCTAGAGTTCCTCTCCTTCTCAGGCCTTCAATATACCCAATTACCCCTGTTACACTATAGATTTAAATCGCTTCTGAGGTGGAATCACCACCTAATCAACATTTACAATATATTTCATGAAATATATTTCAAATTCAAAACAATTAATTTCAAATTCATGAAACAAATTTCTATCTCTATGTAACATGCACAGTGATAAGTCCTATGGGGAAAATGAATTAAAAACCATACTTCCTGCACTAAAGGACCCACTGTTATCCACCCAGGTTCGTAGACTCTAATCAATAGAAATTGATTAAGAGGCCAGACGAGAAATTCAGGCATGGCTTTACTGGGGCTCCTATGCAGGAGCAAGAACAAGTAACAGGTTCCCTTGCGCACTCCCTGAGGAGGGGCAAGTGGGTTCTTAAATGGAGTGAAGGTAGGGGAAGCCCCATGGGTGGGGCTGGAGGGGTGGCTTGGGTGATCTGCCCACCCCCTTGGTGGTGCTGTGTGCAGGGATCATGTGCAGTAACCTATTTTGCTCCCAGTACCTTAGACTGGCAGTTGGGTTTCGGTCTTTTTGTGTCTCATTGTTGATAATTTGCTCCAACTGCACATGTGAGCAGTTATTTTTGGTCCCTTATAGCTTCTTTGTATTCTGTTGCTCAGAGAAGACGCTTGTCCAGGTGCAAGCACTGCAGCAAAGGGTCCCAAGTCTCAGGTCCCAGTCTGTCTCATGTCTGCTTTGGAATGAAGACACGTCACAAGATGGACGATGTCTTTGGAAATATCTTGAGAAGGACCATGTAAAATATATTTTCAAGGTCAGTTCTAACCTACAAAGCAATTTTGCCTTGTTTGTGACCACAGGAAAAAGGGTACCCACCTACATTCAAATCAGGACTCAGCAGCTGCTAGCAGAAGCTACAGCAGTGGAGCTAACCAATAAGAAACAAGCACTTCCCCATGTCAGCCTCCCTGTCAGGCTTGGGAGATACATACAAAGAGGAGCGCGCTAAGAGGTGTGTATTAAGTGCCTCCTGTTTACCAGGTGCTACGGCAGGGACTGGAGACCTAGTCCCTAAAAATGGAAAAGAGTAGCCTGGAGAGGAAAGAAGCAGCAATCACAGCTAACTCAGCCTATCCTATTCCTGGGGCTTCCCTGGCTAAATTGCCCCAGCTTTAGCTCATTTTCCCCAGCCCATTCACTCTGTTCTCCATTTTGATATTCAGAGTGATCTCCCTAAGTCACAAATCTGATTACGTCAATGCCCTGCCTAAAATCTCCATCACCTTGAGGATAAAATCTGTTGATGAAAATAATCAATGAACAACCAATAATAAGAATAGAAGAGTTTTATTTGAGCCAAACTGAGGACTAGCCTGGAAGCCGGCTTCCCAAGTTACTCTGAGAAACTGCTCCAGAGAAGCAGGGTTTTTAGCACAGTTTTATATGTCGTCAGCACAAAGAACACTGAACAAGTCAGGGATCCATTTCTTCATGGTTTCAAAAAAACAAAAACAAAGCAGACCAGCACATACACATACAGTACAGCCTTGGCACCTGAGAATGGAGTCTTAGCGTCAAAGGAGTACCAACATTGGCGTCCAAGGAAGAGTGACATTTAATCTTTATTTTTAATGTGGACATTCCTTACTCCTGGTCACTGTGCCCTTTTCTTTAATAATTAGAGCAGATATTCAATGTACATTTGATAGGTCACAAACAGGCTGTTTTAGTTAGCATAAAATTCAAGTTAACTCACGTATAAGCCAGAATGACATCCCTATACCTCAATATGTGAAAATTTCTTTCATCAAATCCAAAACTTACACCCAGCATGCCAGGCTTTTCATAATCCGTTCCTTGCTTATTTTCAACCATTATCCCTCTGTGCTCTGTTACAACATACTCACTACCTTCATTCCTTGAATAGAGGTACTTGCTCACATCACTGACTTTACACATGTTATTCCCTCTGCCTGAAAGGCCCTTCCCTCATTTTTCACTTCCCCTTTAGAATTTAGCTCTTGAAAAAAGAAAAAGTGGGGCGGGGAGCCTTCTCTGACTGGTCTCAACACCTCCACACTTATCCCAGGATGATTTGGAAGGCCTTCCTCTGTGCTCCTGTAACACCTCATCTGTCCCTCAGTCACAATACTCTGTTCTGTAATTGTCTGTTTATTGACTCTCTCTCTCTCACAAGACTATGAGCATCTTAAGGGCCACTAAACTTAGTTTTTATTCCTATTAGTATGCCTAGTACCTTACATAATGCTTTGTATCTAGTAGGCATTCAGGAAACTAAATACTTATTAAGGGATTGATTGAATGAATGAATGAGAAGTACCAAGCATTGGCCAGAATCCAAGTGTGAGACACATGGGAAAATCTTCAATTTAATAAGTAGTCTTTGGGTACCTATAACGTAAGTAGTATCTTGCCAGATACTTTAAAAATCAGAAACAAAGATGTAGTTTCTATCCTTAGGCTGCTTTCAGAAGAGGGTAAGTAAATATGTACTCAGATAGGGAACAAGGCATAAGGACAATGCAACAGGTGCTGTTAAAGTTATAAAAAAAAAAAAAAGGGCTTTGGGGTGGCCATGGGACCACCACCTGTTTCCTAGAGTTGTTCTTTCAACTGCCCCAGTTATGCTGTATAGGTAAGAATGAATCTTTTCTACTCAGTTCAGCCAAGTCTGACTAACTTTTCAGTAGGAACTAAGAACAGGAACAACAACAACAAAAAGTACAAAACAATTCTTTTTAAAGACAGAAACTGTCAGTCAGCCAAGTATAACTGAAGCGTAGCCAGAGAACTCTCTTGGCTATCTCATGCTTTGCCTGAACTTCCTTGGAAAACAGATCCAGCTCCTTAAGCCCCTGACCAGTTCCCAGGGGTTTGGCCTGCCTGACTTTCCCTTCCCTTTCACTAATCCCTGGGCAGTGCTGAATGTAAACTCTGCAGGTCCTGATCACCATGGGGAGGACAGCCCTGCTCCCTGTTCTCTAGGGCTCTACTCCTGAACTTTAGTCTGACCTGAGCCTACCTGGCAGCGGCCTCCTTTGATCTAACCAGAAATCACTCTCATTTTGAGACTCTAGAATTTCTTCTGCTGCCTGAAACTCATCTTTTCTCTCTTTCTTTTTTATTAAAAAAAAAAAAAAAAAAACCCTCTGTGGAATATATGCCTTAGCCTGATCTTTGTCAAGGATGTCTTAATATTTTTCACCAAGGGCAGCATTAGGGCCAGGCAGGTTCATCTTTCAGAGGTCTTCCTCGTGTCTATCCTTGCCAAAACAATAGGAAACAGCTTCTTTTCCTTCTTTCAAAACCTCTTACCCAAACTCTTATAATGCCAGTGGGATTATAGATAATTCTAACTAGTTTTGCAAAACAATGTGGCAATATTTGTCAAGAGACCAAGTAACTCCTTTGACCAAATTATCTTTTCACTTTCAGAAATAGAGCTCAGGGAAATAACTAGAATGCAGAACAAACTTAATGGAAAAAGATGTTTATTGTAGCAATATTTAAAAGAGAAAAAACTGGAAATAACCCAGATGTCCAACAGTAGGGAAATTATTAAGCATGTTGTGAATCATTCATTAATATAAAGTTAATATCTTAACTTTCAAATGTTTGTTAAAATTTAAACAACATGAAAAAATTAATAACAAGCAAAAAGAATCAGTATTCAAAGCTATATACATAATATGATCTCAGTAAGCAGAAAAACAGGCAAAGAAAAGGTTAAAAATATTCATGTCTCCAGGTAGTGTGATTAGAAAAATATTTCACTTTACAAAATTTCTATAATAAACATGTATTGCTTTCACAATCGGCAAAAAAAGTATTTTTTCTTAAATATATGCCCTCTTGTGGACTCAAGTTAGTATAGTACCTGTTGCATATTGGGCACTTAAAAATATAAACGAAAGAAGTGAGCTCCTACTTGCTGCCTGAGGAACACGGCGCAGGGAAAGGTAACTGCACGCAGAAATGAGGAGGCCTAGCTTTGAGACACTGAGAAATTATGTCCTTTCCTCATCGAGAAAATGGAAGGAGCACCTGCCTAACCCCCTCAGGAGACTCTGGTGTGAAACAAAGGAGATAATGCCTGTGACATTTATTTTGTAAATTGAAAAACTCTACACAACAACTAAAGACAAACAGTGAGGGACTGCTGTTATTTTTGCCCTTCTCAGTTTACTGCAGAACGGGAATGATATAAACCTGAAGCCCACAGAACAACCACTCCTCTCCCAGAATAGTTTACCAGTTTCCCCACTTCTCCAGGTGCCCCAAGAGTAGGTGTCTCCTGGGGTGGCATCTTGCAGAACTCAAATTGTTATAATGTCAAAGAACCTAAAACATACAATAAAGACCTTCCCTACCTACATCTGGAGTCTCTTTCAAGAGACAAAAACACGCTTCATGCCCAATATAGTGCTGGCTTCCTAAGAATACGTCTAGAATACCTCTACCTCCACTTTCTCCCTTCTAGCCAGTTCTGCACTTTATCATCAAAATAATCTTCCTGTATCTTTGAATCATGGACTCCTTTACAATCATATGGTCCAGACTCCTTACTTTAAAGATGAGGGATCTAAGGCCCCGAAAGTTAACGTCAAAAGAATAAGTCACTGAATCAAGAGCCTAATACTAATGTCATTGCCATCCTCAAAAGCCTTCAGATAAATTCCAAACCCCTTAATGTAACATTCAAAGCCCTTCACACCCTACCCCACCTACCTATTGAAACTGTTCTCCCTCTAGTCTCCCCCACAAACCCTTGAATCCAATTGTTTCTTTCTCCATCCCTTGAACTTATGCTACATGGCATCATCTCAGATGTTTGCCTGTAATGTCCCTCTACCTTCTTTTCCACCATTTCCACATGGGAAGGTTCACTTGCTCAGGAAGGCTTCCCTGACCAGCTTCACACATAGGGCAGCTCTCCAACCTTTGAACTCCCAAAGCTCTCACTGTCTGTTGTACCTGTTGACCTGTGTTTAATTACATGTAGTCCTGACACTGCTATTTCTATGTTCACCTGCTTTATTACCTCTCCCTCCACCCAGACCAAAACCTCCTTAAGGGCAAGGATTGTACTTTATGTTTCTCCTCATTCCCCCGTCACTGCACCTACCCATGACTAAGAACATTTACTGAGCACCTACTCTATGGAAACTGTTCTTTTAGGTACTTTGTGTAATGTTACTTCATTTGATCCTCACAATTTTCCCAAAAATGTGAAAACCAAGGCTCAGAGAAGATGAATAAACCACCAAGGTCATACAACTAAAAAGTGATAGAGCCATGAAGGGAATCCAAGTCTCCCCAGCCTCGAAAAGCCTTTAGTCATAAATTGTGCTGCCCCTAACCCACCAGGCACCTTGCAATGGCAAGTGAGCCGGAACTGCTCACTGCTGACTGAGCTGGTCCCAGGGCCAGGCAGAGAGCCAAGGTACACGTGACAAGAAACAGAGCAAGCTTGACACACCCCTCCTCTGAGCACACATCAGGTTTCCCTGGGTCCTGGCAGGGTCTCCTTAGCTCCCTGGCATTAACCCTTTACCCTGTGCCAATCTAGGCAGCAGCCCCACTCTGTTTCACAGATAGCTCATCTGGGAGCCCTGACCAAATGGGTGAGACAGCAGGAAATGAAAAGCCAAATTCCTCTGAAGGAGAATCAGAAAAGTGATTCTTGAGCAACTGGCTCCCTGGGAGGGAGCCCTTCCTTATGGCCACCCAGTTTCAGCTCTTGTTTTCCTTTCGGGGCCTGTCAGGCAACTTTGGGATTGCAGGATGAGACTGTGCCAAAAGCTCTGTCTAACAGAGCAGGTTGGAAGAAGCCCTGACATTGTGTAAACCCTAGGTTGGCAGGAGGACCTGTGTCTCCCCTGCCTCGCCCTGACCCAGGGCCACATCTTCCACACGCCCACATGGAAGCAGGCTTCCTTGCTCTGGTGGTAACAGCTACCATTTATTCAGTGCCTACTGTGCGCCAAGCACTATGCCCAGGGCTTTAAACATTCATCTCAATTAATTCTTAATGTTCTGTGAACTCCACAATCTACTGCAGCTGTTAAGGACACAGGATGTGGGATCCAACTGTCCAAAATCAGAATCCCAGCTTCACTACTTACACATTACATTAACTTGGACCTGCTACTTAACTTTTCTGTGCCTCAACTTCTCAACTGAAAAAGGACAGATACCCCACTAATTAATTCCTAGAAACATACGAAGATTAACTCAATAAGGATAAAGTGCTTGGCTACTTTTAAAACAATTATGTGGGCATCATCTACATTTTACAGATGTAGCAACTGAGTCTTAGAGAGCTTAAGTCACTTGCCAAGGTCACACAGTTAATGAAGGACAAAGCATGGATTTAGATCCACGTCGGGTCTACCTTACTCCAACCGCACATGGACATCTGATACATCCCAGTGCTTGAAGCCTCTCTGTCTCTCTCCCTGTCTCTGTCTCTAACTCTAAATCTAAATCTATCTCTTGCTAAACTGTACTTAGGGAGCAGTTGGGTGGTGAATGAGATACAATAGGACCCAGGTTTTACTTAAGTTCCCAGGGTCATCCTGGAGAAATAGAAATGTGGGGGTCCCAGAGACAACCCTAGGAAAGTGGGTCTGGAAAACTTTCACTCACCCTACCCCCAGTGAAGTACATCAGGCTAAAGTGAGTATCAAAGGCGGTATTAAAGGGGAAAAGAAGTCACACAAGGGTACCATGAAGTCTTAGCAGATGGGTTTTCAGCACAGAGGGGTGGTCTCACCTGAGTTGACTTGGGGTCTCAGTATGGTCAAGGGGATACGAGCTTAGTACTGGGAGCGTTAAGGAAAAAAAAATGTGTTACAGTTGTTTTGAGCATTTTTGTGCATCTTTTTCTCTACCCAACGCTTAGCTACTGCCCAACCTCCTGGTCTGAATGGGTGAAGAACCTGTTTCTCCCTAGAGACAATTCCACAAGGCCTCAAACTTCCCTGAGCTTTCACTGCTACTGTCCTTATAACATTGGCTAACAAACCCTGTTTCCAGGTCCCCAGGGAACATACACTCATTCTCCATCTCTGGGAACTCTTGTGGCATGCTCTCGTATCTCGAGGAGCCGAGAGACAAGCTGAAGGACCATCGAGCTGCCATCCCCACCACATCACCTATCACAGCATTTCCTAAGGAGCCCACCTTCCTACTTGCTGTGGTCACTGCACTGCTGAAAAGGAGAGTTAAAAAGTGCAAGGAGATGGGCTCTTGCTCCAGGAGAGCAGTCTCCTCCATCAGCTGCTCCAGCACCTGACCTCACTTGTCTGGCTCCGAGAGTCCCCAAAGGCTTACTAGTGAGACACAGTTGGGTACTGTGGGAATTCGGTCCAGAAAGCTTTGTTCAAGAAAAGCCCAACTATTAGCTCCTGTGATCAGGGACTGAATTACATTTAGCTTTGAAGTTCAGCACCTTGCAGCTGGTAGGGAGGTGATAGTAAATGAAATTAAGTTGTTTTTACAGGTCAGACATCTGTGGCCTGCTTCCTGCTTCTAACCTTCCCAGAACAGGGGAACCTTCCTCTGTCACAGAAGCTCTCAAATCTCTGGGTCCCACCTCACAAATCCAAGAGTGGTGATGGCTAAATAATCAACACCTAATTTCTGAGAGCTGATCTCAGGCTATTCAAGCAGGTCTGGTGTTTCATGCTCCACTCCACACACCATCATACGTTACACACCCAAGAATAAAATAAAGTGAATTTCAGACTGGATTGAGGAAATTTCTAACACCTTTTTAATCAGCCCTTTGACAACACAAGTTACTAGTACATTGCATAAAAAGCAGAAACCCAGCTCCTGAATCACTTCCCCTCACCATCAACTGCCACTGACCCCACTCTAACCCACATGCACACACCCAGACACATGTAATACACTCCTGCTCATTCAGAGAACCCATTCTCAACTCTTTAGTGACAGCAACATAAAAGACATTAGGACACCACACAGGTTCACACGTGTGTTATGCAAGACCCCAGACTACATTAAGAATATAACCCACCCTTTACCATACGTGAATGCTGGGAGCTAGAGTGTGCGCATATGTCCCTCTGAGCCCTGAGTGTTCTGTCAGGTTCTCTGGGGAAAGAGGAAAACATGAAGCAGAGACCCTGGTGGCTGTGAGATGCGAGATGAATTTGCTGCAGTTTGTTTCAGGAAACCACAGGCAAGAAACAGCCAGGAAAGTTATCAAACAATCATAGCCCACTCCGGAAGCTGAATGTGATGTTCCAGGATGCTGGGGGAGGAGGAGGCTAGGAAAGGAAGTCGAATCACAACAACACAGGCGAGGTCCCAGCGATGGCAAGGAAGCTATGAACTAGGCCCTCCTTGCCCAGGGCCACGGGGGGCTCCTAACTCTAGAGACTCTCCTTACCACACCCACAGTGGACATCTTCAGGCCACTGAGACACAGAGTTGTGCAAGAAGAGACACAAACAGAACTCAAAACCTGCTCTTTTGGCAGGAGGCAGGCATGTGAGACAAAATAAAAAGAAGTGTTCAGGTGTCTGCCACAACTTCCCCATCCTCCCTTCTACTAATCATAGAAGCAGAACTTGAGAGCAAAGATTACCTCACCCAAATCCAACAATTTCCTGATAAGAAACTCAAGTCCAAAGTGGGGAAGTGACTTTTTTATGGTAACAAAGAAAAGTGGTCACTTGGCTCCAGAACTCAGAACCAGCTCTGCTCACTCTGACCGAGGCCCCTCTCCACCACCCCCCACCTGTGGATCTCCCCAAGGCCACAGTGTGGGAACATCCCAAAAAGTGAACTGTATAAACTCTGCTGTCTTCACTCAAGGTGCGCGTGTAACTGATCAGCCCTCCAAACTTGCTAGTGGATGATTCATATTTCCTCCTGTTTACCTGCACTGCCCGGCTCAGAGCCCTTAGGGAGAGTAACCCTCCATCTCAGAAAAGCTGTGGATGCATGTAGACCACTGTGTGGGTGACAGGATTTCCACTTCACATGCCAGGCTGACACTCCACTATCCCCACCTCTGCTCTCAGCATGTCCCTGCTCCTGATGGGGTGAAGCAGCTGAACTTCATGGAAAGCCCCACCTCTTCATTGGGTATGGCTGGGCCTGAGAAGAACTGCAGTGCAACTGCTCCTCTCCCAGCACTGATCCCCCACTGGGCACTGAGACACACAGATGTTGCCCTGCCCTCCCCCGGGTGGTAAGCTGTCCACCTGGGACAGGCAGAGAAGTGAAACCCACCCCTGAGGGAGAGTGAGTAGGGAAGGGGTATAAAAGAGGAGAAAAACAAATGAAGGGTGAAAGGAAAATGTGAATAAAAGATGCTGTCTAAAAATACCTCCTCTAGCAGAAACGTCAGCATGATTCCATCCATTCTCGGAACGGAACGCACCCTTCCAACAGCCCAGAGAAAGAAAGCATAGACTACAGTGCCGATTTCACAGAAGGACAAGACTCAAACTGCAGGTGGCTAGAGAAGACAAGGTTCCATTGCCTTCCGGAACCCAGATCTCCAGCCCCAGCTCAGTCTCAGATATCAGTGTTTGAGAAATTCTGCTTTTGATTGGTCCAAGGTAGACCTATACAGCTCAGCTTTTTATAAACATCCCAGGCAACTGATTCAGATGGTCTGAGGACCACTCTGTGAGAAGTCGTCCCTCATCACTTCCCCACAGGGCTGCTGAGTGGTTAAAAGCAAAAGCTAGGAAGTCCCTGGCTTCAAATTCTGGCTCAAGCACTGCAGCTGCAGGGCCTTGGACAACAGACCACACCTTAGTCCCCTTACCTGCTGTGTGCGCCCTTGTGAGGATCAAGTGAGGTCATCTGGTTATTTAAAGTGTTTAGCACACTGCCTGGCCTGCAGGAGGGACACAATATTTGTTGACTATTAGTTGTTCTATTAGTACACGACTAGCGACACTAGTTGTCAATTGTATTGTAATTAGAAAGCAAGCCAAATTTGTTGACTGTTAGGAGTTCATACTGCAATATTTACATATAAAACTCATTATTCCCAAGAAATTGACAGGTCAAGTAATTTTTAAGCAATAAAGAGCCTTCCAAGGAAATGTCTAGACCTCGCAGCCTAGCTACTAGCTTCATCCTTCTGAGTTACTTCTTTCCCTCTGAACTTCCAGTCTCCCTATTTTGCCCTGTGGATGCTGCTGGTGTTCTTAACAAACCTTATATTTACATTGTGCATTATGTTTCATAATGAATGTTAAAGTGTTTTCTAGTGTGTTTTGATTGTCCACCATTCTCTACCATCTTTCTCCAGAAGTCCTTCCTTCCCTCCACCCCTCTCGATTAACAGCTCCCATTTTCTGAAAGTCTTACAGGCAGTTAGTATGTGACCACCACCCCCCCCCGAGTTAAGAATATCTACCTGGCCAAAACTCTGAAAAGTCACTCCAATCAACAGAGAAAAGGTTGATGGAGAGTGGAACTCAGCCCTGTGCCTTGTGCTGAGGAGACCAGGTTGAGCAGTACTGCACAGGGCTCATGCCCTCTTTTCCACCTCAGCCCCCACGGCTCAGTGGCTCCAGCCCCATCTCCTTGTAGAGCTTATTCCCACTGCCCGTACAGTATTTCTACCTGCAGAGTCCACAGGCATCTTATCTAAACATATCCAAATCTGAGTCTGCATCTTGGTCCCTAGACAACCACCCCTCATCCTTGTCTCAGGGCTAATGACATCTGCTCACCCAAGAGCCCAAGCTGGACGCAGCTCTCACTCATTTTCAGGCATCCTCCTCACCACCTCTCCTCTCTGGTCACTCACCCAGCCCTGACAGTTCTTCAGAAAGCTCTCCTGTCCCTTGCTCTCCATGCCCTCTGCTCCCCCTGTTCTGATCTCACATTCTCATGAGAACTGTCCACAGTCACAATTCTCCCAACAGAACAGCTGCCAGAGTGCAGGTCCCAAAACACAGATCTGACCAGGTCACTTCCCACTTATAGCCTCTGGTAGTTCTTCACTTATGAGAGTCCAAACTCCTTAGGCTACTCCTCAAGACTTCCACAATTTGATAGGACCCTATCCCTCCTACCACCAAAGAGGGCCCAAATAAGACCAGGCCAAAAATACTTACCCTCTTCACTCTATTCTAAAAGACCAGCAGCTGGGTACATGATACCTGGGAGTGGGTCCATTCACATAGACATTAGTCAAGTTTATTTTATCTGATGGTGGATCCTCGTGCCCTGAATGATGATACAGATTTCAATGAGGAAGAGGAAAGAAAATACAGGGCAGGGCATTTGAACTGTAGGGCTTGAGTTCATCTAGTCTAATCTCTTCATTTTGCAGCAGACAAAGCTAAAATCTAATGAAACAAAGCTACCAATTCAAGATCAGAGCTTAGTCTCCAGCCCCAGGACCTAGGTCCCCTGGCCCACAGTTCTGCTTCCTCTGCCAACAGGTCTATAAGACTCTCCCAACACAACTGTCTGGGATTCCTATAACCCTCCCCTTTCTCTGGATGCAACCCAGGACCCCCTACTCCATCCTATAAGCCTGCAGATTCTAGGATGACCAAGAAGAAACAGAACAGGAAGGCTCAAGCTGTGGCACTGGTTCAGGGTGAAACTCCTGAGGACAAACACAAGGGCCTTTGATTATAGGGGAAAAAATAGGTTTATTGTCTTGTTGGGTGGAACCAAACCACAGCAGGATCAAGGAAACCAGTTCTATGCCCAGAGATCAGGACTTGGCCCTAACATACCAGAATGGAGAAGGGGGAAAAGAGAAAGAAATACATACTTTAAGAAAATAAAGGCCTTACAACAGTTCTTTCTCACCTCTGGTTTCTGTTTTTTGTTGTTGGTTTTGTTTTTTTTTTTTCTTCACATAGGCCTCTGAGTCCCCCAGGATCTAAGAGGGCCACGCAGGAAAAGGAGTGGTTCCCTGGAGGGTGGAGGACTCAAGATGAAATTTGATGGTTCCATTATGAGACTGTTAGAATATTAGAGAAAAATTTCCCTAATTGCAAATTAAAGAAAAAAAAATCCACCTCTCAATAAAGGAAAGTACCCTCCTGCAAAATACAGGGGACTCATTTGGAGACTGGGGACCTGCCCATCTCAGTACTGCAAGAAACAGGAGGAGCGAAAAGCAGAAAAGCCTGAGCTTTAAACAAGTATTTCATGAGCACATCCTCCTCAGTCACCAAGTCTGGAGCTACTTGATATGATTTCAGATTGCCAGGATGTCTTAGATCAGCCCATAAAATGTCTCTGACCATATTCCTTGATGCCTATAGTCATTCCTCTGGGTTTGATCCTTTGAAGTGATTGAACATTTAGACTGAAGGACAAGGTCTCACGCTTACCCCCAGACAAAGCCTATCATTCCTCCCTTCCTGCCCTGGCACAAGCTGCTCCTCTCCCTGTAACATCCTTCTTCCCCCTTCCCTTGCCCTCGGCAAACTCAAATGGCATGCTCTCTCAGAGAACGTGAAAGGGCTCCTACAGGCAAATGTGCTCCCACAGTTCGTTGAACATACCTCTATTTATAACACCATGAAGTAATGATATTTAATTTTCTTAATTTTTAAAAATTAAGATAAAGTATGAAAAATAAAACTATCACCCACATTCCATTTTCCACTCATAATCTAGACTTAATCATTGTTTAATATTTTGGCATATTTCTTCCAGTCTCCTTTTCTGGGTGGCAGGCTGTAACTTCCTGGAATGCAAAGATGATATACTTCCTGACCCCGTGCACACATCTCTGGAGGTTAGCAGTCCAAAGCGTGTCACTGGGCTACAATCAAGGCGCTGGCAGGATGGTATTCCTTCTGAAGACCCAAGGAGTGAATCTGCTCCCTTATCTGATCTGGTTTCTAGAGACCACCTGCACTCCTTGGAGCACAGTCCCCTTCATCTTCAAAGCCAGTGACAGTCGTTGGAGCCTTTCTCACGCTGCATCATTCTGACCCTGACTCTCCCGCCTCCCTCTTTCACTTATGAGGACGCTTGTGATTACATCGGGACCACCTGGATAATCCAGGATACTCCCACCATCTCAAGATCCTCAACTTTATCACATCTGCAAAGTCCCTTTTCCCATATAAAGTAACATTCACGGCTTCCAGGGATTAGGATGTGGACATTCGGGGAAGACCATTATCTGCCTAAACTTTACCCACACCCAAAACTTGCTTTGCCTTCCTTCTCCTTCACTTTCCTTCTGATCCAGAGGCAGGAGCACAAGCTTCAAGGTGAAACACACTAGTTCTGTCATTAACTGGCTGGATGAACCTGGACCAGTCATTTTACCTCCCTTAGCCTCTTCTTCCTCACCTGTAACACAAGGATAACTCTTACTGCACTAGGAAATGACAGTGAAAGAGTATCTGAGACATCTAAGGCATTATACCCGGTACATGGTACGTGATGAGCCCTCAGGAAACATTCCTTTCAACCTGTGCCTTTTTCCACCCCATTTTCTCTCACCCGTGTCCATTTTCTCCTTTGTCTCCTTTCACTTCAGTGACTTCTTTTATTCAGCAAAGAAGGTCATATATCCGTCTCTTGTGATTCTGCTTCAGTGCCTCTTGGGATGGAGTCTGATCTCACCCGAGGTAGCTCACTATATTTATACAGAGAGAGCTGTTTTTGAAAAAGTCCTTTTATGGTCACATAAAACTTATATATATGTCCTCATCACTTGTACCTGCCAGTTCTAACTCTTCCCTGTTAATTTCTATATATGCTTCCTTATTTCATACTTTTTCAGTCTTTCTCTTCACACTCTGTAAATAAGGATAGTGCACAGACAAAAGTAATGCCTGGGCCACAACAGGGAATTCCTTAAGCAAGATGAATGCATTTTGCAAGACATCCCCTGAAACCTGGTTCTAGGATTGGCTTTCAGCAAAACCATTTAACTCTAGGACACATTCCCAGATCCCCAGGTACAGTAACTGTGACAGAAGGAAGCCACATGCCCTCTGGGTATTCCTGCCATTGCACTAAGACATTTTCCAGAACATTATTCATGAATTACTGCTACCACTCCTGGCAGGTAAGCCTTTCCCTAATGTTTTTGTCTCCAAATGGCCTACCAGGACCCTGGCTAGAAGACGCTTCCCCCCAGATGACCATAGCGGCACCTTTGCCTGTTCCCATAGTTACAACAACTCACACTCACCATGTGCCGGGTACTATCCTAAGGGCTTTATATGCAGCTATAGTCTTCACCAGAACTACCATGAGTGTTATCATCTCTGCTTTTACAGATTAAACAAAACTGAGACAGAGAAGTTAAATAATTTACCCGACATCATACAACTCCATAATTTAACCTCATCTACCATGCAAATAAATGTTAATAATTTTATCTGGGCAAAGGAAATTCTAACATTTCTGGGGTCTCCTGAATGAAATCTACTTTCCAGAATGATTTTGCCCCCTCTGTTTTCAGAATTCAGCAAATATTCAACATTGTTTTCTGTCTTATCCTTCACTTACACACCTGTTCCCTAACATCACACTCACAATCACACATCCCTTCATAAGTGCTTGCTTTTATGAATATCAGTCTCTTTGGGGAAGAAACAGGGTCAGGTTTCCAGGTGCAATGGGGAGTCATTTTTATTGAATTGTCAACTATTTGCCAATAGTCATTCTCTAGCCATAGAAGTGGTGCACTACGAAAAGAATGTGTAATGAAAAGGAAAAAGAGGATAAGGAGTCCCTGGAAGGATCACAAAAGGGAGGAGATTCTAAATTCAGAAACAGTCATAAAACACACCCAGAATTTGTGGCCTTTGAACAATGGCAGCCCCACCTGCCTCTTTTCCATGCCTATTGGCCTCTGACTTCATTCTCAGCCCACCCCTCCTGGCCTTGACTTCTTAGACCAATACTAGGGGCCTGGGACCTAGGGCCAAGCCAGAATACCCAGCACTGAGCTGTGTGGGTGGAGGGAGCAGAAAGCGAGAAAGTACTCAACTCACAGGGGCCTTGACTCATCTGTGTACACATCACTTGGGCACAGAATGGATTAGCGAAGAGTTGTTATGCAGGACTCTTGGTTTAAGGGGTTTTACTAAGGAGTCAACTTCCTCAGTGCTGTTCTGCTGAGAGCAAAGGGGTGCGTGTGTAAGACGTCAGCTCTCTCCCAGTGTTTCTAATCCATTCTCTATGAACCCCCAGGGTTCATTCCTTTATCCATAGGTCACTTATTTACTGAGTTGGCTTCCAGGAAAAAAAGTCTCAGTTGAATTCTTTAAAGACCCATGCACTCAGTTCAGTTCAAGTGTGTCTGTCATCTTAGTGATGATCAGACACAAATATCTTTTAAAGGCTCTGGAGGAAGTTTTGACAAGAGCTTTTGTACCACACACCATCCCTTTGAGGACACCTGAGCTACAAACAAGACAAGGAAGGAACCTCCTATGTGCTGAGACCTTTATGTCTGTACCTCATCTAATGCTCACAATGACCCTTTGAAGTAGGTACTACTATCCCTATTTTGCAAATGAGAAACCAAAACTCCAAGAAGATCAATTAATTTGTCCTATTTTAAATTTTTTTAAACAGAAGTATGGTTGATTTGCAGTGTTGTGTTAGCTTCAGATGAACAGCAAAGTGATTCAGTTTTATATATATATATATATATATATATATATATATATATATATATATGTATATATATATTCTTTTTCAGATTCTCTTCCATTATAGGTTATTATAAGATATTGAATACAGTTCCCTATGCTATATGGTAGGTCCTTGATTTAACTTGTCCCTTACTCAAGAACTGGTAGAAGCAGAACCAGAATTCAGATTCACATATTTCTGAATTTAAAGTTCATATTTTCACTCTATACCATCCTACCTACCAGAATTTAAGGAAAGGAAAGATGGTGGCTTCTAACAGAAATACTCATAAAAGGCCTCAATGAAGAGACAGGATCTGAAATGAGCCTTAGGATGAAAAATAATCCAGGAGGTCCAGTAGGAATGGAAGGGTATTATAGGAAGAAGGAAAAGGATCAGAATAAATGCAGACATGGGAACGTAAAATGTTCAGGGTTCAGGTCTTACTATAGAGACCAAGGGAGCATACTGGGGTCATGCTTCGGGGATTTTGAATGGTGGCTTAGGAATTTGAACTTCATTCTACAGATGATAGGAGTCACTTAAAAGTTTTGAGAAAGTCAAAAACAATGCAAAAAAAATACTTCCAGGAAGGTTACTCTGACAATATTAGGTATGATGACTTAGAAGAATGGTTCTCAACTTTGGCAACTCATTAATTACCTGGAAGTTTTCTTATTTTGCTTTTCTTATCTTTTCATTTTAACATAATTTCAGACATTCAAAAGTGTTTCAAAATAGTTCCAATATACCCTTCACTCAACTTCCCCAAATATTAATGCTGTAGGTAACCACAGAGATTATCGAAATCAGTAAATGACTATTGATATATACAATGAACAAATCTGCAGATCTTATTCAAATTTCATCGACTTTCCCAATAACAGCCTTTTTCTGAACTAGGATCCAATCTAGGATCACACACTGCATTTAGTTGTTTTGTCTCCTAAGTCCCCTTTAATCTGAGCCAGTTCCTCAGAATTCCTTATACCTTCCTGACCTTCACGTTTTTAAGAGTATTAGCCAGTTATTTTGCATAATGACCCTCAATTTGAGATCATCTAATATTTCTTAAACTTAAACTTAGATTATGCAATTTTGGCAAGAATACAACAGAAGCAATGCCATGCCTTCTTAGTCCATCATATCAGGCCCATGATATCAATGTCTCATTATTGGTGATGTTAACTTTGAACACTTGGCTTAGGTTTCTCCACTGTAAAATGACTACTGTTTTCCTTGGAAAATAAATTTAGTTTTTAAACTACCAGTGCCTGGGCCACACCACAGAGCGATCAAAAGAGCCTCTCTGGGGATAAGGAACAGGCATTGCTAGGTCTAGAGGTCCTGCAGGGGATTCTAACTAGCATCCAGGGTTGGAAACCACCAGCTGAGACAAGAAGATTAGGATTCTGGAAATTAGAAAGGAAGCCATTTCTTGGGCCTCTCTTTTTAAAAGAACAGCCAGTTTCAGGCACAGATAAATATCTCTGGACTTTGGCATGAACCACGGTAGAGGAAAGGAAAGGCCAAAAATCCCCTGATTGAGAAAGTGATGGGAGAGTAGATTGCTGTCCAATAAAAGAGAAAGCAGGACGCTAAGTGAAGTGTCCAGCCCTCCTGGTCTATTTTCTCTCCAGACCTCAGAGAAACCTTTGCAGCAAGCACACACCATATAATTTTACTGTCATGAGCCTGATGTGAGCCCCTAAGTGCCACTGAGGGAGGGAATTATGGATCATGTTATATAAATATGTGACCACATATGCAAAGATGAACATTTCCAGGTACAGTTGGTTGAATAATTTACAGACTCTAGGTCAGAAGTACATGACTTGCTTTTGACAACCTTGCCCTCCCTACCTGGTCTTTTGTCTGTAATCTCTTCTGAAATAAGAGAGTAAGGACCTTGTTATAAATTTCATGAAATAGGGAAGTGTACACATCTCCTGTCACCAGGCTGTTGAAGCAATGACCCTGCACTCAACTTCCTTAGTGTTATTATCTTGGGATTTCGAAAATGAGATTTCATCGGTCCCTTCCTTGGAGGGGCTATTAAATAACATACAAAGGGAAACAGCAATTTACCCAAAATGCAGAGGCTGGAAGGAACCTGACAAGAACTAGTCCTGAAATATTCACAAAAATGCCAAGATCTGGTGCTGCTGGTGCAGGAGGGCAAGGTTGTTTAAGGGAATGATAGGCAATAAATGACAAAAGAAAAGGCAAGGAGCACTCTAAAACTCAGGGAAGACTAAAACAAGAGTTAATTCAATCATCCCTCAATTATTACACAGCCAGTTATCCCTAAAGCCTCTCTGTGGGTCTCACTAAAAGGGCTGGGACATAAGAAAATGCTAACAGACAGGTGAAATAACTTATAGAAGCGTGGGAACAACTAGTCAGGAATTGCTAGGGAAGATTTCATAAAAGAGGTAGAATTCAGGTTAGACCTTTGAATGGTTAAGTCTTAGGGAAACAGAGACAGAGAAACACCAACCCAGAGAACCATGTGTCAGGCATTACTGTAGATGCAAGTTTTGAAAAGGATTTCAGAAATGAGAGTGGGTTTGCATATGTTATTTTATTTACTCCATTCAACCACTGTATGTGGTTATTTCATAGGAGGATGGTGATCCTCAGAAAGATGAAGTAACTTGCCAAGGTCAGTGGAGGATCTGAAATTAGAAAGTAGGTATGTCTAACTCCAAAGCCCATGCCAATACCACTATCACTGAGAAAGGAACACAGTATGTTTAGGGAATAGGAAGGAGTAGGGACAGCTACAGAGGAAAGACAATTATGAAACAGGGAATTTAAGCAAGCTTGCAAAAGTGGAACCATGTTGCACAGCCGTGAAAATGAAACAGAGACATTTGAAATTGATCCTGTGGTGAAAGAAGAGCCGCTGAAGGTTTTGAATAAGGGAGTAACCAAAGTGATGACTTGAGCAAAGACCAAACCAGATGGTGGTGAAAATGGGAGTTCTGGTTCCTAAGCTACAGAGATGCCACTATAATAGTAAAGGGGGCTACGTGATTTAGTGCAGCAAGAACTGGACTGAGAGTGAGGAGCTTGGGTTTAGATGTAGAAAGCTAAGTGATAGAAGTCATGTTCTCTCTCTGGACTTCAGTCTCTTCCTCCATAAACTGGGTGAAGTGAGAGTTAATCTAAATGATCTCTAAGGCTTTGCCACTCAAAGTGTGATCCACCAACCAGCAGCAACAGCATCATCCAAAAGCTTATTAGAAATACAGAATCTTAGGCTCCACCAGAAGAATCATATCTGTATTTGAAGAAGATTCTCTGGTGATCTGTAAGCACATTAAAGTTTGAGACACTTCTCTAAAGTGTCTTCCAGTTCTAAAATGCAATAGTTTCAGACTCTATCACTTCACAGGAGAGGGAAAAAAAAAAAAAGTTTACCTAGTCACTTCACCTGTGCCCTTTTCCTGATAATGCTAACCTCATCTCTGATTTGCCCACATTTGGGTAGTCTTGGGAAATACCAGTGGGGCAGCGCTGCCATCTTGTGGCCAAAATCAGTAAATGCACTTTTATCACCAATTAAGGAGCTGGGAGGATTGGCTCTTCTTGCATCAAATATCTCCACTTACTAAACATGACTCATTCCAGAGACTTTAGGAAATGGATTCAAAGACAGAGGAGAGGCTGGCCTTGAGTGCTGGGTAATACTTGTGGGGCTGAAGGGAAGGTTAACAAGGAAGTCCTCCCTGGAACCCTCCAGACAGGAGTGAGAAAAGGTGGTGTAACTTTGTTCAAGCCAAGAGGAGGGAAGAGGCAAGACATGGATTTTTATAGGGTTTTGGCTTTTTTTTGGTTTTTTTGAGCTTTGCTCTTTTTTTTTTATTGGAGTACAGTCAATTACAATGTACTCATTTCTGGTGTACAGCACAATGTCCCAGTCATGCATATACATACATATATTTGTTTTCATAATCTTTTTCATTAAAGATTATTACAAGACATTGAACATACTTCCCTGTGCTATACAGAAGAAACTAATTTTTAATCTATTTTTATATATAGTAGCTAACATTTGTAAATCTCAAACTCCCAAATTTACCCTTTCCCACCGCCTTTCCCTGCTAATCGTAAGATTGTTTACTAAGTCTGCGAGTCTCTTTCTGTTGTGTAGATGAGTTCATAGTGTCTTTTTTTTTTTTTTTTTTTTAGATTCACATATGAAGGATATATGGTGTTTTTCTTTCTCTTTCTGGCTTTCTTTCATTTAGAATGACAATCTCCAGGTCCATCCATGTTGCTGCAAATGGCATTATTTTACTATTATTATGGCTGAGTAGTATTCGATTGTATAAATATACAACAATTTCTTTATCCAGTCAATGTTGATGCACATTTAGGTTACTTCCATGTCTTGCCTATTATATATAGTGGTGCTATAAACATTGGGGTGCATGTATCTTTTCGAATTAGCGTTCCCTCCAGATATACACCCAGGAGTGGGATTGCTGGATCATATGGTAAATCTATTTTTAGTTTTTTGAGGAATCTTCTTACTGTGTTGCATAAAAGCTGCACCAAACTACATTTCCATGAGCAGTGTAGGAGGGCTCCCTTTTCTTCACACCCTCTCCAGCATTTATTGTTCATGGACTTTTGAATGATGGTCATTCTGACTGGTGTGAGGTGATACCTCACTGTAGTTTTCATTTGCACTTCTCTGATAATTAGTGATATTGAGCATTTTTTCATGTAAGGCATAGTTTCTGTTTGCTCATTCTTACCCGCTCGATTTCGGATTGTTCTTGCCTATGGACGTGCTGGAGAGTTGAATGTAGGCTTTGCTACTACAGAGTTTATAAAGCATCTGCAGGCGGCAGGCACTGTGCTAGACAGTGGAGACTGTCCTCGATTTGAAGGCTCAGACTCAGTCTGAGCTTGGTCTGATATAACCCACTGATGAGGCTCCTACATGGAAAATTCTAACGAATTCTTCCTGAGGTGTCTGTCCTCAGGAAGCTCAAGTCTAGCCAGGGAGATGACATACACTTCATAAAACTTAGAGATGTGGTGGAACCAGATTTCAGAAGTGATGGGAGTTCACTGTGGACTGTGAGTAGCTTAAGGCACTCTGGGTTCGGTGGAACCGGGGCTGGGTCTCCAGGGTGGGGTTGGATTTGTGCTGGTGGAGGGCAGAGCAGACGGCATGGAGCTAATTGGGTGGGGATTTTTGAGGCAGGGGCTGTTTATTATTCATTTTTATGTTCCTGAAATTAAGTAGGGCCTGGCACTTTGGGAGTGCTCTGTAAATGTTTGCTTATTTGAATATTTCGTAACTCTTTAACTAGGCCTGCTATGTCAGAAAGCATGTGAAAGTGCAGTCCAGTACCAGAAAGGAAATTTTTCTGACAGAAGATCACGCACACACATGGAGCTGAGGGGGTGCTTTGCTTTCCCATGGAGTCATCCACCAGTCAGGTGTAGTAAGTGCTGATGTTCTGTACTCCTAACATTTGCTCCAAGTAGTATCACTTCCTCCTTTACCCTTGGGCTGTTTCCAAACAAGGTGTGACGCCAAGAGCCTCAGCAGCCTGGACAAACACCTCCCCTGCTGCGGTTGCTGTTTCTCAAACCCTCTTGGACCTGAAGCCTAGAGGGTCTTCCACCAACCCAGTTCCCTCTCCTTTAGGCAGGAGCGCTTAGGCCACGGCCACCTTCCTGACAAACGAGGAGGCCTGCTTTGACCCAGTGCTCCAGGGCAGGGTTTGGGGCAAGAGAGAAGAGCCTCTCCTCCTTGGTCCTCTCTGCTTCCCACCTTACGTGGCCACAGAATTCGGGGAAATTATAAACAGCCAGGACGCAGCAACTTCCCAAACAACAACACTGCTGTTGCCGACATTGTGCCAAGGATGAGAGTGGGGAAGACAGAGGGGAAACAGACCGTATCATCCTCTCTTTGCCAACCTTTAGCATTCACTTTCCTGCCAGATATTAAGCTAGAAAATGTCACTCGGTATAAGGAAATTCAAACAAGCAAAAAGACTTGGGGAAGAAATCAAAGCATGTTGGTAGGTAGGGAGGCAGGAAGAAAGAAGGGAGGGAATGAGTTATGCTGCCAAGTTATCAGTCACCCTCTCATGTTCTTAAGAATGCTTCATTTCTTTTGTTTGGCCAGTTTGACCTCCCAGATTCCCATAAAGCACATGATCCAACTTAACTGTTACCTAACAAGGCCAGGGTCACTTATACGTTCTCGCCATCTAAAGAGAACACTGGCCTGGGATTAAAGCACAGACCTTCTAACTGGGAACCTTCCACACAGTCTTCAAGTGACCTACCACAGCACCAGCAGTTGAAATGAAAGTTCTAATCTCTTCCCTCCTTCTGCTGCTGCTACTAATGCTGATGTCCATGGTCTCCAGCAGCCCAAATCCAGGTAAAAAAAAGATTAAATTTTTTTGAAAGGGATAAAGGGTGGGAGAAAATGTGGCAAAACAGAAAAGAGTATGACCACACATGCAGTAAAATGTAGCCTCTTCAGGCTACAGGAATGAGGGGCAAGTGAGCCTTTCTCTGTGCCTGTTTCCTCATTCGCTGATTTACAAAAAGGAAAGAACTGTACATAAATCCAAAGAGGGTTGTGAGAGTTAAAGGAGCCAGCGTGTATGAAAGTGTCTGGAACTGTACCTGGTGGGAGAAAAAATAACTGCTCTTCAAATATTTGCTATCTTACCTCTCCCCCAATCCTTGTTCCAGAGAGTAATTTCCCCTGGGGAAATTACTGGTGGCGGTAGTAGGAGGATGTTGAAGGCAATTGTACATCTGTAGACAATAAGGAAGTCCTCGATTATATTCTAACAATTTTTAATATGATTACACGGTAAGGTGATAAACTAGAAAAATCACACCACCAGGTAGTACCATGTTTGAAGCTGTAGCCACACCAAGCCCTGTTTGAACAGCTCACCTTTGGGAAGCAGACCTTGGGTTAGGGGTTCTGAATTGGCTCCAGCTTTCACTACAGCCCAAGTGGCCAGGCCCTTAGCAGTACAACTGTGCAGAAGGGACCGATCCCCATGTGTGCTGCCACTTGAGGGAAACATCTCTCCAAGGGCCACTTTGAAATGAAATAGCTTTGTAACATACTTAGCATCGACTCGTGGTCCTAAAATCAGGAGTTCACCCTACTCCATCCCAATTTCTAACATCCCCTCCATTACAGAGAGAGCTCTCTGGAAGCTGCTGGGCCACACAGCCTTAGGGCCTAGAACACCCTTCTGGAAGGAAAGGCTTTTCCACCACCAGGACTGACACCAAGGCTAGAGTCCTCAGCCTGGATTCAAAGCTCCAGCCACAGCTGCCTTTCCCGTCCATCCCTCCTCGCACTAACCAGGCCTCTGGGCTCCACTCAACTAGACCTCGGGCTGTTCCCGAGCTGGTCCTGTGCTTTCCCACCAGCTCAACTTTGCTCACACAACCTGCCTAAAACCACCTCCCCTCCAGCCTCCCTTGACTCCACCCAGGATCAGATATGAGCTCTCCCTCATGTGAACAAGCTTAGCCCTAACTTGACTCTCTCTGCACTTTTCATGTTCTGCCTTAAGTTGAGGTGTTGGCGTGCATCTCCCACCCCCACCCCTGCCCTTCTATCTGCAGCCTCCCCATTGGCACAGACTGGTGTATTGTTTCCACATCGCTCACATTATCCGGCACAGTGCTCAGTAAATATTTGCTAAGTGAAAAAATAAAGCCTCAGATTTCTACGTTCAAAATGTTGCCTTTAGAAGACTTGACACCTGGGTTTCATAGCAGCTCTATTGACGTTAGGGATGGATAATTCTTTGCTGTAGGGGTGCTGTTCTATGCGTTGTAACCTGTTTAGCAACATTCGCCTGGCCTCTACCCACTAGAAGCCAGTAGCAGCCTATCCCCTACCTCCTCCCAGTTAATACAGCCAAAAATATCTCCAGTCATTGCCAAACTTCCCCTGGAGGTGGAAACCACCCTCCAGTTGAGAGCCGCTGCTTTATACCAATAATCCCTACACATGGAGAGATTTTTTGACTCCCGGAACTTTTAGAATCAAATTTGAATTCAGGGCAACTGCAATTCAAATCCTGGCTCCATCACTTACTTTGAAACCCTGGACAGGATGCTTAAAATTTTTGAACCTCAGTCTTACTATCTTAAAATGAATAAAATACCACTTAGTGAATACAACTGCTGTGAAGACTAAATGACTGCTCATACGAACCTAGTAAGAGTTCAATAAATGTAACTGAGTAAAACAGCTAAAGTAGCTCCTAAGGCACAAGGGCGACAGGTTGGGGAAAGCGCACTCCGCCGCCAGGTGGCACAATGACAAACCACATCGGTTCAGTGATGCCCGGGCTCGATCCTTGTTTCCCAGGCCAGCATAGTTTGCAACACAGGACCAAGTCTGGAGGAAGGAAGTAATACTCCTTCAGCCCCTAGAGAACTTTCTCAAAATAAAATCTGATCCTACCTTATCTCTTTAAAAGAAAAAACACATACATGCTTAATATGCTTTTTACAGGGGAGGGGGGAAAAATGAAATCGGTAAGAAGCGATGACAATGTTAGGAAATAAATTACTTACAATAATAGAATACGCATTACTTATAAGATTATTTATAACTTATAAAATGACCTGTACCAATAGCACCTACGTGTTAAACAATCCTTTGTGGCAGGCTGTCCTCAGCACTTCACATGTATTACACTTCATGTGTCTTCACAGAAATCTAATGTATTTTTTTAACTTTTCATTTCTCAGACTTAAATATTGTTGTAAAAATAATCAGAGTTCCAATATATCCTCCATCCAGGTTTTTTTCAAATAACACCAGACATAACCATAATACAATTATCAAAACCAGAAAATTAGCAATGATACAATACTACTAGCTAATGGACAAATGTTCAGAGTTTGTTAATCATCCATTGATGTCCTTTTCCCGGTCAGAATCCAATCCAAGATCCTACACTGAAGAAAGTTATCATCTCTCCTGGTCTCCTCCAATCCAGGGCACTTTCTCAGAACTTCCTTGTCTTCCATGCCCTTGACACTTTTGAAGAGCACTGTCAATTATTTTACAGAACGTCCCTCAATTTGGACTTATCTGATGTTTCCTCATGATTAAATTCAGATTATGATTTTTGGCAAAAACACCACAGAAGTGATGTTTGCCTTCTTGGTGCAACACATCAGAAGGCCCACGTTAACAGTATCTCTTGATGTTAAGTTTGAACACTGCTTAAGGCGGTGTCCATAAAGACACTGTTTTCCCATTGAAAATAATAAGTATCTTCTGGAGAGACACTTTGAGCTATGCAAATAGCCTGTTTCTTCTAATCATACTTTTGCCAATTAATTTTGAAAATCATTGATGATTCTTGCCTACAACAAGTATTACTATGGCCTTAGCCAAATGGTGATTTTCTATTTCCATCATTCCTTCTAAATTTATCAAGTAGGATTCTACTATAAGAAAGAGCTATTCCTTCTCCCCTTTATTCAGGTATTCAATTATTAGTTTATATAAGTAAATTCTCAGGGATATTTGTGTATTATAATTTATTACTATCCTTATTTATAATGTTGTTCATATTGTCCCAAAACTGGCCACTGAGAGCCTCTTCAGACTGGCCTCTGCATCATTTTGACAGATTGGGGGTTTTTTTAGCAGTTTTTGACTTTCTGATACCACAAGATGTTCCAGGCTCATCTTCTGCTTTCCTTCCCTGTCCTTGGAGTCAGCCATTTCTCTAAGGGGCCCTGGTTCCTTTAATGGGGGAGTGATATACACAAACCTTGCGCACAAAGGTATTACCCATTGCTATTAGGGCTATTGCATCTAGGCCCTCTGGCGGACAGAGCGAAGAAACAGATGTATGTACACACATACCAATATACTTTTTTTAGCCCCATTTTATGAATTAGGTAAATGGGGCACAGAAGAGTTAAGCAACTTGTCCAAAACCACAAAACTAATACACAGTGGAACTGGAAAGTCAAAATAACAACAGATCTACCACAAAAACTAACAAGTGGAAGCTACTTCTTTACATATGCCAAAGAGCAGAAAGCAATAAGCCAAACAGTCCAGCATGGACATTTACTTTGGGAAATAATCAGAAGTCTGCAATAATAACCATTATGTACAGAACACCTCCTTGGGCACTGGGCCACACAGTAGTTCATTTACTTCTAACAGCTTGGCAAGGTGGATACCAATACTGTCTCTTTACAAATCAGAGAACCAAAGACCAAAGAAGCTAAGTGACTTCTCCAAGACCACATAGTTAAGTGACAGAGCAAGTAGTTGACTCCTAAGTCTGTCTGACATCAAGTCCATGCTATTCCACCATATCAATATTTTCCAAAACTGATTTTAGTTAGAACATAAATTAGCTTTTACTTTAATAGTTATATGTTTATTTTAATGCGTGTTAGAAAAAAGCTAAGCATGTATCAAACCCACAGTCTCATAGAAAATACTGCATTGGATGAACCTCTTATGTAAATCAAATTTGTTTAGAGCAGAAGTATGAACTAAATAGTATAAGAGGTGGTATAAGCTATAGCAAAAATTGCAAAGGCGGTTCAAAAATGTCTGATGTTTGTTTTGAGGTACATAATACTATATTAACATGCAGCTGTATTTTCAGTTACACCATGAAATTAGGGTCATGCAGGGCTGCAAAAAGAACAACAGACTAAGAGTCTTAAACCTGGATTTTAGCTCCAGATGAGTCATCTTTACCTTTGTGAACTTGGGCTTTTCATTTGCTTTCTCTGGGTCTCAGTTTCCTTACCTGGGGGAAAAAAAAAAGAGATAGTGATTTAGTTAATTTGTATAACCCTTTTAAAAGCAACTTAGTAATGGTATCAAAAAATATAAAGGTAAAAAAAAGGGAATATAAACTGTTCTCAACTTTTGCCCCAGTAATTCCATTTGGGAAATCTTCCCTAAGTCAGCAATCCAACATTTAGAAAACAATTACAAGCACAAAGAAATTTATCAATATCCAAAAATAATACAATCTAAATATTCAGCAATGAGAGAAAAGTTAAGTAATCTGGAGCACATAAAATTGGGAATGTTACCCAGTCATTCAAAATGTCTGTTATAAATGTTGTAGGTAACATAGCAATATGCTTATATAGTGAACAAAAAGAAATTTATTCACATGGTATGGTTATCATGATCTAAAGAAAATCATATGCAGGAAACATGCCAAAATGCCAACATTTGGTGAGAATAAGATTTCTTTATTTGTATTCCAAATTCTCTGTAACATAGTTACGTTGCATTTAGAATGAAAAAGAAAAACTTCTCACTGAAGGGATTCCACTGGTAATCTCTAAATTCCCTCTGGTTCTAATATTCTGTGGCTTTACTCTGGAACCAGAAATGGAGGTCAGGTGAGAGTAAAATATTAGAAAAGTTTAGATGGCAGGGGCTATGCCTGTTGAAATTATTTTAACACAACTCAAAACAGCATATGAGAACAATTTGGAAACCAGCACTTGGAGAAATGATGCAACACCTTCCATCTGTGTGGCAGAAAGGGCATGAGTCTGGGAAATAGGGGAGTTGGATGGAGCCAGATGCTGCTCTAAGGGCCCTTTCTAGACAGCTTGTCTGTCTGCTTATCACAGAAACATAAATGTGCCTATGATGTGTCAGGAGCCGTGTAGCTGAATGACTTCTGAGCCACTGGTTCAGAGTCCAGTGAAGGAGAAAGATTTTTAGTTTGCTAGCACTACCACGACAAAATACCACAGACCGGGTGGCTTAAACAACAGTAATTTATTTTCTCACAATTTTGGAGGCTAGAAGTCCAAGAGCAAGTGTCAGCAAACTTGGTTACTTTGGGGACTCTCTCCTTGGCTTACAGATGGCCGTCTCTTTACTAGTTCCTCACCTGGTCATTCCTCTGTGCGTGTAACATGCTTGGTGACTCTCTGTGTGCCCAAATCTCTTCTTCTTTTTTTTTTTTTTAACACTTTTTATTGAGTTATCATCATTTTACAGTGTTGTGTCAAATTCCAGTGTAGAGCAGTTTTTCAGTTATACATGAACATATATATATATATTCATTGTCACATTTTTTTCTCTGTGAGCTACCATAAGCTCTTGTATATATTTCCCTGTGCAATACAGTATAATCTTGTTTATCTATTCTACATTTTGAAATCCCAGTCTGTCCCTTCCCACCCCCCGCCCCCTTGGCAACCACAAGTTTGTATTCTATGTCTATGAGTCTGTTTCTGTTTTGCATTTATGCTTTGTTTTTTTTCAGATTCCACATATGAGCGATCTCATATGGTATTTTTCTTTCTCTTTCTGGCTTACTTCACTTAGAATGACATTCTCCAGGAGCATCCACGTTGCTGCAAATGGCGTTATGTTGTCGGTTTTTATGGCTGAGTAGTATTCCATTGTATAAATATACCACTTCTTCTTTATCCAGTCATCTGTTGATGGACATTTAGGCTGTCTCCATGTCTTGGCTATTGTAAATAGTGCTGCTATGAACATTGGGGTGCAGGTGTCATCCTGAAGTAGGGTTCCTTCTGGATATATGCCCAGGAACGGGATTCCTGGGTCATATGGTAAGTCTATTCCTAGTCTTTTGAGGAATCTCCATACTGTTTTCCACAGTGGCTGCACCAAACGGCATTCCCACCAGCAGTGAAGGAGGGTTCCCTTTTCTCCACAGTCTCTCCAGCATTTGTCATTTGTGGATTTTTGAATGATGGCCATTCTGACTGGTGTGAGGTGATACCTCATCGTAGTTTTGATTTGCATTTTTCTGATAATTAGTGATATTGAGCATTTTTTCATGTGTCTATTGATCATTTGTATGTCTTCCTTGGAGAATTGCTTGTTTAGGTCTTCTGCCCATTTTTGGATTGGGTTGTTTATTTTTTTCTTATTGAGTCGTATGAGCTACTTATATATTCTGGAGCTCAAGCCTTTGTCGGTTTCATTTGCAAAATTTTTTTCCCATTCCGTAGGTTGTCTTTTTGTTTTACTTATGGTTTCCTTTGCTGTGCAGAAGCTCATAAGTTTCATTAGGTCCCATTTGTTTATTCTTGCTTTTATTTCTTCTAGGAGAAAATTTTTGAGATGTATGTCAGATAATGTTTTGCCTATATTTTCCTCTAAGAGGTTTATTGTATCTTGTCTTATGTTTAAGTCTTTGATCCATTTTGAGTTTATTTTTGTGTTTCGTGTAAGGGAGTGTTCTAGCTTCATTGTTTTACATGCTGCTGTCCAGTTTTCCCAACACCATTTGCTGAAGAGACTGTCTTTACTCCATTGTATATTCTTGCCTCCTTTGTCGAAGATTAGTAGACCAAAAGTTTGTGGGTTCATTTCTGGGCTCTCTATTCTGTTCCATTGGTCTATATGTCTGTTTTGGTACCAATACCATGCTGTCTTGAATACTGTAGCTCTGTAGTATTGTCTGAAGTCTGGGAGAGTTATTCCTCCAGCCTCTTTCTTTTTCTTCAGTAATGCTTTGGCAATTCTAGGTCTTTTGTGGTTCCATATAAATTTTACTATGATTTGTTCTAGTTCTATGAAATACGTCCTGGGTAATCTGATAGGGATTGCATTAAATCTGTAGATTGCCTTGGGCAGTATGATCATTTTAACAATATTGATTCTTCTAATCCAAGAGCATGGGATATCTTTCCATTTTTTAAAGTCTTCTTTAACTTCCTTCATCAATGGTCTATAGTTTTCTGTATATAATTCTTTCATCTCCTTGGTTAGATTTATTCCTAGGTATTTTATTACTTTGGGTGCTATTTTAAAGGGGATTGTTTCTTTACTTTCTTTTTCTGTTGATTTATCATTAGTGTAAAGAAATGCAACTGATTTTTGAAAGTTAGTCTTGAAACCTGCTACCTTGCTAAATTCTTCGATCAGCTCTAGTAGTTTTTGTGTGGACCTTTTAGGGTTTTCTATATATAGTAACATGTCATCAGCATATACTGACACTTTTAACTCTTCTTTTCCAATTTGGATCCCTTTTATTTCTCTCTCTTGCCTAATTGCTCTGGCTAGGACTTCCAAGACTATGTTGAATAGGAGTGGTGATAGTGGGCATCCTTGTCTTGTCCCAGACTTTAGTGGGAAGCTTTTGAGTCTTTCACCATTGAGTACTATGCTGGCTGTAGGTTTGTCATATATAGCTTTTACTATGTTGAGATATGTTCCCTCTGTACCCACTTTGGTGAGAGTTTTTATCACAAACGGGTGTTGAATTTTATCAAATGCTTTTTCTGCATCGATTGAGATGATCATGTGGTTTTTGTCCTTTCTCTTGTTGATGTGGTGTATTATATTGGTTGATTTGCATATGTTGAACCACCCTTGTGTCCCTGGGATGAACCCCACTTGGTCATGTTGTATAATCTTTTTTATGTGCTGTTGGATTCTATTTGCTAATATTTTGTTGAGGATTTTGGCATCTATGTTCATCAGTGATATTGGCCTATAATTCTCTTTTTTTGTAGTGTCTTTGCCTGGTTTTGGTATCAGGGTGATGGTGGCTTCATAGAATGAGTTTGGGAGTATTCCCTCCTTTTCAATCTTCTGGAAGAGTTTGAGAAGGACTGCTATGAGTTCTTTGTATGTTTGGTAGAATTCCCCAGTGAAGTCTTCCGGTCCTGGACTTTAATTTGTAGGGAGGCTTTTTATTGCTAATTCAATTTCATTTCTAGTGATTGGTTTGTTCAAGTGGTCAGTTTCTTCTTGGTTCAGTCTTGGTGGACTGTATGTTTCCAGAAATTTGTCCATCTCCTCTAGGTTATCCATTTTGGTTCCATATAGTTTTTCATAATATTCTCGTATGATATTCTGTATTTCTATGTTATTTGTTGTAATTTCTCCATTTTCCTTTCTTATTTTATTTGTGCTCTCTCTTTTTTCTTCTTTGTGAGTTTGGTCAGAGGTTTGTTGATTTTATTTACTTTTCCAAAAAAACAGTTTTTGGTTTGATTGATTTTTTTCTATGGTTTTTTAAATCTCTACTTTATTTATTTCCTCCCTGATCTTTATTATTTCCTTCCTTGTGCTGTCTTTAGGGGTTTTTTGCTCTTCTTTTTCTAATTCTTTTAGCTCGTTGGTTAGATTGTTTATTTGAGATTGTTCTTCTTTTTTGAGGAAGGCCTGTATCGCTATAACCTTCCTCTTAGCAGTGCCTTTGCTGTGTCCCATGAATTTTGTGTGGTTGTGTTTTCATTTTCATTTGTCTCAACGTATTTTTTAATTTCAACTTTAATTTCATTATTGACCCATTGGTTTTTTAATAGCATGTTGTTTAATCTCCATGCTTTCCTTTTTTCTCCTTTGTTTCTCTGTAGTTGATTTCTAGTTTCATGGCTTTGTGGTCAGTAAAGATGCTTGAGATAATTTCTATCTTCTTAAAATTGTTGAGGCTTCTTTTGTGCTGAAGTACATGATCAATCCTAAAAAACGTTCCATGTGCACTTGAAGAGAATGTATATCCTATTTTTGGGGGTGTGTAATGCTCTGAAAATATCCACCAGATCTAATTTTTCTATTGTAGTATTTAATTTTTCTGTTGCCTTATTTATTTTCTGTCTGGTAGATCTGTCTAGTGATGTTAATGTGGTGTTAAAATCTCCGACAATGATTGTATTCCCATCAATTTCCCCCTTTATCTCTGTTAGTAATTGTTTTATGTACTTAGGTGCTTCTATATTGGGTGCATATATATTAATGAGTGTAATATCCTCATCTTGTATCACTCCTTTAATCATTATAAAATGTCCTTCTTTATCTTTCTTTTTGGCCTTTGTTTTAAAGTCTATTTTGTCTGAAATCAGTGCTACTACACCTGCTTTTTTGGCTTTTCCATTTGCATGGAATATCCTTTTCCATCCTTTCACTCTCAAACTATATGTGTCCTTCTCCCTAAAGTGGGTCACTTGTATGCAGCATATTGTAGGTTCTTGCTTTATTATCCAGTCTGCCACTCTACATCTTTTAACTGGAGGATTTAGCCCATTAACATTTACAGTAATTAATGATAGATGTGTTTATTGCCTTTTTGAACTTACTTTTGCAGTTGCAAAATTTCTTCTTCTTATAAAGATTTCAATCAGCCTGGATTACAGCCCACCATAAGGGCCTCATTTTAACTTAATGATCTCTTTAAAGGCCCTATCTCCAAAAACAGTCATTCTGACTTATTAAGAGTTATGGCTTCATTGAGTTTTAAGGGGACACAATTTAGTCCACAACATATTTCAAACAACAAACTGTAAGTGTAATTGGGCAATGAGAGAGCTGCATTCGAATGCCATGGGGAAACAGGTGAAGACATAATTAATTCTGACAGGAAAGATCAGAAACTCTCATTCAGAGGAAGCATTATCTGGGCCAAGTTCTGGCCCCAGAATCTCTATAAAACATCATACCTGATTGTCATACAAATATTTTAGGTATGACAAAGTGGAATAAGATAGCATCAGGCAATAAGACAGCCTTGAATAGAGGCCTAAAGGGGCAAGGATTTGTTCCAGAGGAACAAAGATAAATATTGTCTTCTTATGGTTAAACTGCAACTATGCATTCAAATACAACCAAACATGGAGGTCAGGTGAAGTTCCTGACTGCTTTATGGAATAATCTACTCCTTGCTCTCATTCCTAAGTCTTGAGGATTTTCATGTGTGTAGAGGGGATCTTAATGGAGGGAGGTTGTAAGGTCTTGATTAACCCTTACCTTTTGTCCTCTCTTCTATCCAGAAGCTGTTCCTTCTTCCCCTACCTCCAGCCTAGCTTTTCTCTAGGCCAGACTGTAAACCTCAATTCCTTATCCATTTAAAATTCTTCTCTCCTGAAGTGCCCTAGGATCCCTGAGTAAAAAAGGAAAAGAAATGGAGCTGCACTGACCTAGGCAGCACAATGATGGGGGATGGTTTCTTTTGGCCCCTTCCCTTTCCAGTGCCTGGAAGTGACCTGTTTCCTTCCGACAGGGGTCGCCAGAGGCCACAGGGACCAACGCCAAGCTTCTGGGAGGAGGCTCCAAGAAGGCGCCCAAGAATGTGACTGCAAAGGTCAGTAATCAACATCGACAACAGCAATGCACCATCAAAATCCCAACTCACTCCCTCGAGTCCCTCTGAGACCAGTGCAGATGTTACCTGAGCTGACCTCACCCTTTCCCCTCTCCACCAGCCCACCACATGCAGCACCAACACTTATTTTCTTCCTGAGCCTCAGGCAAGAGCTGAGGCGAGGGCTCCAAGGTCCAGGGGAGAGCTGCCTGAATCTCTGGCTGCCCAAACCCCCCTTGCCTTTTTTCCCCCAACAATCTAGGGCTGTCTTCCAAGTTCTTCCTGGATCCTCTTCTCAATCTTACTTTATTCACAGGTAAGACTGGAATCAGAGGATCAAAATGACTTGCTTGAAGTAAAGCAGCCACTAAAAGGCAGACACCTAGGTCTTCCTCCTCACTTTTGGGTCTCCCTAATGATACCCTCATGCCTCTTCCTCCAGATCTGCCACCAAATTCTTGCCCATACAGGTCAGGCAAAACAACCTAGAAACCCTGGTGCTCATAGAACTGGATGTGGTGACTGTTTTTGTTGACCCTTTGCCACACCCACTGCAGTATGAGAAAGATGCGAGGAAGATGCCAAGTGAAGCCCTGCCCTCAAACATATTAACCCTCCTAAGCAACAAACCCTTTATTTCAGATTGGTTCCTGAGAGCCTCTGAAAGAAAACTCATGACAGTGCCCCGGCTGCCAAAGAAGCCATGTCCCTGTGATCGTTTCAAGGGCAGGGTGAAGAAAACCAGTAAGTTGCAAAAGAATGACCTTCCTTAAACTTGGTCACTCTGTGGAATCAACTAGGGATGAAGCAGGTGTTGAAAAGAGACAAGAGAGATGAAATGGAGACCAGGATAAGCACACACCTCACCCTTTCTACTCAGTGTCAGCTTGTAACAAAATAGGAAGAGCAAGAAGAGCAAAATACAAGTTTCCTAATTCTAGAAAGGCTTATGGAAATGCCTTCATTTACAAGGCTGTTGTTTATCAACGTGGAGGGAGATGGGGCTGCTGGAGACCTGGTCATTGATCTCTGACAATGACACCATTGTCAGTGTCAGACAGTATTTGATTCCTCCCTACTCTAGCCATTATTAAATATCATATAAAAAGAGATTAGCAAATGAAAAACTGATTGAAATTATGATATTTTCAAGAATGGGATAAATCAAGATCTTTATATTACTGTTGATGGAAGTAAAATATAATTTTGTAGTACCTACCACAAACTTAAATATTTCCCTTTTAACCATAATCTTGCTTCAAGAAATCTTTAGTATAGAATATGAGCATGGGTACTCAAAGGTATATGTACAAGAATATTAATTATAGCAGTATTTGTATTGACAAAAAAATTAATGTTCATCATAAACAGACTCATTGTGTGATCATTTTGCAATATATGCAAATATCAAATCATTATGTTGTACCCCTGAAACTAATATGTTATATGTCAATCATACCTCAATAAAATATATGTTCATCAAAAGAAAACTGGGCAATTCAGAAGTTGTCAAAGATAATTGGGCAGATCATTATGTGTTAATGAGAAAGATATCCACCACATATTAAGTGAAAAAAAGATGCAGAGACCCCCTACTTCAAACTCATCACAAAAATAAATTTCAGGTGGATTAAAGACATAAATTTGAAGGACAAACTTAGAAGGAAATATAGGAGAATATATTCATCACCTTGGGGTAGAAAACTATTTCTTAAACAAGTTACAAAAATATAAGTCATAGAGGAAAAGATTAATAAATCTGACTTCACTGAAATTAAGAAATTTGGTCAGTAAAAAGAAAAAGACAGTCTACAAAGTAGGTGTAATTTCTGCAACGTGTATAGTCGACAAAGGGTTAATACTCAGACTAGATAAGGAATTCCTATAGATCAATGAGAGGAAGGCAGGCAACATAACAAATAGGCAAAAGCCTTGAATAGGCACTTCAGAGACAAAAAATAATCCAAATGGCTAATAAACATGTGAAATGCTACTCAACCTTGCTAGTAACTGGAAAAATAGGAATTAAAGCCAAAACGAGATCACTCTACATTATCAGATTGGCAACAATTTAAAAGTCTGACAATATCAAGTATTAGTAAGAGTAGAACAGAGAAAAATCTCACCTCCTGCTAATGGGAGTGTAAAGCGGTAAATCACTTTGAAAAAGTGCTGGTAGTTATCTACTAAAGTTTAAGCTCTGTGACCAAGCAATGCCACTCTTAGAAGTATACTGAAAAGTAACACATGTGTATATACTGCAGGAGACATGTACAAGAATTTGATGGCAGCACTGCTCATAACTACCCCAAAATGAAATTTGGAGAATGAACAAATAGTGGTATATTCAAATACTATATATTTGTGAAAATGAGCAAACATGAAACAATGTATACAAATCTTACCAGCACAATGTGGAGTTAAAAAAAAAGACAAGAGAATGGTTGCAGCATGATTTCATATACAGAGTTTCAAAAAAAAGGCAAAATTAAATTATTTAGGAGTATATACCTAGGTGTTGTAACTCTAAAGAAAAAAAAAAGTAAATGCCTACTGTAAAAGTCAGGATTACTTCTGTGAGGAGAGGGAGGATAATGATCAGAAAAGGAGGATGGTTGCTGACAATATTCATTTCTAGGCCTGAGTAGTAGTTTCATGAATAGCTTCATTGTAACTATTTATTGAACTGTACATGTAAATTTTTACAGGTTTCCACAGTTGCATGATATTGTACAATAATAAGAGATTCGTTAAAGTACAGAGACAACAAAATGAATAGCATAAACTCATTTTTGTTTCTTAGAGTAAACTATTATATTTATATACAAATAGGTACAGAGGACTAAAGCAAACTATTAGCAATAGTTCTGTGGGGTGGGGAGTGGAGAGGCTGGGATGAGGGATGTCCTTTAACTTTTTACTGAATATTTTTTTATTTTAATTATTTCTACTGGATAAGTATACTTTTAACATTTTTAAAACTCTCATAAAAATTAAATTTTAAAAATGTTTTTAACATTAGCCTCTCCCTTTTCTTTTTACCCTAGGACACCAAAGACACCACAGGAGTCCAAACAAGCACTCCAGAGCCTGCCAGCAATTTCTCAGACGATGTCAGCTGGCAAGCTTTGCTCTGCCTTTATAGGAGCTCTGACAGCCCACCCTTTTGATGAAACATTCTCAGTCAACAAGACAGTGAGCACACCTAGAAGATGCTTTTCTCCCACACCAAACTCCCCATCCCTGTCCCCACTCCCTATCATTCCAGTATTCTCAAAAAACAAAACAAAACAAAACAAAACATTTTCCCCAAGATTATTCATTCCTCTAGTGCTTTCTTCCCTTGACAATATTTTCCTGTGGCCTCTCCTTACCCAGGCTGATGCTTAATTACCTGAAAGAAGCCAGGAATCTCAGGGTTCTCAGCTGGACCCACCTGACCTTAAATACAACCAGGCAAATAGCAGACAGAAGTCAATAAATAATTTAAATGTAATAGGTCAAAATCATTTCTTTCAGTGGGGTCTGGAAACTTATATTTAATCCAGATGACTCACTTTAACCTGTTCATTCCAAACTTAACCTGATCCTACACACACCTCTCCCCAACATCATCCTCCCTCTCTTTCTACTGCCCAATGTGTTAATTCTCTTACTCACTCAACAAACCTTTCTGAGGGAAGAGTTAGGTGGGGCAAAGAAGTTAAAGCAATGAGTCAGACAGTGTATTACTAAAGATAATATAGGTTTAAAAAAAAACTAGTAGAGTTTTCTAGCCTGTAAAATGCCTCCAGTATTCATCATCATCATCATCATCATGATCGTCATCGTCATCATTAATAGTCATTGGACTCCATGAGTTTCCAGTCTCCTACAGAAGACATATATGCAGAGGCATAGTTCAAGGCTAGAAAGATGGTGTGGAAGATCTCAGATGCAACTGAAAAGGGCTTCAAGCTATAAAAATAGGAGGATGTCTTTTTCTTTAACATGAAAGTAAAATAAACAGAAGGATATATAAAGAAATTAAAGTGGTAACCATTTGAAAGAATGAATAAAGAGAGAAAAAATTACAACAGGGTAAATCCTGCTTCCCCCTCTGACCCTTTCCTCAAACATCAGAGGAGACTAGAAAAGGATCATTCCTCCAGAATCATCCCTTGTTTCATTAAGCTGAAACAAATGACTAAGTTGGGATACTGGCCTTATTTGAAGAAACATTTTAACTGAGTGGTGAGTTGGGCCTCCTCTGGTAGGAGACCACTGGGCACTCAGCCTCCTTTTGTTCCCAATCCCTCCTCCCCCAGCAGGAGGCACAGATGTATTTCACTTGCACAGGAGTGGGGGACCAGCAATGGTTGGCCCAACTGTCAATTGTCTTAAAAAGGAAGAGCAGTGATGCCAGGATGAAGGAGTGGAACCCAAAGGGAGGTGCCACCATAATCAATCAGTGAGGGATCTGTGACAAAGGACGGAGAAGCCTGGGAGCTCAACAACTCCTGTGAGCAAAATAATAACAGTGGAGCCAGGTTCTAAGACAGTATCTAGGCCTGACTGAACCACACCAGACACCTATCAACCGGCCAGCATCTGGGCCAGAAAAGACACCCATAGCCCAGACAGCATCTGAGGCTCAGCAGGGACCCAATACATAACAGGAGCCTGCTTTACAGCAAGGACCCATCACTCAGCAGGAGCCCTTTGCCCAACATGAAGCTGAATCCCAGCAGGAAACTTAAGACCAACAAAAATTTACTTTGCAGAAGGAATTTCTTGCCCTATAGGAGCCTGCAGCAGAGCAATCACCTCCTAACTAAAGGGTGCCCTTCAGGAAACAGGAAGCTGCCTCATAGCACACACCTAGTTCAGAAAAAGAATTTAGAACTCAACAGGAGCCAGAATTGAGAGAGGGACCTGTATACAGAGAAGCTAGGACCTGGCCCAGTAGAGCCACCTCTAGCTCATCAAGAAGCTAGAGCAATACCTCTGGCTCAGCCTAGACTTGGACCCCAAAATGATCTACCTGCCCAGACTAAACTTATGTTCCAAGAGAGACAGTGACAGTCAGACCCTAGGCCCAGTACAAAACTCCAGCCCAGGGAGCCAAATCACAAAAGGAATCTTTGGCCGAGTGGAGATTTCTATCACAACCAAACCAACCATCCATACAGCAAATGGCCTCAGAGCAGGAGACACTTCTTGAATGGGTCAGATTCTGCCATAGATTCAGCTTTGGGGTCCGTGTTAGAGTCAGATTCGCCAGCCAAGGTGGGTGGAACAGTGGCCCAGGGAATGAAGCTGGCCTTCAGGGGGAAACCTGGTTACGAAGTGATGTCAGGATTCAGCGGGATGCCAGCACTCAGGAAGAAAACCAGCAGCTAGACCCCAGACACTACCGGAACACAGGTGAGTTTAGCTTCGAGGAAGGGAGCCTCCCAGGGATGGTCATTCATTCCCTCAAGAAGAACTAAGACCTCCAGAATGTCAGGTTAGCTGAGGTACTCTCTCAACAGTCCTGCCAGACACAGGTCAACAGCCCCATTTGAAACAGGAGGGAGCTGAGGCCTAGAAAAGAAAAGGATTTTGCCTGAGGCCGGGCAGTTAGGGCTGGCCAAGCCAGGGTACTCAGCCAGGCTCTAACTCCTTCCCCTGCACCAGGCTGCCTCCCCCGCGGGAATCTGGGAGAAATCAAACAGAAGCTGTATGGGTCTCTGGGCGAGGGGCCAATACTCATTCCTGGGTCCCAGAACTCTCTGAGCACCACTCTGGGATAGGCACTGGGTAGGCACCTGCACACCTTGCTGAACGTGGACACTTACCTTCGGGCAGTTTCCACGCGGGGCAGGCCGAAAATCGGGCAGGAGCGACATTTGAGCTCTCTGGGTTGCCCAGTGGGCAGGAAGACACTTGTTTCTCTGACAGCCTTCCCCTCAGCCGAGGGGGAGTTCCAGTCCCGCCAGGACCATGGCCTCCTGTTATCATCTCAAGAAGGGGGAGCTGGGAGAGGGCGGGGGCTCCGCCAATGTCCAGGCAAGGTCAGGGCTGCGTTGGGGGAGAGTTGGGGGAGCGTTGGGGGGAGCGGTGTGAGCGGGTCGTGGGCCCAAGACTCCGCTGGTGCCAGCACTCCTGCCCCTCCTCTGAGGCCGGCAGTGATGCCCCCCAGGTCCAGCCTCAGGCCTTGAACTCAATGGTCCTGCTCTGCACAAGGGGGGCACGCAAGTTCTAGCCACGGAAGGTGGGTGACGGTGGTATAGCCTGAGGCGGGGAAAACAATGCAGCCCCAATCCAGAAACTGAGGCGCTGTGAGGCCAGCTAGTCCGAAGACTGGTAATGCAGGTCTCAGCCCAGAGGCCTGTGCCCCCTGGAAGGGCTAGGACTGAGGAGAGGGTCGTCCGTGTCTCTCAGTGCCAGGGCTGGTCATGTGCTTAGGAGGGCGGAGAGGAGGGGCGGGGTGGGAAGAGAGGATTCCAGATCTGCTATTTCCGGCCTTGACGGTGTACAGCTGTTTCTCTAGGCCTCCCGAATCCAGCCTCAAGGGAGGCCCTCACCGCAGCGCCGCCACAGCCAAAGCCGCCTCTTCCGGACAAAGACACTTGAATGTGTGCGCATGCGCAAGCCTTTAGCGCCCCCCCCACCCCGGTTTCCCGCCTTTTCCCAGGCATGCGCAGTTCCCGCTACCGCCTCTCTTCCGAATGGTTGCACCCAGTTTGAGGCTATTGCTATAGCGCTGAGCTTTATGTAACCACCTCTCTTCCGTTCTACCCGGGAGGGAGAGTAACGAGATAAGAACTCCAAGAAAGAGAGCTATAAGAGAACTAGAAGACAGAGGGCGGGGAAAAGGCGGGAACGAACACACACACACACACACACACACACACACACACACACACGTTCTATGGGATCCCTACGTGGGAACGTGAGTGGGAAGGCGAGGCTGAGAGCCAGCACGTGAGAAATCTGGGCTTTCAAGGCTTCCCTGGTAGGGTGACCTCCACGGAGTCTAGTTATGTCCAAAAGACGGATTTTACCGGTCATTAGCTAGTGGTGGTGGCGGGGCTCAATAGGCCAGCAGTTATGCCTCACAGGAGACATACAGACGAAAACCTCTGCTTCACTGCATCCCTTCGGGCAGCAGCCTATGGGGTGTGGGTGCAGATGGCATCATGGCAACCTACCCCGTCCCAGTGCTGCAGTCTACCACCTCTCCCTCTCACCTCTGAGCCTCATGGACCCCCTGCTGCCCCTCAGCGTGCTCTCCAAGTGTGTCAGGACCTATGCTGGTTAGTCCCACACCCACAAACCTGGGGGCCTGGGGGTGCTGGGACACCTGTGTCTTTCGGGGACAAGGACTAGAGACCAGCTGTCTCCTTGGGTTTGAAGGAGTCATCTCCTTGTTCCTACTGAAGCTATCAGAGAGATTCTTGAGTCCCTAGGAGCATGGATGCCTGAGGTTCTGCGTGTTGAGACTGGACACAGAAAGAGAAAAGACCAACTCAGCCCCCTACATACATTGACAGGTGGGGAGACCGAGGACCACTCCTACTCGGACCAGAAGGCGCTGGGCATGATGGGGCTGGTGCGGCGGGACACAGCCCTGCTCTTCCGAGACCTCCGCCTGGGCACCTCTTCATGGCTTAACTCCTTCCTAGAGCTGAGTGGGGAGTGGGCACAAGTTCCACATGAATTTGGTGCCCATGCAGGTGAATGGAGCCCTTTCCTCACACACCCATCCACGGTGACCAGGAGGGACAGCCTGGCACAACAAAAGCCCTGGAGGAGGAAAGGGGGTGGGCCTTGGGCCCTCAGAGAAATGGAGATCACCTTCCTGGCTCTGCCTTATAGCTGTCCCAGGTTCCTACCAAAAGGCCTTGATTTTCCACGACAGTCCATATCCTAGAAATTCCAAGACTTCTGGTCTTCCAGATCAGGTCAGTGTCCCGGGAACTGTAAGATTTAGCTTTCCAAACAGCCTCTCCGAGAAAGGCACCCTGGGAAATGATTCAGAAGGCCTGCCACAGGTTCTTATTTTCAGCCCCAAGAATGCCACCTGAATCCCTTGGCCCCTCAGATGGGAGTCCCACCCTATTAGATTCTTTCCAGACTTTTAACAGAGGCACATGGGGAAATACTCCTGCTAGGGGCTGGCATAAGAGCCTGAGGTGGGCAGACTAGACAAATCTTGAGAAGTAGAGGAGATTCCCATCCGTAGGTCGGGGGGAGGCCCCTCAGGCAGACAAAAACCACTTCCATCCAAGGATCTTTTTTTTTCTACCACTTTTTTTTTTTAACATTTTTAAAGATTTTAAAGCACAGCCAACTCAACTCATTTCCTATCTAGCAAATCAACAGTATTTTCTGGGTAATAGGAATTGCACGATCAAAAGTAGATAGCATTCCAATTATTCAGAAAATTATTCCAATCGAGTGTGTTTTAAATTGTGTTTAATTTTTAGATATTCCAATGGATGCAAATAAATACACCCCAAAACAATTAAAAGGGATTTGAATTTTAGGTATGTGGACCATTGAGCACTGGGGGTTTCCTGACAAAGGTGACAGGAGCAGACCTTGGAGACACACACACCATTCTAGCTCCCTACTATACCAGGTACTGGCTGGTTGCTGGCTGATGTGAGCAAGTCACAGTATCTGTGAGCCTTGCTTTGCTCCTCTGTGAGATAGATACAGTAAGAATCCCTGCCTTATAAGGTTGTTTTAAGGACTGCATACACCTATTTGTGTATGCACCCAGCACAATACCTGGCACACAGTAGGTGCTCTTAAAAGGTGCTGGCTGTGCTGGCTGTGCCCTGTGACGCTAATCAACAGTTCTGGTCCAGGGACCTTCTGGGGCACAGAGCACCTGTGCAGTTATTCTTATATTGTCTTGCATTTTGCCTTCATGGATTTATAAAAACAAATGAAAACAACTGGAAAATGTAGGGTCCTGGCCCTAGTGGTAAGCAGCATGGGTCTGATAAAGTTAATGTATATCCCGTCTGGAACAAGAAGGACAGCTTTGCAATATGGAGAGAAAATCCTCCCAAGATGCATGTCCAGGTAAAAACCTGCAGCTGAGCATGCTGGCAGGTCACACGTCAGTTCAGCACCGTCCAAGGTGGGAGCCCCTCTCCTCACTTGGCTGTTGAGTAATTGAAACAGGAGAGTCCAAATTGACATGTGCTGTAACAGTAAAATACACACCAGATTTCAAAGATTTGGAATTGAAAAAATTTTGTAAAATATCTCATTAATAGTTTTATATTGGTTGCATGTTGAAATTATGTTTTATACAATATAAAATTTATCTGTTTATTTTTCCTTTTTAAATGTAGTGTATTAGTTTGTTATGACTGCCATTACAAAGTCCCACAGACTGGGTGGCTTTATTGTCTTACAGTCCTGGAGGCCAGAAGTCCAAGATCAAGGTATCACTAGGCTGGTTCCTTCTGAGGGTTATGAAGAAAAATCTGTTCCATGCCTCTCCCCTAGCTTCTCATGATGTTCTGTGGTTTGTGGCAGCGCAACTTCAATCTTCACATGCCATTCTCTCCGAATCTCTGTCTCTGTGTCCAAATTTCCCCTTTTCGTAAGGACACCAGTCATATTGTGTTAGGGCCCATCCAATGAGGTCCCCTTAACCAGTTATGCCTGCAATGACTCTATTTCAAAATAAGATCACTTTCTGAGGTACTGGGGTTAGGACTTCATATTTGGGGAGGGAGGGACACAATTCAACCTATGATGTAGCTACTAGAAAACTAACTTACAATTGCCTGTTCAGCTTGCCTTCATTTCAAATGGACAGAATGTGCTAGGTAATCAGTTAAACAGCCGTGCCTGTTGACCAGATCCAGCAGAGGTTGTCAGGAAGTGCATATCCATGTGTTCCATGAGTACTTGAGGGGGATTTGTTACGTGATCCAGCACTAGTGGTCCAGCATAGGACAGCTGGCTGAAACATCGTTCCCCCTCCCAATGCACTTGCAGCTTAGTGAGGGAGGCAGAAAACAGCCAGTTACCGCTCAATTGTTCAGTGGCACAGTAGGTTAAGTGCTATGACAGACAAGTCCAGGTGTGGTGGTATAGAACTTTACTTTCACCTGGTGCTTCTGGAAGTCAGATATGGTTAGGAAATCACCCACCCTTCTATGTCCTCTATGTCCAGAGAAATGGCTTCCTTCAAGGAACCTCCCTTCCCTGTATGACTTAGATGAGACTCGAGTTGGCCCCATTTACCCATGACAAGGTCAGACGTGGAACCTCCCCCCCCCCACCCTGCCAAATTCACATTCTTTGACTCTTGAATGAGCTCTGGTCTAATTCACAGAGCAGCAGGAGCTGTGAAGAGAGCAGACAGGAGACACCATTGTCTGACATAAGTTTTGGACGATCACGTGGCATTTCCTGCCTCAGCTCTTTCCACTCATCAGTCGTGACATTGATCCCTCAGTGTCTGTAAGGTCCCAAGGAAGCAGCAGTGCTCAGTGTTAGTGAAGAGTGTGTGATATGCCCACTGATTTACTGACATGCTGTGGCCTACACCTCCCTACGCACAGGATTTTTAGCTAACATTTTGTGAGTACTCTCATCTTTCGTGTGTTCAGACACTATGCTAAGCCCTTTAAACACAGTATCTAATTTAATTTTTACCAAAGCTCTATGAAGTAGACTATTAATACACTCGTTTTTAAGATGAGAGATTCACTGAGCAAAGGATCCAAAATGACTGGGCCTCAAGGCTGCAGGCTCCCAGCCATTTCCCCCAGTACCAAACCTGTGGCATAATGTCTGGGCATGTGTCCAGCCCACACTGCCCACTGTGCCTGGAACCATCCACCTCACGGTGACTTGGGTCCTGGGGTTGGCTCCAGGTCACCACTCCATCCTGCCACATCCTCCAAGTGAGGTTCTTCCCAGGGTGACCCTGATGTCTGTCCCAGGAGCTTCACCCCTGAGCAAACCTAAAGAGTATTTGAGGGCTGGTGGTTGTGGCAGTGAAAACACTTGTATTTGTCTCAGGTGATGGAAAAGGTCAAGGTGAGCGTAAAGAGGAGCATGAGTGCCCTCTAGTGGATTGTTTCTGCTAGAAGCAGAGCAAAGAGGGCCCTAGAGAGTTCAAAGATTTAGGGCTGACCCTGGACAAAGGGCACAGAAGGAGGCATATTTAAGGGTGATTAACTTATGGCTGATTGTACCTCGCCAGCAGGAAGACTGGTTTTTTTTTCCAAGGGAATAACCACAAACCAGAATGTCAGATGAGGGAAATTCTGTAGACACTACATAACAAATCTATATTCAATGTCATTTGACAGTCTACTCTGATGTCCTTACCATCTTTAGAGGGACTTAGCAATGAATGCAAATCACTGATATCATTTGGAAGATGTATTAAGAAGAAAATTAAGTCATAGGTGCTTCTCTTTTTTTTTTTTTTTTTCAGAATCATATACATTGGCATCATTAAGTGTGAATCTACACCCCAGAAATTGACTTGGTTTGTGACAGGCAGTGTCAGGTCTCATTCCCAGCACCTGTGGGCTAACAGCACCTGCCCCCCAACCCTGGGCCCCTCTTGGAACCACAGGAGGCTTTGATGCTCCCTCATTAGGAGGAGAGGAGGATCTTTTTAGTGTTCTCACCCTGCACCTGTCCCCACTGATACTTAAATTACTGACGACTATTTCTGATCTTCCTCCATCCCAATATTGTGACAGACCCAGGAAGTGCCTTCTGCTCATGGTTCTGAGGGAAAGTTCTCAAAAGCAGTTTCCTTCACCACCCTGAGCAGACCTCCACTTTGAGTGCCATCATCATTACCCAGCATCACTTAGACACTTTTTAGGGAGCCAGATGCTTTCCAACTCTTAGTGGGAAATGTGACTCTCTGTGTACAGGGGTGAGTAGTAGAAATGGACAAGAAGAAATCACATTAGTGTTCACAGAAGATGATCTAGATGAACTCATGAAAGCCTAAAAGTATAGCGGAGTCCACATGAATCAACACTCCCACGCTCAGCATGGATGGTAGTCAGCCTTCACCATTTCCTTAAGCGCTAAACTACAAGAAGTGACATTAACAGTGAGCTAGAGAATAAAACATGCATCACAGCTATTGATAAAACCAAAACAGTTATTTTTCTTAAAAGAGCATTCCAGTGTATTATGTTCATTTTTATAATGACGTAAGAGTGCCCTTGTGTCGACAGGCTACCTACAGTTTTGTAACCTAGAAAAAATTACTACCATTTTCCCCTTTAAATCTCAAAAACAAAACTAGAGGTTACTCCTGGGCCCTCTCTCAGATCCAAAGCCCTGTGACCAGAAGCAGGATAAGCTGAGGCTCTGGCTCCCCTGGTCCTCCAGACAATGGAGAAGCCACCCCTGTTCCCCTCCACCCCTGAGCTGGCATTGTACCATGAAGTGCCTGCATCCACGGGAGCTGATTGGCTGATGCAGGTCCCCTATGGGTGCCTGAGGGTCCCTTACTCTTTTTGTGGCTCAATCTAAACCACCACCAGAACCCTATGCTTTGCCTCTAGCCCTGTCCAGAGATATCGGAAGTTCTGGAAGCCGAATCCCTACTAGAACGCACCAATTCCAGGCTCAGATCTCATGGGCAGCTCCTGGGAGCACTTCATCCCAACTTCTGGCCCTACTCCCTAACCCCCCAGAGTATTTAGTGAGGTGCTGTGTTCAGTTGGCTCCAGCTGCCCAGAGCAAGTGGACTTTCTTGCCAGGGAGGCCATGCTGAGGCCTCAGGCAACAGGAGGACAGGAGATGGAGGTCTGTTGACAAACACTCTTTGAAAGCCGGGCAGTGAGAGCAGGAGGCAGAGCCAGGTCGAGACACATCCCTGATTAGGCTCTGATGGGAAATGTGTTGGTATCTTGTGCCCAGGGGTCCCTCTGAACAGAAGCCTCTGCTCCAGCTACACTGTCTGGGAGGATGAGATGTAAGCCAGGCGGGATATCCAGCTGTCCCCATACTCTCAGTAATAGATCCTCAATAAACATGTGTAGAATGGATGAGGGAAACCACACAATGGAAGCCTATTCCCCCCACTCTAGTGTGACACCTAGGAGTCAGAGAATATTCCCTGCAGACACAGGGGCACTGGCATCAGCCTGGGAGGAGACCTGTAAGTACCCGTGGCTGTCCCAGATGAACCTTCATTCCTTGTAGAGTCAGGAAGGAGGACAGGGGCCTCCTGTGATGAGTTAGATCCCCATTCATTCCCAGAAAATCACATCCCCTCCCATCTCTACCCCGTGAGAGACTCCTAGTCTCCCTGGAGGGCCTGAACCAGCAGCCTGAGTCCTTCCTCTTCTCAGAGAGACCTGATCTAACACAAACTCTGGATCCTTCCTCCCATCTGTGTCACTGCAGGGGAGGAGGGAACCCCAGTCTGATCTCAAAGGATTCAGGGGCAACTCTTCATCCCAAAGTTCCCTGATATATGGGGATATCTGGCTATGGTCCCCAAAGACATCTCAGCCACCCAAGGCATCCAGGGGAAGGAGGGAAACTTCCCTTGCAGGATAGAACAGGGGAACCCAGCATCTGCAGTTGCTCCATCTCAGAGGGACTAGGGTCTCATGGGGACCTTCCTTCCCCTAACAGAGGAACCCACAGGCTCCCCTGACTGAGTTTCCAGGTAGAGCTGCCCTAGGTCCTGGGCCCTGTGGGGAGGCCAAAAGCAGATGAGTGACAGGGACACAGATGACTTGGATGTAGCCCCCAGTGCTGAGAAGGAAGGAAGCACAGGACCCTCTGGGGTCAAGCCACAGACCTGCACCCTTTCCCAATAGCCTTAAGAGACCCTCACCGGGCCCTTCCTTTGAAGCCTCAGGGACAGAGAGCTCCTCCTGAGGCACACGTTCACCTAGGTGGACAATTCTGCCACTGAATCAAGAGTCCCCTGGACAACACCCATCCTCTCCCTGGGCTCACTCTGCACTGGGATGGAGTCGGAAAGCCTGGGGACCCACAGTGACCAGGACCCAAGCTGACAGGCCCCCTAGCCTGGAGGCCAGAGCCCACTTCTGCCTGGTGCTCAGGGCCAGCTTACACTCTTTGGAGCCTGGTCAGCACACATAGTGCAGCCCCTGACACTGGACCCAGGTCAGCTCATACCCTCCAGGGAGCAACACTGGGCTGTAGAGACAACAGGAAATCAACCTGTGAACTTTGCTTTGGCTCAGCAGGTAGGGAAAGAGCCTAATTTCCATCCCTCCCTGTAACGGACCCTCCTGGGCTCTTCCTATGTGCCTGCTCTCTCCTGCTCACTCCTTCTGGGAGCCTAGGAGCGCCCTACCATGCCAGGTCCCACTCCCTGCCTGGTGCCACCCATGGGAAAGTTCAAGGTGACCACAGGAAAATCAGCCAGGCTGAGGACACAGGGCCCAGTAACGTCAGGGAAAACAAGGACAGTTTCTGAGCCACAGTTCAGTGAACAGACAAGGAGGGAGGATCTCCCTGAAAACATGCCCCCAGGACCAGGGAGCCCAGAGCTACCCAATATCCCAGCTTCCCAGGACACACAGGAAACCTTGCCCTTCACACCTGGGAACTGCAGCAACTTCTACACCCAGCCCTGGGTCTCTGTTCCTGGAAACAGACACAGGCAAAGGTGGAGGTCAGGACCTTTCACTGGATATAAGTCAGCTTGCTCCTTTCCTCTGTGTGTTAGGTGGGGTGAATTCTATTCACACACACAGGACTGACAGGCCTAGACTGTGCCTCCATCCCCCTCTGCATTACATCCTGTGTTAGGGTTTGAAATTTTAGTGCAGGACACACACAGTGGAAACAAAATTCAAAGGATCAAAATTCAGAATCCGGACTGTGAAAACATCCTATGCAGAAAGAAGGACCAGTCTGATGGGAGTAACTCATCAGAGGGAGATGAGTCTCAGACCAACCTCCGGGACCACTCCCTGTGATCAGGACGCTGAGGAAGACACTGTAGGACTCAGTAGGGACCTGGCCTGAGGGCCCCCTGGGATCCTCACAGAGAAGATCAGCCCCAGGAAGCCCCTCCCCAGGCCCTGTCCCAGGGCTCCTGACTCCAAAGACCCTCAAGCACCTGTGTCACTGTTGGGTTTTGGCCTCTTGGGAAGGGATAATTGGGAACGATGATTTCCCAGCTGCCTCAGTCACCAGGCATCTGAGCTGGGGCTCAACCCCAAGAGCCACATCTGAGCAGAGGTGGACCCTGGTCCCTCACCTGAGACTCAGCATGGAAAGCAAGATGGGCTAGGTCTCCAGGCAATTAGCCAACCACCTTGAGGACTGAGGAGACTCCAGAGGAAGTTCAGCATCCCAGGGAGGAACAGAGGAGAGAAGATGCTCCTGGCAGCTCCTCACCCACCAGGGTGCAGCCCAGGGAGCCCTCTCCTGTGGATGCAAATGATAGATGCAGTTTTTTTGGTCAGCTCCTCTATGCCCAGCTTATGTCAGTTAATTATGAATTATTTAAGTTAACATTCAGACAACATGGCAAGGCTGAGACCATTTACCATTTATCCTATTCTACAGGCAAGAAACTGAGTTACAGGGGGATACAGTCACTGAATCAGAGTTACACAGACATGACTAGCCAATCAGAGTCATGCCTAGATCACAGCCCCAGCCTCTCCTCTACCCCAGGGGTCTTACTGAACATCTATGGACCCAGAAGCCAGCTGTTGGTCCAGATCATTTCTACCTGGGCATCCCCAGCTCAGAAGGAGATGCTGGTGTGGAAAGTGAAAGGAAATGGAAAATTAATTACTTGTATCAATATCAGAGTCAGTGACAGGGGAGTCCAGGCCTGCCCCCATCAGGCAGCTAATGCACAGGCTCCTTGCCCTGGATTAGAAATCAAGTGTTTATTTCCTAATGTGCTGGGTGTCATTCTCACTGGAGTAAAATGGAAAGGACTTGGTTTCCTCAATCCCCAGTCTACACCTGCAACCAGCACAGGGCCCGACAGATAAGAAACTCTCAATCTCTCTGTGATGAAGGAAGGATGGAATAAATAAGAATGAATGAATGATCTATAATCTCTTCAGACACTGGAATCTGCATGCAGAGTCCTAGGAGGTTTTGGCCACACCTGTTCCTGTCTCTTCAGGGATGGGACCCATATTCCATCCTCTGACCACCTGCCCCTAAAGCAGGCTGGGAGCCAAGTCTCACGATGACTGTGAGGCTGCTTGGCCATGGGAGGGTTGCCAGGGTGACATGGGTCCTGCTTTAGGCAGCTGTGGGACTCTTGGATCTTTGAATCTTTGAAATCACTTGTAACCTCCACTTTGAAGTCACTCGTAAATGGACATTTCTCGCTCTCTCTGCTCCTTCCGTGTCTCTCATCTTCCTCCTCCTTCATTCCAGCTGGGACTGGTTCTGCTCTGAAAAGAGCCCCCACCCTTAAGCCCTCCACAAATACTCCCGCAAACGGCTGACTGCCCTGCTCCCGTCCTGCTAACGCCTGTGGCCAGGCCCACTCTCCCGGGCAATAGTAAAGGACACGGAAATCAGTGGGAGCAGCAGCCTCTGTGAGGCTCCAACCTGAGCCAGTTTCCCCAGGTCACCAGGAGAATGAACTTCTGCTTTGCCCTGGTCCAGGGCTCTTTCCCTCCATGACACCAACAAGTGGGACATGTCACTTGAGAGTGATATGCCACCCCTCCATCTACTCTCTACATGACTCAACCAGGGAGTCAAAGGCAGAAGGACAGGTCTGCAGTGGCTCACGGGCTCACTTCACCTCTTTGACTTGTGACTCACATCCTCACCCTGGTGTGAGGCTCCCATTCCTCCCAGTGGTTCTCGAGACTTCCTGGGGGGCAGGGAGGGGAGGTGGCTGACAGACGCTGTGCCTATTCCATTGTCTGTGTGTCCTCGTGATGGCACCTTTATCATAGGAAGGGATGCTCTGTGATAATGAGATGCTTGAGCCACTGTCCTATCACTTAGCCTCTGCCCAATTCGGACAAGTTTGATCAAACTCTAGTTTCTTGAGGCAAAAAGAAAAGAAAGCATGCCACATGCCTTTGTTGCTCTCCTCCCCATTTACCTGATCGTCCATAGAAATTGGTGACAGGGACCTCTTCTCCTAAATTTATTAACATAATACATATCATTTCTAGTAATTTAGATCATTCCTTCCTTTACAAAACAGAGACTCAGACTTCTCCTGATCAATTCTGCAGTTTAACAGGACTCATGTATCTCTACCCAGGTAGTTCCTGATCAAACCACTTTGGCATCTTCCTTTGACATAATGTGATCCTGGTTGGACTGCAGAACTTGGTCTAAGACCTTACAGAGGTATTCCTCAGAAACTGGTCTTAGATCTTTGGGGCATTAATAATGATTTTCACATATTCTTTCAGAATTTAACTTCTACTCAGATTTCTACCTCATAATTGCCAAAAACAGGTGGTCAATGAGGCCCAAATTTTCTGCAAGTTCATGGTCCCTCACTTTCCACAACTCACCCTGTCTGTATTTGCTACTGTCTAAGAGTATTCAGGAAAGATTGACACGGTCCTCACCTGCCCTAAATAATGGGAGAAGAGACATTAAAGACCAAGGGAAGAGATTCTGGTTCTGCTGCCAAAGACAATCAGCTCCTGCCTGTCCCCCTCATGGCCCTGCAGACTGAATACTGAACTGAACGCCAGGCTTGCTTGTGGTCTTCCTGTGTGTTATTTCTGCTCAAACACCCAGTTCCAGACCATGCTGCCTGGTTCTCTCAAGGTTTAAGGACCATGAGATGGTCCATCATTACCCATCTCCAGGGTACCTTGGAAATTGAGGCCTCAGTGAAAACACATCCCCACCAGGCAGGGTAGGTCTGTGCAGCTTGAAGGGACTCAGGACCCACACGTTCCAGGTGAGCACCTCAAGGTCGGTCAGGTAGTCACCAGGTCAGTGAAAAACCAGAAGATGAAACAGGCAATCTCACCTCCCAGGCCTATGTTTCAGCTATCAAACACTGATACTTAATTGACACTTGAGGAAGCCTGTGCTTCCTCCCAGACAGAGCACATGTTCAGTGAGCTCAGAGTTTCATGCATTTGTCTTGTGATACACAGACCTGCCTTATTCTTTAAGGACTCAGTTTGGCTTAGAGGTTAAGAGATAACGACTCTGATTGAAGATGCTTTTGGAGGAATCAGTTATGAAAGAGGCAATGTTTTCTCTGTTATCTTCACAGCGAAGTTACCCACACCCATCATCACCAGCAACAACTCGAACCCCCTGGAGCACGAGGACACGGTAGTGTTAACATGTGAACCTGAGACTCAGAACACCACCTACATGTGGTGGATCAACAATCAGAGCCTCCCTGACAGCACCAGGCTGGAACTGTCCGAGGACAACAAGACTCTCACTTTACTCCATGTCACAAGGAATGACACTGGACCTTATGTGTGTGAAACCCAGAACCCAGTGAGTGCCGGCCGCAGTGACCCATTCACCATAAACGTCCTCTGTGAGTAATCTCTGTTTCTATGTGGCCCAGTTTGCTTGCCCAAATGTACACAGACAGAGGCCAGGCCACACCCACTCCTCTCAGGTCCAAGTACATGGACCCTCACCCGTGGATACCAGACTGGCCATGACCTCCTGGCCCAGCCAAATCTGGGCAGGCCTAGCCTTGAGTCAAGACTGGGAGGGAACAGCTGCTCCTGTCTTGAGAGGCTCAGGATCACCATCCTGTGATGGGAGAATCAGGTTAATGTCTCAGACTTAGGATGAATGAAAATGAGGGGATTCTAAAAACAAGATTGTTCCTGGATCAGAGGGATATTATAACCCTTCTATAGGCCAGGAGACTGGGTTGGGCCACCTTAATTCCCTAGTAAATTATTTAACAAGAATTAAATTCCTCTCCTACTTTATGGAAAGTTCCCTTGGCCCAGAGATGCACAGAGCTGGCAAGCCTGCCTTCCCCAACATACATGGAAGTGTATACAGGGAAGGGGAATGGAATTTTTTTAAAGTCAAGAAAATTCTGGGAAAAAGGTCAATGAAAGTTAATGAAAAACTCCACTTGATAAGGAGGATGCTAGACATATGGGCTGAGAAGCGGTTCCTGGTACTGATACCACAGAGATGTCCATGGAGACTGGCCAGGGGCCATCCTGGGGTGTCTGGGTTTCAGAGAGGAAGAGCAGTCTCCTCCTCACAGATTATCACTGAAGAGAGACCCACGACCTTGTTCACAGGGTCAGGGCCATCCTCTGGGTCACCTCCACAGAATTCACTGGACCCCAGGAGTGGCTGAGATCTCTGAGGAAGGAGTGTGGCCCCAGGCCCCAGACCAGTCACCTCCTCTGTTTCTTCGCAGACCCAGTGGCACAGCCCTCCATCCAAGCCAGCAACACCACTGTCACAGAACATGGGGATACCGTGTTCCTGACCTGTCTTACAAATGACACTGGGATCTCCATCTCCTGGCTCTTCAATGGCCAGAGTCTATTGCTCACAGAGAGGATGAAGCTGTCCCAGGGCAACAGCACCCTCACCATACACCCTGTCAGGAGGGAGGATGCCGGGAATTATCAGTGCCAGGTCTCCAACCTGGGCTATTCCAGCAAGAGTGACGTCCTCAGCCTGGATGTGACCTGTGAGTGACCACTTGCCCCATGCTGCATCTTCCTGGGAGGACTACCCTACCAGTGGATGCAAATTAGATACAGGTCACAGGGCGAAGAATATCAAATAAGAGACCATTGTAGTAAACAGAATGGCAAAATGGATAAGAGCTCAGTCTCTAAATCAGATATACCTAATTTCTTATCCTGCATTTGGCATTTTAGTGTGATCTTTCACAAGATTCTTCCTTTTTTCCTGTTACCATTTTTAATGGGTAAAATATACATAAAATATAATTTTAACGATTTTAAGAGTATAGCTCAGCAGCATTAGGTATATTCATACTGTTGTGCAATCATTAACTCAATCCACCCAGAACTTTTTCACCTTACCATACTAAAACTCTGTTTCTATTGAACAATAACTCCCCCTTCCCACACCCTAAACCCTGGAAACCACCATTCTATTTTCTTTGTCTCTGTGAATTTGACTATTTTAGTTATTTTGTATAAGTGAAATCATACAATAATTGTCCTTTGGGGTCTAATTTATTTCACTTAGCATTATGTCTTCAAGGTGCCATCCATGTTATAGCATAACAGAATTTCATTTCCTTTAAAAGCTGAATTATATTTCCTTGTGTGTGTGTATATATATATATATATATATATATATATATACACCATATTTTGTTCATCATTCATAGGTTGATTGCTTTTAGATTATTTCCACCTTTTGGCTACTGTGACAACACTGCTTAAACATGGGTGTACAAACATCTGTTCAATCTTTTGAGCACATACCTAGAAGTAGTAGAATTGCCAGATCAAATGTCAATTCTTTGTTCAACTCTTTGATGAACTCCCATACCATTTTCTTTTTTTTTTTTAACATTTTTTTATTGATTTATAATCATTTTACAATGTTGTGTCAAATTCCAGTGTTCAGCACAATTTTTCAGTTATTCATGGACATATACACACTCATTGTCACATTTTTTTCTCTGTGAGTTATCATAACATTTTGTGTATATTTCCCTGTGCTATACAGTGTAGTCTATTCTACAATTTTGAAATCCCTGTCTATCCCTTCCCACCCTCCACCCCCCTGGTAACCACAAGTCTGTATTCTCTGTCTGTGAGTCTATTTCTGTCCTTTATTTATGCTTTGTTTTTGTTTGTTTGTTTGTTTTTGTTTTTGTTTTTTAGATTCCACATATGAGCGATCTCATATGGTATTTTTCTTTCTCTTTCTGGCTTACTTCACTTAGAATGACATTCTCCAGGAGCATCCATGTTGCTGCAAATCGCATTATGTTGTCAGTTTTTATGGCTGAGTAGTATTCCATTGTATAAATATACCACATCTTCTTAATCCAGTCACCTGTTGATGGACATTTAGGCTGTTTCCATGTTTTGGCTATTGTAAATAGTGCTGCTATGAACATTGGGGTGCAGGTGTCATCCTGAAGTAGATTTCCTTCTGGATACAAGCCTAGGAGTGGGATTCCTGGGTCATACATACCATTTTCCATAATGGTTGCACCATTTACATTTCCACCAGCAGTGCACAAAAGTTCCAATTTTTCCACATCCTTGCAAACACTTGTTGTTTTCTTTTTTTAATAGCCATCCTAAACGGTGTGAGGTGATATCTTACTGTGGTTTTGATTTGCATTCCTCTAATGATTAGTGATGTTGAGCATCTTTTCATATCCTTATTGGCAATTTGTATATCTTCTTTGGAGAAATGTCTCTTCAGTTCCTTTCCCCATTTTTAAATTTGGTTGTTGTTGTTGTTGAATTGTAATAGCTCTTTACATATTATGGATATTAGGCCCTTATCAGATATATGTCTTGCAATTAATTTAGCCCATTCTGTGGGTTGCTTTTTCACTTTGTTGATAGTATCCTTTGATGCACAAAACTTTTTAATTTTGATGAAGTCCAATTTATCAGTTTTTTCTTTCTTGCCTGTGCTTTTGGTTTCCTATCCAAGAAAGTATTGCCAAATCTAAAGTTATGACGCTGTCACCCTCTGTTTTACTTCCGTTTTAGTTCTCACATTTAGGTCTTTGATCCATTGTGAGTTAATTTTTTGTTTGTTTTTGTATATGGTGTTAGGTAAGGGCTCAACTTCATTCTTTTGTGTAAATATCCAGTTTTCCCAGTTCAACTTGTTGAAAAGACTCTTTTCCTCAGACAATGGTCTTGACACCCTCATCAATGTCATCTAACTATATATGTAAGGGTTTATTTCTGACCTTCCTATTCCATTGTTGTATATGTCTGTCCTTATGTTAGTTCCACACTTTTCATTACTGTAGCTTTGCAGCAAATTTTGAAATCAGGAAGTGTGAGTCCTCCCACTCTGTTCTTTTTTTCTAGGTTGTTTTGGCTATTGGGTGTCTCCTGAAATTCCATATGAATTTTATGGTTGATTTTCTATTTCAGCAACAAAAAAAAAATCATTGGGGAATTTTGATAGAGATTGCAGTGAATCTTAGATCACTTTGGGTAATACTGTCATCTTAATAATGTTAAGTCTTCCAATCCATGGACATTCCAATTTATTTATGTCTTCCTTAATTTCTTTCAGCAGTGTTTATTTATAGTTTTTCAGTGTATAAATCTTCTACCTCTCTGGCTAATTCCTAAGTAGTTCATTCTTTTTGATACTATTGTAAATAAAATTTTCCTAATTTCCTTTTTGAATGTTTCTTCGTTTATGTACAGAAATGACTGACTTTTACATGTTGATTTAGTATCCTGCAGCTTTGTTAAATTAGTTTATTAGTTTTAACAGTTTTGTGGGGAATCTTTAGGGTTTCCTACACATAAAGTTGTGCCATCTGCAAACAGACATAATTTTATTCTTATCCATTTTGGATGTCTTCTATTTCATTTTCTTGCCTAGGTGCTCTGGGTAGTACATCCAATACTATTTTGAATAGTGGGAAAAGCAGGCATTGTTGTCTTGTTCCTGATCTTAGAGGAAAAACTTTCAATCTTTCACCACTGAGGATGATTGTTAGCTGTGGGTTTTCTATATGTGGCCTTTATCATATTGAGGTGGTTTCCTTCCTTCTTTCCTTGTTTGAGTGTTTTTATCATGAAAGAATGCTGAATTTTGTCAAATGTTTTTATTGATTTAACTCCTTACTTTATATGTCTGTTCATATTTTCTATTTCTTTGTGACTGCATCTTTATAGCTTTTGTTTCTAGGAATTTGTCCATTTCATAGAAGTTATCCAATTTGCTGGCATATGATTACTCATAGTACTCTTACACTTCTACTGTTTTTGTAGAATTGGTACTAATGTTCCCATTTTCATTTCTGATTTTAGTAATTTGAATCTTCTCTTTTTTCATTAGTCAATCTAGTTAAAGATTTGTCAATTTTGTTAATCATTTTGAAGAACCAAATATGGTTTTACTGATTTCTCTATTATTTTTCCATTCTCTAATTTATTTATCTCCATTCTAATCATTATTATTTCCTTCCTTCTGATATATTTGGGTTTAGTTTGGTTTTTTTCCCTCATCCCTTAAGTTGTAAATTTAGATTGTTGCTTTGAGATCTTTTTTTTTTTCTTAATACAAGCATTTATAATTACAAATTCTTGCCCAAGAGTCTTAACTTCTCCAAGGCTCAGATTCCTCAACAGAAAACTGCAATAAGAGTACGTGTTTCATGGTATTGTTTCACAGATTTACTGTAATATCCAATTAAACCCTTAGCAAATACACACACAGAGGAAATTTTCCATAAATGTTAGCTGCTGTTATTGCTACTATTATCATTAGGCTCTATAAAATCAGGGACTCCTAACTCTAAGGCCCCCTCTTATTAGCCATTTGACTTTGGGTTTTTCACCAATGCAAGCCTGTTTTTTCATCTGTAAAATGGAGATAGTGTCTATCTGACAGGGTTATTATATGAATTAAATGAGATATATGGGAAATATGTAGCACAGAGCCTGGCACATAGTAAGTACCTCTTAACAGTAGCAACTCCAGCATTAATTTTCATCTTGAGTAGAATGGTGAGGCCAAACAAAATTAAAAAGAAGAAACAGAGGCAAAAGGTATTATATCTATTTGGGAAGGAAGGCATAACACAAATGACCAATGGGACATGTTACTGACTAACTATGGGAAAGAAAAAAAGGAGTTGAATGCAGCGTTTCATATCTAGTATGTTAGTTTTCATCCCATGAGATGCAGCCAAGATAGGATTAGACATCAAGACATTCATTGCCGAAAATGCCTGTGAAGGAAAGCGGGGCAGGAGAGGGAGGAAGCTGGCAGGGTCCTCAGACCATGATATATCTGACTCTTGAGAAAGAGAAAGGGAAGGAAGGAAGTTTTCGATTACAGTGCAGTTTTAGAGACTGTCTGCAAAGCTGGCGGGAAGTCCTTGAACTAAAGTCACTCATCACAGAAAAATCATTTCTCACAGAATTGGGGTTGATTTCGTATCCCTGCTGGGAGCCCGTGGGAAGGGTAGTCTCTGTGCAAAGGGGTAGTGAATTCAGAGTTCCATCAATTAAGTCCCCACCACAAGACACTTGAGAGGCACATATTCATGGATGGTGCTCAGGGAAAGATGCAGCCATGAAAAGGTAAGAAGTCATAATATACAAAAAAAAAAAAAAACAAACAAAACAAAAAAAAAAAAAACAAAAAAACGCCATCAATCCTTCTTACATTTCTAAAGGCTTCAAAAATATCTGAGTACAGAAAGGCCAGGATGGAACTGAGGCAAATCTGACCATCAACCTAGACATACAGTCAAAGAGAAAAGAACTGCAAGGATATAGTTGGCTAATCCCCTCACAGCAACCTCCCACAGAAAATTTACTCCTTGAAGAAACAAGTGGAGATTTTTTTATACTGAGAGTTGTTTCCCAGAGCACTTTCCACTGTAAAACAACGTCACCTTCATTCACTGTTCTCTTTTCTCTCCATGACAGATGATTCAACACAAGGAAGTTCTTCTGGCCTCTCAGACGGTGCTATTGCCAGCATCGTGATTGGAGCCGTGGCAGCCCTGGTGTATTTTCTGTACATCAGAAATACTGGAAGGTATGATGCCTTTCCTCTCATTCCACTTTCTCCAAGGCTAATTGCCACGCTTGGGAGAGGGAAGGAGACTTCATCTCTGTGTCTGGCCTGGATTGGCTCCTCATTCTTCCTAAAGCTCTGCTTCCCAGCACTAATTCCTGCGGGTCTCTTCTTCCCTGGTCTTCATGCTTCCCCTAACCCACTCTCTCGGACATGGTTATTCCCATCCCCATCTGGTTTAGAGGAGTGAGAGCCATTGTGTTCTTCTGTCTCCAGTCAGAGAAGCCAAGATCCAAGAAGAAAACTAATGAGGAAATGAAAGGAGAAGCGGGAGGAAGGGAATCACATGCCCAGTGGACAACAGTAGCAGGAGAGGACTGGGGGATAGGACAGGAAGAGAACCTAAGAAAAGCAGACACAACGAAAGGCCTCTTAGGCAATAAATAAAGTGAGAAATAACCAGCATCTTCCTACAAAAGGGGAAAGGCGTCAGGGTAGAAACAGGCTCAGAAACAGTTGTATAGGTCACCCAAAACGTGAAGGGCCAGCAAACAGGGAACAAGTAAACATTAGCAGAGATCATACATAGATTGAAGAAGGAGGGCCTGAGAGGAAAGAGTACTGACCAAGGAATAAATGAACACTGAGGAGCCCCAAGGGATCATGCTGACAGTGTCCTTCCTAATTCAAGGAGCAAAGATCCTATGCCTGGGAATAACAGCATCTGGAATTTATTTAGGGCAAATGACCAGCATGATCTCAAACAGCACAAACTTTTAATCTCCAACCATAGTGAGCAAACCTGCTCACCCAGTGGAGGCTGGTATGTTCCCCTAGGTGCCCTGCCCTAGCAGAGAATCCTGATACCCAAACATTTCCCTACTTTCTGCATTTTTAGAGGGTATCTCAGTTTACCAACCTTAAGTTGACATAGGTCCTCACACCCTTCCTAGCCACAAAAGATTCCCCTGAGACGCAGCACCAGGAGAGAAACTCACTCCCCTTAGGCCAGACAGGCCAGCAGGCCATGAGCTGGTCGTGTTTCCAGGAGCCATTTCTTCATCCTTAATCCTTCCCCCTCTGGACTCTTTTATGGATGTGGGCATCTCCTTTGGTGAGACTTTCCCTGCCTTTGGTGCTCTGGGTGCTGTCGGCCTCAATGTCCCTCCCTGCCACTTGATCCTGTTGCTGAGAAACACCAGGGCAAATCTCAGGCCTTGTGAACTTGAAGAAATCTTCAGAAGTGAACTGAGGCCTTCTGCCCCTCCTTGGTCTAATGCCCTGGGGTCTGGACCACAGACTGAGGGAAGCAAATTCCTTAAGTGATCATGGGCCACCTCCACAGCCCACCTTCCCACCACCTGTCACCTCCTTCAGCCAGAAGTCACAACCCCTTAGGAACACCGCGTTCTGAGGCCGTATGTGAGCTCTGCATTTTCATGGGTTGGTAACTCTCTTTTGCTTCCCCAGGTCAGGGACATTCTGACAACTCACCCAGCAAGGTAAGCACAGCCAGTTTCACCAGCTCATTTTCTCATGGAAATATCTCTGTGTAGAATGGGTTATTCATGAAGACAATATAAGATCCACTCTGGGTCAAAGTTCCTCACTTTAGAACAAACAAAGAAGTATTGGTTAATTATTTCCGCACGTCTACATCACTGCAAGAATGTGGACTTGAATCCTAGCCATGACCTTGGGCAAGTAGCTTAACTTCTTTGATCCTCAGTTTTGTCATCTGTAAAACTGTCATGATGCTTACCTTGAAGAGAAGGTCAAGGAATTAAACATTATAACAAATGTAAAGCAACCAGCACAATGTCCAGCACAAGGAAGGCACTGGCTTATCCTCCCTCCTCTGCCTCCAATCTGACCCTGCTCTTACTGTCAAATGATCATTTCCATTCTAATGGCTCTGAGGTCTTAGTTCCTTTACTGAATTTTTCTCATCTTAACCTTCAGTAGAATATACAATATACTAAAAAGTGCTTAAACTGTATTTTAACAATATAACTCTTCACAAGTTATACAACCCATGTAAGCAGCATCCAAATTGATAAATAAAATAATGTCATCCCCTCACCAAAAAAAAGACCCCGCCAAAAAAGACCTCCAGGGGTTCAGGTGCTTCCCTTCAAATAGTAACCATTTTCCTCACTTCCAGTGCACTGAATTAATTTTCCCCGATTATGCTCTTACATAAATGAAAAACATAGTATGTCCTTACACGTGTCTGGCTTCTTTCATTCAAAATTGTTTCAAGAGATTCATCCATATCACTGTATGCTTTTGTGGTTCATTTGTTCTCACTGCTGTATCATCGTATTCCATTGTAGAATTCCATAATCTATCTCTCCTAACGATCATTCAACAGGATGTTAGCAAGCAGAGATAATGGGTAACAAAAGTCCTCCTCCTAAGCCTAAAGTTTCAAAGTGCCGAAAGCATTTGGTGCTGAATCACAGTAGACACGGTGAGGGCCTGGCCTGTGATGTTGACTCAGTTGACCCCTGCTCCTGCCTTTCAGATTGACGAAGTTGCATATTCTTCCCTGAACTTCAATGTCCAGGAATCAAAGAAACCAACTTCAGCCTCTCCATCCTTAACAGCCTCAGAAACGGTTTATTCAGAAGTGAAAAAGAAGTGATGCAACCAGTCCTGCTCTCTGTACTGCTGACTTATTCCAAGCTCCTCCGCATCCCTAGGAGATCCCTTTACCCTCAGGGAAAATGGGAGGAGTGTCTTTCCCACCCTCCCTCCCTTAACCCCCTAATGAGGCTCCTCCAGGCTGCCTGGTCACAGCCCCTTACTTCAGTTTTAAGAGATGAAAAGGTACATCCAGGAGGAGGTCTGCAGGAAACAGACCTTTGTCACTGAAATTTGGCAAAGCAGACCTTGGGAGAGGTTGCCAGAACCTCTGCCCCTCCCCTTTTCCTGACCTAGACCGCTTTAAACTTGCCTATTCGGAACACATTTATCCCTTCCCACCTCTCCTGTCCCATTGGAGTCTAAAGGAACAAATCTAATATGGAGTCAGATTTGTTCTTCCCAATTATGTATTAGAAGCAATAGCCTGCAGCTCCAAACTGCCTGAAAGAAACTGCCTATCTTCCTCTGGGAAAGAAAATGATTTCATGAGCAAAATATCTCCCACCCTTTCATTAGGGAGAAATCACACTTCCCACACAGAGGCTCCAGTGAATCAGATGCAGCAATACAGCTTTCATTCCCAACAGTCCCTGTAATAGAAAAGAACAAATGTGACTCCATATTAGATCTGTTCCTTTGGTTTTAACCCTGTGCTCTGTTTCCTAGGCTTAGTCTTGCTGGTTCGGCACCTTTTGTAAAGGAATGTTGCCTAGAGCCTGAAATATAGAGGACAGCCTAGACTTAAGGCTCTGATCTTTAAGGATATTAACACTTTTCCATTCATATAAAGATACCAAGTTGCAGAACAGAAAATACTATTTGTTTTGTTCGAGGTTTACAGGGACACTGTGACCTAACTCACGTGGACAGCTGCAAGAACAAAGGATTCCGACACCAAGAAGTTTGCAACAACCAAGCATACCCCCTTCCCCATTTTAGTATAAAAGGAGCCTGAATTCTGACTTGGGGAAGATGGTTCTCCAGGACATTAGTCTGTCATCTTCTTGTGAGGCCAGCTTTCCAAATAAAGCCACTATTCTTTGTCCCAACACCTCGTGTCCTGATTTATTGGCCTCTCCTGCAGCGAGCAGAATGAGTTTGGACTCAGCATCACCACCACTGCTTCCTCAGCCCTTGTTCTTTTGTTTCCCAGACTCGATACCTCACCACAGCCTGTTGATTCTTTTTTAGCATCTCTCAGTTATGTCCTTCTCCCCATTCCCATACACCTAAATAACCCCTGCCCTCAACACCTCTGCTGGAGGTACTGCTTGAATTCTCGTCTTTGGTCTCTCTACTGAAATCTTCCTTGCACACTACTGCCTCATTACCTTCCTAAAAACTGGTTCACTGTCCCACACAAGAACCTACAGTGGCCTCCCCTGGCCTATCAGGCAAGTTCAAATTTCTTCCTCTTAACTAATATTTCTTACTTTCTTTCCCACCACACTCTAGTTTAATTCCTCCATTCTGATTAATAATTCTGCCCTTCTACCCAATATACACACAGACTTCTTTGTCCCAGTAACATGCCTGAAAACAAGTACCACACAGGGTAATGTTTTCTCACAGAAGCCTTACCCACAAGAGTCATCACAAGCAACGACTCCAACCATGGGGAGGACAAGGGCCTTGTAGCATTAACGTATAAACCTCAGATTCAGGACACAACTGACTTGTGATTGAGAATCTTTTTCTGATGCCCAATCTATGTGTTCATGAAATCCTTAGGGAGCACCTACTGTGCTACAAGTCTCAGTATTAGACCCTATGAAAGATACAGAAATGAGAAACACAGGGTCCTTACCCCAGGGAACATAAAGCCTAAGACAAGAGATAAGACATGAAAAATTATTATAATACAAAAATAGCAATGGAAAATGCCACATGAGAAGACAGTGAGAAAGCTAATGGGAAATATGGCTACACAATAGAATGATTGGGAAATTTTTAGAAACAACTGGTATTCAGGCCCCACCTACAGATTCCATTTAATTGGCCTAGGAACTGGTAATTTTTTAAAGCTTCCCAGATGCTTTTAATCAGAATGCAGTCAGAATGGAGAATTTCTGGTATAATAAGTAGGATGGAAGCATTAAAGCAGTAGGTTTTAGCTAGTATAAGTCAGAATTACCTAGGGAATATTTTCAACATTTCTAAGAGGCCTATAAACCATCGCTGAAGAAGCTGATACTATGTCTGGAGTGAGATCTGGGCTTACATATTTTGAAAAACTCACAGGTGACTCTCACATGTGTTCCACGTTAGGAAACACTGACCTCAAACATAGGTAGGACTGAAAAACTCAGGAGTTGGGAGGACGCTCCATGAGATGGACATGAGGATGAATAATCTATTTCACAGGCACAGAGAAGTACTCAAAAAGAAATTTTTGGCAAATTTCTCAACTTTAAATGACTGATGATAGCAACAGTTGTGAGAATGGGAAACAGCTGGTATTCTGACATATTGCTGGTAGAAACATGAAATGGCACAACCATTTTGGAAAAGTTTGACGTTTTCTTATAAAGTATGCTTACACAGTCCAGCAATCCCACACCAAGGTATTTACATACGAGAAAAGAAAATAGATAGCCACACAAAATGTTACACATGAATGTTCATAGCCGCATTATTTACAATAGTCAGAAAGTGGATATAACCGAAATATCCATAAACATGTGCATAGACTGCATCTCCATACAATGGAATACTAAATGGCAATTTTTTTTAAAAAGAGTACAAACTACTACTAGAACAAGATGGCTAGGTCTCTCAAACATTATGCTATGCAAAAGAAGCCAGACACAAAGGAGTACATACTATATGATGCCATCTTAATAAAGTTCAAAAATAGACAATAATCATTAATGGTGTTAGAATTCACTATAGGGGGTGGAGTTAGCTCAAAAGGTGCACACAGGAGCTTTTGGGGCTGATGGAAAATATTCTATATTTCAATTCAGGTGGTGATTACATGGGTGTGTACAGTAACCAAAAATCAAATTGTACACTTAAGATAAGTATGCTTTTTAATGGATTTTAATTGTATCTCAATTTTCAAAAATAAAATAAGCAAAGAAGCAGCTAATTCAACCTATTAGGTACAGAGCACCTGTATTCATTCTGTACTTTTGCAAAAAAAAAAAAATTGTCACAAGTTTAGTGGCTTAAATCAACACCTATTTAACAACTCACAGAATTCAGTTCCTTGAAGTTATTAACACTGAGGTCCCCGTTGTCCTGATACAAACACTCTCAACTACTAGAGAACCTCCTCAGGTGCTAGGCATGAGGTCCCCTTCCATCTCAATGAGGGAAAACATCCCTTAAATCGAATCCCTCTTTCACTTCTAATCTCTCTGATTTCCCCTTCTGAGACCTACTGGGAAAAAACTGCCTGCTTTTAAAAACTGCCTGTGATTACATTAAGCCCACTTAGATCATAGCTCTTTTTATTCAATTCAAAGTGAACTGATAGTAACCCAATTACATCTGCAAAATCCTTCTTGCTACATAAGGCTAACACATTAACAGGCATGATTCCTTATCTTATATTCACAGCCCAGGGATTAGGAGTAAATCTTGGGACACCATCTTAGAAAGCTGCCTACCACAGCAGCATATGAAAGCTACTCATGCTCTCAGACAGAAGATCCTTTAAGATCCTTGTTTTGAAGAAATAAGAAAAAAAGCCAAAGCTGGTCAGTTCAAACTTACTTCATATTTTGAGACTAAGGACAAAAAAGCAGATATAAGAAAGCAAGGACCCACTTCCTGCTAACCTGTAAATCTGAGCCACAGGTGCTTCATTGTCCTCAAACCTTTAGTAATGTTCACAGGCAATGACAGTAGCTAGCTTCAAAGTTAACCTGTAACTAAAGTTATCAGAAACCAAAAGTCATCCCAGCAAACCAACCAAAAGCGACAGTAAGGCTGCACTAATTCAACCAAGACATTTTATAGACTTCTGATGACTGATTCATTCAACATCATTTATTGAGGATTTACTCTATGTCAAGCACTAAGCCACTTGCTGAGAACAACATAATGATTATAAAATAAAGCCCTGTTTGGATCTTTATTGAAAAAATTATACTACAAAAAGTGGGGGAGACATAAAAAGAAATAAAGGAGTAAAGAAAAATGGGAAGAGAAGGAAAGTGAAGAATTATGAGACAATTGCCAAAATTCAGGCATTGAATATTTTATGATACTGAGGAAGTATTACTTTTTAGTGTGATAGTGTTACTGTGATTATGTTTTTTAAAGAATCATGTATCTTAGTAATACAGCTGAAATATTTACAGATGAAATGACTTGATAACTGGGATTTGCTTCAAAATAATCCAGGTTTGAGGAGGGCAGTGGATGGGATAAGACTGGCCATGAAATGGTAACTGCGAAGCTGCATGATGAGTACACGTAGATTCATTGTATTATGAGCTTTACTTTTGCAATGATTTGAAATTTTCCAGAACATAGAAGTCCTGCTCTCCAGAAGCTTATAACACAAATCAGATATTCCAACAAATAGAATGCTAACAAGTTAAACAAAATATACACAAAGCCCTAGTCATGCTCAGAGGATAGTGACTGCCCCGGGATAAGCAGGAGTCAGACAAAATGTCGAAGGAGCATCTCCCCTGACCAGAGTTTTAAGGAAGTCTCCAGGCAAAAAGGGCAGGCAAGCAGCTACAAAGGCATGTGGATGTGAAGCCACAGAGCTTCTGCACACTCTTTGGACAACTTACTAGAGGCCGTGTTACCTAAGAGCACATGTTCTAGAGCCAGACCAGCTGTGCTGGAGTTCCTGCTCCCGGGTCTCTACTGTGAGACTTCAGACAAGCTATTTGCAATGTTTCTGTGCCTCAGATTCTTCACCTACAAAACAAGGATAATAATAGTACATACTTCACAGCGCTGTTGTCAGGCGTCAAGGAGTTAATCCATGTGTAAAACATTTAGAACAATAGGCGAACAATAAACGTTAGCTGTTAGTGATGGAAGCAGCATCCCAGCCCACAATACCACACATCATGAAAATCTCATCTACTCTCTACTTGTTGTTACCTTCTTTTGGTTAGACTGTACACCTGTAAAGTAGGAACCACGTCCACTGAGCGCTACAGCCCAGAACCTAGCCTACGGCCATGCCCAGAAGAGGCGCCGATCAGTCAACTCTTCTTTCAGGCAGCAGGGCTAGGACCACCAAAAGTCTCTGTCCAGCCTCCTCTTTATTCCCCCATGGATTAGACCCTGAATTCCTACATTTCTTTGGCTCCCTTTAGTTTCCTTCTTTGTTTGCGCCTCATCCCTTACTCTGCTCTAGAGATGCCCATTCACTAATGGTCCCCTCTCTGGCAGGTAATACAGTGCTTCCCGTATCTCTCTCCTCACAGCCTTATTATCTAAACAGACATTGCAACACTTATTCTGCAATTAATAAAGGGTAAAAGGAAGATGAATATCTCTAGGCTATTGGCCTCATATCCTTTAGTGAGAAGTAGACTCCTCTGGAGAGGAGAAAATCAAGTGAAATGACAGTCAAAACATAAAGTCTTCAAACATATCCCCACTGTTGAGGAGATCCTGTAAATACATTGGTATAATCAGCTAACATCTCACTGAGGTTTGGGGGTTTTCAGGAACTGCTGGGAAGGACAGGGAATCACAATGGGCAGGGAGCCCAGCTTTGTGTTAATTTTTGCTATGCAAACTAATTCCTTTTCCCCCACTAGTAGACATCCTAATTTTTCCCCAAGAATAAAGAGGAAAAGAGGAAGAGTATATAAAGATCCAGAGCCTGAGAACTGAGAAGATACAAGACCACAGACGGATACAGACTCTAAAGATGAAGTACGAAGGTCAGATGCAGGTCTCTCTCAAATCTCAACTCTCTGCCCTGAGCAGCAATGTGGGGCTGGAACACGATCCTGGTCTCCCCAAGAGCAGGAAGTGCTGGTTGAACATTAACTAACTACCCAGGAGCAGAAGGAAATGGAGCCCTCTGACGTTCCTCTCCCTACACATTCTCCCCAAGTTTCCTCTGAGAGGAGGACAATTCAAGGCTACATTCCCAGCCCTAGGATCTGATGACTCTTTGCTATGTAAAATGAGAGGAAGGGATCACAAAGCAGAAATGGGACACTGGAAAGGACAGACTAAAAAGAGCTGCTTAAGCATGCTGTGTTTAAAGGTCAAAGTCTTGTGAAGCATGCCAACATCCCTTCCCTGCCTGGGCTCTCTATGATAATGAGGCTTGCCCTGTGACTGGAGCCCCAATGAACCCAGAACTCTTCTTGCTTGGAGACCAGAGTAACAAAGGAAAAGGGAAACTGGGAACAGGAAGACAAATAAAAACAAGCAGAGTGACAGGACCCCTGAAATACTCAGTGTGATTACAAGGAAGTGAAACTGGTCTTCTTGTTGGGCTCAGACAGGTTTTGAGAGCAATTCTACATGATAAGCGACTAAAATATTTTCAATAATGACAGAACTTTGGAATAAATGCATAGTCACCATGGACAACTACTTTTAAGGTGTCCACATTTATCTGGATATGATATACTTGTAAAAAGAATCCTATAACTCACATGAGCCTCATAACTTTATTGTTTTAACTACATAGCAACAAGGAACAGTTTGATTCAAACAAGAGTTTGAGGAAAAAGGAAAAAGTAACAATAAAGTAGGAATGTATATGGTGGCAGAGATGTGTGAAGAAGGAAAAAGAAGAGCCAAGTAAAAGAGTAATACAAATGAAACAATAAATTCCCATCATAAATACATAGAAGGAAGCAAAGTATTACTTATGGCTAAAATCAGCTAATAGGCCTGCTCCTCCAATTGAACCTCTCTCACTTCCATTAAACTCAAGAAGAGCTTTAGTGCCCTATACTGGAGTGTGAGACTTTGTGCATTTATTGGCTAGTTTACATTAGACAGAGAAATTTGATTAACATCAGTTCTTCAAAGAATCAGCTATAAAACTTGCCTATCCTAAATTAACAAATTTAAGAGCAAGAGTTATTCAAAGTGTTTCATGTCTGTGAGCTTATTCTCTAAGGCAACCTCTCTTCTTAAGAATCCTAAGGCCTCCATATGACCCAGAAATTCCACTCCTGGGTTTATACACAAGAGAAATGAAAATATATGTCCACACAAGAACTTGTTTACAAGCTTGGAGGGAGATCAAGACGGCAGAGTAGAAGGATACAGAGCTCATCTCCCCTCATGACATATTAAAACTACATCTATATGGTGAGCAATTTTCACTGAAAACAAACTGGAGACTACTATCTAAAAGAATTAGGAAAAAAGAACAAACAAAGGCAGAAGAAAGGAAATAATAATATCAGAGAGGAAATAAATAAAACTGAGAAAACAATTTTAAAAGTCAATGAAACAAAGAGCTGACTTCTTGAAATGATAAACAAAATTGAGAAGCCTTTAGCCAGGCTCATCAAGGAAAAAAAAGACATGGACACAAACTTTAAAATACGAAGTAGAAAAAGAGAAATAACAACTGGTATCACAGAGACATAAAAAATAAGAAAATACTATGAACAATTATATGCCAAAAAATTGGACAACCTAGAAGAAATGGATAAACTTCATGAAACATACAATCTTCCAAAACTGAATCAGGAAGAAATAAACAAGCTGAACAGACCGATCACTAGCAATGAAGGTGAAGTTGTAATAATAAAAATTTCAGCAAAGTCCAGGACAGCTTCACAGAGGAATTCTACCAAACACATAAAGAAGAGCTAGCACTTATCCTTCTCAAACTATTCCAAAACAATTGAAGAGGAGGGAACAAACCCAAATTCATTCTACAAGGTCACCATTACCCTGACACCAAAACCAGACAAAGACATTATGAAAAAAGAAAATTACAGGCCAATATCTCTTATGAATATAGATGCAAAAATCCTTAAAAAATACTATAAAACCAAATTCAACAATATATTAAAATGATCACACAACATGATCAAGTGGGATTTATTCCAGAGATGTAAGGATGATTGAACATCTGCAAATCACACAATGTGATACACATTGTTAACTAAAGGAAAAATAAAAGTCACATGATTACCTCAATAGATGCAGAAAAAGCATTTGACAGTCAACATCCATTTATGATAAAACTCTCATCAAAGTTGATATAGGGGTAACACAACTCAACATAATAAAACCGTTTATGACAAACCTCTAGCTAACATCATACTCAACGATGAAAGCTGAAAGTGTTTCCTCTAAAATCAGGAACAAGACAAGGATGCCCTACTCTGGCCTCTTCAACTTAACATAGTACTGCAAGTCCTAATCACAGCAATCAGACAAGAAAAAGAAATATAAGGCATCCAAACTGGAAGGGAAGAAATAAAACTGTCACTATTTGTAGATTACATAAAACTATATGTAGAAAACCCTAAGGTCTCCACCAAAAAACTGTTAGAACTAATAAATGTAAAGTTGCCAGTTACAAAATTAATATACAGAAGTCTGTTGCCTTTTTTATACATAAATAATCAACCATCAGAAACAGAAAGCAAGAAAACAATCCCATTTCAAATTGCATAAAAAAATAGAATAAAATACCTAGGAATAAACTTAACCAAGGATGTGAAAGACCCTTCAGTCTATCTTCATTCATAAACTAAAGGAAGTAAGAATTAATCCAAATGACCGCTAAGGCTCTCCTACTCAAAGTGTGGTCTACCGCCCAGCAGCAATGGCATCATCCAAAGGCTTATTAGAAATGCAGAATCTGGGGGAGGGTGTAGCTCAGTGGTAGAGCGCATGCTTAGCATGCACAAGGTCATAGGTTCAATCTCCAGCACCTCTGTTAAATAAAAAAATAATAAAAAATAAATAAGTAAACCTACTCACCTCCCCCCCAAAAAAGAAATGCAGAATCTCAAATCCCAACAGAAAAATCAGATTTGTATTTGAACAAGTTACTCAGGTGAGCTGTTAGCACATTAAAATTTGAGACACTTCTCTAAAGTGTCTGCCAGTTCTAAAATGCCATGGTTTCAGACTCACCTCAACTCAGCCACTTAGCAGGAAAAAAAAAAAAAAGTTTACATAATCACTTCATCTGTGCCCTTTTCCTAATCCTAACCAGAGCTCTCAAATTTGCCCACACCCCAATAGTGCCCTCAGAAACATAAGTGGGGCAGTGCTGCCACCTAGTAATCATGATAGTAGATGCACTTGATCTTAACCATTCTCACCTGAAAAGGAGGGGGGAAGGTTGGCAGAGGGAGTGAAGTCCAAGTCAGATCAGATAAGAGAATCACAACCACCCACAATGACTGGAAGTAACTGTCAGACAGACATGAGCCCACGTCATAGAATAATGTCACATTTCAAAGGGCAGTTTTATAATACCTAATAAAATGTGGTATTAGTGGGAACCCTGGGTTCCAAGCCAAGCTCTAGCCTTGTAATCAAGAAAAAAAATCACTGTGACAGTTATTTTCAGACATCCAGCCCCTGCCTGAACTCCATCAGTAAACCTGTGATTTTCCAAGGAAACTTAATTTACTCTCACAGTTCTTTCTTATCCTGAGCCAAAATGTGTCTGATGCAGATTTACCACGCCTACTCCTATTCTCTGAAGGCTTGGAAATAAGTCTAATAATAACTTTTCACACAATAGACCTTCAAATACTTGTGAACAGCCACGACATGTCCCTCTATCTTTCCTTCAGCCATTCCTAAAATGACATATTCTCAAGCTCCCTACCCTCTCCTGTTACTTTCTGAAGGTCAAGTGAAGTGGGTCAACCATAGCAGAAACACCAAATTCTGGGACTGTTAGTGAATATATGGACCCCAAATTGGAAAGCCCATCAGATGTGCAGGCAAAGCCCCCACCCCTAAAGACGTGTGGGTCCTTGCCTGCCAAATGAGAAAGAATTCTCAATAGAGGCAGAGGGACAAAATGGAAAAGACAGCTGCTTTATTGCTCAGAGAAGAAGAAAAAAAAACCAAAACACTCGAGCAGGGAGCTGTCAGCCAGGTAGCCGGATGAGAGAGCTCCAGCTCCTGATCGTGCTGAGGGGTGTTTATTGGAAGGTTCTGTCATCATTGCCTTCACTTCGGTGATGTCAATCATCTTCTATTACTGGCTCTTTCTTCCCGTGGAGCTCAGCCCTAAAACAGAAACTTCAATGGAAGAAAGAGAACAAAGAGATACTGGGTCGGGGGAAAGAGAGAGAGATACTGGGGTATTTCCTCAGGATCAATGCAACAGTTGTAGGACATAAATTGTCTCTTTGTATGGCTATGCCCTTGGAACCAAGGAGCCAGCTGCGGGATGAGAGAAAATGTCCTGTTTTTCAACAGCCTGGCATTTTCTCCCCTTGTTGATAGCCAACCAGGGTCAGTAAGCCTGTCTAGTCCGCTCTCTCAGGACTGTTCCAACCACAGCAGCAGAGCCACAGGACGACCCACGTCCCCATTCTGAGCATTTTACCTGAATTTAGAAAGACAAATTCCACATCAGCTGATATGAGGAGACAGGGTTCTCCTAGTTCTGCTGCTGCTCAGACATCCCACACCTGCACGGGTGTATACTTTTTGTTCAGTTTTTTAAAAAAGAAGTATTTATTAGAGCCTGCTTGCTATGCACTATGTGCTGGAAACACAAGGATGAATCAGAACTGGTCCCCGCCCATTGAGGTCCAGGTATGGAGGGAACCCAATTCAAAGACAGAACATAACACTTAAGTGAGAAACATTTTGATAGAGGTAACATAGACCTTGGGCCCATCTTGTCAACCCCCTGTGAAAGTGGTCCACTCTGGGTTTTCTAGGTTCTAGTTTTCCTCATTTCAAGCTCAAAGTGAAAAATAAAAAGAATGCAAGTGTACCAGATGGCCCTTTTTGCAGTCATGGCTGAATCATACATTTCCCTCTGGATAGTTGAAAATGTTGGTGGGCTCCCACTTTGTTCTGAATGTCCTCTTTCTCTTACTAGAGCTCACCACACATGCACACGCAGCAGCCAGGCAGCTGCGCACTAACAGATTCCAGCAAGTCAGAAAACTTGAGTTTTACTTCCCTGGCTTTTAGGCTGACTGTGATGTTGAACAGCTCATGTAAACTCCCTGAGCTTTCATTTCCGCTTCTGTAAAACGGAGCAGTTGGACTAACTCTCCTTGGGTCTCTGTGTGTAGTGAGAGCTCCTCAGGAAAGCATCACATCTTCCTCTACTCGGGAGCCACCACCCACAGATACCAGGTATACATCAGGGATTCAGTGCTCACTGAATGTATGTATGAATAAATGACTGTTTATAGAGCAAAGGGAAGCATAGGATCAATCAACAAGTATTTTTTAAGCTTTTTTTTTTTTTTTTTAGTTTTCCTTTTTACGGGGAGTAGGTGATTAGGTTTATTTATTTATTTTTGGAAGAGGTACTGGGGATTGCGCACAGGACCTCATGCATGCTAAGCATGTGCTCTACCACTAGAACTATACCCTGCCCCCAATCAAAAAGTATTTTTGAATGTCTACTAAGTACACTGTAAAGTGTTTCTCCTATGACCCCCTTACCTCCTTACAAAGGGGGACCTTGTAAGTCATAAAGACTGTTGATGCATACAATGTTCTCAAGATGAGCTCTCAGTCGTTCTCAATGTCAGCAAGAGAAGAATCTGTTTGTATTGTGAGTGTTTTTATATCAATGGACCTGAGAGACCCAAAGCCCCCTCTCGTGGAAAAGAGAAAATGACACCCCATTCCAAGTCCATAGAGGGGGAAATCTGATGGAGTGAACTGACAGGGAGCCAGGACCTGGCAAGAGTAGAGGGGTAAACAGACTGAGGGACCTGGAAGAAGGTGTGAGGAGGAACTCCTTGATCCTGAAGCTGACATGGAGTAGACTGGTAGACGACTGGATGGGAAAGCAAAGCACCCCCTCAGCTCCATGTGTGTGCGTGATCTTCTGTCAGAAAAATTTCCTTTCTGGTACTGGACTGCACTTTCACGTGCTTTCTGACATAGCAGGCCTAGTTAAAGAGTTAACGAAATATTCAAATAAGCATTTACAGAGCACTCCCAAAGTGCCAGGCCCTACTTAAGTTCAGGAACATAAAAATGAACAATAAACAGCCCCTGCCTCAAAAATCCCCACCCAATTAGCTCCATGCCATCTGCTCTGCCCTCCACCAGCACAAATCCAACCCCACCCTGGAGACCCAGCCCCGGTTCCACCGAACCCAGAGTCCCTTGAGCTACTCACAGTCCACAGTGAACTCCCGTCACTTCTGAAATTTAGTTCCACCACATCCCTAGGTTTTATGAAGTGCATGTCATCTCCCTGGCTAGACTTGAGCTTCCTGAGGACAGACACCTCAGGAAGAATTTGTTAGAATTTTCCATGTAGGAGCCTCATCAGTGGGTTATATCAGACCAAGCTCAGACTGAGTCTGAGCCTTCAAATCGAGGACAGTCTCCACTGTCTAGCACAGTGCCTGCCGCTTGCAGATGCTTTATAAACTCTGTAGTAGCAAAGTCTACATTCAACTCTCCAGCACGTCCATAGGCAAAAACAATCCGAAACCGAGAGGGTAAGAATGAGCAAGCAGAAACCATGCCTTGCCTCTTCCCTCCTCTTGGCTTGAACGAAGTCACACCACCTTTTCTCACTCCTATCTGGAGGATTCCAGGGAGGACTTCCTTGTTAACCTTCTCCTCGGCCCCACAAGTATCACCCAGCACTCAAGGCCAGCCTCTCCTCTGTCTTTGAGCCTATTTCCTACAGTCTCTGGAATGAGTCAGGTGTAGTAAGTGCTGATGTTCTGTACCCCTAACGTTTGCTCCAAGTAGTATCACCTCTTCCTTTACCGTTGGGCTGTTTCCAAACAAGGTGTGACGCCAAGAGCCTCAGCAGCCTGGGCAAACACCTCCCATGCCGCAGTTGCTGTTTCTCAAACCCTCTTGGACCTGAAGCCTAGAGGGTCTTCCACCAACCCAGTTCCCTCTCCTTTAGGCAGGAGCGCTTAGGCCACGGCCACCTTCCTGACAAACGAGGAGGCCTGCTTTGACCCAGTGCTCCAGGGCAGGGTTTGGGGCAAGAGAGAAGAGCCTCTCCTCCTTGGTCCTCTCTGCTTCCCACCTTACGTGGCCACAGAATTCGGGGAAATTATAAACAGCCAGGACGCAGCAACTTCCCAAACAATAACACTGCTGTTGCCGACATCGTGCCAAGGATGAGAGTGGGGAAGACAGAGGGGAAACAGACCGTGTCATCCTCTCTATGCTAACCTTTAGCACTCACTTTCCTGCCAGATATTAAGCTAGAAAATGTCACTCGGTATAAGGAAATTCAAATAAGCAAAAAGACTTGGGGAAGAAATCAAAGCATGTTGGTAGGTAGGGAGGCAGGAAGAAGGAAGGGAGGGAATGAGTTATGCTGCCAAGTTATCAGTCACCCTCTCATGTTCTTAAGAATCCTTCATTTCTTTTGCTTGTCTAGTTCTAATTCCCAGATTCCCACAAAGCACATGGTCCTACCTGTTACCTAACAAAGCCAGATTCACTTAGCCTGAGCCACCGCAAGAAGCTGGGACCCTCTAACTGGGAACCTTCCACAGTCTTCAAGTGACTTACAGCAGTACCAACAGTTGAAATGAAAGTTCTAATCTCTTCCCTCCTTCTGTTGCTGCTACTAATGCTGATGTCTGTGATATCTAGCAGCCAAAATCCAGGTAAAAATAGAAAAAAAATTTTTTGAGATTAATTTTTTTGAAAGGGAAAAAGTGGGGAGAAAATGTGGCAAAACAGAAAAGAGCATGACCACACATGCAGTAAAATATAGCCTCTTCAGGCTACAAGGATGAGGGTCAAGTTAGCCTTTCTCAGTGTCTGTTTCCTCATTTGCTCACTTACAAAAAGGAAAGAACTGTACATAAATCCAAAGAGGGCTGTGAGAGTTAAAGGAGCCAGTGTGTATGAAGGTATCTGTAGGCAGTTGAGTATATCTCAAGTGGTAGAGTGCATCCTTAGGATGCATGTGGTCCTGAGTTCACTTCCCAGTACCTCCTCTTAAAAAAGTTATACGTAAACCTAATTACCTCATCACCAAAAAAAAAAATTCTTTTAAGTGTCTGCAACTGTACCTGGCAAGGGAAAAAAAAATGGCTCCTCAAAGATTTGCTGCCTTACCTCTCCCCCAATCCCTGTTCCAGAGAGTAATGAATTTCCCCTCTGGTGGCGGTGGCAGGAAGGTGTTGAAGTCAACACTGTACATCTGTAGACAATAAGGAAGCCCTCAATTATATTCTTTCTAGTGCACCAGATGTGTCCCAACAATTTTTTACCATTTTACCAATTTTACCATTTCATGATAAGGTGATAAACTAGAAAAGTCACACCACCAGGTAGTACCATGTTTGAAGCTGTAGCCACACCAAGCCCTGTTTGAACAGCTCACCTTTGGGAAGCAGACCTTGGGTTAGGGGTTCTGAATTGGCTCCAGCTTTCACTACAGCCCAAGTGGCCAGGCCCTTAGCAGTACAACTGTGCAGAAGGGACCGATCCCCATGTGTGCTGCCACTTGAGGGAAACATCTCTCCAAGGGCCACTTTGAAATGAAATAGCTTTGTAACATACTTAGCATCGACTCGTGGTCCTAAAATCAGGAGTTCACCCTACTCCATCCCAATTTCTAACATCCCCTCCATTACAGAGAGAGCTCTCTGGAAGCTGCTGGGCCACACAGCCTTAGGGCCTAGAACACCCTTCTGGAAGGAAAGGCTTTTCCACCACCAGGACTGACACCAAGGCTAGAGTCCTCAGCCTGGATTCAAAGCTCCAGCCACAGCTGCCTTTCCCGTCCATCCCTCCTCGCACTAACCAGGCCTCTGGGCTCCACTCAACTAGACCTCGGGCTGTTCCCGAGCTGGTCCTGTGCTTTCCCACCAGCTCAACTTTGCTCACACAACCTGCCTAAAACCACCTCCCCTCCAGCCTCCCTTGACTCCACCCAGGATCAGATATGAGCTCTCCCTCATGTGAACAAGCTTAGCCCTAACTTGACTCTCTCTGCACTTTTCATGTTCTGCCTTAAGTTGAGGTGTTGGCGTGCATCTCCCACCCCCACCCCTGCCCTTCTATCTGCAGCCTCCCCATTGGCACAGACTGGTGTATTGTTTCCACATCGCTCACATTATCCGGCACAGTGCTCAGTAAATATTTGCTAAGTGAAAAAATAAAGCCTCAGATTTCTACGTTCAAAATGTTGCCTTTAGAAGACTTGACACCTGGGTTTCATAGCAGCTCTATTGACGTTAGGGATGGATAATTCTTTGCTGTAGGGGTGCTGTTCTATGCGTTGTAACCTGTTTAGCAACATTCGCCTGGCCTCTACCCACTAGAAGCCAGTAGCAGCCTATCCCCTACCTCCTCCCAGTTAATACAGCCAAAAATATCTCCAGTCATTGCCAAACTTCCCCTGGAGGTGGAAACCACCCTCCAGTTGAGAGCCGCTGCTTTATACCAATAATCCCTACACATGGAGAGATTTTTTGACTCCCGGAACTTTTAGAATCAAATTTGAATTCAGGGCAACTGCAATTCAAATCCTGGCTCCATCACTTACTTTGAAACCCTGGACAGGATGCTTAAAATTTTTGAACCTCAGTCTTACTATCTTAAAATGAATAAAATACCACTTAGTGAATACAACTGCTGTGAAGACTAAATGACTGCTCATACGAACCTAGTAAGAGTTCAATAAATGTAACTGAGTAAAACAGCTAAAGTAGCTCCTAAGGCACAAGGGCGACAGGTTGGGGAAAGCGCACTCCGCCGCCAGGTGGCACAATGACAAACCACATCGGTTCAGTGATGCCCGGGCTCGATCCTTGTTTCCCAGGCCAGCATAGTTTGCAACACAGGACCAAGTCTGGAGGAAGGAAGTAATACTCCTTCAGCCCCTAGAGAACTTTCTCAAAATAAAATCTGATCCTACCTTATCTCTTTAAAAGAAAAAACACATACATGCTTAATATGCTTTTTACAGGGGAGGGGGGAAAAATGAAATCGGTAAGAAGCGATGACAATGTTAGGAAATAAATTACTTACAATAATAGAATACGCATTACTTATAAGATTATTTATAACTTATAAAATGACCTGTACCAATAGCACCTACGTGTTAAACAATCCTTTGTGGCAGGCTGTCCTCAGCACTTCACATGTATTACACTTCATGTGTCTTCACAGAAATCTAATGTATTTTTTTAACTTTTCATTTCTCAGACTTAAATATTGTTGTAAAAATAATCAGAGTTCCAATATATCCTCCATCCAGGTTTTTTTCAAATAACACCAGACATAACCATAATACAATTATCAAAACCAGAAAATTAGCAATGATACAATACTACTAGCTAATGGACAAATGTTCAGAGTTTGTTAATCATCCATTGATGTCCTTTTCCCGGTCAGAATCCAATCCAAGATCCTACACTGAAGAAAGTTATCATCTCTCCTGGTCTCCTCCAATCCAGGGCACTTTCTCAGAACTTCCTTGTCTTCCATGCCCTTGACACTTTTGAAGAGCACTGTCAATTATTTTACAGAACGTCCCTCAATTTGGACTTATCTGATGTTTCCTCATGATTAAATTCAGATTATGATTTTTGGCAAAAACACCACAGAAGTGATGTTTGCCTTCTTGGTGCAACACATCAGAAGGCCCACGTTAACAGTATCTCTTGTTACAGGCGATGTTAAGTTTGAACACTGCTTAAGGCGGTGTCCATAAAGATACTGTTTTCCCATTGAAAATAATAAGTATCTTCTGGAGAGACACTTTGAGCTATGCAAATAGCCTGTTTCTTCTAATCATACTTTTGCCAATTAATTTTAAAAATCCATTGATGATTCTTGCCTACAAGTATTACTGTGGCCTTAGCCAAATGGTAATTTTCTATTTCCATCATTTCTTTTATAGTTAGTAACAGAGATTCTACTGTAAGAAAGATCTGTTCCTTCTCTCCCATTTATTTAGGTATTCAATTATTTATTTATGTAAGTAAAGACCCAGGAATATTTGTGGACTATAACTCATTACTATCCTTATTTACAACGTTGCTCATATTGTCCCAAAACTGGTACCTTTTTGACGTGTCAATTCTTTCGCAGTTCCTGACTTTCTCACACCAAAAGATGTCCACCTTGTACTTCCCTTCCCCAGCCCTGGAGTCACCCATTTCTCCACAGAGACCTGGTTCCTTTCATGGGACAATGATACTCACAAACCTTGGGCACTAGGTATTGCCCATTGCTCCTAGGTGCTATTGCGTCTAGGCCCTCTGGTGGACAGAGCTAGGAAACAGATATAGGTACCTACACTTGTGTACTATTTTTAGCCTCATTTTACAAATTATGTAAATGAGGCACAGAAAAGTTAAGCAACTTGCCCAAAATCACAACACTAATATGTAGTGGAACTGAGAAGTCAGAATAATAGATCTACCCCAAAACCTAACAAGTGGAAGTAACTTCTTTACAGCAGAGAACAATAAGCCTAACACTCCAGCATAGATGCTCACTTTGGGAAATAATTAGAAGTCTGTAGTAAAATCCAAATAATAACCATCATATACTGAAAACCGTACTTGGGCACTGCATCCACAGTGGCTCATTTATTCCTAACAACTCTGCAAGGTGGATACCAATACTCTCTCTTTACAAACCAGACAACCAAAGATCACAGAAGCTAAATGACTTCTGCAAGATTACGTACATAATTGACAAAGCAAGCAGTTGACCCCAGGTCTGTATGGATGTAAAGTCCATGCTTGTTCCACTGTACCACTATTTTCCAAAACTGATCTTATGTACAACTTAAATAAGTTTTAACTTTAATAGTCATATGTTTTAATGCATCTTAGAAAAAAATCTAAGTATCAAACATGTAATCTCACAGAAAATATTGCACAAATGAAGATGTTATGTAAGTTAAATTTATTTAAAGAAATAAAGTATGAAATAAATAACAGTAGAGGTGGTATAAGCTATAGCAAAAATCATAAAAGTGTTCCAAAAATGTCTGATGTTTGTTTTGAGGGACATAATACTTAGTAACATGCAGCTTCATATTCAGTTACACCATGAAATTAGGGTCATGCAGGGCTGCAAAAAGAACAACAGACTAAGAGTCTTGGACCTGGATTTTAGCTCCAGATGAGTCATCTTTACCTTGGTGAACTTGGGCTTTTCACTTGCTCTCTTTGGGTCTCACTTTCCTCACCTGACAAAAAAAGAGATAGTGATTTATAATTAGTACAACCCTTTTAAAAGCAACTTGGTAATTATATAAAGAAACATAAAACTGTTCTTAACTTTTGTCCCAGTAATTCCACTTGGGAAATCTTCCTCAAGGCACAAATGCAACATTTGGAAAACAGTTACAAGCACAAATTTATCAATATCCAAAAATAATATAATCTAAATATTCAGCAATGAGAAAACAGTTAAATAATCTGAAGTGCATATACTTGGGAGTATATAATTCTGTCATGAGTGTTGTGAGACAACACAGGAACAAGCTTACAAAGTGAACAAAAAGAAATTTGTTCACATGGTATGGTTATCATTACATTGAAAATTTATATACAGGAAATGTACTAAAATTCCAACAGTTGTTAACAGTAAAGATTTTTTTATTTGTACTTTATAAGTTTTCTCTAATAAAGTTACATTGCGTTAAAAAGAAAAAAGAAAAACATCTCAATGAACTGGTACCACTAATAATCTCCAAGATGTCATCTGGCTCTAATATTCCGTGCCTTTTCTCTGGAACCAGAAATGGAGGTCAGGTGAAAAATATTAGAAAAGCTTAGATGGCAGGGGCTATGCCTGTTGAAATTACTTTAACACCACTCAAAACAGCACATGAGAACAATTTGGAAACCAGCACTTGGAGAAATGACGCAACACCCTCCATCTGTGTGGCAGAAAGGGCACGAGTCTGGGAAATAGGGGAGTTGGATGGAGCCAGAAGCTGCTCTAAGGGCCCTCTCTAGACAGCTTGTCTGTCTGCTTATTACAGAAACATAAATGTGCCTATGATGTGTCAGGAGCCGTGTAGCTGAATGACTACTGAGCCACTGGTTCAGAGTCCAGGGAAGGAGATAGATTTATAGTTTGCTAGCACTGCCACAACAAAATACCACAGACTGGGTGGCTTAAACAACAGTAACTTAATTTCTCACAATTTTGAAAGCTGGTCATTCCTCTGTGCGTGTAACATGCCTGGTGTCTCTCTGTGTGCCCAAATCTCTTCTTATAAAGATTCAAATCAGACTGGATTAGAGCCCACCATAAGGGCCTCATTTTAACTTAATGATCTCTTTAAAGGCCCTATCTCCAAAAACAGTCATTCTGACTTATTAAGAGTTACGGCTTCATTGAGTTTTAAAGGGACACAATTCAGTCCACAACATATTTCAAACAACAAACTGTAAGTGTAATTGGCAATGAGAGAGCTGCATTCGAATGCCATGGGGAAACAGGTGAAGACATAATTAATTCTGACAGGAAAGATCAGAAACCCCTATTCAGAGGAAGCATTATCTGGGCCAAGTTCTAGCCCCAGAATCTCTATAAAACATCATACTTGATTGTCATACAAATATTTTAGGTATGACAAAGTGGGAATAAGATAGCATCAGGTGATAAGACAGCCTTGAATAGAGGCCTAAAGGGGCAAGGATTTGTTCCAGAGGAACAAAGATAAATATTGTCTTCTTACGGTTAAACTGCAACTATGCATTCAAATACAACCAAACATGGAGGTCAGGTGAAGTTCCTGACTGCTTTATGGAATAATCTACTCCTTGCTCTCATTCCTAAGTCTTGAGGATTTTCATGTGTGTAGAGGGGATCTTAATGGAGGGAGGTTGTAAGGTCTTGATTAACCCTTACCTTTTGTCCTCTCTTCTATCCAGAAGCTGTTCCTTCTTCCCCTAACTCCAGCCTAGCTTTTCTCTAGGCTAGACTGTAAACCTCAATTCCTTATCCATTTAAAATACTTCTCTCCTGAAGTGCCCTAGAATCCCTGAGTAAAAAAGGAAAAGAAATGGAGCTGCACTGACCTAGGCAGCACAATGATGGGGGATGGTTTCTTTTGGCCCCTTCCCTTTCCAGTGCCTGGAAGTGACCTGTTTCCTTCCGACAGGGGTCGCCAGAGGCCACAGGGACCAACGCCAAGATTGGTCTGGAGGAGGCTCCAGGAAGGCGCCCAAGAATGTGACTGCAAAGGTCAGTAATTGAACATCAACAACAGCGATGTATCATCAAGATCCCAACTCACTCCCTCGAGTCCCTCTGAGACGAATGCAGATGTTACCTGAGCTGACCTCACCCTTTCCCCTCTCCACCAGCCCACCACATGCAGCACCAACAATTATTTTCTTCCTGAGTCACAGGCAAGAGCTGAGGCAAGGGCTCCAAGGTCCAGGGGAGAGCTGCCTGAATCTCTGGCTGCCCAAACCCCCTTTCCCTTTTTTCCCCCAACAATCCAGGGCTGCTTTCTAAGATCTTCCTGAATCCTATTCTCAATCTTACTTTACTCACAGGTTAGATTGAAATCAGAGAGGCAAAATGACTTGCTTGAAGTAAAGCAGCCACTAAAAGGCAGACACCTAGGTCTTCCTCCTCACTTTTGGGTCTCTCTAATGATACTCTCATGCCTCTTCCAGATCTGCCACCAAATTCTTGCCCATACAGGTCAGGCAAAACAACCTAGAGACCCTGGTGCTCATAGAACTGGATGTGGTGACTGTTTTTGTTGACCCTTTGCCACACCCACTGCAGTATGAGAAAGAGGAGAGGAAGATGCCAAGTGAAGCCCTGCCCTCAAACATATTAACCCTCCTAAGCAGCAAACCCTTTATTTCAGATTGGTTCCTGAGAGCCTCTGAAAGAAAACTCACAACAGTGCCCCGGCTGCCAGTGCCCCTGTGATCATTTCAAGGGCAGGGTAAAGAAAACCAGTAAGTTGCAAAAGAATGACCTTCCTTAAACTTGGTCACTCTGTGGAATCAACTAGGGATGAAGCAGGTGTTGAAAAGAGACAAGAGAGATGAAGTGGAGACCAGGATAAGCACACACCTTAGCCCTTTCTACTCAATGTCACCTTGTAAGGAAATAGAAAGAGCAAAATATAATTCTCTTAAGACTAGAGAGGTTTAGCAAAATTCTTTAATGACAGAATGCCATTGCTTATCAAAGTGGACAGAGACAGGGTTGTGGAGACCTGGTCATTGATCTCTGACAATGACACCAGTGTTGATGTCAAATAGAACTTGATTCATCCCTAGTCTAACTGTTTAAATGTCATAGAAAAAGTAACCTGGCAAATGTTAAACTGATTGATACTATGATATTATCAAGAATAAGATAAATCACTGTTGATGGAAGTAAAATACAATTTAGTAGTAATTATCAAAAACTTAAATGTGTGTTCCTTTTAACAAGTAATCTGGATGCTTTAAGATCTCTACTATAGAATACTAGCATGGATACTCAAAGATATATGTACAAGAATACTAATTATAGCAGTATTTGTATTGACAAAGAAATGAAAATTTTAAATGTTCATCATTAACAGACTTACTGTGTGATCATTTCACAATGTATAAAATACCAAATTGTTACGTTATGCACCTGAAACTAATATAATGTTATATGTCAATTATACTTCAGTTTAAAAAATTCATCAAAAGCATATTGGGCAATTCTGCTGTTGTCAAAAATAATTAGATAGATAATTATTATTACTGATTGGAAAGATATCCACAATATACTAAGTGAAAAAAAGGTGCAGAGGCCCACACCCATTTCAAACACATCACAAAAATAAATTTCAGTGGATTAAAAAGATAAATTTGAAAGACAAACTTGTAAGGGAATGCAGAAGAATATTCATGCCTTGAGGTAGGAAAGAATTTCTTAAACAAGGTACAAAAAGTATGTCGTAATGGAAAAAATTAATAAATCTGACTTCATTGAAATTAAGAAATTTGGCCACCAAGAAGATAAAATGACAATCTACAGAGGAGAGGTAATGTCTGCAACATATATAATCGACAAAGGGTTAATATTCAAACTATATAAGGAACTCCTATAGATCAATGAGAGGAAGGCAGGTAACACAACAAATAGACAAAAGACTTGAACAGGCGCTTCAGAGACAAGAAATCCAAATAGCTAATCAACATGTGAAATGGCACACAAACTTACTAGTAACTGGGAAAACATGAATTAAACCCAAACAGAGATCACTGTACATGATCAGATTGACAACAACTTTAATTAATGTGCGACAGTACCAAGTGTTGGCAGAGAGCAGAATAAAGAAACTCTCATCTTCTGCTAATGGAAGCATAAAGTGGTAAATCACTTGGAAAAAGTGCTGGTGGTTTTCTACTAAAGTTTAAGCTCTGTGACCAAGCAATTCCACTCTCAGATGTATACTCAAAAGGAATACATGCTTATGTACACTGGGAGACATGTACAAGGGTTTCATAGCATTGTTCATAAGTACCCCAAACTGAAAAGTAGCCAATGAATAAGCAGGAGTATATTTGAATATTATATATCCATTGAGAATGAACAATAACAAAATAACATAAATGAATCTTACAAACATAATGTTGAGTAAAAGGGAAAAAAGAGAATAGTTATGGCATGATTTCATATACATAAAGTTCAAAAAAATTAAACTATTTAGGAATGTATATACAGGTGGTAAAACTATAAAAAAAAAAAAAAGTAAATGCTTACTATAATAGTGGGGGACTATCACTGTGATGGGGAGAGAGAGGATAGTGATCAGAAAGAGGAGGGTTGCTGGCAATATTCTATTTCTAGACCTGGGTAGTTCCATGAATATTCTCTTTGTACCTATCTATTGAACTGCACACGTAAGTTTTATGAACTTCTGTAGACGTATAATATTGTGCAATAATTAAAGACTTTGTAAAAGTACAGAGAAAAACAATATTTATAGTATGAGCTCATTTTTGTTTTTAAACTATTATGTTTACATACAAAAAGGTATGGAGAATATACTATTATGTACAAAATAAATAAGCACGTAAGTTTTCCACTGTATGAGTCTTTTAACACTTTTAAAGCTCTTATAAAAATTAAATTTTAAAAATGTCTTTAACAGTAGTCTCTCCCTTTTGTTTTCAACCTAGGACACCAGTGACACCACAAAAAGCCAAGCAAACACTCCAGAGCCTGCCAGCAATCTCTCAGACAATGGATGTCAGCTGGTAAGCTTTGCTCTGCCTTTATAGGAGCTCTGAGAGCCCACCTTCCCAATGAAACATTCTCAGTCAACAGGGAGTAAGCACACCTTGAAGATGCCCTTCTCCCACCTCAAGCTCCTCATCCCTGTACCTACTCCCTAAACCATTCTAGTGTTCTCCCAAAAAGCATTATTGCTAAAATTATTGCTCCCTGTAGTGCCTTCTCCTGACAGTCTTTTCCTGTGCCTCTACTTACCCAGGCTTAAGCTTACTTACATGAAAGAAACCAGGAAGCCCAGGTTTCCTAGCTGGCACCACCTGACCTTAAATACAACCAGGCAAGTAGCAAACATAAGTCAATTAATATATTTAAATGTAATAGATCAAAATCATTTCTTTCAATGGGGTCTGGAAATTCATGTTCAATCCAGTCAACTGCTTTTACCCGGTAAATTCCAAACTCAATCTAGATTCTACACACACCTCTCCCCAACACCAACCTCACTCTCTCTCCCCACTGCCCAACTTTTTATTTTTTTGTTCATTCAACAAAACTTTCTGAGGTAAGAGCTAGGTGGGGCAAAGAAAGAAGTTAAGGCAGTAAATCAGACAACGTCTTATTAAAGATAATATAGATTTTTTTAAAACGTGACAGTTTCCTAGTATGTAAAATGCTTCCAGTATTTATGATTAACATCATCATCATCATCATCATTTGCCATCTGACTCTGTAAGTTTCCATTCTACTATAGAACACATATATGCAGAAGCATAGTTCCAGGCTAGAGAGATGGTATGGAAGATCTCAAATGCACTGAAAAGGGCTTCAAGCTGAAAAAAATGGGAAGGTGTGTTTTTTTTTAACAAGAGAGTAAAATGATCAGAATGATAATATAAGGAAATTAAAGTGACAAACATTTGAAAGAATGAATAAAGAGTAAACATTAAAACGGTGTAGATCCTGCCTCCTCCTCTGACCTTTTCCTCAAACATCAGGACAGAAAAGAAAAGGAACGCTCATCCAGAATCTGGCTTCTGTCACCCAGGTGAAATAGAGGACTAAGTTGATTTGCTGACCTTATGAGAAGAAGCATTTTAAATGAGTGGTGAGTTGGGTGGGGGTCCTATTTATGACACAACAGGGCATGCCCCTCCCTTCTGATAGGAGAGTGTGCTGGGCACATAGCCTCCTCCTATTCCCAATCCCTCCTCCCAAGGCAGGAGGCACAGAAGCATATCACTTGGCACAAGAATAGGGGGACACCTGCCAACTGCCTTAAAAAGGAACACCAGGAATGCCAGGATGAAGCAGTGGAACCCAAAGGGAGGTGTCATCATGAGCAATCAGTGAGAGATCTATGACAAAGGAGGACTATAGGGGCCCAGAAGGATGAACCCTGGGAGATCAGCATCTTCCTTGAGGGAAATAACATCAATGGAGCCAGGTTCTAGGTCAGTATCTAGGCCCAGCTGGGAGCCTGAGCCACATCAGACACCTACCACCCAGCCAAAGTCTGGGCCAGAAAAGACACCCACAGCCCAGACAGCATCTGAGGCTCAGCAGAGACCCAGTACACAAGAGGAGCCTGCTTCACAGCAAGGACCCATCACTCAGCAGGAGCCCCTTGCCCAACATGAAGCTGAAGCCCAGCAGGAACCTCAAGACCAACAAAAAAGTAATTTGCAGCATGAATTTCTTGCCCCACAGGAACCTGCAGCAGAGCAATCACCTCCCACACAAAGAGTGCCTTTCACAAAACAGGAAGCTGCCTCACAGCACCGACCTAGGCAAGGAAAAGAACCTAGAACTCAACAGGAGCCAGAATTAAGAGAGGAATCTGGAACCCAACCAGGACATGGGCTCAAAAATGAACTACCTGGCCAAACTGAACCTATGTCACAACAGAGATGGCAACAATCAGACCCTACAGCCCAGCACATAGCTCCAGCCCAGGGAGCCAAATCCCCAAAGGGATCTTTGGCCCAGTGGCATTTTCTATCAAAACCAAAAGAACCATTCATACAGCAAATGGCCTCAGAGCAGAAGACACTTCTTGAATGGGTCACAGATTCAGGCACAGAATCAGATTTGAGGTCTTCCTTAGAGACTGATTCATCAGCCAAGAGGGATGGAACAGTGGCCCAGGGAATGAAGCTGGCCTTCAGGGGGAAACCTGGTTACGAAGTGATGTCAGGATTCGGTGGGATGCCAGTACCCAGGAAGAAAACCAGCAGCCAGAACCCCAGACACTACCGGAACACAGGTAAGTTTAGCTTCCAGGAAAGGAGCTTCCCAGGGATGGTCATTCATTCCCTCAAGAAGAACTAAGACCTCCAGAATGTCAGGTTAGCTGAGGTCCTCTCTCAACAGTCCTGCCAGACACAGGTCAACAGCCCCATTTGATAGAGGAGGGAGCTGAGGCCTAGAAAAGAAGGATTTTGCCTGAGGCCGGGCAGTTAGGGCTGGCCAAGCCAGGATACTCAGCCAGGCTCTGACTCCTTCCCCTGCACTAGGCTGCCTTCCCCGCAGGGATCTGGGAGAAATCAAACAGAAGCTGTATGGGTCTCTGGGCGAGGGGCCAGTACTCATTCCTGGGTCCCAGAACTCTCTGAGCACCACTCTGGGATAGGCACTGGGTGGGCACCTGCACACATTGCTGAACGTGGACACTTACCTTCGGGCAGTTTCCACGCGGGGCAGGCCGAAAATCGGGCAGGAGCGACATTTGAGCTCTCTGGGTTGCCCAGTGGGCAGGAAGACACTTGTTTCTCTGACAGCCTTCCCCTCAGCCGAGGGGGAGTTCCAGTCCCGCCAGGACCATGGCCTCCTGTTATCATCTCAAGAAGGGGGAGCTGGGAGAGGGCGGGGGCTCCGCCAATGTCCAGGCAAGGTCAGGGCTGCGTTGGGGGAGAGTTGGGGGAGAGTTGGGGGAGCGTTGGGGGGAGCGGTGTGAGCGGGTCGTGGGCCCAAGACTCCGCTGGTGCCAGCACTCCTGCCCCTCCTCTGAGGCCGGCAGTGATGCCCGCCGGGTCCAGCCTCAGGCCTTGAACTCCTCCTCGAGACTCAATGGTCCTGCTCTGCACAAGGGGGGCACGCAAGTTCTAGCCACGGAAGGTGGGTGACGGTGGTATAGCCTGAGGCGGGGAAAACAATGCAGCCCCAATCCAGAAACTGAGGCGCTGTGAGGCCAGCTAGTCCAAAGACTGGTAATGCAGGTCTCAGCCCAGAGGCCTGTGCCCCCCGGAAGGGCTAGGACTGAGGAGAGCGTCGTTTGTGTCTCTCAGTGCTAGGGCTGGTCATGTGCTTTGGAGGGCGGACAGGAGGGGCGGGGTGGGAAGAGAGGATTCCAGATCTGCTATTTCTGGCCTTGACGGTGTACAGCCGTTTCTCTAGGCCTCCCGAACCCAGTCTCAAGGGACGCCCTCACCGCAGCGCCGCCACAACCAAAGCCGCCTCTCCCCGAGCTCCCAGATTCAGTTGAGTGTGTGCGCATGCGCGATCCTCGAGCATCCTGTTTCCCGCCTTTACCCAGGCACGCGCAGTTCCCGCAGTTGCCGCGGCCGCCTCTCCTCCCTGCGGACCTGTGCGAAGTTTGGCTCTAGTGCGCAGGCGCCAAGCACGCTACAACACGCCCCCCCCCCAACTTTCCATTCTTGCGGGGAGGAACAGGACAGAGAAAAGAACCCCAAGAAAGGGAGCAATAGGAGAACTAGAAGATAAGGCAGGGAGGAAAGGCGGGGCTACGTTCTCCAACGGCTCGCTAGCAGAGCCACGCCTCCTGACCTGCCGCTCTTCCCTGTTTTAAATTGCCGGAGGACCTGGACCCATCCCCGGCCCCGAGGCAGAGGCTAAGTGGCACCCCGCTCAACAACTCCTGCGGGCGGGCCGTATGCTTTCTTGACGATCCCTACTTGGGAAGGTGAGTGGGAAGACGAGGATGACAACCAACACGTGACAACCTCGGGGGGGATTCCTTGCTGGGGGACTTCTCGAGATTCCCCTTCTAGTTCGGCCCGCATACCGTTTTCGGCACCTCCAGGGCTGCATTTTGTTAGTCGCGGGCCCTTTAATGCGAGTGAGGGGGCGGGGCCATGCTGTAGGTCCTAGCTGCGGGCGCGGGGCTGGGCAGTGGAGCTTGGCCCGCCTTGCTCAGGGGGCGGGCCTCAGGAGTAAGTCTGGGATTGGGTGGCATGGGGGCCCGACACTGTTGCTTAGCGAGGATTGGCCCTCGGGGCGGGGACTGGCGGCTAGAATTGGCCCCGGGGCGGGGACCGCGGAAAATTGATGGAATCGGCCAGAGAAACGAGGCCCGCGGAGGCCGCTGGGGCCCCGGCCTCGAAGAGGGTTCAAGAGAGGTCCAAAAGTCACAGGCACCGGCGGTGGCGAAAAGGCAAAGCCAAAGGTGAGAGAGTAGGGGCTGGCAGTAGCCCGGCAGGAACCCTAGACATCCCATGGGAAACTGAGGGACAGAGTGGACTGACCCTGTGCCAAGAGAAGCGAGAAACCGGTGGACTGGCTCCTTGCCGCCCTGCGAGGGGGAAAGGGGTTACAGGGATAATCCATTGTGAAAAAGGGGTGATGTGAGAGGGAAATACCCCCAGCAGATAAACTATTGGACGCCCCAGTATTGTATTGGGAGGAGAATCCAGAATGTGAGTATCCAGGGCCAGGATCTGCGCTTTTCCGCCGTATTCATTCTGTGGCCGTAAGCAGCTCTTGCCTCGTGTTTTCAACATGGGAAATGGTTGAAGCGCCGATTTTCAGGTCTCTGGCACTCTTGAGACAGTAATGGGGAAGAGGTTTAGAAGCTGCTGTCCAAACAGGAATTGTAGGGGTGAGTTAGGGGGAGCTAGGAGGAAGGAGTGCCCCACAGTGGGGAATGCCTGGCCCAGAGAAGGGGTGCAGTACAGCTCAAAACATTCCTGTCCCATCGTCCCTCATTCAGTATGTTCACGCATTCATTGTCAGTCCACCTACTTCAGCCTGGCCTCCTAATTTCCTGACACCTACTACTAGGACTACTCCTTGGACAGCCTAACCATGGCTTGGGAGAAGGAAGGCTGTCACCTGGGTTCCCTAGGGCGTCACATTTACAGATCTCAGCAGGCTGGAGAAACACTGACAGACCAACAGAGATGCTGCAAGCCTCAGGCAGAGGCATACACTAACTCCTTGATGGATTAGGAGAATATGTCAGTCCAAGCAAGAACCCTATAGGAAGTTCCTGTGCAGGAAAGAAACTGACCCAGCTCCTGGGCTGAGAGACCCCAAACTCATCATCCTCCCAGCCACAAACTTTATCATTAGCCAAGGATAGAACTGGAGTTGGCTCCAGATACACACACTCAGGCTCAGACAGGCTCAGAGCTCATACTGGGGCCTGAGGGCATTCCCTGTCACACTGCAAGACACAGCCTCACAAACAGGACAGGGTACCAGAGTACCCATGGTAAAGAAATGGGCCTTCAAGACCTGGTTCCTCTGGCTATAAGGAGTGGTACACTGAACAATAGGCTCCCTCCTTCCCTGCCTCAACTTTCTGAGCTATAAAATGGGCATAATGATAGGAGTGCCTATCATTAGGCCACTGTGAGGTTTCGATGAGTGTAGTAGTGTTTGGCGCTGTCACACAGCAAGCCCTCAGGAGGGGTGGAGGTTATCATTACTGTTACTCCCAACTAGACAGTGAGTGCCCTGAGATCAGGGCTGTGTCTGCTTTGTTAACCCTACAACTGTACAGCCAGGTATGCCAGGAATATATTTATTCAATTAATCAGTGCAGGAATGCATGGACTGCAATGTGGGGATAAGAATAATCGTGTTGCCTTTAGGCTTGCTGTGAGGAGTTAGAATCCTCTTGGCTAGGGGTCCCTGCATGGACTGAGCCAGTCCTACTCACAAACCCATGGGCCTACCTACTCACAAAGGCTCAATCCCCCAAGATCCTAGATTCTCCTGTCATTTCCTGAGGCCCTACCCTGGTACAGGCCTCTGTTGAGTGAATCAGACCCCACCCCTGCCCCAGGGGCATCTAGGCTGGCTGGAGCAATCCTACTCATCAGTTTCATCTTGCCAGTAACAGATGACACTACTGTTATTATGATCACCCCATTTCGCAGATGACGACACTGAGGCTCTCAGGGACTGAGCGCACTTAGGCTTTCTTACCTGACCAGTGAGGGCAGGGAGGTAGCCACCCCCAGCCTCCTGAAGGCAGGAAGTGTGTGAGACCAAAACTGCTGTGTGCTCCAACCTTGATTCTGGACCTGAAATTCTCCAGTCACACAGATTCATTCAGTAGACATTCAACAAATCCACACCCGTACCAGGCTGGACTCTCATCGGTGAGGACAGACTCATGTTTGAGCTGGGGATACAGACATTAATAAATATTCCACAAATCAGATATAATTATCTGACTATCTGAGTTTTCTCATCTGCCAAACTGTGTTGAAGAGAGAATCCTGGTAAAATATAAGAGGGAGGCTTCCCAAGGAGGTGACATTGGACCCAAAGATGAGCTAGGGTTGACTGTGGGGCAAAAGGGACACCATGGGCAGAGAGGACAGCCCAGGCAGAACCGTGAGGCCCAAGGACGTGGTACCTTACAGCATGGAGGAAGCTGAGCGGGAGGGGGTGGGGAGGAGCCCACAGAGGGCCCAGATGGGACCTGGTTTGCAAGGCCATGTCCAGGATTTGGGGCTTTATCCTGAGAGCAAGAGAGTATTGAAGGGTTGGGAGTGTGTGGCCAGGTTTAAGTTTTAGAAAGATCCTCTGGCTGCTATGTGGAAAAGACATGGAGGGGGCAAAAGCAGACACACAGCAACAGTCGGTACTATCATCTAGAGGAGGGAGCAATGGAGGTGGGAGAAGGGCGAGGTCCCAGTGCTTTCTATGGGGGCAGGGGGAACAGGATTTCCTGATGGATTGGATGGGAGTGGGAGGTGGCCAGGATGATGCCCTGGGTTCCGGCTGGAGCAAATGGGAAGTGATGGGTACCATACACGCATGCACACACACATGCGGGCACACAGAGACAAGATATATATCCATATACATACAAACATGCCCACACAATCTCACAGGCCAAGAGAAATAGAGATACAGAAACACTCACAGGTTGAGAAACACACATAAGCAGTGACACTTGTATGCAAACATGCCTACAGACATACTGAGAAACATAAAAACACAGAGACTGAGAAAAAACGTGGACACCCACAAACCCAGGCTGGGACCAACGCTAGGCATGACAGGTACCTTCATGCGAACGCACATCCATGTGAACCTCAAAGACACACTCACACTTGCCCACCCAGAAAGCCCAGAGCTGATACATGACAGGGAGAAGGAGCAACACCGATACACACAGAAACACAGCAGAGAAGCTGCACCATCCTTGCTGGCTTGGTGACCCTGAGCAGTATGTCATCTCTCCACATCTCAGTTTTTTCATCTGCCAAAAGGGGTGACAATGGCCCCCACCTCACAGGTTGTGGGGAGGATGAAACGAGTTACCTCACACAAAGCTCAGGGAGAGAGCAGTGCCTGGCACACAGCGGTCTTAGAGCAGCTTTTGCTCTTTCATGCAGACACACTCAGGGATTGGGCCACAGTCACTGCCCCCTTGCCTGCATCTGCCTCCAGGCCTTTCCCCATCTAAAGGCCTTGCCCCTTCCAGGGCCCAGACCTGGCCCTTCCTCCATTCTCCCCCCTCTTCCTTCCCCACCTCCGTTCTCTCTCCTGCTTAGTCCCCAGGGACCAAAATCCAGGCCAGGTCCACTTGTCCTGTGACTCTTTAGGGCAAAGGGCTGGTACCCAGACGGCAGGACCCTCAGCCCTCCCTCTGCCCCAGTCCTCGCTAGAGGCCCTCGTGGCCTGTCCCTGCCCCAGTGCCCTCTGCCTCGGATTCTTGGCAAGTTTCTGGCAACCTCAACATCCCATCCTCCCCACTTCTCCCAGCCAAGCCCTCAAGGGAGATGCCTGGAACAGGGCAAAGGGCAGCACCTGGGCTCCAGCCTCTTTCCCACTGCTTTGTGCAGGTCTCTTGTTCTGTCCAGGTCTCCTGTGCCCTCATCTTCAATAAAGAGCCCTACCCCATAGACAGGAAATAAATGACAGCTGCTTTACAAAATGGGAAACCGAAGCCATGCAAAAAATACCAAGCTGGCCTAGGCACATACAAGGGCCTAATCTAGTATCAGATCCAGAAAGCAAACAGTGCAAATGGTAAATTATATATTATAGTATGTTACATGGAAAAATGACCCAACACATCTCTCAGTGGGGCCAAGCGAGAACCACAAAGCAAACCATAGGCAGAAATGCCTCTGTGGGGTACTGCTTACAAAGATCATTTCCAGCCCTCAGTGGACAGGATGGCCAAGTACCGTTTCCAGATGTGGAAACCAAGCTCGTTGAGGATCACCTGGTGAGTGGCTTAGGCCAGTGTTCTGTTGTCACAGCCACCAAGCTTAGAGCTGCCTCCAGAGGCCTCTGTCTATCCATCTGTCTGTCGATCCTGGGGTGATCCTCTCCCAAACTCCCATCCAGCCCCTCTTGCCTCCACTCTGACTTTTCACTTTCCTTCCTTCTTCAAAGATTTACTAGGCCCCATGATGGATCCTGGGGCCACCCCATACCCCCATGGGGATAACATCTGAGGCAGAGCCACAGAGGAGGATTCACCTACAGCCAAGCAAATGACACTGAGGCCTAAGGACCTCTCATTGCACAGGCCCCTTCCAAGACCCTGTACCTAATTTTGGACTTGTGATTTTCTATTCTTTTTCCAAAAGAGCCCAACCTCCACTTGTAAAAGCTTCACAGCTCCATGATGCCTGGTTCTGCCCCAAGAGAGAGATAAACCTTGTTACAAACATATAAACAAACAAATGGAAAATTGCAAATATGTAAAATTCTAGGCAGAAGAACAACTTCCATATGATGGCAGAAAGCAGCGGTGTGGGTGGGGCGCATCTTAGATGAGAAGGAGCAGTTATACAGTGCCTCCTGGAGGAGGTAAGAAACTTAGTCCTGAAGGGTGAGAAAGAGCTGGCCAAGCAAGGAGCATGTGGAATAAATAACAAAGGTGAAATGTCTCTGAGCTTTGGTTTCCCATATGTGAGGTGAGGATGACAGTCACGCACGGCAGGATGGGCTGGAAGGTTAAGTGGCAGGTACAGGGTGCCAGGTGTGGAAACACCACACAGTAGGTCCCGTGGCTCAGGCCCCTCGCTGAGCTTGGCACTGCCCTTAATCGGCTTTTGTCCTCCTGGGAGGGACAGGCAGGGTTGACTCCCCCCTCCTCTCCCCCTAACAGCTGGGGCCGGCTGTGCCATGGCAAGCCTGGGGGCGGGAGCTGAGATCACGGGGTTTTTGCTCCCTGAAACCACCCTGGGGAGAAGGAGGGCAGCCAGGCTGGGCAAGAGGGCACACTTTGTTCAAGACCAGGGTGAGACTCCTGGGTCCAAGGGAGGAGGGGACAGGGGGACTGGATGCCTCAGTTTCTAACTGTTGAGGGGACTAGGAGTCTGGACTCCTGGAACTGAGGGAGGAGGGTCTTGGGGGACAAAACTCCAGAGTTCAAAGGCAGAGGAGGCTGGGACAATGACAGGGAGCAGGTGGAGGGGGCAGTGAGTTGGGCCCCATGCTCTGTTTACAGCACGTGGTTCTCTCTGTCCTTTCTGGGTGGGAGGAGGAGCTGGTGGCCACACCCTGAGCTGGCTGGGCCCCTCCCTAGGGTTATCGCCCCAGGCTGCAACTGGCACTAGCCACAATCCTCAGTCCCAGCTCTGAAGAGGCCTGGGGTGGGTGAGTTCACGGCTAGCTGACAGACAGGAATAGCCGCTGCCAAGCTCCAGGGCCTGGGAGAAGAGACACTTTTTTCTGAAGGATCAGGGGACCATTGACTTGGGAGCCTAGCAAGGGGCTGGGTGGGCTTCGGAGGGGAAGCAGAGGGCAACATCCCCACCGAAGTAGCAAGAACAGCTTGTGCAGAACTTGGTGGTGACAGGACAGGGATCCCGGAGGGAAGATCACCAGGGACCCTGAAGTGTGGGGAGTCAGGCCTAGTCCAGGGCAACTTTTTAAAGGCCAGAGCTAGAGGCCTAGCCTCCAGAGCCCTGGAACAAGACCAGCAAAAGTAACAGCTCTGGACCCAGAGATCTGGGTCTGACTTCTGCTCTGCCGCTTTTAATGCAACCTTCAGCTCCTTACTTAACACCTCTCGGCCTCAGTTTTCCTCTCTTGAGTAATAGGAATGCTCCTAATAATAGATGAATCATGAACCGATGAAGTCTGGGTCTCAGAGGGTTAGTGAGGACTAAACGAGCAAACGCACAGAAAGCTCTTAGCATATGGTCTAGCGCAGAACGAGCTCAAGGTTAACAGCAGGGAGGAATATCATTTCTAGGCAAGGAGCTGGTCCTTGCAAGCTAAGCCAAGTAGATAGGCCTGAAGGCCAGGGAACCCAGCTGGGGGAAGAGTGGGACTGAGTTTAGGAGCACCCACAGAGGAAGAGGGAAGGAGTTGGAAGGGATCCCACAGCTAAACTGGAGGGACTGGGAAGGGGCAGGAGTGACTCCTCACTTATAGTAAGGCTAGAATTATGAACTCCTGGGTTCAGGAAGAAAACCGGGCTTGGGACCAGGGACCTGGAATGCCACCCAATGAATGGGAATGGGTGGGTTGAGGGTTGAACTGTCCCAAATATTGCAGAGGGCAAGGGCCTATGGGCAACATCTGGGGCCTGAGAAGGAGGTGTGATGGGGGCCTGATCTCCTGGTCCTAAGAGAAGGGACCAACTGGGGATCCAGATTGCTCAGAACCTAGGAGTCCAGAGCTCAGAAAAATAAATGGAGACAGATGCCTGAACTTGGGTCCCTGGAAGGAGAAACAGGGCTACATAGACTCCTGGGCTGTAGGATAGATGCTGGAGCAAGGGAACAGGGACTCCTAGAGCCTAAAGAAGAAGGTTCTGGGGCCTGGACTCCTGGGTCTCAGGAAGGCGAGGTTTGAGGGATCAAACTCAGCTCTTGAGGGAGAAAGAGTCCAGGTACCTGGATTCGTGGGTCCCAAGGAAGGAATAGGCTTGGGCCAGAGACTCCATCCTTGGGTCTGAAGGAGGAGACCGTGGTCTGACGTGTGGGTCTGAGGGAGCAGGAGGGTAGAGCTTGGACCCCAGGGCCCAGCTGAGCAAGGGGTGATCCAGCCCTGCTTTAACGTGCCTCCCGATCTGCCTGCAGCCTCGCGGCTCATACACAGCATGGACCTGCACACAATGACACAGTCACTGGTGACCCTGGCAGAGGACAACATGGCCTTCTTCTCCAGCCAAGGCCCTGGGGAGACAGCACGGCGGCTGTCAGGCGTCTTTGCGGGTGTTCGGGAACAAGCGCTGGGGCTGGAGCCGGCCCTGGGCCGCCTGCTGAGCGTGGCACACCTCTTCGACCTGGACACAGAGACGCCGGCCAACGGGTACCGCAGCCTGGTACACACGGCCCGCTGCTGCCTGGCGCACCTGCTGCACAAATCACGCTACGTGGCCTCCAACCGCCGCAGCATCTTCTTCCGCGCCAGCCACAACCTGGCCGAGCTCGAGGCCTACCTGGCCGCTCTCACCCAGCTCCGTGCTCTGGCCTACTATGCCCAGCACCTGCTGGCCACCAACCGGCCTGGGAGGCTCTTCTTTGAGGGCGACGAGGGGGTCACAGCCGACTTCCTGCGTGAGTACGTCACTCTGCACAAGGGCTGTTTCTACGGCCG